>NW_024881282.1:72014740-73388490 GCF_018691265.1 Tyto alba | reverse complement strand
TACAGCTGTGGAATCAAAAATCTCCTATATTCCCAGTCTGAGGCTAAATTTACCTGGGATATGTGGAGCAGCTGACCTGCATGTTCTTGAAGTTTTACATGGGGAATTTATGGTTGTATCAGCAAGTGTTTTCTGGGCCAGGTTTTCCCTTCTTTGGTCTCTCAGTTTCATAGTTCACTTCTATCTCACCTGGATATACACCAGCATCTAGTATCCATATAACCTTAATTTTGTCTTTTATTAGACAGCTCCATGGTCTGGAATACAGATACCAGTGCAGCAGATGTGTTAAAAGAAGTAAAGCTTATGTGATCATCTAACATGTGCTTAGCCTAAATCTGAGTATTGGTCACAGTAGGGTTATTCTGACACTTAAGCATGTGCTTGAACATTTTAGAATATTGGAAGTTAAATTATGTGATATTTATGAATGCTATTATGAGTTGCCGTGTCATTAGAAGTTCATTATCTTAATAGAAAGTCAAAAGCAGTTAGCTCATGAACATAATTAAACTGTTTGGCCATGGTTTTAAATAGGATTGGTGTACAAGATTTTCCTGTGTCTATATAATATTTTGTTTCAGGACAAATCTATATATTGTAACATGCAACCACAAATTGCTGAAACTGGAAGCACCTCTGAAGACTGTCTAGTCCATCAACTGCTCAGAGCAGTGTCAGTCACAGCAGGTTGCTCAGGACCATGTCCAGTCAGGTTTTGAATATCTCCAAGGATGGAGATCCTACAACCTCTCTGGACAGCCTGTTCCAGTATATTGACCTACCACATGCTAAAAAAAAAGTGGTTAAGTGCTGTATACTAGAAGTTCTTGCTTCCTTACCTCACCATACAATGGCAAAAGAGACATCAGTTTAAATATACATTTCCACTAAAATAAATTTTCACCACAACGTATTATATAGTTGCAATAAGAAAAATACTACTAGCTGCTAAGCCCTGAAAGTACAAAGATAGTGGCTGGATACATAAAGCTATTTAGGTATCTCATACCTACCCAAACCAAGGAGTACGTACAGAGCTTCAAAAACATGGTCTGAATGTCTTGGCCAGGATCAGGGTTGAGCCTGACTCCCCAGCTCACAGCCCTAAACTTCTCATTTTACTTGGTCCATCTTCTCCCTACCTCCTCAGGAGATCTGAAGTAACAGTTTTGGCCTTTCCAAACCCCCATACAGTTTATTTCTCACAGAATTAAGACATTCAGACTTATTAAAATGAGTATAATGTGGAAATACATTTTTTTTTTCTTTATAACATGGCCTGTTCATTATGAACCCCACCTGACATTTCATGAAAATATGAAAAATTTGAATCTTTTAAAGTTAAAGTCTTTACTACTTTAACTTTCTTAGACATTGTATAAATGCGTGCAGATCTTATGAAGTATGATTTTTGTCCAAAAAGAGAAAAAAAAAGAAGAAAGAAATCATCCCAGTAAGATGAATGCTTTTCAACTACAGAGGTTTATCTTTCAGGGAAGCAGAAGTAGCACTCTGAATACTTGAAGGCTGCAGAATGCAAAAGCAAAACGTGTGCAGAGAATTAAAAAAAAAAATAAAAAACAACCAAAATATTAACATCTTAAACCCGAAGCAAACCATTATTTAAAATACGCATCATGAAAGCTCTTCTTTTCGACACCTGCAAAACAGCAGCTCAAATCAGCCCCCTCCAATGCTGGGTAGATAGAACCCTTCCTGCAGGGTCTGAAAATTGGAGTCCCATCATTATGAAGCTGTCAGCACAGTCAGCTACTGTGTCATTTCAAAACACTGCTACAGAGGAGCCGTGTGCTGGCTTATTGCTGTAAAATACCTGTAGCACTTCTTCTGCAAATGAGGTCAGCAAATTCGTTAAGAACCAAATATTCTTGCTTTGGGTTAGCTCTTAATAGTGGATGGTGGAGTCATATCTTAAAGAAGCACTGGATGGCAGTAAATGCACAACAAAACCGAGGCAGACAAAGGCAATTAAATAAAGCAAGGCAGAGAGAAGCTGAAAACTTCAACTGCTTCAATGATCAGTTCTTTACAAATGGCTATTATATAATATAATAAGTAACTGTAGTTTTACTTATTCATTAGAGAGTTTTGTGCATGACTACAATCCATCTGCTTTAAATGGCTTGAGAGTGAAATTAGCTGTTTCAGATGTTATGGGAGTTGCTGAATATCAGGAAGGAGTAAAAACCTTTCTGTTTTCAGGAATATTGCAAAGCAGATGAACTAAAGATTTTTCTCTGAAAATTTAAATAACTGAATATATTTGGTTATTTGTCAAGGTTCTGAAGATTGATTGTTTTTTTGTATGCATAGGCAAATGAGTACTGAGCAGTATTTCTGTCGAACTTGATACTGTTTTTAATTTGAGATGCAGTTTGACTGATAAAAGTAACAGCATTGACAAACTCAAGACTGTAAGGCATTTCATTTGATAATGCATGACGTTGTTAAACACCGCCCCCCCCCCCCCCCCCCCATTTCTGTACCCAAGGCAATACAAACCCCTATCAAAAGGCTCAGAACCTGGCTAATGGACAGATCTCAGAAAGTAATTATATTTGAGAAACCAGTCTCTCAGTGGAGTGTGCTCACTGGGATTTCACAAAGTGCCTGCTCATGGTCATGTTCTCATCAACACCCTCCACAGCCAGGGTGCAAATACACCCCAGTGGACCCTGCAGCAAAAAGGAGGCAGAGGGGGGAGGGAGGACAGGTGATAAAGGGCAGCCCTTCAGAGCTATCTGATAGCATAGCAGTCGGGACGTCCTTGAATAATGCACCTTTTAACAGTGGGCTGAATTGCTAGAGACGGAACTGCATAGATGGAATATTTGTATGCAGGTACCAGTGATAGGACTCAGAACTGTATTTCAGCAAGCAATGGCCAAGAAATGGTTTCACGGTGGATAGCTGACTGCTGATGGGCTCCCAGTCCAGCCAAGTGGCTAAAGTGCTAAAGCAATCCTTGGCTGTATGGGAATAAAATACTGATGAGAGACAGGAAGAGAAATTATCACTCTGTGAGGCATTAGCAAGAGCATTACTGGAACAAACTGACCACTTCTTGGATCCCCAGTTTAAAGAGTATGCTGATAAATTGGAAAGGATTCAGAAAAGTACTGCAAGAATGATTTGAAGTCTGGAAAAGCTTAGAGAATGCCAAGAGCTCAGTATAATTTATCCAGAAGCTTAAGTTCCTGGGTCATGGCCTGCAAGTTCCTACCCAGGGAAAAGGTTTCTGATGTTTCTGAGTCTCTCTAACACAACAGAGAAAGGTTGGAGCTAGGGTCAGAGCAAGGCTGAAGATCTAGGCTGGAGGACAATGACTTTTTCAAATTCTTTGTACATTATCCATCAGGACCCTGGGTTCAGACATGCAGGGGCAGCTGTGATGGAAAAAAATGAGCATTCTGTGGATGAGTTTTCCCTCCAGTACAGCAGTGGGTATCTAGATGATCAGCTTAAGTCCACAGTTGTTTTAGATTTATTCAAACATAAATAAGAGCAGATTTTTGTCTGCCCTTCACCAGACAAGCTGCAGTGTTCCTAATTTTTCACAGCAATATTAAAAGAGAGAGAACTATGTTGCCATAAAATAAACTGTACAGTGCTCAGAAACAACATACTGTAGACAACAAGGTCCTTAGGATAAACAGATATTTTTGTTACAAATACAACAACATTTTTTTTTAATATAAAAAAACCCTCAGATATATCAGATAAAACCTTGGGACATAGCTAGATAACAGACCACATTCAATAAGTTTTCTCAACATCTTGTTCTGTCTGTCAGATCTAATGATGACTGGTGACTAGACACTTCAGCAAAATGCTGCTTTGCTATTTACCTCTCATTTTTTCTCCTGAGAAATCTCAAAACATTTCCAATTTGATTTAAGGAAGTTTCCCAAAGTCAATTGAACATGCTACAGAAAACAGCTCACTTTCATGGTCAATATGCAGTCTATAAAGAACAATAAGGAGAAAGTAATTTAATTTTGATGATGCTAACCTTGTATGTTTATGCTTTGCTTGGATTTTAATCCCCCCTGTCACTTGCTCTGAAACTTGTTTTATGTTGAATCCTTTTGTCACATCCATATCTTCACTGAGAGAATATAAGAATGGACCTAAACTTTGCTTACATGAAGGCCAACTCAGTCAGCAGTCTGGGAGGCGTGAAATGGAAGAGGCCACAGCCATGGATGGAGGTAGAGCACTGTGTGACGGGACTCATGGTTTCAGCCCATCCTGTCCCATCCTCACAAAAGTGGCCATCCTATTTAAGAATTCCCTTGGTCATATTTGAAAATGTCACAAGGGAATTTAACTATTTTTGCCAAAGCGAATGGGATGGTAGATCACTGTGTATCTCAAACGCTGAAGTCTCTCAAGCCAGTAAGGCTACTTTTACACTGATAGCATTGAGCTTCTAGACCACCTTCAAACCCATACCCATCCTATGGACTACAAATGTGTAGGTCTGATCACCAGTGTCCAGAAGAGATGCCTGCAAGCCCCAGTTGTTACTACAGCTGTCTGTGGAAAAGAGAAACTGCCATTTGGAAGACAGAAAAAGGTCTGTGTTTGGCCTGGTAAAACATGGACTGAGAGGGGATATGCTCACTAGAAATACAGTATTCAGGGACTAGTCCTCAGGGAGATTTGATCTGAAGGACATCTTGGGTATGGGATATAAACTGGTCTTGAATAAACATAGGCTGGAAATTACCAGAAGGATCCCAGCCTATTAGAAGAATAAGAGCTGTGAATAGTGTCCTAGCTGAGGAAATGCATTTATCTAAATAACTTTAAGATGGACCTAGATCAGTTTATGAAGGTAATGCTACCTGACTGCTGAGATGGCAAAGGCTGAAATCCATGAGTGGGGAGGCCCCTACAGCCTCATGCTTCTTGCTGGCATGACCTGCTTGTTTGGACTGATCCCTGCCCTCCCAAAAGTCTCGTGCCAAATGGCAGCCTACGTGCTTTTCTGTTCTCTCCTCCCACGTGTTTATTCACAACAATGATAAGAAATCTTCAGTCTGTGGTTTCCAGACATTGTGGGTAGAGTGAAAAACCCCTCCGGAAACTAAGCAATAGTTTTACAGTGAATTTCAGGCCTGTGGTACTTGTCTGATGGTTTGTTGCCAGACTAAACTTTTTTGTTTCTAACATTATTAAGTGTTTAAATTCCACGATTTAACACTGGGAAATTTGTATGTGTGGACAAGCCAGCTCTGTGTTTTAATGATATTTATGTATATGGAATTTTAATGAAGATTGCCTTTGGTGGACTATTCGTTTAATCAAGAATATGTAAAATGCTTCATTTTCTGTGGAGTCTGAAAAGCAGTGAAAGACATGCATTTTTCCTGACGCCACACAATTAACTGTGTGATATCTTATATCTGCAACCAGCAGGGGAAATGGGGACAGACCCGTGCAGCTGGGGGAGCCAGTGGCTTGGGAAAGCTGCTGTGGTCTGAGGGTCAGGAAATGCTGGTAGAGCTTCAGGTGTGCCACTCTGAGAGGACCAAAGGATGCTGATCCCCCAAGACCTTTGGGCTAGAGTTTCTTCACTCGTCATATATAGAAATGCAGCATACGGAGCTACGTTGTTAATTCCCTTTTCCACGCCCTCCACCTCTAGCCCTAAATAAAAGAAAGTAGTTTCATCATGACATTCACAAGACCCTCAGCTCTTTGCAACTAATTAAAGCCTCTGTAGCCTTTCCTGGTGCTGGCAGTAGACTGTTCATGTCAGTGCCAGTGCCTTGGTGGAACCCTGGCTTCAGAGACCCTGTTCTGTGTGTCAGGCAGGGCTGTGAGGATGGGGGATGGTGGGGGCCTTTCCCCAGACATACCTCTGGGGAAGCAGAGATCTCATTTTCCCTGGGCAGGGAGAAGGGCTTGCTGACCTTCATGTGTGACCCCTCATTTGAGGAGGGAGCTCATTTAGCTAGAAGTAGATGAAACCACCTGCCAAGTCACCTACCCGCATCTCTCTCTGCTTCCTCCTGGTTTCAAGTTCAGTTTAAACACTGAGTTGCAGGCAGGGGATGTAAAAGGAGAAAATACTGGCACCAAATACTTATTTGGCATGAATAATATGTTTTCCTTGCATTTTTTGGCAGTTAATGTAAGGCTGCCATATATAAAAAAAAAAAAAAACCTCGGTTTTGTTAACTCCTCATGTTAAATTATTCTGCAAATCCAAAATTTGTCGGCCTTACCCTTCAGGATGCTGAGCCCCTACTCTTACTCCCCAGGGGCAGCTGAAGCTTCCCAGTACCTTGCAGGGGGAGCACTTACTGCCGTGGAAATGATGTAACACAGAAATGCTGGAGCTGAGTGATCTGGCAGACAAGTACCTTGCTACCTCTGAATAGTTTTTCAGCTATGACAAGCTACTCATTGTCAGGGTACCTATTAGGTTTAGTACTGAAGGAGTTAACAGTGGCAGCTCTTCATGGCTGTGGCAGAGGGCTGGAAAACATACTTTTTAGCATAACAGTGCCTTGCCCCTTGAGCAGCATTTAGAGATCAATCATATTTCTGTTTTAAATTCACAACCTTGCCTCAACAATATGCAATGCCTCCATCTCCATGGAAATCCTGGTGTTGTACAGCGTTCACAGCGCGCAAGGACAAAACGCAGAAGATGCATTTTTCCCCTGTACAGAACAGGCCCAGATCCTCCTGCAGCTGCCAAGGGCTCCCCGCTGCTGTTTGCTCATTCAGTACTGCAGCTCAGCTTAAAATGTTTCTAAACATCAGCTCTCTAGCCTTTTGCTGTTTCAAAACACCTTTAAGGATTCTGACCTTGCAGCAGATTCCAGGTTTGTGTGAAAGACCTGTAGGCAGGTACAAAACTCACTGCAGCATGACCTCCTCTCTTTCTCGCATGCTACAAGTGTGCATGGTTGCTAAAGGGATGAATGAAGGAGAAGTCCAAAAGCATCCCTTGCTCCTCACATAGAAAAGAGCAATTGGGTTACTCTTTTTCCCCTATGTCTTTTTAAAATGCGTGTATACTGTGCATTTATTACAAGAAAAGCAAACAAACCTGGAGGTCTGTTTTATTAATGTGGTGCTAATTGACTCTTTCCTTTTTTTACCAGCAGGAGGTAGAGAAACAGCTCTTCAGGACGCCCATCTTGAGAAGCTGGGAAGATGCCCTTGCCTGGAGAGAACGCTTTCCCTGCACCACTATCCTGGTTTTGGCTGGGATAGAGCTAATTTTTCTTCTTAGTAGCTAGAATAGTGCTATATTTTGGATTCAGTATGGGATTTGGTATGAGAAGAATGTTGATAATACACTGAAGTTTTCAGTTGCTGCTAAGAAATCAAGGACTTTTAACTTCTCTTGTCCTGTCAGTGTGCGGGTCTACAAGAAGCTGGGAGGGAACAGAGCCAGAGCAATGGACTCAAACTGGCCAATGGAATATTCCATATCTTATAATGTTGTGCTCAGTATATAGATGAGGGTTGGCTGGGAAGCAGAGGCTCTCACTTCCAGGATTGCAGTTTTCAGGATCTTTTCTTCTCTGGGTTTGGGAGAGAAGAACTCTCTGGGAGTGGGCTGGGCATCAGTCAGTGGGTGGTGAGCAATCACATAGTGCACTACCTGTCTGTATTTTCTACCATCATTACTATTATTATTATTACAATTAATTTCAATTATTAAACTGTTTTTATCTCAGCCTATGATTCTCCTTTACTTTTATCCCTCCAATTCTCTCCCCCACCCCCTGGGCTGGGGAGGGTGCATGCGTGGTTGCGTGGTGTTTAGCTGCTGTCTGGGTTTAAACCACAACAACCACCCAGCACCAAGGTCCCTGCCAGTGGCTCCCACCTGGAGGCTGCTATCACCCGCTTAGTGCTGGTTCCCATCTCAGTAGTCACCTGGGCAAGGGACGTGGCAAGAAGAAACAAAGTGCAGGTCAGGTACACCCTGACAAGTGGTGAGGAGGCCAGTTTGAGAGCTGGGAGCTGTGTGAGTCTGGTGGGATGTGCTGGTGAGCTTGGTCATGTCCCTTCTCCTTTCAAGAGAACATGGAGAATGACAGTAATGTCCTTTTGTGGAAGTGCTTTGAAATCTACAGATGAAAAGCCAATACATAAAGGCTAAGTACCATTATTGCTACTTCTATTCACATGCTATATGCTTGAAGCACTCTCCCACTTCTACTCTCATTTTTAACACAAATAGGAAGAAAACCCCATACATCTAAGAGGATGGCCAGCCTATGGTGAGCTGTGTTATATGAAATTATGGTTGTCCGAACAACGTGATGTTTTTCTGGGATGTGCTGAAGCTCCCACTGGCATCAGCCACGCTTTGTTCACATCTGAGGACTCCTCACTGGCATCCCCAGGGCAGCGGCCATGGGGCTGAAGGTGAAGGGTGCCTGTCCCCTTCTCCCCAGGCAGGCTGGGGAGGAAAGAGCACTTTAACCTTTCATTAAGTTACTGGTTTGAGAGGAGATTTCTATTAAAGTGTTGTTAGTGACAAGTAAGACTGAATGAGATGTTGGACCAGCCATAGATGTTAGTTGTATCAGAGTAAAGCTAAATAAATAGCTTGGAGCTTAGTGAGGCTGTAGTGTGTGACCAAGACACCAAACAGATGAGAAACCCCCAGTGCTGTGTTTTGTTGCAGTGGTTGTCACTGCTCGTAGCAATATAGATTTGTGTTTTGATGTGAATTTATACTTTTTAATAAAGAGCCTGGACTGCACATTTGAGGCCAACCCCAGGGCAGCTCCATGTTTCTTCTGGAGTAACGTCACATACCGCAAGTAACACGAGCACAGCACCCTTTTTCCCCCAAAAAGGAAGCATTTTTAAACAGCTGCCATGTGGAATGATGGCAAATCCCTGAAAAGGCCAGGTCTGCAGAACATGCAGGGGAGAAAAACAGGCCAGAGGTGGGTAATCAGCGGTAATGAGCCAAAAGGGTGCTTGCCTTGCATTTACTTGACTGTCCAGCAAATGCTGCAGAGGAAAAGGCTTTAAAGGCTGCTAAATGGAGAGAAACCAGGCTTTCTAAAATTGGTAGGCAAATACAAGCTAATGCTTAGTGAGAAAAGCTGCTTATATGAGGATGAATATGGTATCACATATAACAAGGAATTATTGGGTTTATTTTAAGCAGATTTATTTTTAAATAATTTCTGAGCTCCTGAGGAACTACATAAACATTTTTCATAGTATTTTACAGCAATAGCAAAAAATCTTGGTTTTTAATAGAGCTTGAAAGTTGTCTCCAGACCCACTGGTTTTGTATATCTGCTGGGCAGTTAACACACTTTGGCTTTTTCACAATCTCAGCCCAAATGGGAGCCTCTAATAACAAAGTTACTCTTAAAATAAATGACTGTGGAATATGCTAACTGTGTTCAATTGGATTCACCTGATAACACTGTCAGCCTTGCTTCTCCCTGCCAAGAGGGAAGAGAGACAAGAACAGGTTCTTTCTATACTACTGAGCTTGTCTGCAATGCCAGGTGACCGTATCTGAGCTAGCCCCAGTTTTTCCCCCAGTTGCGGGGGACACAAACTGAGTCACCCAACTGACAGAAGACATCAAGGATGCTTTGGATGTCTGAATGCCCTGAAGCATCTCCCACAGGTGGCACTGCCATGGTCAGGCAAAGCGGGGAGATTGTGACCCTGCAAAGAGCATCTCCAGGTGGTGGAGAACACGGCTTCTTTGAAATGGTCCATCCTGCTAAGAGGGACAACCCTGCCAGGAGATTTGGGCTCTGTGGTCATGCTGGGGGAGAGGGTCATATGCCAAGCCTCGTAGGAGGGGTTGAGCTCCAAGAGGAAGCCAAGGATGTTCGCCCTGGTTGTGAAGTAGAAAATGCCACACTGATGCTCTGCTGTGAAGCACGTGGGCTAGCTACAGATTTGAAAATTTGGGGCAGCTGATTCTCAAAGACTGGCTACTCCTGTGACTTCTACCACTGGCAGTCCCAAGGTTATTACAAATGCAGAAATTAACATCTTTGTCTTTATAGTCTGTGAAAAACCTGATGGAGTTATTTTTATAAATGAGTTGCATATTTTTATGGGCTTAACCTTTTATCCTGAAACTTCTCATAACTGTTTTATTAATGCTCAAGAGATCTGAAGTACAGATTTCTCAGCTTAAATAGTGTAGGAAATTTAAATTACAGTTAAGGCTTGGCAGGAAAATTAACCGGATCCACAGCTGCAGCTTGGAACAAGTGCCTGGTGGGTTAGGTACCTGCCACTAATCATCCACCTGGACAACCTAGATTTTGTACGTTCAGGCATAAATGAGGGGTGACACTGCAGAAGGTGAACTGCTGTGACCAAGGTGCTTTGGGATCCCACTGTCCCACTGCTTTTCAGTGGGCTGTGCCTGGGTACACACTGGGGCCATGGGAGCCCTGAACCCTTCCTAGGTTTTCCCACGTGCCATGTCCCTGGGTCCTCAACAAGGGCACTGCACAAGTCCTTGTTCCCCTGGAGCTGAGCACGGTGCAGTGACTCAGCTCTGTGTCAGGCTGAATTTTGGCATAGACAGAAGCTTGGTTTGCTCTACAGGGGAAACTCATCCTCCATTAAAAGGTGCAGCACCAAGAGAGGAAATTAAATCAGAGACATCTTGGTCTCACTCGATTATTAAATTAAAGGTGATCTCTAACTTTCAAGTTTTCCACCTGGTTTTTCAGATGCCATGTTAATGATATTATTGATACATGCTTTTAGAAATCCATGAAGGTTCACCTTATTCTCATTCTCAAGAAAAGAAGATGAAGACTTTTGGGAAAAAATTAAAGCCTTGATCTTCTCAAAAAGGGTTGGCACAGGGGTAAAGCCAACAGTATATGCATCTGTATCTCAAGTGAGGGAGAAGAGGCAGAGAGCAGCAGTGTGGCACAGAAGAACATGGCACCTGCAGTGGCAGGGGACAAGAAGCCATCACATGCAAGGCTGGGCAGAGAAAAGCAATCCGCATCTCTCCCTCTGTGAGTAGTGGAAAAGTATATGGGGTGTGGACTGAGTCCAGGAGGAAAGGTTGAACAGAGACAGCCAAAGGACCCATGTGAAACCAGAATCATACCAGCGAGAATTTCAGAAAAATCTAGAAAGAATAAATGAGAGGGTTATGACATGAAAGCAAAAGAAGACCTATCTTTCCTTCATGTGGATTCAGAAATCTACTGAGCATCTTTTGAAGCCCACAGGATCCAAATGTTAGCCTGGAAAAATAATATGGGTCAATTCTGCTGCAGGTTTAGACCAGACAGCGCGCACTGAGGCTAACATTGGCATTATGGTCAGGTAGAGAAAGGGCTGCATAAATTGATTTCTTGTCTAATATTACAAAACTCAGGTGAGAGGCCTGTGCCAGCTGAGTTCATGTGCAGGCTCACAGAGCTAAGGCTGGCAGGGCTGTCTGGGGGCATCTGCCACTACCCTACAATCAAAGCAGGGCCAACTACAAAGTTAGCTTCAACTTAAAAGTTAGACTACATTGCTCAAGGTCATATCCTGAGGTACATATCATATACCAAATAATTCACTTAGCTACATGGTGCAGTGGGGCATGGAAAGCCAGATGTTGAAAAATTAGGGATTCTTTCTGCCATCAGAGTCTCTGAGGAGGATTGGTGCCAACAGACTGTGTCTTATAGTTCATTGAACTAGAGATCCTGCTACCAGGTTTACAGTTACGTTTGCATTAGGCCCTGGGAAATGCAGGGCTAGAAAACCAGTACTTTAATGAGTCCTGAAAAATATGCAGGCTTTGGCTGGGTTTGGTGCCACTGAGATCATGCACATTATAGTGAGTCGTGTAACAAATGTGGCATTCCTGTGAGTGAAATACCTGTGCCATTGCCATGTCCTGCAAGGCTGTTTGCTGAGATGAGGAGCAGTGTTCACTGGGATGACTGATTTGCTTTAGGGCTGGTTGCATTTCTTCATTTGTTAAAGTATGAGATAGACAGACAGACAGACAGACAGACAGACAGACAGACAGACAGATAGATAGATAGATAGATAGATAGATAGATAGATAGATAGATAGATAGATAGATATGGGTTAGGGTTTAGAAATCAGACCCTGAAATTTTTTTTTTTTCTTTATGATCACTGGACAATCTGCTGTGCTACTACCAAGTTTAGAAATAGCTCTGATCTATTGGCCTCATTTCATACCAGCTTTCATTCCTGTCTGCAGTCATTGCAGGCTTTCAGTCAGGCTAAAGGAACCACCTCTCCTTTAGCCTTAAACAGAGTCCACATGTCCCACCACTGTTAGCTCCCACATCAGTCTGACATGGTTAGTTGTTTCCTTCTTCCTGCAGAGGAGACTTTTTTCTCTGTCAAAAATCTAACACAAAGTTTAACCATTTGGTGTAGTTAAGGCCATAAGTAAATATAACACTGAATTGTCCAGTGGAGGCTATCCCAGCCCAAATCTAGCAGCTGTTGGGGGAAACAGGGAAGAAAACCTAAATTCATCAACTCATGAGGTCCCCACTCATAGTCTGAACTGAAAGCCTAGCCTTCATTCTAGTCTAACAGCTAACGCTTAGTCATAGCCCACCAATACACATCTGCACAATACTGAATCCTAACCCTAACCTGTGTATGTGTTACAATGTCAGGTCATTTTCTCCCCACAAAACCCAATAGGTGTTAATTCCAGAGCATATCAGTCTTCCCCTTAGCCCTGATGGCCTACCCAGAAGCCACCAGGAAGCCTATTTGTTCACTTCCTGAGGCTCTCAGCCCTAGATTTTGTTGGAGCATTAACCCTTGCTCTAAAGCCATGCCAGGAGCAAACCTCAGAAGTCCCCCAACACAAGACTTTGAGGGCTGCAGAGTGGGCAGCAGGCAGCAGCCCAGGCTCCAGGCAGGCATCTGGCCTTTTTGACCATTGAAGGAACTGACTACAAGGTGGGTGAAAATCTCCCTGGCCTGTCTGGCTCAAAGTGCAGTCAATAGTTCAAAGCCTAATTGATAATTAAAATTGGCATTCCTCATTACCAAGGTGGATACAGACATGGGTGACACGAGACTGGGAGGTGTAGTTCATAACTGGAGGACAGGGCTGACATTCAGAGGAGCCTTGAAAAGATGGAAGAGTGGACCAACAAGAAACTCATGAAGTTTAGCATGGACAGGTGCAAAGTCCTGCACCAGAACAAAAGAACTCCATGAAACCTCTCATGTAAGCAACAGAACAGGTAGAAAAGTACCTGGGGATGCTGGTGGATAATGGGTCGTACCCAAGCAAGTACTGCAGTTGGGAAAACCAGCAGCATCCTGGGCTGCATCAGTACTTGTGACGCTGCTTCTAGATTCTACATCATTTATGGGCCTATGTGCTACAACAGCGATGGAGGGAGTGTTGTGGAAAGCAACTAAGATAATTAAGAAGTTCAACTACATGACATACAAAGGATGGCTGAGGAGACTGGGTTTGTTTACCCTTGAGAAAGCTAAGGGGGATGTAACTGATGCCTTTGGAGGCGGCGTGGTCATAGAGATGACAAATCCAATTGTATCTTAAAGTTGCAGAATAAAAGGATGAAGAGAGATTCTCACAGACTGCAGAAAGGGAAATACCAACTTGACATAAGAACAACGTTTTTGAAAGAGGATGGTTATGTACTGGAACAGGGTGACCAAATCGGTTGTAGAGCCTCATCTTGGGAAAGGCTCAGAACAATGTGTTCTACTTTGCAGCTGGCCCTGCTTTGAGCAAGAGTTAGGACCAGAGGTCTTTGGTCTGACATTCTTTCTCATCTAAACGGTTCTACAATTATCTGGTTTTACCTTTTCAGTCCCAGAACTTAATTTCCAGAAATATTTACAACAGAGACCTGGGAAATTAATCATTTATTGTTTATTTGCATCCTACTTTGCCAAATGCTTCACACTAGAATCAAGGCTGGTGCCTGAGGGTTGAATGATTTGTATTTTATCTAGCAAAGTTATTGTTTATGAAATTACAGTTAAGACAGAGATGGAGTGGGATGAAGAACGTGCTTTCTGATCTTGGGGCCTGCAGGGCCATATTTATTACCGTATCTCTGGCTGTATCTATACTAGTAAACTAAACAGAACCAGGATATGTAATTGAGCATGTTGTTTAATTGTTATCACAGTCCCTGGTTGGGCATTGGATGGAGTCAGCTGCCTCAGACACTGCCTGCACACAGTTTAAAGCATAGCACTAAAGAGCTGGGGGTGACTGCTAGAGGTCCTGGCAGGTCAAAGTGAGGGATGGTTCCCTTGGGATGCACCTTCTTGCAGGTTGTGTGTCTGTCTTAAAGCTGAGGTTAGTTTAAAAGCCAGGAATTAAGGGCCTGAGGAGGGTTGTGTACTGGCATTCCTGTGAGGCTCCTGTGGGCTGGTATGGGTCACTGTGTATTTATTACTGGTGCAAATGATATTGCTAGACAGGAAACCAGCACTCCTGTGGGCACAAGTCTTTACCGCCAATCCTTGAAGGTGTGAAACATACCTAGCTCCTCAGTCCCTTCCTTATGCTGGCATATTAATTCCGACTGAATTGAAAACCTTTGGGATTAAAGACATAGTTTGAGTTATCATCATGGGGGTAAGCATGAAATACTAAAATGGGAGATGAAACCTGGCCAGATGTTTTCTGGTTAGTGATAAGCTACGTTTATTTTTGGATCCTCTAAGAGTCATCATGCTAAGAAGAAGGTCAGTGCCAGTATGAAGAAATCCCTCATGTTTAATCCTGGGAGCACAGAGGTACTGCTGGGCTGAATTTAAAGCTAGAATTGGGGTTGAGGGCTAGAGGTAGTGAAGTGCAGTCTTGACATATTATTTACAGGATCCTGCAAGGGTCATAAAGTTCGAATAAAGCTTGATTCTCACAGGGACATGTGGATTATAGCTAAGTGATAATTAATTATTGTTTTGATAAGTTTAGGGTTGGTGCTAGACTTGGAGATTGTGAGGGCAAGTGTTATGCACCTGCTGTTGGATCCTGGCAGATCCCAAGGAAGAAAATGAGGTTGCCATAGGTATGGGTGAATGAATGGTTGTGCCTCTTCCTGGAGTAGGTGAGGATTTGGCTTTGGTACAGCAGACCAGAAATGTTAGAGTGTTATTGGACTTTGCAAGATCTGCCACTGTAGGATAAACATAAATAAAAGCAAAAATAGATAAATAAGCAAATCATGGAGTTGCATAGGACAATATGCTTCACAATAAAAAGCAGCAAGGAGACTGAGGCATGGGCTGCAAAGCACAGAGCAGAGGGGAGCCCGTCTGGGTTCTCTCTGTGTCCAGGACTGACTTCTTCCTTAAGTCTGTCTACTGCCAGTATATAAAATGCAACTAAGAAAGTGATGTCCTTTTCTAGCTGAAATCTCCAGTTCTGAAAGAAATTGTATGCTTTTGAAAAGGGGTCAGATAGAAAGGGACTCACCTTTTTTTCTCAGAACATTGGGCAGTATATTCATGTTTCGGAGAAGCATCCATACACAGCCTTGATAAAAGGATGAAATGGAAGCCTTCATATGGCACCCACTGTAACTTTCCTGACCACAGAGGGCAATGTTTAATATTCGTGCTTTGGATGTATTAAAAGATAAAATATGAATCAAATATCATGACTGGAAGCTGATTTGTTTCAGAAGAAAGTAGAAGTTAAAACTTTTATACATCTGCACATCAAAGTGTTATTACTAGCTAAGGTTTCTTTTTATAATTTAAGCCCATATCTGAATTGAATTTCAATGGGCTAGTTGTGCAGTGTACTCCAATCTCCATATCAGTCAAGTTTGATGAACACCCCAAAGCTCAGTGGCTGAGAAAAGGAGAAGAAAAAGTATGCCTAGGAACATCAAATGGGAGTGCAGGCCTGATATCTTTTGTCAGTAGAAAGATTGTTTTAATACCCTGTCGGTCACAGTAATAACCTTAAACAAATAGATCACTTGTATTTATTTTGTAATATCAGTACTTTTACAAGATTGACTACCTAGTGGGATTGTCTGTACAAATTCCACAGTTGTCCCCAGGCAGCTCTGTGAAGAGGACACTTTAACTCCATATGCCACAGAAAGATGCCTTCAGTGATGCTCCATGAATTAATCATATCCCTGGGGGCTGTGGGAGGATAATGGTAGAAAAACCCTGCTGGAGTGACTTGGAGAGCTCTAACGAGCTGTCGCAGCACCTGGCCACTTTGTGCAGTGGGGAGCGGTTATATCAAATAGGCTGCTACCTGTGCGAACAGATAGCACTGAACCTCACCGAGCTGCCGGGGCCGGGGAGAGAGAAGCCATCCGAGACAGCACAATTTACATTACCGATCAGCATGGGCTCCCTGCTGCCTGGGGCCACAGGGGTTAGGAGAGAGAAAAGGTGGTAAACATCTATCTAGTGGATTAGACTTTTTTTTTCCTAATCTCCACCACTGCTCTTGAGTTACAGAGGCACTGAAAGGATGAGCTGTGCGTATTCTTTTTGTTGATAAAATTGATAAGCAGTGAGCTGAAGGTTTTGATGAACAAGTGGGTTTTTTTCTTTTTTGGTAATTCATTGCTTCTTCCCAACTTTTAGGATCTTACCCTCAAACCCATGTCCATGCTCACCCATTCCCAGAAAACACGGCACATATGCAGCATATTCATCCTGGGAAGGTGGGGGCAACTGATTGTAATGAAAAGGTAAAATTGTCACTGAGACTGCCTTGTGTTTTCTGTTCTTGTTATTTGCATCAGGCTGTGTCAGTTCTGGTTTAATTTTATTTCATCTTTTCTGGGCAACAGAAGTTTTCCTTTTATACGAACATAAATAAACCCCTTTCAGAGTAATGATGTTTGCATGGAGGCTGTGTTAACCTGCAGGAGTGTGAAGTAGGTTTACATTCAGAGAACAACATGTGCATCAGGATTATTCCCTCCCCATTCCACCACATGCCCTCCTCCTCCCCCCACCCCCATGAGACCTTTTCCTCTTTTGTTTCCATTTCAGCGAAGTGCCAGTTCATTACTCTTAGACACTTAAAATACATCAAGTGCAAGTAATGCATCAGGGGTTTTTTTCTAAATGTTTTTCACTTGGTCTGTTTCTACTGTATTTTAAAACTGTTTTTCCCTGCCAAGACAAATCTTGCCTAGACAAATATGAGTACAGCTCTGTTTTGTTATTTCCTTGCACCTTGTTCTGAATTTAGTAAGATCCTGGCTACAGGGTCTGATTAACCTCTCTGACTGTGCCAAGGGACTCACAAGAGACCATTGGAGAAACTCCTGATTTACAGCTGTAGGAGAAAGTAGGAAATTAGACTAGTGCTTAAAGATTTAGACATGCCAGGCACGA
Source organism: Tyto alba (assembly GCF_018691265.1). Taxonomy (NCBI): domain Eukaryota; kingdom Metazoa; phylum Chordata; class Aves; order Strigiformes; family Tytonidae; genus Tyto; species Tyto alba. The sequence goes on along the minus strand of NW_024881282.1, from coordinate 73,371,108 downwards.
ATCATCTGACCACACAGACACTTGAATGTCCAGAAATATAAGGCAAATCTGGAAAGAGACAAATGCCACTCTGCCTCTAAACCTGCCTCTTTCTCCTGGTCAATATAAAGGGGGCCTTGGTGTGACTAGCTCAGATGCAGCCTTCTACCGTGCAGGCATCTCCAGCCTGACAAATGAGTTTCTCATCTTTTTTCCCAGATTGTCACTCTTTCCATTTACCTTCATGCAGGAAATTGTATTTTAAAGACCTCAAAGCTGAAAACCAGACTCCATCATGTCCAAGGTGTAGCATCTTAGAGAGAAGTTCATCAAATGCTGCTGGCTGCTCTTCTGATTGAAAGCTCCAGTTAATACATTCTGGCTTGAACAGCCTAGGAAGACCTCCTTATTTCCCCATTTCAGGCTCCCCGGGTCAGGGTTTGGCCTGCTAGGACACTTAGGAAGGAGCTAGACATGCTCAGAGATTTAAGAGAAGGTTTCAGGAACTATTACTGCTGGTTGACTTCATCTCATACTTCTTGTTTTCATACAGCTACTGGGCAGCATGCCCACCTCCCAGGCACAGTTGATAGCAGGGCCAGATCCATTATATTAGGTACTGAAGGGGTCTATTCTGCATTTTCCACCTGCTTTGATAGAAGAACTGGGGAAATATTTTCTCCAAGTTGCACTGTAGGAATCTATCTTCTACAGGATTTCACATCAGTTTTGATGCCTGTCGTGGTTTGAGCCCAGAGTGTAACTGAGCACCATGCAGCCGTTCACTCACCCCTTCCCCTCTAAGGAGTGGGAAGGAGAAAATGAAGGAAAAAGTCTCAAGAATACAGATAAGGACAGGGAGGAGTGCTCACCCATTAGTTAGGGGAAGAAAAAAAAAGATCACTTTAATTCAAACACTAAAAAAGACAACACTTAACACACAAGGTGGGACACTGAGAATCACCACCACATCCAAACCCACCTTCCCCCACCCCTCCCTTCCTCCCGGGTTCAGCTCTGCTCCCGATCTCTCTACCTCCTCCCCCAGCGGCACAGGGGGCAGGGGATGGGGGTTACAGTCAGCTCACCGCTCCTTCCTTCTCAGGAGTTGGGGTGAATGCCGCACATCCCTCCCCTGCTCCCCGGGGCTCCCCTCTCACTGCAGACAGTCCTCCATGAACCTTCTCTGGTGTGAGCCCTCCCCATGGGCCGCAGCCGTTCTCACGCTGCTCCGGCGTGGGTCACCCCCGCGTGTTGCAGTCCTCCCAGTGCCGAACCACAACAGCGGGGGCCGCTTCTCCCCTCAGGGTCCTGGCTTCCTTTAAGCACAGCTGCTTGTCCTGATGTGGGCTCATCCACAGGCTTCAGGTCAGATTCTGCTCCACTATGGACCACCATGGGTGGCAGGGGGACAGTCCTGCTATCTCATCATGAGATACAGGGGGGCTTTGTTCTGACACACCTCCCCGCTTCCTTCTCCTTCCTACCACTGACCTAGGTGTTAGTTCTCATAACCTCTCCTCATGTTCCTCCTTTAATGTTCCTCCCAACCTCCTTTCATTTTCCCCTTTTTGAATACATTCTCACAGAGGTGCAGCCACTGTTGCTAACTGGCTCGGCCTTGACCAGAGATGGGTCTGACTTTGGAGCCAGGGAAGCTTCGAAAAGTTTCTCACAGGGGCCTCTGCAGTAGCCCCCTCCATGACTAGCAAAAATCCCACCACAGAAACCCAGTACAGTGTCCTAAAGTTCTGGTGGGTCTGACGTTTTATGTCTCATGCTCTCTGTGGAATTTCTGTCTTCCTTTCCTTTTTGCACAGGGTAGCAGTTTTGTATTTCTTTTGAACTGGAGTGGGCTTTGGACTAGGCAGGTACACACAATCTATTTTACTTCTACTGTGAGTAAAAATCTTAAACTGTTTAGTCAACACATGTCTTCTCCAGAGAAATGCCTCATTGCCTGGCTGTTTCATTTTGAAGCCTTGTAGCCATGAAATCTGTTGGGAGAGTACAAACAGTTGTGATTACTTGACAGCTCTAGGAAATGGCACAGAGACAGGATCTGTCTTTGAGATAAAATTGCTGATTGCAGGTGGAGGCTGCAGGCAGATCTTTGATACTTCTCTGTAACCTTTGGGCTCTCAGGAGCACCAAAGGAGGGAATACCCTGCCAGTCTGCCTCAATGAGCAACGATGATTTGATACTGCTCTTTTGCCCAACTGAGTGTCATCGGTTTTGTTAAGCTAAAGGATTGGGGGTGATAGGTGTGATACCATTATTGTTCCTTAATGTAACCACATTATTACACAGACACTACTAAAAATACCGAGAGCCCTTGGTTCTGTACATGCTGTACATGCTGCTTCTGAGAAGCAGGTCCTGACCTGCAGTCTAAGTAGTCTACACAGGGAGTATGGAGAGGTTCACGTGAGGAAATTTGCACTAGGTTGAGCAGAAAGTCTGTCCAAAGGAGTCAGATTTTGAAGTGTTGTGGTTTGAGCCCAGAGGGCAACTGAGCACCAAGCAGCCGCTTGCTCACCTCTTTCCCTTCAGGAATGGGAAGGAGAAAATAAAACACTACGCTCCGGAATTGAGATAAAGACAGGGAGGGATGACTCACCCATTATTGTCATGGATAAAAGACAGACTCCTTAGGGGAAGAAAAAGAATATCAATTTAATTCAACAACAACCACCACCACCACTTAAACAGAGTAAGACACTGTGAAGTATAACTGCACCTTAAAAACATCTCCCCCCTCCCTCCCTTCTTCCCAGGCCTAGCTTTGCTTCCAATTTCTCTACCTTCTCCCCCCACAGTGGTGCAGGGGGGAAGGAATGGGGTTATGGTCGGTCCTGTGGCTTCTTCTTCCTCAGGGGAGGACTCCTCACATTCTTCCCCTGCTCCAGGGTGAGGTCCCTCTCATGGGGGACAGTCTTCCACAACCTTTTTCTGATATAATTCCTTCCCATGGGCTGCAGATCTTCCTGAGCTGCTCTATCATGGGTCCATCCCACATCTTGCAGTCCTCCCAACGCCAAACTACAACAGCATGGGTTTCCCACAGAGTCCTGGCCTCCTTTGGGTACAATCACCTGCTGCAATGTGGAGTCCTCCACAGGCTGTAGGTGGGCATCTGCTCCACCGTGGACCTCCATGGGCTACAGGAGAACAGCCTGCCTCACCATGGTCTGCAGGGGAGTCTCTGCACTGGCACACCTCCGCTCCTCCTCCTCTTCCTTTCTTCCACTGACCTCAGTGTTTGCATAGGTATTTCCCCCACAACTACCACCCTTCCTCACAGATTTCTCTTAAATATGTTATTGCAGAGGTGCAACCACTGTCGCTAGTTGGCTCGGCCTTGTCCAGAGGTGGGTCCAACTTGGAGCTGGAAGAGCTTCAAGAACATTCTCCACAGGGGCCACCTCTGTAGTCCCTTGCCCCACTAGAAAACCCATGCCACACACACACAAACCCAAGACAAGTGCTAAGCAAAAATTTCCTCGTAGCTGTAGCTGGGACAAGCTGCATTTGTTCCTGGTTATTTTGCAGTGCTGCTCACTGGGACTACAGGAGGCACTTTCAGATGCTGTTTTAGCCGTGGGACATCCAGGGAAACATTACTTCCAGGGGATAACTGTCTCATCAAGCTTTCCTTAGAGTAGGTTTGGAAGATCAAAACTGTAAAATCCAGTTTTCTTCTTTCTCTCTAATCCTTGTCCCAAGATTGTGAATGTATTAGTCCATCTTGCAAGGACATTCACAGGCATGGAGAACAGGCTGGGTTTCTCAGCCACAAACCACTTATCTTCAGATCTGTTCACTTTCCTTTTCTCCTGCAGCCTGTCCCTTTCCCTCCCTTGTGCTTTCCTACACCCTGGTCTTCCCCCTCCAATTCTTTTTTTCCCAAGACATTTTACCCATCACAATCTCCAAGACATTTGTTACTGGACTACAAAGGGCCTTATGCACTCTCACTTTCCCTTTTCCTTTTTGTTCTTTCTCTCTTCTTTTCTTCTTATTTTCCCCCCAAAATTACTTTCATCATTAAAGCCAATATGCACCATCACTTACAGATCCTGCCTATACACATCTTTGTATGTGTGACTGTGCCCCGGTACCCTCCGTGCCACAGGCAGAGGAGGGGGAGATGATCCAATCCTGCAGGAAAGTCCCATGTTGCAAAACAAGGAAATATAAGCAACCCCCAGTGTCTTACTCCTGCCATGTAGTGGTGATGAATCTAGTGGTAGGATAAAAAAATTTGCTTTTGAAGAATGCCACATTTGAGCTGCACTGAGACCCAGGCAGAAAGCCAAGGCCAGAGGCGTGTGTCCATCAAGCAGACCTTGGTCAAAGTGATCAGAGATTACAGGCTCTGTGCACTCCTGCCTGCTGCAGAGCTGTGCTGGGCCAGCATGCTGCTTTTTTGCCAGTTGTGTACAATCCTGGTGAGGCTGTGGAGCTGTGAAAAATCAGGACTGAATAAAGCAAGCCAGCTGCTGAACTGCCCCTACCCCACTGCATGACACTGGGGAGTCAGCCCTATGCTGTGCCTACCCTCTGTCTAGTTTGATTGCATTTGTGCCTAAATCTCCTGATAGCACAACACTAAGCAGTGATGCTAGAGCAGGGAGTACTGCTCTCTTTCAGTAGCCCAAATCATTATTAAAATGGAGGGGGAAAAAAAATGGAAATTTATGTGGACTCAGATTTGAGACCTAACCTAGGTAGCACTCAGTTTTAAATTCAACTGTCCTGGAAAATATCCTCAAGAGATTTTTGAACAGGAAAGCCAGAGACATTACAAAACAGATTGCTTGCTTGAGATTTCTACCACTTCTGGGAAAAAATCCCATGAGAATAGTTGTTCTTGTGAGTTTTCATCTGCATTTGAACAAGAGAGAAAATATGTTCTTGAAGCATTAAATCTCTCAGTCAGATCCACAGCGGAGTGGTGTATCTGGAAATTCAATTCTGACACTTCACAAAGACTGAAAAACGAAGTGGGTTGAACTGCTTCAGACTTTTTTTACTCCTTGCCACAACTACAAATATCTCCTACGTGAGGGACAAGCAGTGCTCAGCTCTTCTGCCTGGCACAGGGAGACACCTCAGCCTGGAGGCGTCACAGTGGGACATGATTATCGCATGAGATGACTGATTCTTTCCAGCCCCACATCCAGCATGACTCTGCAGGGGAGGGCATCGCCTCTGCATGTGCTGCAGTGCCCCATGAAGAAGTAAGAGACTGGACCAGGATGTCGGTTACTGGCAGTGGAGATGGCTGAGGTGGCCACAATCCAACATATTGTGACAAACTAAGGGGCAAAACAGTATTTTCATTTGGTTTTGTAGAAAGAAGAGGGGAAAAAAGTACAGTCTTGTAGCTGCTGTGTGTGAAACATTCAGGTATATTGGGTTCTGATGATGATGGGCTTTTGGGTACCACCACCAGCTCTGGTCCCTAGGGAGTGAGAAGGCTGTGCTGTGAGGTGCTGAGTCATGAGGGACCTTGGCATGGGCCATGACCTCAGTGCTGGGCACTGTCCCACAGCCCCTGAGCAGGTGAGCAGAGCTGGGGGGTGGCAGAAGCAGGTCCCATCCATGAGCCAGGTACAGGGCTGGAGCCAGACACATCTACAGGGTCCCAGGGATGAGACGAAGTGGGCTTGAGGTGGTACAAGCTTCTTTCTTAGAGATGTAGCAACCTAAATCAATAGAAGGATGTGCAAGACCTCCCCCACGACAACAGGAGAGGAAATTCTGACACCAGAAGATCCTGTCTGGGTTTCTCCGATGCTAAGACCATGCAAAGAGCACTAGAAGAGAATGGAAGATCTTGAGTTGTGGGCAGAGTCCCAGCATTACACTGTGTCATCCAAGCAGTGACCCTAGCTCCCATCCCATGCCCCTGCCACCCTCTGCCTGAGTTTCCTGGCTGTAGATATAGCCTTGCAGATTGCTTCTGAACATTTGTATTCCCTGGGCAGCCCATCAAAGCCACACTTTTCACCAAACTCATTGTTAAGATACAGTCAGACCAAAGCAAGGGTTCTGAGGAACGTTACACTGCCTGTGAGGCTTAAACACAAGGTTATGGTATAGCATAAAGTGCAGGCAGCTTCGATGTGGCCAGGAATGGGGTCCACACCTTTAACTGCCAAATGAGTGGGGATTTATGCACAGCCCCGCTCCTCAACCAAAGCCTGGGACCAGCTGCTCTCCTCCAACCCAGCTCAGTCCTCTCACCAGCAGCATCATGCACAAAGCAGCAACCACCACCCTGGTTTGCGGGTGCTGGGGATGGAGGGCATTGCCGCCGGTCATGGTGCTGTGCCCTGTGAACCTCTGCTTGGAGCTGATCACCTACATCTATGGTGTCACCATGTTGGCAAGTGTCACAGACTTGCATGGCTGTGCTGTTCTGATGTCTGAACACAAGGTGTTCACTGGGCACTTCCCCCAGGGCAAATGCCAAAATTTCTCACTGGCTTTTCCCATCAGGGATACAGGGGATGATGCTTCTGGCAGAGCAGCCATCCACGGCACTTTGACGGGGTCTATGGTTGAAAGGGTTGTTTGCAACCAGCTCAGATAACAGAAATTTCAGACTGCTGATACATTAAGAAATAAACGGGCATAATTTGCATTTGGTTTTCATAAGGAGGTTAGATATGACCTGAGGTATGCAAATACCTTCTGATGCAGAGAAAAAGATTTCAGGACTGAGAAGGTGTAAGAGTTGACAAATTATGCAGCATTATGGAATAATACTCCATTTTTGTGCAAATTGAAGAACAACAGCTGTTAAGCATGCCAGTATTTGGGGAGGCTAATTTTCAGAGCAGAGGAATAGAAAGCATCACTGTCACATACACAAAGAGGAAAGAAAGTGAATGCAGCAAGGAACAGGTGAAAGAGCCTCACGTTGCTATCCATAGGAGGATAAAAGCACTAAATCCTTATTTAATCCTTGCAGAGTTATTTAAAATATTAAAAATAGTGGGTCTCAGAAGGGATTTAGAATGGTTACAAAGGGTGAGTTGAATTATAAAGTGAACATTTGAGGTTTTTGGACTTATTTGCAGGAATAAAGTACTTCTTTTTCATAATCCTTTATTTTTTTTTTTTTAATTGGCAAAAAAATGCACACACCACATATTCTTTTTATCAGTATTGGTGTTCTTTAAATCCAAAGGGGGGTGAACCCTGACCTTACCTGACCTTACCCCTACCCCCAGCACTTACCCTGCAAAAGCCCCCAGCCCACTCACCTGACCCTTGGCTCAGCCACTGTTGAGACTCATGCATCGTGCAGATTCTCCCTCAGCCTTAGTCTCCTGCCCTCCCTGTCTCTTTCCTCCTAGAGTGTAAGCAATGATCTGATTTTCCATCTTCATAAAGCTGACACTTGTCTCCCTTGTTTCTTGACCCCATTTTCTTATATCCCATTCTCTAGACTCAATGAAGGTGTTGAGTCTTCTCCTCTAACTGCACCCTTGTTCCTCCTAGCTCTTCCTTTGCCTCAGGGACTGGTCTCCCTCAGGTTGCTAATGATCCCTGAAAAACTCCACTTGTCCAGTTTCATTTACTCATGTTCATGCTGACAAATCTCAGGCCTATCCATTACAATCTTACAGTTTTCTCATACTAATGTGGACCTTGGGCAAATGCCTCTAGGTGGACTGCTTGAGCAGGAGAATTGGACGCTAAAGTGCTTTAGCTTTAGTGTGATACTTCAGCAGCTGAAATGATTGTCTTTGACACTAGGATAGAGTCAATTTTCCTGGACAAGCCGGTCCAGGGGAACAGGGTCTTCTGCATGCTCCAGAGGATGGATACCCTGGAGCATCTGACTCTAGTACTCTAAACTTAGGGAGCTCTCTGAGACACGTACCCAAAGCTAGGGGTTAGGGAGTCCCACCCCCAGGATAGGCAGTGGAAGGTGGGATTTGTGTGCCTGTGTTAAGAGTGGGAAATTTGAGATGCTCTGCCTGTATCTGAGACAACTTCACCAGGCTGGTAGATACAACACAGAGTGACCGTGCCCTTCTGGTGTGGCCACTGTGTTTCAGGAAGCAGATTCTTGAGCATCTTAACTAGAAACCTCTGTTTAGGCAACTGTATACAGTCAACTGAGCACTCAGAGCAAATTGTCCTCCCAGCTATTGAGGCTGCCCAGACATTACCGCTTGTATTATTCTAGATGTCCCAAGATACTCGAGACACTTGCTTAAACTGGCAGATATGGCAATAAGCCTGTGAGATCACTGCTGGAATGCCAACAAGTGCCTATAGCATCTCAAATGGTACTTGATGTCTATGTTTGGGCAACCAAATCATTCTGGAGGTGACTTTTCTCAAGTGAGCTGAAGCACTCTTTGTGTTCCACTGACTCTATTGTCTAGGTTCCCTCTGAGTGTAATATGAGCTTAAACATGTAACCTAAATGGAGGCACCTTGATTTAGTCTGGAGCTGAATCCTGTCCTTAGAGTTGATAGTCTGAATGTATCTGAGTGTTTTTCTGTGGAGCATTTAGCACACTACAGGAGTTAAAAGTCCTAATAATAATGGTAGTGTAATAAAGTCATTAGTCTTATTCTAATTTGCTAATAACTAAGTCCTAATGGCTCTTCTATTTCTATGGCTCTGTAGTTAACAAAAGATGGGGTTAATTTGCCCTCCAGAGCTTATCTGTAATTACATTATATATATTTAACTGGCATTTACATTATATATATAAATGACATATTGATAACATTAAGAAATAAAAAATACCCACTTGCAGAGATAGGAACTAGAAGATGCTGCCTACAACCCCTCTGGAGCAGAAAAAGTTCAGGGTCTTGTATGGAACAAAACCAATTTATTTTCTCTCTTCCACCTGATGCCTCCAGACACATGGAGGAATCCTGCCTAATGCTACATTACCCAGCCTTGGTTGTTTCAAGCTCCCTGCTCTTGGCTGCTTGGTGCTTTGCTGTCTTTGCTTTTGCTTTGCCTTGGCCAACAGCACTCCTTGTTCTGGACTTATTAGCAGAACTGCCTCTGAAAACTGAGGAGGGTCGAGACCCTGGCTCTATCCGTCCTCATAGTTAGTCCGACAAGAGTTGCTCCTGTAGGAGGACCAACTGAAATATTGTTTCTTCAATTTATTCTCTGCCAGCTCTCATTTTTCATGTTCTATCTGTGCTATAACTTAGTTGATGCAGCAGGTGCTTTTTAAATAAAGGGAGAGAGATATTGCTTTCCTGTTTATTTTGCATTTGATAACTTCTAGGTGTATAGATTCTGCCTATGCCATCCTTAATAGAAACTGGATTTGAGAGGTTTGTTGTAATATCAGAGGACCAGGTGTTAAAGAAGGACTAGTATTCCAGGCAGTCTTAACCCTTTGCTCATCAGTCAGAGCTGGTCTTTGCATACATGGTCACTCAAAGGTTCCCGCTTGAAACCCAAGAAACAGATCAAACAGCAAGAAACTAGTTCTTCCTTCAAAACTAGGGGATGCAATGGGGGGAGGTTTAATTTATTTTTTAAAGGATCACTGACTCCACACAAAAAATTCCAGTAATTTGCATATGGCTGAGTTACAAACAGTGCAACTACCTATTCACGTTCCTCAGTGTTTTACTTGTGGTTGTGGATTGGCAAGTGGGTTACATGGCTATGTAATATCAGCATTTGTTGCTGTACAGCAAACCCTTGCAACCTGGGACGTGAGAGTAGAAAGAGGACAAAGTCATGTTTGGCTGTTTCAAACAATAAAATTTTAACATAAATAAAGATCATCCTCCAGCAGTGGCTAGCAGTTTGGAACTGTACGTACCCAAGTAGCTCTGAGTTTGTTCATTCAGTTCGTCCAGAGACCTCAAGCAACCAATATTCCCCTATAGCTGGCCAAGGCCAGAGTTTGAGCTTTTTGGTAAATTTTGATTTTTTCAGTGAGATTTTCAGGGTCCTGTTGCAGCAGCCTGCTCTGATTGCAGAGCTGATGGAGGTGGCAGGGCGGCGTACTGGGCTCTGGCTCAGATTTGGCAAAATGGCCTTGAGCATGCAGTGGCTGTCAGGAGGCTTCCAGGTATGTTGGAAATGTGTGAGCAGATTTTACTCTCCTCTGCTGTGGTGGGAGACATCTCCTGCTCTTCTTCTTGCTCTGCCCCTATCAAGTAGAGCTGGCTGGGTGGCAAAAGGACTGCAGGAGGTGAGAAGGTGGCACTGGGGTAGTGGAGACAAGTCAGGGCTCCTGGAGAAAAGATGGGGACTGGCTGCTAGGGAAGAGGAGGTGTAGGAGGAGGTGAGGACTTACAGAGCTCAGAAGGGGAAGAAGTATTTCAGGTGGCAGGGGTAGAGAGATAATTGTTAATCTGGTTGCAAAACGAGCAGTTTCATTGGCAGGAGGATTTATGGGACAGAGCTGACTGAAGGATGGAAGATATGGACAGCAGTGAACAAATGGAGCAGGCTGAGAAGGAGCCACAGAGGAAACACAACAGGAGATGGGGAGACAAAATTGGGGGAGGATGAAGTGGTATGTCTGAAGCAGGGAACAATTTGGATATAGGAAGAAGGAAAGCAAAGAATTCATAAGGAAAGATGGAAAGAAGAAAGATTAAACTGTAGCTACATTTCACAATGTTTCTCAGTGGCTCCAGGAGGGTTATGGTGTATCTCATCCTACATCCAGCACTGACCATGCTTCTGAAATAGCAGACACACTGGGGACAAATGACAGCCTGCCAGGGGGATGCATATCTGCTCAGTGCAACATCTTGCAGGGTGTTTGTCCATGCACCAGTAATTTGATATCCACAAACATCCTATATTGCAGTCTCATCAGTCTCCCTGTCAAGTTTATGCTTACACAGTATGCAACATCCCCCAAAACATCAACATCTTCATTTCAAGCAGGCAGTGGCAGAAACATGGATCTAGCCAAGAGACAGGTGGAGTGTTTGATTTACTAAAAAGGCCTAACAACTCTTAGTGTTTCAGAAAGAGGTAGAGAGATTGCTGTCTGGTTTATTTTATTTCACCTGTTATCTTTCTCCAACACTGATATGCTGCAAATAGTTTTCCATCTTTCTTTCCCTCATAGACTGGGGAGTAGGGAGGTGCTGTTTCCTTTTCCTCAAAACCACATTTTCATATTGAGCTTCAAGGGCTGTATTTTAAACTAAAGAGGAACACCAGTACAGTTTTCATTAATAAAATATCAGTGTGCACAGTATATAGGTTGCTACTGGCAAGGAGAGAAATGACTAAGCAGGAGATATGCTTTTATTTTTTTTTTTGTATACCTATTCTAAAATTGACCTGACAGTTTTTAGCTATTCCTTGGTGACGGATTTCAAACTATTCAAACAGATAATTTTCAGTTCTTGCGTTTCTCTTTGGAACTTTATGCAAAAATTCTTCCACAATATTTAGCATGTCAAAGGCTGTCTAACAGCTCTGAGCCTTGCTTGTAAAACATGCGCACACAAAAATGTAACAAGACTGTGTTTTGTCAAGAAGCTTAAATCTCAAAGAAATGTTCCAGCACCCTGATTAATTAAAGACAGCCCAAGTGTTACCTCCAGCCTGCACTGGTACATCGTTAAACAGACTAATTAATACTAGGACATACTAAAATGAGGGAGGTATTCTGGATTTTCAGTTACTAAGGGAAACCTAAGTGCTCTCTGTTAAATGCTTTGGCCTCCTTTTCTTGTAGAAAATGTGCTTTGTAACTTCCCCATATGCTCCTGCAGTTCTCTCCCTGATGGATGTTGCTATGGAAGCAAACTGGGGAAAAAAAATCAAAGAGCTAATAATGTTTCTGCAAATGATTGCACAGGTGGAGCTGAAAAGTACAGATGACACAAGTTAGTTAAGCAGGGAATTTGAGCTGCAGCAACAATTTGAGGCCAAGCAACAAAACACTCACACTTTCCTTTCTTTCTTCTTTACGTCTGTTTAGTGAAATTCCAGATCTCTGGAGGCTGTTGAAGTTTATTTTGCTCTGTATTGAGTAAATTTATTCAGAAAGTTTCAGAGATGTCCTAAACCACTGGATAAAATAAATGGAGGTTGAGAAGAAGGAGGAGAGCAGGGCTAGGTATACTGCTCAGATGGGTGGGGTAGGTCCCCTGAGGCTATGGGATAATGAACCTCTTTCTCTCAAATTAAAAGTGGTCCTCCAGTTCCATGTTGTGTTTGAATATCATTATAGCAACAGGGGAGGATGTGCACACTTAGTGTCGGAGGGACAAACATGTAATGTGACCTTCTTATCCTCCTCCACATGAGTATAAGCTTTTTGATATAAAATACACCCAAGAAGTGTATGTCAGTGAGGAAATGCACCATCATGTTGATATAGAGCATCTAGGTAGGTACTGAAAGTGAGAATACAGAGAGCCAAGGAGTGAGAGTGATACAGATTTCACCTGGCATCTCTGCAGGCTCCTGGCCAAGGCCAGCCAGGCTGGCAGCGTGTCTCCAGGGCACAGAATAGGTAGCTACTCTATTTATTGCTTGCTTGCTTTTCAATCATGTTGGCTGCTGCTCTCCCTGTATCTGTGACACTGAACTTTAGCTTTTCTGAGTCTTAGATAAACTTATACATATGGATCTGCTTCAAGCTGGTTCATGCTGTTTAGCCCTGTGTCCAGGCATCCATCTCTCTCTGCTAAAAGCTTGAAGCCTGTGGCTTCTTCCCCATACCCACTCAAATATGTTTTAAAGTGCAGCTGGACCACCTGAATGGTCTGAGATGGGTCAGATGGCTGCAGACTTCCTCCGGTCTGCAGCCTGGTCTGGTAGGACCAGGGTCCCCACCAGGCCTCGTGAGCCTATCCTGCAACATGAGGAAGGGCAGAGAGTTCACTGTCGGGGCACATTTAACCAGATGCCACTAGTCTCTTTTTACCATCTTTTCAAGGTTTTTTGGGTTCTATTGTGCAGCAAAATATGGGGTGTATTAGTGACAATAGCATGGTGCTGGTGTGTGCTGGGCACTAGAGTCTTCCCTCCTGGAAGAGGTCCGTGCTGAGCACCCTGCTCCACGCATAACTTTTCACTGCAGATGATGCCAAACAGGGGCTTGAGCCTGGGTGTCTCATGTACCAAATCAGAGCCCCACATCTGTCTAATTTTAAGAAGTTCCCCCTTCCTGCCAAATCTCCTTGTGAAATTTTTAAGGTACATCCTGCCAAAATGTGATGGTACAACTTTTTAATCACTTGTAATCAGGAGATGGATTTCAAGTGAGGGAAAGGTCAACTCATCATTGCTCAGTCACCAGCTACATGTGGGCAAAGTGCCTAAGTGCCTGTCTGACTCCTTCACACCCATATGTGATACCACATGGTTCAAGAATGAAGCAAAACAGGGATCAAAAGATTCAGGGATGCATTAAAGTCACCTGTGGCTTGTATGCACCTAGAAGGTACTGGAACACAAGCATATGTGAAGGTGCACAAGTATGGTCCATAACCCCAATCACATAAGTCTTGGCACAGAATTTGGCCAGACATTTGGGGAATGAGTCATGAATGACTTAATCCAGGCAGCTTTACTTGTGTTATCAGTCCAGCAAGTGACAAAGTCACAGGTAGAGGCTGAGTCCAAACTGAGAAGTTCATGCAGCTGGTATCCCATCACATGCTCTTGTTCAGTGAAGGAGCATGCTCAATTCCATGTACAAGTTTTTCTGTTGGTGTATTTCATTTGCATATGTTGTATGTGTACACCGAAGTAAATACAGAGCTATTTACTTCTAATGTTGGATTAAAAACCAATCTTCCCAGCTCCTGGTGGGGTTACAAACCAGACTGTCCTGATCCATGATATGTGACAGCCCTGACCTGACTGCAGATGAGACCTGATCTAGGCTAATCCATCCTCTCACACTGCTCTTGTGGGAGAAGAATTGCTTACCACTCTTTTTCTCCAGAAGGAACAACTTTTCAACTGCTTCCTTTGATTACTTTATCTTTTTCTGCTGTGTGTGTGTTCTTGAGAGAAGGGACAGTGCCTTGCATGTAGCCATAGTCATTTGGTATTCAGGGGAAGTTCGGAGTTAGTGAGGCGCCTCTAGAGCAGCTGCAAAGGGCCTAATATAAATATGAAGAGCTGCCGAGATTCATGATTGCACCTGGCTTTGCTGCTGCTTTACAGCCACTGTAAATTAATTCTTTCTGCATGTGAGCAACGAAGTCACTTAAACTAGTGGCCTCGTGCTGTCCTCTTAGGAAAAGAAATAGATGATCTGCACTGTAGAGACCTAGCCCCATGCCAAGGGAGTCACCAGCTACTCTGCTGTGACCTTCCATGGGTGTTGGAACAAGCCAGAGAGGAAATCTCAGTTTAAAGTTCAGCTCCAGTATAACCCTTCATAAGGTTCAGTTACTGTCCTCTGGACTGGCATTCCCTGGACACACAAAAAGAGCATGTGGACCTGCTCTACTATCCTGGTAGAGCTCCAGGCACAGGACAGAAGTGGAAATAGCTATATATTTTTTCTATTGGCTTCACTGGACCATGCTAGCTGCAGCTGGAATGGCAGGTGGAAAAGGACATAGCCTGTTCAGGGACGGACATTGTTCAAAATGGCAAAAGCTGCTTAAGAAGTTGCTGCTGAGTATCTGGTGACACAGCTACATCCTTGAGGCCCCACTGCAGTAGATGTTGTGCAAGCTCTTGCTCCCACATAGAGCTCTCAGCCATATAGCCACACTGTCATCACGCAATGAACCGTGCCTCCCATGCCAAATAGTATTAATGGAGAGATCACCCTCTTTTGCTTTCTGGAGCATACAATTTATAGACACATACATCCAAAGCACTGCAGAGGCCCTGTGCAGCATGATGGTGTTTGTGGAATAGTATATCTATTTTCTTTTGTGGCATAGTACATCTAATTTCTGTAATGCATGCACAGCTCTTAAAATACTAACATTTTATTTCAGTATGAGAACAAAAACTATATTATCTCTGGACTGGAGACACCATTATCAGAATTAATACTGTCAGAGATAAATGTCTCAGGTGTGTTTCAGCCCTGTGCTATACATCCAGGGAGGAAGATCCCCCATCCTCTCCGAGTTCCAAGCAGGCCCTATTGCTTGTGTGAGCACCACTGAAAAATTAACACCTCTGTAAAGTGTGCCAGGTGCGATGCCTCAGAATCATAGGGAGTCACAGAATCATAGATAAAGGGACCATTGAAAGGGACCTTAAACACCATCTAGTTGCCACCCCCCTGCCATGGGCAGGGACACCTTCCACCAGACCAGGTTGCTCAAAGCCCCGTCCAACCCGGCCTTGAACCCTTCCAGGGAGGGGGCAGCCACAGCTGCTCTGGGCAACCTGTGCCAGTGTCTCATCACCCTCACAGTAAATAATTTCTTTCTCATATCTATTCTAAATCTACTTCCTTCCAGTTTAAAACCTTTACCCCTTGTCCTATCCCTACACTCCCTGATGAAGAGTTCCTCCCCATCTTTCCTGTAGGCCACCTTTAGGTACTGGAAGGCTGCTATAAGGTCTCCCCAGGGTCTTCTCTTTTCTAGGCTGAACACCCTCCAACTCTCTCAGACTGTCCTCACCAAGGAGGTGCTCCAGCCTACTGGTCATCTTCATGGCCTCCTCTGGGCCAGCTCAAGCAGGTCCATGTCCTTCTGTTGGGGTCCCAGAGCTGAATGCAGTACTGTAGGTGGGGTCTTGAGAGGGAGAATCACCTCCCTTGTCCTGCTGGCCACAGCTCTTGATACAGCCCAGAATACAGTTGTCCTTCTGGGTTGCAAGGGCACATTGCTGGCTCATATTCAGTTTTCCATATACTAATACCCCCAAGTCCTTCTCCTCGGGGCTGCTCTCAATCCACTCATCACCCAGCCTGTATTTGTGCTTGAGATTGCCTCAACTCATGTGCAAGACCTTGCACTTGGCCTTGTTGAACTTTAGAAGGTCTTCTAGGTCAGTTTTCAGCAACTCACTATATATTGCTGCTCCTTCAAACCCATCTTTAGAGAAAACCAGTGTCAGACAACCAGGAGTTAGGAAAGTGAAATACAGGGTTAGACAGCTCCACTGAGGAGTCAGGACTCAGTTTATCACCTGACATGATCTGTGAACTGAATCCCACACTTAGAAATAGGGGCAGAGCCCAAGCTGACACCTGAGGGATTACCCAGTTCTTCTCCCTTGACAAGGCAGAATCGGGTCCATATGAGACATTCCTGGCTGATATTTTTAAGATTTTTTAATCTGTCCTAATGCCTCGTTAAATGACTCTTATATCTCTGGATGATCTAAGTCTCTATAATAGGTATTTGATATTTAAGACATTACTGAACAACAGTTCAATCCTTGTTAATACGATAGAACCAAGAAGCCAAAACTTCCCACCTCCCAGGGAACAAGGCTAATACACCAAATACGACCATCACCTGTGCTTTGTGTCCTGTCAGGAAGAGAACTGGTGTTGGGTGGATGTCCCTCAGACCCTACATCCTTGGTAGAAGAGGTAGTGCTAGGTGTCCTGCATCTCCCTCTGGAGTAGCTTTGTTCCCTACAGAAGGCAAGGGGTGACAGAGAAGTGTCTAAATCAAATAATCTGTGTCTTAAATGGCCTTAAATGGCCTGCAACCTTTCCCACCCAGTGCTGGGGTCTAACTGCTCAGGGTGGCAGTGACTTCAATAGCTTATGGGATCCAACAGAGTGGATCTCACCTGAATGAAATTAAAGTGAAATTGAATATTAGCAGAAAATGTGATGATATATTCATCTGAGCATTATGAACCTGGTTGAGCACACAATGCTACACATATATGCTCACGCTTGTTTCTTTTTAATGCCTGTGGCAATCATCTTTCCGCTTGACACAAGTTCCCTTTATTTGAAAAAGTAAAAATTCTATTATTGCTGGCCATAAAATTATTCAGCCCTTTTATACATAGCTATAGTAGCTGAAGGGCTCCACTGATTTTCAAGGATGCGATCAAGAATTTGTGTGCAAACAATGTGCAAATATGTACTTTCATTACTCAGACGTAGTTTGCCTGTCAAATCTGTGGCCACCATGAATTTGTTGTTTTTGCAGAAATGGCATCAGCAAAAACCTTCCCAAGATTCCCCAACAGTAACAAATCCTACATTCTGTCTTCTCTCTGAGTGAGCAATTTCTTCATCATGTCTTAATCTTCTTGAAAGGAATTATATAAAAGCAGGCACTAGAGAACTTTGCTGCAACATAAAGAAATCTCAAAGTTTTTAAAGAAATCTTCTATAATTTTCAAAGAGGAATCATCCTTGCTTTTCAACTACTTCATCAAACTAAGACCAGACTGCCATCTGACTTACATGCGTTTCTATGTGTTGATTTAATAAATATGTTATTGTACAATACTGAAGAGAGTTAGGATAAATACTAGGATCTGTTGATATTGATATTAGGATCAATATATTGAAGGAACACCCCAACTCCACATGTTTATAGTCTCCTTTGATTTTCCTGGCACCAGTTTATCTGTGGGGAAAAATTTAAACTGGACTTCATGCTCCTGGTAAAGATGGACCATTGTATATAACATTGTACATGGTATAGCATAAAAATGTATCCCGTTAAGGGTCTGCACTTGTATTCACACTTGCATTAGTGGAATCATGACAATAAAGGTCTGAGAAATCAGACCTTGCTAGAATTTTTCGGTTATGGCATTTCACATAGGACAAGTCTTTTTTCTCTTCTGTGTTATTTACTAATAGGAAAATTCCTAATATTAACATGATGCAGCTATTTCTACATCATGGAGAGAAACACTTGGAGAATTTTGCTTACTTCTGGCTAGGATGACAATGTTACTGCTCCATTTAAATTTGATGTTCAATTTGTATGGCTGTAGAAGAATAAAAAAAAATCCTGTTAAAAAATACTAAATGCTCAAGTCACAGAGATGAAATGCAAACTTCTAAAGCTAATTAATTCATTATCTTATCCTAGCTCCCCAAAGGAATGTATTAATTGCAGCCTAATTCCTAAGGAGTGGGACAAAGAGGTGACATGTATCCTTAGAAGAGCTGAGTGACAAAACTTTTTGTGCTTAGCTAGCTGTCCCTGAATATTCTTGCTCAGAAGGCAGAGCTCATCAGTAAAAAACAACATAGTGGCTTTGAGCTGCAGAAATAAGATTTTTTCTTGAGTTAGGTGATGACCTTACCTGTTTGCTTCAGCTCCTCTCAGCCTTCAAAGCACTAAAATGAATTCAACACACATGACATTTGTATAATACTTCTCACTGAATAAATGTGCTGTCAGGCATGTTGTTTAAGTTTCCATGTCTCTTTGCAAAGCCATTCCCTGCCTGTGAAAAGCAGGCTGCGTTCACCCAGATGTGTAAGTCATGTCTTGCAAACGTCACTCCTTTCTGCCTGCGCCGCTTCTTTGATGCTGCGAACATCCCAGCCCCAAGGAGCTGCAGTGCTCTGGGTGACCTCCCCACCACAGCCCATCCCTCCCTCTCCTCCCCAGTTCAGAGGAACACCTTTTGGGACCTTGGGCTTATTTGATCCCTCTGAAGAGTGAGGAAGAAAATTCTGACATTTTGCTGGAGGAAACCCAGCATGGACAGTCTCCAGTCACGGTAACTGAAATCTGCAGCCAAGCAGGCAGAAGTAGGTCAGGCCTGGTGCTACTTGCAGACTGCTCTTCCAGGGAGGGAGGTGAAGGCTAATCAGCACCAGGGTTAAGGTTAATGGAGACAGCTGCAGTGGGTACCAACTTGCCTGTTCCCAAGCAGAGGTTTGGATTTGACCTCTCCTGGAGATGCCTGCATGCTCTCAGAATTTATTTTAACATAAAGTGCTACTAAGCCATTCTTTCCCTATGTATTTCACCCAGGTAGCTGTTGCAAAGCCTTAGTCCTTGAATTACTCTTTTCTGCCCCCCTCACATCTCAGGGTAGATAGTTTGTATCTACTAGGAAACTGAAGTCATGATTTATACTTTACATGGGTGAGTATTCAGTAGCCATGCAAAAGACATGTTTGGGCTCAAGTCTGATTTGATTTAAGACTCAATTTATCTTCCTAAAAGAAAGTTTGAGCTCATGCTTTTCTATTTGGCATATAATCAAAAGAGAGGTGTTAAAACCTTTTGGGAAGAGCCATGTCCAAAGACACTAAACTTAGAAAATGAGGAACCTTAAGACATAGTGTGGATATTTACCCCCAGCAAGCTTAAGAATCCAACCTTAGAAGCTCATCTATGTAGGTTCATATATAGCATCAAAGTGAATAATACATGTATTAACAAAGAACCACATTCAAACTGCCTTCCCGAGGAGCTCAGTGTGAGGACTGCAATGTGTTTTAATTCGAGAGAGCAGCAAGTGATTCGGACGGCTGCCCCATCACGACTGTCTGCATGCGTGGCAGTGAACGATGAGGCCGGCCCAAGCAGGCACCCCGGCACTCCCAGGGCACCACGTATTTTCTGAGTGTATCTTCTGGGATTGCTATGGCGATGCATCGTTGCTGTGGATTGGGACGTGCTGTGGATATAGCCATAGCTTCCTGCCACATAACTCACCCCGAACCAGAGAGCACTCGTGTTTTCCTCAGGAGAGTCCTGTCGCCCTCAGAAGACAGGCTTTTGATGAACCTGGACTACATTTTGGGCTGAATATATTGAAAATGGGTGAAGTGGAAATACATGGGTATTGATCCAGGTGTTACAAGGAGCTGGGGTTTTGCAAAGAAGTAGGTACAAAATGAGAAAGCTGTAACTCCCAAGTGCGGCTGGCAGATGGACCATTACCCTTCATGAATTGCTGTGGTTCCAGTGTCTATACCAACTTTGTGCTCCACTTTTATTCGTTATGTCTTTTTCAGATGTCACTATGGTATGTGCTTAAATAAGATCCCCATTCCAGAAAGTTCATCTATATGGTATTTGTATGGTGGAGGAATCTGTCTCTTTCTTTCGTGAGCCTGTTCTGGTTTTGATTTAGTGTATTGGGCCCCTTTAGTGCCAAGAAAACACTCTACTCCTCTCTGGCTGATAAATTCTGATGATTGCTCTCGTTCTGTTTTCTTATGTGAGGAGACATTTTAATACTGCCTTCTCATCCATCAAACCTCTTCTTCATCTCAGGCAACTATCTGTTTGGGAAGTGATTTCTTGTAAGTGTCATTTTCTAAAGGTGAACTCCTCCTGTCCACGGCTTTTAATCATATTTTAATGGCAAAGGGCTTGCAGAGACATTATGTAATCAAAAAGATGGCTTTGCACATCTTCCCAAGGGTTTTGCCACAGTTGGACTCAGCCTGCTTTCCCTCTCCCTTACCTAACAATCATGGAGAGGAAGGGAAGGGTGCTCTTCACTTCAAGCTGTACGTTTTTCAAGTTTAGAGTTGGCTACTCACACAAAATGTAAAGCAGGAAACAATTAATGGAATCTGTGAGTCTCATCTCGAGAAGAGACGTGTATTTACATTCATAACCACCAAAAGGATCTGATTTCTTACAATGAGTCTGCAGTTCACAGTAAATAGCTATTTGTTTTCATGTCCAGGGAACAGTAAGATTGGAATTGCTTTCTGCTGGCAGGAATCAAAGATCGTGCTTTTGTCAGTAGGTCTTTGATATGCAGGAGCAGCCATGCAGACAGCGACAGCAGCCTTATACTACTTCTTTGTACCTGGGCCACCTCTTAGGTGAGCAATTAGCAGGCTGGTTCGACAGCCTCCAGAGACCGGTGACATCAAACATTGCTGTTCTTAATAAACAAGTGAAGAATAACGAGGCTAGGGACAACCAAAAATGTGCTTCAGTGCAGTTTGTGTCTGAGTAGCATCTATTTTTCTTTCGTCAGGCTCCATTTTAGGCACTTTGAGCAAAACATCTGTTTTGAGTCTTGTATTGTGTTTGGCCCAGGAGCCAGAGCTGGTGCTGGCTATTGGCCAGGAATTACAGAGAATACAGTTGGTGGATAATCAGTCCTTAAATAATATTGAAAGAAAACTACCTTTGTTTCCAAATCTCCATGCTTCGTGCATTGGCCAGTGCTGGAGGAAGGGTACCTGGCACTTGGGAGGTATTTTGCTCTGGCAGTGGGCATCAGTGGGAGCAGAAGTGCAGCTGAACAGTGTGTCACTCCATCCTCACCACCTCACAAGTTGCTGGTGAGAATTAGTGTGACAGAGGCACTTGAAATATTTTGCTGATGCATCCTTTGATATTTTTTTTGCTGCTCCTTTCCAGTCCCACTGCAAATGAAACTAAACTTTATCCTTCTCTTGACCCTAACCCTAATTTTAACCTTAAACAAAGTTGGGGCTGTAACCATTCATAGTTTTCCTCTAACCATTACCCAGAAAAAATACTTCTTACAGGCACCATCTTTGTAGCTTCTACTTTCCTTTTGAAACCCCTTTCCAGCATCACTGCCATGGGAGTGCTGGCATTTTTTTCTTTCAACCCTGACCCTAAACATGGGTTGAGAAGTCCTCCCAGACTTGCATTAGAAAGAAAGAAAAAAAAAAAAAAAAAAAAAAGGAGGGGGAAAAAAAAAAAAAAAGGGGAAGTCTTTCTTTTCCTCTCGGGGTAGGGCTAGAGAAAGGTTAGGATTAGGGGTAGATGTAGACTAAGTGTTAGAAATGGGTTAGAGTTTGGGTTAGGGCTGATAGAAGGGGAAAGCTCTTGCTTTGCCCAGGAAGCTACAGCTTTTGGAATGGTTCCTAGTGGCTTCCTCACTCCTGAGATCCCCCAGGGAAACCCCTTTCTAATCCACTACAGGGAGGTGATTATTTCATAACAAATTGAGGTGGTGCATTCCCGTAAAAAATAACTTGTTTCCTGGTTTCTTTCCAAGTACAGTTGAAGCAGAGACAGATTTATCATGCTTCCTTGTAAAACTTAATCCAAATGTTGGTCACTTCATCTTAAACCATTTTTCTTTCTACAGTTTCTCTTTCCTGGCACCAGGCATGGAGAGCTGCAGAGGGCACCTGGATGAGGAGCTTGTTCACAGCAACGCAAGTTTGGTGGAGCACCTCTCTGCCCCCTGACTCTGCAAGGCAGGTTTGTGTGCTATTTTTCTGGAGCAAAGTAGGCCTACTGTGATTATGCTGGGCTGAATGCTCACAAGAATGGTACTCCAAATACAGCAGAGTCTGAGATGCTTATGCTGTAGCATCCCTGGGGGTGTACATCTTTGGGGAATAAAGGTTTCTCTTATGGTACAAAACCCTTATCTAAGCATGGCGACTGAGCCAAAAAATAATGGAAATGTGGATAGTGGCAAACACAACAGGCTGCTTCTCTTCCCCACAGATGCTGGAGAAAGGAAATCTGAGTGGAGAGGGCTGGATTTTGTTAAATCATTGCCAGGTGGTCTCGTACCTTCTGTTCATTTATCTTTGGGCCACCATTTTCTTCCACCTGCACTGAAGAACAAGTGCATAGCCCTGAACCCAGCATGGTGACACAGTGTAGACGGTGTTGGAAAGGCAGCTATTGTCATGTTATGTCTGATTTTGTCTTGTTCTTGCAGGCCAGAAGACTTCCTCTGGATTTCACAAACAGGTTCCCTTGTTTCATTTTTTTTTGTTGTTTTCATAATATCCCAAACAAGCTCTTTGGTAAATTGCCACTGTGATTTTTTCCACTTACATCATAGGTTTTTTTAATACTTCAGTTCTGAAGTACCATAAAACCTAGATTAATAGTATAATGGGAATTTGGAGAGCTGTGACATAAAAGCAGTAGGTGTCCATGAAGCACAATTATAATACTGAGCTAATCAGCACTGCATTCAGTTGACTATATTCTCACCTTTTAAATGACAGTAATAAACCTCTACCCAAGAAAAATTAAGAATGATGCAAATGCAGGGAAAAGTCAAGGCAAGTTCATCTATTTCAGTGGGTGATGTGTCAGTGCTGTCCTGTTGATTACAGCCAGTACAATTATTGTGCATCATGTTTCCCAGCTCTTGCCAGTTTAAAGGCACAGGCAGGTAACACACAGCATCTAACAGAGGATTTCAAGATGGGATGGAGGCAAATGGTGTGCGGAAGCCGGCAGGGATGCCAGATACTGGCACCCTCAGCCCTCTGTCTCTTTGCAGGCAAAACTGCTTCCTTTGAGACCCACTTTGTTAGACCGATGTCCCCATGCCAGGTATGGATGATGAACATCTTGCTTTTCTTCAGGTTGTCTTAAGGTTTTAGGTTTTCCGTCACAGGCTCCCCTTACCGATGTTGCATCAGTACATGCTCAGCAAATCTGAAGGCAGAACTGCACATCAGATAGGTCAGATGAGTCTTGGTTGATCTCAAAGCCCAAATTCTATTTAAAAGGAAAACGCTGAACTCCTTCATCTGTTCCTCACAGTCTTTTTCCCTTTTAATTTTAAATTTTGTGTCAAAACAGAGCAGCTTCCAGAAAATGCTACTCTCACCCTGTTGGTCTTCCAAATATGGGCTGTATTCAGGGCACGATAGTGTGGAGTGGCCCTAATGAAGTTTTATCTCTTGTTAAATAGGAATTTTATCCATGTTAAGCAGCAGCTTTAGCCTGGTAGCGGTGGCCAAACCTGGCACAACAGGTGCTCTTTAGCTATTGCATTGATTCTGCACTGGTGACCAGCCCCTGTCCCATCTCTGCTGCTCTCAACCTCTTGGGACCTTATTAGCGGGCCATCATGAAAACAACCATTTATATATATGTTTCTAGCTTTCCCCCTCTGTACACAAAGAGCCCCTTGAAATGCAAATATCCCTTGTGATTTCTGATCACAGGTGCTCTCTGCCTGTGAGCGAGGATGCACGGATAACATAGTCCTAAGGAATGTGTCTGGACCCTCCATTTCAGCAGTTTTTGAACTCCAGTGGCATAGAGCTCTGTTGTAAAAATCAGCTAAGAAAGGCTGGATTATCCTTCACTAAGTGGAGCACATCAAGAGAAAATAAAAAATGAGGCCCTGATTTCATCCACAGAAGCTGTCATGATTTATTTGCTGTCGTTTGAATCTCCATTAAAAGGCTTGCTGCGACTTCACCAATTTCTTTCCATTCTGATTGTCTTGTCCTCTGCTGATATTTGAGACCTGCCTTGTTATATCTGAATTTGAAAGATATGTAGCCACCCAGAGCCTGGCAGTGTGCTAGCATTAACTTCTCCTGCCCGATGGGCTTTTGCTGGTCCTTTATGGAAGATGAAAACTGATGAATCAACTTCAGAGGCTTTTTGGATTGCACAAAACCCATCCTTCTTGCTCCCCAAGTAAAGCAACAAGCCCTGCTAATGAACCCATCGGAGGAAGGCTGCGTCTGCCACTCTGTGGTGACCGCAACCAGAGTGGCTGTGAACTTTCTGAGCAGCCATTTCTAATTTAGCAAGTCTCAGATTTATGTAGCTATTTTCTTGTTTTAAAAAAGTCAATACGTATTCACAGTTTGACCCCCCATTAAGAGCCAAAGTGACGCCACGTTTCACCAGGAGAATGTTAATGCTATCAATTTTTCAGCTTTCCTACTTTATTTTCAGCGTGTCATGTCCCTTCATATTTAGCATGTGCTGAGGGACCACTGGAATTCAATTACAGCCTGTCACTGCTGTTTATATTGATTTATAGATCATCCATTTTGACAAGTTCATCGCCAAGATTTAATATGCCTTAATAGCTTTATTGTTTATTAATAGTAATGCAGGGGTCCAATCTCCGCCCGGCATTAAATGTCAGCTCTTCCCTTCTGCTGCAGGCCGCAGGCTGCGGGGGATCGGCGGGCGGGTGCCCACCGCTGGGTGCCTGGCAGCACCCGCCTCCCCCTCCCCAAATGCCACCGGCACCAATTCCTTTTCGTTAATGACCTCCACAGATTTCCTTCAGTGCCTCCAACAGGGAATTAAGAAGAGGACTGCCTAACAGATGCTCGTCAAGAGGACGCAGGTGCCCGGCCGTGCCGCGGGGTTTCCGCAGAGCCGCAGGCTACGGCGTGCTGGTGCCACGGTGCCTCGGGGCACTGGGGAGCCCAGCAGCACACAGCGCTTGGCTGGGCACACGGACCACGCCGTACCCTAAAAAGGATGAAGATTAACGCTGCTGCTGGTTAGCATATCTGAACAGAGTAATGTAACCAAGACTATTACAGAGAATATAGAGGTTAAATGTGTATGTGCATCACGGGACTTTTTTTATGGCAAGCTATGTAGAGTTTTATAATGAGGGCAGAGTTCGCTGGCATTTGCTAGGAAAGTTTCCATGGATGTCTATTTTTCTTTCCTTTCTTGCCAGCTGGCTAGCTGAAATATCAAGTTATCACAGGAAGAATCCTCCTTTAAGGCAGGAGTCTCCAGACACCATGGGTCAGGACTATTTCAACGGCACAGGGCTGTAAGAAGTAATGTCCTCAACAGTAACATAACGTCTTGTATTTTTTAGGCATAAACTCTTGCATGTTGGTAGGATAAATGATGAACAGCAGCACATTTCTGAGTACTGTCTGCTTAAAAATACACAGGCCTAATTTTTCAAATGAAAGTGTAGCTGTTCTTTTGTGCATGAGTTTTTGTGTTTTCCCCACATCCTCATGAGCCATCCCTTACTGCCCTGAACACGGCGGTTTGTTTTTCAGGGTTGTCTGCAATCCCAGAATGGCTGCAGGAGAAAGGTGCTGCAGCAAGAAGGTGCAGAGCTGAGCTGTTTACCCAAGCTGGGGAAACGTGAGGTTTAAATTCTTTCCCAAAAAGCAGCTATCAGCAGTTCAGGTTCCGTTGTGCAGCATTGCTGTCCTCTGTCAGCCTCTGGCAATGCCAACCGAGCACTCCTTGCTTTCAAGACCCTTCCAGAAAGGTTCCTCCTTCCTGATACCTTGCTCACCAGTGTTGAGCACCTTCAGAGGAGTAAAATTATGTGCTCATTTCTGCCTTGGTTGGCTGCATTCCCCCAGGAACATTAGTTCATATATTCCTCTTGCCTTGACTAAAATGATGAGAAATGGACAGCACTTATACTCTGTCTTTTTCTCACACACACACACAAATACACACACAGATGTATTTAAAGAGACAGCTTAAAACTTAAGTTATAGCTCAGGAAAAACAACTAAAGGTGATCTTTTTTTTCTCCCTCAAATTCATTTTTCGAAGTGAATTCAGCGGGAGTTGCCACTTTGGCTGATGAGATGTGACCTGTTTTAATCACTGCTGTCCACTGTCAGGTATGTCACGCAATTTAGCTTCAGGTGCATAATGGCAAATTATTATAGAGACAGAATGATTTTAAGTTTCTAGACAGTGGGAGCATTCCCAGAATCCATTACTGCCTGATTAAATTACCCAGATTTCTGTGTGTGAAGGTTTTGTACAGCAGCATGTAATCCACGAGAGTAACTAATCATATCATATTGATTTAGATGCTGCTAGAATGGGAAATCTAATTGTAATACTGTGAAAGCTTCTTGGGGAATCTGTACTAATGATTGCATTTGTAATCCCATTTGCAGGTGAAAGTTCTGAAGCACAGCCGTGAGATGAATAGCAATGACACCGGTTTGGACACAGCCCTGCAAAACCAGGTTGCAAAAGATGAGGTGGGCAGAGGTTGTCCTGATGACTTAGCAGCACATCTTCATCCTTCTGGTTTTCTACATTGATGCTTTCTGTGACTTACACGACAAGGAATGTGAGCAAAAGTTGCAGGTAAAGGTGAGAAAGGCAGCAGGATTCAGCCCCCTGTCCTGCTAAACTTCAGTGTTCATCCCAGGAGCCAGCACTGCATGCTGAGCTCTATTGTGGATTTGCTGGGACACAACTGCTTTGTTCTCTCTTTTCTTTTTATCTGAGGGCAAACACATTTGAAAAGAACTTTTCATTCAGGGCAGTGAAATGCTCACCTGGTTTTCATTCAAATTCTTTATTGTTGTTTTATTCTTCTTTAAATACAAATTTCCTCAGTACTTCTTTTGTGTTTGGTGATTGCCAGCAACTTGATCTGCCTTGACCTTTCATGTCTGTGCTCTGGAAATGTTATCCCCACCTTTTTTTTCCTTTCTGGAAACTGTGTTTTATCTTTCCTTTTGTGGTACTATGGCAGAGCTGTATAAATATAAAAACATAATGTGATGAATTGTTTAGCTCACTTACTGTCATGGGATTTTTTGTGGCTCTTGTTTTTTTTTTTTTTTACTTTTCTGACCTGTTTATAAAGAAATGTAAATAATCCTACCAAGCTAACTGTTGCATCTCTTGCACATGCCAGAGCCTGTGGGCTGATTCGGTGGGTGAGAGAGCACAACTGCTTGGAAGAAGAGCTGCCTACCAGGCTTTGATGAGGGCTTGAAACACTCATGTAGGTCAGGTGCAGCAAGCATTCAGTGTGGGAGACAGTTTCCTGCAGGGCACTGAGAGCATCCTTTCCAACATGTGATGGGGCTTAGCTCACTTTCACTCATTGGCTTCCAGTGGTGTCTGATTTTTGATCCAAACAGCCATGCCCCTTACAGGTGAAGTCTGGTTTTGACTGTGGGTTAGTGCCTGCTTTTGGAGGACCGTGGAGGAGATACTCTCATCCTGCCTTTGTGAGCTGACTCTGACTGATGCTGGGCTGGCTTTCACAGCCCTGTGCCCTCTCCTGCTTGCCCTGGAGACCATGTCAGGGAGCTGCCCAGGGCTATGTGTGCTGTCAGAGAGCGCCTGTTGCCTGGCTGAACACCCCAGGGGGATGAAGAACAGGGCCTGGGTAAGGAATTTTCCCAGGGAGCCAGCCCAAAGCAGGACTAAAGGCAACAGGTAAACCCCACAAATTTAATATGCATCCTTCCTACAGGTTCACTGAAAACTTAGCACGTCCTACTGTGCATTAGAGCTTGTGTAAAGGAGGTTGGTGGCCCAGCTGCCCCTCTCAAGAGGGGGACATCACCGCTGAAGCGGTTCAGTGCTTCCTAGTTTGCTCGTTTAGTCTGTGCTTTGTGTGAGCAGGTATGAGGCAGAATATACCGGGGCCCTGGGCAGATGCTACCTGGCTCCAAACAGGTTTTAAAGCTTTTACAGTGAAACATTGATTATTTTTGTTGCAGTGTATTTTTTCACATAATTCAGGTGTAGTTTAATCCCAGTCACAACAGAGATTTTTTTGAATAATATAAAAGACATAAGAAAACTCTGAGAGATTAAAATAAACCCTTATATAGTTCCTAGTCATGAACAGACACTGCCTTTGTGTTGGGGAGATCAACAAAACTGAAATTTAGTTAACCACCATCTAGATAACCTTTAGGATATTGAGTGATGTATAAGAAAGTATGTTGCAAGAACATGTAATGGATGACTCGTATCTTGCCTATTAGGTATCATTAAAACCCATAGGTATTTATGCAATGTAGATACATCTCAGTGTTTTATGCAGTGTTTGAATTTAGGATAAACCACAGGTTCCTAGACAGGCAAACAGAGGTATAAGTGCTTTGGAAAGCCATGCTGTAGATAATTATTTTTGATAATATGGATTCCCAACAGCTATGGATCATGTTTTTGAAGAGGGTCTGTGACTGGAGTCAGTTCCGGAGGCAGGCATGATCCCTGCCAGGCAGGTACAAGACGAGATGGAAGGAAGAAAGCAAAGCAGGCAAACAAGCCTGGTTCATGTGCTGTGATCCTGTACTCAAGGACCACTTTAAATGTGTCATTAAAACACATTACACTAAAAATATACACAGATTTTCTGCATCACTGAGTTCTTCCCAGGGAACCACCCAGAAGTGCCCCAGATATCTGCTGCTGCTTGACAATGGACAGTAATAAGAAAAGCATTTAATGAGATAATTTAAGTTAAATCACATCTAATACAAGATCATCAGATCCTGCCTTACTGTGAAATTACGGCCTCGTTTCCACCATTGTGTGAGATATACTTTCCGAAAGTCTCAGATTTCCCTGACAGAGATTTCCTTGAGGTCTGAAAAATGCAGAGCAGATATAGAAATGCTTTAATGAACACAGTCGCCTCTATTCTATTGTATTACTTTTTCTTCTTTTTCTGGGCTGAGAAAAATTAGTAGTGAGACTGGGAGTCTCAATGTGATGCTGCCATCCATCCAGCCATTTCAATTTCTCTGGAGATTGCTCCGTGTCTATCAACATCTAACTGGCTTGAGATTTTAAGCTTGTACGCCCTCACCAGCTCCACTGCTTCCTTGTCATCTGGAAGACCTGTGATCTGAGCTATCCTCTTTCTGGTTTGATTTTCACATTTCCCAGTCTTTGGTCTGTGACACTCTCTAGCTACGTGTGCGAGGACTGTTTTCCAGCATACATTGGAGCAGAGTTGTGCTCTGTGCAGAGGTAACACAGTGGTGCTTGGGTCAGTCAGATGAGCCACATCATGCCTTGCTGGGCTACCCTGGATTAAAATTTCCTTATAAACCCTCACGACATTGTAGAAATTCCTAGCCTACAAATAGGGCCTTTTTGATTCACAGTACTGGAGTGACTGAAAGTAACTGGGATTAAGGGCAAACAGAGT
Organism: Tyto alba; assembly: GCF_018691265.1. Taxonomy (NCBI): domain Eukaryota; kingdom Metazoa; phylum Chordata; class Aves; order Strigiformes; family Tytonidae; genus Tyto; species Tyto alba. The sequence goes on along the minus strand of NW_024881282.1, from coordinate 73,341,610 downwards.
ATTTATATATGCGCTTAAATTGTTAGAAAATGCACTAAGTATAAGACTGAAGGAAGTGTTGAATAAAGAGTCCCAGCGAGCAGGCTCTTTCTTTTTCCCACAGGAGCAGAAGGTGTTGTCCACCCATGCTGGCATTTTCAAAGTTGTCACTGCTTCTTTCTTTCACTGCCCAACATGTGCCAATGGCAGGTTCAAATTGTGAGGGTGCTGCCACCACCCAAATATGCTCGGAGACTAAGTGCAAGGCAATGGCCAAAAATCCTGAGTCAGAAGTTTTCAATGTGTGTGGCTGGAGGGATGGCATCCTTCAGAACAGGAGGATCTGCTTGCCCACAGGGCAGTGTGGGATGTGCAGAAAAGGCATCCAGTGGGATCCGGCTTCATGCCCTAAGCTGAAGGCCACCAACGGGGCTTGGATTTGTGCCCTAAGATGAAGGGCACCATCCACCCTGGGATGGAAGTAGCCCAGCTGAGGGGAGCAACACACTCCCCTTACCAGCCCACTGTCCTGTGGGGTTTCCACCCCAGCTAGGACTGACCCAAATCCACGTCCCTGTGAGAGGCCTGAGATTTCTTAAAACAGCAGTCAGGAAAAAATCCATTGAAAATGCCAGAATAAAATGAGATGGAGTCTCATAAACAAAAATTGCAGAGTTTTTTACAGTTCTCTTTGATCATTGCAGAAGCCATAAGGGACAATCTTGTTGCAGTAGGATGACGTGCGTGGGACACTGCAAGGCATGGCTGGCTGTGACTCAGCAAAGACAACCATGCCAACCACTTTGTTTGGAGTTCCTGCTGTGATACTTCTCAGACAAACAGGATTACTCCTGTTTCATGCTCAGTTTGCATGTTTGTTTTTTTCAGAAAGGGGAGGTGGTTTTTTGTGTTATGTGCTTCCCTGTAATTAATCTGTAGCACAGATGTATGCTTTCTTGTGCTATGTTTCTGTTTTCCAGTATATTCAGACTTTATATCTCAGTCAACACATCACTCCTCCCAGCAAAATAATTATTTCTATAATCAGATTACTGATGAATTTATACTGAGTCTGAAGTACAGCTTTACTCACTTGATTATTCAATTTGCTATAAATGTTGGGAATAAATTCCAAGAGAGTGAATCAAGCAATTTCTTTTTTACTACCCTTATACATATTTCTACTTATTTGCTACATACCTTTACTACACCAGCTCTGGTTGTTCAGAGTAGACCTAAAATGATACTTAGCAAGACTGTAGGACCTTTCTGAATGCTGAGATAAGAGCTTTAAACAATTTTTCAAGTAGAAAACTCTGTAAGTTTCCATGAGCTTTCTTCTGAGGTAAAAGATGGAGGGGTTGGGGCTTTTTTTAATCCCAGATTGCTCATCTCTCCTGACGAGAAGTTGCAATGGTGAGCAATTTACCTACTACTGCATTAGTGACAACACTGGAAACACAGTTATTGTGTTAATGGCAACGTGGGTGTATTCGCCCACTTCATCCATTAATCCAACACGATTAACAACTTTTTTTGTATGAGCTTCTATATAGTCAGGCCATGTTGAAATTATCCAGGCTAGATGGATGGTGTCTTTGCATTCTGCAAACAGTGCTCACTGTGAGTGGTATTGCTCATTTTAGCGTTAAAGGCAGGTGGTTTAGGACATTCATAGGGCAAATATACTGGATATGAAACATGGATATGAATGTGATATGAGTATGAATTGAGAAGATGCACAAGCAACATAATTTTTACAAGTCCTAAGAGGCTTCTTTACTTCATAAAAATTATGAGAACTATTTCTTGACAGTTAGTGAAAGAGTTAATAAAGGTAAAGCCTGAATTTGCCAAGTTATTAATTTTCCATTCAGGAATGGGTTGTTCTGAATTCAATTACTCAGCTGCAGAGGTGCTTACCAATATTTGATGGCATCTTCCTAAAAGTGTAAATGATAGTGTGCACATGGCTGCACACTGATCAGAAATGAAGGGCTTTGTGTGTTACGTCAAGGTTAGCTGTTGCAGAGCGTGCCAGGGTCGGGTGCCCTGTCCTCCGCAGGGCACCGTGTCCCTGAGCCGCAGGGAGCAGCGCTCGGCGTCGAGGTGAATCGATAGGACAGCTCAGAGCACGGCCACTTCCCAAAAACCTGCTGACCTGCCAGCAGTTGAACACAAGCCAAAATAACCTTCCTGCTTACTGCACCTGAATCAGCACTTGAAGGACAGGGGCGATAGCTGGCTATAAAGAGCAGAGGCTGATTTTGCAGCAGACGACCTTAGGAATCTGCTTAGAGGTACGCTGGCTATGAATATTGGAAGAAAACTATGGGATTGCAGTGATGATAAGCTATTTGACTTGTTTCACGTATGCTTTATCAGTATATGAGTTTGGATAGCAGTATATGAGAACAATACCTTTGGTATTAGTTTTTTTTTTCTTACAGTTCACAATTTCTAAGGGTCTGGCAAACTCACTTTCATCTAAACTTCCATCAAAAGCAATAGGCAGGTTTTTAATATGTTGCCTTTTCTTTGGGATTCACCAGACCTTGACTTAGTTCATCAATAATTCTGAGTTGCTAGGAAAAAATGTAGTTCATACTCTACTTCCTCCTGCTTTCCAGTAGCCACAGGCATCACACTGGAATTGAAATAACCCCCTCAAACTGATAAGTGTCATATGAATACTGAGGATCCTATGGGGAGTACAGTTTCCCTGGGAAATAACCAATGGGCAGTTTGCAGTCCGAAAAATGCATCCATGGTGACTTGATATCTCAGCCTGCCTGGTGATACACTGAATGACAGTGGTTATCTTTGACTGCTGGCTCCTCTCCCATTGTAGCTGGTCTCCCCAAGGACCACGGGTGGGCACAGAACAGGCGTATGGGGTGCTGCCAGCAATCCTTCTCCCTGCTCCAGAGCACAGGGGCAGGCATCCCCAGGAGGCTTAGATATCATTCCTGAGCAGGAGGGAAATATTGTATAAAAAGTACTTTTCCAGGATTTCTCACTGTCTGGTTTAGTTTTCATTGTCTCAAGGGATAAAGCTGCCAGTGCTCACATCAGGGGAGTCCCTCTGGGAGATGAACAATCAAATCAGGTCCCTGTGGCAGGGATCTCTCCTTCAGTCTCAACTTTCCTACCAGTAATGTTGTTCTCATTAATTTCACTTCTAATATTTTCTCTGTGTATAAATAATTCTACTTTCTCCTCTGTTTTCACAACCACCAGGGATTTATAGAGCCTGAAAGAAGTAAGCTATGCACTGAGAATATTGTAAAATAGATAAAAATGCACTACTAGAAATATTACATTATACTGGCATAACCCAGGGCCCCCTGCTCACTCAGGTGGGCCACATCTCAATGCCATTGCAGAGCCAGAAAGACCATAGTGTCATGAACAGTAACATCTTTTTTTGGTATGGTATGGTATGGTATGGTATGGTATGGTATGGTATGGTATGGTATGGTATGGTATGGTATGGTATGGTATGGTATGGTATGGTATGGTATGGTATGGTATCTTTTTTATGGTGTATGGTAAGGCATTCTTTAATCTTCTGTTAAGACATGTTATTTAAACACTAGAGCAATTGTGAGGTGGTGTTACACCCCCTTTTGTGTATGTCTGCGTGTGGAACTCTAAAATGCTATTAGTAAAAAATAATAGCTAAATAGCCTGTACTTGATTTACCAATTCTATAATGTCCCAAGAAAAATACAGGGTTGCATGTGCCTTCAAATGTTCAAGGAAAAAACCAGGAGCAATCCAAATCTCCTGACTGGTTTAGGGCAATCTCAGTTGTCTATCCTTGCTTATGAAACTTTCATGGGTGTCAGTACTGATAGGCAGCAAAAATTGCTCTGTAAGATAATGTCTAGAAAGCAAATATTATTGGTCTTACTTTCCTGGTGCCTGTTTTATAAGGTCTTTAGAGTGAAATTGAAGCCTGGTAAAAATGCCATCTTTCTTTCTCCTCCAATATGAATATCTCAAAGCTGTTACACTCACATAGACATTTAGCATTGCATGTCAAAAATACTGTCACCTGTGTTCCAGAAAGAGTGAAAGCAAGGCCCAGAGAAACCTCTGAAAGTCTGCCTTGGGTCACAGATTGAATAGATCCAAAATGTAAGAGTGAGCACTGAGCTTCCCTTAACTCAAGAACATCCTCCCTCTCTGGACAAAGGAGTTAAACAACTTATGCTTAGTGGCACTGGCAAAATTCTTCACAGCAGTTGAGAAGCCCACAGAGCAGTAACTGGGACCTGGAAAACCTGGACCTTTTCCATGGTGTGATGATGGAGAGTGCTCAGTGGGGACTTGTCTTTCTGTATCCATATTGTCCAAGCACTGGGGAACAGAGGCCAGGGGGTTTCCAACCATCAGCAGCTCCTGCCAACCTCCACCTCTTATCCCCACGGCACCCACGGCTCTGGGGAGGTGAAGGTGGCTGGTCACCCCACAGGTGGTGCCACCTGGGTTGCATTTGTCCTGCCGACAGACGCTCCTGGTGGCTGTGCTTATTTCAGGGGGTTATATCTATTTTTCTCTCAGCAGAAGAGAAGGTTGACAGCCATGACACACGGTCTCTTCCTCAGGCTACTCATCCAGAGCTGCTTTTCTCAGCTACAATCTCAAGTCATTTTAAATAACTCCCTGGCAGCTCTAGCACACAGTAATGTGATTAGGGCACTAACTTCTCTGACCATATTGCTTCATATTACATTTCAGACAGTAAATGCATTCCTCCCCTTGGAGCCACCTCTCCCAGTTGCCCCAGGAGCCCAAGAAGTTTAAAGCAGCACATAAATTCATCACTGTGACCCTACGGCAACAACTGCACTCGTATTCACCCTCTCTCCTACCACTGACAGTAGGGGTCCCGGAAGATTTACACAAGAGCAACTCCCCTGACATCCCGCATCCCTATTTTGAAAGCACGGTAACATTTCAGGCCATGGAGGAGGAGACACAGTGGTTATAGCAGGGACAGGCCACAGCGCTGGCTGCAGCAGGCAGCTGGCGATGGGACAAGTGCGGAGCGGAGAGAGCAACAATTAAGCAACACATTGAGTTTCCTGCTATAGACAATATTTTCAGAGACTGTAAAATGGCTTTTCTTAGCAGCGGCTGTCCTCTTTCTTGATTTAGTACTTATGGCACTGACAGTTTAAGGTTATATTTATTTTACAAGTAGCTTTAAACAATTCTCTGGGAGAATGGCTGGAACCTCTTGCCCTTCAAGGAAGACAGACTGGGTCTCTTTCTGCAGAGCAATAGCCCTTAAGCTGCTGCCTATGGAGATGTGAAGATGCTGCTCTGGGCCAGGATTAGTTGGGGAAAACTTCACCCACCCTCAGAGAACCCACATTTCCCTGGGGAGATCTCTTCTTTCACTACACATGATCAGGTAATCATAGGAAATCCTTCTAAGAAAATGTCAGAGAAATTACATTCCTAAAGACAGTTGTAGTTCAACCACATCTTTACTTGAAGTAATTTGACACTATTCACTGTCTTAATTTCCTTAAGGAAAACCAGTAGGCAGTGTGGTGTCACTGAAGGAACCAGCTGATGTGGACCTGGGCAGCCATGTTACTTGCTGAGATCTGGACTCCTGCAATCAGAAAATCCCTTCCATTTAACAACTAGCTCTGTTAGCTAGTATATGCTCTAAAATATGCAACTCTCTACATGTTAAAATAACAGGTCTCATCTTGATACAGCTAGTTAATTTTTCTAGTGGTCATCTTCTTCATTGACAATCATGAGCATTACAATGTAAAGACAAGCCATGGAGCTGGGCTTTATATGTGCTGCAATATGACATATTTAGTATCAGCTGAGTTTTCCGAAGACTGTAGGATGCTGATAACCAACTGAATAATACTTCATCTCTGCAGGACAACCTGTGTAGTTTATCGGTCTGAAAAAAGGTTTACCATCGTCTTCACATATATCTCTTGTAACAATGTGTCATGTGCGGATTTTATGGGGGGAAGCTGTCTTCTGAGATTCACTGCTATATATCATTTTTACACAGGTTTATGTTTAGTGGCACTTACTAGTGACTAAGATAGAGTGGTACTCTTTACCATGAGATGAAGTTGTGAGAAAGCTTGGCAGTACAACCATTGAACTCCCTGTTAGGCTGGTGTCATCCTGTGAAGTACATCCAATACTCAAATGCTACAGATCCGTCCTATCATTTGATTAAATAATTATTTCTGATGGGAAGGGGACATTGGTTCATAAAAATCATACTCATAGAATAATTTAGGTTGGAAGGGACCTTTGGAGGTCTCAGAGTGGGACAAGTGTCGAAGGAGAGTAGGTTGATCAGGGCTTTGCCCAGCTGAGATTTTTGAACATCTCCACAAATGGAGTCTTCAAACCTGTTTGGTCATCCTCTTCTGATGTGTAACCATACTCACTATAAATTTCTTTTTCCCTATGTCAATCTGTTAATCCCCATGCTGCAACCCGTGTGAGTTGACACTGTATCATCAGGAAGAGGATGGATTTGTTTCCTCTGTGGTACTGGAAGCCAGTACTTCCATTACAGGCAGGGGAGGACAGCAGTCCAGTCCCCCTTGGCCTGCTCTTCTCAGTCCTGTTTCACACATCATGTGCTCCCAAACCTTAACCATGTCAGTATCCCTGTGCTGGACTTCCTCCAGTGTATCCAGCTTCTTGGAGTCCTCTTGCATACCCATCTGCCTCTTAATTCAGTGTCATCTTAATGAGAGTCCATCCCCTCTCATTGGTCAAGTCACTGAGGAAGGCATCCCAGAGCACCAGCCCCAGTATTGGTCCCTGAGGAGCACCACCTGCAACCGGCTCCTGGATAGACATTGAAACATTATCCACTGTCCTTTGAGTCCAATAATCTAGCCAGTTTTTATGTTCCTTCTTGTCAGTCCATCTATTCCATACCCTCCTTACCTGGCTATAAGGTTGCTACTTATAGTACAGAGTGTTGAAAGTTCTGCTAAAGTCAACACCCACTGTCCTCTCCTATCACAGAGCTAGACATTGCAGCACAGAGGCAATCAGGCTGGTCAGAAATGGTTTGCTCTTCTTTCACCACTGTCTTTGTCTTTTAGTAGATAGAAAATCTCTACAGGATGTCATGTGTGCCTTTGGATAGTATGGGAGATGTGGTGCTCCCTTCTCCAGCAGGAAGGACATACAGAGTCACAAATCTCCACTGTGTTCCTCCAAAGACTTTCAGGATGTGAAGGCTTTTCACCACAATGAAGAAATTGAAGCCAAGTCCAGCATGTAACTCCTCCTAGAGAGAGGTGATAGATGAGCATGAGTTCTAGGCTGTAACAGTCTTTGCCACCCCAGATTTTGAGGTTTCTGAAAAAAAGACCTATCTAACTCAAACAAGACCTTGCTTTGGTTTCACAGAGCCAGTCCAAGTCAGAGAAACACTCTCCGCTGAGGGTGTCAGCTGCCAAACCCTCATGTCTCTGTGTACCAGGGACAAGAAATATTCTTATGACTCCTGTCACCATTATTTACATATTTGCGTTATCACTGCACTCACAGACAAAGGTTCCCAACACAGGACACGGCAAAAAGACTAAGATAGCCCATTCCCTACAGGACTCCCATCCTAAACCACAATTTTCTTTTCTGCCAAGTGACAGCCAGGTGCAGCTCTGTGTATATGTGAGAAACGGACATTTTTATTTTTTTTTTTTTATTATTTATTTTTTTTTTTTTTTTTTTACAGAATTTAAAAGATTTGCTGCAGTAAAGAGCGTTATTTTATGGCTAACGAGTCAGACGGAGAACTGCCTCAACATGATTAATTGTGGAGTACATCAGCCCCAGTGGTGCTGACTCACCCCAGTAACCTGAGAGGGGGTCACAGCATCTCTTACCTCTCCTCACTAATCAGGACCTCATTTCTTTTAGCAATGAGATCGCCACATCCAGACCTTCCAGCTCTGTTCTGTGTAAGCGTCTGGGCAGGATTTATCATTTGTACACCTTGTTCATATTCTCCTTCTTTCTCTTATCTCTGAGGATAAGGGAAAGTGGTTTTGCTGGGACTGTTCATCAGACTTTATTAATGCACTTACGAACTGGTGTAGTGTAAGTTGTGGAGGTGGTGCAGAAACATTCACCCATTTTATTTATATGATTATCTGTTAGTGTAAGGGCAGTAGCCAGCCAGTGTATGGTATAAGCTAAACCCTCATATTATGCGGAGATAAGCATCTATGAAAGACAAGGTTAAATCTGGAGAGAACAGTGGGAGCAAGTCTTGAGAAACAGCACAAACTTTTCAGAAAGACGCTGTTATTGTTGTGTATTGATCACTCTTACCAGTAAGTGTAAAGACCAGAGAGTACTACATTGATGGGTAACACAGGGGCAGATAGGTCAGAGTAAGCCAGCAAGGTTAAAACAGAGTTTTGTTAGGATCAGGTAAGCTAGACAGGGAGGAGACATAATACTCTCATCCTCTCTTTCATTTCTTTGTCTCTGTAGGATTGTGCCCTGCAAAATATCCTCTCATCTGCCTCTAAAAATAGAAATTGAGTAGACAGAAACTGGGTATCAAGGTGGAGATATTAACAAAAATACATTCGGCCAAACTGGTGCAGAGGAGGGACACAGCTCCTAAAGAAAAGATCCTTTCTTTAAAGGACTGCTTAGTTCAATACAGGGGAATGCCACAAAAATAGAGGGGCACCCCTTATTTCTTCAGGTTTCTCCTTGCTAAGATTTATCTTTTGAGGGCTGTAGCTCACATCTGATATATGAATGCTTGCTCTTCCATTAGGTTAACAAAGCTTCCACTTCCTTTAAGAAACCCTGTGTTCGCCTGAGTCTCCTGAAATCCCAACATGATCCGCAGTGTTCATCTCTCTCCTGCAGACCACCCTGGTGGGGATGTGCCTTTGACAGCCTGCTGTCAGAAGGATTTCCCTGCAGGAAAATTCTCTTTTTTAAAATTCCTGACAGAAATGTCTTTTGAAAGGTTTCATTTTGTAAGCGTCTTTCATTTGCTCCCATACTGAAACCTCCTGGAAACTGGATTACCTTCCCCTGGATGTGTCTAGTGGGTGTTCTTGTACCCCCCAAAAAAGATGCAGGTTTCCTTGTCTGATTAAATGAGTAATTTAAATTCAGCAGACATCTGGTAAACACGTCTGAAGATCTACAGTACGTGACATCTTGAAATAGCTGGAGTAGACTCTACAGCGTTAATTAGGAATTACGTACGTGTCCAGAAAATATGTAAATAAAGTACAACAAGCTAAGAATGCCGAAGATCACAAAGGCTGAAGGTACTCAGCAATGCCTAATTAAAGAGACTGCCAGTGTAACTAATTAATGAATCTTCTTCTTCAAGACGATCCTTCTAAACAACACGGCTCTAAAATGTGACTTTTTCATACTCATTGGAGATCAGGCACCTAAAACTCCTCTCCAGTTGGAGGACAAAAATAAATGACACTTGCACCATGACTAATGCCCTGCGTGGTGGGCATGAATGGGGTGCAGGTGTCCAGCCAGCCTGGAGAGCAGGCGGCTGCAGACCACCTTTATGGATGTTGGTCTAAAAGGTCATGTACAGCTGCTGCCTGAAAGCTTACAAAACTGGGATAAGTTATGTTCTAAGCAGAAGCTTTTAAGAAGTTTAAGCATTTTCCTTTCTATTAGCCTATTTTTTCTGAATTTAAATAAATGTGTCTAACATAGACAGCATTGGGTGGCAGAAAATATGTTTATAAAGTAAAGTGAGAGATGCAGCCAAGTGTAGCAGAGCAACCTTTACATTGAAGTCACTGAAATGCCTTGGAACTGATGCTTTGTTTCCCAAATAAATCATCTACAGAAGAAGACATCTTAGAGGGTGGTTGTAAAGACCCTCTGTTAAGAAGCAGAAACCACTGGCCAAGATTAAAGGAACATGAATAACTTTGAAGGCATCTGCCCCACAAGTGGGACCGTGAGGACAAGTGGGATTGATCAGCTCATCAGTCATGAGGAATAGCTCAGAGAAAGAGAATGTCTCCAAATGGGGTTGATTTTCTTGGGGTTTTAAAAATCGGGTTAATTTTTCTTGGGGTCTTAAAAATGATAGACACAGTTGCCCCTCCATGGCCCTGGAAGATGAACACACACCCACACCCCCCCACACACCCACCCCCCCCACCCCCCCCACCCCCCTATATAAATATATATGCATCTGAGTGATACACACCACCCCTTTGAAGTATTGAGAGGAAAGATGCAGACCCATCTCCCTTTCTCCCAAACTGGCCATTGATTTTTATCCATTGCTGTAGAGGTAGGACTGAAAGTAGTGGTGTTACCAACACACAGAGATATAATGGATTGAGTCAAAGTTTATAGCTCTTTATTTCAAGGGGTGTTGTTAGTGGAAGCTATTTGGAGGCTGTTTTAGAGGGAAATTTCAGTTTCTTTATTATTTTTTTCTCTTTATCTTTTTTTTTTCAGCAGAGAAAGGGAGAGATCATGTCCTACATTTGTTTATTTTATTCAAATACTAGTGTTAAGATTTGTGTTCAGTGTTACTGTGAGAGAAGTTTGCAGTGAAACTGTTAAATGCCTGTGTCTGTAGCTTTGCCAGTAAGTGGTGCTAGCTGCACAGTTTTGTATCTCTTCCATGAAAATTAATGGTAAGGCTACACCGGGTCTCATTTTAAAGGGTTATATTCTTTGATGAAAATACGCAGATATAAACTGTTTGAACAACACAACTTGGGAAACCATCCTCTGATCATTTTAGGGCTGTGATAGGCATGTCTGACAGAACAGTGTCTGATTCCTTAGCTATTTTTACAATTGCTGTCCACAGCATGTGTGCAAGCTCCGTACATAAAGGGGGTCATGTTTTTACCAGCACTTGCCTGTCTTGTGCACATACTGTATTTGCTGTGCAAGCACAGATTCATTTTATTTATACTTATACACATGTATACCCTGATGCTGAATGTGTGCCTAGACTGAATGTTGAAGTGCTCAGACCCACTGCAGTTCTGAATTCATGCGTGGATGCCCGGTTACTATGGGAATTGGCTCCACCAAGTCCTGTGACAGTGGAATACTGGGCTTCCACCTAGTTATCCTAGGAGGGTTAAAAGGCACAGAACCCTTTTGAGGGGGGAAAGCATATTTACCACTCAAAACCATGCTAAATGGTCATATATTCACCTACGTGCTTGAGTGGCTCCAAAATACGGAAGATATTAATCCCATCATCTCAGTAGCAATTAACAGCAGAGGTTTCACTTAAAAAGATTTTCTCTTAGCCTTTTCAAGGAGGGGTGAGGCTGCACTGGCAGCTGGTGGGCAACTTGGGGAAGTCTGCTGGCCAAGAGAAATAAAAATGAAGGCTCAGCTAATGAGACACTGGTGAATGTGCATGGAGGAGAGGGGCTGCCCGGCTGTGGCTCGAGGCCAGGGATGGCATTTCACTGATCCCACTGGATCTCCCTCTATGGTGGGGGAACCCTCAGAGGCAAACAGACAGGGTCTCCATAGTACATCTAAAGCAAACCTGAGTCTGATTTCTGTTGGAATATATGAAAAAAGGGACTGATGGCTTTAGAGGGTGGGCTCCCTGCATGCTCTGGCTCAGGGTAAATACCCATTTATTTCAGCAAGAGGGGTAGGACCCTCTATATCTGTTTATTCATACATTAGAAGCCATGGGGGTCCTCAGGAGGGAAGGGGTAGAGCTTTTCTTCCTGACAGTGCCAGAGCAGGGAAGCCCCTACAAAGGCAAGAGTAGCCTGGGTTTTGTACTAGTAAATTTTGCACCTGGGTTGTCTATCTCCTTTTCTCTCATGGTACATTTTGATGTCTTCCCCAGTCTAGTCCCTCCCTCCAGAGTCAGCCCCAAAAGGAGCCAGCTAGAACAAGCCCCTGGTCTCTGAAGAGCCACCACCTGAGCGTGGTACTTTGCTGTGAGGTGGGGACTGCCATGAAGCAGTCTCTGTGCTGACAAGTTTGACTGCATATTGGATGGTGAAGGGTTATAGGGCTTCAGGCTTCTCCCTACAAGCTAGGAGCATTTCCAGTGAGTAGTAGCTGCTGAAAAAACCTAGGGCAGGTGCTACCTGAGGTTGGGCATGGGGATTTCTCAGCAGTGGTCAGTGCTGGAGGGAGAGCTTCGGGTAGGTGCTCTCCTGTCCCATGTTGCCCAGGTTTCAAGTCCCCTAAATTTTGATTTCCACTGCACGGGAGGAAAAAACAAAAGGGAGAGGACTCATCCACTGCAGAGCAGTCCCCAGGAGGTTGTCTGTACAACGATGGTTTCTGGGAAGGTGAGGGAGAAGTCCTCACAACAGGATGGAATTTTTAATTAGAGCTACTCTTGCCCACAGAGAGGAGCTTGCGGGGAGCAGGTGGAAGAGGCTTTTAAACACTGCAGTTGAACTGCCTTATTCAGAACATCTGGTAAATCTCTTGAGGAGGGGATGGTGCTTTTGATGACGAAGGAATTCTCTTTTCTTAACTGCTGCAGGCAGCTGCTGCTTTTCCAAGGCCCTAACACTAAAAGGTAGCCAGCATCCTTGCCATCCAATGGGATGGACCCATGTCTGCTTCCCCACCAGGGAAAGAAGACAACTTTAACTTGCATTTTGGGGTGAGAAAAAGGGGCAGCTACTCACCAACAGAGAAAACTTGAAAGCTTGCCCAAGGAAGACTGACTCAGAGGAAATTCAGTGAAACATGTTTAAGGGCTTTGACCTCTGAAATCTCATCTGTTCCAGTGTCTGCGATAGAAATTTCTTTCTCAGAGTTGCATAGCTGCTTGGGTGGGAGCAGCTCCTCTGCCACAGTGCTCCTCCAGCCATGCCAGAATGAGGCAAGCCTGGGTTTGTTCTGCAGAAATGCACCTTTGGCACTTCAAAGCCAGTGTTTTCTCCTCTGTGCATTCCCAGCATAATGTGGATTTGCAAAGGTGACTGAAAAATGGGCTGCTCAAAGTCATTAGCAACATCGATTCTCATTATTGTAGCATATGCCAGTGCAAAAACATCCAGCATTCATAAGATGGATGGGTTGCACTGGCTAGGCTGTGAGCGCCTAATTAGTTAAAATACACAGCATCATAAATGCCAGCATTGACAGTTGAGGCCCTGCAATGTCAGCATGGTGAGCAGCGTTAATTTGTGCTGACATCAGACCACTTCCTCATCACGGATGCCAAATCCTTGCTTTCTCCTGCAGCCAGAGTATTGCATCCAAGCGCAGGGCAGTGCGTATTTCATGTGAACTGGCAGAAGTTACAGCAGCAGTTGCTGTGAGAGGCAATAGCAGCAGCAGCAGGGGCAGCAAAAGGCAAATATAGGTTCTGTGGGAGGCCGGCTAAGTGCTGCGACGTCCTTCCGTCTCAGCCTCCATCACTCAGAGAGCTACAGGAATGCACAGGCAGGGACTTCCCATTGCTCAGTGCACAGCTGTCCCAGAGAGGGGAAAGTCAGCTCTGCCTTATGGTTTCAGTTAAAAAGCAGAATAGGGATTAATTGAGTGTGCATCCGGCCCAACAAACAAAACTGCCTTGATAAACTGAACTCCTCTGTTATTAGGTAGCCTGCCTTTAATCCCAGCAGCAGCAGTGTACCAGGGGCAGTGCTGGAGAGCCTGTGGCACCGTGGCTGAGAGGGTCTCGTCCTGCACGGCCGGTGCAGGGGTCCTCTGCCCCCATCTTGCCTGGGAAAAGCCACAGCCTCCAGCAAACCTCCCTGACTCTTCTCTTTGCTTCCCCAGTGTGGTTAATGTAACCTTTGCCAGGGAAAGCATCCCACGAATCAGAGGGCACCGTGCCAGCTGATCTGTGAACAATTTAACCGATTTTTCATTAACCAGCAGCTTATGGAGAAGTTGCTAAATTTTATGGGCCATTAGCAGCTTCTGACGCTGCAAATGACTATGAAATTCAGGGTCTTGCAGTTTTGAATCTTGTAGGCTTGATAAATAGCCCTCTTTGGGATTGTAGCATTTTGAAGAAATGCACTCAGTCGGTATTGCTGGATTCAAACAAGCTGTTGGTGGCGTGGGGAACTGGGGGGTTGGGGGGGCAGGAGTGACTGCAGCAACTCGCAAACCTGTCTGCACCTCCCCCAAAAGGAGGGAGTTATCTTTTGGAAAGGTGATTTTGAGAAATGTTATCCTGGGAAGATGGTCTACGACAGCATTGGAGAGTGGGAGTGAGGCAGTGGAACAAGTGTTAATGCAGCCATTAAAATATGTGTTAATCGAGCACAGGGGAGGGCCAAGAACACCGAGTGCTGTTTATGTGTATGTATCCGGACATTTGCAAAAATGTCATTTATCCTTATTTTATGGCTGAGAGAATTCCATCACAGAATGTCAAAAAAAAGACCCCCATGATCACACACAGGCCACAGGCTGAGCAGGTTTGTATGCAGGTTTGTATGCAGGTTTGTCCTGCCCATGGCTGTGGGACTGGGCCCCTTCAGCATCCCAGCAAACTGCTGCCTGCCCAGCTGGCTGCCTGCACAGGAGCTAACCCTGACTTTCTTTATGTCCCAGCTGCTGAAATTGTTCCAGTAACTTTGCAACAGAAATAAAAAGGCCCTGGTTCTGCCTGGCTGAAATTATCTGGTGTGGGAGAAGATTAAAACTTGAAATTTAAACCTAGGGTAAATGATGAAATTTTGGAGATAGGGTGTTCAGGTTTTGCTTTTTGACTAATGTTCTTCTAATTAAAACAAGGCTGCTGCTGGCAAGAACAGCCCAGTGCACCCCTGAGTGCTGCGCAGTGATGCTTGCCTGAGGACTGGATTTAAAATCTCTGCAGTGCCTGACAGACAGAGCTCCCCTCTGGGGGGGGGCAGGAGTCAGAGCCCTGCCTGCCACTGTCCTGGCAGAAAGGTGCAGACCCTGGTTCCCAAAGGGGCGAACAGGCAAGGACAGTGCCCAGTGCCACATCAGGCTGGGCTGCAGCGATGTGAGAGAACATGGCCCCAGAAATGGGCTAAATAATGGCTGTTTCGGCCAACAAGCCTCATTAGCGTTTGACTTACAACCCATACATCCCAGAGCCAGCCAATACAGCCATCCAAATACAAGTGCCTTTCCAGTGATGCTCATTTTGCTTTTTGAGTCAGGGAGATGGGTATTGGCAGAAATGTGGAGAAGGAAGTTTGGGTCACATGAAGAGCAAATGCTCGACTGAAATTTCTAACCCCTTTGCAAAGGGAGCTGGGATTCGAGGGGCTCACAAGAGCCCTGGGTGTGCTGGGGAAGTGCCCTGTCTGGGAGGCTCCCAGAGTGAAGAGCAATGCTGACAACGGTGTTTGCTGACACAGCTTGGCCAGTGATGGGGAGATGCAGTGATGCAAAGAGGCAGGCTTTATCACCTCTCTGCGGGGAGGAGGGGGAAGAGATGCCATTTACCTCTGCAGGAGGGTATGGAAAGCCAGGGTTGACCCTGCTAATGAAGGAGAAACCTGAGCTTCCCCTTGTGTGTTAAATCTGCTGAGTGCATCCCAGACGTCTCCAGCCTGCTGTCCACTGCTGGGGTGAAAGCAGATGTGCTGCATATGCCTGGGCTTGGGTTTGTTTCTGCTCCTCAGTATTGCACAGAGGTTCCCAGTGGCAGCCCAAGTTTATTTGTTAGAGCATTGCAGAGGGCTGAAAAAATGGGGCAGCTTGTGCTCCCTGATTAGCTGCAGACCAGAGCCTGAGAACAGAGCCTGGCAGATGCTCAGCCAGCTGAGGCAACAGGGACACACTGGATGGCCACCACAGCTTAAAACCATGGGTGCTACCAGAGTTAATATGAAATGGAAAAAACCCAAGAGCTATAAACATAGTCAGCTGGCTGCTAGGGCTGAATGACGGCCAGTTGCTTATAGGCAAGTCAGATGTCCAGAAGTGGAACTGAGAATTGAGATGGACTGACATTTAAAAATTAAAAGAAGGATTAAAAATAGGGAAAACAAGGATTAGCTATATGGTGTCACTGGCAATAGATGACAGAGACTTCATCTGCAAGTGAAAATTCACATCCACCCCACATCAGTACTGCTACCTGATGCCTCATATCCAAAAAAAAAAAAAATGTGTTAGTGTATTTGTCATCCACAAAACTCCTTAAAACATGGAGAACCTGAGTAACAAGTCCAGTTAAGAGTTTATTAAATGACTGAATGACAAACCCATTCCTGTAGAGTCTTCAGGGTGGACACAAGCACAAATGTGATCTGCTGAGAGCATGTGGTCAACACTCCTTTCAGTCCCCATCTCTGTGATCTGGGGATCTTCTCAGAACAGTGAATGCAACCTCAATATCAGTTGGGGAAAAGTATGTATTTAATGAAAAAAGACTAGGGAAAAATCAGATTTGACAATCTGAAAGTATGTACTAATACATATTAGATCTACTCAAGGCACAAGAGTGTGCTCAGATAGCGCGTAATGTGTATGTTGGCAATTCAGAAGATCAGTCAGGGTAATATTATGGACATTCATCTTTGCTGCTTTGATCAGGTTTCCTTTTGATGTTTCTTGAGTGAAAAAAAAAATAGTCAAGCAAAAGATTTCTCTCTGCATTTTGATACCTGTGCTTCTAAACAGAGTCATTAAAGGAGCAGGGCCATGAAGTATGAGGAACAAACCTTAGCATCTGCGCATACTTGTGTATGAGCCATCCAGCATTTGCTATGACGATCCTTTCCTGGTTCTTCTCTAGTGTGGGTTTAAGGAGTGAGAAGACTTGTTCATCTCTTCAGAGTTTAAAACACTTCATTATTTTCTGTGTGGGCCAGCCAATAACCATCTCTACAAGGTTCAAATGCATTTTGATGGCCTGGCATCTAACATGGCTACTGCAGTTTAGAATCATACATGAGCCTAGAGAACAGCATTACTAACTTTGAAAAAAAAAAAACTTTTTTAGATGGCAATGGAGGACCCTTTGAGAGAAGTACATGCCTGGAGAGTCAATGGAGGCTAGCATAAGTATGTACATGCCTTTGTATTTCTCACAGCATTTGATGTGTGTGTCTCTCATCAGTTATCAGTTATGCCTAGCATAGCTGTAGAGTTCAGCAGAAGCTTAAGTGCTGGCACCACTAATGCACATCAGTTGGCATCAAAATACTCACAGTGGAAGTAAGACAACATTGGGCTGACACCTCAGTTGTGATGGTGCTGTCGCCCACTTTGCCCCATGGCTGTTTCTCATCTACTTAGACTTGTCTGATATCCATTACTTGGCAAATGTCCCAGCTTTATGGCATAGTAGATGCTATCTCACAAACATTATAGATGCTGGTAAATTGCTCAGAGTTATACCTATACAACAGTGTGCTCGTTTTAGAGTTCACCTGTTATCGTGCAGTATTAATAAGCCAGATCCAGCCCAGCTTCTAGCAATGTGAAATACTGCTCTGTCATCAGAGGAATGTGTTTTTCAAAATGCTTGTCTCCCAGGGAAAGCCTCAGAAGAAAGCATGCTGTATTTCTTTCATATTCTTAAAAAAAGTATGACATGGAATTTTTATTACTTTAATATCCAATATTCAACAATGTTTGGACTCTGCTATATTTTCTTTCATTGTTAGTTTCTTCTATTTGTATTTGTTATAAAAGAGTTTCAAGTGAGTTTAATTCTTCATAAGGTGATGGTATAGTTTCAGGTTAACAGGTCTTTATAGGTTGAAAAGGCACTTAAATAATGTGCAGAGTCCCCCAGAAACGCATTACTTCATAAAGCTGGCAAGTAAACAACTGGAGCAATGTTTCTTATACATTTTTGGGACTATCTGTGATATCTTGCTTTTACCATTTACCTTTGACCAACCAAAGAATTAGAGGGCCTGATGGATAATCAAAGTATAAAAGGACTTTCATTCAGGATAAGTAATGACACAGCAAAAAAGTAAAATGGATTATTTACATCAGAGTTTACCATGGAAGGGAAATTATCTCACATTGGAATGCTAATTGAGGTGATTTTAAACTAAACTGACAGAATTAGTGGTAGTGAATCACCAGGGTCACAAAGTGCGTGTCCAGGAGTTGTATAGTAACTGTCACAAATTATCCATTGTACCAGAAAAAGAAGAGGTGACAAATGTGTCCAGGGCTCTGTATCTTTAAAACAGCCAAGTGTGATTTCCTTAGCAGGCAAAGACTCTGTAAAAAAGATCAAATGAGGCATAGTAAGAGCTGAGCTTCTCACATTCATTCCAATAAACACTGACAAAAGACACATACTTTTTCTTTCACATTCATTATACACTTTATATGAAATATCCGATACTAATATGAATCTAGTGCAGTTGCTATATATTAGAACATTGCATAAATTACATGAGTAGTAATATCTTATCTAATTTTCATTCCTTGAGAGTTTAGTTTGCTTTGAAGCAAACCAAGAGGAAATTAAATGCCCAAAACATTGATACTAATGGAGCAGGATGAGACTCTGTTCTTACTGGCATGCTGAATGCAGGAACAGCTCTTAGATGTCCAGTGCTGTTCCACAGAGTTGAGACTCAACACAGGCTTTTCCTTTTTCCAGATCTGAATAACTTAAATATTACCAGGAAAAGTCAGGTTTGGCCTCTGCTTCTGTCTCCAAGACTCGATTTTCCTAGCTCTTTATTACTTTCTCAATTTTAGATCCTCTTTCTAGATACTGGACTTCTCACTCCACTCCCTGGTGAAGCTTTTCCCTTTGGTTCTGTTCTTGGTTTTGGGCAATCTCCTCATGTGGGCAGGAGCTATCTAGACACATTCAATTAGACTTGTGTCTGCCTCAGTTTTGGTGAATAGCACAGTGATTTCCAAAGACTAGCTAAAACACTTTGGGGCTGAAGGTAAAGCAAAAGGGCTGAAATAATGCCAGAGATGTGTGTGACAGGTGAGATTAAAAGCATTTAATTATCTTTACTTTCATCTTTAGCAGGTTTTTTTTCAAATTAACTCTTTTTTACAAAATCTTAAAAGTATTTAAACCCTAATAGAATAGAACCCCTATGGAGTAATTATTATCACTTCTCAAGATATCTTATAATTCACTGTTATCTCTTCCCTAGAGTATGATTTAATTACTGCTATATCGTATGCATTGTATTTTGTCTAATGTGACTGCTGCTGCTGAGCAGGCATTGTTGAAAGCTGATAATGAGTTAGGCATCTGAAATCTCACCTAAACAGGGGTTAGAAATTGGTGCTCCTGGTGATGATTAACTGTTGTTTATTTCACAATTATAAATAAAGCTCTACTGCCTAATTGTCATTTTGCAGAATGTGTTTTCACTATGTCTTATGGATTTAGAATGATCAGCTTTTCTCTGGTTTTGTTTTTTTAGTTCAAGAAAGCAATTTGCAGAAGTTGTCGGATAGGAAACAGTGTACGTTATGTTAGCGGGCAATTTAAGCACAGATGTTTTTGGAAGACAAATTTGTCACATGACTCCAAGCCACATCGCACATACTTTGCAGACTATCAGAACCAAGGTTTGAATATTTTTGATAGATAAATATTGTGAACTGCATTTGCAAAAAGAGTATTTACTGCATGCCACAAGGATTAATACCAAAGACATCAAAATAACTCAGGCAATGGTCCTTGCTGCCAGTGGAATGTTAGGAAATAAAAAACTTGAGTAAATGCTCCAGTCATGGGTGACCTGATATCTTAATCTAGCTGCCATTTGTTATTAGAAAACAAAAATCTCTTGTCATGATTATCCCTCTCTAGTTCTGAAAAGGTTTTATTTAGAACTCATCTTTCATCAGTGTCACAGGTACCTGTATTCCTGGATCTCACAAAGTCAAAACATTTTTCTTTCCCTTATTCTGGAGGAAGAAAAAAATATAGAAATCCCACAAGTACAGAAATCATTGCTTTCTGGTGGCTACAAACAAGTACTTCATATATATATATATGAGATCCAATACCTGGGGAAAGTATCCATCTCTATTAAATCTGAAGTGAATGTTTAGCATGTCTCCTCCATAATCCCAAAGGAGGCCAGGATGTATCCCAACACGCTTTGCAAAGGCAGGTAAACAGAAAGTCATCACACATCCTAGTTTTCCTTTTGATGTTGCCAGCAACTTCTCCTGGGGTCATTTAAAATTCTTTACTCATAAAATTATAATTGTGTTGTTTTTTCCCAAAAGGATTTGTTAGACTGGGTAGATTTTGCTAGGTGCTTACTGCAAGCACAGGGGTGAAATGAACACTTGCTTGGGAAATGAGCAGGCTTTGATGAGAAGGGAGATGGTGAAGGAGCATAAGCAGTATCCAAGCTGTGCTTCTGCCTGACATTAAACAACACATGTTCAATGTTTCATGACAAACTGATACACAGCAGAAAGTTATTGAACAAAATCATCCTGTCTGAGAAACTTGCAAGGTCACTGTTGTGCCAGAAGCTGCATAGTAGAGATTTTAAGAAGCCATATCGTGTCATTGGCAGATATTTTAAGAAGTAACAAAAAATGATGATTTGCAGTGTGTTTTGTCACCCTAAAAATTGCCTCTCCTGCAGTGTCCTGATCAATATCGATACCCAGTGGCCTTAAGCCTTGTTCTTGATTATGCAGCAGAGAAGAGGAATGGTTTCTCCATGGCTGGGAACAGTCCCAGCCGAGCCAGCACGGGCACACCATTCATCCTGGTACCCTGACTGTCAGACCAAGAGAAACTACTTTTCTCTCTGTGCCCTCGATCTGCATTACCAGGGCACTGGCACCAGTATTAGTGCCTTGTGTTTGTTTGTCCAGGAGATCCCGTGGAGATGTGCCTTCATCTAGTTGGAAGTGATGGCCGTTTACTGCCTTGCAGCCCCGTAGATACCTGTGTCCCCAGATGATTTGACTGTTTCAGTGCTCTCTTCCCACAGTCTGACAGACATTCGAGTGCTTCTGTCAAATATGTTTAGACGCTTATTAACTAGCAGGGAGTTTTGAGATCTGTTTTCTACCCATATGCCATAGCACAGCCAGTCTGTGCCCACGTTTCTGCTAAAAGCGAGGGAAGGTCCCAGGTGCTGATACAACCTGACATGAGTCCCCTGGCACACCACATTGCTCAGGGAGGGATGCTTGGCACCTTTCCCAAGAGAAAAGTTCACATCCAGTAACCAGCTTTCACATCCAGCGAGATCGTCTCGTCCATGTCCCCAGGGCTGAAGCGTGCAGTTCCAGCTGCTCTGCGCCTGCTGGGTGGGCCAGGCACCTCTCAACACATTAATAGAAAGGAATATGTGAAGAAATAATGGGGCATGGTGAATGTAAAGAAAGATGATAAGAAAATTACATTAAAAAGTGAAAAAATGTTTGGAAGGTTGAGGTTTGGTTCCTTTCCTTAATTAAAGAAATGCAACATTCAGATAGTGAGACAGTGACACCTCCCTCGAGCAGTTGTGCCTGAAACTGTATAACAAAAAGACCCTTTGGACACCTTCCCCATCCCAAGTTTTATACTTGGTTCTGAAACTTGTTTTTATTTTAAATTCTATGTAGTCAGACAGCAGGAAAAATCATTACATAAAAACAACAGAGTAAAAAGCAACATGGAAAATACCCTGTCCTTCACAGTATCTCTCGTGCCTGCAACTTCTGCCTCAACAAAATAGCAAAACTCAGATTCCTGCTTCTTGGCACTCGCCTCTGAGGTCAGGATGAAGTTCAGATGAGCTCCTGATGGCCTCCACAAGCCCCATGCTGCCAGCAGAGTTTGGCAGCCACGTGCTCCTGGTTTCATTCAAGAAAGGAGCATGTTGAAGGCATGGCAGGCTCTGCTCTGAGCTTGGGTCTCCCAATGCCAAGCCACTGTCAGTGCAAAAAAGACTCCAGTGTTAATCTTGGGAAGGTCAGTCTGCCCATGTGCCCCTATGCTATCTCCTTTGCCACCGATGCCAAGGGACCTGGTCTAAAAATAGTGTAAGATAGATGCTGTAATTCATGCCAGCACATAGGATTGTTGCTTTCAAGGAAACACACGGGACCATCTCTGAAAAGTCCATCACTGGGACACTTCTGGGAGACATGTTGGAGAGGTGGGGTATAGCCACAATGACCCTGTTCTCCTTCAGCCTCGTTGTTGGTACAAGGACTCCTGGTCTCAGTGAAAAAAAAGAGTAGAAAAATATTTGTATTTCAGTGAAGAAATGAGTTGCAGAGGTCTCATGTGAGATGTATTGGAGCTCTTCCTGGAGCAGAACAAATAGGGAGTTGGTCAGGCACAGGGTTAAACATCAGCATCCCTTCCCCATCACCTCCATCACCTCCCCACTTGCAGCTCTCTGAATAAATACTTCCAACTTCAAATTGAATTGAGAGTCTTACATCAGTTTTTGGTTTTAACTAAACATTTGTCCTAAACACATGAAAATATGTAGCTTCGTTTTTATTTGCTTGCCCTAAACCCATCTAACAAACTGACACAGATCAAGAAACAGTTATTTTCTCCTCTTGTTAACAGCCAGAAGAGTTGCATCACATTTTAAATTGCATTTCAACAAAACAATAGCCAAGTAAAGCCTGCAAGGCAGTGGCTGTCTCCATGGCTTTGTCTGTACAAAGCCTGGCACAACAGGGCTCTGCTTTCAGCCAGCCCCTGAGCGCTTCTGGAATAAACAGGATAATAGGTGACTACAACCTTTGCTTAGAAATATTTGTGAATAGCTCTGTAAGTGTCAGAAAGCTGTACAGAAAGCTTGCTGCGGCTGTGTCAGTAGACTGAGCTCGGAGCAATTTTGACATTCAGATTTACAGCAGATTTTTAGCATCCTCTCTCATTTAGAAATTAATAAACCGCCTTCGCCCATTTGAATTAAGCTGTTGTTTCATTATCTGCCACTTCTGTCTCCTCGTCATGTTATGCTTCCTTCAGGTGTGAAAAGTGATTACACAAAAGAAAGAAAAGCCAGGGAATTCTTAAATGCTATCATTGCTCAGGCACTAGCTTTCTTTCTCTGACTAAACTCTAGAGCAGAGTGTGTTCTTCAGAAGAGATGAGAAAGAAAATGGTGGTGATCTTGAAATGCCTGTAAAACATCTATGCAACATATTTGTTAATAACTCCAGTGGAGAACAGCTGGAAACACACAAGCAGGTGTTTGTACTCCAACACTGATCTGGTCCAGCTGCCTAATTACTACTTGTAATTAGAATAGCTAAAATATTATTGTTATCTATAAAATTAAACAAGCAAGCTCTCTCAATGTGTAAATAATTTTCAATCATTTTTGTTTTCTCAGCAGGTGGCAGGGAGGGCTGATGTTTTCAGGAGCTTTTCTTCCTTCAACGTATCAGACATGAAGATCTGGGCAAGTCATATAACATTTCTGCGGCTCTGCCTGTGCTAGACCTAGATGCCAATTTCTGAAAACACATTTAACTCAGCTTATGTTGAACTTTACCTGCAACACCCTCATGCATCACAACAGCTCAGCAAAACCGCTGACCACAGCCAGTGAGTGTCCAAGCAGAGGAGATGTTTGAGTGACAGCTGCAGCATTTTCATCAGACCACTCTGTAACACACCTTTTTTTTCTCTTGTCTCTCATGTGCATTGTGCCTGTCTATGAAGGAAAGAAGTAAGTGCTTGATTTTGCGCTCCCTGCGTCCCCCTTGGCATGTCTCACCCAGCCTCTGTCCATCTCCCATCCCCAAGTGCTCCTCCAGCCTCTGAACACACCAGAGCCCTCCAGGACCCTCCAGAGCAGATTGCACCCGCAGAAAGACTGGTCTTAGTTTACAACTTTCTCTGACCTACCCTGAGTATCATGACTGTCAGTGCGGCATCTGAATGCCTTCCAGAAAGACAGTGCATGATAAAATCAACACCTGTCTTTCAGGGGTTTCACTGTGTCACTCTCATCTAAATCGTTTCACTTTATATTTCCTGCAAGATACTTCCTTTCCTGGAGGCCACTGTGCTATAGCTTTCTAAACGCTTTCCCTCTCACACATCCTAAGTAACCTCTCTTTCCCCAGTCCCCAACATCTGTACTGCTTTCCATGGCAGGTTGATAAACATACACAAGTGTGTTGGTTCTGGCTGGGGTAGAGTTAATTTTCTTCACAGTAGCTACTATGGGGCTGCGTTTTGGATTTGTGCTGGAAACAGCGTTGGTAACACAGAAGTATTTTAGTTATTGCTGAGCCGTGCTTACACAGAGTCAAGGCCTTTTCTGCCCCTCACCCCACCAGCGAGTATCTGGGGGTGCACAAGGAGTTGGGAGGGGGCACAGCCAGGACAGCTGACCCCAACTGACCAAAGGGACATTCCATAACATATGATGTCATGTTCAGCACATAAAGCTGGAGGAAGAAGAAGGAAGGGGGTGGACATTCGGAGTGATGCCATTTGTCTTCCCAAATCACCGTTACGTGTGATGGAGCCCGGCTGTCCTGGGGATGGCTGAGCACCTGCCTGCCAGCGCGAAGGAGTGAATGAATTCCTTGTTTTGCTTTGCTTACATGCATGGCTTTTGTTTTACCTATTAAACCGTCTTTACCTCTACCAATGCATTTTCTCACTTTTCTGATTCTCTCCCCCATCCCAGTGAGGGGGGAGCAAATGGCTGTATGAGGCTTAGTCACCAGATGGGGTTGAACCATGACAAGAAGTCAAAGCCCAGCAGAAATCTCCTCGAATAGTTTTGGAGTGAGAAGAGCCATTTACACAGTGCCACAGGTGGATGAGAGCAGAAATTATCTGTCACTTCATTTAGGAGTTTGAAGGGCAGAACTTCAAGTCAGAAACTTGAAACCATGAAGTGACAAGCATCTCACAAAAGCGATTGTTACCGACTGGGAGGTGAGATGGAGGGAGGGAGGGAGGGAGGGAGGGAGGGAGGGAGGGAGGGAGGGAGGAAGAGTGTGTGGGCTGGGAGCTGAGCAGAGCACAGGCGCTTCTGCTGAGGAGCCGCCTGAGTGATGTGTTTGCGGTGTCTCATAATTAACACCTAGCAGTTTTTAAGCTGATAGTAGGCGCTTGTATCGATCAGGACAATTTGCTAATTCTCTGTCTGTGTCAGCTATCTCTCTCTATAAAATAGGATAAAACATTTACCAAAAGTGTAAAATTAGTGTGCTTGAATGCTCTGAATCTTTACAGCCATTGTGATGTCTATAACACTACTGAGAGCAATAAATACAGCCATCAAATTCCCTTTGTGGTACCCTTGGGTGTCCACCTTAGATCATCCAGATGCCTCCACAGAGGAGCACAAATCTGTAAGGGAAAGAGGATCTTGTGTCATCGCCCTGGGCCTCCTATGAATGTTCCTCAGACCCCTGTGTTTTTTATACGGCACTGGATGCCTGTGCTTGAGCAACACTTGACTGGTCCTCTCTCACACTCATAAATTTGCATCACTCCATCAGTAAGACACTGGTGTTTGGAATATAGTTACAGGCAGAATAAGTTGAGGAAACAAATCCTTAAAAGCTAAAAGCAATTAATTATAGGTTAAACCAAGGATATAAAATCAACTTTTCCGGGGAGAAATTTGCATGCACTCTGAATTTATGGGCAAGACATTGCTGTCAGTGAGACTAAGGCACATTCATGACTTGCTAAATTACACATCTTAGTTTACATACTTTTTTAAACCAAATGACATTCTGCATATGTTTTATTTTACTTAAAATTGGGATCCATCTTTTAAATGCTAAAAGAGTAACCTTTTCCCCTTTTCTTTTCTTCTCTGCCAATGGAGAGCAGCCCTGCTTGAAAATCAGATGTTCAGGCTGAACATTCAAACTGGTTTTCAAAGTCCTGAATTACATCATAAAAGTTAATACCTATTAGTGTATCTCAGGTGGAGCTCTTTAAGAACAAGAGGTCTGATTAAAGAGGGAGTAAGCTTAGTAATGTTTCTGTAGCATAAGTCAGGAGCAGCTATCATGGTCAGACCCAATAATTTGGCCTTCTGCATTAAAAATGCAGTTACAGCTAATGATGAATTTGAGAAATGGTAATAATTATCTAGCTCAATTTATCTGTTCTAACCTCAGTCAGAGACCAAAGTAGTAATTGCTGTTGTTCCTAGTCAAATGATGGAGGTTGCTCTGCTCTAATTCCTACCAGCATCATAATAGCCTAGAGATAATAATGACAGAGAAGTATACACTTTGCTCAAATGTTGTCAGACTGGGCTGAGGCATTACACAATTGCACTATATTCAAAACACATTTTGGAAATACTGAGGGGAAAAAAACCCAACCAAATAAAAAAAGAAAACTACAAAAAAACAAACCCCCCAAAACAACAAAAAACCCAGACATTCTAAATAAAATCAGTTATTTACTGGCTACCTGCATTTGCCCTTAATGTGTAAACCAATTTGAGGCAATTCTGCAATTCTGCTTAAGTAAAACTGTGGTAAGATTAATTTACATGTTGTAGCAAAATGTGTACTATGAATGTTTGTCTAACCGTGTCCAGCACGTTTCAGTTACATAGAAAGGAATTAAGGTGCCATTTTTCATTTCTTTGTTATTTACTTTGATAATAATATACTTTAAATTTTAAAATGCCACAAATGACATGGGTAAAACATCTAGACCCTTTTGTAATTACATCTGTGAAGGCAAAGAAATGTATAATGTTTCCTTATTGAGTGGGATTTTTAGCAGAGCATTTATAGCATAACAAAGGTTTCCTTTTTTCTTTTTTGGCTGTGTAATTGACTTGGCTCCTTATGGTCTTTGGCAAACATGACATTAATTAAATTTACAGATCATACTAAATTGTAAGGTGTTGCAAAACCCAGGATAGATGGCAAAATAATAAAAAGAGACCTGCAGAATTTAGAGGTATAAGTAGGTAATAAAATGATACTCAGACTGGAAAAAAAAAGGCAGAGAACAATGAAAACAAAATACAGAAACTGTACAGCAGTAAGCTACATGAAAAACAGGAGTGAAATTAAAGACTGTAAAAAACTCAGCATGTTGGTTATGAGTTTATAAACTGCAGTTGTCATCTGGCTGTAAGTGCTAGTCCCATTAGCAGGTAGTTTGAGAGGAGAACCGTATCCATCCTGTGGTGTACCAGTAGAGATCTAAACTGACTAAAATCCATTGATACTTGGGCGGTTGTATTTCAATCTAAGATCCATTTCATTAATTGTATTAGTCTTTGTTGCAACGTACATTGCTGCAGTGCCTTAAATATGCTGAATATAAACACTCTTTTTTCTGAAGTAGTTGGCTACATAAAACAGGTACAAGAAATGATGATTTGGAACTGGGAAGGCCACCACAAATGAAGACCCCATAAAGAAAATGAGGAGAAATACACAGTATCATCTGTAGTACAAGACTAGTAGAAAGTTTCATGCCAGTGGTATTACTGTTGCAAATGAGAATGTATGCAAAGATGAAGGTTACAGGCTTACAGCCCAGCATGAGAAAATGTAAGAGACAAACATCTCTAATGACAGTGGGAGCAGTCAGCATGGATTTGCCAAGGGGGGAATCATACTTGACCAATGTGTTAATCTTCTGTGATGAAATTACTGGCCTGGCAGATGAGGGGAGAGCAGTGGATATTGCTTACCTGGATGTAAGTGTGGGGCTTTGAATACTGCCTGCTGCAAGATCCTCATAAAGAAGCCGGTGAGGTATGGGCTGGATGAGCAGACAGTGAAGTGAGTTGAAAACTGGCTGAATGGTAAGACCCAGAGAGTGGTGATCAGTGGCATGAAGTCTAGTTGGAGGTCAGTCACTTGTGGCATACCTCAGGGGTCAGCTGTGCCTCTAATACTCTTCAACATGTTCATTAATGACTTGAATGACCACTTTTGAGAGACAAAGTGTACCCTCAATGGATTTGCTGATGATACAAAACCAGGAGA
Organism: Tyto alba; assembly: GCF_018691265.1. Lineage (NCBI taxonomy): Eukaryota > Metazoa > Chordata > Aves > Strigiformes > Tytonidae > Tyto > Tyto alba. Next base: position 73,313,752 of record NW_024881282.1, on the reverse strand, counting down.
AGTAGCTGATACACCACCCAGAGGGACCTCAACAGCCTGGAGAAATTAGCTGATGTGAACCTCATGAAGTTCAACAAGAAGGCAAATATCCCAGCTGGAAAACAGCTTGGCAGAAAAGTACCTGGGGGTCTTGGTGGACACCAAATTGAACATAGGCCAGCAATATACCCTCACTGCAAATCTAACTAACAGTATCCCGGGCTGCATTAGGCAAAGTATTTCCAGCAGGTGAAGGGAGGTGATCCTTCTGCTTTGTTCAGTGCTGGTGAGGCCACACCTGGAGTCCTGTGTCGAGTTCTGGGTTCCCCAGTACAAGAGAGACATAGACACACAAGAGAGAGTCCAATGAAGGGCACGAAGATGATGAAGGGACTGGAGAGTCTCTCCTAAGGGAAAAGGCTGAGAGAGCTGGGACTGTTCAGCCTACAGAAGAGAAGACTCAGGGGCATCTCATCAATGTACATAAATATCTGAAGGGAGGGTATAAAGAGGGAAGAGCCAGGCTCTTCTCAGTGGTGCCCAGTGACAGGACCAGAGATGATGGGCGCAAATTGAAACACAGGAGGCTCCCTCTGAACATCAGGAAACACTTTTTTACTGTAGGGTGACCGAGCACTGACACAGGTTGATAAGGGAGGTTGTGGAGTCTCCATCCTTGGAGATATTCAAAAGCTGGCCATGGGCCTGGGCAACTGGATCTAGGTGGCCCTGCTTGAGCGGGAGGGTTAGACCAGAGGTCCAACCAGAGGTCCCCTCCAACCTCAACCATTCTGTGATTCTGTGGCAGGAGGATGAGCAGAGCACAGTACTTAATCTCTGGGAAGATAGTATCTGGTGGTCATACATACACCGCTATGGATATAACTTTAATATTCAGTCACAGGAGATAATCCCTTTGTCATCTGATTTTAAGATATTTCAGTTAAAACTTCTATTTAAAAAGATAAGGTTGTAGATGTGTTTTGAATTTAAAATTTTGAATCATGCAAATCAGCCAGAACAACATGCTCTTTCTTATCCAGGATATGATGAACATAAATCAGTGAAGAAAAAGTCCTGCATTTATTCGAAGCACAACACCCAAGCAATTTTAAAGGATTATTCAAGTAATCTCAGATACATTCTCAATACATATAGGAAAGCGGGATCCATTCAGATTAGTGTATTTTGCTACTGTACCATTTTTTTTTCACACACAGATATCTATCATCCCCATAAATGCCTGAAAATAGTTTTCTTTAAACCTGTGCATATCCAGTTTCACCAAGCAGTTCAGCCCTCTGATAAATTTTATCCAGCTTCATTCCATATCTATTAAAGGAAGATTGTATTATATCCATTTTTTGGGGGAAAACATAGTTTTTCTTTTCTACACTGCACCATAAAGTGTCGTCAATACATTTATTCTGCTGATTGCAACTGCAGTACCAATGGGTTTTCATTCTGTATCCAAACGACCTTGTAACTCCAGCCTGGATCTGCTGTGCTTGGGGAGATGGTCGGTGCGTACCTGCGTGCATACACATTGTCCATCTTCTCAGCCTCAGCTGGTTCTGCACTTCATGCTGCAGTTTTCCAGCAGTGGGCTTTACTCCGGAGATCCCTGTTGGCTTTACCCGCTCTTGGTCCAGATCTGCTTTCTGACTTCAAACTCAGGCGGTGCCTGTGCCGCTGCCGAGCGCTGCCTGCTGCCCGCGGGCTGATGTACCGGGTACCGAGAGCCTCCCTGAGCTGCTCCCCGACTTCGGCTTTACATGCTGAGCAGCCCCTAGGGAGCACTGAAGCCTCAGTAATGTCATAATTTCTTAAATAGCAGCCATTTATTTCTCACTTTTCCTACTGCCTGCTATTTTAAAAAGCAGGAATGAGGAGAATTATAGAGTTTTATAGCATTAAGTAAATTGAAAGACAGATTGATTTACCTTTCCTACAATAGAATGTTTTGTCTTTTCAAATCAGAATAAATTTCCCTCTTAAAAACTGTTTTGAGGTGTCAAGCAGGAGTAGTGTAGGTAGGATAGCCTTCTTCAGAACATTTAGTTATTGAAATAGTCATCTCTTTGTACTATCTGGCATATGTCATTAAATTGTTTATGAATAGAAGAAACATATAAATAGACCTCATACCCAAAGTCTTTGGATTGCCTTGCAAAATGTAACTGCAGAATATACCAGAAACTAAAGAAAGCTATAAAACAAAATGTGTGTACATATGAAAAACACTTCAAAATTCCAAGCAACCTCAGAACAGAAATCTCTAAACACACAAAATCACACCTAGATTTATACTGATTCAGGAAAGAGGTATTCACTGAGTTTTCATTTCATCTAGAGCGGAGATGTAATTTTTATTTGATGGAAAAAGAAAAAAGAAAACAAACCCCAAACTACAAAGAAAGTCAGCTTCTTGAAAAATGTGTTTCTCATCCCTCTGATAGTAGTTGGACCTGTGGAGCACAGAGTGGATCGGTGTTGTGCCCAGAAGAGGGTTTTGCCACTCCATACCCCCCAGGAGATAATCATGGTCCTGGTTCAGAGGGGACCCCACCAGCAGAAGCCCCCAGGTGCCAGCACAGCAGCTTGGGCAGCCAGGAGAGCCGGCACCGGCCACATCCCGGGCTGGGGGGACACAGGGATACATCACACCTTCCCACATCTGTGTGTTCAACACCCCTCTTCCTAGTTCAGCAAACTTGATGAGGAGTTTTTGTTTATTCTGAGGGATTTCTGACATAATCTCATGGAAAACAGTATTTCAAGCTTCCCTAAGAAGAGACAGGCAGAACGGTGCCAGGGGTGTTCGGGGCGGCATGTCTCCCACAGGAACCAGTCAAAGGGCGTTTAGTTGGCATGAATTATGTTCCAAAACCAAATGGTCTTGCTAAAGGATGCGCATCTTCTCACTGCAGTGCCGTTGCTCAGACACATGCATCAAACCTGACTGCAGAAAGCCCTCCTTAGAGATTTGTTTGACTTAAGCCTCCCAGTGAACCTGCTGGGTTTTGTTCGTTCCCTGTTTCTATAAATGAAACCACTGTTCCTGCAATCAAAGACATGCGGGTGTCAGACAGTGTGTCTCATCTCTGCAGGGGTAACAGACATACAAGAACAATCTTTAAGCGTTTGTGGAAATTATGTACGTACATCATCCATGCGCCAGTGGGAGAAAACACCTCACCTTCCTCCTTCCTGCAATTCCTCATACTAATGCTTCCGGAGGCTGATGTTCGCTGTAATTATTATTAAGGTGTCACTAACATAAGAACAATTGAAAAGTGGACACAACCCTTCAAATAAAGACAGGTTTGAAATATAGCAGCACATTATGCAGCTAATTTTCACAGAACTATTAAAAAAAAAAAAATCTAGGAGGTTTTTTTGCTACAAGACTGGACAGTACCACAACATAAATCTTTGCCTTTGATGAGCAGCCTGGAGCAAAACTGCGGATTGGACAAAGTGTGGATCTGCCCCATGTTTCGGTACATCACGGAGTTGTAATCACATCACCCAGGCTGTTAAAGACAGCCCTGCAGATTGCCAGATCTCAGAATAAAGATTAGATCACCATTATTAGCAGATAACTTTATTTTTCAGAATTAGATTCTACATGAGTGAACAGAGAATAGCGGGAGGGGAAGGCAGTCATTTTTACAGATGTCATTTTTGGAATATACCTGCTGACACTTCAGTAGAGGTTTGAGGCAGTGCAGGCTTAATTTAAAGAAACAGCAAGTTAAACTCCCCTTTGAGGCTGGAAGTGGATTTGTTCATTTCATTAAGCGGCAGAGCTTGTTTGACAAGGAAGTGAAGTCTGTCTGCACTATCAACTAATCAGGATTATCGGGTTCCTGGGGAGAAGATCCAGGTTGAGCTGAAAGCTATTTTCCTGGTGTTTGCGTCTGCATGCACTTAAAGACATATGTTAGGTAATATGCTGGACCTGTGAAACAACCCCATGGATGACAATAATGAGTAGTACTTTATTGCTTTGCCACACGTCAGACCCAGCATAGGAATTGCAGTTTTCTAAATCACAGTAGTTACCCTGCAGGGCAAAGTATAAGCAGAGTCACAGTACGCTGCTGTTAAGCACAACGGTGGCACACAGCAGGTCAGAGTTTAGCAGAGACAAAAGGCGTGAGGACAATAGCTCCACAGCAGGGAGAGATGCTGCCCTGGAAGCAAGTCCAAAGGGTACTGGATTAGGCACCATTAGCCACCCTGCACCCTGCCTACGCTCCTGTGATACTCTGTCAGCAAGTCAGAGGGCAGCTGGCCAAGTAAGGAAGATTTTGCATTTTGTGTGTACGGGTCCAATTCTCCTTTCTTGGAGAGGATGGCCAAACCCACAGTGGCTTCCTTGACCTTCCTCCAGCACCAAGTGGCTAATTCATGTCCTTAAAACCAAACATGGGCTCAGCATGAGCTGCTGGATACTGAGCACGGCTGGGTGTCAGAGACAGGGACTGCTCCACACTTTGGGTAGTTGGTGTGTACCCAGTCTAGCTCTCACTGCTGTGGGGTACATCCCCACCTCTTCTGCAGGGTTTGACAGTGCTTTAAACCCACAGCAGCTGCCTTTCTGCAGCACTGAGAGGTTACTTTCTGAAGATGCTAAGCTACGGGTAAAGCACAGCCTGGACTCTCCAGGCTTTATCCCAGCCCCACGACTTCCCAGGGGTTGTTGGCTCCAGCACTTTGCTCTTCCAGCTCAGGGCGGCCGTGCTCATTAGCAGTGACAATGTTATCTGTCAAATGTTTCTGCATCTATCTCTCCAAGCAACTGCGGTTCCAGAAGGAGCAACTGTTTAAATTTGTGTTAGCTTCGTGTTAGCTGCTGGGAGGTGAAAGCCTACTGGCAATGTGGTTCTACTCCATCTTTCTTGATCACTTCCACAAACCCAGTAAGAGAGTAAATTTACATAAAAATATATGGTATTGCACCACCCACTGATGATGATTGCTCCCAGCAGCTTTGCATGTTGTGTACATTTGAAATGTATGGTACGTTTGATGAGGGCTGGGTCTTGCTCCTTGCTAGCAGCTCCAGGCTCCCATGGTCTGCTCTGGGAAGCACACCAGCCTCGGGGTTATCAGCGCTGCACACACCGACGGGGAGCTGCACACCCTCCAAACAGCAATGACATCAGCATTTCTGTGCATGTGTGTTAAGGCCTGTCACCAGCACGGTTCCTTGACAGAATCCGGAAAACAGCTCTCTACTGGGAAAACTGTCGCAAACTGGACTCCCTTGTTCCCTGGTGTATTCATCCCTTGGTCTCATGGTCATACTAAACACTGGAACTCAATCATAGAAAACTTTGTGTGCTGTTAGAAATCTGGTAGCCTGATTGAAACCAGAAAATGTGCTAAGATTAAAAAAAATAAAAAAAATACAGTTAGGAAATGTATTATTTTTCTTTTTTTTTTTTTTGGTCTCTGTTTGTGCAAAAAGTGCACATGAAGGCCATCTCTCAGAAGTGGAGGAAGAGCAGTCAAGCATTCAAATTAAAATGCACAGTCACTCCAGCAGAGCTAATTACAGGAGAGCTCCTGGCCATTCTGGGTTACATGAGGAGCCCTGTATGTAAAGCATCCACTTTGCTAAACATAACCTGAAGGTTTTGAAGGGAAATAGAAGTGACTTTAATGAAAACCAAGGAAATAAAAAGGGGAACTGAGAGTATAGAGTCCTCTTAACTAGCTAGAGTTGAGAAGTTATGATGAATTACGGGCTAATTAATTTCCTGAACTAATGATTTTTATTTTCTGAGTGTCCATCTCAGTGGATCATGAGGCTTTTCTCCATTGGTAGTTTTTCTATGGTAAAGATTAGGATATAAGCAGTGTCGGAAAGAAACAAATTGCATACTAGACAAAATCTTCATGTTTGAGCACTTTAATCTTAGTTCTCACCTATAGATTCAACTTGCTGGGTAAGATAATATTCGGGTTTCTTTAGTTCCAACTTTGCACAAAATTCAAGGGATCAAACCCTCACAGACTGTTCAGAGGAGGATATTTCCTTCTATTCTAAGTATTTGAACATTTTAGATGTTCCTTTTAGGCAGTTTTTAGTTGTAATTAATGCACTCTTTTGGAGGACTTATTCACTGATGACCATGATGCTGGTTCTGATCCATCCAGCATATACCTCTGCTTATGAAAACATTGCTGTCAGCTGGTAGCTAGTATCTAATATTCAGTGAAATTTGGATTAATTTGGGGATGTGGAACTGAAGTTTCAAGATGCTGACACGTCTCTTCCTCCCAAAGGATGGGGAAGGGACACCTGTTCCCATCCCCTGGTCCCTCCCCAGCACTTGTCCCCGCCAGCCACAACATACCCTCGCCGTGGCAGGGATGTGTCGTGTGTGCAGGCGTATTGCGTGCTGCGCCGCAGACATCTTTCTCTGGAGAAAGATGGACAGAGCGAATGTGACAGGTAGATAGCCATCAAGTTGTTTCATGCCCTGTGGGAAGGCTTTGGGGTTTGACACTGCTGAGTAAGATATAAGACTTGATATAGAACAAAACAGGTGCTGAAATGTACAGTCTGTGAACACCCACATCAGATTTAATAACCGGAGAGTGTACAGAAAGCAGAAGGAAGCAGGAATTTTGCCAAAGTAAATTCACTCAAATATGGCATAAAGAATTTCCATGGGAAGAAAAAAGCTTCAGTAACTTCCATCTGTAGAAAAGGCTGAATTTTTATCCCGAGTTAGCCAACCCAAGTATCAAGGAACAACAGATCCTTCCAGAATCCAGCCTTAAGCTGCATCACTTAGGAAAAATGAGTGACGTTGCATTGCTGTTGCTTCCAGCACCAAACCAGGAGTTGTCTGCAGCCTTCCATCTATGATTGCTACACATTAAGGATGACTCTTGTTAACGAGTTTCTTTTGGCATTCAGAAGTATTCAAAAGAAACACCAGAAGAAAGGCATCCAGGTAAATCCCATTCAGAAGAGGCTTATGTCAGGCCATTCAGATATTTGTCTTTTTATGTGCAGGTTCTGGAAGTTTGTAAGCAGATATGACCCATGTGTGGCAGTCATGCAAAGGGAAGAGTTGGAGGTGGGTCTCTTTTGTAACATACCTTGAAGACATGGACTCTGTGAACCTCTTTTTCAGCTTATGAGTTATGGTTCCATATCAACATTTTGCCCCTCTCCTTTAAAAAAAAAAAAAAAAGTAAAAAATAATAATAAAAATCAAAGCCTATTTATCTCAGTTTGAAAGAATAATAAAAAAAGAAGTCTTCTCTTCCTCTTTAAATTCTTCCCTATCTCACACCTTAGAGGCGCTTGGGTCTCTTTTGTCCAGATGCTTTCCACAGCAGTCTGGTGCACCACAATCTGAAAGCAAGCATCAAAACGGAGATGAAAGGCTCATCTGCTTTCATCAGGCCGACTCCTGAAATTGCAGTGCCCACTCACATTCTCACAGAAGCAGCTTTGACCACGGTGCGATCTGCAGCCAGCTCCCATTGTGTACCAGATGGCTAATTTAAGGGACTGCTGAAGAAAGCTTCAGCCTCCCTCTCTTGACTGGCTTCATTCTGATGAAGAGCTTGGGTGAAAGGGGAAAGGTTACTATATTAGCACAGATCAGTAGCTCAAAGTGATCTGGAATTTACAGGCAGTATTTTAGATTTTGGGGTGTCAATCAGCAGCAAGATGGAAACCAGACACCAGGAAATGAATACTGAGGAGGGCAAAATTTTGCTGAAAATGTCAGAGGTGGAAACATCTTCAGGTGAATGTACAGTAGGAAGAGGTAATAAAGTGATGTCTTTCAAAAGTTGGATTCTATTATGCTATTCATAAAAATATATTATCTATGGTTTTCATACATTTTTTCCTCACGTTTGTTCCTATTATTTTATCTTACTGTACTGAATGAGGGGAGAAGATGGACGTGATACCAGCTGTGCTTAGAGCTCTTCAAAGATGCTGCTCACCTGAAGGAAAAACTATAGCTATCCTTCTTTTTATGAGAAACTGGACAGTCCAGGTGAACCTATGATAGATATATTACAACAATTTTGTATTTATTTAGCACTGTGGAACCCAGGTCCTGACTTGAGCTTCTGCATAATCTTGTTCTGATTATTACTAATATTACTATCATTGTATCCATCAGCATTATTATTAATAATTACATAGAATCATCTCAGGTTGTTTTCATCCCAACAGCTATAAACCATCCTGAAATCTTTAAGGTATTGGTGCAGCTCATTTTTAGGAAAATTAACATAATTTCCAAAATTTGGATCTGGAACTACTTTTTTTTTTTTTTTTTTTTTTTTTTTTAAATTTTTGATATCTTCTCACATTAGAAATAAGCCTATTTAGAAATTGAAATCAGGTATTATTACCAATATGTGTATATTTTTTTTTCAAATAAAATGTGTCACTTATTGATTCCCAGACAGAATTTTCTACCAAAACATTACAAGTAGTATCTATAAAGTCCTTATGCATTTTGTTATGCAGAAAGAGCTCCTATCATCAGTGACACCGAATGTTCTGAGTACCAACAGACAACATCTTGCCAGTGACATCTGACTGTCATGCTGTCATGAAAAATATCTGGATGGTACTATGAATACATTTATGCATGGCTTATTTTAGGAGCTAGGATGATAAACCCATGTTCCTATTCTACACTCGAAAATGAGCAGTTCTGTGCTGTAAGAAAACAAAGGGAGGGAAATATTTTAATATGCCATATAGCATTGCTTCTGTTTTATAAGCAAAATGTGTTTATTTTTCTTTGCAGTTCTATGGACCCCAGGAAAATCTTTTAACCTTGCAGTTCTTTACAGCATTGCACATTAAAGCTGTCAGAAACCAAACTAATTAAAATGAAAAGCTGCTCACTTCTCTTTCTGTATAATGTTAAAAAAAAAAAAAAAAAAAAAAAAAAAGATACAATTACTGGTGAAATTAGGGCACTGAGCAGAATTTAAAACTATGTGCAGCCTAGAAACATTATGAATATGAAATCTTTGTTATACAAATTATAGCTTGCATGCAGGCCTGGGCACCAACCTACCTAGGAAGATGATGACAAATTATAAAGAATTTTAAGAAGAATAAAATGACTAACATAAGGGCTATAGTGGATGATCCATAGAGAAAGACTGTAAGAGCTAAATATTTTAAGATGCCCCACACAGTGTCCAAAACTGCTATAACTGTTTACATGTGCTTGAAAGATACAAACAACAAGGCATTAGGGAGATTGCCTAGAGTACTTCTCAGGGGTATAATTGCACATAAAGGTAGGAAACTGAGCAAACGGAGATTTGATTTGACTATCCAGCCAAAATTTTAACAAGGTCATCTAATAGACTGTGAAATAGCTTCCCAAGAAAAGTGTTAGAAGTCACATCTCTAAAATGATTTAAAAGCAGAGTGTGTTACTATAATGGATGGAGAATATAGAAGTGGCTCACGGTGTATTTCTAACTTTGAGTTTATGTAATCCCTCAGTTGTGACCCATTCGACTGCCTCCCTCGCTGCTGCCATGCTGCAGGCGCAGGCCCCGCCGCCGGTCCCGCACAGCACCCTACCCCGCCGACACAGAAGGGGAGACATAGCCAAACATTTACTGGCTGAAGAGGATGACTCTGTTTGGCTTAAATATTAGGTAATCGAGTGGAATATGAGAAATTAAGTGTCTGCAAGGGTAGCCTGTGCAGCTCACTCAAGTCCTTATACTGCCGAGTAGAGCAGTGCCGGGGAGGCGTTGAGGATCTGGCCCCTGGCTCACCAGTTACCCTGTGGCCGATAGACACCTCCCAGCTCTGTTGTGGCTTCTGGTTTCTTCTTAGGAACTCCCCAACCTCTTAACATGTGGTTACGTATGCACAAAAGAAACAACAAATCTCAGGAAGTCGGAATAAAGATGTCAATTTAAAGTTTTCCATGAATTCTCTTTGTTAATACTTCTTATGCTCCTTTCTTGCAGTCTGCTACACAGGAGATTTTTCAGCAGAAATATGTGAGGAGATATCACATAGAATGCATGTTACAGAAATGAAAATTTGTTCTTGTAAATGCCCCAAGGATTTGATTACATCTATTCTTAGGCAGCGTTTTTTTCCCAAAAAAAAGTCATTTGCATTACAGTATACAAGACAGAGGGAGGAAAATTTGGAGATGGAACACTTTCCTCCATCAGGCAGGGCATCTGCTGAAACAGTGGTATTAGCAGCTGTAGTAATGGTATGAACAGATCTTCAAAATGAATGGAAAAGATGAATCTATGGTTAAGACACAGATAAGGAGACCATGAGACAGACTCATGGTTTCCCCACAGGTTTTTCAGTAAGGTTTTGGATTAACTTCCTATTTCCATCTAATTTTTGTTCTTTCATCTGTAAAGCAGAGGTACTACTACACATTTGCTGTATCAGAGTGACATGAGTCTGCAGTGATATCACAATTCTTTAAAAGCCTCCAGCAATAAAGACCTCAGCAGTGAAAGCTAAAGTGCGGAGCCAGCACTGGTTCTTAGTACTGGTGTGATGCTAGACCTCACAAATCATGCTGGGAAGTAAATTTTCATCCTTGAAAGCAGCAGGATTCTCCTGGCAAGAGGTGTTTAGGTGACAGAAATTTGATCTGGCTGAGTAAGTTGACATGCAGCTAAAAAAGAAATTAACAAAAAGATGTAATAAGTACTTAATCTTAAAACCTTAGAATAATCTTCGTCACACAAAATAGTTATCTCTTCCCACACTAAGTCTTTTGATCTAAACACGATAAAAACATGATGTGCCAAATTTGAAACAGAACAGCCAAATAAATCAGTGGCAGCAATTGTGAAAAACAGGTGGTATGAGTGTGTTTTGTTATGAACCTGTAACCACAAGGACTGACACGTTTTGTCTAAAAACAAGAATGTAAACCCAACTTTCAATTCACTGATAAGAACGAACTTTCCCCCCACCCAGCCATCCAGAAAATGTAGAGGAATGCTGAGACCTTCTCTACAGACGATCAATACTTGATTCCACTTGATAAATATGCCCAGACTTTGGAAATAATTGCCTAAGATCTACAGTGCTGTTCTGTATTTGCAAAACTAGCTACAGGAAATGTAAACCAGTGGGAGAACAAATTAGGGAGTACATTATCATTAAAGACAGTATGTTCACATAGATAAAGCAAAGGCATCGAGGGCTGGACTGTGTTTACATGTGCAAAAAGTCCAGAGAAGTCACTGTTCGGTATTATATAGTCACATTCTATGTGTTTACTTATTTAATATTGTAATAATTTAGTAATCTCATTACCCAGACTTAAAAACCTAGATGTATTCTGTATTCATTTAACACTCAGAATAAAAGCAATCACAAAAAAAAAAAAATTTCTCCCATTTCACCCTGACCATCATTGGGATTCTGCATCAGCCGATGAGTGAAAAAGTCCATACATATTATCTTCCATAGCTCCACAGTGGAAGCATGTACTGGCAGGGTAAACAAATAATCAATGCAACAACTGACCTCTCTTGGGTGTGATTTGGGGAAGAGAATGTGTTTTCCAGCTTCATGAAGTCCTGATCAAGTGATACCCTTTCAGCACTGCCATAATGAGTAATTAATAGTTACGCAAACCCTGCCTGGCAGCTGAGGCTATTAGCAAGAATTAACAAACAGTCTGAAGGAAGAAAGTGGGTGTTGTAGAAATTCAGCCTGTTTTTGTTGCTGAGTGCCGAGGGACCGGTGTGCTGAGGGGAGAGAACGAGCACCAGCATGGCCTCGGTGCTGCACCCTGCGTGTTTGGCATCAGGGAGAAACTGAGACCTGGGGACATCAGCTGCTTCCCTGGGGAGGATGTGAGGAAGGAGGACCTCCTGCTCAACTGCTTTAGATCAATCTGCCCCTAATTGTCCTCTGTCGAGTTTTGTATTTGCCGCCTCTCCCAGTCCTTTGAGATTCAATCAACAGAGCTCACACACAGACCTCTGACTGATGATACACAGCGGCACAGTTTGTGATGGGGTGTTAAATTACAGTGATACATTATATTTGAATTTATCATACACCTTTGGCCACTTTATCTGCTTCTCAAACCCGATCACCTAGGATTTATTTCAACAGTCCCCAAATAGGAACAGCTCCCTGTAGCTAATATTTCCTCTTTTTCATTTCAGACATGGAGTTTCTCCTAAAATGACACCTGTGTGAGCTATTGGAAAGGTAAAAATCAGTGCTACTACAGTGACAAATTTTCTTTGCCTAGAAATGTCAGAGCTTTAATGCCCCATATATACTATATTGGGTATGACTAGAAATTGAAACCTTTATGCCAATGGAAAGGAAAAATTCCCAGTCTCACGGGTCTAGAAGGCTTTGAGATATCTGACCATTAAAGCATGAATTATTTTAAAGCATATAAAAACTATTTTTGAAATGTTACAGCTACTTCTGGGCTCAAAATATCTGGACTAGTAATCATGAAGCTATTGGCTCTTGAGATGGGAAGACATGAAAAATATACCTTCTAGACTATCAAAGTATCTCCAAAACTTTCTAAGTAGGTTGTCTAAATTTTGCTTTCTCATTGTTTGGTTGTTTTTCTGCAACAAGCTCGTGGACTGACTTAGTTTTCACAACCATAGAAACAAAACTGAGAAGGAACGTCCTGATTTTTGCCTGCAGCAAGTAAATAAGAGAAGATGCACTGATGTTGCTTCCCCAGACAGCACAAAATTGCTGACCCTCTCTTCTAGATTTCCCAAATTCTCATTCTGTATAAAGTGGAACAAATAGCAGCCCATAATGTTCTAATTCAATCTCAATTTTTGAATCGTGAGTATGCTTTGGAACAGGTTTGTTAGGAAGAAGGTATAAAGATAAGGGAATATTGCCTCTCCTTCAGCACCAGGACATGTGCCACTTCCCCAGTTAGATCACAGTGGATTTGTACTCACACAAACTCACACAAAACGGGGCAAACTTGCTTTAAAGATCTGCCTGTCTCAGTGCTTTCCAGAATTCATAAACACTAGAGATAGGTAGCAGTTGGGACAGGTGGAAAATATTTCATAACGGTGTATGTTAGAACCACAGATGAATCAATCAGCTGTTGAGGTATTGCTTGGGTTTTTCCCAATATCGTGACACTTTAAATTGCCGGTGTCTCCCCACCAACCTCCTTATCAGTGTATGGTCATTTCTTGTTCTTGTGATCTTGCTCCGCATCAGGAATATTGTTCCAGGATCTTTGAAATACGGTGTGTTTTCTTTCCCCCACAGAACACCTTTATTGCTCTGCCTTCCCTGTGCCCTGCAGCAAAAATAGGTCAGTTCCTTCTAGACATTGAAGGCAAATTAATGTAATATTAAATGAAAATTCATGCACCAAAGACAAATGGGGAAATATATCTGTGCATGCTGACAGATTGTTGTGTTGTGATTTATCTGGAATAGAAATATCAAACCAGTCTACCTTGCGGTATCTTACCACAGCAGCATTCGGATCATCCTGTCTGACTCTGCTATTTAATCAAGCGTGAGTCTGCGAGACCACTTGTGCGGGTGAGGCGCAGCAATGACTGTGTGAAGATCAGAGGAGCACATCAGCCCTAAAGCACTTGGACAAGGATGCACCCTGATATGTTTTCGAATGCGACCCCCCGACTGCCTCCACCACAGACCCGTCACTTCACCTTAGTGACAAGTGTCTACTCCACGTAACTCCTGATTTCTGAAGGTAGTCTTCTGTGACAGAGAGAGGCTGTTTACGCTGGCACTTCTGCTGCATGTTGCTACACTTTACATGTCTTTCCAGATATTTGTGATGTCCCAAATGACAGGTGTGTGTTTTAATAAGTTCTACTGGGGGCAGGAATTAGTAGATGAGGGAGCCCGCAGCAGTGGAAGCATCTGGTAGGAAGAAAAAAGTCTGTCTTGTACTCTGTCAAGTGTAATTAGAGTTGCCAGTTGTCATTGCTGTTAGCGTTTAGTTAAGTAAGTTTCTCTGATGAGAAACTATGTGACAAAAGTCAAAGCCATGTAAACTTATGAACAACATAATTACAAAATAGTCTTATTATTGAACAGCCATGTAGGAGTCCAATACTCTCTAGCCAGCTTCTTTTGGATGTGCCACAGGTGGAGCGTGTAATGCTTAATGTCAAAGTTACTTATTTGAAGATGTTACATGGGATTTCTAATTTAGCAGAGTGATACAAAATATACGGAAAACACAACACAAATGTAAATCGCATTTTGCAAAATATAGCAATTACCATGCACAGTTCAATTACAATACTGATGGGATTCCTGTTACCAGTCTCTATAATATGCTGTCACAACGGGGGACGTTCCCAGTTGCTGAGAAGGAATGTGTGGGTTGAAGCCAGCTCAAGGCCATTGTTCTGAAATGCTTTTGGTAATTGTCTAGTTTTCATTCTCTATGTGAGCCTTCTTCCATTGCTGGGGTCTATTGGCCAGTCTCAAGCCACCAGACTGAAGAAGAGGTAAGGATTTCAGCAAGCTGCAGAAAAGTTACATTAAAAATGCTCTCAGAATAATTTGCTTTCAACAGCAAGCGTTGAGGGAGGTTGGTGATAAGTGTTCTACAGTTTAATTAACAAGAATAAACATTTGTTCTTTTTAATTGTGTCTGGCAACATATTTAATTTCCCGCTCCCAGAGTGCAGCACAGAGGGACACTTGCAATCCACACCCCGGCACCCTCTGAAGACCTCATGCTGGGAGAGGAGCAGTGCACCATGTCCAGCTGCTGCAAACAGCAGCTCAGCTGTTGTTTTAGACAGCTCCTATATTCAAATCCTTCCTTTGTTAATTTTAATTAATTATAAATATTTGTTGCTTTGTTATTATAATAGTGTGTCATTTTATAATTATTGCTTTGTTGCATGACCAGTCACTTGAAAGTATTTAGAAAGAACAAAAAAAAAAAAAAAAAAAAAAAAGGAATGATGATGCATTTTCCTGTTTTCTTGATTAATTTAAGTGATGGTGCTTACACAACACACTGTGCAGCTGGACACCTGTATATACAGTGCAGCCTATGTCCAGTGGAGTGCTTGTCTTCATTTTGAGAACTGTCCTGAACAGCTGGCAGGATACAGAAAGGATAAATAGAAAACTTTGAGCACAGGGTTTAAGGAAGGGGAACAAATTAAAAAGGTGCTTTGAATGTGGTGGCTGTGGCAAAAATGTGCATTAGCCAGACAAAAACTGCACTCAAGTAATAAACTCCCATAATAATCACAGAAAACAGCAACCCTCCTCCCCCCACGCTGAACCTGCAGGGAGTAATACCGACATCTGGTTTGTGAGGTCAAAACACCCACAGGAAATGTTTCTTAAGAACAGGAACAAAGTAGTGAAAATTGATGAGCTGAAATGACATACCCTAAAACAAGGAGTAAAATCTTGACCCTTTGCGTTTAAATGGCCTGGTCCCCTCAAGACATTGTAGACTCTATTAGAAATAGACTTATCTGCCCAATTTATAAGAACTCACAGAATCAATAAAAGCCTGTAATATTTGTAATATTTTTTGAGAGAAAAAAATTCTGCTGTGTTCCTCCTAAGGGTAGACTTTGGCTCCAGGCTAAGTACATGCCGGGCTGATGCTGGTACCTTCCTATGGTACGTCTGGGGCAGGCAGCACATCTGAGCTGCATCATTGGGCCTCATGCTGCTCTTTGAGCTATGGGTGAGCTTTCATAGCCATTTCATCAAGCCATATTGGCAGTGAAAAAATATCACAAGCAATCTACTCTGTACATGAATTACTTTTTTAAAGTAATATGAGAAAATTAATACAATAATAAAGGGTGTCTGCTCTGGAATAAAAGACAAAGAGAAAAATGGCCTAAATGCATTGGGAGTATGTTGTGGTTTCAGCTCAGAGGGCAACAAAGCACCACGCAGCTGCTCACTCCTCCCTTCCCTCCCAGTGATGAGAAGGGACAAATAAGCCAGACTTGGGATTTGACATAGGACTGTGAGGGGCAAATCACCCATTATGGTCATGGGCAAAAGGCAGACTCGTTAGGGGAAGAAAAAGAGAACATAGATTTGTTACAGACACTAACAACACCACTTAACAGAATAGGACAGTGAGAAGCATTGCCACATCTTGAGAACACCTTCCCCCCACCCCTCCCTTCTTCCCGGGCTCAGTTCTGCTCCCGATATCTCTACCTCCTCCCCACAGTGGCGCAGGGGCAGGGAATGGGGGATGCAGTCAGTGCTGCCACTTCTTCCACTTTGGTGGGGGGAGCTTCTGGAATTTCTTCCCCTGCTCCATCGTGGCCCCCCTCTCACAGGACACAATCCTCCACAAACTTTCTCCAACTGAAGTCCCTCCCACGGACTGCAGCCCTTCCCAAGCTGCTCCAAGCTGCTGGGGGAGCTTTGAGAAGCTTCTCACAGGGGGCTGCCCCTATAGCCCCCTCCCCTGCCACCAAAAAAACCCACCCCCACCGTTCACTCAAACCCAGGACAGGATATTATTAATTGTATATAGGTCCAGTGACTGAGTTTCATCTGTCCTGGTTTAGACTCCCAAAGTAGAGTAAATTTCTCCCACTGGATATGAGCCTACATTTAGTTATGATGCAATTGCCCCAGACTGCAGATCTAATTCCTCTGGATTGATAAGAACACCCCAGATGTCTAGGCTCTCATTTCAAGCAGCTCAGCCCCACTTAGGCTCATTTGCTAGCTAGCACCCTCATGCTTGAGAATTGATTGCAAGACATGACATCCATCCCTTGGCACTCTCAGCCCCTGACTTTCCCCAGCTTGACTCACAGACCTGCTCCTTCATACCACAAGTGCCCCCCAGGCAGTGAGGGTGCACAGCATGGACGGAAAAAGGGCTGGACACAGACCTGAAAGCTGTGCTGCAGTTTTCCTTCTGTTGGAAAGCCTGATTAAGGATGGGCCTGCCTGGCAATCTGTCTTCTGCAGCCACAAGTGCTACACCAGCACCAGTCTCTGCAGAGGTGAGCAGTTCCTCACTGCACATGTTCCAGCTTGTGTTACTAGCACCACATCCTTCATCCGTGTTGTAATTTTCATGTTTTCAGGCTACAACTGGAAAGAGATGGGAATGTGCACACACTGTGGGATTGAATTCCCCTGAAGTAAGTCAGGGCCAAGAGAAGGAGAAAATATGGAGGCTGTTTGGAGGTTATGGAGGAAACAAAGAGTTTCCCATATTCAGCTCCCCACTCCTCACAGGTATGATCCACAGAAGAGCCCAGGGAGGCAGAAATCCTCCTCAGCAGCATCCCTAGATGCATCAGAGAGTCACACAGGAGCTTCATACTCCAACCTAACTGCATCTCTGACAAACATTCCCCCACCCATGCCATGTCATAAAATATCCTGCCATTACAGACCACATTGGAACTTTTTCCCCTTTTAGCAGAAACTCCCATGCATTCGGCTTTCCGGGCACACAAAAAAGCCACCTGCATAGTTTGTGGATCCCACCAGGCCCGAATTCATGGGAAATGGTCAGCTCATCTTACCTTGTGTTCAGAGGCAAGCCAGCTTGGCCGTGTTCCCAGCAAGCAGTAGGTGCCATGTCAAAGAGATTGGAGGACATGAGGAGTCAAGGACAGAGAGGGTACATGTGGAAGGACCTAATGGAGGGGAAGAAAAAGAAGTGGTGTCCGTTGCTCAGATTGACTCTGTGACAGCGGGATGGACTGGCTGCCACAGAAGGACAGGAGGCATCAGCAGGAATTTAACGTAATTGTGTGTGTGTAGTACCACTGCTCACAGAAATTGGCCATTGCTGTCATGGTGTATAAAGGTGGAAACAGCATCATGGGGCTGGATCACCAGTCATTTCCGTTCCTCAGCCTCAGGTTAATGGGATGAGAAGGAACTCATGGTCTAATTTTAGCCTCATATTGGACAGTATAAGAAATTAATTGCTTGATGTAGTTGCAAAGCACATTCACAAATTTCCTCAGAGACCACACATTAACTGATACTAGTTATCAGCCTGGGCATGCACGGAAAAGAGCCAGCAGCCAGAATACTTATGGTAGGTTTCACAGACATCTCAGGAGAGGTGATGACAGCAATTCTGCTGACAGCCTGTCTAAAGGCCATTGCAAAGACACTGCATAATGCACATGCCCTGTTTGGCCTGAGATTTTTGATGCAGACCTTGTCCATGAGACCTGAAAGCTGGCTTGCAGATGAAAGTCAGAGGATTTAGCAACCAGTCTCCTGTCAGGCCCAAGCCTGCTCCTTTAGATCCTCTGAGCAATAACTACTAATAGATGCACCAGGCCAAGTATGGCAGCTTGCATTCAGGACCTGTCTTCTGTCTCCTGCTGTGTGTGCCCCCAGGTAGAACATTCTCCTTCTGCTCCCCAGACCAGGTCGCCACCCTTCCCTGGCCAGCCCCACTTAGACCATATACTTACTGTCTCACTACCCCATGGCATTAGTGCTCTCCCGAACACAATGAGTCCCTGTCAGCACACACAACCAGGTTACTTACATCAATATCTAATTGATTTTATTTGCTCAAAACATTTGTTGATATTTTTTCTCCAATACTTTCTAATTCAAGTGATCTAAACAAACCAGGAAAACGATGACTGAGATTTCAGCTGAGCACAGGACTGAAACAAAGCAGCTGCTGTGGCAAGAGCTGTGCACTCCAGTGTTGTGGACTCCACCTGAGTGAGCCATCTGGGCTCTGTAGCACTGAAGGCTTACAGTTACTGAGGGTTACACTGATGTGTGATACCACTAAAGGATAGGAAGACATGACAACAAATTGATTTGCAAGCCATGACAGTTGACTCTAGCTGGTGACCAAGTGTTTTCTCTGAAAACCTGTAAGAACCTAAGAATGACCCAGATTACAAGTATTATTTTTTCCTTTGTTGTGTTTACCATTCTGGTTTGGGGGGTTGGGTGGTTTTTTGGTTTTTGGTTTGGCTTTTTTTTTTTTTTTACATGTTGGCATGAGAAGATGGTAATAGCATGGTCTTATGCATTTAATACCATTTTGTGGATGATATATTTCATGTACATTATTTACTTCTAGCACAAAGGATATATTAATTATTCAGTGTGGCAAGAACTGAGTGTCAAAATGGCTCTGGTATGTATGAATTATAGATTGATCTGGATATATACATGTTTTGTTCTTATGAGTTGCGCTTTCAAGATTTTCCCTCAGTGGATTGTTCGTCAATACGATCCTGATTCATGTCAGCAATCAACTCTCAGTGCAGGTGCATGCTCTGCTGTTGGCAGGGCATCTTGCCTTCAGCTCTGTGGTCCTGGTCTCCTCCCCGAAGCATCAGGGATTAGCCCTATTCAGGAATGCACATGCTACCCATACAGTGGACATGGCCATGCATGACATGGCCACCCAGTATCTCATCGCTTACCTCCTTGCTCTGGACAGCACAGCACTAAAGCTCGTGCACTGTGCCGACTTTGGGGAGGGGAGCTGGTGCCATTGCCCTCTGCTCAGAAGGTGTGGGGACATGCCAGAGTCCTGCCAGCATGGTGGTCCCCTAGAAGCCTACCCAAGTGCAGAGAAAGTTGGCTGGTAGAAAGCTGGCAGAGGTGGGAGATGGGAGATGTTGCTTCTCTGAGACAAGCTGCTGTCAGTCAGTAGTATTTTGTCCCTTTGCAAAGCACAAGCTCTTCAGTTCCTGTTGTATTTGTAATTTCTCCCTCTGTTGTCTTCCTGTGGGCTCTGTGACTCCTCCCAGCACTTTTTAAGACACACCTGGAGTACTACGTCCACTTCTGGTCCCCACAATTCAAGAAGTACATGGACAGACTTGATAAGGTCCCAAGGGGGCCATGAAGACAATCAAAGGGCTGGGGAACCTGCTCTTTGAGGAAAAACTGTAGGAGTTAGTTCAGTTTTAAGTCCCCAAAGAAGACACAGCTCAGGCTGGACCTCAGCACAGTGTTCCAGTACTTAAAGGGTGGCTATGAATAAGACAGAGGCTTTCCTCTCTCTTCACAAGGAGCCACATGGAGAAGACAAGGGATGACAGGTACAAGTTGCACCAGTAGAGTTTTCATCTCAAAATAAGAAATAAATGTTTTACAGTGACAACAATTATTTATTGGAACAACCTCCCCAGGGACATGGTAGAGTCCTCATCACTGGAGGTTTTCAGGATGCTAGATGATCTTATCTAGGCTCCCTTTCCCATAAAAGGTTGATTCAGATAATCTTTCAAGGTTCCTTCTAACCTGGGCTGTTCTATGACTCTGTGCTTATTGTCCTGGACAAGAACAGCTTTTCCAGACAAAGTTCTTCTGTCTTAATGATGGCATCATAATCATATACATTCATCTCTTGTTTCAACTTTGAGTATAACCTTCTCCTAGTTATATATGTATTTTTGCACAAATGGAAAATGGTAAGGGTGTGTTGGCTGTGTGATATGCTTCTATTTGCTTCTGAGATTGTGGGAGTGGTGAGAGCCACAGAGAAACTATCTTGGCAGTCCTTAAGAAAAGACATTTTTCAGACCCATGAAACCACACAGACTTTTAAACATCAGGCGCTTGATACAGCTGAAAGTAATTGCTCCAGTGCTGAAAAACAAAATTGTTCTCTAGGGATGATAGTGTTCTTTAGTTAAAATCACAGGAAAATAAATAACTTACTTTTCTAAAAGAAAGCCAAAATTGTCATTTAGAGCTGAGCAATCATTCTTAAAAGGCAGCACTTGTCTGACATGGCTACAAAATAGCACTCTTCTCAGGAAGGAGCTTCTGCGGTTATTATCGTAATTCGTGCAGGTCCATCTGCCTTGCCAGCAGAACACAGAGCAGCTTTAATCTCAGCTTTAAACTAATGTGGCAGATATTTATGATAAGAACAGTGGTGTCAGCTGTGTCAGATGCTGTAAAAAAACTTCAAAACAATCAGCTGTCAGATTAAAAAAAATACAAAACAGTTTCCTCTGAAAGTGCTGAGGTAATTTAAGAAAAAAATTATAAAGAGCAAAATTAAATTTAATCAAACTATTTCAATAATAAATTGCAGCTCGGGAAGTCTCCTGGGGTTGCAAAGAACATTTTTATATTGTCAGGTGTGTCAAAAGGAAGATCAGATGGAAACATTGTGATGGCGGGGGGAGAGGCAGGGAAGATCCTTTCCCTCAGTTCTCCCTGTTACATCATCCCAGAGGTGCCAACTCCCACCCGACATGGCCAAATGACATCTCCTCCCTGCTTTCTGTCCCCTTCAGACTTCCACGGATGAGAACACTTGATTTGGCAGCAAAAGGGAAAAGAATCAGAAACAGTAAGAAGTCACCTAATGACTTATTCTTGTGAGTGTGCTCCTAAAGCGACCACTCTGGATATGATTACGGGGCATCGGCCGGCACCGGCTGTCCGGCTGTGGGGCTGCACAACAGGGGCAACGCGTGGCCGTGCCTTGCTGTCGGATCACGTCCCACCTCCTGTCACCACCTCGGGGCTGGGAGCACCTCACCGTGCTAGTGCTGGCAGGAGCAGCCGGTGTCCAATGGGCAAGATTATGGAGAGCACACCTCCACAGGAAAAAACATCCTGTTCCTCTGTGTTTGCTATACAAAACGCTAAGACTAATATGCATCGAGTGAAGGTGGGGCTAACCAATTTGGCATATATGATATATGCAATCAGAATCCGTGCTAAAGACTTAGCATGTTAAAAGGGACACGTAAGCAGATGAGCAGACAGCCCTGTGAATTAATCTTAAATTAAAAAAAAAAAAAACAAAAACAAAAACAAACCAAAACTCATCGCCTTTGTTGTTTCTGTATTTTTAATGGCAAAACTAATATGGGGAAACAGAAAAATTAAATAGGCTGATCACTTTGCGACATGTATTAACAGCTATCATTCAAGAGTGCTGTACATAGAAAACAGCAAATACTGTAGATATGTCAGGGATGATTCAATATAACTGAAATAACTTGAGAACATAAGCTCTCCTTCACCACTGCTAGATGTGTTCAATTTAGTTCATGCTGCTCTACTGTGTTGCTCTGCTTTGTAAGTCTGCACTTTTTCTGTTAATTCCTCAATTCAACCTTACAATTGGGAATTCAGATAACACAGCCCTTCACTTCTGATCTTAGTTGAATACCAATGCCATAATTTTATGCTTCCTTGCTTTCTCTACTCCCTGACCTTTCACGTTTCTTGAGGGACATCTCATTTCCTCTAGCTTTCAAACACCTTAACACTTATTTCTTCATATTGGTGATACAATTAAGTACACATCCTTAATTGAGTTACAAGCAAATACATAGAATAATAACAGGGTGTTTATCTTTGTCAACCCTAGACAGGTAATTAAATAGTTTCCTTCACAGTCTTCTAGGCAAACAGAACCCTTTAAACTGATATGCCGCCTTTACATAATGTCAATAGACTGTCTTCTCCTCACCTCTGTTTAGATGGGCTTGTGTATTCAATAGAAAATGCAAATTTGCCTTACTCAGGACTCAGATGAAAATGAACCTAATGCTCCTATTAGTGTAGTTCCTCTGGTTCAGAGTATACAGAAGTAGAATAAAAAGTTACTTCTTTGCTACACCTGACAGAACACAATGCCAGAGGTCACACCACAGATGTAAAGTCTGTTCATAGTTGTGGTGCAATACTTCCCAATATGCATTTGACACCCCCCATCCCCTACCCCTCTGGAGGTCCATGGTGGAGCAGATGCTGACATATGGTCTGTGGGGGCCCCATGCTGTCTCAGGTGACTGAAACCAAAGAAGGCTGAAATTCTGTGGGAAGAAGCAGCCCCCACTGCTGTAATTCAGCACTGGGAGGATTGCAGCATGCGGGGGTGTCCCACACCGGAGCGGCTCGGGAAGGGCTGCAGCCCATGGGGGGGACTCACATCAGAGAAAGTTTATGGAGCACTGTGTCCTGTGAGAGGGGCACCATGCTGGAACAGGGGGAGAATTCCAGAAGTTCCCCTCCTCCCCGAGGTGGAAGAAGTGGCAGCGCTGACTGCACCCCCATCCCCTGCCCCTGTGCCGCTGGGGGAGGAGGTAGAGATATTGAGAGCCCAGGAAGAAGGGAGGGGTGGGGGGAAGGTGTTCTCAAGATGTGGCAATGCTTCTCACTGTCCTACTCTGTCTGTTAAGTGTTGCTGTTGTTAGTGTCTGTATGAAATTTATGTTCTTTTTTTCTTCCCCTGACAAGAATGTCTTTTGCCAGTGACCATAGTGGCTGAGTCATCGCTCCCTGAGCTTATCTCGATTCCTGAGCCTTTTGCTTCATTTTCTCCTTCCCAGCACTGGGAGAAAAGGGAGAAGTGAGCAGCTGTGTGGTACTCAGTTGCCTTCTGAGCTGAAATCACAACAGTCAGCTAAGCAGTGCAGCAGATCTTTATCTACAGTAAACTGGTGTGGCTCTATTAAAAATCAAAGGAGCTGATTTCCATCAGCTGAGGATGGAACTTGCCACCTGTGTCTTGTCCCTTTGCCCTTCAGAACAGGAGGAAACCCTCTGGTGTTAAGCAGGGTACTTACCTCCAAAGGCTCTGTTGAGGAGCAGCTAAATTTCAAAACATTTATGTAAGACTGTTGAAGAGGAATGGTCACATGCCAAAGGCTCCAAAGTACAGCCCGTTTGGATTTTGTAATGAACATGCCACTGACTGAGTCTTCAACATGACCTGGGACACACAAACACACAGAGCTCTGGCTTCGGTTCGTCTTTTTCTCTGTGATGTATCATTCCTCTGCTGCTCCCCCAGAGCGGAGGGATTGGTACCTCTCCCTCTACCTTTTTGATAGTGTTGTGTTCTCTCTCATCCTTTTCCACTACAGGCCCCAGGGATCTTAATACTCCTGAATTTAAGAGACATCCACATGCAGCTCAGACTACACAGACCTTTTAGCCATAGGAACAGCCATTTTCCTTTTTACAGCTTATGGTTTCTGATGAAATCCAGTTACAAACATTAGGATGCACTTCAATCAATTGTTGTGTGGATTATGGATCCCATTGTAAACAAGCCAGCTCATAGAAATAAATGCTAGGAACATTCACATCGAAAACACTCTATCCTATTTTCTGCAAAATTGCTTTCACACATATATCATTGCTCTGCTGTACAGGAGAAAATATGTAGAGCATAAATATTGACATTTATATTGTCCATACTTGTACATGCTAAAGAAATAATCATTTTTTTAAAGGCTTTCAATAAAGATGGCTGTTGGAAGGTTAAGAGAGGGAACAAACATCTTAGCAGCACCACACAGTACTTCTGTTTCCTTGGAGATTCTTTTTAATGTAGAAATAAGTAAGAAAAGCTCACTGTTCACAGCGACGTGCTTTTTTTAACCCAGCCTTTTAGACAGAAAAGGAGTATGAATATGGCAGTGTGTTGCTCTGATGGTGATGTTACATAGCCTCACGTCAGTGATACTTAACTTTTAAATGCTTCCTTGGAGAACATGCACTTATTTGTAATTGAATTCCACGTAATGAATAATAATTTCCTATTGCTGTTGTCATTCATTTATTATACATCAACATTTCCCCTTGATAAAAGGAGTTTTGGAGAATATTCAATCACTCAGACAGAAAAACACTCACAAAGCCACAAACCCAAAGCTGATCAGTATGGCTTGGATATATCATAGCATAAAACACTTGGGTGCCCAAGGACGTGTCCAGATGCCAGACATCTCTTCTCAGAGATGTACAAGTAAGTCTCTTGTTTCAGATGTAAGTCTGAATCACAAAATCAAGCAGAAAAGTTCGAGAAGAGAAATAACATAGAGAAGAGATTGCTAACCCATGTGCTGGAGCAGTAGGAAGCCAGACCAAGGGACTGCCGAAGGTGGAGCAAATTAGATCAAAGGAACACAGAGAAGTGTCATCAAGCTAGTACTACAGGTACCATACTTGAACTCCAGAAGGAACCCATAAAAGAAAGCAATGGGAATAGTGAAAGGTCAGGATAGCAATGAGGAAGAGGAAGAGCTGGGGAATACTAGGAGCACTCAGAAATGCTGTTATAGCCATTAAAGGAGCAAATGGGGCTGAGCCTGAGAGCCAGGAACTGGCAGGGAGAAGAAAAGGAACACTAGATCTAGTCAGGTTTGACCCAGCCTCCCATACACCATGTGGCACTGACTGAATGCATGACATGCTCTGTCCTTGCAGGCTATCAGCTTAACAGATATGGAAGCTTACTTTCTTTTTTTATGACATTCTTCCATGCCTGCTTAGGGCAGAGCACAGTGAACTCTCATTCACTGAGAACTAGAACAACCTGAGACCTGGTGGAAAGAAACATTTAAGCCACCTTTAATAGTGTGCCCAACACACTTGCAGCACAGGCAAATTCTCCTGAGCTGAGAAAGTTGCTACATGAATAAGAATCTAAGGGTCTTTGATGTCAAAATTTATAACTATACTTTCCCCCTATTTGACCTATATTTCTGTCCATTTTTAATAAAGACGTTGTTCAAATCACTCAGTTGTTTGGGACAAAAAACAGCTGTGCAGCATCTATCACTGTTTGATCACACTGAATTCCATAAAGAAAATTAAAATTAGAAAGCACTGGTGTGAAGTAACATGCAATTTGAACTGAAGCATGTTACTGCAGACCTCATCCATAGGGAACCGTAGGAAATAGATTTGCCAGGCTACTTTAAAAATGCCTGCTGTATTTTGAAATGTAGTTATTTTCAAGAGAAAAAATTTTCAGTAGAGGGAGCTGCAGGACCAAGTCAGACTTAAAACACTGAATAGCAGTCACTGCAGTAAGGTAGATAAAAAGTATTTATACTAACATGCAGAATTATTAAACAGTGTACCAAAGAGTTTATTATCATAAATTGATTTAAACTTTAGAACTCTCCACTGCAGCTTAGGCTGTGGAGAAAACAAGTGATGTATATAACAGCATTGTTTGACGTTTTACTGAAAAATAGCCTTCTCTTTTCCTGGATTATAGTCACTGATTTGTGATACAAGGACTCCAAAACCAAAATAAAGCTATATTTCTTTCCTTATTGAAAGCTAGTGGCAATATTTCCAATATGGTAACTGTAGACTACATGTTCAGAGATTCAATCAATGTGCACATGGGAGAGCAATTGGCAGAGTTATCTATGCTGTCTCCATCCCCTTGTATTTGTAAGCAAAATAATCTGCTTCTACCCAAAGGCAAACCTTGTGCGTATGCAATTTTCTCTAGATGTCTCATTTTCAAGCCTTATCCTTTAGACTCAACATGCACCGAGCCTTTTTTCTCTCACACCACTCTACCAAGTTAGGCCAGTTAGCAACATCTGAAATGCTATGTCATTTACAGATGTTCAGCGTCACTCAGTGTTAGTGAGCCTCCTCTGTACTGACACCACTGTGTCGGCAGTGTCAGCCAAGACTGAAAAACAAGACCCTGACGGGTGCCTGAACAGAGGAAAATGAGGTTACAACAAAATATCCAATGTTATTTACAGGTCTCAGACTACATCCAAGAATGTGCTTGAGATTTTTATTTAGAGTCAAGCATCTCCTCCAGTAGACCCGCATGAAGAGGCCTTGAAAATACACCTTTGTCACAAGGTGTCATGTCAAATTGCTCCTTAATACTCACAGTCACAAATATGTTGTAACGCTGGGACAGCAGCAGTTGGGCTGCTCTTCAGTTACTCCTGATGCCACTTCATGGCAGTGGGCCCCTCCGTGACATACCCATACTACTTGGCATATGACACAAACCCAAAGGACAAGACTGCTCCTCTATCTGACCTCTTCTGCATCACATAGACCCCTCTGCCCTGTGTAAAAGGTCCCACTGCAGTAACCTCTCAGTGTTGATATTCTTCCTGCTCAGTTGTAACAGGCTGGTACTCATGCAAGGAGAGAAGGACAAAAGAACAAAGAGGAGTCTGGAGCGAGCTTTAGGTAGGACAGCCATTACACTGAACGCCCCACTGCATCACAGGAGTCATGATGCCTTAGCCATTTTTTAAACAAGGGAGGATGGCTAAGTCATTGGAGGCTACCACTCATGAGATCAGGCATACTATGTCTTAGATATCTGCAAATTGCATCAGGACCTTTCAACCTTCCTGGCACAACATAACCACCTACAAGTGGTTAATTTTTAGATCTTCGGCCAAGAGCTGCAGCAAGATTTGGAGTGTCGGTGCACTTGTTTCCAGGCCCTCACCCTCAACTAAGCAAGTGAGCATTGCTTTCAGTGATCTGGCTGTGCTCAGTCCCTGCAACTCTGTCACACAGCAGTTCACAGTCAGCAAGGCCATTATAGACATCATTAACATGATCTGTCATCTCTTCTATTTTGTATAACCTGTCTTGTCTGCTCCCTGTTGGTTGATGCTCCCAGTTTCACTTCTGTGTTCTGGAGGCAGAGCATGACTTGTGGCAGAGTCATCAATGAGATGCACACCCTAACCTAAGGTCTGTGGTGGGGCATACTCCACACCAGAGCTCCTGATGACTACAGGCCACTCCTGCTCATCTGTATTGGCTGCACAGCCATGGAGGATACCCACATCTTTCTCCTGGTATACAGTAGGGCTTCCCAGCACACATTTCAACACATATGAGAGACAACAACTGCACGGTCATCAGCAACAGCTCCTTTTCTGCTAAAATGTCTATGGCCTTAGCTCAAAGATAGTGGCAACCTTGTTTCCTGATGGATGTCTTCTGATGGCAACTTCACATGGCCCACAGCCTCTTGGTACTAAGACATCAGTCGATATCAGTAGAAAGGGCACTGCAGGGGTTATCATGATGTGAGTTTTCCAGTCTTCATGAAGACACCAGAGATGCATTCCTGTTTGAGTGGCTTTAGGAGAAACATTAAAACCACGGTAACTATAGTTCCTTTTACATCTGCCTTGCCCTAAGTGTACAGGGAGGCATTTTCCACTCCACAGAAAGCTCTGTCTGCCACCACTGGGGGATGTATGCTGTGTCCTGGGTCTGAAGGGAATTCAAATACAGTTATTTGTGCTATTGAATGGGTATAGCATTCATTTCCTTAGCCCCCACCCATGTCAAGTAGAAAAAGGAGTTCTGGTATTTCAGTAGCTTTTGTCAGAAGGCAGAAATCAGAAACCCTGGCAGAAATCCATACAAGCAGCAGTAGCCTCCCACTCCCCTTTCACGTGAATGTAAGATGCATTGTGTCAGGCTCCTTCAGTAAAGGACAGGGTGAATCAGCTTTCATCTCCTCCTTTTCCCTCTCTTTTAGCTCCAGTGAAAACCCGAACACAGTCCACTTTGCTAGTAAATTCACGCTGTGCTTCTTCACATCAGTATTACAAGATGGATTTATCCTAGACCAGTGAAATTTCCCCCAACAAATGAAGGCAGGGCAGACAGCAATGGTCTTCAGTCCCAAAACCTGAGCAATATACACAGGTACAGCGCAACGTTTTGTTGACTGGGAGTGCTGAGGCTGCACAGCTGCAGATCTTTTGATATTCCTGCTCACCTTATCCCTCTTCTACACTAGTTCTTCCAGAGGGAACATTACTGACTGCTATTCTCACCATAACAGCCACAGGACAAACTCCTCTGAGCACAGAGGGCAGCAGGCATGTGCTTCCTCCCTTCCTCACCTTGCTCCACTGAGTCTATAAACTCTTTTATGCAGGAAAAAATACAAATTCTTTTGTTATCTGAAAGCTTTGTCTATGCACATAGGAGAGTAAACAACACAATCTGCTGTTCTGGTGAGAGAATGCACCTTTGTTTACTCTTTCCTGATCCTGCTAGCAATGTGTTGAGGATTTTCTGAAAGCCTTTGCTAGGAAATTGCAACCAAAGCAACGCCTGGGTGTTCAGGTTTTGCCTGCTTTCTCTAGAAAATCCCAGCATTATGAAATGAAATTAAATGGGCGACTCCAGCTACCTGAGAGCTGCTTATTTTATTGGGTTGATTCTTCTAGGGTTAGGGGCAGGGTAGCATCTACCAGCAGCGTAACCTTCAGAGTAGTTAGTTATCTGATATGTATTGCTGAGGGGAGAAATCTACTCTAAATGCATCCATCAGAGCTTAAGACAGCATTCTGTGAAAACATGGTATCTAGGAACTAACAGTATCTGATTTGATTGAAGACTTTATACAGATATTCATTCCTTTTTTGGGGCAACCCTGTCAATACCAGCTCTCTCTATATAGAGTCCTTTCTTTGGTGGTAAACAGAAATCAGCTTCAAGCAGTTTTTCTTTATGTCGATATGTGCTTGAACATTGTGGTTTTTTCCTTCTCTGTCTGAATATTAATACTGTTTAGGTAAAGAAGAGAAGACTGAGAGGGAACACAATAGCATAGGTAGAGAATTCCCCTAAAGGCAACATGTCATTCTCTGTGCCCACTCAGGACAGAGCAAGCATGCTCAAACAGTAAGGGAGATTCAGCTAAGTGAATAACTAAAGTTTTATATCTATAAAAATCTTTAAGCAATCTGTTTTGATGGCTAAATTGCTCTGCAGAATATACACCACTGAAAGCTCAGAAGAATAAGTTACACAAACATCTACCAGGAACGGCATAGGTATTTCTATACGCAGACATTTTTTGTGGGAACTTTCCATGATGTTACAAGCTCTATATGGGGCCAGATGCTTAGCTGGTGTGAGTTGATTCCACCACCTTAACCTCAGCAGCACTGAAATACTAACCTAGCATCTCTTCTTGATGCCCAGTCTCCCCTTCCCTAAAATACAGCTGCTAAAAATGAACATGAAAAATAAATATTTGGCAAATTAAATTGAACAGTCATTTCAGAACACTGCACATTGCTACAAGAAGTGGCTTTTACATTTCTCCTTTAACACTTCTTCTAGCAATGCTGCTATTTTGGTAAAGTTTGTGAGCAGAGATACAGAGTGTGATCCAACATTTTTTTAAAAATATGTCTTCACAACAGTGAGAAAGCTTTTATTCTGTCTACCAGTTGTAAATAATCAAAATTCTAGCAATCTACTCAAACCTTTAGTGTTAGCTTTACTGTGCAGTTAAAGTACACATGCCTGGACAATGCTTTCCAGCAAAACAAATAAATAAAAAAAAAATCTGTATTTTGTTTTGCTATGTCTTATTTTTCTTCTTTTTAAGCTTGTTTTCCAGTTCTTCTCTTTCATCCTTTCCAGAATTTTGCCTCCTTGGATTTTTTAAATTTGCATAATTTCTGTTATTCTTTCTGTACTTTTCCTTTATGAATAATTATTTATCCCTGTCTATTTTTTTCCTGTTCTACACTATCAGAGTCTTTTCCACATGCAAAAAAAAAAAAAAAAAAGAGAGCAAAACCTATTATTTATTGCTGGAAGATTCATATGAAATAAGGCACAAAATTGCACTTTAGATGAAACAGCTACCAACAAGAGCAAGTCACCCTTTCAGACATGTAAGAGTCTTAAAGGAGCAAACATCTTTTGAAGACAGCCTCTTGTTGGAAATTTTGATATGTACATATTAGGAATCATTTCTAAAGAGTAGGAAATGGAATAAAAAAAAATTGTTAATCCTCTCATTGCAGAGCATTTGAAAGGCATGACTGACTGCAGAACGAATGCCCCACCTCCTTCTAATTAATGGGACTAGTCACACATTAGTTAAGAACATGATGCGTAAGACATACATCATGTGCATGTCAATGGGTAGGACAGAAGTTTGGTGAGACTGTTGCTTCTTTATGGACAGAATTAATTTACTGCAACTTAAACACCAGTTAGGATCTATTAAATTCACTTAACTATGCTGTTGAAAATTTGAAATAAGAGCAATGTGACTAATGAGAATAAAAATGAATTCCTATTATTCATATACTTCATAGGGATTAAGACAGGAGTTCTAGGGAAATAATACTTGAACTGCAAGACTGAATTGTTCAGAGAAATTTCTGATTCTACATACCATCTTCCCATTCATGTCATAAGACTTCCCTGGAAATGTTGCCCTGTTGCGTAAGTGCACGTAGTGGGTTGACCTTGGCTGTCAGTTGGGCGCCCACCCAGCCACTGTCCCTCTCCCTCCTTGGCAGGACCAGGCGAGAAAATACAATGAAATGTTCGTGAGTTGATCTAAGGATGGGGAGGTCACTCAGCAATTGCAGTCAGGGGCAGAACAGACTTGACTTGGGGAAGATGAATTGCCAATTAATAACAGAGCAAGGTAGTCAGAAACAACAACAAAACTAAAACCACCTTCTCTCCTCTTCCCTCCCTGCCTTCTTCCCAGACCCAGCTTTACTCCCGACACTTCTACCTCCTCTCCCCACCGTGAGCAGCACAAGGGAATGGGAAATGGGGGCTGTGGTCAGTTCATAACACTTCATCTTTTCTCCCGCTCCTTCCTCCTTCATGAACTTCTCTTACTTGGGTCCCCCATACGCCACAGTTCCTGCTGGAAAACCTGCTCATGCACGTGCTCCTCTCCACATCCACAGCGCCTACCGGGAAACTTGCTCCAGCATGGGCTCACCACAGGCTGCAGCTTCCTTCAGGGGGCACCCACCTGCTCCGGCGTGGGGTCCCCCCCGGGCTGCAGGTGGGGATCTGCTCCACCACGGACCTCCACGGGTGCAGGGGCACAGCCTGCCTCACTGCGGGCTTCACCAGGGGCTGCAGGGGAATCTCTGCTCCAGCACCTAAGCACCTCATCCCCCTCCTTCTTCACTCACCCGGGTGTCTGCAGAGTTTTTTCTTTATTCTCCCCTCACTCCTTTCACAGCTGCTGTGCAGTGCTTTTTACAGAAGTGCTACCAACGTCACCCATCAGCTCAGCTTTGGCCAGTGGCAGGTCCATCTTGGAGCTGGCTGGGACTCTGTCCAACCCAGGGACAGCTTCTGCTGTCTTCTCACACAAGCCACCCCTGCAGCCCTCGCAGCTACCAAAACCTTGCTGCATAAACCCAATACACTTTCAAAAGCAGAAGCCTCTACAGTGCTGGAAAGCACGTTCTCCTTCTGTGCTCACTGCTCATCTACAACGAATGTGTTTTACTTCTTATTAGAATATGTACTGCATCTGTAATAATGATTGCAATGAAATTCTAAAAAAAACCCATCTATTTACTATATACTATTTATAGTGTAATACATATTTCATGCTGCTTAGAACGGTAGTTTTCCTTCACTTTTTGTAGTTTAGATTTTTCCATGATAAATAACTCTAAATACTTACGTTAAACTTCTTCCTTCCCCTTCAATCTTTAGTCTACCTGGGTACAGTTGCTTAGTTCTAGTGTAAGTCCAGCTTTACTAGTTGCTTTCCTTCACTCTCAGTGTTTGACCACACTCACACTTGTTATCAAGTTATGGTGAACCCAAGTGGAAGCTTACTCCTCCGCCTGGTTTAATATGCCCATGTTGGTTACATTGAGCCAGATCTCTGCCGAACAAAGGTAGGTATTTTTTCAAATTGAGTTTAAAAAAAAAAGCTACTGTATTGCTGTATGACGTAATTTTATTTTTTCAGTGAAATGCCCTAGCGTCATAGAACACATTTTCTAATCTTGAAGCCAGCAAGATTGGGGGGAAAAAAATTAAAATAATTGAACTTGGTTTTCTTATACATAATTTCCATACTGAGACTACATTCACAGAAAAAAAACCCCTAGAATTAAAATGTAAGCAGACATTACTTACACAGCTCTCTTCTTAAACATAAACTGAACATGTCATACAAGTCACATATGGTGCTTTGCTACTACAATATGCTACAAATAGAATTATTCAAATGTAACTATGCAGTTTTTCTATTACCTAAGACCTTTTCATTTTATTACGTTGCGACATCTTTATTATTTACTTCACACTTCATTACCATACTACAATCTTTTCTCCTTCTTTCTGGTAGCTTGTTTCTCAGAAAGGCGACCTTCAATGTGGCTCTTTGGAAACACCAAGCACTCACTTTCAGATATTAAAAATATTCAAAGCATTTCGATATATATTCACAATGAGATTAAGCCTCCATTTTTCAAATAAGGGTGTCACGACTTGCTAGTGAACTAACAGAAAGAGTTGGTTAGTATTTACTCCTGTTCTCATTTATGAGAATATGTTCTGGATAGCTGTAATGCCTCAAAAATGCCCTCCTCATCTGTTGGTAAGCTGAGTGTGCATCATCATATCGTGCACAAGAATTACAGTAACTTAAAGTCTGGGTTCTCTCCCAGTATTTATGGATAGACCACAATAACCATAGAACTTTTTTAAAAAAGGACACTTTCAAAAAATATTTGCATCTGCATAACTAGTAATCTAGCAGAAGGTGTCCCTGTCGATGGCAGGGGGGTTGGAACTAGATGATCTTTATGGTCTCTTCCAACCCAAACCATCTTATTGTTCTATGAATTGCACAGTATCATTTTCAATGGGATTCTTAGTTCAAAAGTACTATTTCACTTATTAAACATGGCTTTAAAAATACAGTATACATAACACTTGTGTTACAAATGTCTGAAATACATTGGATCAATCAACATTTCAACTCATTGCATTAATAAGGAAAGTAAACAGCAGTACTTTTGGAAAAGTATTCAAGTATTTTCCTGAAATACTATATAAAATAACCCGGATCTTAAACTTTGTATGACTGTACTTTAAGCAAATATCATTTGCAAGTGATTTTTTGTCATTTAGAGCAGTATGAATAACACTTTGTAGCAAAGATATAGCCCACCATTTTAATATTACACAAAACTGGAATGTAAATAACTTCAACAGAAAAAAAAAAATCTGCCACTTATAACAATTTTCAAGTGCTTCAGTAATAAAATGACCAATCACCATGGCTTACACAGAACAAATACATGAGACATGAAATTAATACAAGCTGAATAACAGAAGTGCCAATAAATATACATGAATAGAGAATCGTTAGCTGTTCAGATGCAAAAAAACCCTCAGATGCGGTAAGTTTTAAAAAGAACTATACACTTAATAAAAGATAGAAGAGAGCAGGGGCTAACTTCTGATCCTCAAACAGGAATAAATCTGTACAAGAGGAGCAAAATTTAGCCCCAAATCTACACACAGAACATGTATGCGACACAATACACAAATCCATACACAACTTAAATAATCACTCCATAGCTATATATGATAGTCAAATATTTTTTTGTTATAAAAACAAATCAGCACAGTGAATTCAAGATTTATCAGATGCCAGTTTCTTCCCTTGACTTCAAAAAACAAAGTATTTTTTCATACTTAAAGATTTTAAAAACTTTCAATCATCAAATCATATTTTTAAACTTAACGTTCCAAGATCTTATTTTGCAAAGACATTCTAACACATGTAGTAGAATCTTCAAAGAATTGTGTACCAAAGAGAGAAGCTTTTAATACATTAATTTTAGATATTTAAAAAAAAAATTAACATTTGCTGGTGTTTCAGAAGATATTTATATTTTCCTTTGCCTGCTCCTTCCTGGGTATTATGTAAGTATCCCTGTGAGTTGCTTGCAAGACATTTCATTTGCAGTGTGTAGTATTTGGTATCATCCAAACAGTCATAAAACCCTTTATAATCCCAAAAAGCATCATGCAAGGAAGCCTTTATAAATAGAATATATAGGATAAGGTATGATCTGTATACAGATGTGCTTTAATTTTTCAAAGTATTTCTAAACTCTTATTGTTATTACTTAAAGCCAGGAATGTGTGCTTGAATTGCATTGATAAGTTGCAAGATATAGTCAGAATTACAAACTGAAAGATTTTACTAAAAAAACAGATGCGCATGACAACACTGTTGTCCAGAATTTAAGCCACATGCAACTACGCAACACTCCCAGCATAAAATGCCTTCTCAGACACTGAAAATATCTTGTCTTGATATCTTGGTTTGATGACAACGGACAGTCCAATGTTTTATAACATTTAGATATTATTGCAACACAACTGCTAAATTAGCTCTCTAGAAAAGCACCAAGAATTTATCAGTCACTGTGAATACATATACATATGCCAATTCTCTCTTTTCTAACATAGATTACATTGCTCCAAGATATATTTTAATGATTACAATGTTTTTTAAAAAATGACACAATGCAGTAAGATATCTAAAATTATACTGACGCCATAAAGAAAAAAAAAATCTAAAATTTTGAAATACTTGTCAATTTGACTAAAATGCATATTTACTCAATTTTCTTGAGCTTTTATTTTTTCTTCTCCCCACGGAAGGAACAATGTCTATAGTAATTGTTCAACGCTACTCTGGCTGTAGGCAGCTTCATCTTTGCAGTTTTCCTCAATTCCCCTTGCAAATAGTTTCATTAACTGGCAGTGAACCCTGAAAAATATGGAAATCAGTAAGAAATGAAGAGGTACTACATATTTAATTCTAATAATGCATGAATTTCAAGCAATTGAACAAAGTTCTTTGCTCCAGAGTACACAAACTGTGCTCTCATTCTTGATATAATCCTCCCCTGCAAAGAAGTCTGGATGCTTTCAAGTATCCATCACTCCTGTTACTCCTCTTTTCCACACAAAAAGTTCTATGGGGCACTTAGATAAGCTGATCTTAAACAATACATAGTATTTATAAAAATCAGTTTGGAATGCTCAGTGATTATGTTTTAATGGAACACACTTACATGTAAATATTTTGTATTGTGTTTTTGGTTCCCTTTGTTCTGAAAACAACAATCAACCAACCAAAAAAAAAACCCAAACAAAAAAGAAACAAGCTCTTCAAGTTTCACAAATCTCTATTCCCTTTTAATTTAATTATTTGCACAACTGCAAACTTCTTTCTCCATATGCCAAGTCTGGAGATAAAACTCTGTGCTGTGTGTCAAAAAAACAAAGTATGGGACATACTCAATATTTCTATAAGACAAAGATGCTTACTTAAGCTTAATAGGAAAAAAAAGTACGGCTCAGAGTACTCCACTCATTTAAAATGAATCCTCCCAACATCTTCACCTTCAGCACTTCAAGAACATAGTACCAGTTCTTAAGAAGTAAGTATGACTTGAAAGGTAGGGCCATCCATCTATCTCAGTCAGTGTGATTACAGTATACATGGTTGGAGTATTCTCTGGAAAGGACTCAAAAAAGTAACAAAAAAATTAAGTTTATTATCAGAAGACTCAAATTTGCTATGCAGAGGCACCTTTTTGGGATGTCTTTATAAGCATCTTAAAAATCAGTGTAAAGACTTAACGTTTTCTGAAATATGGAGAGAAAAATCCATGCTTACCTCACTTGAATTGCTGAACTGTCCAGAGTTTCTCCATCACAATTCCAGGTGCTATTAGCAATATTACAACAACATGCTGGATGATCTCTGCAGAACTGGCCAAAACGTTTCTTTCCTATGTCTGTGACATTGCTTTCGTTGTCTTCTGAAAGCTTTGATGTAAACTGAAAACTCTTCACCCGATAAACATCTACAAATGAGAAGTCAAACTACAACGAAAAAAAAAAATTAAACCAGGCAATTACAATTAGTTAAATACATTTGATGTGTAAAGGAATTCAGCATGCAGCATTTTGTATTCAAGAAAGTCCATCCACTCCAATTTTCTAGAGAGGCTTACCTGAGGCATAGAGTGATTTTTGTTTTTAAAAAAACTGCAGAAGTCAGAAACAATAAAGCCAAAAAGGAACTTTAATTTTCAATGGTCCTCTTCAAGTAGCTGCAATACTGACACTATATAGATAATCATGTAAGATTCTGACATTATGAGTAAGTGGGGTAAAAAGACTATTAAAATACCTTATAAAAACTATTATAACATGGAATTAAAGTCAAAAAGGTTTGGATTGGATCTCTGTACTATCCTCAGGACCTGTTCAACTACAGTCCTTAAGACACATGGTCTTTCCTGAAAGCCTTCTGCTTCTGCATTTGGAACAAAGGGTGAAAAATCCATGGCAGTGTGATCACATCACAGAGCTGGGTGTATATGAAAATAAGAACAGAGGGCAATATTATTACATTCCAACAAAATAATTTTAACTAATTCATTCAGCTAGAAAAAGTCAGACTATTAAGAGATAGCTCTTATAACAGAGGTTGCAGTTTTACACTACAATATTGTACAAATGCTTTAAAACAGGGCTTGTAAATTAAAGGAAAAATCAAATTATAGGGTATCTGTCCCCACCTGCCCTGAAAGCAACTTAATTATGGACTTAAACATTTAGCAAGATGTAATAAATACAAACATGTCATTTAGCAAAGGTAATGAAGTGTGTCTGTATGCATCCATAGGAAGGGGATGGCAAGAAAACAAAAGTGAACAACACAACACTTTACCCATAAACCAGTCTGTATTAATGTACAGTCACTCTTTCCTTCCTTTTTCTTTTGACATTTTCTTAAGTTTTCAAGCAGGATTTCCCACTATTATGGTAGGCACTAATCTGAGCTGAAGACATATGTACAACCCTGCATTTAATCTACAGTACAAAATCAACATATCCCAGAGAGAAACAGATGGGAAGCACTGGAAGGCGAACGGCCACAATGGCAATCACAAAATGCATCAGAGTTGAAGGGATCTCCTAGATCTTTAGCTCTCTCAGCTTTTAACTATAAACAAACTGTGAAATTGTCAAACTCCACACTTGGAAGCAGTGGCTCATTGATACGATGAGAATCACTAACCAGTGTGCTAATCCAAACAACTTGGTTGCAAAAACTGGTATCCACGGCTGCACAGAGCCACCCATGAATGCTCTCATGTCTCAAGTCTAAGTGGAATGTAGTCTCTTGATAAATATTGGAGTAAATTTGAAAGGTAGCCAGAGAAGGCCTCAAATAATCAAAATTATCAAGGGAACAATGAGAGTGAATGGGAAGGAGTGAAAGGAAAGAGACTGAGAAGAAGAAGAGACTGAAGGAGGAATACAGACACAAACACAATGTCCCAGGAAATGGTAATGAGCAAATACAGGAAAGAGAATCCATACTAATTCTTCTAAGAAAGGACGAAGAATAGCATCATAGACAAGTGAGATTCATTATTGCTTTTATAACTAGATATGACATTAGTCCATTGTTCAGGTAATTTCCAAAACATGTTAATAATAACAGGTTGTAATAAATATTATGTGTGTGTATTCACAGTCATAACTCCGGTTTCAGCAGATACTATAATCCAAAGCAGTGATGAATCTTCCCGTGTAGTTTATCCTGAAAACTACAACATACGCAAGGAAAAATTTTGAAGCTGAATGCATAAAGCTCATATCCTGGTCACATCTATGTATTAAAAGCCTGCAGTTTACAATCAAACTACAGTTCTGGTAACTTTCTTCTAAATCACATTTTTATACAGTTTACAAATAGTGATTTATTATTCTTCACTACTCCTTCTACATCAGCTACTGTGAGTAGCTTTTAATGACAAATACATGGGGGCACAGTTGTGATAAAAATCACTTTAAATATTGTCCAAACAGCAAATATATGGAAAATGTTATGAAACAGCATTCAATTAGCAAAAGTGAAATTTTGTTAGAATGCTATGGCTAAAAACTTTACTTAGCCAAAATGTATTTTTTTTTTTAATGGTACACAGGCTGAGATTATGTCACCCAAAGCGTATAAATTTCTTTTTTTCTAAACTGCTTTGCAGATGTTATTTTTGTCATATAAGAATATTGATATTTACAATTTAGACTGACTCTGGAGAATTCAGTGTCAAACGGAATACACACCTGATCATCTTGGTTTGTATGTCTGACAAGGTACCGCAGAAAATCAAATCTGGAGCATTTACGAACTAGAATGAGGTCAGCTGAACCATCTGCCAAATGAGCTGCTGGTGAAAGACCTTTTGGACTTCGTGGACAGGCACAGCTCATATTTACTGCATTGATGGCTAGAAATTTCCCTTTAATAACCTTCCATTCTTCTTCATGTTCTGAAACACATCAATAAAGGCATGGAGATAGGTTATTATTTGATCTAATCACAAGAACACTAAAAAGAAACCATTCTTGGCAACTTAGAAGTTTTATTGGGCATATTCATACACTGTCAATGCACATCTGAAAAAACCTGAATTAAAAAAAATACATTTGTCATATACTAACAGAGAAAGTTGCTTTCTTCCTTCACAGACTGCGATTATCTGCTAAGACTCACAATTTCTGATATATTAATGTTAAATTCAGGATCAATGATATTTGGCGAAACCTACAAAGCCTTAGGCAGGGAAAAGACAGAGGAAAGTTACAACTCTTGTAGTGTGAAAGTTCAAGTGGATTTTTAACTTTTTAAAAATTTTATTCTTTTCCAACTAGACTATCCTCTCTATTTCCTGATAAACAAATCAGTCATAACAAGAAAAAAATTCAGCTCTTAAATTCAACATTTTGGCACCATTTGCTAAAATTGCTTTAGTATTGCTTGCTTTACTGCTGATTTTTTTACATTGCTTTCAAGCAGGACTTAACAGAAAGAAATAATTTAAATCAGATTCAAAATGTGTATCTTAAGAGAGATGAGAAAGACATAAATGTCAAACTACAGAATGACTTTGTTCACACTGCAGGCAAATGACAAGGCCCTGCTTGGAGATGAAGGTAACTGAACAGGACTTAAGAAACTACTGGAACTGGAAACATCTGTGTCCAGAACTATACAAGCATGTACTTACAAGAAAACCAGGCATTTTTTGATATACAAACCCCAAAACAAAAACAACACTCTTTACTGATAAATGCTTTTGTTGTTTATCTGAGAAACACTAATAATTTAGTTCATAGTGTTAACTTTTGAAGTATGCTTACTGTAATATATGTCTCAAATTACTTAAGGTAGAATACTTACGTAGGTTACTGTAATAGATTGTTTTCACCTGGTGGAAAAGTACTGTTCAGTATAAATTTCAGCATGTTATTTCAAAAAAGCTTCACTGTTCGAGAACAAAGTGAGGGTATTTATCACATTTCAAATGACCAACTGTTTTCATAACCATTCTGCAGGGTGCATCACTGTAATAGTACAAATTATTGGCCCAAAATATATTTCATAGAGCAATCATAAGCAGGGAGAGCATAAATGGCACTCATTCCAACTGTCTATGGTGTATATATACTGCAAGTCGCTGAAATCATCATAAAGTACTAACATTCAAAGCTTACTCAGCACATGAACATAGACTTTCGCACAATACAAAGAAATATGTTCAGTGACAGCCAATGTAGGCATCCTTCTAAACTTATCTGAATTGTACACAGACTAAGCAGGCACAATGAAGGAGTCAGCCAATACACCCTGCTGAGTAAAAAGCTCATCTGACGTGGTAATTTAAAATCCTTTTTATTGCAAACCAAGAGTAGCTGACTGTTATTGTTTGCTTAACAGTACTGCACAGAGACTGGACTGCAAAAAAATCCAGTTACCGGAAGTAAAATGGATTTAGAGTAAACAATGTCCTACATAATCAGCTCCTTAATATCTTGTGCAATGCTGGCTAAAACAGTCTTGATGGGTCACTAAGCTATAGCTTTCTTTTGCCTTTGCTTGACTAAAACTAACAAAATGTCAGATTTCCAAAAAAAACCAAAACCCTAAACACAGCAAAACAATACCAAGAATAATAACCCCACAAAAAAAAGAAAAAATGTCGGCAATTTCTAACTACGTTTATTTCTCAAAAAGACAGAATTTTTTCTTACCAAAAAAAATCTGCTATCAGATTTAGCTCCTAAGAAAATATTATGTAAAGCAATTTCTTTAGCTGAATCTGGGCATAAATGAAAATAACTCAAGAAATACTCCAATCTGGCCATCTGTTGACTATATCAAAGATCTGAAAGCAGTAGCTGGGATGAAAACACTATATAATAAGCATGTGTAACAGGAATTCAAGTTGGCATAAGAATCTATATACAGCCTTCATGCTACCAGTGAATCTCTATAGTATGATGATACCCTTTTTGCTAACAAATGGCTAGAACCTGGCACAGATACTGTGCGAAATAACTGTAATTATAAGATAATCTAGGTCATAAGGACCAAAGGAAAAGAAAAAAAAAAAAAAAGTAAAAGCAGAAGGCAGCAGAAGCAAGCACCCATGTGAAGGCTGCCTGCTGTTTAAGAGGGATTTATCCAAGACTGTGAACTGATACCAGAGGCGAAACGCAGCCAACTGATTCTGCCTATCTTACTCCAGCAAAGCCACAAGTTTATCAGTATCAGTGCTTCCCATTAGGACGTAATAGTTCGACATAAGGACATACAACTAGGAGGATGACTGGACAGAATGCAGTATATTAACAGTTGTTTTAACAAAAGGAAGAGTTATGCGCAAAAAAAATCCATGGATGTATAGACAGGGGTTGGTATGGGGGCAAAAGGAGAATAAGGATAGCATAACTAGAGAAAGAACAGAGAAATCTTGTTTATCATTTATACTGCGTATTGGTGGGGTGCTGTCCACTTAAGTCCACTAGATCAGTTATTATTTGTCCAAGTTCACTGCCTTATATTTCTTTAACAAACAGCTTTACATAGGGTAACTTTTATGCTAACAAATTTTTAATCCTGATCTATTCTAGAAGTTAATGAACTGCTTCCTTATACACTACCTCACAGTTTATCAGTTAAGTCCTCACAGTAAGAACAGAGTCCTAGCTCACAGAGTATATCTTTCCTAAAGAAGAGAAACCAAATACATTGAAATATATAAGTAATTAGTATAATTTTATCGGAATTTTCTGAGATTTGACTGGAGGAGACACCTTACCTATTTTTCACATATTTACATGTGTTTTCCTTAAACATAAAGAAACAATGGATTATATAGTAACTCACAATGTTTAAAAAATAAAACCCAAAACACACACACACACTTCAACTGATATATTATGAAAAATAATAATTTGTATAATACTACACCATCCTACTTTTTATGATAAATTACCTTCATGTTTCAATCCACATTCCTTGTGCTGTTCCATCAGCTGTTGCTCACTTTTCTTGCAAATGTAACATCTGAAAACAAAAATACCATTCAGTTCCTGAAAACAAAACTATTATTCAGTTCAACTTTTGTTATTTTACCCAATTATTACAAGATCTTCCTCTACCACAAGCTTCAGCATGGCACTGACAACCCTGATGTGGCATGAACCATGATTGCCCTGCAGGCAGTATAGGTACGTAAGTACAGTGTTGAAGATTTCTCAACGTCAGAAATAACTGCATCAAAAAGCCAGGTTGGAAGGGACCTCTGATGTGGACCAAACCTCTGCTCAGAACAGGTCTTGTAAGATGGGGATGTTCAGCATCTTGTTCAGCCAAGTTTTGAATATCTGCAAGGGTAGAGTCTGCAAGACCTCTGGGCAACTTGTTCCAATATTTGACTGCTGTAACAGTGGAAAACACTGACATACTGGAGCCAGTCCTTCATCTCACAAGTGCTGAGTACAGGGGAAGAATCACTTCTGATTTGTTGGCTTTTCTTTTGCTTATAAAGGTCAATATAAGGTTGGCCTTCCTTGCTGCAAGGACACCCTGCTAACTCAGGTACTGATGTTATCCGCCAGGATCCCAAAGTTCTTTTTGGCAGAGCTGCCTTCCAGCCAGTACTGTTGCATGGGACTACTCCACCCCAGGTACGTGACATTTGCCTATCCTGAACTTCAGGGGGTTCCTATCAGCCATTTCTTCAGCCCACCAAGGTCCCTCTGAATAGCAGCCCTGACTCAACATGTAAACCACTCCTCCCAGTCTGGTATCATCCACAGAACTGCTGAGAGTGCACACTCTGCCACCGTCCCAGTCATTAACAAAGATGTTGCACAGTATTAGCCCCAGTATGGATCCCCAAGGCACATCATTAGTAAGTGACTGCCTGTTGGACTTGCTACTCACAACCTTTCTAGGTAGTCTAACCAGTTTTCCACCCATCCACTCGTCTAGTCGACACCTCATCAATTTCGTTTTAAGAATACTACAGGAAACAGTACCAAAGGCCTTGCAAAAGTCAAGGTATATCACCCACTGTTTCCCCCTCATCCACGGGCTTGGGGACCTATAAGGCCTGAGGGCAGAGTATATCAGTGAAAATCGAGGCAAAGGAGTAATTTCCCATCCTTTTCCATATCTTTTATCACTAGGTTCCCCATACCACTAAGCAGCAGGCCCACAGTTCCTTTAGCCTTTTGTTATGATTGGTATACTTATATAATGCCTTTGTAAGAAGTAACACCCTTCAAAGCCCCCACTGATTTAAACTCCACCTGAGCTTTGGCTTTCTCTGTTCCATCCCTGAATGTTTAGGCAACGTCTTTGTGTTCTTCCAAAGTAATCCATTCCACTTCCACCTTCTCTTTACTTCTGAAATTCTTGCTCATCCACATTGGTTTTCTATCATGCTTACTCAAGTTTCTGCATATCAGAATGGACTGTTCTTGTGCTTTGAGGAGGTCCCAACGAACTCTCCTGGGCTTCTTTGTCCTCTAGAGCAGTCTCCCATGGAATCTTGTCAAGATTCCTCAATAAACCAAAACCTGCTCTCCTACAGTTCAGGGTTGCAATTCTACTTTTTGTTTCGCTTACTTCTCTCAGGATTTTAAACTCTGTAATCTCACAGCCACTGGTGCCAAAACTGCCCTCAACCGTCGCACCCCCCACTTTCATTTTCTGTAACAAGACCAGCAGAGAGCAGAGCACTTCTCCTAGTCAGCTTGTCAATCACTTGCATGATCACTGTCATCACCATACTCCAGGATTCTCCGTAACTGCTTGTGCCCAGCCCTACTGCCTTTCCAGAAACCACCAGGATGTATAAAATCCCCTGTGAGGCACTAGGCACTCTTTACTCTCTGAGACCTGGATGACAGCTTTCACCCTCTGGAGTTTCCCTTGCATCAAGGCATCTGATGGATCAGGACAGCTGCTCCAGCTAGTACTGGAGACTGTGATCTGTAGCATGTCACAGCACTAACACAGCACAGTCTCAACAAGTTCCACACAGTTTCTGGACAAAGTTTCTGGGTCCTCTGTATCCTGCTGTGCTGTTTGCTGCTGTGACAACTACTGTATCTCTGGTAGTTACATTCATATATAAAGAATAATAGTAAATACCAGTGCATAACTTCAAGCAGGTGAAAACAAAAAGAAAGGAAAGAACACTGGGATATTAAGGTAGGCCCCCAATTGGAGAAACAAGTGAAGAATATCACACAGAATTTATACAGCATAGTAGTAGTCTATAAAAAAAGGATAAATAGACTGATTCCTGAGAGGGCCTATCAGGACAAACCATGTCAGCTGTTTTCATAGCACTAAAACAATCACTAAAATTGCTAGATCCAATTACAGTGTGAACATTTGAGAATTTCTGAGCAATTATTTCCATT
Organism: Tyto alba; assembly: GCF_018691265.1. Lineage (NCBI taxonomy): Eukaryota > Metazoa > Chordata > Aves > Strigiformes > Tytonidae > Tyto > Tyto alba. The sequence goes on along the minus strand of NW_024881282.1, from coordinate 73,269,363 downwards.
TGTAGAAGTTATGAGGCATCCAGACTCTTCATTTATTATCAGTGTCACAGCATAGTACCCTCAGCATCTTAGAAACTGCATACTGCGCTGTTACACTCTGCTTCACTTAAAATTGGGGGGGACACCAGCTAACAAAATTTTATTACATTTTTTTTACTGATCTGATAAAACGAGGTGTTCTCTTTAATGAGCCAATACATTTTTTTTACAAGCTCGTCTCTTTCACAGTAAGTGCTCTCATATTAAAAACAACATTTCTGTGACCTCTATTTACGTACAGGCCTTTTCAAATAGTTCATGTCAAATATCCGGAGATAAACATTAGCTTACCCTGTTCTACAGCTATCTTTATCTCGTGGAGATCCCAGTGTGTGTTTTGCTGGTTGAAAAGAAATTGTTCCTTCATAGTAATGATGAGAAAGAAAAGTCTTGAAGCCTACGTAAAAAGGTATTAAGCAGCATTAAGTCATTATAAATCCACACTGCAAGCACCTCAGCATACATCCCTTGATTGTTCCTCTCTTTCCTTCTCTAAGGACTGCAAAACAATAGTTGCCCTCCCCAAGCTCACAGCTCTTTGTGTTATGATGTTTTAGACTCTAAACAACATAGCAATAAAACACCATCCCTGCAACTTTTTAACATCTGCAAATAGTGCCATTACTTTTCTTGACATCTTTAAAAGCCAACTAAAAATTTTAGCTATACATCATTGCTGAATCTTAAAATTGGCCTACACTACATAAATTTTACATGGTACTACAAAGAGTTTAAAATCAGGTTCAGTCTGTTTCTGATGTTTAAAAACTTCAGAGAAGGTTGGTTCAAAGAGAGTACCTCAACTGCTCCAATATGTTTACATGCTGACAAAAGAATGTAATAATTACACAGGTTACCTGAGTAGTCATATCTCATCGGACCCATCCACCGCTTCTTTTCACTATCTTTTAATATATCTCCATAAAAACCATAACCCAGCAATGATACAGAGTACTTCAAAAATGTGTTGTTATGATGTACAGAAGAGACATCCAGAGGCTGACAGTCACCTATGAAGATTAGAAGTGCAAGGTTCTATTAAGGCTTATTTTGTTTGCAGCTGCAAACATGACAGTACCTTTAATGTTATATTTTTTTATTTGAAAAATATTTGTATGATGTATTTATGTCATGACATATATATATATACATACCTCACATATCTATATATATTTCTTATACATGCAGAAAGGAAAAAAATATTTTTAATAGTAATTTCATTTAGTATTTAAAAAGCATTAAGCTCTAAGTGAGAAGAAAGAGGTCAGTATGCCAAAAATATATAATGAAGAATTTACACTCATTTACCATGTAGCAGTAGGAAGAGTTGTTATAGAAGAGATCAATGCAGTACCTGTTCATCTACCAGATACTACTTAATCCTGTATGTCATACTATTAGAGGATAATTCAAGCTGGAAGGGACCTTAGGAGGTTTCTCATCAAATCACCCACTCAAAGCAGGTTCAACTATGAGGTCAGATAGGTTACTCAGGGTTTATCCAGTCAAGTCCTGAAAATCCCTGAGAAAAGAGAGTACGCCACCTCTCTGATGTCCTCATAGTGTAAGCTTTGGAGTGGTGGTGGGCTTTCGAGGCATATGTTGTTTCTTTGCTTGTTTGTTTTTTTGCTTGGTTTGGGTCTTCTATTTTCTCTTGTTTCACTTTATGCCCACTGTCTTTCATCCTTCCACCACGGACTACTGTGAAGAACCCTTTACGTAAGTGAGAAACACCTGAGAATCTAAATACCTGTGTATATATGCATGATTAATAATCAAGCTAAAATACTATGATATACTATGATGTACTAAATCCATCTCTCTAATCCTAGTCCAATGGCCTAAACTCCACATATGCTGAACAGAGGTAACCATAGGATAGTAACAGGGAAGCACACCTGTAAACCTTAGCTCCTAAAACTGCAACTGTTAAGCACTCAGTAATAAGTGATAATGAAATAATTGTTATTTGGAAATTCTATCCTTTATGCTTATGCAACACCATTAGAACTGAAGACCACCTTGCACAATTTTTCAAATTCAGTACTAAGAACTGGGTGACTATGATTCTTCAGTATGTGGCAAGATAGGATGGACATCACAAATCGCAATGCATTGAACATTCCAAGCTGTCTCCTCCTGCTCCCGTGCAGTTCAGGGACTCCATTACTAGACGACTTCGAGAAGTAGCAATGTCAGCATCCCTACTGATCACAACACGTCAAAAAGCATTTATTGAAGCATATTTATTTTCCTCCCTAGTTCCTCCTCAAATATATGACTTACAGACAGTAAAAATGGGGAATTGCCAGCTAATTCCAGTCAAGCAGAAGCCTTGGCACGGAAGCATTGAATTGCACAGGACGAGAGGGCAACTAGTACAAAATACTACTATTCAAGCGTACATGCACTTGTCATAGTTTTCTCTAACATAGATATGTATATATAGAGATGTAGTCCAACAACTTACACTGTTTATTGTATTTTACTGCTATTTTCAAAAGCATGCCAGAATGCATGAACACTTAAGCACCAAATATAAAGTTTCAAAATGTTATGAACCCTTGAAAATAATGAATAACAGTAGAGAAAGCAATTAATTTTTAACCTCCTGTATTTCAAATCAGAGACTTGAATCCCAGACAGAAACTCTGTATTTCAACTCAGCTGTTACATCTAAATTATATTTCACAGACGTAAAGAAAAAAGTAAATGAAATTACTATTTTTGGCTATTTTCATAATTTTTATAACAAAACAGTGAACTGTGACCACCCACCTACAATAATATGAAGAGCTGATGTTACTGGATCGGAAATGCCAACAGTTGAATAGCATATGCAATCTGTTGATCCTGAAAAATAAAAAACTAGATATTAATTTATATCTTTTTGAAACAAGTATTATTTGTCGTGGTCCTCCAAATAAAAGCTTTACATTCCTTTGGCTTGCACCTTTCTATTTTATGGAACAAAGTAAATACAAGGATACAAATATTATTATATAAATTGTAACCTTTTTTTTCCACAAAATGAGTAGAATCTATTTCTCTATATACAAAGTACAACGATTTTCACTATATAAGTAACAAATATATAGCAATTAGTGAAGTGAAATTTTTCCCATCCTTTCCAAGAAAATAATTCCTTTAAAGTTAAGTCTGGAAACCTGAAAACAAAAAATTACTCTGTCCACATGTATGTTCTCAGATTTACTACTGATGCATTAGATGTAGGGCAGCTCAGATACAGACTACTTCATTTCTGAGCCCTAATCAATTTGAAATAGAAAACTAAAAATGAAGGAATGAGCAATCATTATTTAAAATACACTTTTGGTTCTCTCTCACTTCAAGAACAGTCTGGGTATATACAGTTATCAATAGGATTAGAGAATCCTTTTCCCTCCGACTCACTTCGCAGGAAATGGTCACCACCTCCCCTAACAGTGAAGGGCATGAGAGGAGCTTCTATCAAGTAAACGCTATGCAGAAGCCAGCCACAATGAAAAAGAAGCAGCTCCAGGAGCCAATTAAAGAGAATATAAATACAATAGATCTACAGAACAAAAGAAACAGTGTGATTAAAGAGATCTTTCTCTGCAAGACTGAGGTTCAAGATGGTGTAAGCGTACCATTACAAGTACATGCCACTGCACAAGAAACAGGACTCCAATTTCTCTCAGTATCCTAACAGGCAAGGTGCACAGATTATGTTATCATGCAGAAAATATTAAGTAGAGTTCAGATACCAAAGCCATGCTTTACTGCCAATTTTTTCATTTTGCCTCTTACTTTCATAAATTTCAGTTAGGCAGAAGATTCTTGCTGCTTATGAAAAGAAAAACAAACAAACAAAATAGCCACTAGAAGATCTCACCTGACCTTTTACTGCTCAATGTACAAGTGTAACATTTCATTCAGCCTTTCCCATTTCTTCAATATCTGTTTGTATTCTGCTGCTAGAATCACCTTAGTCACGTTTGTCTTGATGTAAACAGAGCTTCCAAGTAGTCTTACATTATAGGTGGGAGGAGAAGAGGAGAATTCATGCAAGCTGTACTTTAGCACCGGAGGCTTATCTCCCCATACTCTTCTGTAGTCAATTAGAAGCTGATTTATCTGCTGGGCAATTTTATAGAACTTATTTTAATATCTATTCATTAACTAGCAAGGGAGGGCTAAAATTAGATCTGAAGTCTGAAATTAATTCTAAGATTCTAAAATGGGAGACTGGGGAAGACACCAACAGTGTTTACCAACTGTCAAATCATCCCTCTTTCTCAGACACATCAGTGGAGTGCCAACTATAAACAGTAAAAAGTTGCTGTTTTTTTTCTCTCTCAGAGACAGCAGTATGGAGCAACAAAACCAGTATCATTCCTTACATACATTTCAAAAGAATATAACTGGTCATAACACCAGACCAAGCATGAAGCTAACAGTAGTAGTTTAAAGGTCACAAAAATGTTAATAATGTCTGAGAATTTGAATCTCTGAATACTTCATAACCAAATAGGAATTCTAGACTATTTTGGACAAAAATTGGTCTTCTCCTTAGTTTTAAATTAGGTGGGTCTTGAGTAGATTTAAAATTTACTACTGATGAAACTGCACTCTGAGTAGATGCACACGCAAAACCCACCAAAATCTGGCTTATTTTATCCATATAAATCTGATACAGAAAGCAGGATTACAATGTCAATATAGGTTGACTAACATCCCTTGATTAATAGTTTAGGATTGCCAGAACACTCAGTTTGGGGAAGGAGCTTTTGTAGAGCATGACTCTTCACTAATGTTAGGTGGTAGGTGTTGTTTGTTCTGGTTAAATGAACAGAAAAATTATATACACAGTCTGCCAGATTTTCTTTGGGGATTTTTAAGGGCAACAGCCTGAGTGAAGGAAAAGACAAGATGTTTTTATGGGTTGCACAGAACTACATGTGAGTGTGAAGAAAGCACTTAAACTGTTTGGTAACTGAGCCCTAAAATTCATTAAAAAAGATCTTCAGTGCGGACACTAATTTTTACATTATTATGCTAGAAGAAAATCAGCATGCGAGGGAATGACTAAGTTTCAGGTTAAGACACCTAGAAGTAGCTACATGTGTACATGTAACACTGCAGACTACGTCAAAGCTTCCATTCTGGTCAATGAGATCTTGTCAAGAACGTTGATGGCAGCTTGCGCTTGATTCAAGGTACTTGCACACAGGCCCCATTTGAAGGGCCTTAGGAAACGAGACATCTACACAAGACAGGCAGATGCCACACAAGATCTACAGGCTCTACTGACCAAACTGACCAGATGCCTCCTGGCTAGAATATGAGTTTAGATGTCCATCTCACCTGCAGACACCGAAACATAAACTTAAAAATCTGACAGCAGTTGACAGCTTTGTCATCCTGTTCTATGCCAGATTTAGTAAGAAGAATGAATTACTTTGGCTTACTTCAGAGGGTATAATTTTTATACTTAAAACATGTGGATGAAACCTCAGTGCCGCATGTCGTAAGAGAAAATATTCTCTGTTTTTAAGCTCTGTGGAGTCATACTACTACTCTGAATGCAGTGAGAAACCATGGCTGAATGTGTTTTTAAGGCTAGATGGCACTAGGAGGAAGTAATAACTAAATGGGGGTTTTCGTATGTGTGTTGAATTGTAGTTACCACATCGCAGTGCAAAAATTTGTCAGGTTACTACAACCTCTAAGGACTCTTGACAGCAAATCCGTTTACAACAGCAATCAGTCAATTTACACTGGCAGATTTGATGAATGGCTTCAACTAAGAGAAATTTGGAAGTTAAAACTGCCATTTGAGTAGAAGCCTTTAATCATGTCAATAAACCCACAAGTTATTTCATAAAAATGTACCATAAAGCATAAGAATAAATTATATTTTTTTAACCAGAAGACACACTAAAGGAAGAGACTGTCTGGGGACAGACACATCTGTTAAAAAAAACCAAGGGGCCAAGCAGGGGCTTGCTCCAGAAAGTCACAATCGTGATTTGCAAGTAGCGTATAACATTAAAAAAAAGAGCCTGCATAGTGGGATTCTGCCTGTGAAATAAAACTACTCAAAAATGGTCATATAGATGAGAGTGTTTTAGCATTAAATCTCTTTCATCTGTATTTTCAAACCTTTGTACAACTAAATTGACAGTTTCTGAGCAAAGATTAAGTCTGCTGAATTGAGTGTTAGTTTGAATAAAACTCTGTTTAATCACAACCACAAAACACAATCTGCCATGTTTCTGTTAACACAGCTTGACATTAGGAACTAAATGATAAAAAGGGCAAAACCACTGATTCAGTGTCATCTTACCCCAGGATCCTGTCCTCACTGAGTAAACTGTCTCCATATATCAGAAGACAGACAGAGCTTTAGAACTTAATCTCTAAACTATGGGTAGTGTTTGTTTTTAGTATCTGTTCATGAGTTCTCAGGATTTTAAGAAGGCTGGTTATAAAGAACTAAAATGAGCATCATGGATGAAGTTTTTCTAGATGCATGATTTATTTCTTTATTCCTTTTGACTTGCTCTATTTTAGAACTGCCAGTTTAATTTACAAAAAAAAAAAAAAAAAAAAAAAGTCTTTTTAAGGATCTCACTTATTTTGGAACAGAGTTCTTGCACTAGTCTGGCAACTAGGGGATCTGTTGAGATCAATACATGGTTGGAATGCCATTACATCAAGCAAAGATGAACAGAGAGCAAGCAACTTCACCAAGGGCTAGGGAAAAAAAAACCCTCTTGCTGCCTTTCTGACCACCCTGTAATGCATAGGTTTGGCTATTTCATACACAATTTAAGGTCTCTGTGATGGCTAGACGTGTTAACAAAGGGTTAGTATTTTTTCAGTGATTTGATTCCCTTTTTCAGTAAATAAAGACTTTCCCACATTTTCAGTAATGGATCATTTTAAATATTGTACAATACACAAACAGATCAAGATGTCTTACTCTCTGTACTTCCAAAAACTTAATTAATACAACTTCAAGGCCAGCTTCCTTCTATACCATTATAAACAATTTTTGAGGGATCTGAATAATGACTTGGAGAAAATATTTGAATCATTGTTCTGATTAGAAGGCTGTACCTCATGTTAGTTCAAGGAATAGAGCATGCAGTATACGTTCAAATAGAACACAGCTACAGTGGACAAAACACAACAAACAAAACACGAAAGTGACTCGATACATGTTAACAATATAAAATATCTGTGAAGATCATACTTTTTGGTTGCAATTGGAAAAAATGCATTAAGAAATTGTTGAAAAAGCAAAGTTAATCTTTCCATTTTAACATGTTTATAGTTAATTTCCTAAGGATAAAGAAATAGCTTTTAATACTGAGATTTTGTTTTTTTCAATTGTATCTTCTTACGGTCACTGACATCACCAGTAGGCAAAATCTGAAACCAACTATGTAAGCAAAAACCTTTAGACCAAGGAATTTGCCCAAATAAGGGCAATGAAGGGTAGCACACTTCACATTCTGTTCTGGTTAAGTTTATTATACAAACTGATTTTAATACAAAGTTTTAACAAATAAAATCAGAATATACTTAAATATAGTAATTCTGTTACACAGAACCCTTCGTGTGCTAGCTAACATGGAGAATGAAAAACCATAAGGGGATATTCCCACTGCAATTTTTATCTATCAAACCCTTATTGTATTGCAAACAGAAAGGGTTAAGCTTCTTCTGAGCAACAATTCAGGCCATTTGGGTTTGGAGACATTCTTCACAAAGATATAATGAGTACAAAATTAATCACCTAAAGCCCGAAGGTATATATATACTATTTCACTTGCTGTATTTTTACATACTGTGCTAAATTTTATCATAAAGTCTGTGTTTCAGTTCTAGTCAGAAGCACACAACGCTTATTTTGTATCCCAGTTCTTTAATTCACATCTCAAACGTCTGACAATAAAAAGAGAACAGAATAGAAAAGACACTGAACTGACTATTTGTCTTTCCACAGAGTCCTCAAAATTGCAGATGCTATTAAAGAGTTGCAATACTGAATCCAGTGCTGGAAGAGGGTCATATTTTAAGTCCACTTCTGAAGGAACCTTGGGGACGAATTGGGCAGGTGAGACAACACCTGAGACACTAGATTTAACAGAAAGACTGATCCAAAGAGTGCCTATGGTCAATAAAAAAGTAAGGTTATCACCAAAGACCTGAATTCCAAGAATAAGTTTTCTCAAGTGCCTCTCAATGACAGTAGTTAGGGTTGCCTGAAAAAGTGGCTGACATTAAGAACTGTAAAGTTACATCACCTCTAAAAAGGGGCAGAAACTGAATCTTGGTCTGGAACCTGAGGACTGTTCCTCAGCTGTAGTTGCCTTATGCTTTCTGTGATGACAACTGGCTAGGGGGAGCGGGGGAGAAAATAAAGGAAGAAATCTTAGCATTTGTTTGGAGTTTGACAGACCACTGGGAGATTCTCATTACAATTCTAACTACATTTGTGGAGTATTTGGAACTGAAGAAATATTTATCAGGTAAGTCTCTGTTCAGTAAATTCACTCACTAATGCGTTCAGCAGGGCAAAGGTATTACTGTCAACATCTTATCTTGTATTAACATACAATAAACCACCAGAAGAAAAAAAAAGTTATTAAATTTTAAAGTTGCACATTAAGATTTTACTTCCTTTACAAAGTACCCTTCCCAAATAAAACTGCACGTGATCAATAATTATACGGAGATACAAACAGCTTTAGCTAGGTGTCTATGGAAAATCATTGCTTATATCTTCCCTCAGGCCTAAATTCAAGAAGTTATAATAAGAAATTTCAAGAATAAATGAATAAACTGAAAGTTAACCCTTTCTTACCAGCAGGAATTATGCCAATCCTTATATTGCACTGGACTAACGATGCTTTGGGATTATTTTGGTCTATGCCAGAGTCCTTCTGCATTCTTCCAATGAGACCATGCATCACTTCACTGAACATGCCGTCCCCACCAACACAAACAACACTGCCAGGAAACACAAATTAGAATGCACACTAACAGTCAATAAACAACACGGCAAGTGTTCTATTTAGGGCATGCACTGGGCACATCAAAAATAGTTTTTCTATTCTTCTCCTCCATTTTTACAGAATATAGTAGCCCACAGCCAGCTTGGCAATTAACAAAAAGCAGAAAAAAAAATTCAAGCTATACAACTGCAAATGCACCTAGACATGTCTGTAATGTTAGAAAAAAATGTTGGAATGCAACCTAAAAAAAAAAAAAAATCTTTATCCTCTATTGCTGTGTGCAGACAGACAAGTATCAGTGGAAATTCACTATACAAGGAAAACACTGAACAGGACTGTACATATAGCTTTCTAAGTAAACAAAATGGAAATAAGGTACCTTTACTAAAAAGGGAAAAGTAAGTTAATATTTGTGGCTTCAGACACAAGTATATTTTGCACTATTAATTTAATAGGGATATAAATTATATGAAAGTCAAAAAACAGAAAGGTGCATGCTTGCATGCTCTTCTGAACATGCTGAGAGCCCATCAAACAAACAGAAGTCATGTATATCTACATAACCATTCATAATGAAACACAGAGTTCTGAATGTTACCAGATGCAAAACTTTGTTTTGCAAACTTAATTCAGGTCAGAGCTGGTGCAGCAGCTACACAGATCCTCAATATGTTAAAGCTCAGCAGAGAGTCCACAGCCAAGTAAATACTAGGAAGTAAAAGACTATTTTACAGCACTATACATTTCATGAGCAGTAATCAAATGCACACCCTGAACTCTAAAAGCATAAACATTCTTTAACTGAAAAACTAATTCAAATACACTTTAAAGGAACACATGACAAATCCAAAGATATGCATGTAGTCCCCAGCATAAATGTTTAAGAATGTTAACTGATATCTATAGCAATTGTTTCCAACGCATAAACTCTTACCTCTTCCACACAGTCAGCTACAGATATTTCAGAATGAGCGCTTATTTTATAGGACAAATTAGCTTATTTAATTTTTAAGTATCGATGATTAAAATTTACTTATTATTGCATTTTCCGCAGAAGGAAAGCTTGAAAAAAACCATTTGTTTTTTCATGATTGGAGAGGACAGTCTTAAAAATATACACTGTCCAGCTCTAAGTCGAGACCTAAGAGACTGGGAGAGAAGGATGTTTGTTTTTTTCATTTTTATAATTAATTTATCTTCTCATAGCTTAACTACATTATTCATCAACTTTAGCCTGTCTCATCTTTCCCTGAAGACTCTAAGAAAGTGGTTTTGTGGACAAAAATTTCCACGTCAGTTCAACGTTAATGTTGTCTCAGTAGGGTTCTATTTATAACAAATACTATATCCAGGCTCAGAGATTACAATGATATAAATGTCTATACCTACTAAGGGTAAGTAGTGACAGAGAAAGAAGTTCACATACACAGTATCAGCATGACCAAATTCATTGCAAACATCAGATGAATAATGTGCAAGTCACATGTTTGATGGCTCCCTAGTGAAGAACTACTGTAAGAGAGATCTTAGAGCGATTCCTACATTATGGGTTTATTTTTCTAATGGACTAGAATTTCACTTTTTAGACAGATGAAAACAATAAACTACAGACACTAAAGGACTTCAGGAGAAGCAAGTCTACAAGACAAATTAGTTTTAAAAGAACTATGGCCCCTTTTAATCTCAACCATTCTGTGAACTAATTCAAGAACTAGGGAAAAAAACCAATCTGAAACAGTTTTACGAAAGCTTGTGCAAGAGGCATATGGATAAGGAAGGACAGTGATTCATACATGTCAGACTTACTCTAAACTTGATCGTTACCTGTACAATATTACAACATGCTCTAACTGTTCTGAACAATGATGTACAAAAACCTGCTATATTGTAATGGAATTAATACTTTAAGTAACTGTCTTTAAAGAGAATCTGTTCTGTCAGTGAGCTATCAGACTAGCACACTCACCACAAGAAATTCTTATAAGGGGAAATGGGAAGAACAAAGAGGAAACATGCACAAGAGTTTTAAATAAGCTGTCTTAAGTAAATACACTTGGAAAGCAGTTAAGCAGTTATCAATAATCCTGTTCCAAAATTACAGGCATGGCATTAACAAATAGGGAACCTGGAGATTAAATGAAGAAACTCATCACTGAATGAAGGGAAAGCCACTTATTAGAACCAATCTAAGAACACAGAGGAACAACAATTAGATGTAGGAATCCAAAGAAGCTTTTTCTGTGCGTGAGAAAAGTCAATCAAACTTGAAGAAACACATGCATTTATGCAGCTCAACCATTTTAAAAATCTTCCATAAAAGCACGTGATCTGTTATTTAAAAAGTAATATTAATACAGGAACTCCTTCCTAACATCACTGTTCACCTCAGAAACAGACTTATATATGATGGACAAAAATCAGGCTTGGAAAGACGGATTACAGTTCCCAAGCTAACTGCTGCGAAGGCCTAGCCTGGGAATAGAAGAATCATGAGATTCTAAAAAGATGCAGTTCTCTGGCCAATTGTTTAGTTCAGTCATGTTAGAGAGAGAAAACTAAAACATGACACCAAAGCAAATAAAAAGCGAAAAAAAATTCTACAGTATGAGACTGTTTGAATCCACCAAAAAGACTTCAGGTACCACTACGATTGGTCACTGCCACTTGTAAAAAATAATTTGCTAGGAGTGGACATGGACATACTTTTCTGCTCTGTACTGGAATTTCACCAACTGTCAGAATTATCTATTTCAAATCACTTAAGATTTTTCCTTTTCATATGACTTAACTAGTTTGTTCTAAGATTCCAGTTTCCCTTCCCTGCATTTCTGCAAAATTACGAAAAATCCCAGTATAGTCAAAACTGCTTATTTAAGGTCAATTCATTTTAAAGCTGGTGGAATCTAGGAACTCAACATGTGAATGTAGTTTCTTACTACAACAATTTGTCAACATCATGCCCTCACTTGATTTATACAATACTTACAGATCTGCTCCCCTAACAAAAGCACTCTGGTAAGATAGAAAGTGTTTTAGTTTTGCAACTTACCAGTTTAAATGTACCTGTCAACAAGCACAACAAGAAACTGTTTTAAAATACTGTAGTTACGAGAGTTTATCTACACAGGTTCTGCATACATTTTCATGATTTTCCAGTCATATAACTTGCTTTATGTCACAAACTAGAAACTGGAATGACTAGCTTATTTATTAAAATATTTTGCTTCTACTGCAGATTTAACAATGGAATGGAATTTCACCATTCAGTTAGGTCTTCTTTTGAAACAGTAGTTCCACAACAGAACACACACAAATAAAGCCAAATGATGCAGCCATTATTTGAAAAGCCCTACAGAGAAAAAGAGGAACTATCTGAAAAGTTTCTAAACAGTTCATGGATTTCATATTCAGGCTGAACACTACTGATGCAGTGTTCTGGACTCATGTATACGTCAAGATCACCTATACCACAAAACAATTCGGGTAGCTTTCGAGCTATCACAGAATGCTCAACTTCAGGACGAGCTGAATTAATCTTACATTCACCTTTTGAACATGAATCTCATGCAAACATTGTTATATTAAACTTGAATATATTGTTTGTTGTACAGGTTTACTGAAACAATTTATTTTTCCTTTGATACTCCTAAATGTGGATCTTCTATGCAAAGGAGTATGTCCCAGAACTTTCAGTCGCTGAAATAAACACACCAGCAAAGAAGGCTACTATTTTAATTTAGAGACAAGAACAAACAGATTACACAATATATCAGCTACAAAAAAAAAAAGGCAAGTAAAGTTACTTACCCATCATATTTATTAATATTAACTTCAAATAAATTGTCCTTTGCATGGTTAGCATGTTCAGTTACTATGAAAAAAACCACATAAAAACATTACTATTATAAATTGGTATATAATATACAATTATAAAAATATTATTAATTTATTAATAAAAACAATTCTATTACCAATGTGACCATAAAACAGCCTGACCATAAAATGCGTTTCAAAAGATTTTATGCCAATTGAAAGAGAATGCACTGCAGTATATACGGGTAAGTATTTCACTAAAAAAATTGTTCACATGAACAATTGGTTTTAACAGTAAAAGTAAAAAAGAGAAGAAAGCCTGTAACTTATAAATCAAGAGTTCAAATAGCTCAGAAATACTGGAGGTTTTCATTTAGTAAGCAGAAAATTGATATAAGGTCACCATTTATCTGGCTACCTATGCTTTAATTAGAAAACATTCCCTTTCTACTGCTTAGTTTAATTTCCTTAGTAAGAAAAGGTAAGTGACAGGAGGAACTTAAGCTACTCATAGATGTTTTAAAGAGTTCATATTATGTTTATTAAGAAATTAAAATATTCATTACTCACTAACAACATCAGTGGAGATAGAAGCCAGACTGAAGAGTGGAGCAACTTTCTGTTCATAAATACTCTTCCCTTGCCGTTTTCCTCCATACGGATTAATATACACAAGCAACTGCTTTGGTCTAGACTCTGCAGTAAGGAAAAATATTATATTATACTGCTTTTGTACACAAAACAAATATTCAACAATACAAAACAAACCTGTAAACATCAAAGTGAACACAGCATACAAGCCTTTTATAACTCTTTATTAACTCTTATAACTCCGTAACTCTTTATCAAAGAGCTATAAAAACCTGATTCATCTATTCTCTTTATTACACTGAGGATACTGACAGTATTGAATAAATTGGTAATAAAACAGCAGGTGAAAGTCTGAATTATTTCATCTGACTCCATGTCTCACACTCTTACTGTTCTTGCAGTACCTTCCCACTAAATCATATTAGTATCACAGGCGTACAAAAGATAAACCAAGGGCAGCAATAGGAAAGGCACTTGTGAGTGAAGCATATATAGAAATACTTTTACATTAATTTATTTAAGCAACTTTCCCGTTTTGGTAACATAGTTAAAATGCATTTCCTTTCTGTGATAAAGACACAGTAAGAATACCTTACAAAACTACAAGCTGCACAGCATGCACTTGCCCTATAGTGTAACCCCTTCCTCCCAGAAAACACCTTTGTTATAACTATCCCAAATTTGTTTAAATAGTTATGGATTTACATTGGTGATGGGAATTAAAACAATTATTACACCTCTGTATGAACAGATACACAAAACTGTAATGCTTGCTGCACCTAGAGAGCTTTCTTTTTTATATGGAACACAAAGACCTGCTATAACATCTGTACTTCCTCAGATTGAATTCTAAGTTATTATTTTAAAAGGAAAGAATAAACAGTTATTAGACTAGCACACTTGCGTAATAAATCCACACAAGCTAGACTGAATGTTTTAAAGCTGCCACACAACCAAAGCACCATTCACCCTCTCTGAGAACCTGTTACCTTCTCTGAAATAGTTTGTTGCAATACAATGAACACTGCAATCAAACGCAGATGACTGCCTAGGCCACATCTCTCACAGATGTACTCAGTGCATGTACAAACCCCATTTTTTTAATATTTTATTGGAAGCCAGACACCTCATGTAAAATACACAAAACAAAAACATTAGTAAGATGTGTGATTCCAATGCCTTTGTAGAAGAACATTTTTTGTTAAATATCCATTTTTATTCTGTAAGCATTAAGAACCTGCTTGAGTCACATCATAGGTGTGTTGCATCCTTCCCTTTCTCTGGCTCTGTGTCTCAGACAGACCTCAGGCCTACACTACAAGTAGCTTATCTCCAGTCCTGCCTCCAGCTCTACCTCCTGCTGCTCCTGTCTGGCCTTCCTGGATGGACCCGATTACGTTATCTCATCTGGGCTGTAAATGGGACCTGCTGCTATCCCCCCATCCCTGCTCTGCCCACCCTGCCCAGATCCAGTGGGACTGCACCCTGGTTGGTGAGGGCACTGCCTGTGCCACGGTCATCCTTGACCCCCTTTCTGCCATGGAGTTGCTCTGCTCCTGCCACTTCCTGACATCTATCAAGGCACCTCAGGAATAACTCCTGCAAAACTACTTTCAGCCTTTTAAGAAGTAGATGTCCAAGAGTCCCAGAAATGATTAATGGAAACTCTTACTACATAAAGCACATTGCTGATGAGAGAGACTGGAAAGATGAGACACACACAAAAAAGCCACCCATAAATCTTACAATTCCTACAATCCTTGTCCTCAACTCTCTAGAGTACCTCAAATCTCTGAGCTTACAGCTGTCCTTTACTTCCTCCAAACCTATAGTCACCTAAAGCCTCTGCTAAGCTTCTAATGTATCCCTGTTTTGTGAAAACAATTTACATCTGGGCAAAACTGTAAGACACCTATATCCCTGACTGATTGGAGTAAAACACTCAGTACAACTTAGCAAATATGCAAGATACAAAAGTAGTGATAAGAACGAGGCACTTCAACTCTCAGCTCCCCTAACTTTGGAGCATACGCTGATCTTAAGAGTTTAAAAAAGCAGATATATCAAAATAATATTAATTGATGTACAAGCCTGAAAAATGATGCTGCAAATGTCAATAGTGTAGCCAAACTTACGCTGCATTTCAAGTAATTCTTTCAGTGCCTGTATCCACTGATTACACAAGTGCTCATCAACACACCAAAACGTCACATCACTGCACCGCCAGCGGTGATTTCGGGCTTTCTTCACGTAATACACTATTTAAATTAAAAAAAAAAAAAAAAAAAAAAAAGGCACAATGAGACAATTCTATGAAATGACAAATCTATTTCAGAGGTCTCCAAAATATTTACTGTTAGAAAAAAGTGGTCAGTTAACCCCCACCACACATTTCTGCAAGTGACACAAAAGTGACACAAGCATTCAGAATGTGAACAGGATTTCTGTAAAAAATCAAAATGAAAATATAAACACTTGCTCTAGGCCATTATCTTATAGTAGGTACCCAAACGTAAACTTCTTTTTAAACCAAATACGATCCATTTTCCATAAACTGATTATAGACAAAGTCATACAAAAGTTCACTGAGCTTATACATTATTTTATCCGTATTAAAGTCTGCAGTGTCTACATAATATAAAATTCCATAAGATTAAGAGGGTAATCCAAACCCTCACATCAGCTCCCATGTAACCATCAGGATGAACATAATTTCATAAAGCTAAACTTCGAGAAAAAAGACTTAGAGTTTTCTTGTGCATTAAGAACCAAGCTGGTAAGACAAGAAGCACCCTTACCTTTCCATTTACAGTATCACCAATCATTGTTACCAAAGGACTAAATGAGGAAAGTACTGTACAACATAAAATTCTGGCATGGGAGCAATCACATTTGCCCCAGCTTTGCAGCACAGAAGTCACCACTCTTTCCCCAAACAAACAGAAATTTATTTCTGGCACATTGTTTTAAGAATGCAGTCAATAATACAAAGAACCTTTACATGAACACATTCTGATGGTTAGGGATAATTTAAAAAAACCCAAACATTTAGCATTAATTTTTCCAGCCTTTCTCTTAATTTTCTAGTCAAGTAGTAGAAAGCAAGTGTCCTGCTGCAAAGTCATTCAGCAACGGAAATGTAAGACATTGGTTAGGACTTCATTAAATAACTAAACACAGCCTGTGTTCTTAAATGAAGGGGTTTGTTTTCCAAAATAAGGATCTTTCAGTGTAAATTGGCAGATTTTTGGTGTGTGGGGGGTTGTTTCCTTGTTGTTGTGGGGTTTTTGGTTAGGGTTTTCTTTGTTTTTTGGGGGGTGGTGCTTTGTCGTTTTTTTTTGTTGTTTTGTTTTGTTCGTTTGTTTGTTTTTTTCTTTTTTTTTTTAAATGCATCATTTCTGTTAAAAAAAATTCTGAACATTCCTTTTGAGTCTGACCTAAATTACCCTCAACAAAGTAAATAGCACAAACACCCTGAGACTGTATTTGCCTTACCTGTGAAAGCATGTGGCTTTGCCATTTTTTGCCATTTGCCAATATTATGGTGTTTCTTGTTAGGTTCAGTTTCTTCTACAGCAATGATCTCAGAGGTTGGTACAAAACAGTTTTCTGTATAAACACAAGATCTTACACATTAACATCTTAAACCAGCACCAGAGTGATTATTTCTACACATATATTTCTTCACATAATATGATACAGACATATAATTAGAATACCTGCTCAATAAGCACAACCAACAGTATAAGTGGAAATTTGCTGAATATTTTCAATTTCCTTTTGCCTTTAGCCAAAAGCACATAACCCATAACCACCTATGATCTAGGGCAAATACTACATTAAATGTCTATGATTTCGCAGAAAATTAAGTATACTGAGTGTAAAAACATTTTTGCACGAAGTCAAAATCCAGCAACATTGATTTCAGAGCAATGAAACTGACCCTTCAATGACAACTAGTCCAGATATTTGAAAGTGAATAGCACAAACTACTTCAAAGAATGTGCAACTAAATCTAGTTCAGAGAGACTACAGAGGCTATTTGTTATTCTCAAGTAAGTAGTTGGTTTATGAAAGAAGCGCATTCATATGAATTCTTAAGACTTTAAATCCCACTAAGCTTTTAAACTTCAGGATCTCCTAAGAAGCAAATTCTAGATGTTATGTTTGGGTACTGTTAAATATATTTCCCTTGTATCAAATTCAGAATTCCTGTTTTTCAGAATTAAAGCCCTCTTGCTCTTATACTATGAAAGAATTTCCTCCACCCTCTCTTTTTTCTCTTGTAATTCCTCAACATCATCTCAGTCTTCACTCCTGTCAAATTGAGGATTTTGTCTCATTTTCACTACTGATTTCAAACTTTCTCTGCTTTTACCTTACCTCAGAAAAATAAAAAAAGTAGAACTGAAAATGCATGCTTTGTATTTATGTACAAGCAAGCACTCTGTGTATATACACACATAGGAAACATTTAATTACATAAGATTATTATTATAATATAATGTGATATAATAACAAGTATAATATACTATTTCTTTCATACATAGATAGAAGAGATGTACATAAAGAGATATTAAACACATAAAATACAAACACTAATACTGTTGTTACTGGGGAGTTTTAGCCAACATTTCATCTTCCTCACTGTTTTGCAGAAGTACCACAGTGGTGGTGAGGAATGTAAAATAAGCAAAATATTTTCCTGAACTCTTCACAGTGTTAACTACAATTCATCTGTCACTAGTTCAATTTTATTTTTTCTCCCTGTCCTATTTATTTGTTTTAGTTCGGGTTGTTACCTATTGACATGTGTAGACTGCACACACAATGTTTTTTTCTTTTACAGGTGTGTTTTAGTATTTGACTTCATTTATATACTTTTAGGGATTTTATCTTCCCAGAGGTTTTTTAGCTTGATTCCAAAGAAATGTAGCCTCCAAACTTTGCACTGAGGTCCTTCAGGAATCTGGTTGTTTTAAAATGTTTTAACCACTCACAAAACAAATTTTGGCTCATAATTGCATTTACTATACTTAAGGCATGATGGAGAAATGCAGCAGTCACAGGATGGCTTTACAAAGATCCCACAGTGGAGATGAACTCACTAAAAACATTTTACTTGTATACAGCTACAGATATCATACATGCACACATGTAAGAATATATCAAGCATTTAACATTGTATAGTAACAGTTAATTGGTCTTCCTAGCATTCGGAGATCTGAAACGGGATCTCAGTAAGATTATTCGCCTATTCATTTATTCAAGGAAAAAAAAATACAGAAGAGATGGAACAATATATTAAGGGAAGGGAGCATGTTCTTTGACCTTTCTTTCCCAGAACTGCTTTTAGTTCTCATTTTTCTACTGGCTATGCCACCTATCCATATGCCAGAATATGAAAGAAAGCTTGTTGCATTTATAAAGATTGCACTTAAGTGGTAACTCATTTTGTTGTTGCTCACAGATATGCTACAAAACTGACAAACTACATTTAGATTAAAATTTTAATGACAGTGCTTTAATGAACATTTTGGAAAATATGTTTTGGATACTTATTTGCATGTATGCTAGGAGCAGCAAAAGAAATAATTGTTTTAGTAGGCATTTTCTATATAAAAAAGCTGTTTAACTGTACAGATTGCGAATAGATTAAAAAGAACTTCCAAATCTGTATCACTGAAAGCATTTCTTCAGAGTATATATTTTAACACATATTATGCAGCTTATATTAACAACCATAGACCTTGAGATCACTTCTACTAAGCTCCCCTAATTCTTCAATGTGTTCTCGAACACTCACATGACTGGAACTTCTGCTTTTCAAGTAAAACTCTTCACTTATGTGGCAAAAAAGCAAAGAGTACATGTTTTAATTATATATGTGCGTTTTTTTATCTTAACCCATGAGAGTCACATATCTGAAAAAAACAGATTCCTGAAAAAAAAAAAAAAAAACAAAACCCAAAACAAACAAACAAAAAAACCCCAAACAAAACAAAAAGGAACAAAACAAAATCAAAGAACACAGTGATCCCACCTTCCCCCTGTAAATCTTTGGGTTTGGTTAAAGTCTGAGAAGTTTCTGTTCTATGCATAACAGCTATGCCAGTTGTGGTCCTCAGTACTCCTTGGCACTGTACAAGCATCAAACAACTCCACTGCTCTGACAGTATACACTCCATTCTTAAAGCAGTCAAAACCACACACTACCTAATACGGTAACTGCAGAGGGCCAGGAAAATGCAAGGCTGTCTCAAATATAAGCAGGTTATTCAGAACATTACCTACAGCTTATAAAACCAAATCTGAATGCAGTAGAATTTGTGTTTGAATAGAGCTGAAGAATTTCTATCAGTGCAGATATGACTCAATCACTATTTGACTTAGTGTTATACAGTATATTGTTTAATCAGAAAGCAAATCAACTACTTGGTCCTACCATCCCCCCCTTCCCCACAAGGGAAAAGTTTCCAGTGCAAAGAAATCAGAGACCTTCAATACAAGCAGCACAATACTGCTCCTATAAACACAATGCCCTCATCTGCCACTTAATCACCAAAACCCTCCCAATAAAAATAAGTAGGTCTATCGCACCCCCTTTGAAAGGTCAACAAGGTTCACATATGTACTAATGATAGTCCTTTCCCACACCTACTGTTGTGTATTTTAACGTATTATCAAGTAGCATGAACCATTTCTTTCACTGATTTAGCACAAACTGTTCACTCCTAAAGGCTTTTACCTTTATGAGTTTCTCCTGAAACATTGAAAATCTTACTGACACATTAACAAAAAAAAAAATCAGTACTAACACCAGCACTACTATATCAACATCAATGAAAAAAGTTAAACTATGGGCTCAGACCATACCAAACAAAGAATTTCACTTGGCTCAGTACAAAATATTCAATCAAGCAGCATACAACAGTTCCTAGACAAAATTCCAGACAAAATACCGTGACTTTTTCAACATACACATCTAGATTAAAGAGACTGAATTTTGAGTTCAGAAATACTGAAGCACATATCAGTTTTCTTCAGCTTAATCTCAAAGATCTTCACACATTTATGTTTTCATGTCTCACCTTGTTCAATGTCTAGCATACATGACACACTAAAGACAATGAGTTGTCCATCCAGAACAGCCAGATGAAGGGGCATGGCAGAAAAAAACTTAATTAAAAAAACAAACAAAACACACAATGGACAGGTGACAGCCTTCCCAGCACACTGGCTGTGCCAGTTATGACTCTTTCGGGGTTACAGTGCTCTTACAGTCTTAACAGACACTCTTCTTGAAGTACAAACTGACAAATCAGCAAAATACTGCATCAGATGCGTACTGCCTTTCACCATATTAAACAAGTGGGGGAAAAAAAAAAAAGGCAAGGTAAGCACACCAACAATGGGCTTTCTTTGTGAAAAACATAGCCAGCAGTTGTGAAGTTTGTTCTTCTGTTAAGAACTTTTTGGTGCGGCATCGCTGCCTGCCACTCCCACAGAATGCCTCCTGAGTTCATACACAAACTCACACAGAACCCCATTCAAGGTTTCTTCATTCATCACTGCCAGCTACGTATCCCGCAGGCCAAATTCCTCCCTCAGAAATGTGTTAACTCAAAGCAACACACACATGTGCAAAAGCATAACAACATTGCTGATTTGGCTTATTTGATTTAAATAAAAAGCATTTGGTTTATTCTTAAAATTCAGATCAGGCCCATGGACGCAGCAGCATTCAGAATGAATTTCAACTATTAGTATACTCTTGTGACTTAAAATTATTAACAACCAAAAAGCTGTGGTGCAGATTTAAAGTATTTTTTCAGTCACTTTGAAAACTAATTTACTGTTACAGACCACATAAATGGTAAGTTATTATGCCTTAAGTTTAATCTTTGCGTTCACCTAAAAGCAGGTAAATAAGAATGTTTTCTGTCAGAAGGTACATTGCATTATATTGATCAGGTACTACAGAGAGCCAGACCAGAATAAGAGAAGATGGTGGATGTGGATATGTATATACAGCGGAATTACAGAGAATTCACATCCTGGGGGAGGAGGAAGAAAAAAGGTGTAATGACTAAATGATTTCATTAAAAACTGTGGAAGTCACAGAAGCATTTGAAGGCTGTGATGTCACAATTTTCAGCCATGTATAGGGAAATGGGGTTTTTTACAAAAAAAAAAAAAAGGTAAATCTTCAAGTACTTTGTAAACCAACAGACAATAGATCAGTTCCTAATATGAACAGACACACAGCTGCTACTTCACATTACGTAGCTTAATTTGAATCAAATCACAGCCACTTGAATTTGGATCAGTTTGCATATTTAAACTGTACTACTGAATGTTTTCCCATTGATTAATTTTTTTTAATTTCCAAATTAAATCTTTCCAACTCAACTATGAATATTTTAAAGTTAAAGCAAGAAATAAGATGCACTTCTTCACCTTAAAGGGAAAAAAAAAAAAAACAAAAACAAAACAAAACCCACCAAAGAGTCATATGCAGAAAGACACATAGCGTTTAATGTAGGGTGCATCTATATTTGAGTAATATATCTTCCACAAGAAGATACATTCCAAAGAAACAAAGCTTTCTAAAGCTATTATTCCCCACATCCTACTGGTTCAGTGTAGTCAGTGGAACTGCCTAGAGAAAAATATTATTCAGATTTTTACACGTGCCCATTGCCTTTTGGGAACAACTGAAGAAAAATAACCTCGACTAAGGATGTGCTAACACACTACAGGTGTGTGAGACCTTGTTTCCAAGTAGGCCTACTTCTGTTGTCTTGGTGCTGTGTTTATCAAACTGAGCATTCTTTAGAATCCACAACATCAGAATGGCATCATTCTTATGAATGCTAGTCCTGAGGCTTCCTCGAGTGTTTTTTTTAGGGGGAAAGCTGGAAAAGACACACCAAGGGAGAATTCTGAAGGGAGAAATAGAAGGGTTAAAAGAAAGTGCACATGATAAGTGAAGGTGTACAGTCTGGTACCTGGTTTAATCATCCCCTTCATGCTTGGACTTTACAATTACAAAACCAGAAATGTGCCAACAGAATCTCATTCTGTGTTTGTAACCCCTTAGTACTAGGCATGATATAGTCTTAGCCAATACTTTCAAAATAACCCTAAATACATATGTACAATACATAATCTGCTATGAAATTTGGTACATAACTTTTATCACGTGTTACTTGCTGACTGTGCCATCAACATGAGGAAATAATAAAACAATTGATCTGCCCAGCTTTGCAGATCAACTGAGTATCATGGTGATGTCTTACAAGGTTGAAAAATAATCTTCTTCAGGATATTTGAAGATGAAGACATGCCTAAGAAAAAAAAAGGTTCATAGCTAAAAGTAACAGAGAAACACATGAAAAATTTCAGATAAAACTTTCCTCAGTGCGAACAAGTCTGACCAACCAAACAATAGGAAACGGGAACCTCATTACACTGACGACAGAACTTGAAAATATGATGCTGTCAAACAAGGTCTAACAGTAGAAAGGAAAGTAAACAATATGTAGGATTTAAGGTTTTAAAAACATACCATAACTTGTATAAACATTTTATGTTTTTGTTATTGCTAGCATCTTCTCAATGATAGCATTCGAAATAATTCTTCTGAACAAATACTTCTTTATTCACAAAATCCATTTTAACAGAATGTTTTTGGTTTTGTTTTTTTTTTTTTTTTTAAGCATATTTTTTAATGTCATTGTGCACAGATGAGCAAACACAAAAATGTCCCCATATTCTGTAAAACTATATTTTCCTGGACAATAGGAAAAAGTCTCTGTTGTTTCCTATCCGTCCCTGAATTTGAATGCAACAGGGAGAGGTAGATATTTCAACACTCCTAGAATATACCTAACTATAGGTCTAGTTCCTTACCTGGCCAAGTCTGAAAACCTTGACAAAATATAGACCAAACTATTTTTACTTCTGTTGGTAAATCCAAGACAGTAATAAATACTCAGAAAATAAGCAGCCCTGAGTTTTTCAGTTTAAAGACAACTGTTTCACTGTAATAACTACATATTAAACAAAAATTATAGCACTTCTGTACTGCATAATTAAGTCTGTGTTTAGGCATACTGAACAGTAGTCACACAGTCAAAAGCTAAATGGCAGAAAGATACCAATCTTGGTCAAGCAACTCCTCTGAAATTATATGCTTCTAACTAACCATCTTCCATATTATAAATGGGTTTTATATTCTGTCATGTATGCTGCTCATATTTCCAAAATAATTGTAGAGAACACCATGAGCCATCCCAGGTCTTAAAAGAGCTTAAAGACAACAGGGCAGGAAAAATACAAAACTGTGATTGTATTGAAGACTACAAAGCCCTGCAGCTGCAAGCAAAACATTCTGGTGTCCGTTATCTTTTCTTCCATTTTACCAGTTAGAGGAAAGGCTGCACCCAGAAATATACGTGTCATGCAAATCCAACTTCTGGCTTCATGGCCAGTGCCATCATAAGGGCTTTAGTTTTTATGACAATGTGACATTCTTCAATGACTACAGCCTACTAGGGAGGGATGGGATCCACCCGTCTAGAAGAGGCAAGGGAATATTTGGTAGCAGGTTGGTGAACTTGGTGAGGTGGACCTTAAACTGAAGGACTTGGGGGCAGGGAGGGGTGTCCTAAGTGGTCACACTTGCGCCACTGCAACGAACTGGGGAATAAGCCAGGCCAACCAGAGCAGTGACAAAATGTTCCTTAGCCACCTCCCAAGATGTGAACCAGAAGACCAACCACCTCAAGTTTATGTATACCAATGCACACAGCGTGGGGAACAGGAGGAACTGGAGCTCCGCACCCAGTCAGAAAGTTATGATTTCATAGAAGTATCTGAAACATAGTGAGACAACTCACCTGACTGGAGGATCACGATGGACAGCTATAGTCTGCTTTGTAAAGACAGGCAGGGAAGAAGAGGAGGAGGAACATGCTCTATGTCAAGGAGAACCTTGAGTCTATAGAAGTCAACTACAGTGACTGCGGAAGCCCTATTGAACGCGTCTGGGTCAAGACCAGAGGAGTTGTCTCCAAGGGGGATCTTACAGTAGACATCTGCTACCAATCTCCAAACCAAGATGATGAGGCCAACAAAGCAATATTTGGGTCACTTAAACAAGCATCTGGTTAACAGCATCTGGTTCTTATGGGTGACTTCAACTACCCAGACATTTGTTGGAAGAACAACACAGCAGATACACGTCATCCATCAAATTCTGGAATGCACAGAGGACTGCTTCCTCATACAAATGTTAGATGTGCCAACCAGGAATAAGGAACTGCTGCACTTGCTACTCACAAACCAAGAAAACCTGCTTTGTAATATCTCAATTAGTAATAGCCTTGGCTGCAGTGATCACAATATTGTGGAGTTTGGGATCCTGCAGAGCATGGTGAAGGTTAGTATCAGACAAAGATTTTAGATTTTAGAAGAGCAAACTTCAGCTCACTCAGAGCTCAGTTGGGAGTGATTCCACTGGAAGCTTCCATGGAAGATAAAAGAGCTAGCAAGTGCTGTGAGTTTTTCAAGAACATTCTCTTGGAAGCACAAGAACAGTTCATGATCTTTAAAGGTAAGGGAAGTAGGCGGAGCAAGAGACACCCCCCCACCCCCCCCTTGACTTAACTGCAAGTTTCTGAGTCTGCTCAAAACCGAGAGAGAAGCATATCAGAGATGGAAAAGCAGACGAATACCTGTTGAGAACTACAAGGGAATTACCAGGATGTGTAGAGATACAGTTAGAAAAGCAAAAGCTCAACTCAAACTGACATTGGCCAGAGATGTCAAAAACTAAAAGAAAGGGCTCTTCAGGTACATAAACAACAAGCAGAAACAGAAGGAAAATACTGGCCTGCTGTTAAACAGGAGAGGTGAATTAGTCACCAACAGTCCTGGAAAGGCAGAGGTTCTCAACACTTTCTTCACCTCTGTCTTTACCACCACTGTTGGGTCCCAGGCCTTGGGAACTAAAATCCAAGTTGATGCAAACACAGGCCCACCGTCAGTGAAGGAAGAATTGGTATGAAAACTATTACAGGAGCTTGACCCCTACAAATTGATAGGCCCTAGCATTATCTACCTGAGGGTGTTAAGAGAGCTGGCTGACACCGTTGCGAAGCCACTCTCCACAATCTCTGAGAAGTCACGGAGATTGGGGGACATCTCAGAAGACTAGAAAAAGGCTAATGTCACCTCCACCTAAAAGGAATCATAATCCCGTCAATCTTATTTCAACCCCTGGGAAAGTTATGGAAGGAATCCTTGTAGGGGCTATCACAATGAAGTATGTGATTGGGAAAAGCCAGCATGGATTCAACAAGGACAAATCATACTTGACAAACCTGATTGCCTTCTATGACAAAGTAACCTGATCATCTGATGTGGGGCAAGTGGTGGACGTTGTCTACCTGGATCTCTCCAAGGCTTTTGATACAGTTCCCCACAGCCTCCTACTAGAGAAACTAATGTGTTAGGGTCTAGAGAAGTGGTCTGTGTGGTGGGTGGGGAACTGGCTGACAGGCCACACCCAGAGGGTGATGGGAAATAGCTCTTTTTCAAACTGGCAGCCTGTCCCAAATGGTGTCCCCTA
Source organism: Tyto alba (assembly GCF_018691265.1). Lineage (NCBI taxonomy): Eukaryota > Metazoa > Chordata > Aves > Strigiformes > Tytonidae > Tyto > Tyto alba. The sequence goes on along the minus strand of NW_024881282.1, from coordinate 73,243,272 downwards.
GGGACCGGTACTGGGCCCAACTCTGTTGAATATCTTCTTAAGTGATCTGGATTATGGGATCAACTATACCCTGATAAAGTTTGCCAATGATACCAAACTGCGTGGGGAAGTGGACACTTCAGAAGGGAGTTCTGTTCTGTGACCATGTGCACAGGCCAAGGGCAATCATCCTACCTGACCCTCAAGGCAGAAAGGGTGGACACTTGTCTGAGAGCAAGGGCCGCAGCTCTGGCTGGGGGGTCCGCACCATCTACCCCAGCAGTGGCTGATGCTTCCACCAAGATGGAGCTGCTGAAGGGAGAGGCTACAGTTCAGACCTTAAGCCTGTGGGAAGTGCCCAGACCTTTCTCGTGGGGCAGGGACAGGCAGCAGACCTGCCTGCAAAAGGCGTGCCCAGCTCCTGCACTGGAGGCTGGGCTGCAGAAGGTGGTAAGAAGGCTGCATAGCATCAGGGAGGCTAAAAAGGAGTTAGATAGCTGGTTCCAAGTGTAGTCTGCAGTGGACCCACATCCCATGGCCAAACAACCAAAAACTCTCCCACTGGCACTCACAGAAGGGAGCCAATAATACAAAAGAATGGAAGCTTGCAACGGCAAGGACTTGCAGGAGGAAGAGACGTTCTTCAAAGCCTGAGGTGCCCCTGCATAACTGCTTCACTGCTCTGCAGACTGAAGAGGAAAGTACTGTCACATGAGGAGTCACTGGAGCTGAGTAAGGCAGCCTGGTCTGCTCCTCATGTAACAGCTAGTGCAACTAAGAAAAGGCGATGGGTGATAGTAGTAGGTGACTCTCTTCCAAGAGGTACAGAGGCACCATCTGCCAACCCGACATCTTCTCTAGACAGGTGTGCTGCTTACCTGGGGATTGTATCAAGGATGTAACCAAGAGACTACTGAGCCTCTTGTTTCACATGAGCACCAATGATGCAGCCAGGAGCAGTCTGAGGAGTATCAAGAGGGATTACAGAGCCCTGAGAGCAGCAGTAAGGGCTGGAGAGCAGGTAGTTTTTTCACCAATCTTCCAGTCAAAGAGAAGGGGTTCGAAAGGGCCAGTTCAATATGGTGAATCAACAATTACTTATGGGACTGATGCCACAGCCAGGGGTTTGGCTACTTAGACTATGGGACTCATTTTGAGAAACCTGGTCTACTGGAGGCTGATGGGTTCCAACTGTTGGAGAAGGGGAAGAGCATCTTCGGCCATAGGCTTGCCAAGCTGATAAGGAAGGTTTTAAACTAAAGCTGCTGGGGGAGGGGAACCACAATCCATCCCACTCCTACCAGTTGGATGCCAGTGCCAGCAGTAGATGCTCAGAGCCTGGAGAGAGATCACAAGTCATCAGGAGAGCACCTGAAGAGCAGCAGAAAGGAATTCCAGCCAGTGATTCAGCTTCACTGGGGGCCCAACTTCAGTGCCTCTATGCAAACACACGTAGCATGAGGAATAAACAAGAGGAGTTAGAGACATGCGCACGCCTGCAGTGCTACGATCTTACTGGCATCACAGAGATGTGGTGGGATGGCTTCTATGCCTGGAGTGTTGGAATGGAAGGATAGAGGCTCTTTAGGAAGGACAGGCAGGGGAAATGAGGAGCGGGTGTTGCACTCTATAAACAGATAGGAGCAGCCTCACGCTCAAAATCCTTGGCCCTCATGAGGGACTTCAGTCTGTTGGAGGGACAACACAGCAGGGCACGACCAATCCACGAGATTCCTGGAATACACTGATGACAATTTCCTTCTCCGAGTGGTAGAGAAGCAAAAGAGGAGAGGTGTTATGCTGGACCTTGTTCTCACCGGCAAGGAGGGGCTGATGGGAAATCTGAAGCTCAGGGGCAGCAGTGACCATAAAATGGTGGAGTTCAAGATCCTTAGGGCAGCGAGGAGGGTGTGCCGTGAGCTTGCTACCCTAGACTTCAGGAGAGCAGCCTTTGGCCTCTTCAGGAATCTGCTTGGTAGATAAAGCTCTGGAGGGAAGAAGGGCTCAAGAAATTTGGTTAATATTCAAGGATCACCTCTAAGCTCAGGAACGATTCATCCTGACAATGAGGAAGTCAGGTAAAAATGCCAGAAGGCCTGCATGGATGAACAAGATGCTCCTGGACAAACTCAAACACAAAGGAAGCCTACAAAGGGTGGAAGCAAGGACAGATAGCCTGGGAAGAACATAGAGAAACTGTCCAAGTAGCCAGGTATCAGGTTAGAAAGGCCAAATCCCTAATAGAATTAAATCTGGCCAGTGACATCAAGGGCAACAAGAAAAACTTCTATAGGTATGTCAGTGATAAAGGGAAGACTGGGGAAAATGTGAGCCCTCTGTGGAAGGAAATGGGAATCACGGTTACACGGGATATGGAGGTGGCTGAGGTACTCATCGACTTTTTTGCCTGTATTCACTGGCAAGGGCTCCAGCCACACCGCCCAAGATGCAAAAGGCAAAGGCAAGGACTGGGAAAATGAAGAACTGCCCACTGTAGGAGAATATCAAGTTCAAAACCATCTAAGGAACCTGAAGGTGCACAAGTCCACTGGACCTGATGAGATGCATCCACAGGTCCTGAGGGAACTGGCAGATGAAACATCTAAGCCACTACCCATCATATTTGAGAAATCGTGGCAGTCCAGTGAAGTTCCCGCTGACCAGAGAAGGGGAAACATAACCCCCATTTTTAAAAAGGGAAAAAAAGGAAGACCCAGGGAACTACAGGCCAGGTAGTCTCCCCTCTGCACCTGACAAGATCATGGAGTGGATCCTCCTGGAAACTAAGCTAGGGCACATGGAAAAGAAGGAGGTGATTGGTGACAGCCAACATTGCTTCACTAAGGGCAAACTGACCTGACAAATTTAATGGCCTTCTACAATTGTGTTACAGTTCTGGTGGACAAGGGAAGAGCCACTGACATCATCTACCTGGACTTGTGCAAAGCATTTGACACTGTCTTGCACAACACCCTTGTCTCTAAATTAGAGATACGGATTTGACAGATGGACCACTCAGTGGATAAGGAATTGGCTGGATGGTCATCCTCAGGCAAGTTGTAGTCAATGGCTCAGTGTCCAAGTGGAGACCAGTGACGAGTGGCATTCCTCAGGTGTTAGTACTGTGACTGGTGCTGCTTAACATCTTTGCTGGGGACATGGACAGTGGGATTGAGTGCAACCTCAGCAAGTCTGCTGATGACACCAAACTGTGTGGTGCGGTTAACACACTGGAGGGAAGGGATGCCACCCAGAGGGACCTGGACAGGCTTGAGAGGTGGGTCCATGCAAACCTCATGTATTTCAACAAGGCCAAGTGCCAGGTCCTGCATGTGGGTCAAGGAAATCCCAAGCACAAATACAGGCTGGGTGATGAGTAAATTGAGAGCAGCCCTGTGGAAAAGGGCTTTAGGTTATTAGCAGATGAAAAAATGAACATGAGGCAGCAATGTGGGCTGGCAGCCCAGAAAGCCAAACACATGCTGGGCTGCATCAAGAGAAGCACGGCCAGCAGGTCAAGGGAACGGATTCTTCCCCTTTACTCCTCTCTCATGAGACCCCCCCCTGCAGTGCTGTGTCCAGCTCTGGGGTCCCCAACATAAGGAGGACACGGACCTTCTCGAGTGGGTCCAGAGGAGGGCCATGAAGATGATCAGGGGGTTGAAGCACCTCTCCTGTGAGGACAGGCTGAGAGAGTTGGGGTTGTTCAGCCTAGAGAAGAGAAAGCTCTGGTGAGACCTTAGAGCAGCCTTCCAGTACTTGAAGGGGGCTACAGGAAAAATGGGGAGGGATTCTTTATCAGGGAATACAGTGGTAGGACAAGGGATAATGGTTTTGAACTGAAAGAGGGTAGCTTAGATTAGAAATAGGGAAGAAATTCTTTACTGTGAGGGTGGTGATACCTTGGAACAGGTTGTCCAGAGGAGCTGTGTCTGCCCCCTCCCTGGAATGGTTCAAGGGCAGGCTGGACGGGGTTTTGAGCAACCTGGTCTTAGTGGAAGGTGTCCCTGCCCCTGGCAGGGGGGTTGGAATGAGATGTTGTTTAAGGACTCTTCCTACCCAAACCATTCTATGATTCTGTGATTCTATGAACTATTTAACTATTCAAGTTTGGGAACCTGCCTGGGATGGGAGATATCTGTATTCAAACCTTCCTCTGATAAACTTATAGTCAACCCTTCTATTATTAGTTTGTCTCAATTACTCCAACCTCAAAAATGAGGACAACAGAAGTTTTCCACTCTACAGCAGGTGTTGTGAAAAGAATGACATTACACGTTTTCAGATGTTCACATACCATACAAATAGAGCTATTTTACTAATGGGAATAGTTACTATATAAAAATTGTAAGGCCAAGGACTCTGATAAAATATCACCCCTTAGGTGTAGTAGAAAGCTTGATATACAGATGTTTTCAGAAGTTATCCTCAAATTTTGTTAGGTATTTTCAGCAGTAACCTCTCCCACTTGCAGTTTTGTAAGTCAGCACTATTCTAATTGCACAAAAGGGCAACTATAAACAGCTTTGTTACTGCATTACAAATTATTAGCTTACATTAAATACTTCCAAAACAATACGTCACAAAAGTTCAACTTTCTTTGGAAGTTTCCATGGAGCCCTTTAGAAAGCAAAAGAGCTTTAAAAAGCCCTCATTTGAAAAAAAAAAAAAAGCAACAAAAAAATTGGCTGAAACACTGCCTCACTGTGAAAGTGGTTTTTAACCACAACTAAGTCATGTAACTAAAGAAAGTAGCTTTTAAAATTCTGTAAGTCTCATGTCCTTCTACGATTAATTTGAATACAAGATTGCAAACTATATGCTGATATTTATTCACAAAAGAAGAATGAACAAGAAACAATGGGGTTCACCTAACCAAATCTGCGCCTTCCTCATCCAGCTGCAGGGACAAGTTTCCTGCCTTTGTTGACAGAAGCCCACTCTCGGAGCAGATGCTCGAGCCGCCTCCTCAGAGCGCCACGGACCTCGCCCGCGGTGCCCGCGGCTCCTGCCGAGCAGCTTCCAGCTTTGTTTCAAAACGCAGAAGCCGATTAACCGGCTGATGCGTTCAGCACAGCCGGCGGCCTGCCGGCGACAGTCCTGTCGTCCCCGGCTTCAACTCCGCCGCGCCCGGCGCGGGGGTAACCCACCCACCCACCCACCCACCCTGCGCCTCGCACCGCCGGACTCTGAACCCCCGAGGCGGCGGCGGCTGCCGCCCCTCCTCCGGAGCACAGGAAACACTCCGCACCGGCAGAACACTCCCACGCCCTCGGAGCCGCCGCCAGCCGCGGCCCCGGCAGCGCCCGGCGGCGGCAGGCCCGGTGCAGGCCGTGCGCCCCCCTCGAAGCCGCTGAGGGGACGCTGCGAACGCCCTTCCCCCGCCGCGGCAGGTGCGCGCACACCCGCCCCGCCCCGCCCCTCCGCGCCGCGCCGCGCCGCTCCACTCACCGCCGCCGCGCCGCCAGGCCAGCCGCCCCCGCTCCTCGTCTAAGGTGACCTCGCAGCCGCGCTGCCCCAGCCCCAGAGACGAGACCAGCCGAGGCCGCCGGCCGCCCGGGAGCCGCTCCATGGCCGCCGCAGAGCCCGGGCCCGCCGCAGCCCGCTGCCGCACGGCCCAGCCGAGCGGGCGGCCGCCGCGGGGCGAGCCCGGCACCTAACGGCGCCCCCGGCCCGCCGCTACCCGGCCTGGCCGCCGGGCGGGGCGGGGCGCGGCGTCAGCGCCTACGCCAGCGCCGCCGGGGCGGGGCCTGCGGAGCCCGCGGCTCCCCGGGGCGGCGGGTCCCGGAGGCGGCCCCCGGGCCGGACACACACAGGCACACATACACACATACACACACACACACACACACACACACACACACGCCCGGGGCTCCGGGGCGCGGAGCCCGCCCGTCCCCCTCCGGGCCGGACACACACACACACACACACACACACACACACACACACACACACACGAGCCCGCCCGTCCCCCTCCGCTTTGTCCTCTCACGCCGCTGGCGGAGGCTCGCCCGGCCTGAGCCACCCGCACCGGGGAAATGCCGGCGCCGCGGGCAGGGCTCCCTGCAGAGGAACCGGGGTTGGCACCGTAACGCGTGCGGATTGTTTTGGCGAAGACCGAGTGCCCGTCACGGTGACGACGGACTCTTCCCTTCTTCAGACCGAGAAAATGTGATGAATACATCTGCCACAAACATCTAGTGCCACAAACCTCTCGATATAGCCTTGCCATCTTTTCCATAAAAAAAAAAAAAAAAGAATTTAGGGGTTTGCCTTAAGGATGTAACAATAATTCACTACAATGGAACTCTTTAATTCTTTGCTGCCTTTCAGGTCCTCCATGGTGTTCCTGAACCTTATAAGCACCAGCGTCCTACCCAAATTACAGGCTGGAGTGAGCGGCAGTTGCTCTGGCTCTGACCTTACTTCAAACCTACTGGTTCTGAATACTTCCTGTAGAGGTTAGAGAAAAATGTCACTGCTCTGCTCTTACACAGGTCCAGCGCAGGGCCCATTCTCTGCTTCATGAGGATGACGCAGACACTCCAGCTGCCTTTGTCCGAGCCAGCACAGGGCTAAAAGGCCTCGGCACTTGAGCTCTGCTCTGAACCTTGCAGTGTACTCACATTTGATTTTCTGAAAACAAATGAGTTAGGCACTGTCATCCAAGTTAGGTGTTCAGGACAGTCTTCTGGGGTCATGAATACTTGTCATCTTCTGTCTCGATTATTGCAACGTTCTTTCCTCTGACCTTGAAAGACATGATGTTGCCACCTTTCTTGTTGAAAGTACCTGGGTATGCTATACTTCTTGTATTGCCCTTTAAACATTTTTTAGTCCATCCCTCCACAAACACCTGTAAATCTTTTTATATTGAGGCTTAAAGTTTGTTTGTTGCAAAAGTCTGTTGTGAGCATCAGTCTGCCAAACCCACTGCTGAGCAGTCATTAGCGTCTCACTGCTTCTTTGCATTTTGCCAGCTACATCATCTGTTATCATCCCTCTTACACTTGGTTGGTAAGATCCCCGGGCCAAGAACATCCTGTTTGTTTCAGGTTGTACGATATCCAGCACATTTAATTTCCATTATTTCTAACCACTTCTGCAAGCCAGAACAGCTGTGTGGAAACCACAGCCTAATGCTGATGCTCACAGTGCAAGAGACATTCACTGTTGACTGCTTCAGACATGTTTCAGGGGCGAGTGGATCACCAATATAAATCTGTATTCTTACAAATTTTACACAGGGGTAGTTATTTATCATTTCTCCACTGGGTAAATTAGATCTAATCTTTTATAGTCTACAGTCACCTGAATCAATATTCTTATGCTATGATCCATGCTAGCTGAAGAAGCAAAAAGTTCATTCTTTTTACCACTCTTGCCTATGATTATTCCCTTTTATTATTAATTTGACAACTCTTTTTAGCTTACTTAAGGCTAAAGCCTTCCACTGTAAAGCACAGAATTGATAAAATATTCTCTGGTCTGTTAGAAGCCTGCAAAGGTGTACTAGCACCACTACTAGGAATGGCATTCCCCATCCCCACTTCTTATTTGTTTAGATAAGGAGAAACCACTTACTTCTTCCTTGCGTGTGGTGTTTCCTTGCATAACAGTGTTTTGAGCCATGGTTTGGACCATGCTGCTACACGAATGTCTTGCAGGAATTCCTACTGGTGCTGTGTTTGGTTTGCTCTGTCACTCTGGTAGTCCCCTGACTACCAACATGTGCTTCTGCCCTCGAAATTAAAGGTCAAATTTCAGCCAACACAATATTTTTTTTCAGTCAGTATTTTATGATTTTCTTCCCTGACTCTAACAGAGGAAGAATTTCTAAAGGGTGACTGACTTGGTAGGCTAAAGCACACACATGTCAATTATTGGTTTACTGCTTATTACATAAGCCTTTAATTACCACCAAGGGGACAGAACTGCAGATGTAGCAACGCCAGTAAACTGCAGGATGTATAGCCTAAAATCTTGGTGCTAAAGACAGCTCATCACAGGACTCCACTCTGAGAAATGTCGTGGTTGTAAAAGCACCTCCCTTTATTCACAGGTCCACAGAGGCCACAGGAAGGACTGCAATTTTAGTTAACTTGGGAACAATAATATGTTGCGTAACACTTACAATTGGATGTCAAATTGAAAGAATGCTGTAAGGTAACACAACTTACAAGGTCTATTTTTATGAACCATTTACTACTTATCTAGCAAACAACGTAACTTTTAAAGCCAACTTTCTCTCCTCAGTATCTGATTTTATGATCGTTCATTCATCTTGAATGACACCAAGTCGAGTGGTGCAGTTGGTACTCTGGAGGGAAGGGATGACATTCAGAGGGACCTTGGCAGGCTTAAGGAGTGTGTCCATATGAACCTCATGAAGTTCAACAAGGCCATGTGCAAGGTTCTGCACGTGGCTCAAGACAATGACCAGTATCAGTACAGGCTGGGGGATGAGTTGATTGAGAGCAGCCCTGAAGAGACAGACTTGGGGATACTGGTGGGTAGATGAAAAATTGGACATGAGCCAGCAATGTGCGCTTGTCGCCCAGAAAGCCAACCGTGTCCTGGGCTGCATCAAGAGAAGTGTGGCCAGCAGGTCAAGGGAGGGGATTCTTCCCCTCTACTCCGTTCTCTTGAGACCCCACCTGCAGTGCTGTGTCCAGCTCTGGGGCCCGCAACATAAGAAGGACACAGACCTGCTCGAGTGAGTCCAGAGGGTCATGAAGATGATCAGGGGGCTGGTGTGCTTCCCTCATGAGGACAGGCTGAGAGAGTTGGAGTTGCTCAGCCTGAAGAAGGAAAGGCTCTGGGGAGACCTTATTGCAGTGTTTCAGTATTTAAAGGGGGCTTGTAAGAAAGATGAGGACTGACTTCTTAGTAAGGCCTGTTGCAATAGGAAAAGGGCTAATGGTTTTAATCTAAAAGAGGATAGTTTTAGACTGGACTTAAGGAAGAAATTTTTTTACAGTGAGGATGGTGAGGCACTGAAACAGATTGCCCAGAGAAGTTGTGGCTGCCCCCTTCCTGGAAGTGTTCAAGGTCAGCTTGGGTGGCACTTTGAGCGACCTGGTCTAGTGAAAGATTTTCCTGCCCATAGCAGGGGGGTTGAACTAGATGATCTTTAAAGGTCCCTTCCAATCCAAACCATTTTATGAGTCTATGATCTCTATAACAAATACTTACTCCTAGCAAGTTTATGTTGTACGGAACAGGATCATTACATGATAATGTAGGCAATCAATTAAGGAACACTTCTAAGCAGGTACATAGTTTTAATCAATAGGAGCAGACAGGGATTCTTCAGCATGACCTGCATTACTAAAATATTGATTTAAATCATTACAAACTTGAGCTATCTATCTTCCAAATCTTTTGGATGTGTACTTCTTCATTAGGACCCTGCAATGATTTTTTTCCACAGTGAAAATCAAGCGTGCCCTTGTAGTACCTTGACGGTAGAAAGTACTGTGTATCCAACCATATCTGAGAGTGAGTCTAAAGTGAAAAATGTAAAATATCTTAACCAAAGTGAAAGCTGGATAGTACCCACATAAGTGTGCTGGAGACCAAAGAAGAATCGTACTCCACCATATTTTTTCTACTCAGTTCTTTACTGGAAGTTTAGAGGGAATCACAGATTTTTACCAAGAACTCTGGAAAACACAGGTTATCACAGATGTGTGATGGAGCCCTTCAGCTGCTATGCCCTGTGCTCCCAGGGAGATGGCTCCAAGCTCCAGGAGTCTTCCATGTCCCAAGGAACATCTGCAATGGCGCTCAGTCCTACTGAAGGAAGAGAAGAAAGTTCAAGATCAGTGAAGATGTTCCTAATGTGTCCCTTGAACACATATGTGAAAGCCAGCCATGGTCTTGTCCAAATGACAACTAATGCAGAACTGAAACTTTAATCTAATTTCTCAGGAATTTAAAACTGGAACCAAAATCAAGAAAAGGTGTTTTTTTTTTTCCATATTTTTTGCTGCCCAATGATAACTATAAAGTATTTCTTTTCTTCCACAGCAAGAATGCCCCAAGAAAGTTTGTAGACAGATGCTTGGGAATTATCAACAACTTTTATCTCAGTGCATCTCAGGCAAATTGAAGTACTTACACATGAATCAAATTCTGTTCTCAAGTACACACATGCAAGTCACATTAGAACTGTGTAAATACACCTGGAGGCCAAATTTGGCAATTGAAATACTTTTGGAAAATGGAAACTAGCTGACAAAGATAATAAAACAGAGGAAAATAATTCATTTGCAATATCAAAATACTTACTAATGTTCTAATTCCTTTTCTACTTATCAGCAAATGAAGACTAAAGCATGAGTGGAATATTCTTGCTGTTGATGGAAAGAATGACATCACCTTCTCTAGAAAAATACCCGAGCTATTTTAAAGCACTTCTATGCTTTTATCATAAAAGTTTAAATTACAGTTATTATTGGAAATGATCTGGAAAAAAGCACTTTTTAAGGCTTATCAAAAAAGATGATTGCAGCCCTGTATTCCTCTATTTTAAGAGACCAATACAGGAATCTGAGTTTTGTTATCTTTTCAATGGCCTTGCGTGGTACAGGGTGTGTAGGGGTGTGTATAAGAAATGTTTGCTCTGCTCTGGTAGGAATGCCTGACTAGGTGAAATAGGTCTTTCCCTGCAGTACATGTAGGCAGGGATAACTGAAGAGGCAGAACTGAAAAAATGCTGGTAACATCCCAAAGTTTCTCTCTCTTGTCCAACCCACAACTATGTCAGCTGTTCTAATAAAATAGTATATTTCTCTTCTGCCAGCTATGCTTTACTGATATTCCCAGTCCCTGAAAGCTGCAGAAAAATTGCTCTTTACCAGGCCCTTGCAGACTTTGCCTGGAGCATGCCCATGTACTTTTTTGTGAAGCTGTGCATGTGGACCAGTTCTCAGGAAGAGCTCTAAGGATGGTAACTCTGAGTAGGCAGACAATTTTTTATAATTCAGGTATCAAACTATTATTAGAGTACATATCATGTTCGATAGTAACCTCCATCATATATACCAACTCTTATACTTACTGAGTGTAACAACAGTAAGATTCTTTGAAGGTTTATAACTCTGCCTGGAGGGGGTTTTATACAATTACAGGGCATGTGCATGCCACCAGCATGACACTATTGACAAATTTCAAGTGTGGGCTCCAATCTGTGCAATAAAAGAGCTTCAGGATGAAAGGATTGTTAACATAAAAATTCCTACAGTCAACAAAGCAATATTTTTTCTACTGACTCATTTTCAGACCTCTAAATTGAGCCATTTTAACTTGACCTTTATAATCCCAGAGTGCTTCTCCGATGCTCTGCTTCAGCAGGCAGTGCTCTAAACCATACCAGGGCTCTCTTTATAGCAGGATGTGTGGCCTTCATAATCCAACGAATAAAGATTATTCTTACATTTAAGATGGAGAGACATATTTGCATGCTGTGTTTAGCAGAACACACCATAAAGCTACTTATCAACACTCTGCATAAAGGAATAAGAAAGCATAGGAAAAAAAAAAATGACACAGACTATGGAGGCAGTAGAAACAGTTCCTTTGCAAAGAGAACATAAACCAAACTAGAAGCAAGATTCTCTGAAACTGAAGAGGAAAATCTGGAGAGTATATTTATCAGACTTAATCAACTAATGAAATAATTTGAAAATAAAACTATCTCAGTATAGAAAACATTATACTGGAAAATATGATTTAATTCCTTCATGTTCTGGATATCCTTACTAACAACACAGGAACTAAATAAGAACACAGATAATCAGATTATCAACACAAGCAAATAAGCACATATGAGAAGCACAGCCCCATTATTTATCATGACGCTCCAGACCAACTATTACCTAAGATGCTGTTACCTAAGATGTGCTTAGTTAGGCTAATTAACCCAGCACATAAAGCCAGAAAAAGTGCCTAGTATTTAGACAATCACAGAAGCATCTCTGTAAGCACCAACTATGGTCTTTATCATATTACATAAAATAAAATAAAATAAAAATAAAAATATAAATTATCTGAACAGCAATGTCATCCAAGAAACTAAAATAATTTCTTAATTTGTAAGAATCAGTGAACACATCTATAGCATCCCAATATTAATAACTTAAAAAAACATAAACGAGCCAGAAATCATGATGTATCTGTGAAGAGGTTACATTCTTTAAAGAAGTTTTTAACTCTTTATAATATAGCTGCCATGATTAAAAATCTAGCTGATACCCCCTCAATCAGATGAAACAAACCTAATTAATATTATTATTTTAAATAATTTTCAATTACTTTTATCACTGAGGAAATGACACTGATGAGTCAAAAAAGATAATCATGCCTGTGATCACAGGTAGAATGAGCTCACTCAAAAGCTAGTGAAATGTCTAAGCACCAATTACCAAAAAGTCCTTCTGCTCATTTCTTGATGTTTGGAAGGTTCTCCAATGCTTTAATCAATTTTTGTCCTTTGGAACTTATCACCTATCAAATGTACCCTAAAACATAAAGCATTCACACCAGTGTCTTGGAAGACATCTACTTTTGACCCAATATTCACAAGCTCATACTTTTTTTTCAGTACCTCTACAAGACTACAAATAGTTGCAATTAAAGATGGAACTTGAGGTCCATCTTCTTACAAGAGCAAGAGATGTTCTAAGAAATAACCACTATTTACAAGATAGCAGAGTTACAATATGAGGAAGAAGGATGCTCAGAAGGGCAAGGACATCTGAATAAACTAAAAAAATTCCTCATATTAAACTCTCTCTTTCTTGTGAATACTGTCATTTTGAAGTCAAGTAGCATTAGTTCATAAACTTGACTTTCCTGACAGTCGATGTCGAAAAATTAATGATTTATACTCAAGATATATATTTTCATATTTTCATTCAAACTATCCCACTATTTCAGTTTCAGCAGAAAAAAAAGCAATCCTATACAATACCTTTATCAGAACAATATTAATTCAGAAAATATAGTTTATATGAAGTAAAAAAAAAAATATATATATATATATATATAGGTTTTCTCAATCTTGCCAGTCTTTGGACTTAGTCTCATCATTCTTGTTATTGATTCATTACATAATTGGAAAGTTCACAGGTGCATAAATTTATTTTTAATAACATTTACCTTTACAAAGACAAAGATCCTGGTTGTAGATTCTTTTAAAGTTGCATTTGTGGATCTAAGGTAGAAGAAGAAAGGGTTTTATTTTTGTCTTTAAGTGCAAGTGAATTGTCTCCTTGAAACTGGTTTAAATAATTCGTGATTTAATTAACAATGTTATTTTCTGTAGTTAGTACAATATTTTAAAAATACTATGTAAACCTAAACTGAATGCTTAGAAATGCAAGTGAAATTCTCTTTCAAAGATGGAGATTCTGAATGATCAGATGAAAGATGGATTGAAGCAGTTTGTCTGAACTGAATAATTTTCACTTCGATTGCTTTTCAGCTGTCTATTGTAACAGGGATGATGACAGCTCGTATGAAGTTGTCTGAATCACTGATACCAGAACACAAATATGTGCCAATACTTTGCATAAAATCCACAAAGCAGAGCTATTTCTGCACTGTGCTTTTTGACATGTCAGCATACGTTGACTTAAATTGGTGTCCTCTCTTTTTGATTTTCTGGTATCAAAATTAAATGGAAAGCTAAGAACAAAATGTAAAATCAGACATGGCTACGTAAAAAAAAAAAAAAAAAGGGCAATGGAGAACAAAGAGGATCTTTTTATAACTGAAGTTCAATATTCAATTCTAACAAACAAATATATTTAAGGAACTTTGTTGTACCAGACTTCATAGCTGTTCAAAGCGATGACAGTCATCTTGGGGTTCATTCTGAATATATTGAAAAGAAAATTTGAAAAACAAGGAGTAACCTGATAAACGTTTGTAATTTGTTTGTCTTGCCAGGTGGCAATGGCTGACAAATTAATTTGGAGCACACCATTTTATCAGAAACATATTTACAGCTGACTAGTCTACATGTCATTCTAAATACAATTTATAGAAATTGTAGATTTTGATGAAAGTGATACATTTTCAGAAGATTGCACAGGGTTTTAGTCAACCAGCTCATTTAGTCAGAACTATGATTCAAACTTCACTGCTTTGAAAAATCAATCACCTCCAAACTATCTCCAGACAGAATAGTTTTGCAAAAATCATGACTCTGAAAGACATAGTTCTAAATCACTGTGGCTAAGAAATAACAATTAGGAGTAATCAGCATTTTGAAAAAGAACCTGAGTGCAAAGGAACCATTCAAAGCAATTGCTTTTATGGTTGTATCTGTAAGGGCAAGTCAACAAGAAAAGAGATTACGTTGTTAGTGACAGATTCTTTGCCTTCATTAGAAAAGGAAATGCAGTAATGAAATGTGAACTATTAACACATTCATAAAAGATTTAGCTGTGACAAACTTCCTCCTCTGTCACAGAAGGGTGGGCATACAATAAACCTATGAAGCGCCAGAACAGCAACTATATTGAGTTGAAATATTCAGTCCAAAATGGACTTGTACAACATTTAATTTCTCTTGCTTTTTTTAGCAAATTTTGAGACTATGACTAGAAATTTTAGGACAGAAACTAATGTGATGCTATGTGTGTCTTTCACAGCCTGCAACCACTGGCTACCGAGGAAACATACGTGACTTACTCACTATGTCATATGGTTGATAGACTCAATGTCACAAATCATCCTGGTTTTGGAAAGATGCATTTTGAAACACTGTGGGATAGAACATGAATTGGGGAAAGAGAAATAGAGAAGCATGCTATGGACTTTCTTAGTAAAAAACAGAAACACAACTATTGGCTTAACAGAAACTGACAGTGCCCAAATACAAACAGGGTGAGATTAGGAGGAGACAAAATCCTTTATCTTCCCTTTTTCACCAGCACAAAACCCTACTCACACTGCACTGTTTCAGAAGACAAGCAATGTTGCGTGCAGTTGATTAGATGAACACGCATTGCAGGGTTGACAGTAACGTAGCTTGAAGTTGGGTTAAAACACATAGACTGTTCTTATGTAACTGAATTAATACCAGCGTGGCTCTCTGAAAACTATCAGACAAAAAGCAACATGAGTACTGACAAAATAATACTGAAGAAGGACATTAATTCCTTTCACTCTCTGAAGACACTTATGTCTACAAAGTACATGGGTATGCATGCAGTTATTCATGTACAGCCAGGTGAAAATCACCTACCTGAATCTCCAAATTCACTGGGTAATAATGATGTTGACATGTCACCCACTACTTTACACTTCAGAATAATGAAAGTATACTGCAGCTAGACTTCTTTACCTTTGAAACTTAATTTGCTAATCCTAAAAATCTTAAAAGTTTCTCCTTCCTGTGTTCTCTCTGGTAATCTATTTAGCTGCACAGAGAGTATGATATATGAGAATAAATGTTTGCTTCACAGAAAGTGAGATACAGCCTAATGAGAGTGCTAGAGTATTGACTCCTAAAATTACTTTCAAAAGTATGGATAAGTAGCTTGTTCTTTTGAAAGGCATAAACACGTGTGGGCAAAGCAGACTTTAAATGACAGCCCTCACCATCACTCCCTATACCTGGTCCCACTTCCTGGACAGACACCAAAATGCTGTGTTTGGACCCAAGCCGTGGAAGCTATTGTATTCCTAACCTGGTCTGATTTGTGGAGTTCATTGTTCAAAGCTGTAGATTTTTTTTTCAGATATTTCTGTTTCACACACCTGGGCTATCCAGCTGTCTAAATCAAAGTGGCTAATGCCTATCAAGAGGCCTCTGGGTAGCCAAGATGTCTGCCTGGGACAGGCAGATATGACACAGGGCCTCAGAAAAGACCCACACGCTCTGAAGCAGCAGCTGGTAGCTAGCTAGGGTGGATACGCTACAGCTACTTTACAACTAAAATAGCACTACATGCCTGGGTTTGGGCAATGGCATATGACTCCCCATGTCTGATAACACTCTCTAGCAGGAAGACTTCAAGAATTTTGTCACCTAAATCCCAGGATTAATGTTTTAGCCAAGGGTAATTCTAATAATTTAGGCATGTTTTGTCCCGTTCTAGAAGTGCAGTGAGCAGATCAAAGTGATTGCTGCTAAGGCTCCTTATACCTCTGTTATATGAGGCTCAGGAGGATCACCCTGATTTAAATGTCAGCTAATTTCCTGGGTCAAATATCTCCACTACATCGGTGATTCAGTGTTCAGGGAAAAGTAGCAGGCACAAACTGGAAGATCTTTTGGTGGTATAGTCTACAAGTGAGGAACCTATTGTTCCTGAAGAGCTCTGCAACACTTCTGAAGCAACCTTGCTGAATCAGCTTCCTTCCAAACAGGATCTGTTTCACAGGTGCTGCAGCTGCCCTCAGAACGGAACTAATACACAGCAAACGGAGATAATTAAGGGATTTGCTTCAAAACTGTATTACTGCTCTGAAGCAAGTTGCTAATGTAGACCTGGTTATACTGTACGTTCAAAACTTAGGTTTGGCCCAAGGCTACTAAACCAGACCACTTTTATAGTTTTATCAGCTTCACTTCTTGGTGAAATAGCTTCCATGGTTTAGAAAGCATTATATTTTTTAAAAAAACCTCTCTTGCCTTTACTTGCCTTTGTATGTTACCTGAGGAATTTCCAGGCTCCAAGTCTCCCCAGGCAATTGGCAGAAGATACCTCCTCTGTATCAAAGGGGCTAGAGCAGCTCAGAGTTGATGGCCAGTAGCTGATCTTTCATAGTTTCATGACTGTGTTTCAAGTTCCTGCTACAGTAGCAGTATTCAAAAAACCACACACGTTTCAAGCAAAATGATGACTGAATTATTATGGCCTTAAGTTGATACCTTAGTACATTTAAGATACAGCAGCTAATGTAGAAACCTTCTATTAACCACCAAATTAAAATATCCCATTTTTTAACAGTTTTGCAATGGTGAAGTTATTATCATGCCTAAGTAAATCTTGTATTAACCCATCTGGGACTGAATCTACAGAGATACACTCTACAGCATCAGTATTTGGCTGTGTAACTTACCTCATGATTAGTTCTTCCCCAGTCCACCAATAATATAACACATACTGTTTATTTATCCACTTCAAATTATTTTCTACATCACCTTATATAAATAGTATAGAATATCTTCTTTTCATAACTGTTTTTTATTGAAAGACATACTGGACAGCTAGTCAAATGGCAGGTCTGTGAAATCAGAGTCATGTTCATCATTATCATGGTCTCAGAGTCAAAGATGCTGTTGCCATAAGGAGGTAGGTGTTAACACGCTAACACCTGTAACTACTTTTAACCCTGTGTAGAAGACTCCTCTTCTTTGTTTAGGAATCTAGAAACATTAGCTGGCAAGGTGTGTTCAGTCAAATGTGCTTCTAGGATATCTTTGAAGTATTATCTTACCATCCATCCTCCTTTTCACCTGTTTCAGCTCACTGTAAAGGAATTGCTTGGTCACTTATGTATAATCCAAACCACACCTACTACCCAGTGCTGCTGGGACATTGTTATTAATGACTCAATAAGCATTCAATCTGACTAAAACCAAAAAGGTATCATGCTATTTCATTAAGAGCAGGTACACAGAATGCTCTCATGGCAGCCTTTCACAAGTGGAAATCCATGGGTGGATACATCTATGCAAAATCTCTGACTCATAAAGGAGCATGGTAAGCACAAAAGTGCTGTATCACTTTAATTTGGAGAAGAAGCTACTTTCATGCTGATGCAATAGCTAAACTGCATAAGCACATAAAATTTCAAGTTTATTTCTACCAATGAATTTGGAAGGCATAATGTATTTTGCTCTTCAGCACATAATGTTTTGTTTCCCTGGAGTCATCAATATTTGAAAGCTAATGGCAGAAGCAGAAAATCAGCCTGCAAACTAAATATCTTGTTTAGAGCAGGCTACTAGTGAATGATCAAATCCTGCATGAGTTTTTATAGCCTGGAATAGTTCAGAAGTAAACACTGTTCATTGTTTTAGGGCACTGCATATCACAAATACACAAAATAGCACGAACAATGAAGTCCCTAAGATGCAATCTCACTTGCTACTATTTGTTGTAGGGAAATGGTTGGCTTGGAATTCCGTTGACATTTATAGTGCCTGAGGGAAGCTCTCTGACAGCCAAGTCCTTCCATCATGCTTTGAAATGCAGCCTATTTCTGAGAGGTCAAGAGCTTTCATCAAATAAATGGATATTCAACATATTTTAAGATTTTTCTGTTGGATGTGAAATGATGCAACTGTAAGAATAGCTCCATGGCTTGTCAGAACATGTTTCAATTACAGAAGCTTGCTTTGTTTTATTACAGTATTCTAGGACATTCAGCATGAATGTTTTCAATAATTACACTTCTTCATTCCTTGGGTTGCAGTACAGTTGACTTCTCTATGTAGCTGGGCACTAGTCTGAACTGCAGCAGTGCAGTTGCAATGAGAAATCATGGGGATACTACCTTTGGCACCTGTAATTATGCTGAATAAATGTAGAAGGTGCTGGGCCTATCAACTCTGCAGCCTGCAATCAACTTTTCTACCTTTACTGGCATTATCATGTGTTAACCCCTATAATGCCCCGGGCCCAGCTTAGAATAAACACATATTAGAAACATCAAACTGGTGGAAAATAAATAATCAGAAAGGAAAGCAGTTTTTGCTCAGACTTTATGAACACTTTTTATTAATATGTATTAATTTTGTATTAATCAATATGTAGTACTTACTAAAGAGATTAAAAGCTGCCTCTTACATAAAAGTACAATTTTCAGTTACAATTTGTTTTCAGCCTGCTTCTGTAGGGCCACTAGAATCATAACAGGAATGTAAGATGGTATTTCTGAAAATTCTAATGTGAAAAGACACATCATTCGCCGCCTTGATATTATAATATGTAGCAAAGAAAAACAGAAGTGCAGCACATCAGTCAGAGCAGATGACTTTTATACTGAAGTCTTGAGAAGAAATTAATCATTGCTCTAAGTGGCCAGAACACAGCTGGGAGTGGCTGAATTGTGTTTGCAACTAGAGCAAGCTGAACAGCACTTTCTGAAGCAGCTCAGCTGGATTCATGGGCAGTGAGAGGCTGCTAACTGTCAGCCTTTTAAAACACTGCAGTAGTAAAAGCCCACCAAATGGCTGCGAGAAAGTGTTTGGTCTCAGGCCCAGTGGGAATTTCCTCAGATTTCAAATAGTGGGGGCCCTATGCCAAGATCCCTGCAGCACTGCTTAGCTTGAAAGTAAATAGCTGAATATATTTGGCACAGTTATTACTACTGCTTCTCAAGCAGCTTCCATAGGGGTTTGTATGGGCACAGCTATCGTAGCAGTGGAATTAGAAAGAAATCTTCTTTAAGTCAATATTCTTTTGCTAAATCTCTGGAAAGCACATATAGGGAAGATATGAATTGAAATTAAAAATGGATGAGCAAACATACAGAATTTTGTACTTATCTCAAGCAGAAATCCCCCTTCTAGTCATCAATCTATATATAAGGGCAAGAGTTCTGACCGTGGGATAGAGTAGGATGTGCTCTTCAAACCTCATGAAGGACCATTCCTCTCCTTTCCCATATTAACATTTTTCAATGATAATGCCGTCAATGTTGCACTTACTGTAATAAACAGATTTTGCCTCCTAATACATTAATGCTAATAACAAAGTAGGTAGGTTCCAAAAGTGCAGGTTCACATTGGCAGCCCAGTGGTCATGCTGAGATGAAAAAGCAGGTTCAAATGTCTTGACAGAACTCTTTGGTCTTCAGCTGACTAACACCTGGACATGCTGCAAATGATAATTAACTTGATCTTCAAGAATGAGATTACCAAACCATTACAGCACTGAGCAGTACCAACACATCTACTCCAACAGCTGTTTTGCTGGCAGACTCCAGGGAGACCTCTTCTCATAATCTCATAATGAGGTATTAATGGCAACCTCAGAGGAGACTGCTTGCTCTTTCTCAAAGAGGCATTATCAGTAACTGCAAAACTCCATTTATTGTAGTGTACAGGATGGAAACGCTGGTGTCAAGGAAAGCATTCCCTGGATCCTCCTCTGCAAGTGGGAAGACACTCCTGAGCAATGTGCTTCCGTTGATAGGATAAATCATATGTTGTAAGTCCAAAAGTCCAATACTTGGTCAACAGAGAGCTGAAACCAAGCCAGTGGGCTTTGATGATAATTTTACATGAGTCATAGTAAGAAGAATTTTTATTTTTGCCTGCTTAGATGAGAAAAAGCATTGATTCTGTATGAAATGACAGTGAGAGCCACTTACACAGTGATGCTACAATGAATTCATTTTCTTGCATAATAGAGGACAAATAAAGTAGACTAATTGTAACAGAAAAGGACCACGTCACGAAACCCACTCCTCTCTCAAAAGCACATAAAGCTATTCTTTCTTGTGGCTGTTATAAAAGTTTTCAGAATATTTAAGAGAAAAAAATGTCTTTGTTCAAGCTTACGGTCCTTAGAAACCATAATATCTGTACCTGGACTGTATAAAAATCAGTGTTTCTCAGAGCAGTGTGAAACCTTACTACTTAGGTTCAGTTTCTCCCATGTGTGTATAGTGAGGCCTACCTGCCAGGGAAAAATCTATAGCAATGCAGGTTAGATGAGCAGGTGGCAACAACAAAAGAAGGCTGAATGGAAGAATAGACATTCAGAGAATCACAGATGTTTGTTGCTGGCTGATTTCTCCAGGACTCCCAGGCCTACAAAACGTCTCTCAGATATTGATAGTTTTTCTTGGTATCAAAGAGATGAACAATCCCACTGAACTTTGTGGGAGCTGATGGATGCTATGAAAGGCTTTTCACAACAATACTGACAAAGTTGCTTGCCCGTTTCTTCCACCAGAGAGAAAGATCATATGGCTTCATCATTGAAAGAAACAAAATAGTGAACAAACATTGAGCAATTCTTTTAAGGTGAAGTAAGTATTCAGGCTGCTCTTGTCTTCCAGATGTAGAGAACTGCATTGTTTCTGTATGAAAAGAAGGTTCTGCATTGTTTAGATTTGAAGAAAATAAGATGAAGCAATGTTTTTGTCAATAATTCTTAAGCTCTTACAGTCCAGTTGTTACAATCAACATTTCAATAGCAGTATATAACACTTAAATGGACTAGAATGGACATAAATTCTTCAAGATTTTCAGCAGTCCAGAACACAAGGAAGAACTAGGGAGAATTTCTGACAAATTAGACCTAAACAAGGATGACAGAAGTGATTTGACATTGTTAAGTTTGACTTCTGTCAAGGTAAATACCTCTTTACTATGATAACACCAATGAACAACTTCTATTAAAACAATTCAAATTAATTCAAAACTGCAGTGGGTACTGAGTTTTTATCAACCGTAGTATAAACAGACAATTAATGTAAAAAGTGATATGTACATCTGTGTATCACAAAAAGATGCTGAGTTCTCCCTTTTTCCTCTTCCATATTTTTTAAGGTTATTTGAGTCATTATTTTCCACTTCGATGAAAAAAGAAAGAAGCTTCACAAAATAATTCCTTGTCTTTGGACATATAAAGCATCAAATTGGGTTACTTAGGACCTCAGCCAACAGGAGGATTAAATAAGTCAAAAGGAGGGTTAAATGAGGCTGCAGTATCGAGCAAGGTAGTGTTTTCCCCTCAAATGACAGACCGTTCATGCGGAGCTACAGGACTTGCATACATCAATTCGGCTAAAGACATCTCTGACTCCATGAAGAGGGAATAAAAAGCCTAAATTGGCTTGGACAGCCCCTTTTTTTTTTTTTTTTTTTTTAATCCATTTCACTCAACAGTTGCATAATCCTTGATTGTTGTATACTACTGATATTATCCAAAGTGATGTTGGTTTAGCACCCTGAATGACTCTAATCTCTTCCGAGCCTTGTTTCTCAGCGAAGAGCTGGGCTTCTTTCAATGGAGGGCCCTTTAGCTCTAGCTGTCCTGCCTTCCACAACACACTGCCCCAGAGGCATGTGGCTGTCCCGGTTTGTCTCAGCTGGAGATCCTGAGGCGGGCAGTGTTGACAGCACTGGCACTGCAACCTGGCAGGGAAGCCAGCCGGGGCCAGGTGGAAGGGCTGCAGACCCAACCCTTTCACCGTCACGCTCCTGTGGGGCTGCCAACCCTTGCACCCCACAATGCAGCACTGCCAGGGCTCTGCGGTCATATGGACTAAATGCTAGACTTGTCTGGTGTTGGCAGAGGTGAGGGCTAAAACCTTTTCCTCCCTTCCCCACTGAATTAATTGTTGGTATGTGAAGTACTTCCTCCACAAGGACAGTATACTGTTGAAATGACTGAAAGGCTGAAGCCTAACGTGGGCAGAAGGTGCAATTTTTCATGTTATCTGAGGCTGGCAGACACGTATTTACAGATGAATCAACTCAGTTTCTTAGGCAGAGAGACAAATCAAGTCCCTAGTGCTTTGTACCATGGGAAATGCTTTGGAAAGTGTTCCAAGTGGTCCTTTATCAAATAACAATGTGGGTTTGAGCCAGCAGCTTTTCATCAAAGTGTTGATTCTTTCCTGGCATTATAACATCTTGTTGAGATGATGACATAATGTTTCCAGTGGAGCCAAGGGCACCTCAGCCCCTCTCCAGACACGTCTGAGCACACTGAAAAGAGCAATGAGATGCAGAGTGCTGATGAATAGTCCTTTGCCTTCAAGAAAGGAGAACCTGAATGCAAACAAGGATTTATTAACATAAATGCTTCTTTCACATTTTGAGATGAGCGAAAACAAAAGCACATAAGCTTGAAGCTTCAACCCAGTTTATAAAACACAACAGAATATTCCTAATCTAGGTGACATACCAAAAGGTTACTGAACAACAAGGGTGCTATGAAAAACATCATAGAGAAGCCCAAAGCCTACTGAAGGCAGTTTTATCCTAGATCCATGATTTCTAAGCACTAGATGAAAACTGACTGCTATTTCTCTACCATAATAGTTTTCTCATTAATTTTACTAGTTTGAGCATACTGCCAACTATTAACACTGAAATAAAGTGGACATTTTCTTCTGTTGTGCAGTGTGTAACAGACAGAACATTGAAATACTATAAAAAGCTCATATAGCTGCTGCTGTGGTGATTTATTCCTTCACTGCTTCCATATGTTCACACTTCAACTGGCTAATTACTTAAGAGCTATGAAGAAATTGCCTGAGTTATTTTTTCCTAAGGAAAAGGCCCCAATAACGACCCCCTCTTATGAGCCATGTTACAGAAGGAGCCAACTCTCCTGGCTTCTCAGTGAAGAGAGACAGAGAACATTTCCAGACAGCGGTTTAAATTTTAGCTGGGCTAAAGACTATGCAGAGGCGGCCCCCTTCTTCACCTGTACAAACATAGGAAAGCTCACTTTTAGACACAGCAATTTAAATACATTTGTTCTATTAAATCTGCTCTTGCCACAAAGAAGAAAAGCCCAATATTTTTTGTGATACTCCAACAAAACTACATTTTAATTTGATTTCTAGATAGGATTAAGCACCTGTATTTAATGTCTATTAATATATATGGCATATATATAAGCCATGTCTAAAACAATGTAATGTAACTGTTTATTGTAGAGAGTTTAAGTAATACAAGCCAAAAGAGTTATGAGCAATAAGAACAAATTCAAAAGGGAATAGCTTTGAGAGCATTTCATAGGTTGTACAGCCCAAGGGACTGTTATGATCATCTCCTCTGATTTTCTGCACAAAGAATATAGATTTTTCACACAGTAAAAACCTCAATCAAGCCAAATGAATTGTAGCTGAAGTACTGCATATTTTTGAGCCAGACACCCTGTCTTAATTTAAAGAATTAAACTTACAGAGAAGCTCCTACATCCCCTACTCGATGATTATCTTCACTTTACAGATAGTATTTCCCCTTTACTTCTTCTAATATAAATTTCCAACCATTAAATCATGTTATGACTGCTACATTCTTTAGTAGTGATTGCTATTATCATTAGTTGCCACTCTTAATTTTTCCCACCTATAAATGCACAGCACAAGTGATTTTGAATTTTTAGAGCATTAGTAAGAATGTTGGCTAATATGAGAACTGGCACAAACAGAAGGGCACCACAAGCAAATTAATATAAATCATAGACAGCAAAGATGGTATGGGATCAGTTTGATATAATAATATTAATAATTATAGTATTATTAATGTGGGAAAAATAATACAGTATGACATGCACTATGAATTTAAAGTTTTTGCCATGCAGTACTTATAAAACTTTATTTTTCAATATCAAAGAAATACGTGGGGTTTTTTTCTTTTTTTTTTTTTTTTTTTTTTTTTCTTTTAAGACTGTGTCTGGGAGAAACCTGTATGTTCTTCCCTTGGCTACATTACTTAGTCTAGTATAAGGTACTATCTCCTTGAGCAAATCTTTCCTCTCACAAAACAAAAGCAAAAAGGAGAGAACACAGAAGTTTTCAAGCTTCATTAGTATTTCAATATTGTTTCTGTTCTGCAGCCCATGGCTGATTTTCAGAGTCAGAGAGATTTTTGAAAAATGATGCATAATGTATTTATTTCCTCTGGCTACTTGTGAAATCTTATTTTAATAACCATGCATACCAGAATTATTACCACTATACTTCAGTATTTCAAGTAGAAGAGATTAATCCTTTGAGCTCTTTCTATTTAAAATGGCTTTAACTTCTGAGGAGCTGTCTGTGATTGCCTTATCATTTTCTGTTCAACACTCAGGGACTCTCTGGTGGTTTTATGTCAGTATTCTTAGTTCGTTTCTTGCACTAAGATTGCCAGTACTGAAACAACTGTCAAGACCATTCAAGTGAAATTGCAAATTTTCATTTCAAGGTTTAGAAGCTAAGCTGTTCTTTCTTTTATTACTTTACAACATGATGCTACATGCTGTGCTATGCAAGAAAATTATATGAATAGCAAAATACTTCATTCTCACTTTTTAGTTTAAGTTTTATTTTTTTCTCCTTAGCTAAAAAAATTGCGCTATTCATATGCCTTTCTCAAAAGTAGCAAGGTCTAAAAAGAATAAAACTATGCAGGTTTTGCTTTTTTCAAATTCCACCAACATTCTTAAATTTGGGAAAACATTTATCATCTTCAGCTAACGTATACTTTGTAACTGCAATTCACTACCAGAGTATACCTCTTGGATAAGGAGCAGTAAAGCTTTCAAGTAAATGTATAAATTAGTCTGCTAACTTTATCGTATCTTTTCACCCAAATATGTCTCTTTCACCAAGCTCTCAGCCCCTCTGTTGCTAAATTATAAGCCTTTCCAGCACTCTCACTAGTAAAATGTGCGGCTCAGCCAACAGCATTACCTCAGGGGCACTCAGTAACTCTTTTCTACTGAAAGTCATGCTGGAAGTATCCTGTTGCTAGAACTCCAACTGCAGTAACTTCATTATAGTCATCACTCATGTTTACATTTACTTTCATTCAAACAAGGACATACACAAAGCACAAAAACAGCAATAAAAATTCAAGTAATAAAGAACAGTTAATGGGACCTGATATATATATACCTCTAAAAGAGGAAATTCAATTCCTCTTTCAGAAAAGAGAAAACACAACTTTGAAACAACTCACTTGACTTGAATAATAACTATAATGTATTATACTGAAGATATTTTTGGAAATTATATCTATGCAACACACTGCAATGCCAATATCCAATAAAAGGATTTCAATACCAAAAATATGTGGAACACTAAAAAAGAAGGGAAGAAGACTGTTTTCAGTTTAAGCATACATCTCAACTTCTATGCAGAGTAACTCAGAAATAGATTAAAAATCAAACAATGAAATTTAATTACCTTCTAATATACCTTTGAATCAGAGGAATTAATTGAGAGAGAAATGGGGTTGAATAGCATGGTAAGGCTTTGCTATCCTCAAGAAACACCAGCAAAAACTAATTCCTCACACAGACACAAATGACATGAAAAAGGCACTAACAGTGGCTTTGAGGCATGAAAAGAGAAGTCAGTGGTAGACTTAAATTAGATATAGAGATCCAAGGAGAAAGCACAAAAGGAATCTTAAAAAGCACTGGTGATAGAGCTGGATGGTCAAAGATAAGACTAGAGCAAAAAAAACCCCAACTAAACCCTGCAGCAGGCAGGCATGAATATTGTCAGAGAATAAATGTATGCTTTCCAGATAAACACAGCTTCACGCATTCTAACACCTGAAAATATCTACTGAAGATAAACTATCAAAACTTCACTGTAGTATCATGTCTCTGTTCTTCTTACATACATGGGATGAGTTAAAGATTCACTTATATTTTTTTTGACCAAAAACTGGAACAAGCCAAGGACATGATTGATGCTAGTGGCATGCCAAATGCAATGTCTCCATGCTGCATACATCTTCTGAGAGCAATGGATCAAACAGGAGAAGAGACATAGACTGGACAGGGAACAAAATAAAAGGAGCATGTCTTTTCTAGACTTTTATAGGTCTGGAGGTTTCCAACACTGAAGAAGGCTCAAAGATCTACATTCAAATTAATCAGAGGTTGTTATAAACTACAGGTCAGACCAGGTCAGTATCAGCAGTCAAAGCAGCAGCAGGATAATCAAAAAGTAAATAATGCTGAGAAATACTTCTCTCCATGCCAGGTGCATTGCCTGAACTTTGAGATGAAGTTGTCCATTAGAACCAAAATGACCAAAACTGAGAGGCTGAAGCAAAGCACCTAAATCAGCTGTTAAATTCCTTCTTATAATTACAAGTCTGTTCCAGGTACTTTCTCTGAAAAATTCAATAATACAAACTTTGAAAAGAAGAAGAAAAAGTGAGACCACTTAGCAAGATGAGTATGGCTGGTCTAAAAAGAAACCTAAGGGATCTCAAAGCCCTACTCACTGTCATACTACATGCCCAAATCTGTTTTTGCACTCCAGTCAATTACAGATTATTTATTTATTTATGCATTTATTTATTTAAAAAGCCAATTTGTAGATTCAGAAGAAAAGCTTCAGACACCCATCTTTTACCTTCTGTCATATTTCATGTCCAGTTTTTAGATCAAAGCAATAGTAGACAGCTTGGCTATTTGTTATGACTGGAGAAAAAGTGGTTCTGTGTCTATTCCAAGGAGTTGCCTACTCTTACTGACTTTAGAGAAATGGTATTGCCTACTTCCTCAACAAGCCACAGTACTAAGCAGGTCTTTTGGCACCTCTAAAACTCTCCCAATAACTCAAGAAGATCTTTTAGCTTCAGGAAAAATCAACTAATGCTCCAATGATTTGCCTTTTCACCTTGTTCTGATAGCAAGTTAAATGTGAAATTTAGAATCTGGTATGAATTGTATAATTTAAAGAAAATAAATTTCTATCAGCAATGAACAAAAGAGAATGACCATGGCTCAGAGCCAAATATGCATTTATTTATTTATTTATTTGTGTTTAAAGTTCTGTCATGCTGCAATGTTATGTTTAGACATTCACTGTATGTGCTGGAGGCATAATAAAGTGAAATTTCAAGGAACTGGAAATATTTTAGCAAGAGGACTAGTTGCTTTTGCCAACTTCCCTGTCTTCTACCCAAGACTTCCACTTACAAAGCATCCTTCATCCTCTGAATCATTTAAGCCTAAATTGCAATTGATTCAGATATCAAGGAAAGAGCAGTTTCATCCACTGGACTGCCAGTGAGCCAGCACTCCTTGGTCACAGAGTGATGCTCCTGGCTACGCCGAAGTGTCAGATTAACAGTTGATGCTGTGACACAGATAAAAATAAAATTAAAACCTTCACTAAAAATGTGGGAAATGTAAACATGAGCACTGGTGCTAATATTTTAGTGAATGACAGCTTTTGAAAGCTACCCACATCAATCACTCTTCTAGTGGGAGAAACAAGAGACAAAGATCTTTATCCAGAGACAGCACTAATTTATTTATGCTCTTTTCTGTTTCACTCTTTTCTGTTATGCTCTTTTCTTCTTTCATTGTTACTGATTACCTGTGAGTGTGCACAATTCCACACATATGCACTACCAGCATCAGTGTATAATAGCAGGACTGCTCTTATTTTCAAAATCTTGTTCAATTCATGTGCAATAGGGAAGGCCATTTACAGAGAAAAAGTTACAAAATGCTATGATGACTGCTCATCTGCAATGATGACTCCTCCTGGCTATGACTCTCTTATGTTGATTCCTTCCCCATTTTTTCCTCTCCAGTTTTCTGGAGAAAAATTACACAGCACCGAAAGAGATGTTGTGACTATGTACTTTGCTGAACCATGTCTAACTCCTTTCACTCTACCTATTGGCTATCCCTCTTCTTTAACATCCCTTTATTCTTTCTTCCATGGTTCTACATGACTGCTTCTCTCATTTATCTTACCTTGCCCAATATCTTTTTGTCACCAAGTACTGTACCCTCTGGGATTGTTGTCTTCCCTAGTATAAGTGGCTCTCTGTGTTTCTACTATCCTTTTCTTTCTAGGCAGAATGCTGGTTTGGGGTTAGCTTGCTTGGCAACTTCATTCCCTTTGCTAAATTTTATTTTAAAGAACTGCTTCTTCCATGATATTTATAATAAAGTATACATATACAATGGCTTGGCAGAAAGGCATGTGCATGGACCAAACAGAAATAGTGATCAGCCACCATGAAAAGCACCATGCGCTACAATCAGAAGCACTTCCACCAATTTGTTAAAGCAGTAAAAACAAGTGCAGAAACTAATGCTTCAACGTGGAAGTGGTTCATTTGAATTGAGTTTTTTCTTTTTTTTTTTTTTCCTTACTGACTAAAGCAAACAAAAAAAATGCACATTGAGAATGTAGTCTTGTTATCTTGTAAAATAAATCAGTTCAAACCACACCTTCCAGTTGCATCTACATTACAGCATGTTGCTGACACAGCGATGTAGGGATAAGCATGAAAAAGCACACTCCCTAGCTTACACAACTTTATCAGCAAATCCTCCTGGTGTGAGTGTAGCTAAGTTAGCAGGGGAGTGCTGTTGTCAGCTTAGCTAATTAGGTTTAGCATCAATCTATACTTTCCCATGCATCATCAGAAAAGCTTATTTTCCCAAAATACATTGCACCTCCATAGGAAAGTCTACTTGTGTAACCATACCAGCACAGCTACATTAGCAGAAGTTCTCTAAAACAAACAAGCTGAAAACCAAATTGGTGTAACTGAATGTCCACTGAAACACCTGCATATATAGCTCACCAGCTATCACACTAAATAAACATTTCAGTGTCTACTTTGTTCAAAACACTGCTAGTGCAAGCTACAACACTCCTGATTTTGATCTGCCAAGAACACTGCTACATTTCTGCGTGTTAGAACGTACAGAAACTTCCTGGGCATCCTCAATAACATTTACCAGCTGTATACAGTGCCTTGATTCTGAAAAATGCCTGAGAAAAGTAAAAGTGAAAGAGGAAGGAGGAGAAGGAAGGAGGTTGAAGAAAAAAAACAGCAAATCCTACAGCCCACAAACCTCCCATTAGCTCAACACATTATTTGCCCATGCCAGCAACAGATCTCTTTGAAGCTATCAATTCTTGCACACAACTTTGCATTAAACAAAATAAATTACTGCAGTAGGCCTTTTAATATTTTTTCTTGTTCTGAAGTAACAAAAATTCCCATGCAAGTGGCAACTGAAATATTACTGCAAGTTAATACTGTGCTCCCAGCAGGGCAGAGCTCAGTTAATATAGCTGCGTGGACTTTGAAACAGCTAGTTTGGATGTTTGAAGCAGGGTAACTACAGCTAAGCACAACTCAACATTAATCAATTTCCCAAGTGCTTTTTTTTAGATTCTTGGGAGTGTTTGAAGACTGTTAAATCAGCTGCAGCCAGCGAGTCACAGCGGTGACTGCAGTGTTGTTATACCTCTTGAATGGCAGCACCTGAACACTGGTTTCAGATCTCCTTCTGAAGCATGATAAAGAGGTTGACTGTGGAATCTGTGTATGCCTTGAGTTGCCTATGTTTCACTCCTGTAACCAAAAAAGTTAAGCAAGAACACTGCCAAAATACGTGTTCAGACCACCTTCCTCTTCCAAGTACTGTATAGCTGTGAACTTACTTTCTTATGATACTCTATTAATACCATTTTATAAGTCTTTCTCAAGGACACACTCTTTGTGGTTGGATCACCTGAAGTGATGAGCATAAAGAATTCTACCTAAATTACCTGATGAGGTACTGAAAAGTTCCTTCTTCCAAATCTCCTTCACCTGCTGAACCTTGGCAACACAGGTTTGTGTCAGGGATAAAACAAAACACAGAATAAGGAAAAAATACAAAAGTGAATGGAAAGGGAATTAAAATAGTGTCCTCCTTGAAAGTCAGCAACAGGAAGGGCCCAGTCTTGCTGCAGATAACTTCAGTCCAAAGGTTTAACTAAACTAGCAGCAGCTCTCTACGGTAGCAAGCAGAGATTTTGCGACTGTGTACTTCCAGTTCTTCCTGATATTAGTGTAGCCCCGTTTCCAGGTCAGACTTATTCACCTGCACAAATCAGTGCAACAGTTATTTGTATGCAGTATAAAATTCTGCACCACAGTAAAAACTTAAGCACAATGTAACATATATAGAATATAATGAAAACCTGATTACTATGAAAAAGTAATGAAACCTAAATAATATGGTTAACTTTGTACTGACTTTATTATGTAATTCAATAAAACATGCACTTGTAAAATGAACCAGAAGTTCCACATATCTGCACCAGACTGACACAAAAGTTACATGGCCTTACTTCAGGATTCAGGTCAACTGTTACAGGGATGACAGATGACTTAGGCTATCTAGGCTGATCTAATTAAGTTTCCCTTTGACAAATATCAACAGTGAACAAATAAAAAAACCATAATCATAGTTTCAACATCCATATTAATGCTAATGATAGAATGTATCTTTTATGGATTTATCACTTTTTTTGACAGTCACACCAAGAGTACCTCATTTTTGTATTTTACCAGCAACAGTTCTAATTTAAATTTAGCTAGCTAAAACCAAGCCAAGTTCCACTCATGACCTTGCAGGTTTCATTTTCACCTTAGCTAATAGATGTAGTTCATTTTACATTATATTTCTTGAGTATTCTATTAAAGCTGCTGATACTCAAGGCCACAGAATCTGTGAGATCCTATTTACAGGACACAAGTAGAGAAGATGATACTACCCATAGCATATTTATCTATAAATAGTGTTGAAATTACTGCAACATGCAGCTTTCACTCTTGGAGCGTGATCTTGCAGGATGTGCAAAACATTTTATTTTTGTTAGTTGTTAGAAGATAACTGGTGAAGTAAATCCCAAAGCAGGCAGAATATGTCAGTATTTTTTATTCTTAATAAATAACTCACACATGAAATACGTACTAAAGAACAAATGCTGCACTGCAGGTCAAGTCTTGTACTACATGCCAGTTTTTGACTTAATTATTGCAGAATGATCCCTGCACAATCTTTGACATATTAAATTTGTCTCACATTAGGACACAGCAAAAAATTCCTGAAGTTTCAGCATGGTTTTCTCAGGAGCCATACTCCAAGAGTAACATAAAACCATGACTCTTTCGTTTGCAGAGGTGATGTAGCCTTGGATCAGAACTCCTGAGAGCACCACTGATACATATAAAGACCCTCAATCTCGTATCATTTCAAAGCTAATAAACAAAGTGAATACAATGACTGGAGGAGTCCAATCTTCAAGGCCAGGAGATTACAGCTCCCCACCCCTACCTCCACCCCCAAGGTGACTGGGTAAACAACTGTAAATAATTGGAAAAAAAATAGTGGGAAAAGAATCTGATGTATTTTGCTATAAAACCGTGTTAGGTCTGATTTGACTGAATTCTGTCCTTTTGTCTTCAATTAATGCCTCCTTTCATCGACACGGCAAGTTTTGATTTTCACCCTAAAGAACACTCTGAATTACTCTTACGGTGAAATCGAAAAGGGTAAAAGCCTAAAAGCATCACACCCAGAGCATCACGAAGTAAAAACTGACTTTATGGGAATACTTCAATTAATCACTGACAGGAACCAAGAGCAACTTTCTGTATCGCTACAGGCAGGTCCCTCACACACCATGACAAGGAGAGGGAAGGGAGGCTCCCGGCGCAGTCCCGCCGCTGGCAGCTGCTCCCTCGCCCGCCCCACCGACCTCCCCGGGCCGGCCAGGCTGCCGCTAGCCCCGCGGAGCTGCCGCCACGCCAGAAGGAGCGGGCCCAGCCGCGCCGCCACCGCGGCTGCTTCTGCCCCAGGCGCTTCCCACCCGACTCTTCCTCGTTGCGATTGGCCCAACCTGAGCCACCCGGCAGCACTCTCACTTCTGGTTGGCCGAAGCTGCCAGGCCGCCTGGAGGGGCGAATGAGGAGCGGGGTTGTTTCCTGGTCCCAAGATGGCGGCGCTCAGTCCCGTTCCTGTGGAAGCGAATGGGGGGGAGTGAAGCTTGAGGGAGCGGGTTGGGAGCCGCGCTGCCGGGAAGGGGATGAGGTGACGGGCGCCATGGCGAGCGACGCGGGCAGGAAGCAGTTCTGGAAGCGGAGCGGCGCGAAGGTGCCGGGCAGGTGAGCGGGACTGGCGGGCGGGTCGGGGCTGCCGGGCGGAGGCTCCCGGTGGCGGCCGCTGGGCCCGTCCCGCCTCATTCTCCCCTCGCACCGCGTCCCTGCCGCCTCCTTCTCCCCCCGGCACCGCGCCCTTGCCGCCTCGGCCGCTGACTTCGCCCGGAGCCCCTGTGGCCTCCGCAGGGAGCGTGTCCGGGCGGTCGCCGCCCGCAGCCGGGCGGTTGGTTTGGGCCTCTCCGTCCCTCCCTCGGTTCTCTCTCGTTAGTTCCCTGCCCGGAGTGTTTCAGTGTTGGGCGTCTCCGGTTAGCTGGTCGAAGGCTGCTGGTGGTCTCGGTACGCGTTAGTTGTCACTTGTATCGGAAAAGTTGTGAAATAACCATCTGAACGCGCGTTCCCAGCCTGGCTTCGTGGTCAAAAGAGTTAATGTGACTTTGGGGGTGGATTCCCTGGAAAGAAGTATAGTCTCCTATTCAAAAATTTTCTGGGAATACATCCCCGAAGTCACATTAATTCTGACCATGATATCGGGCTGGGAACGCACGTTCAGGTGATTATTTAACAATAACATTCTCTGCTCCCCTCCCTAAACTGTTCTCACAGTAAAGTAATTCAGTTTTGAATGTTCTTTTTGTAAGAATGATACGTATTCTTAGTTCGCGGAGAATAGTGGTTTTATACTTCATCCCATCTACCGGAATTCAACATTTTTGTTCATCACTTAACTTTTTCCATTCTCAGTTACTCACAGGCACTCACTAATAGTGGTTTTGTTTCTCTAGTTATAAACTAATGTTTTCCGTCAGACCGTTCTTGTCTCTCAACTTATTTTGTACCTTTGCTGACTCCTTTAGAAGTAAAATCCGTTTAACCTTCTTTGATTACACAGGGTCTATGAATAGTTACAGTTAATTAATTAGCAGGCAACTGAAGGCGTATGAAAATACAAGCACACTGTAAGAATGTGCTTTTTTTTTTTTTTTTTATGGCACTGAGAGGCTTGCCATTGCTTTTTATTTGGGTGGTTTCCCATCATGGTCATTCAGAGTGTCTGAAGGAAAAGGCAGATTCTGTCTGTATGACAAAATGGAAAGTGACACCTGACCCTCAAGTGAGTGTAGAGCAGACTTCTGAGACTTGACCATGGAGTGTATGGTGTACAGTTGTGTAGAAAGACTGGTGGTGGGCTGACTTTTTGATTTGCATGGAATCACATAAAAATCGGTAGAGTTTATAAACCACCACTTTCAGTTATCTCTAGGGCTAATTTCACTACTGTTAATACTGCCCCTGTAGTAGTCTAAGCATCTCTGAAAAATTGTTATGACTGCAGATTTTTTTCGCTTGGTTCTATCTCAGATTTACTAAGGTTGGACTTGTTTATGTTTATGGTTTGGAGATGGTTTTGAGTTCAGGAGGTCATGTTTGTCTCCTTTTATGTGGTTTTTAGTGCAGGTTTAGGTAGAGGTTAATGTTGTAGATGATCTGTTCCTGTTGCAATCAGAGAGTTTTGTAGTAATAATTTCCATTATGAAGCCATGTGTAAATTTTGATATGTTTTTTGTGGATTATTTTTGTTTATGAAATAATTTGATAGCTGAAATCTGGGAGGAAATTAACTTTTAGTTTGTAGAGAGTTTTATTATTCACACAGTAACAGGCTGTTTTGTAATGTTACAGTGAATAAGTCTGTCTTTGGAAGCTGATTTATTTCAAAGCATTTGTTTTTTATACTCCTATGGCTTTTATTCTCTAACATGCCATCTTTTGCATTTTTCTTTAAATTTATCAGCCTTGTACTTTAGTAACAGTTAAGAATTGACTGGCTTGCAAGGTATAAATGAAGAAATGATAAATCAGAAAAGAGAAAGAGTTTAAAAGCAGTGTAGATTCTTATTGCGGAGTTAACTTTTTTTCCTGTTTTAATTCCTGGTCAGAAAAATAAGTCAGCCTGAGTTAGCCTAGACCTCAAAAAGAGTTCTCGTTTCGCAAATATATGATTTTTGTTAAGTTACTTTTTAGTAGGTACTTCAATTTCAGCTTCATTATTTTTAGTGGTATATGGGATTCTTTGAAATGGAAAAATGTTGGAACGCTTCAGTTCTGTTTGTTATTGACAATTTATTTAATACACAGACAAACCCCAAATGTTTTTACAATTTTTGTAATAACTCTTTCTTTTCCTTTAGTATTCAACATGTGTATGGAGCTCAGCATCCGCCTTTTGATCCATTATTGCATGGAACGTAAGTTAACCTAATATTTAAATATTCCAATATTTAAATTTATTCCTTCTGTCTTCTTTTTCTTCCCTGTTGGCTATAAAGCTTATTGTTAATATTCCTTTTTCAATTTTTGTCATGGTCTCGACTTCTCTGTTCTAATTTTTCTTTTGTGAGTTCCTGTTGCTTACCATATTGGGAACAATAAATTAGCTGTTCAGTTCTTAATTAGCATAGATTGCCAGCTTTTATTGTGTGTCTGCAGTGCTTTATACATTAGAAATTGTATGGTAAATAGTAATCTTAATTTAGCAGCTGAAGTTTACAACTCAGGTCTAAGTAGTTTTCCTGTATGCATCTTTTCTGTTAATGGAATGGCTTTATTTGTTTGTTTATCTACAAGACTAAAGAGTCAGGTTGTGGTGTAGTTTATTTTGAGGCTAAGTTGGGCATTTTGCTTGTGAGTGAGAAGACAGTAGGTAGAATAGATTATACAGTGACTTAAAAATTTATTGTCTTAGATCATGATTATTGGATATCAGAACACAGTGTGCATGAAAATGGCAACATTATGTTAAACATCGTTAGTAACCAAATAATTTTATTGCTGATAATGCACAACTAATGTAAGTGAATGATTTTTGTCTCTTTATGGCTGAGGTGGTTAGCAAAATGCTGCATTCTGACAGCTTCTTTTTATATTTTTCTTTGTCTTTTTTTGAAAAACAGTTTAAAATAAACTTTGTTAATTAGAAAGTTGTTTCTGGGTTATCGGTAAATTTCACAAATCCTTTGAAACCAACATTACTGTTAAAATGTTGGTGTATGGGAAAATTTTGGGAGAATTGTGTGACCAATGAGATGAATGGCCCAAAGCAGTAAGGGCAAAAAATAATGTTAGAAGGAAAAGTGTTGGCTTGCAAGGAGGTCATACTTCTGGTGGATTTTTTTTAAGAGCTGGTCTGAAATGACATGTGAAGTAAACGTGATAGTTAATTTTCAGAGGATACAGAGTTTAAAGCAGTTGAAATGTGTGATCTTGAGGACTGAAGAAAAAGGAATGGGATGAATTGGTTCAAAATGTGGAGTTATAAAGAGAGATCCAGTAACAAAACCTAGTATTTCAAACCTAATATTTCTTGAAATTATGATGACAGAAGAGGAGAAAGACCTATTTTTGTCTATTTTAGACAATAATGACAAGTTGGGTGAAAGTGCTGTAACACTTGTTAGAGAAGATATTTGCTGTAACAGAAACATTACTGACATTGTATGAAGACTGTGCGAGAGCTTTCTCTGATTTCCAATTCTGGCTGCTTTGTCCTAACAGAAGAAAAGATGAAGTAGCACAGGTGGGAAGACAGGGATGGTCAGAAAGGGTGATTAAGTTAATGGCAGTAGCTTTTTTTTTTTTTTTTTTTTTTTTCTGAGCAGATTGTGAAACTCTCAACTTCAAGCCTTATTTAGCTGAAATCTAAAGGGAAGTGTGGTTGCTTTGCATTGCTGTAAGTGAGAGCAAGTGTCAAGCTAGGGAGGGATACTTGGTTCATCTTTCTTATACTGTGTGTTGACAGAGGGACAAAAGGTTAGGAGCTGATCAGGGTACATTTAGGCTAGTAACTAGAGGAACTATCCTGCCTATAAAAGCAAAGTTCTGAAGCAAATCTGTGCTTGAGTGCTTGAACAGGGAGGAATGGTAGATTTAATGAGTTTTAAGGTGAGACTTGATTTGTTTATGACAGTGATTGTATTACATAATTGCTTATGCTGACTAAGGAGTAGACTTGATTACTGATCCTGTGTTGTTAAACATCAATTTCACTGAAAGGCCTTGAAATCTCTACAGAAGTTTATGAATCAAGAGAAGTGCAATGTGTCCTGTCTGTGTTATAAACTATTTCTTTTATTTGTCTTTGGGGTTGAAATTTTTCATTTTTGTTTTGTTTTTTTAAGACAAGGGAAGGATTTGTTCAGCTTCTATTCAAAGCCAAGAAGAGTCAGTTTTTACGTGCCCTTATTCTCAGGCATATTCAGCTATATGTTATCGTGGGTGGATGTAGCAGTAACATGAGTGGAATGATCTAAATATTTTCTACCTATATAATATATTCTACCTATATCATGTAACACTTTTGTGTTTTGGCCCTGTCCATAGTGTTTTGCTTACATTACTAGCTCTCTAAATATTGTATATTTGCTTTTGAACAGCTTGATAAAACCAGGTTCAAAGCCACCTACAACTCCAGTGAAACTAAAGAAAGTCAGCACCTTCCAAGAATTTGAAAGTAACACAAGTGATGCTTGGGATCTTGGGGATGATGATGATGAACTCTTAGCAATAGCTGCTGAAAACTTAAATACAGAAGTGGTCATGGAAACAGCTCACAAAGTAATTCAGAATCACAGCAAGCTACAAGAACAGCATAAATTTCAGGAAGAACATCTACAGGAAGAAAAACAAGTAGAATCTGCAGAGCTGACTTCAATAGCATGTGGTGATAATAGGCTTATTAAATCAGTCAGTGAAGGTCATACATCAAGTTCATCAGGTATGTTAAAAAAATTAAAAAGATGTTGAAAATCAAATGAGGAGAGCTATAATATTTGCCCTTTAAGACAGTAACTCCTTTCCAACCTTTTCTTAATACCACAGAAATATATTATTAATCAATATTGATTTATTTGAGGAAGATACTGCATGCCGTACTAAACTGTAAAGCATGCGTGTGGGAAATACATAGGTGAGGGAAGAGTAATTCAAGGTTTTTGTTTTCAGCCTTAATACATACTCATTTTTGAAAGGAAGTTGCACTATTTGATGTATTTTAATGGTTAACTGCACCAAGATATATGCAATTAATAGTATTCCTACTGTTGTGAAAAATTGTTATTAAAATGCTACTATATGAAGTGTACTGAAAAACTGGAGAAAACCATGTATGTGGACTGGAAGGTTCATCCTCATGTGATCTGGTCTGTGTTTTATGTATAAAGTAACCAGTTGCAATGATTGTCCTGTTTTTTGATGTGGTGTTTTTTTTTTTTTTATTATTTTTAGAACAATGAGGGTGATAGAAACAGCTTTCAGTAGCACAGAGATTTTAGAAATCAGCTAGCCATGCTGTTAGTATGATCTCTAATTGATGTGTTTTAATTGCGGAATACTGCTTGGAAGAGGAATGCTCCTCCTGCTAAATCCAAGCCATATGAAGTCCAGACTTGTGCTATAATTGACTTTACATTTCTCCAAAACATATTTCTATTTTAAATTTAGAAATTCAAATTATTAGTTGCCTTGTCACTAGCTAAGGCTAACTGTTCTTCTGTTTCTTCCCTTCAGATAATGCTAGTGAAAATTATTCCATGCAGAGATCACAGTCCCTTCCACAAACTTCCACACCTCCCTTGGTGAGTGGAATGGCAGACTGTAATACCTCAGCTGCTCCTGCATTAACTGAAAGAGAAGCATCCCGATTAGACAAATTTAAACAGCTACTTGCTGGCCCCAATACAGATCTTGGTGAGTATTTCTTGTAGGAGCTATGAATTATATCTAAATTATTCTCTAACTATAAAGTTTTCCTGTTTGATGTACTACTGTTCTGCCTGATGGTTTGGTTAGGATCTAATCCTTTCAACATTTAGAATTGATCTTGCAAAAGAAAGACAAAATAAAATTGAGTGGTTGTAATGTTCATGCCTGTAATATGCAATTTGCATACATCCTACTAATATGTAGGGTATTAGGTGTCGTTTTGTTCTCTTCTTTCTCACATTGTTTCTTCCTCCTGGACTAATCTCTGGAGGAAAAACCCGAAGAATAATTAGCTATGTGTAGTGTTAATACCTGATAATGGAACAGCATGCAGCATAAGAATGGTTCTCATGCTTAGAAATATGAATGTGAAAAATGATGAGGCGTGGAAGTATTACTGCTTGTCTACTCAGTGAGCATTCTTCATGTTCGCAGACTGATACAGTAGTTCTGTGTTTCATCTGTGAATGCTGACAACATGTTAATGTGAAAACAAATGTTTTGTCAGATAACTTGCCTGTTCCCTTTGTGCACTGGATTTTAACTGCTGAATAGTAAATACAAGTGCTGAGAGGGTATCACAGAATCAAATGGCTTTGTGTATCCCAAGTGAAAATCTAGAGCAAGTAGAAATAGTACACTGCATTGGAAAACTTGGCTGGTAACTTTGAGGTAGGAATTTGTGAAAATAATTAAGAAAATGACTTTGAGCCAGACGATACTGGAAGATATCTGCAGGAAACTCTTATGGAAGGAAGTAGAAACTGCATGTTTGCAGTTCTTGAATTGACGCTTTCCTGCCCTGTAGTTGCCATGAGACTTCAATATAATGTAGTCCAACTTGTGGCTTTTTTTCCACATTTTTTTTTTTTCCTTTGTGCTGTGTCTTGTGAGATTGATGCTAGCAAAGTAGAACTATGGAAACAATACTACCAAGATGAGACTTAACACTTCAGTGAGTTATAGGACATTCTTATAAAATGCAACTGTGAATAAACTCTGAGGTGTTAAAGCAAATTACATATTTTTTCTAAGCTTGAAAAGGAGAATCAAATATCAGTTTTTCTCCCTTTGATCAACAGATGTTATGAGCTGTGTGATTGTGACTGACATGAAAACTCATATAACTTTTAATAATGTTGTAGAGGTAGAAATCTTTGTTACATAAGGTTAAAAAGTCAGACGGGAAAAAGAAGTTTAATTTAAACCTATCTTTCACTTTTACTGTCTAATGAAGTGGGAATATTTTTCCAGTAAATCAAATTTAGGGATTAAAGTAAAATATTTTGAAAGGGAGTAAAATTAAATTTCCGCTCGTTTTAGGAGTGCAGCAACCCTTACTGCGGTGAGAGTTGAGTCAGTGTTGTTTAAACAAGCTGGGTTTGTTTTTTGCTGTTGAACTCTCTAAATCTCACAGAGAAATATACATAGGAATATGAAATTTGAGTACATTGCTCTTGATATTAAAATGTGAAAAATATCTAGTAAGCTCTCAATATTCTTTCCTGTAGATATCACTAAATAATGCCTTTTCTATGTCTGTTTACAGGAAGCTTGTTCTTTCTCTTGCTGTACAAACTGTGATGAGTACAAGATTTAAAGTTGTGAATTAGAATTTTAAGTCCAGTTTTGATTTTTTTGATATAAATATTTTGACTCTTGTATCTGGGATATATCCAGTAGCATTTCATAATATATCTATAAATAATTTGTGATTTTTCTTTGTGAAAGAAATGAACTCTTTATTGATGACATGCAAACTTTTGATGATTGTGAAGCTATTACTAGTAGATCATATGTGATGGTAGTGCTTGGACTACATTATATGTATATATTAGGGAAGGTGTGTATATGCATACATACATATATATAAACATGTATATACATATGACCATATTGTGGTGGTTTGGGCTGTTTTTTTTTGTTTTTTGTTTTTTTTTTTTTTTCTTTAGAATAATACTGAAAATGGACTAAGGTAGAGCGCTAATATTTGTAGTGAGTAATGAAGGTACAGGTAGCTTTTCTGTGGCACCTGGCTCATTCTCTTTGAGTGTGGGTGACATTGTGGTATGTGTCAGTCTTTGTTTTGTGGTAGATCCACAGATAGTTGAGTTTTGTTTGTCATGATGAAATAGTGAGTAGTTGCATTGGAGACGTTTTAGCACATATTTCTATTAATTTCTACAAGTAGTAATCTTGGTTTTTCTTGGAAGTAGTAGTAGTAGAAGTAAAGTATTTATGTTGATTTTGTTTTCTTGATACAGTTTTGCATATTGTTGACAGAGATTATGCGACGAGTCCTTTCAAAGCAATATGAAAATAAATCAATCTGGAACTGAAAGAGTCATGTACATTTTCAACCCAAGGCTTTTCTCTTATCATAACATGAGAAATGAACACGGTCTAAGAACACAAAGTAACGCAAATGACCTTGAAATCCTTTCAGTCACACTTGAATAATCATTATCCTATCAAGATAGTGTAAAATGCAATGCTAATCTTGTATGCCAACTAGAGGTCGTGAAGAAGCATGTTGTTTCACAAGAAAACTCTCAAAAAGATGGATTATGCATATGAATTTGGAAGTGAAGATTATTTTAGCTGTTAAAGTCCACCAATAGATTTTGAGGTTCAGATTGGTCTATACGTTGGGTATTTTGAAGTTATGGAAATAGGTAGGTTCTGTCAACTCCATCAAATTATATACTGAGCAAAATAATATACTAGGTATAGACTACAACTGGGATATGAATCCACTGATAAATACTACATAAATGTAGGACAGAAGCATTCTCAAAGTTTCTCTGTATATTTTTATACATCGGATGTTTGCATACACAGTTACTAGTGTGAGGAACAATCTGAGAACATGAGCTAGGAAAGGAAGAAATAAAAACACTCCAGAATTCTGACAATATAAAAGAATTTTTTTTTTTAGGTTACATAACTCTTATATATGAATAAAGAGCCTATTCCATGGCTCAAAAGTGCCCTTAACTCATTTTTAATACTTTGTAGAGCTGAACTAATAAACTCACTCTTGTAATTTATAATTGCCCTTGTAGTTGTTCTGAGTCTTCCCTTAAGCCCTCCTAACATACACTACTGCTCTGTCCTGCAGGCATTTTTGTTGTTTGCATGATAAACAGATGCAAAAAATACGCCTTATTTCCATTTGGCACTTTTTAGTTGACTATTGCTATGCCATTAACACCTCTAATATAAATGGGGAAAGTATAATGTGAATTGGATGTCAAGAGTAGTTAGCTATATGAAAAAAAAAATTTCTATAGAAATGTTACTTCTAGGTATATGATTTGTGCTGCAGGAGAGAGGTATTCAAGAGCTCTGACGATATGCATTCAAGTAGTAGTATGATGCAAACAATGGGGAGATAATCTCATAAAGTTGAAATTACGGAATGAAAGCTGCTAAACAGGCATGTTACGGCAAGAAATATGGGCTGGTAGAAGGAGCCTGTTGTAAGAAGCAGTTTTGGTTTGAGAGGGACTTGAGTGCTAACCTCTGTCAATCAGATCATATTGAGGAAT
The DNA here is from genome assembly GCF_018691265.1 of Tyto alba. Taxonomy (NCBI): domain Eukaryota; kingdom Metazoa; phylum Chordata; class Aves; order Strigiformes; family Tytonidae; genus Tyto; species Tyto alba. The sequence goes on along the minus strand of NW_024881282.1, from coordinate 73,201,350 downwards.
ACTGGGTGCAAATTTGGAAAGTGGGATAGGACTGGAGGTAGCAGTACAGCTGTGTTTAATAGACGACCGCAGAGTAGACTTTAGGGCCTCTGTCTGCATAGTTTCCCGCTCCTGGTACTGCATGCCAGGTTATTCAGAGAGAACAATTTACACTAGTTTTGTGCAATCAACCTGTGCTTATGCTTGTCTTGCAGTCAATTTGATGTAGATCTACTTCATTTCAGGACTTGTCTTTCCTTGTAACAGACCTTGTATTACTGAATGAAGATGGTTCTGTGCTTGCAGAATCCTTTGCAAACAATTGGTTCCTTTAAGAGGAGGGTGGATGAGACTTCAGTAAAACAGTGTAGGGCGAGTATCTCTGAGAAGAAATTCCTCTTTTCTTCAGCAGACTACTGGTGACATGTTTGAGAGGGACATTACTTTTACCACTATCTGGTTTCTAATTTAAGTTTAATTCTATTAAATTTCTTAGATTTGTGTTTTTAAGTAATCTCATACAATGCTTTAGGGAGCTGTTTACTGAGCAAACACAATGTAAGCAAACTATGTTGATAAAATCAGACTGACTTACAACAACAAACAAGTTATCTCATACTTCTAACCTCAGCGTAGCAGATGTGTGATGGGTTTTGTAATATCAGTTTAAAGAATAACGTATTAAAGCACTTCCTTAACTCCTCCTTTAACTTCAAATGAACTAATTTTCTGCTTTCTGTATACACATATAGCTAATGAGTATATAACTGGATGTCAGAAACATGTTTATTTAAATCAAACAGCAAACAGGTTGGTGTTTTGTGTTCTCTTAATAAAGCTTCATAACATTGTAATGCTACTCTTGTGCAACATAGCACATATATATATATATATAACTTTTCAAAGTCAAAACAACTAATTTCTTAAGATGTAAGGTTGTTATTGCTAAGGTGACTTTCTTTCTACTTAGTTACAATGTATTCAGAGTTGAACAAAATAACATATTGAAGGTTTAACATAATACCTTGGTAAAAATAGTAGAAGGCACTATAAAAGCATGCATGAAAATGGGAAAGCATTCATATCTTCAATTTACTTATATCTCTCCAATTTAGCGACAAGGGTGTTGTGCGAGACAGTGTCAAATGCTTTGCAGGTCCGGGTAGGTGATGTCAGTGGCTCTTCCCTTGTCCACCGACGCTGTAACCCTGTCGTAGAAAGCCACCAAATTTGTCAGGTCAGTTTGCCCTTAGTGAAGCCATGTTGGCTGTCACCAATCACCTCCTTATTTTCCATGTGCCCTAGCTTAGTTTCCAGGAGGATCCACTCCATGATCTTGTCAGGTGCAGAGGGGAGACTACCTGGCCTGTAGTTCCCTGGGTCTTCCTTTTTTTCCCTTTTTAAAAATGGGGGTTATGTTTCCCCTTCTCTGGTCAGCGGGAACTTCACTGGACTGCCACGATTTCTCAAATATGATGGGTAGTGGCTTAGATGTTTCATCTGCCAGTTCCCTCAGGACCTGTGGATGCATCTCATCAGGTCCAGTGGACTTGTGCACCTTCAGGTTCCTTAGATGGTTTTGAACTTGATATTCTCCTACAGTGGGCAGTTCTTCATTCTCCCAGTCTCTGCCTTTACTTTCTGCATCTTGGTTGGTGGAGCACTTGCTGGTGAAGACGTACCTTACTTATAAAGAATAACTAAACCTTTGATTAATCTGATGGCAAAAATTAATGCTATAATTTTACAGGTATTATATATGGTGGAATCTCAGATTATTTCATAACAACAGCCGGTTGCCTGCCTCTGTGCTATAATAAAAGTATTCTAGTGTGGGTGTCTAGAAATTAAATTTGGGAGGAAAACTTTAGATTTGTCTTTTTCCTATTGTGGTGATCTGCATTGTTGCAGACATTCTAGATGTATATTAAAGCTGATTAAAGATAGTAATGATCTTTTATTTATGGTTCATAAATATAGTAACAGCAGTCTGTTATGTCACTTATAATTGTTTGTCTAACTCATGTTATTGAAATGTTTGAATAACTACAAAATGCATTAATTGAAATTAACTTGATTAATTTTGTTCCTAGCTTCATTAATTTTACTGCATAGTGATATATCTCTATGTTCCTAGTCCATCCATGTCATTTAGAGTCGTATTGCCCCCTGCAGTTTTGAATTAGTGGATCACATTCATGCTTATTCTGCTTCCAGTTTGTTGACATAGAGCATAAAGTGAACATGTGTCCCACCACTGCTTCGTGTGACATGCCATTAGTCGTATCTATCTTTTCAAACTATTATCACTGAGAGGTGTCCTCTTTGATTCCTGCTCCGTTGTAGTTAGCTTGTTACCTGTAGAACATGCTTGTCTTTTCAGGTTCTAAACAAGACTAATAGAAAAAGGTCAGCACTGTAGCAGGCTTTGGAAAACCTTTTTTTTTTTTTTAATTAAAAATCGTCTGAAAGAAATCGGTTCTAAATATCCATAAATGATTCCTTATTAATTGCTTTTTGCTGGGTTAGTATTTTGTCTTCCTATTTTCTAGGGCTTGATCTAATAACTTGCGGGTTCACATAATAATCAAGCTTTTATTCTGATTACTGCTTTAGTGGGATATTTCAATTTGAATGTACTAATCTATTAGTTTTCATTGTAACTAGTCGTTCTTGGAACAATTTTGAGAGGATTTTGTGTAGTTTGTCTCTGGAGGGTGTATTTCTCTTGTAAAGTTACTTGATTTTTGTTAATATCAATTGCAACAACATGGCATAGGGAGTAGAACTGTTTCTTTTTGTGTTGAAGACCACAGAGAGTGTTCTAGGTTAAAACTGTTGATCGGAACACCACTCAGATAAATGCGCTCTTAGCCCAGTCTTTAAAACCCTTATGTTATACACGTGACAATAGATTCCTTTCAGCAAGAGTAGAATTCTGTACCAATTCTGTTTCCAAATGGGTTTAGATATAGATCATTACAGTGGGACTGTAAGATCAGCTGATGTTAAGGGATTACTGTTAAAAAAAACCCCCACCAACCAACCAGAAAGCCCACAACCAAACCAACCAAAAAAAGAAAAAAAAAAAACCAACCCACCAAGAAAACATGGAAGTATCATGCAAATTCTAGTGTATACACGAAATTAACTTAGTAGTTACCACTAACTGATCACTGAAAAAAATGGGAATTAGACAGCATTCTACTACAGACTGCAAAATTCATTAATTAAAAGTGTTTTTCTGTCAAAGTTTTAGCAGAGTTTTTAGGGGTCACATACCCCTCGTATTGATTTGTGATCAGATGTTCAAATATCATCTTTAAGTCAGAGCTGTATGATAGACAGTATGATTCAGAGGGACATTTTACTCTGAATGAGCTGAGAGAAAAAAAGGTACTGTATGATGAAGTATTCTTGTAGATTTTCTGTCTTTTTTTAAAATTTATTTTTCTTCTCTGTGTTGTCTCCCTTTCCTTCCTGGTATCATCACGAAAACTGAACTTACACAGACACAGTGTGACATCTGCATTATCATAATAAAAGAGATTGGGGTGAGAAGATCAGTGTTCCCTGTGGTAGGCACAGACTCTCTCATGGATCAGCCTTGGCTGCTTCCCACACCATCCTGCAGACAGCACAGCAGGGGATGAATTTACTAGGAATGTCACCAACAAGGCTATTGAGAACTTTGAACTTTCTATGGGTCCTCAAGCTTTTGAACATCAGGATTAGCAATTTATGTGTTATAATGAGTGACACATCCTGCTTATAAGTCAGTTTATCAAGGCTCAAGGAAGTATAATTCTTGGTACCATCTCTTCCACTGTTTAAAAAAAAAAATAAACTTAAGTTGTAGTTAGTTACTTCATTAGCCAGAAGTCCAGAGCTGGAAGATATATATATCTATATAAAACAGTTATTGCTTGGGAAGGTAGTCACAATGGAACATGTTTCATTGTATTTATGCTATGTTGCCTTCCCGATACTGATTATTGGTTAGATATGCCCTCACGTGTGTTTTAGCAACATTGGACAACTACTCTGGAGATGTAATTGTGTTTGCAGTTAAGTGAGAAAACCTTATATGGATTAGAAGTTATGAGCTAGCTTTTGTTGTGGTTTAACCCCACATTTTTTACAGGAATTTGATGTAATAGAGGTGGGAAATTAGGGAAAAACTTCTAAACCCTATCCTGAATGTTTAAAAGAATGTGTAGCTCTAACTTTAACTGAGTCTTTACTCCAGTGATTGTGTGGGAAATATTGTTTTGATTTTAGGTATAGATGAGGTTCTTTGACAGCTAGGTGTTTGTTCTTGGTTAATGCTGACTACTAAAATGAGAATAAAAGGATTTTTCATGGTATATTCATTTTTTGTGAATTGTAAGCTAAATTCAGCTTTTCTACCTTAGTGCTTGACCACAAACTGAAATTCAGGCTTGTTTCCTGTCTCTCCAAATCCATGAAACGTTTACAAGGAATGAACTACTAGTAGTGTCTCACTTTGTGCTGATAGGCAGCCATTAGCTCATCAGAGGCAGGAAATACTAAAATGTCAGATGCCTGAAAGTGGTATGGAATTCAGTGTATTAATATGAACAGAAAGAGCCAAATTCAGCAGGCAATCTGTAAACTACTTTGGATGACCAGTTGAATTAATTAATTTTGCCAGATTGCCAGCTTTTTTATTTGACTTTCCCAAAGTCAACTTTGAATGCATATGGAGGAAGTGGTTCAAGAGCAGAACTGTAGTTTGTTAGCTATACTCCATGTGAAATTCTTTGCCTGATCAGGATCCTCTTTGTTCTGTACATCATGGAGTTTGTCAGCAGCTTTCCTGCCAAGCCAAGGATACTAAGGGAAATTATAAAGAGAAAGGAAGTCTTTGCTTTTCTTATGTGGTAAATGAAGGTACATTGCAGGTAGACTTACTGGTTTTGTTTCTTTTGTTAATGGGGGAAATCTCTTTAGCACTAGCTTTTGTGAATAATTGCCTGAATTTTGTGGCTCTTATACAGACATGTATCTATTAATCCCTATTATTTTAGTTGTGCCTTTCTTCTACTATTGTTTCACTATGAAGGACGAGCATCAGATTGCATTTTTGAACGTAGGTACTGCAATAGTGTTTTGGTTTTTTAAAGTTTGTTTTGTAGGAGTTTTTTCATAATAACACGAAGTCTTAATATTATAATAAGTAAATTTATGCCTTGGTTATTTGTTCCACATGCATGTGAATATTTTTTTTTTTTAATGAAAAGTTATGGGGGGCTGGAATGCTGATCACATTGACCAACAAGAAATAGTTATTACTTGGCTGTTCTCTTTAAAATTGGATCTTCCTTTTGATTGGTCAACTGCAAATTTCCATCTTTTCCCCAAAAAGGAGAAGTAAATACTGTCATTTCCAAATAAGTGGGAAAGTTGTCTCCTTTAATTAACTGGTACTGTAAGTGGTATTTCATGTTTTCTCTGTTTCTGTGTAGAGAGATACCTTAGTTCTACTTGGAAAGTTTGTTAGAGACTGTTTGAATGTCTTTAATGTAAAAATAAAAACAGTTAATGACGCACAGAAATTGAATATTGTAGGAGAGCTATGTAAAACTATAATTGTTGTCATAATAGTTTTCTATTCCTTAATTTCGTAATTTACACTGTTGGGCTTCACTTACTGCAATCCTTTCTTAGCAGTTTTATTAATCTTCCCTTTGCCTTAGTTCTCCGAATCTTCTGTTCACTTTCATTCTCATACCTTCTAACACCAACCTCATCTGCTTCTCTGACTTTCTATGTGAAATAGCAGACAAGATGTACTTTCCTGCTTTTATAGCAAATGTATTGAAAAGGGTCTTACCCTGTATTTGCAACACTGGATTGGAATTTATTTCCTGTTTTCTGCTTGCATTCAGAACAACTCTTTGTTCCATTGAGAAGATTAAGGGCAGTGTTTGCTTAAAAAAAAATAATGAAGTGCCTAACAGGGCTATTATTCATTTTGGAGACCAGTTGCTGTGGTTGCCATAGTAATAACAAGCCCTCTATTAAAGCTATTTTCTATATGCACTGCTTGTATTATAACACGCTGTTGGGGGAGCTGCAGTTCTGTGCATCTGTGCTCTTGAAAGAGTTTTCCAGCTTTGTGTAGTTAAATTATCCAAGGAATTTATGTTATAGGAACATAAAACATGTAAATCTAGTTTATCATATCTATCGTGAAGTTGTTCATGCAGGCCATCACTTCATGTAGCCGTTTACAGTAATCTCAATGAAATAACAGCTGTAGCAAAAATGAATAATGCATACAGAGAAATTTTGGACTCCTTTAATATTTCTTGACTTATTTTTTATTTATTTGTTACTGATAGAATGATGAGCTTGTACTTCCAATAAAAATACTTGTAGGCTCAGTTGTTTCCCCTTGTGTGTTTTAGGTGTAATGGGTAATAGCTTTAGTAATATCTTGTGGGGTTAGAAAGCTGATAAATTAATGGCATGTTTTCTTTGTAGAATGCCCCATGAAATATTTATGGAATATGAAGGATTTTGAAATCTACTGCAGTAAAAGTATACTATCCTAAGACTTCTTTTAGAATAATTGCTTTACATTTTTTTCTCTCTGAAGAACAGTTTATGTCTAAATGTATTTTAGTAAACCAGATAAAACAAATTTTTCCAAAATTAAATGAATGATATCAATTTGAAGCATTTACATACCACATTATTCCTTCATGATAAGATATCATAATGCAGCAGAAACGACAGTTGGCTAGTGCTATCAAATGGAGATGTTGGTCTAAAAATCTATGGGGCTTTATAAATATTTTGATACTTATTGGTCACAGAATTATGTAAAATAATGGAACAACTGAAAGAGTAGCAAATGGGGTTCAAAATGTTGCTTCAGAAAGTATCCTTTCAATCTGGGACAGAGTTTCTAGAGAAGGCTTTACAAATACTGGTGTTGGATATGGCTTATTTCAGCTCTGAATCAGTAGGTTAAACTTAATTCTGTGCTCGCATTTTTAATGAGTGATCATGTCTGTGATATGAATGTTTTGCAGCAGCTCATTTTCAAAATAATTGTTCTGGAATTTTAAGAAAATGTTATATATATTGAAGCAAGGATTTTTTTGGAGTGCTATCATGATTGAAAATGTGTGTCTGATTTGTAGGTGTCATTAAAACTCCTTTGTAGAAGTCCTGTGCTGGGAAGCATATTCTCCAGCTCATAACTAGGACGTTGAATTCCTTGGGAAATCTACAAGGGGAAAGAGCTAGTATCATGACAATTAAATGAAAATATGCTTTGACAAAGGAGAATGTAACATTGCGACCAATGACAAATAGTTTAATGCTTAATTAGATATTAAATAGAGGACAAGTTTCAAATGCAAGTGCAAGTACATTTCCTTGGTACCTTCAGAGTATTGGCTGAGGATGAATTTCTTCTGATGCCTTGATTTAAAGTATTGAAAACTATGGGTTAGACATTTATAGTGTAATAAGTTTTTATAAGATAGCGATTTCCAAGTTTGAAACCTTCACACCTATACTTCTATACTGCTACATTCTATGCAATAAAAACTAATAAACTTACTGTGTGGTTGGAGTCTATTTGTACCCTACACAACAGAAATGTGGTGGCTTTAGGATTGTTCTTTATTTGCCCCAATGTTATTCTTTCCTTTTTTGCTTTATTAAAGCAAAATTGAGAACACTAATATCCAAGGTCTAATTTGGGAAAAAAGGCATGTCCATAACACTGTGGGAATAGGAATGCTGTGAATATTAAAAAAACCCCAAGACCAAATAAGCTCCCAATCAAAACCAAAAACCCCAAATAAAAACAAAAGCCCCCAGCACTTTAATAATGCAAGTCTTTTCTTCAGAATGGTTGGGTAACAATGCTGTGAGGTTCAGATGAGCATTTATTTGGAAGAAAACCTAAAATTCAGCCTTTTTTGGTGTAAAATATTAGCCATTCCTACTGCTGTGTAAACAATTACAGAAAGCAGTGTAGAAGAAATCAGTAGTCAGCAAAAATTATTCTGTTTTCTCCAATTATAGTTGCATTTGGATAGGTACTGTAGGAATGTTCCCCTCAAAGAAGTGATATCAAGTAAATTGGGTTTTGTCCTCATCCTGTGCCTTAATTATTAACAATAAATGAGTAAAAATGTTTCAGAAATTAAATATAGCCTGCACCTGGACTCTTAATTTTGACCATTGGATACTTTTTTTGCATTTGAGGGTGTATAGACAAAATTTTTTGATGGTTCTTTTGTATTCTACTGATCTTCCTTACTAAAGATGACCTGGAATAAGAGTGCGTAGTTGTTAATGATGAAAGGCCCTGGTTATACTTTTGCTTGTTAGAAATTGGTCAGAGAATGTTTGTACATTGGGTATTAACAGCGAGAAATATATATTAGGTTTATACTAAATACTGTCATATAGACAATATAATATAATTTCCTTTCATTTGGATGTTATGCTAAACTTCATACTAAAATGAAATAAAAAACCTCAAGCTTCAAAGGCTAACTATGAGTCAAACAGCTAGGGTTTTGTCTTTCAATTTACCTGCTTCATCTTAGCAAGTTACTTTTGGCATCTCTTGCTGTTAGTTGGCATTCATCCTTTTATTTTGTGGGTTGATTGGAATAGTCACACATGTTGGGGGGAAAAGGCAAACAATTTTCAGGAAAGGAAGGAAATTAAAACTTCTGGTGGTGGACAGCTTGAAGAGATAACAGATTCCCCATATAGAAAACTGATAAAAGTTAGAAAAGTAGTGCTTCCTTTTCGAGCCTCTCTCTCTCTCTCTCTCTCTCTCTCTCTCTCTCTCTCTCTCTCTGCCTCCTCTTTGAAGACGTAACATCTTTGGACATAGGTGAGAACTATCCAGTCTCTTTGAAGTTGTGACATGGGTTCCAGGTTTGGAGCTTCTGTGGCTGTCAAGAGCCGTATGGGGGTGTTGACAATTTTCAAGGCCAGACAGTCAGACATGCACAGATAAACACAAGGCATTCTTCACTCATAGGTGCCAGGAAGGATTTGGTATCAGATGTTGTGTGAGCTGATGTCTTGTTCTGATTTCTATTGTGTCAAGTCTGTTTACAAGAGCAGCATATCATACCTGTTTTCTAACAATGTTTTGTCAAGTGTCTTATTTGCTTTTGTTTCTTAGAAACATGCTGTTTTTAGAGGTGTAATCAAACAGGTTTTCCTTTGCGTGACATCCCTGTGGATTTATTTGCTCTTAAGTTAAGCTTCTGACCTCTGTCAGGCATTTCATATGTTTTTGTAGCTCTTTTGTGTTCCCAACAAATTAATTTCCAACTATTTTCTTCCTTGAGCATGTCACATGTTACATATTGGCCCAGTAAAAGAAAAAGTCTTTATCATGTGTTATATGGAGAAAATTTAGCCTTAATTGGATTTTCTATTAGAAAATACTGTAGAATATGAATATACTTAACACTTCTTGGTGGGAAAGGTAAGTATTCAGTAGGAAACATGGGAGGAAAAAGGAAGAACCAGGTGTTTAAGAGAAAAGCCAGTGAAAATCGGATAAAAAAAAAATGATACTATGGCAACTTACAGACTAGAACTTGCACAGGCAGTGGAAGCAGGGACAGGTGTCCTGGGAAGAGTACAGGGATGCTGCCTGTTTGTGTAGGGATGCATTCAGGAAAACCAAGGCGTGGCTGGAGCTGAAGTTGGCAAGGGATGCAAAGAATAATAAGGGCTTCTACAGGTATGCCAGCTGGAAAAGGAAGGTCAGAGAAAGCATACACTCCTGATAAACAAGACTGTCAAACTGGTGACAGTGGACAAGGAGAAGGCTGAAGGTACTCAACAACTTTTTTGCCTCAATCTCCTTTGGCAACCTCTTTTCCCACACCTCTCAAAGTTGGTGGACTACAGGATGGGGACTAGGGGGGAAGTCCCTCCCATTTTAAGAGAAAATCAGGTTCATGACCACCTGAGGAACATGAACATATGTAAGTCTATGGGACCTGATGCAATGCACCCTGGAGTCCTGAGGGAATTGGCTGCTGTAGCTGTGAAGCCACGCCCATGATATTTGAAAAGTCATGGCAGTCTGGTGAATCCCCTGGTGACTGGAAAAGGGAAACATTGCACCCATTTTTTAAAGGGTGAAAAGGAGGACCCTGGGAGCTACCAACCTGACAGCCTCACCTCTGTACCTGGGAAGGTCATGGAACAGTTCCTCCTACAAGCTATGCTGAGGACAGGGAGGTGACTCAAGACAGCCAGCATGGCTTCACCGAGGGCAAGTCCTGTGTGACCAACCTCGTGGCCTTCTGTGATGGAGTGACTACAACAGTGGTCAAGGGAAGAGCTACAGATGTCATCTGGACTTCTGTAAGGCCTTTGACTCAGTCCCCCACAACATCCTTCTCTCTAAATTGGGGAGATATGGATTTGATGGGTGGACTGTTCGGTGGATGAGCAGTTGGCTGGATGGTTATATCCAGAAGGCAGTAGTCAGCTCAATGTCTGGATGGAGATCAATGAGTAGTGGTGTCCCTCAGGGTCTGTGCTGGGACCAGTACTGTTTAATATCTTCACCAATGACATAGTGGGATCAAGTGCACCCTCAGCAAGTTTTCAGATGACACCAAGCTGCATGCTGTGGTTGACACACCTGAGGGATGAGATGCCATCCAGAGGGACCTGGTCAAGCTCAAGAATTGGGCCCATGTGAACCTTATAAGGTTCCACAAGGCCAAGTGCATATGGGTTGGGGCAACCCCTGGCATCAGTACAGGCTGGAGGATGAAAGGATTGAGAGCAGTCCTGCAGAAAAGGGCTTGGGGGTATTGGTGGATGAAAAGCTGGATGTGACCCAGCAGTGTGCAGCACAGCAGGCCAGCTTCTGGGCTACATCAAAAGAAGTGTGGCAACAGGTCAAGGGAGGTGATTCTTGCCCTCTACTTCACTCTCATGAGATCTCACTTAGAGTACTGCATCCAGCTCTGGAGTCCTCAGCACAGAAAAGACATGGACCTGTTGGAGTGAGTCTAGAGGAGGGCCACAAAAATGATCAGAGGGCTGGAGCACCTCTCCTAATGAAGACAGGCAGTGATAGTTGAGGTTGTTCAGCCTGGAGAACAGAAGGCTCTGGGGGAGATCTTATCATGGCCTTTTAGTAGATAGGGACAAACTTTTAATCAGGGCTTGTAGCAATAGGACAAGGGGTAATGGTTTTAAACTAAAAGAGTGTATATTTAGACTAGATATTAGGAAGAAACCTTTTACGATGAGGGTGGTGAATCACTGGAATGGGTTGCCCAGAGGGGTGGTGGATGCTCCGTTCCTGGAAACTTCAAGGTCAGATTGGACAGGGCTTTGCGGAACCTCATCAAGTTGAAGATGTCCCTGTGCATTGCAGGGAGCATTGAACTAGATGGCCTTTAAAGGTCCCTTCCAACCCAAATTATTCTATGAACTTAGTATTTTAATTTTTCTTTTTTTTTTTTTAAGACTCATATGTCTCAAGGTAACCTGAGAACTTGAATGCAAGTATTTCAATTATGTGTTATCATTTGATTTTATGAAGTGATCTAGTGGGTTACTTACAAGAATAAAACCCATCTTAAAAACAGTAATGGATACACTTGCTATAAAAGTTATGCATGTATTTAATATAAAATGTACATGTAATTCATGTATTTTAACGATATTATTAGAACTTAGAATCACTGACAGTCTTTTACATATATCTAAAATGTTACTCTATGTATATGCTTCAATTTGTCCTTGCCTGTCTTGTCACCAGAAGCATTTTTTATTTTACACTATAGTAGTGTTAAACTAAGTCTTCTAGGAGTGACTTTTTTCCTGCTTTTATAATTGTTGTTGGGTAGGGCAGGGTTCTTGGTTTTCTTTTGAGGAGAGCATAATGTGAATTGATGCTTTAACAGTAGGGATGCACAAGAATCAGACCATGTGCTTTTGTGGTGGTAATCATGAAAGCTTGCTACTACACCTGATAAGATTTCTTGCATAGCCTCTTTTGGTTGTTTTTTTTGCTGTTTGTCATGGATGAAATGCTAGTTTAGCTCACTGCAGTGAAAAAATAGGACTAGAGATTTGTATGATTTTTGAAGTAATCTGAGATCCTGGAATGTTGGAGGACTGCGGTATAGTACAGCAGTCAGTGTTGATGCAGAAATGGAGTTATCACATACCCAGGGCCAATGGTTTGTGATGGAATTGACTTAACTCTCAGATGTGTGATCATCTGTTTACCTAACAGCTTCTATAGTGAAAGCAATTACCGTACCACTTATGAAAGCAAAATCAGAAACAACAGCCTTGAGAAAGTTCAGAAGAATCCTGTATGACATGACAACAAAGTAGAGGAGGTTATTAAATACAATCCAAAAGGTAAAGTTCTGTGTCAAATAAGAAGAGTAGAACAGAATATAAGTCCTATCAGGCTAAATGCATGGAAGCATTTCTAAAAGAGTTTGAGAAACAACTTGTAAAAGGTATAAAAGCTAGCGTTAAATGCTTTTTCTCAAATATACTAGGAGAGGGAACATTGCCAGAGATTCTGTAGGCCCAGCAGACAATCCAGGGATAAAAAGAGAACACCCAGAAAGGATAAGGCTCTGTCAGAGGCACATATTTAATTTTTTAATTTGTGTTCAGCATGGAAGACTGTAGGGATGTATTCACTCCCAAATCCTACATTATGGAGAATTAGTCAGAGGATCTGTTTCAAATAAGTGTTATGTTGTTAAAACAAAGATGTTTTGTCCCTGGTGTACATTTTTACTTTCCATGTTCTGTGCTGAGATTTTCTTCCAGAAAGAGCTGTCCTTTGAAACACTGTCCCATTGGATATATAAGTTATTGTTTGAAATTATGTGACAGCCAAGCTATCCCTTCTTAAAGGAAATGTCTGTTAGTTGCAGAATAGCATCAGGAATGAAAACTGATTTCTCTTGAAACTTGCTGAAATAATACATTCCTCCTTTCTTATTATTTTTCAAAGAATGACCCCTTAAATCAGTGAGTCCTACAAGTAGTTGTTTATATTTAGCCTATAAGCAGAGATTTCATTTGAAAGAGTGTCATAATTTAAATTCTTTTTGTCAAAACTGTCTTTGTTTGGTCCTGAACATAGAAGGAAAACTCAGCTGCATCACAGGATAGAAGGTTTTACTATAATAAACTATATTCCAGTTTGTTTGTATAGTTCCTATCTTTGCCCTTAAATGAGTTACTTAAGAGTAACTAGAATTTTTGTCCTGGATGATGTGTTACTGATTTAATAATATGCTCTACATTTCTGATTCTGACAGTAGATTTGCATCTTTATTTGTTTTATGCATTGTTGTGTTTTTGTTAGCTTGTTTGTTTTTCCTTTTTTTTTTTTTTTTCTTCTTATCTTTACATGGGTTGTTTTGAGAGGTTGGTACCTGTGTTGATGCTTGTGCATAGATTCCTTTCTGGGTCGAGTTAAGGGAGAAAAAAAAAAAAAGTAAGGTGAAAGATTAGAGAGAGAGTGTAAGGGTGTATAGAGTTGAGAGTGAGCAACTGATGTTACTCGAAAGCAATAAAAGTAGTTTCTGAGTCGCAACTTATTTTTTACTTTCTGCATATGCTATGCTTATCACAGAGTTTGTAAATGCTGTGCTTGTGTATAACAGTAGCCAAAACTTGAAGCTTTAGCAAAATGATTGTGTAACAAAGTAATAAACTAATGCATAAGATCTGTTTCATTCCAACCAGACTACGGGTGACACAGATAGATCAGAATAGGTAAAGCATACTTGTTCATAAATACTGCACAAGGACTAGTGGAGCAGTATGATGCACTGTGGAGATCACTTGCTTTCGAAGACTTGGGGCCTTCATTGTTATTAAACTGAGACTGGAGCTTATAATAATGTTCAGGAGTGGAGAAGAAATACATATGTAATTTGTAAATGTGTTTAGTTAAGGCAGATATTCTCTCTTTTTTTTTTTTTTAATTCATAAACTATACAAAGTAACATTTTTCTAGTGTTCTTCATATTATATGCTTGCTTTGCCTTTATTAGTTTGGACTGATTCCTGCTTTTTCGGCTTTTAGAAGAATATAAGCAGTGATACTGTTACTTATGATTTAGTGCTTGGTAGCTTGGGGATTTACTTGACATGGACTCATGGGTGGAATTGAAACTCATTGCAGGTGTGTTAGGGCTGCAGGCAAATGTCTAAGCTGCTGACTGCCCTGCTCAGAGGCTGAATTAACTCCCTAGAGTGTAGAGAACTACCAGAGGTGATGTGAGAAATTGTGGAACATAAACAGCAGTGTGAGAAGCTGACAGATGTTATAGATAGCACCCTGTGGGTTGCCTGGAATTCCCAAGCAGTAAAGGGTGACTTGTGTGAGAACTGTCCAAACAGTGCCATTGCATGGAGGGAAGCACTGGGGCCACTTTGGAAGGTGCAATGTGACAAGACCAACAGTGCTTAGGTAATCATTTCATAAATACTAAATTTGCATGTAGCTATAGCAAAACTGGGACCATTAAGGGAAGAAGTAATTGGAGTGGTTTGTTAATTTGGGGCAGAGAAAAGGAGGTAGCAGGGTGGTGGAAAAAGATAGAGTAATGGAAAAAGAGTAAGGTATGTGACCAGGTGCTGTCTGGAGGTATCTGTTGGGCAGCTTGTGCTTGATCATCACAGCTGGAGTCTGACAATAAACTAAACCTGTTAAGACCATACAAAACAAGTCGAACCTCCTTTGGCTGCCAGGAGGACCTACGGGAGGAACGCTTATTGACTGGCAAAGGGTCACCTGGGTGGGTGGATCATGAAGCCTGTTACCACTGCCTTAGTGCTTCTTCCAGGCCTGTTGTGGAGCCACTACTCCATAACAAGATGGGTATCAAAATACCTGAGCTGTGGTGCCTCTGGTCATTCACTGCCAATACTATTAGACGGGGTGTTAGTTCTTGCTTTTGGCAGTAATTGAGAATTTGTAATATTAGAATTGTATCTCACGTGCTTTTGTAGACTAGAAAATTGGAATTGCATGTAAATCAGATTAATGGATCTGTCTTCTGCTTGCTTGGGGGAAGATTGCTAAAGTTGCTGTGACCTAAAACTGTAGCATGCGAATTTAAAAATTTGCCTTTTAATTGCAACACTCTTCTTGGTCTCAGGCATCTATTATGAAGCTGTCTATTTCTGTTCTTTGGAATGAAAGATTTTGTTTTAATTTGAACTTCTTGGATAAATGTCTACGTATGGCCAAATATCAAGATCTTCAGAAGATGATCACTTAAAACCATGAAAACATGGTCATTTCTCTATTTGGGAATTTCTGTCTCCTTCATTCTGTTGCTCACCATTCCCCTCTCCCCATCCTGAAAAGCTAGTTCCAAAAAGCTGTCACCATAAAGGACCAATCTGAGAGCCAAAAAGCCCATTCCAAATAGGAATGTACTCAGAATTTTGTCCTGTTTTGAAGTAGCAGACTGTTTTTCATCTTTTCCCGATGTCAAAAATAAAAAGCCGAAACAAAACACCAAAAAACCCCCAACTTAATAAGGAATCCTATTTCTTGGTTTTCACTTCAGTAGTGTTCATCTGCTGCTCTTTGAAACTCTCCTTAATGAAGCCTGTTCCTGTCCACCTGTGTGCTGTACTCCAGTCTTGCTGTGTGTCATGGCAGAGCTGTTTGAATTTTTTTTGTCATGCATATTCCTGGGTTTTCTTCAGAATCCCTTAGTGCTTTTTTTCCATTGTTCATGACATGTCCTAGCTCTTTAACTTTAGAACTGCTTTCTGTTTTCTGTTCTCAGTGTATCAGCAGCCAGTCTCTCTGCTGTTGCACTTAATGCATCTCTGTACCCAGGCCTAGGTTTTTATTGTGAATGGACAATCCTGGGTGCCACTTACTTAATATCAGAGAATTTCAGTTGCTTATGGTATTTCTTTCCCATTGAATCCCTTGTGTTTGCTATGACAGCTACTCATGAAGAAGTATATTTGTTGCGCTGGCCTGTGATATGTAGTTCAATATAAACTTCACCCTCTCTTCTAATCAGTGCTTATAGTCTGCACAAGTTCTGTTTTCACTGTTTCTTTGGAGCTTTGGTTCACACCGAACTCAAGTAGTATCATATTTTTCTAATGTTACTTATCTTTTGGTTATCCTATATTCTTCCAGGGCCCATCAACTCCTTGAGATGAAGAATAAGGGAGGAATTTATTGGGATACCAGCAGATTCCTTGGAGTTATGTATATAAGCATGCTTTCATGCCCTCCATCCGTCTATTTTTAGTGTGCAGAAGTACTGTGAGCTGCTTAATGTTTTTCAAAAGCATATGCTGTTGCTGCTTATATTTTGCTTAGGCTCTAATACATTACAACTTTTTTTCCTGATTTTGATGTACTGTATACCTTCTATATGTATCTCAAAAAAATGTGGAAGAATAATATATTTATATAGTAAGTTGCCAAGTGAGACAAAAAAATTATTGTTTTATTTTTACAATACAGAGATAAGTAATAGAAATAATAGTTCTGTTCAATAACTTTCAAGCTGATGGTTAAAAACACGTGAATTTTATATTATAGAATGAGAAAACTACTATAACATTACATATGCCTACTTCCAGAGTGGGACAAATCTTTGAAAAAGAGAATATAATAAAAGAATAATCCTATTTACAAATGCAAACAAATTTTAAGATTTAAAAAAGTGGGTAAACAGAATGACTATAGTTCACAACAGCAAAATTGCCTAAATTACAAAATTAGATTAATTTGGTATTAGTTTTTTTAACAATACAGTGAATTCTGTTGGCCAGCAATGAAGGGAGGTGTGTAATTTCAGTTGATGATTTGAGGAAAGATACAGCAGAAATATATAGGTGTGAGGGCCACAAAGGTGGAAAATACGGAAAAAGGAAGTCTGGAGAAGAGGGTGAAATGGATAAATCTGATGTGGGGTGATCCGTAAGTAGGAAGTAGAGGTTAAGAAATTAGTTTTAGAAAGGATGAAGGTGGGTTTGGGTTTTGTTAGTGTTTGTTTTTTTTTTTTTTTTCTTCCCTGTAGTCACGCTACTATCAAAGAACCTTGGTCTTTCAGTGAATTTTGTCACTGTTACTAATATTTTGTATGTACCACAATAGGTGCTCCTTGTGAGGTACCTCTGTGCTTAAAGAAGGGGAAATAAAAAGAGTTCATTGCCTTGTCATACCTAGATCTTCTTGGAACCTAAAATGGCTCTCCGTCTACAGGTCTGAAGCTCCTTTCTTGTCCTGGTTTGAGCCCAGAGGGCAGCTTAGCACCACACAGCCGCTTGCTCACTCCTTCCCACTCTTGAGGGGAAGGAGAAAATAAAACAGGCTCTAGAATCAACATAAAGATGGGGAGGGATGACTCACCCATTATGGCCACTGGCATTAGGGGAAGAAAAAGAACATCAATTTAATTCAACCACCACCACTACTTAATTTAACAGAGTAGGACAGTGAGAAATATAACCATATCTTAAAAACACCTTCCACCTGCCCCTCCTGGGCTCAGCTTTGCTCCCAATTTTTCTACCTCCTTCCCCGCTCAGTGGGACAGGGGGTGGGGGTTGCAGCCAGTTCATGACCTATTGCCTCTGCTGCTCCTTCCTCCTCAGAGGGAGGACTCCTCACCCTCTTCCCCTGCTCCAGTGTGGGGTCCCTTTCATCGGACACAGTCCTCCATGCACTTCCTCCTATATGAGTCTTTCCCACGGGCTAAAGCTCTTCACAGACTGTTCCAGAGTGGGTCCCTCCTGCAGGTTGCCGTCCTCCCAGCGCTAAGCTACAATAGCAGGGGCTTTCCTCAGTGTCCCAGCCTCCTTCAGTCTCAGCCACCTGCTCCAGCGTGGGGTCCCCCACGGGCTGTAGGTCAGCATCTGCTCCACCGTGGGCCACCATGGGCTGCAGGGGGACAGCCTGCCCTCTCAGCATGGGCTGCAGGGGAGTCTCTGCTCTGGCAAATCTCCCCCTTCTTCCTGCTCCTCCTCCTCTTCCTCCTCATCCTTCTCTTCCTCCTTTCTTCCACTGACCTCAATGTTTGTGTAGGTATTTCCCTCGAAACTCCAACTCCTCCTTCCAGGTTCCTCTTCTTAAATATGTCATCTCAGAGATGCAGCCACCATTGCTAATTGCCTCAACCTTGGTGCAGAGGTGGGACCAACTTGGAGCTGGGGGAGCTTTGAGAAGCTTCTCACAAGGGGCTGCTGCTGTAGCTCCTTCCCCTGCTACCAAAAGCCCTGCCACAGACAAACCCAACACAGTACTCTTGTTTTAATGAGGTGTCGCCTTGATGTCCTTGTATTTCTTATTCTACAGAAAAGATACGTTCATTTAAAAACAAAACTACAGAATAAACCATGATTTTTAGTCAGAACCAAGTTCAGAGATGTTTTTTTCAAATTTTCTTCCATGTCAGTGTATTTTGACTCTTTCAAGGGTTTGAAACATCGTAGAAAAGAAAAACTTTTATTAATGAAACTTATTTTTGTCAAATACAATAGTGTTTTAAGGCTTACAGATGAAAGACAGTTTCATTGATATTATAAGAAAGTCATCCTTTTTCTTTAGACTGGATTCAAGACTTGTGATAGATGCATTCACTTTGATATGATGGGCTTTTAATGTCTTATTTCTTAATATCTGTTCATTTTTTTCTGCTTTTCTGAGTATCTGCTTTGTTTTGATTCTAACACAGCATCTGATCACTGTTTTGCTTGGGTTTTGGTGACAGCCTCTCAGTTCCAAGTGAGATATTCGTACAGCCGCTGGTGTTTTGGCTGAGCCTGTTGGTCAGAGTGAGAGGGAAAACATACCTTGTTGAATGTGTATATCCAGTACTGTAAAGTTTTTCTTACTTGAGCAATTATTGGTAAGCACGTGTCTCTTTGGAATGGTCATGATTGATTTGAAGTGACCACCCTAAAACCACGCATCAACCTATGACCATAACAGTCTTTCGTTTCTGCCTCCTGCCAATTTTCCTCTCTATTTTCTGTATGAAAAAGAGATAAAAGTGTGAATTCATCCAGATAGATTTTTTTTTTTTTTTTTTTTTTTTTTTTTGCCATGATTTATTTAACTTCATATTAATGCTGTCATCTAATTGTAAGACAAAATGGAGCTTTTGCTAGCATGTATCTAAAGTGAAAACAAGGCATCTTAACGATTTGGTAGCTTCATACTGCAAAATCCAGGTTACTAGAGCTTTTTGTTTTCTCAAAGAAGCATCAACTGAATCAACTTTAATTGCTAATTAAGATTTTTTTTTTTAATTAACTATTGAGCATTGATACACTTTTTTCAATCAGATTCCTTTTTTTTTTTTTTTTTTTGATTATATTGTACTGGTTTCAGTGGACTCTGTTTTCATTCCTTGTTAAAAATAGTTGTCAATGTGTCTAGAAATAATTTGTTCTATGATAACGTATCACATCTAACATGATAACTTGCATTTCTTGGTA
Organism: Tyto alba; assembly: GCF_018691265.1. Lineage (NCBI taxonomy): Eukaryota > Metazoa > Chordata > Aves > Strigiformes > Tytonidae > Tyto > Tyto alba. The sequence goes on along the minus strand of NW_024881282.1, from coordinate 73,181,850 downwards.
TTAGAGATTCAATTTCTTTCAGAGTAGTAGGAGGGTGGAGGTGGAAGGATGAAGACATGTTTCTAATGGGAGGCCTTGTCTTAATAAAAAATAAAGAGACTGTATCTATGAATGACCAAAGATAGTCAGTTGTGATATCCATTCAGAAAGTTCTTACTCTAATTACTTTCTTCTGTGTTTCATTTTCTTGGGGTGACTAGATAGACTATTTTTAAAGTCAGTGAAGATAGAATGTTTTTAAAGGCTTTGTTGAAGTGTAGAATTTGGAAAATAAATGCATATGATAGAGACCAAGTTTGCTGGAATATACATAGTTAACTTGTGTATATATAGTTCATTAGAAAAAGTAAATACAATATAAAATGTAGAATTTCGTTCTGTATTCTTTAGCAGGTTGATAATTTGAACTTGTGCAGTTTTAATCCATATTTTCTACTCAGAGTAAGAAGAACTACAAGTAGCTATAAAAATACTCTTTCTTATAGATGCTGTTAAACAACTTCTGTCTTTGCATTTTCTATTATTTTTCTATAAAGCTTTCCACATGATAAACAGTTTTCACAAGGAAATGTGTGAAGTCCCACAGATTTGTTTAGCTGCATATGGTATCTGACAAGCCGCTTTCAAGAGAAATGAGTACAATGTGAAGAATGAGAATATGGCATGGGATTAAATTCTAGTATTCAAAGTATCATTCTGTTTCTGTAACTGCTAACCTAATTTTTAATTAGGATCTGTGTAAGCATATTATACAATAAAACTGAGTGTCTCTTGCATGTATACTAAAAAATGCTGAGAAATACTCCAGAAAGTTACCATATCACACTCAGTACTTATTATCATAGGTAATCCCATGGATAGTAGTTATGCAGTATTTTATTAGTTTGTTAGAATTGCCATATAATTCTCGTTTCATTGAACTTTATATGAAGACATGATCATTGTTGTAAACAATTTTGTGCTAATTTGAATATGTCTGCATATATTAATTGATAGTAGTTTCCTTAGTTCTCATGAAATACTTCTCTTTTAATAGAAGAATTACGGAAATTGAGTTGGTCTGGCATTCCTAAACGGGTTCGTCCAGTTGCATGGAAGCTTCTTTCAGTAAGTTGTATTTCTTTCTTCTTCTTTTGCATTTAGTAGTAATAGTTTTTTAAAGCATTGCTATTAATTTTGATTGAGTTGTAATCCATCAGTGATGCTTGAAAACATTATGCCTTCTGCTGAATTGTAATGAAAGTTCTTTTCTTTTGCTCAATTTCAAGATTAAATTTCCAAACTGAAAGGAAGGGAATGAGAAGTAGTAGTAAATCATGTCAGCTGTATATCTCTATTTTTCGGTCTGGATTTCCATGAAAGAAAGGCTTATGTGATACCAGTGGCCTCTTTCAACCAATTTTGATGGAATGGTGGAGAGTTCAAAGACAAGTACATTCTTACAGTTTTCTTGAAAATAGGCACACAGTAGAGGAAACGAAGTCTATCAGTGTCCTATGAAAGGCTTCATTCTGACTTTACATTAACTACAAGAAGGGATTAACACTGCACTGAGGAAAAGCTGTGATAGAATTTTACGTTTTTTTTGGCTGAATCTATAGTGGTTTATGATGAACAGATCTGAACCACTGTGGTCAGTTACTTTGTGGCATTGGCTTTCCAGATGTCAGACCTATGAGTCAATTCAGGAATACAAGATAATTAAAAATCTAATCGCTTCTTTGTAGTGTGAGTTTTTGGCTGGCTGAGCTCTTTGAACTTTGCCTGTTGGTCAGAGGATTTTGCAACAGCAGTATCTTGGGAGTAGGTTGACTGAAATACCATGGAACAGCATGCAGAGGTGTTTCTGTTGGTCATCAGAGACAAGCATGCGGGAATCAAGGATTCACTGGGTTTGGTGTTGTAGAACTGGATTTTTTTTTTTTTTTAACCTTGGTGTTTACACTATATTGAAAAAGATTCTGTAAAAATACAGTGTATTCCTTGTAGGATGTTTTTTTTTTTTTATGTCAATCTTTTCAACTATAGTACTTGTGATGGCAAATGATTGTGCATTTTAGCTGTTTGTCTGCCTGTGTTTAGGAGAAGAACTTGTGAAGATGTTTGTATTAAAAAGAAGAAAAATCTCGTGCTGTCTACTCTCCAGAGGCTGAGGAAAGACATTTTATCAGCAGATCTTTATGCATTTAAGAACTGATTAAAATTTGGAGTTATACACACAACAGTTTAACACTATTGAATTTTTCAGAGAGTAGACTTAAATAGCTTTGCTTTTTATAGAATAGTTCAGTGGGGAATGTGAAGTATTTACTTCAGATTGAGACTGATTTCCAGTGACTGAAAGAGTCTTTCTTGCTGATGAGTTGTTCTTCTAAATTTGCAGCTTAGTTCATTCGAAACCTAAATACAGATGCAGCTTCTTAATGGTGGATATTCAAATATCCTGCTTTAATTGAAATTAAAAACACAGTGTACAGTTTATTTTAGTTCAGTTTCCAAAGTTGTTGTCTGAGATATTGGTAATGAAAAGAGAATTATTTTTTTCTCTCTTGAAGATTAGGATGCCTGCTTTAAAACACTCAAAGTGAAAAAAATATGGCTAACTCAAACAGTAAGCTAAAGCATAACGATAGCTTAAGTTCTGAATAAGATGACTAACATTGAGGTTTAGAGAATTGGAATTATGCGAAAGTTAGCTGCAGTTACTTTCTTACTTTCATGTAAGACCATGGGTTTTCTGTGAGCTTCAACTTGATTAAATGAGTGGCATTCCTAATAGATTGGTACCGGGACTTGTGTTGTTTAACGTCTTTCTCGGTGACATGGACAGTGGGGTTGAATCTACCCTCAGAAAGTTTGCTGATGACATGAAGCCGTGTGGTGCGGTTGACGTGCTGGAGAGAAGGGATGCCATCCAGAGGGACCTTGACAGGCTGGAGAGGTGGGCCTGTGTAAACCTCATGAAGTTCAACAAGGTCAAGTGCAAGGTCCTACACGCGAGTCAGGGTAATCCCATGGACAAATACAGGCTGGGCACTGAGTGGATTGAGAGCAGCCCTGTGGAGAAGGACTTGTTGGTTGATGAGAAGTGCAACATGAGTTGGCAATAGGTGCTTGCAGCCCAGAAAGCCAGCTGTATCTTGGGCTGCATCAAAAGAAGGGTGGCAGAAGATCAAGGGAGGTGATTCTCCCCCTTGAGACCCCACCTGCAGTACTGTGTTCAGCTTTAAGAAGGACATGGGTGGATCTGCTTGTGTGGGTCCAGAGGAGGACCATGAAGATGATCTGGGGGCTGGAGCACCTCTCGTGAGGACAGGCTGAGAGAGTTGGGATTGTTCAGCCTGGAGAAGAGAAGGCTCCAGGAAGACCTTATAGCGGCCTTCCAGTACTTAAAGGGGGACAAGAGGAAAGGTGGGGAGGGACTTTTTATGAGGGCAGATAGTGATAGGGCAAGGGGTAGTGGCTTTAAACTGTAAGAAGGTAGATTTAGATTAGATATGAGGAAGAAATTCTTTCCTGTGAGGGTGGTGAGGCACTGGCACAGGTTGCCCAGAGAAGCTGTGGCTGCCCCCTCCCTGGAAGGGTTCAAGGCCGGGTTGGACGGGGCTTTGAGCAACCTGGTCTGGTGGCAGGTGTCCCTGCCCATGGCAGGGGATTTGGAACCAGGTGATATTTAAGGTTTCTTCCAACCTAAACCCTTCTATAATTCTATTCCGTAAGTTTTATTTCAGTTTAGTATTCCTTAGATTCCAAGTCTAGAGTAATTCCTCAGGCTAGACTTGCCTTGTTCTGTTGTTTCAACCATTCCAATTCAGGATCCATTCCTGTTCAATTCTTGGCTTTGGCTGCCTTGCCATACCTCTGCAAAGAAACTGTCTTCAGGTTGTTTTGCTTTTGCTTTAAGTGGATTGTTTTTTTTTTTTTTTTTTTTTTTTTTTTTTTTTTTTTCAAGAGAACTGAAAGTGTGTATGGGGTTTTTTTGGTTGTTTGTTTTTTTCTTTTTTCTATCACTAAATAGCAATATTTGTAAAGTTCTCAGCTTTTCTTATATAATTGTTATAATGATTTCTTACCTACTCAGTTAATACATTTTGGAAACCCAAATATGAGTCATTGAGTAATCATTACTTTTCTATACTGTAAGGCAGCAGCATGTTTCATCTTATTTCCGAAGCAGGAAAGAAAAAGTGCTTTGAGTATTTGTGGTCATAAACTCCATCATGCTTTTTCCTAATAGTAATTAATTTTTTAAGTTGCTTTAATTGTTATTTTACCTACTGCTAATGCATGTCCCATATAAGAGGGGGTAATGTGATAACCTTTTGTGCTATAAGGTGCATTGGGAGCTATCGAGGAAATAAGTTTATAGAAGCAAACCTGTTTTGGTTAAAGATCAGTTGCAAAACCAAAGATGACCAGAAAACCAAAGAAACCAAAGCACAGTTTAGAGCTAAATTAAGGCTGGATGTGTTTGTTTTGGAATTATTTAGGAGTCTTAAAAAGCTCAAACTATGACCTATTTGGGGAACTGAGTACAATTATTAATATCTGAGACAGAAGGTGATTGTCTGATTTGTAAAATAATCATTGAAGTTGGATTTTTTTAAAAAATTATTTAAAAAATTGAAAAGTTGAGATATTTATTACATAGTCAGAAGGTTAATAATGTTAATGTGTGTTTGATGAATACAATTTTTCAAGGGAAGGCATATGAAAATCAATATAATGCTCAGGGGATGTTGATGTTATGCATGTCTACTGGTAGCAGTATATAAAAAAAATTACATGATTTATTTTTAAATTGTAGCAAAAACATTAAGTATACTGTACCTAAACAGCACGAAGAACTATTCAGGCTCACTTCTCTTCTGAATAACAAAACTAAAGATATGGTTGCAGAAGCCTTTGGAGGAAATTAATGAGTAAATGGATTAAACTTTCCACCAATTTATTCCCTGTTGATATGTTGCAAGCCTTTCCAACTTTTAAAAATAAAACGTAATTTGTAAAGTGAACAGGAAACAAGACATGTCCAATTGAAAGATTACTTCACTCTTTGGAACTGAGTAATGGCAAAAAGACTTGCTGAGAAAATATTGGTATCCTTCAAACAATCACATTTGATCTCGCAAATGAATTATTTTCTAATGGATCTAAGATATCCTACAGGAAAAAAAAATCACTGTTGAGAATAAGCGGGAGACAGAATTCAATATTTAACTTAATACAAAACACTGGGACAGGATATTAAATGTCAGACTGAGTCCTGAAGCAAAAATTAAGCTGGTGCAATTTGAAGTATCTGGAACCAGATGTACATCAGTACATCTTAAAATACATGGTTTTGCCAAAGCAAGTACCTCTTAAGGTGCCTGGAATGTAATATGGCTTGTGCTTATTCTGTTGTCATCTTAAACTAAGCAATTAAAATATACATGAACAACATTTAAAATAGTTTTAATATAGAAATACTTTTAAAAAGATATATATATATATTTAGTATGGTGTGTATTCTTTATTTTTCAGTAAATGTTGAGCAAAACAGAAGTTATAGAAATAGGATATGATGTTGGGTTGTTACAGGAGAGTAATGGAACCTATATACTTAGAGTATTTAATTTTGGTGTATAACTAGTAATTTTAGCATGTTATGTTTACCCCTTCCTTTTTTGCTTGTAGTGTTTAGGACTGAACAAGAAAGTTGTTTTTGTGGTTGAATCAAGTTACTTGTGGTGGCTGCGGCTCATTGTATAAGTGCAAATATATGCTGCACTTCTAATATAGGATTTTTTTGATGTTATGAGGACTATTTTTGTTAGGGAAACTTAAATTTTACATAAATTTGATTTCTTTGTTTTATTAATTACCATAAACATGGTGATAGCTGTTATTGTGAAACTAGAGCTTTTTTAATACCGGCAAGAAATACTTTAATTTGACTTGACTAGTGAATAATAAGATTATTAGATTTTTCTTATATTATCTTGGATGTCCAGAACTCTTTCAAGCCGTCTATCTTTAGCATGATTCTTATACAAAGTATTTCCTCAGGACTGCCATGTAAATAAAATATGAGGTAGCTTTATTTTTTTTTGTAGTGTTATGGAATACTGGTGTAGATTGCTTGAAACTGAGCTGTTTACAAGGAAGCAGTAATTATTTCTGAATATTCAGTAAACTTTTTGGTAGCCTCTTACATGAATAATGATGTTTCTAATAATTGTGCTTTATATAAAAACTGAACATTTAATAACATTAATGCTATTTCCTTTCATATAGTAACTTGAGCTTGTCTTTTTAAATGGAAAGTAGGCTGAGATGCCAGAAATGGGGATCAAACTGGGCAAAAGAAGACAATGAGAATGGAATTTTTTTTTTTTTGGCGGGGTGGAGGAGGAGATTGGGATTTTCATGTATATGTGAATGAGTTCAATGAAGAACCATTCACATATATTCTGTACTTAATGCAACAATGTATAATCCTGCATATCTGACACATGACTTCCTTAATGTGTTCATACCTTATGCAAAATAAGATAATATTTATAAATTGCTTTTGGGAGACAACTAAGGAAATCTACAGCTAGTGTTCTTACATCTAAGAGCTCAGCCACTAGTGCTGTTGTCTTTTTCTGTGATGAAACTTTTAATAACCTGTTGAGATGAAATAAGAGCTTGAAATTGATTTCTTTTTCTCATCTGAAACAGTGAAATAAAGTAGCTAGAACGTTTTTAAAGCATTTGAAGTAGTACTCCATTGTATTACAAGTTTAACCATAATTAAAACGTGATTGCTAATGTATATCATTCCTACTTGAAGGAAACTGAAATAATATTCATTTTGCTTAAAAATGTAATAAAATTGCTCCAATAATGACCACATAGGAATGCAGAAATTTAATGAACTGATAGAACATTGCATTTATCTGAACTTTTTTATTTGAGATTTTCTGTTTGGAAGGCAAACATCATCTTAGAATTCTTGATGAGAAATTGCTTTTTAAAGCTGGAAAAAACATACAACTGTTTCCTTAAAAAAAAAAGGGCTCTCTTACTAAGGTGTTTGTATCTTTTATATCAGTTAGAATGATTAGAAAACTGATTTGATAAAGGGCTATTCAGATCCATGTAGGACTGCATGGCACTACATCAGTTTATTAGTTTTCCTGTCACATGTAATCAAATGCCAGTGGTGCTTTTTGTAAGGCAAAGAGTAATATCCTTTTAATTTCACTGTTTTTTTCAGGGCTATCTTCCTGCAAATGTGGACCGAAGAGAAAGCACTTTACAAAGAAAACGCAAAGAGTATTTTGCATTTGTTGAACAATACTATGATTCCAGAAATGATGAAAATCACCAAGATACTTACAGACAGGTAGAACACCTATTCAAGTGACTTTTACCTACAGGACATCTGCTAAAGAACTTAAAATATTTTTGAAGTTTGCTACTGTTTTTCTCTATTTCTGTAATTTTACTTGATAAGCAGCTCTCTAATCAATTGTTTAAATACATTTCGGAAGCAAAAACATGAAATATTTTGGTCTGAAATTTGAAAAAGTGGATGTCTTTTAACATCAGCTTTAGTCAAGCCATGTGGTGCTGATATAGTTTTCCATTTAAGAATAGTATGGTTTTCAAATATTTCATCTCCTACTCAGACCCTCCTTCAAATGAGCGGGGATGGACAGGGAAAGTATAGCAGTGACTGTTTCTTACTGGCACCATACTTATGCTTAAGAAGTTGAAACTGTGCGTGATATGCAATAAACGTAGGCATGTCAAACTTTCTTGCCCACTCAGATAAGCACATAACTTTTCTTCAAGTTTTGTATTAAAATTAATAGTTTGCATCACTAAGTATAGACTAATTAATACTACTTTAGCCTTCCTTAGGACAGAAAAAACAGATATATTTTTCAGCTTCAGGACTTTAGTAGCAAGATTTTTAGTAGCAAGAGGTATATACGACAGTGTCAATTGAACATGACTTTGCAGAAATAGCAGTATGTATTTACTAATAATTATCCCGAGGTAATGAGTACTGTCAATGAGTATAATTTGCAAACAATCAAGATGTGATATAAGGGTCCTAAAATGTGAAAACAAAATATATGTTTTCTTATTTTGCCTCATTGATAGATTAACAATGACTTAAAGATTTGGCTCTATGTTTTGAATTACAGTAAATCCGTGTTAGTTCAAAAATAGTGATACAGTGGGATTATAACTAATACTGTAAAATCATAGAATTGTTTTAACTATTATGTTATTTAAAAAATGTGCTATTGGTTCCTTTTACAGTATTCTTCTTTCTGTCTAATTAGATCCATATAGATATACCACGCATGAGTCCTGAAGTTTTAAGACTTCAGCCCAAAGTAACAGAGGTAAGAATGATAGCTAAAGAATTTTTTCTTTTTGAGAAATAGTTTTATTAATGAATCTTATATCACAGCATTGGTTAATAACTACTTTGACAACACTTGCTCTTTTGACTTCAAAACTAGCTTAAAGATATGGAAGAATAAGAATGTGAAAAGGATGGATAGTAGCACTCAGTAGGATAAGGGGAAATCTAGGAAGTATTTGAGGTATAAAGAAGTGATAGAGACCTAATTAAACTTTTGCTGATCCATTAGTATGCTGAACTTTGTAGTGTCACAGGATCTTCATGTTTTAGGTGTTTTTAGAGCTCCACTGATCTCCTGACTAGATGTGTGGGCTACTGGGAGGGTGAGCTTGCATATGTCTTTGCCTTTGCTCTCTGTCTGATCTGAGAGTGCCAAGCCCAAGTTGCTTGATGCCATCTTACAAAGACTGGTGCAAATGATGCTGGAAAGGTCATAACATACAACTTGTCCTTTGTTCTTCCTTTCACTTTCTGGGTTTTTGGACCCCTACCCTAGCACAGCTTAGTCCCTTCTCCTCACAGAGGATCCCTTCCTATTCCCAAGGACTCAGTGCAGACAGGGGCCTTGTGTTGTTCCCAGAGCTGGGAGTGGGAAGATGTTGCTGGTCCCAGGTGAGCAATGGTCACTTCCCCTTTTTTAAGGCAAGATGTCAAGAGCTATAAAAAAGAGAAGGGAATCAGAGTATGGGTCAAAGACAGGTTTCAAAGGATGGCATTGTGTACAAGACTGTTATTGTGGATATTATGATGGTTTTTGTACCTATTAATTTTTGATGCTGCAGAGATTTAGAATAATGATACTGCTACTAGGAGTAATGTCACTTAGAATGACTGTAGGTGACAAAGTTGGAGAAAAATACTAGTGAAAAAAACAGAAACATAATGTGTATAAACCTCACAATGTCTTCCTACTTCAATTTCTCAATGTTACTATTCCAAGATATTTGTTCTTGGTGGTATCCAAGTCTCTGTTCCCCAAGAGCTTTTTATCAGAGTTAGTAAAGCTCTTTTAATTTCTTATCTGAACTTGGAATTTTGATTCTGTAATAAAATGTTATAGTTTGGAAAAATGTGTGTTGAGTCTGATGTGTGGAAGTAACTCATTATTATATGTTCCTTTAAACTGATTTTAATAGTGTGGTTTTTTTTTTTTTTTTTTTGTGGAAGTTGTGTGGGTCCTGGGTGGGGGGGAAGGTAATACTGGAGCAAGGACTTAAAGAACTGAGAATAAATAAATGGTAGTCCTGAAAGAAGAGAGAGGAGTTGGAGGTGTTCCCCTATATAGTTCAGTCAAATTTATTTTAAAGACTAATGACTGTAAGTTTAGGTTTTATAAATTTGATTAGTTGGTATGGAGTAGTCTGGAATTTATTACCAATTTCTGCTTTATCTTTTACTGAGTTTTGTTAAAATGGGTAGTACATATCTGTGTTTTTCCCATCTATGCTTGCATATTATGGGAGAAGTAATTGCAAGGAAGCAACAGAATTTAAAAATAGTTTATAAATTTGTCCCTACCCCGCCCCCTCCCCCCCCCCAGCTTTAGAAAATAAAAAGGAAATTCTCGAAAGCTTTTGTGATTAGAGCTTTGGAGGTTTTGGACTTCATCTGAGGTGGCAAAACCCACAAGAAATTCAAAATCTGAATTTAAGCTAATGGATTCTTCTCTTTGTGTATATAAATATTGTTCTTACTGTTATCATGAGAGTTAAATGCAAAAGAGAATAATTGATTGGTAATGACATCTCATGAGATGTAGTGGTTCACAGGAGAAAAGTAATTCCAGTTTCTGTTGCTGGTTTAGAAATCAAGAAGGAAACCTTTTGGGAAAGTGACCTTTTTAATGAGTCATATTTGATCACAGTGATGAGTGCTGTGTAGAAACTTAAATCAGGCTGCCTTTCAGGTTTTCAGTGCTCATTTTTTTCAATTCAGAACGGTAAATGAAACTTTGTGAAAATGGGTAAGAAATTGAAAACACTATTTCAGTGTGTATTTATTGAATTTCTGATTAGATGCATTTGGGGATATTAAAGTTGATGTGCCAATCACAGAGTGATCCTTCCTGCTCAATAATATTAAAACGGACCCAAACAAAAAAGGAAACACTTCTCCCCTCCCCCTTAGTTTTCATACCTGGATTTTAAAAATGCTTTGAAATTCATTGGCATCTCAATTTGCAGTGCAAGCTGTGTATTATCAGGTTCTGAGGAAGGGAAAGACTGGTGGTACAAGTTTGGAAGTTGCTTGACTTGAGACATGCCTTCATGAAAAGCTCTATTTTTGTAGTTTTTACAGTGGGTATTTTGATAGCTGTTACTGAATTACTGATTTTTTTTTTTTTTTTTTTTTTGTATGGGTGTTTTTGTTTCTCTCTGTGCATATTTTGTAATCCCATCACACCAGGAGTTTTTGTTTACCCTAGTGCATAACACTATTCTACATTCAGCAATTGCTACTTAAATAGGTTTTTCTAGTCACCTCTATATGATACTTGTTTTCAAGAAAGTTATTTGTATTTGCAGTATGTTAAACATGTCCTTTTATTTGAAGTGAAACACAGAATGATAATGCTGATAATACTGAGAAACTTATGTTACTGAAACTAGAAATGGCAACTGACAGAAGCAAGAAGGATGGCTGCAAGCTAACTAACCTAGATAGATTTGCAGTTTGCCAATAGTAGTAAAAATATGACATAAACAACTGTAATTTCATAAAGGTATAATTATGTAAAATATAAAAGCAAGCTATAAATAACAGAACTTAAGGTCTTTATACAATTGCTGTTAGACAGTGAAGCCCCACTGGCTATTGCTTGATGGGCAGAGGTTGGTATATTTTTCAGTTTAATATGCAGTTCATATTAAAAAACATGAAGTGACAGGACTAGCACCAAGAAGAATATATTATTATAGATAAAGGAATCGTCATCTTGACTAATGAAACCAAGAATTTGCTATGAATACATCCCTTTCTGCCTAATTTTTGCCTCAAAACTGAAATCACACTAAGTGAAAACTGAATCTTAATTGTAGCTATTATAGATCAGACATGAGCTGCGTTAAGGCTTGTGTTTCAGTGCCCATCAAAGCTTTTCGTATTTATTGCTGTTGACAGTCTCCCTTGTTCTGTGGATTTTCAGCATGCCAGGGAAACACAAAACCTGGAGATTAAGGAAGGTTGTTTCTCAAAGGAAAGCCAGTGGGAGAAAGGTAGATGTTGATATTTGGGACTTGTTTTCAAAGCAAAAGGTGCAAAAGTGTTTCAGCTTCAGGTAGCTCATGTGGAAATCTGTGATGGGACTCTCTGGAGTCATATATGCCATATATATCTTTGCTTTAAAATGACTGCAAGAGGGCTTTTAGACTAAAGAATAATATTTTACTTAAAATGGAATTAGAATAGTCAGCTTCTTAATCTAGCAAAAACTTGAAGTGGGACTGAATAGAAATAGTACAGGCTTCATAAACTAAACTTCCTTTCTCTATTACGTCTTTTCAGGACAGGTCTTTTACGGATTTCTTGAAGTCTGTGCATTCATTGATTTCTAGGGTTGCAGCAAGCTACAAGATCTCCTTGGTCCTTACAAAGTCTCTTACTGTTTTTATTAGTATTGAGGCTTGATTTTAAGAGCAACATAGTTCTTTGATTTGAGCTGTCCTTTCTTTGCTGCACTTACTTGCCTTTGCATTCTAGCTTCTTGAGCAGACCTTGCAGGGAAAGAGCAAATGTTCTTTTGTTTCAGAAGATTATACCTGATTGAGTACTTGTAATTAGGGCAAAGCACATAACAGCTTTCACTCTGCTACTTACTTGTAGCATTTTGAAGACATGTAGCACATGCAGAACCAAATAATTGAGGGGAAATATAGCTTGTCACAGACATAAATTGTATCAGAGATAAATTCTGTGATTTCTCTGCTCCATACTCTTCTCATGCTGCCCTTCCCATGACCAGATATGTTGTAGCTTTAGGAGCTTTTGCAGATCCTAAGCAAGGTACTGTTTACAGAGTTGAGAGGGTGAAGTTATGTGATATGGCAGGCAGTTGCCTTATGCCTACATTTCCTGTTGTTTTGTTTTGTTTTTTTTTTTTTCTTCATATTTTTTATTCACCACTATACATGATTCTGATGTCTAAAACCCTGCACTGCAGTAGTAGTCAAGCTTAACTATTATGGAATCATTTTTTATGGGCATGTTATTAAAAAAATCTAAGATATATGAAGTACTGTTTTCTTTTATTTACGAGTAAATAGAGGACTATATTGATAAAATTATTCTTTCAGAGGTGAAAAATCATGGGAAGATGTTTTAATATTTCTGTCTCTTGAGGAAAGTAGAATTTTATAGTATTGGAACAGCTCCAATGAATAAGTGCTACTTTGAATTACTGTATCTGAATTATATACTAAGTTGGTTTTAACATGTGCTAATACCCTGAAAATGCTTTTTGAAGAACTGAGAAGCTTACTTAACAATGGAGCTTAATTATGAATACCAGTGTTCACTTTTGCTTTTGTATTCATGTTTTTATACTAGTAACTGTATGATATTAAATTTGTCCTTGTATAATTTTCAAGTGTCTTGTTTAAAATGTGCTCATCACTTGATAAATTATCTGATAGTTTCTTTAACTCTTTTTCAGATCTTTGAAAGAATTTTGTTTATCTGGGCAATACGTCATCCAGCCAGTGGATATGTTCAGGGCATAAATGATCTTGTTACTCCTTTTTTTGTAGTCTTCATTTGTGAATATATAGGTAAGATTCATCTTAATACTGAATTATGAATTGGTACTGGTTTTGGAACAGCATCTTCATTTTAATCTGAATAATGATTTGGATGAGCAATCAAAGCATAAATTGATACATTAATTACAAAAATTTATGATAAAATTCTAAATCTGTATAGTTATCTTTAAAAATATACTGAGAAGCAATCAAATTTTATCTAAGTAGTCTGTGGAGTTCAAGAATCTTTCAGATTTTTATTCCAAACAACCTCCCCTCCCTACCTCCTTACCCTCCCCGAAAAACAACCAAACCTCTGTAGAAGTTTCAGACAGTGTTCTCGTTTGTCAGATCTGGAAGCAGGGGAAAGAAGCACAATCTAGGATTTGCTTTCATCTTGATTTCTAGTTTAAAAATGTTCAGCACTCCTGATGCTTTTTTCTTCATAGGTGGTTTTATTCTCCCTTTGTCTCTCTCTCTCTTCTCATTCATATTTTTTGTGAAACTTAAATTGTACATATGAAATGAGCAGGTGTTTCAAAAAAAATGAACCCAGATAACAGCAATGAAAAAAACCCACACACAAAACCAAGGAAAAAACGCCTATGAAACAAGGAGACCTTTTAAATGAGTGGCAGGGAAAATAGAGGGAATCTATTAAACTGGATCTGCGACTGAAAGAATGGCGACCTGGAGTTAAGGTCGGAAAATTAAGACAGCAGCAATCAAATTTCTCTGGTTAAGGAATCTACTCTTCTGGGGTTTACAACACTAGTAACAATAGTAACATGAACAGCTGGATTTCTGTTGAGTTTGTGGTCTTATATGTGAGTATTTTTGAAAACTTATTTGGCAAACTCTGATATTGGTTAAATGCTCATCTGTTACTAGATTATTATTCATACCTTAAGCTTATAGATTAGTATTTAAGTCTTTATAAACAAGAGTATGGCTAATCATTAACAATAATTCATTAATAATTTGGTGATAGCTATGGGTATAAAAGATAAGGTTAAACAGTAAAAGTGACAATGTTAATCTGGTTGGAATTAAAACAGTTTTCCTTGTATTTCTATTTGTCATACACACATACGATGAAAATACATGCTTATATGTAAACTTGAGCAATGCATTGTCTTGCTACTTCAGTGAGGTTGTACATAGTGGATTTTTTCTACCTTCTCTATACAAGATACCCACTGGTGTCTTAATCCAGATTGATTGGATTTAATGAAGGACAGATTATCCTTGAGTGGATGATAGACTATCCATTTACTCATTTGCATGGCAACACCTCTGTTGCTTTGTTCATTTCTTGTTTCATAGATATTTCATTGCTAAGCAACTAATGAGAGCTACTGCTGCTTTCTCCCTAATCATCTCTTAACTAGGGTAGAGGCCTACTCCTGAGAGTACTTGCAGTTTCTGCCTTTTACTCCCTCATTTGACAGATAATGAAAATGTTCTTAATGATCCTAGAACAGTAGGGTCTCTAGTAGACTTTAGGGTTGTTAATTGAAATAAGAAGTTCAAATGAGTTGTGATTAGAGAATTGATATTCCATGTTAAATAGACCATTTAATTAATTTCGTAAATAAGTTTGTCTTTATCACCAATTTACATTTGGTGACCCTGGTGACTGTTAATGTATTTGCCAGTTTGTCAGTATTTTCATATCAGAAAGCATAGCTGTCCCAGTAAGTATCCAGTGAAGACAGACAAAACTCAAAAACTAACATCCGTAAAAGTTACTTTGCTACTGAAAATGTATGAAACTCAGAGAACTGTGTTCTGAAAGCTCATTAAAAGCTAATATCTATATAATAAGAAAAATACCCAAATTAAGGTATTATCTTTAATATAGTAGTGGTCCTGGCTAATAACTAAAAGCAGTTATTTCTCCCAGTGACATATAAAAACTTTCTAAGGTTTGTCTTTAAATAGCTTTTTGATTTGAGTCTTTCTAATATATTGAAGTTACACTGAGTGATGCATTCAAGTTAGAACGAGTAGGAGTGTACATTTTACTTAAACTTGAGATGGGCACGTTAAATTTATGAAGTACCTAAAAAATCCTGAAATTTGTAATAAAACTGTAGAAGGATTCAAAACTCAAGATATGAATTGTGCTAATATAGATAGGAATAAATGCAGAATTGCAGAAGTTTCCTAGAAAAAATGTTTAAGCTATTAATGTATTTAATATTTACTCTAGTCATATTCTGTATATATCTCTCAGATTTTTACTCTAGAATGTATTGCTTGCTCTGATTTTAAGTGCCTATTCATTTGTACCTCAAATAGCTTTATTGCTTTCTTTTAATTATTGATTTCTGTATTTTTCTCAATGTAACTGAAGCCTTTGTGTTGTAGTTACTTGGGTCCTGATTCATGACACCTTTTATTTTCAGTTCTTTCTATAATTAAAAAAAAGAAAGGGGTTTTATAGGATTATTAAAGATTAATAATAAATTCTTATTATTAATGGCATTGTTAATAATAAATCTGTGCTGGTTAGATCATCTGATAGTATGTTCTGATAATGTTTACACACAGTTACAGTTTTGTCAAATATTTTGGTGGGAGGAAAGCCACGTGTATTTTAGCTTTATGACAACTGAGAGCACCCTTAATCTTGTATAACAAGTGTATGACGCATTCATTGTAGTGATGGGAGTCTTTCTGCTCTGCTGAAGACGTCCAGAAACCATCTGGAAAAGTGTTGTTAAAGAACTTTTGAAGATACAAATGATTTGTATGGAAGTATAATTTACTTACCTAGTAAAACTTTTTTCATTCAAATCTGAATGCCGAAAAGTAGGTTTGTGGGTCTTTTAATACAGGACCAAAATCACAGATATTTTGATGGTTTAGTATAATTTGAGGTACCTAATTTTAGCGCATAGGTTCACACATTTGTAATAGGTTACCTGACTGAATCTAGAAATTAAATATGTTAAACGCTGAGAGCATTCTTTCAACCTTTTCAGCAGTGTAAGTATGATCAAAGTGTAATTTGATAATGTCTAATTAGTTCCCCACTCTGCAATAGAAACAGAATACTGCAACGTTTTCAGCAAGATAAAACTTGATTGTCAAACCAAGCCAGGAGAGTCACAACTTCAATTAAAGAAAATTTCGGAGGGTGTAGATCCTGGCCCCTGCTGGAATACAGTAGTTTCAGATTAGGATTTCTATTTTAATTTAGGAGAAGGAGGAATTTAAACCCTAGGTTTTTCATACCAAGTGATTGTGTGTGCCAGTCTCAATATTTTTTTTTTCCCCTAAAAAATGTTAGAGATCTGTAAGATTATTCTGTCATAATAACTTATTTGGAATTTCATATAATAGTGGTATAGGGAAACTATTTTATGCTTACTTCGAACCTCCTACATGAATAGCAGTGTTATAACATATGTTGTTAGAATAAATGCTAATGACTGTCAGGTCAGTTTTCCTGAAAGCTCCGTGTCTTTGTAGCATATTAGTTTGTGTCAAGATGAATCTCATCCATGTGGATGTAATTCCAGAGGTGTTTTTGTTAGTAGGATATATATCATGTGACTGCTCACTGTTTGCTGACTTAATGTGGACAAGGAAATTTTGCACTGGATTCCAAGTCCTATTTCAGGTTGCTGCATATGTTACTCCCTTGGTACACCTTCCCCTTGCTCTCTGAGTTGCTGTTGATCTACATTGTTTCCAGGTATTAAGCTGTGCTGCACAATTGCTTATGTTTTCTTGCTCATGGAGTCAGCTACACTTCACTACATCTGACATTTCAGTACTACATCTACATTTCAGTAATTCACTGGGCCTTGTGTGTATATCTAGAACCACAGAGAGGACCTGGAGTAATTCACCATCGAGATTGATGAAAATTCAAGGGAAACACCATTATAATAAAGATGCATGTCAGGCCATTGCTAAGTGGAATGGCTGTGTGAAATCACTCTGAGATCCCTAGTAGTGTTGGATCAAGAGAAAATTAGGAGTTAGTAGGAAGTAAATGGCAGAAAATGAATACTATTGTAGCACTTCATCATTTTATGTTGGAAAAAGAATGTAAAGAAAAATGAAGCTGCTGAAGACTGGAATGGCGATTGAGATATTGTCTGCAATCTTCTTGCAATAGAGCACCTTGAGGCAATTTGAGGATGCTTACAAGAACTCATGAATGGGAAACTTTGGAAAGAGGGGGTCTTACCATTGTAAGTATTTGTCTTGTGATCTTAAATCCTTTTGTAGAATGCATTAAGTGCAAATTCTGTTATCCAGTGTTTTTTAAATTAATACTGTCATGACTTTGTGGAATAATTAATCCAGACCCAAATCCTAATGGGATTGGGATGGGAATTTTGTCCCAGACCAGTGCTACTGTGAGTACATAAAGGTTCTTTGGTCCTGGAAAAGCTATTGTCTGCCTATAGCTCCCTTGCTTACCGTTCTTTGCATTCCCTCTCATGTGTCACAGGAAGTCTTCCTGTCCTTAAAATGCAGTTTCATACTGCCTATTGCCTTATTTCCTTCAGTTTCAGGATATCTGCTGCAAAAAATTAAATTTCAAACTGTTAATTTTGTTTTTTCCCCAATTTGCTGAATACTGTTTCTAAAATTGTTATTTTCATAGTATAATTGGAGTAATGTTTCATAGCGTTGTATCATTGCTGTATCTGAGGTAAATCCTCAGTGTTTGTTTACAAACTATGAAATTGTTATCAATTTAGTAGAGATTTTTTTTTCAGGGTAGTTGTAATTTTCATGCAGTAAGTAAATCTGTTTACAGTGTACATAAAGCTGAATTTCTGAATGATGAGACAGTAAGCCAGAGAGCAGAGTATTAATCCACTGGCTCCAGAGAGCCACTAGAAGATTTTTCTCATACATAGAGGGTTAGAAGGTAAAATTTTGTTTAGCATGCATTATTTGCTTTACAAGATGAAGCTGAAACCTTGATCGCTGTAGTATATAATTTAATCTGAGATAATTAATCCTGCTATCTTGACACCTAGACCTTTCTTACTCAGTTCCACCAATTGACTAGTCCTTGGAGAATTATGAGTAGGGCTTTTGCATTGGGGTTTTGAGGCAATAAAATGGAAAAGATGTAACATGTTTGTGGTTATTCTACTTAGACTGAGTGAAACTAAAGGAATAACAGATTGTTTTGATAGAATGGAAATTGAACAATGAACTATAACTAGATTAACTGGATGCTTTTCCTCCTCTCAAGCCCTTCAGAGTATTTGGAGACTGACAGAATCATCCTTGCTGTCTTCTGGTTTACCAGGAAGGAAATACTGGAAAACCTCCCAGGACAGAGTGCTCAGGAATATGAGGTATTTCTTCAGTTTGAGAGATGAAAAGATTTTTATTTGCAGTTGTTTTATGCTCTTGAACTTTTCTGATAATTTTGGCATTACACTTTGTAACAAACTTTGCTGTTTTAATGCTTTGCTTTGTTTTAAATAAATACATGTTTTTGAACAATAATGTATTAAAATGTTTTTATTTACACATTTGTTTGAAAGTATTTATGAAAGTTATACAAATTAAAAATAAAAGCATAAAAGCACTGGCATGAAGCGTAACTGACATTTTAACATTTTCTTGAAAGTTGTAAAAGTATTAAGAAAATATTTCCTAATTTTTTAAAACCACTGTAAAACTTGAATGAAAAACTATTAAAAATCATTTAAATCACTCTTGTCATGAAAATTCAATGCCACAAGTTGCATTTAATCACATTACATTTTCTCTTAATGCAAATCAGTGATGTAGTTTCCACATACAAAGGTATATTTCAATGCTGCTTCTTAATAATTTCCACAGATTTTTTTAGTAATACTTACGATGTCACTGAAGTTGACTGAAATTCTCATAAGCATGAACAGTAGTATATGCAATATTCTTTGATAATTGAATGGAATATTATTGTTCGTGTGATCCGAATGGGCAAGGAATAACGAAAGCTTACACAACTTTTGGATTAAAGTCTTGAAAACACTGAAAATCCAATTCAGTCTTCTCTAAGTCCAGAAAACATCATATATATTCCTCTGTAAAAGGTCTGCAACATACACGAGCCGCTCTGTGATCTTAAACTTTTGACATACCTGCCAATTCTCTTTGAAGCACTCTTTACTTTCGCATATTAGGAAACACTTAGTATATGTACACATACATATATATAACATGATGCAGAAATTGTTCAGCATTATCTTAGCTTGCTTTGAGATAACCGTCATTCACTTCTTGAGTTTCTAGGAATATGTTCCCCCACTTTCACCCTGTTGATGCATCAATTGGTTGTCCAGTGAAAACGTTTTTAAAGTGGTGCAGAGTAGCTGAGGAGGGGGAGGACTGTGATGAGTAAGATAAACAGCATTTGAAGTTGGTTTTACACATTGACCATTCCTGCTTTTCACCATGGAAAAGGTGAAGAAGGTCCACTAGTAAGCAGAGACCAGTGTTGTGCCCATCCATAGTGCTGAGGACTTGGTACTTCTGTACCTGTCTTCTATGCTGTGTGGCAGCACTGATTTTGACTGCAGTGGGAAGGCAGTTAGAAATGCAAGGTGCTGAAAGAGAGTCTTAACAGGATGTTTCCTAACTCATTATTAAATAGTCTTTGTGGAGCTAAATTGTGTTTTATCCTGTCTGTTATGATTTGGCTTGTTCTACTTTA
This sequence comes from Tyto alba, assembly GCF_018691265.1. Lineage (NCBI taxonomy): Eukaryota > Metazoa > Chordata > Aves > Strigiformes > Tytonidae > Tyto > Tyto alba. Next base: position 73,162,013 of record NW_024881282.1, on the reverse strand, counting down.
TTTACTTCCTGAGACCCTTTTATAGGTCTCATTTCCTCCTTACATCTTCAGTTTTATACCACCTATCAGATTCCTCAGTTGGAATTCAACCATTCAACCATTCTTTTTGTGCAGAAAGTATTAATTGCCCCATTTTCCAATCACTGCAATTTTTAGACTCTGATGTTTGTAGTCCTGTTATAATTGATCTTTGTGAAGAAGCAGAGTTTTCTGAGAATTTGTAATCACTATAAAATACATGCATATCCTTCTCTAGTTCAGAAGGTTGGTGGTGTTTTTTTTTTTTTTCTCATTCATTTAAATATTTTTGAGTTGTTATAGTGAAGAAACCCCAAAGTTCCTTCAGGTAAATCACATCACATCAAAGGAGATAAAAATATAGACATAAATTTTAGTGCTTTAAAAAAATGTTAGCACTCTTTTGAAGCACTTGGCTAGATTATATTTTTAAATTGCTAATTTGTTTTTATGTATGTCTCACCTAAGAAAAATGAATCATTCACAATATCTGAGTAATTTTCTTTATTAATATATACTAGTTTTCCAGGCCTAATTGGGCAAAGAAATCTTACTATTTTACAACCTTCTGTTCAGTTTAATCAAGGAGGAGAAACCATGTGAAAATAACTACCAGTGAATTGTTTGTCAGCTATCAGTGTTTGCCATAATGTACTGCTGTGTATAGGGTTGGTTAGTAAAGTGGTGTATTTGGAGGCATTGCAAACAGAACTGTAAGGAAACTGTGGATAGAATTAAGAATACATCTTATGTTTCATTTATGAAGGGTTATGGAATGAGAGAGCACGAAGGAAGGTAAATATGTCTGCAGGACTTGTGGAATAGAGAGAATCGATTAATAGGGGTCCAGTGAACTATAAATTGTCTTTAACCTTTTGATTCTTTTGTTTTTGTGTTTGGATATTTATTTTAATTATTTACCTGGACAAATTAATCTTTATCTTTCAGCATAACTTGTTGGATTGTTAATTTTTTTAGTTGTGGTATGACTGATCCTTTATTAAGCATGTTGTTCTGTCTTAGAGTTGTATAACTATTTGAATTAAGGACTATTTTTCCTTGTAGTTACAATAATAAAAGCCCTATTGAATGTAGTTAAGCCCAGATACGTGCTTTGTGTGTGGCTTGCTAGTGATGGAGTTTATTCCCTACTGTTTTTCCCCTAATTGCTTAACCTTCTGGAAGTCCGTGATGGCATTTGGTATCAAATATTTGAGTGAATCTGTATTAAGCTCTCTCTTAGCCTGCTTTGGTCAAAATGAGGTGATTTACTTAATTAATGGATTTTTATCTAATTGTACCAACCCAGTTATTGCCACTGGCATTTCTTGGAGTATAGTAACCTTGAGAAGGTGTTAATAATGAGCAGCTGAACACATCTAAAGGTAACTGTTTGATGTAGGTGGGTGGTAGTATATTGCCTTGTGTATTTTACTTAAATATATCTGATTCCCAGTAAGGGCCTGGAATTGCGTGAACTAGATTTTTATGTACTGTAGAATTCATCTTCCAGATCTCATTTGCTGTTTCACAAGGTCAGTGTACCCTGCCTGTTCTGGCTTTATTTCACTGCTCTTTAAACTTAACAGTGGAGCTGCATATTTGAATATTTCCAAATCAGGTATAGTTGGACAGAAAAGGGTTTGCTTGCCATGTGCCTAGATCACACCGCTAAATCAGGGCTTGTTGCTGTCAAAATGGGTAGCTTTGCTTTCTCTTTTCCAACCCCAAACATGTATTTCTGTCTTCTCTCTTTGGTCAACACTGACTTTTCTCTGGCACATTGGATCGCTTCAGTTAAACTGGCAGGGAACTAGCCCCGTAATAAAATGAATAATTTAACTTTCTGCTCTCACCTTGAGGATCAGAGCTGAACATCACTGCTGATGTGGGGATAGGAGCATGTTAGGAAAGAAGGGAGAAGCATGATCTCTGTTTGATGCCAGGTAGCTCTTAGATGACTTTAGCTGTATTATTAAGCTGCATGCTTGTGATAAGTCTTTGTCAATTCCACCTATTTTTTGCTTAGCAAGTTAGGGAGAACTCATAAAAGCATCTCAACAGACAGATGTGAGGTATGACAACCTGCTGTTCTAATATTTTTACTTTGTATTACTGTCTTGAATGGCCATGATTTATTATAAAAGACAATACTGCTTTACAAAATCAATCTTTCTCTAACTCTGTTTCAATTTTGATAGAAATTCTCTTCAATATACTGTCAGATTTCCAAGCTGATTATAATAGGTCATCTGAAACATTGGATGCATGGTTGCATTCAGTAGATTTCTTGGAGAAAGATTTGAGACTGACTGCACAAGTTTTTATCAATAATTGTGATAACCAGGCACTGTGAATGTAAGTTTTCTAGTTATCAGGTTGAGCTTCAAGACTAATATTAAAAAAACCAACCAACCAAAAAAATATACAAACTTTTTTTTAGTCCTCCTGAAAATTCTCCCAAAAGCCTAACTTTTGCTGCCTGCCTTTGCCTATCATATTTAGAATTGGGTGTATTGTTACTTCTGTAATTTTTCTATATTTTAAACTTTTTTTAAAAGTGGTTCCATAGATCTTTATAACCAAAGTGTTCAAAGTTATATCATACTGATGGGATGGAGAAGATAACTCCAGTCATCTTCATGACCTCCACTGAAACAAAATTTAGTTCAGTCCATTTGGTTAACCACACAGATTGCAATATCAAAATTCATATTCGGTGAACTGACACACATTACAAGTTTGAATAAAATGTTGGCTGTGATAAAATACCTTCTTCAGTTTGATTACAGACTTATAATAGTAATAGTGCTGGATATTTAACTCATAAGAATGTGTTAGTGAATGAAATAGGATGTACCCTCAGCTTCAGTATCTGTCAGGGAAAAATTACTGTATTTTAACTAAAACTTTTGTGTGGATACTTCTTAAAAAAATTCCTATCTATTTGAAGTGGAATACGCCTAATCAAAGTTAGAATTCTCTGACTGTGGTTAACAATTGCTGTCGGAAGTGAAAAAGAGATGTTAAGATTATTCTGGTAAGTATATCCAACTCCTTAATTGCCTGTTGTTTTTAGTTCTCTGACAGAAAACTAATATTTTGAGTAGTGATATTAATTGCTCGTAGTATCTTATCAGTTTTGGTATAAAACAAACACCACCACTACCACCCCCCACCCCTCTCAAAAAAAAAAACCAAAACCAAACCCAAGCCCTGACATTTTTAAGGTATTTTAGTCTTTCAGACTTCTTAAAAACTTTTAAATTGTCTTCAAAGACAGGGTAATCCACATAACTAAAGCACAGATTCTTGATTATTAATACTGAATGGAAAAAAACCCAATATGTAAAGTATATAGCAAAGTTGACTTTGCAAAAAAAAAAAAAAAAAAAGGCATTAGCAGGGAGTCTATTGTTATATTGATGTAAAACTTACAATGTGTGTAATTTTATATGTTAGTAGGGTTACCAGGGTTGTCAGAATTCAGCATATGAAACCAAAACACTGAGTGTGTTTTAAGTCATAAAGCATACAGAAGGAAAAAACCCCAAATCCACGACCTGTTGAAAAATAAACTAATAATACTTCAGTTTTATTATTAACTTCTTCGTTACATTTATTCTTTTATACTCCAGTTACCAATCTAAATTCAAGTTTGGATGACAGGGGGGAAAGAATAGCTGTCACAGTTTTAATCATCTACTAGAGTTTTATGAAGCTGCATTAGCAGTTTGCCTTTTTTTTTTTTTTTTTTTCTTTTTGAAACAGTTTGCTTTTTATTTTCAAAGAGTAGACTTTACTAAATCTTAATAGGATAGTTCCACTGATTTATAGCATTGCTAATTATAGTCTATATATTCATGATATTTTTTTAGACAAACAATTTTCAGATAATGCTGTCTGAGTTTTATAGTTCTGAACTGTTACGTATGCAACATACTTTTGTGGGCAAATTATCAAAATATGATTCAAGATGACAGTTTGGTTTAAAATACCCTCATGAGCTTCTGTTTAATAAATAAGAGAAATGCGTATTTGTTTAAGTTCTTTTTCTTTTCAGTTATATTTTCTGTATTCCTTTGTGTTTATTCTAATTTCGTAATGTCCTAAACCAAACTGAAATTAAATATTTGTCTAAGAACAGTTCTTCAATGCAATTTCCCTGATTTGTTTATCTGTAGCAATTTGATCCAATTTTTATAAATAAAGAAGTGTAAAAGGAGAGATGCTTTCACCTGTTTTAAAAATTATTCCTAACTTTTGTTGTTCTGAGTCAAATTAAATATGGTAATAACAGGAATAGAAAAGTTAGACAAAATGGAAAGTGGAAGATTTGTACTAAGACTACATTAGACGTTACTTAGGTATTTCAAATTTAAAAACGTAAATGATTTCTTACGAATATGCCTTCACAGGAAAACTGTGTTACATTAAAAAGTAACTTTCCCTTTCTTCAGCAGGAAAGAGGGGAAAAATCTGTTTAAAAAAAAAAAAACCAAAAAAAACCAACAAAGCAAACTTCCCCCCCTCCCTTTTTTTTGTCTTAAGTGTCGGCAGTATTTTTGTAGGACTTAGAATAAAAGAAAAGGACTGTTATGTACTTAAGAAGAAAATATCTCAGTCTTTTAGACTTGTCATGTTAGAAAATACTGTTCCTTTTTCAGTGTGGCATCTACATACTAAGTCGGTGTGCTCTGAGTCCCAAAGCTGTCACTTTAACCTACCTAAAGAAGTATTTCAAAGCAGTGATATATCTAGTTATCATACTGCAGTATTTTCATTGAAAGTGTAGTAAGCAACAATTGCTGTATTTTTGATCTGTGTTTGGCTGACAAGCTTTAAAAAAAAGTGTCTAAAGGGATTAAGAAATATTGGCTACAGAGAAATACTGTAAGAACAACTACTGAAGAAGCAAACACCTATTATATCAAAGATTAAAATAAGTGTCGGACAAAGGATTTATCAGCGTTAACCATTTCTGATGACTGGTGGTAATTACTTCCAGGTATCACTATTTGATTTCATTGTTTTCATCTTAAAGATGCTGCTGTATATGACTGGCTTTCTTGATAAATTGAGAAATAAATGAACATTTTTGATCTTTGTTGGCATAAGGTAGTAACTAAAAATATGGCAATTGCCACTTCATATAAATTTTTCTGGTATAATTTATGGCTGCAGGTGTAGGATTACCTTAATCTTCCTACTCTTCCTAGCATACTATCTTATTCTAGTGCAAAAGTATTTTAACGGTTGTTAGGGCAAAAATAACTGGATACTTCCTTAAGCTTAAATGTTCCTGCTCTCTGTTCTTGTGTTCTCTGCATTATAGTAAGTGAAGACATCCGCAAGTGGGGTTTGAGATTTTCCGTTGTTGTTTTGTGGTTTGTTTGGTGGTGTGTGGGTTTTTTTGGTGTTTTTTTTTTTTTGTTTTTTTTTTTTTTTAAAATATTTGCATGCTTCTGCAGCATATGAAGGAAGGCTATCTTGAGAATACTGATCAATATGTTACAATGAATGGCCCACCCTCCAATTATTACTTGTAATAGAGTGTAGTGTGAAGACTTTTTTGAAAAGCAGAACCAAAATGTGAAGAATGGGAAGGAGTTTATAAGCCCAGGAAGTTGTCTCCTTTTAGATGACTATCATGGTTTTGTATTTTAGAGGAACAGCCAGGTAGTGACTTGAAAGTTACTAATAAAAATTTCTTCAGTCGTATCAGTGCCAGGAAGCTCATCAGGGAGTCAGAAGGGAATCTATGAAATGTCACCCTATAGCAGGGGAGCTATGTGGATTCTTTGCTTAGATGTTTCCTGTGAAGAAACTTTCCAAACCCTGTCTTATGGACAGAATCAGAGGAATTATTTTGAATTTTTGCTGTAAGAGATGTATAGAATAAATCTCTAAATAAGAAATTTCTAAGGTCAAATGGGACTAATCAAAGGTTTCTAACAAGAAGAAATTAATGTTTCTGTAATGTGATAGTATCTCTTTATAGACCATGAAATCAGCTTTTGTGTCTGTAAGCTTACGTTCTTCTCTCTAATAAAGCACTTTGTGACAAGATACATGTTCATCCTACAAACAGTGCCTTGTTTTTCCTTGTTTTTGTTATATTTATTTTTTCTGGCTATACGGTTTCAGCTCTCTGAGAGGTCCATCCAATTTGAGTTACTCAGCATGCTACCTTCTGTGTTTTGCTAGAGGAAGTCTTCAAGACCTTTAAATTTCATTAATTTAATTTTACATAGTGATTAAACAAACAAGTTATAAAAATGCTGACGTAGTGTAATTATACTAGTTTGTCTTCGATTTCTGCTGACTGGTGAGCAGACTACAGGTTGTCTCTGTTGTCTCTGTTCTTCCTGAAAGTTTATTCCACATCACTTTACTACTACGAGGCACTTCTGTTCTCTTCAAGAAAGTCTGAGGTTATAACTACTACTCCATTGGCTATGTGATTTTTAGCATATTTTATATTTTCATAAGAAAAAACAAGCTCAAAAGTTCTGTCATTAGTATCAGAATAGGTCAGAACTAGTCATTTCTACTGATTTTAAGTATTTGAGATTTTCAGCTAACTCAGATTTGTCTGTTAAATCAGTCTTTTTATATTCAAGTATTCCAGCTCTTTGGTTTGTTTTGTTGTTGTTGTTTTTTGTTTGTTTGTTTATTTTTTTTTCTCTGAGGTATGCTAAAGAATATTGGAGAAAAAAGGATTTTTATTCCACGTGTAGATAAAATAAAATTCTGTTAATGGAAGTCTTGTTTTAGTGCATAGGATGATGTGTTTAAGTGTATAAATATGATTACTGATGTGGATTTTAATTATTTTTAAAGTTTGTTTTGCATCTTTGTGTATTTGTATCTGTCTAAACCAGATGTGTTATTTCATGGTGCTTAATGCACAGTCTCAGAATTTTAACAATTAAACAAATTTGATATGAATGTTACCTTAACTTAACAGAAATGCATTAGTTTTTGAAATACCTTTTGTGGTTTATATTGTCTCATTTTTGAAGGCTATTAAGAAACTAATAAACTTGTACTGTGAAGAAGTCAAGAGAGGTTAGTGAAAGGTATTTTATTTGAAACTGCAAACTGGGAATGTTGGGTCATGGGAATAAATAGAAAATAAGACCTTGAATAATGATAAAGGCAGTAAAATGAAATTGAAGAGAAACCAGAAGATTTCTGCAGGTGTAAAAATGAAAGAATTATGAAGGAGAAAGTTAATTACGATTGGTGTAACTGTGGGTGAGACATATTATGAAGGGAGCAGCATATTTTAGTTCTGGCTTGTGTATTCGTTTTACTCTTCCCATGGTCTCCATATAGTTACAATTAATGATCCTTTTTCTGTAGTGAAGCAGCATGGAGGTAGTTATATTTTCAGATCTAAGTCTTCTCAATTATGCTTTCCAACAGACTGGGAAATGACTTTAATGGCTTTTGGCATCCAAATAACACAACTGTGTGTGTTTATTATGAAGTAACTTGCAGAAAGAAAAGCTAGAAGAGAAAGAATTACTTCAGCGAAGATAACATGCTGTACAAATATCAAGAACATAACATTTAAAACTGTTGCATTGATCAGTAGCATCTCAAGATCTAAGAGAGAGTTTTCAAATTAGATGGATCAGTGCTTTAAACATAGTTGTAAACATTGTTTTTGGTCTTATTTTCAGTGGTATATATGGTGAGTTAATGCTTTACAGATTTCAAACCAATTCAAATACAGTTGTCAGAAGTTTGTATGCTAAAACTTTTTAATTTGAATAGGTTTTGCTTGTAGTTTAAATACAAACCTTTTTTAATCATAGTAATCAGAGTAGTTGGTCATTTGTCAGCATTGGGATTTTTTGCTTGTTTTCAGTTTGTGAAATCTGAAATTTTTTATTTCTACTTTAAGGTGTGGGAAACAAATTATAAAGCAGAAGTGGAAAATTATGTACTTAAGGACAATAACCAAAGAAATGAAGAAAAGAATAAGTTGAGTTATTGACTTCTCATCAAAGACATTTCTGAACTGATTTGTATATTTCCTCTTTAGTGAATTATGAGATAAAAAATTGTTTTATTACAATACAACTGTAATTTAAAGACACTACCTTTCTTACAGTAACATAGGGGAAGAAAAATAAACTATACTCTTATTTTTGAATAGGTAGAGCAGGTTTTTTTTCATAGAGTTTGTACCATGTGGTATGATTATTTATCTTAATGATAAATACCTATACATTATGTAAAAATGTGATTGGATCTCATGAATAAAGCAAGAAAGCAAGCCTTGTGGCTTTTTTTGCCACAGATGCATGTGTAGCAGTTTCTTTGGGAAATTGTAAGTCACAGCAGATTTAGACAGTTAAGGAAGGCACTGAACAATTAAGCAATATAAAAGAAGTAGTGTTGCCTGTGTGGTCAGTGCAGTATATGCAGTTTGTGCTAGAAAGTATAAATAATGGATGGTACTTATGTTCTTTTGAAAAATAAGGCAAGAAGTCTGTAAAGTGCATTCTTATTAGCTGTGAATGATGTAGGAGATTACAAAATATGGAAGCATATAATTCTCATTAGGAAATTTGACCAATATTGCGTAGTTTAGATTTGCAGCAAGCTACCACTATGATAGGCTTGTGCATATGATGTAACTGAATAATAGTTATTTTCCCACCATCCATTTTTCTTCTTTGAGAATTTATTTAGTTGTACAGTTCAATTATAATTATGGGTAAAAAGTAAAATTTTCTTCATGAGTTGTTGAATTTACACTTGTACAGGAGGTCCTGGTTTGAGCCCAAAGGACAACTGAGCACCATGCAGCTGCTCATTCACCCTTTCCCCCTTGGGACTCGGAAGGAGAAAATACAACAAAATTATCTGAAATCCAGATAAGGACTGGGAGAGATGACCCAGCCACTACTGTCACGGGCAAAAGCTAGACTCATTAGGGGAAGAAAAAAAGAACATAATACGAACACTAACGACAACACCACCACTTAGCACAGTAGGACAGTGAAAAGCATTACCACATCTCGAAAACACCTTCCCCCCACCCCTCCCTTCTTCCTGGGCTCAGCTCTGCTCCTGATATTTCTTCTTACTCCCCCCAGGGGCAGGGAATGGGGGCTGTGGTCAGTCCTGTCTCTCCTTCCTCCTCAGGGGGAGGACTCCTCACATTCTCCCCTGCTTCAGCATGGTTCCCCTCTCAGGGGAGGCAGTCCTTCATGAACTTTCTCTGGCGCGAGTCCTTACCATAGGATGCAGCCATTCAGATGCTGCTCAGGTATGGGTCACCCCAACATGTTTCAGTCCTCCCAGTGCCAAACTACAACAGCTGGGGCTGCTGCTCCTTTCAGAGTCCCGACCTCCTTTAAGTTTAGTGTGGGCTCCTCCACAGGCCACAGATCAGCCTCTGCTCCACCATGGACTTACATGAATGGCAAGGTGGTGGCCCTGCTGTCACCGTGGGATACAGGGGGCTCTGCTCCGGCGCTCCTCCTCCCCCCTTCCACTGACCTTGGTGTTTGCATAGGCGTCCTCCTCACAACTCCCCCACATAATTCCCAGATCTTCCTCCCAGGTTCCCCTTAAATACATTGTCACAGAGACGCAGCCACCATCACCAATTGGCTTGGCCTTGGCCGGAGGCGGCTCTGACTTGGAGCCGGGGGAGCTTTGAGAAGCTTCTCACAGGGGTCACCACTGTAGTCCTCCTCCCCTGCTACCAAAAACATTGCCACACAAACTCAGCACAAGAGTTACTGTCATATGTAAGTGGCTCTTCCATTTTGGAAAATACAGTGCTAGAGCAACTGTCTCTAAAATAGCCCTGTAATCAATCCCATAGCTTTACATAGGCAAGTCCCATGTTCCTGAGGTTTGCTTTAGACTTCTTTGATGACTCTATGGTTTCCTTTTATCCCATCCTTGCTGTTTTCTGTTCTGCGTATTTGTGTGTATGTGCACATACATAGGCTTGATGCTTTAAAAAATTAAATAATAAGTGCAAACTAGGTAATTAAAAAATGTGATTTGGGAGACATGTTCAACCTTTAATCTTTCATTTCCTATTCTCCAAGCACATTTTGGATTTCTCAGGCAACTCCCTTATCAGGCATTCTAAGAAAATGCTCATCAGCATCCTGTGCTCATCATGCATACTGGATGCTAATTACTAGTCCTGTAACTTGGTATCACATGCACCACTTCTCCCTGGCAATCTGTTCTGGTTGACAGCAGCAAACCTATTGAAGTGATTAGTCTGAGAAGAATTTGTGCTGAGTGTTGTGTTCTTTGCTGTTGCTAAAATACATTTTTAAGAAAAATTGTCACCTTACAAGCTTTAAAGACTCCTACTTCACAATAATGTCTTACTGGAGGATGTGGCTTATACTTTTTTTTTTTTTTCCCCCCTAAATGTAAACTGTGTTTACTGGCCAGATTTCTCATCTGTGTGATATTGCCAGTCTTGTATTTGGCATTATGCAAATTATGTGGGTCAAAGACCTGTTAGCGCCACCTGGTTTAATTCTCTTTTGTACCCTGTTTTGGTGGTAGAGTTGCTGGAGTAATAAAGATCATCTTCATCTTTCTCATATCTGAATCGTTGAGCAGTCTCGGTCTGCAGCCTATGAGAAACCAGTCTTTTGTTTAATTTGCAACATGAGCTGACCATTTCCCTATTTTTTCAGATAAATTCATAGTTCTTAAAACCAGGTCTCTTTCTATGTAGAGGGTTATGAATAGGAATTAAGGCCAAGTTCTGGACTACTTAGTGTGGGGAAAAAAAAAAATGGATAATTTGCCGTTAAAATCTAGTCTAGAAAAAGCCTGAGTAGAAAAATCTTATTAGCAAGCATGTAGGCCTGCGAAAGGAAGTCTCTCAATGACTTACTGATTACTATTATGCAGAATCTGGAATTAGAGAATAAGTATATGAAGTATTTACTCTTTTGTGATAGAAAAATTGAGAGTACTTGCAAGATCATACGTTATTTTGAAGAGCATAAAAATTAGGTCAGAGTAAACAAACTTCCAGTGCTTTTAGAAATTGATTTATCTTGTTCACTGGGTCAAAGGAGATTATAACATTTCCCATGTGCAGTAAATTTATTTAGAGAATTAATATTAATAAAGTTAAATGACTAATGTTTAAAATATCATTCTTATACTGGTGTATAAAGATATCTATCTTGCTTCTGATTTCATCTTAAGGAAATTGTGGCAGATCAACTGAAAACAAGTGTAAGATTATTAACAATGTTAAAACAGACAAGTCACAGTACATTCTGTATGTGAGAACATGACTACTAATAGGGGAATATTTGAAATGCAGTAAGGTCATGTTTACCTAAGCCTGGGCTGATGAGATGTTTGAGTTTTTATTTTTTTTTTTTTTTTTTTTTTACAAGTTTAACTTTGTGACTACAGTATCACAAAGGGAATTTTTACTTGGGCGATCAATCCTTAATGGCTCAAAAGCTATTTCAGATAAATATGTAATTAGGATTTTTTCAGTAAGAGATATTGATGTGGCTATGTACATATTTAATTAGGTAATTGTTACTGAAAGAATTTACATTTAAATGCTCTATTACGTCCTGATCTCCTTAGAAAAGCATTGCCTTAGTGCAGTAGTGACTGAATAGCTGTTTCACAAGGCTTTTTGAAAAAATAGTTTGAAAGGGAATATGCAAGATCTTCTAGATGTGGAAATATCACTGTGCACCTCTGCATGCAGTTATATGCTTATAGTTTTATAGTTTGTATACTTAGCTGGTAACTTTTAGGATAGGTCTATATGCAAATATAACTTCTAATGTAGATTACAACAAAATAAGCTTTATACAGACAAGTACCTGTGCATGTACAGTCAGAATGATTTCCTTGTACCTCTGCAAGACCTGTATATTTGGACTTGAAGTATATGGTAATAGTTTTTATATATAAGATGAGAAATAGATTTCTACAAATCAGTGCTAAAAAAAGAACAATTTTAAGATACTCAGAGAATTACCCTTTCTAATGTTTCTATGTATTATTTTGCAAATTGGATATATGTAAAGAACAATCATAGTTATTTGATGATCTTGCAGTCTGTTTTGGTCTTCAGCACTGGATCTTTCTTGTACCACCATCCATTTCGTCCCTTACTTCCCGCTCCAGTGATTTCATCTGAGTTTTGCCTGATTTGGAGTGCTGAGACACCACTTCAAGATTAAAAAGCTATAATTAACACATTAATAAGCCAATTAAACATGTTTCATTAAAAATTAGCTTCCTTTAAGAGAATATTTATTTGAGATATTATTTTGTATGAGATTACTTAGTGTAATAAAGTAGTAAAACTATCAAGTTACGCTAATTTCCTTCCCACTCTATAAACACTGAGTATTGGCACTGGTGTAAGAGGTTTAGAGAAATTCTGAAGGCAAGTTGCTTTTTTATTGGTTGCATTTGAACACAGTTGGACACAGATGTCTATTTATATGCATTGTGAGGGCTGCTAGTTAATGTAGCAATATCATTAACCCATTTTAATAATATTGTACATTTTCAGTATTTAATTTTATTTCAGGACTTGATTTATTCATAAATAAAATACTCTCTGAAATGGAAATTTTCCAGTTCTTTAATGCAAAATTTTGTATTTTATGATTCCATTTGTCTGTAATGACAGATGTTTTTACATATAATTTGTACTGAAAAGGTGAAATTCAGGCATTTTTTAGAAGAAATCAAATGCATCTAAAAGACAGAGAACAGATACGAAATTAATTTTAACGTTTTGAACAACTTCCACCAAAATCATCAACTAGGCTTAATCTTGTATTAAAACCTATTTTTAATGGAGGCAAGCCATTATCATCTGTTTAGAATGTTTATTTTCTACTGGCATTCATAGAATCATAGAATGGTTTGGGTTGGAAGGGACCTTAAAGATCATCTAGTTCCAAACCCCCTGCCATGGGCAGGGACACCTTCCACCAGCCCAGGTTGCTCAAACTGCTCAACCTGGCCTTGAACCCTTCCAGGGAGGGGGCAGCCACAGCTTCTCTGGGCAACGTGTGCCAGGGTCTCACCACCCCCACAGGAAAGAATTTCTTCCTCATATCTAATCTAAATCTACCCTCTTTCTCTCCTTACACCTCATCCTATCACACCACTCCCTGATAAAGAGTTTCTCCCTATCCTTCCTCTAGTCCCCCTTTATGCACTGGAAGGCTGCTGTAAGGTCTCCATGGGGCCATCTCTTCTCCAGGCTGAACAACCCCAATTCTCTCAACCTGTCCTCACAGGGAAGGTGCTCCAGCCCGCTGATCATCTTTGTGATCAAGCAGGTCCATGTCCTTTTTATGTTGGGCTCCCCAAAGCTGGACACAGCACTGCAGGTGGGATCTCATCAGAGAGGCATGGAGGGAGTGAATCCCCTCCCTTGACCTGCTGGCCACACTTCTTTTGATGCAGCCCAGGATATGGTTGGCTTTCTGCGCTGTGGCACATATTACTGATTCATAGTCAGTTTTCCATCCACTACTACTCCTAAGTTGTCCTCCTCAGGGCTGCTCTAAACCCACTCACCGCCCAGCCTGTATTTGTGCATGGGATTACCTTGACCCAGGTGGAGGACCTTACGCTTGGCCTTCTTGAACTTCATAAGGTTCACATGGGCCCACCTCTCAAGCCTGTCCAGGTCCCACTGGATGGCATCCCTTCCCTCCAGTGTGTCGAACGCACCACACAGCTTGGTGTCATCGGCAAACTTGCTGAGGGTGCACTCGATCCCACTCTCCATGTCCCCAGAAAAGATGTTCAAACAGCACCAGTCCAAGTACTGACCCCTGAGGAATGTCAGTCGTCACTGCTCTCCAATTGAACATTGGGCCCTTGACCTCAACTCTTTAAGTGTGACCATCCAGCCAATTCCTTATCCACCAAGCGGTCCATCTGTCAATCCACGTTTCTCTAATTTAGACAAGGATGTTGTGAGATAGCGTCAAATGCTTTGCACAAGTCCGGGTAGATGACATCAGTGGCTCTTCCCTTGTCTACCAGTGCTGTAACCCTGTCGTAGAAGGCCACCAAATTTGTCAGGCACAGTTTGCCCTTAGTGAAGCCATGTTGGCTGTCACCAATCACCTCCTTATTTTTCATGTGCCCATGCCTAGTTTCCAGGAGGATCCACTCTATGATCTGGCTGGGTACAGGGGTGAGACTGGCCTGTAGTAATACGAGTTTTCCTTTTTTAACCTTTTTAAAAACTGGGATCATTAGAAAAATAAATATGTAAGTAGTTGTAAGAATTTTTTAGTTTTTCATTTTATCCTTATGACTGTCTTTAGGAGTGGATACAGTTGTAGCTGTTTTCGAAAAGTTACTGATTCTTTTCACACTAGGGGGAGTTTCAGAAGTATACACTGGGAATGAGTAAAGAGCAGCTAATGCCATGCTTACAGCAATGCACATATTCAGATCAGCATGTCATTGACTCCATGCTACAGCAGTTTTCCTCCAGGCAACTATTTTACTGTCTTCTACAATTACATAGATAATATGATAAAGATCTCCACAGGAAACTGAAGAAAATGAGAAATGTTGCTGTGAGACTTTGTAATCGGGAAATTTTATGCAATGATCTTTTTTTCCTCAGATACTGATACATGTACACATGGTCTGCTATTTTCCCTGATATTCTTGTTATTTAATCTTTATATTATTGTCCGTTTAGACTTCACTCATTGAAAATAAATTTAAAGTTATCTAAAACAAAATTTGGCAATTCTATTTTCAAGCAGAAGTCTGAAATTGAAATATCTCATATACTTTTGAGATGATTATTTTTGTTGCTTCTGTTGTTTGTCCTGAAATCCCTTCTGCTCTTTCTTTTCTAAACTTCTGTAGTGTGTTTATTTCTTTATTCAAATAAGTTAACAAAAAAAATCCCCAAAACAGAGTAACACTGTGATTGCCTTTCCCCTTAAAACTGGATGGAAAAAGAAGCACTTCGCACTACGTGCCTACACTAATACATAAATAAATGTAAACTGTTATTTTACATATTATTCTGCCAATCAAATGTTCCTTAATTTGAGCTTGTCATGAAAATGGATGGCTTTTTTTTTAATTCAGCTGTAGTGTGGAAAAGGGTCATTCATATATTCAGAGTCAGTTTTAAACTTCCTCAATAAAGAGCAGGAAGTTAAGGTGAATTGATGCAGCAGAAACCATTGCACATTGCTGAGCACTTGCTTGTTTGGCAGCTTTGGTGATGCTATGCCCTCTTTATTGGATTTAGTGTCTGGATAGCTTCCACAGTATAGCTCCTTGTTCAGCGTACACCATATTTAAATCAAAAGGTGCTAGTTAATATGTAGAAAAATATACTTAGCTGACCTAATGAAAAATGTATCTGAATATATCTGCAAGTAATTAGATTTACTCTTTGAAATATTTGGTTGCAGAGTTTTAAGTTAAAGTTTGAGACAGTTGTTTCACATAGGGTAAATACTACTAGTGTATTAATTGAAATATAATTTAGTTGTCTCACACATTTAATGAGATATTTTTTTGTATTTCAAAACTACTATCTGACATTAGAAGAGATGACTTAGTGACATATGAGAAACACAGTGGAAATGAAAATTGGACTGGAAGTAGCTTGTACATTTAAACAACATAAAAAATCCTGAATATTTATTTTATATTTAAGAGACTTATGAAGATGTTAGAGATCGGTCAGTATGAGCTACAGAAAAGCATAATGTTCTTGGATGTCTCTTCCAAAGGGTGGGACAGAACAAGAAAGCTGTATGAGTACTTCCTAAAAGTGCTATTTTTAATTCTGTATTGGCTTAGCTTGCTACTCGGACATTATATTTAGGGACTATGGATTCTTCTAGTGAAAGAATTCGATGGTTCCTAAACACTATCTGTGTCTTTTAATTTATAGGATCAGCTAAACTGGAGCAGAAAGAACTTGATAATGGTTGCCTTTCCATCTCTAATCCATTTCTTCTTTCCTGTGGAATAATGAGAATTCTACTTAGAATAGTGAATTTATGTCAGACTTGTTCTTTTCAGAAGGGCCTGGCCTGATATCATCTGTGCTTGGTGAACTTGTAATGAAAAATAGTTGAACCATTGGAAGATGTTTCTTAAAAGCTGCATTCTATTTTCTGGGGGGGGGGAAAAAAAAAAAAAAAAAGCCTTCCTAATTTGTTCATTACTAGAACAATTAGAATCTAGTTTTTCCAAAATATTAATGCTGAGGTGTCTTTGCTGTCCAAATTGTTTCAGACTTGTTTCTCAAACTGCCATTGTTTTCTTGAAGCCTGTAATTTTTGCTTGTTGCAGGTAGTTCAGTCACGAGATGGGAAGTCTTCTGAAGTGTGTTTAAAGTTTTATTTCAGCTAAGTTTAGAATTCCACAGTTTAGAGTTCTGCATTCTGAGGTAATCCTTTAAAGTTCACATTATAGCTAATATTGAGAAACAGGATTTTCTTTGGATGTGATTCATCTGATTTAATTTTAACAGCTAATACTTTGTCACTACTTGATTTTCTGTGTTGGCTGTGAAGGGAGATGAAGACGCCCACCTTCGATGGTTAGGTGTATCTTCAGCTTTTTTGTTGGTTTAAATTCTGGTATGAGAATATAGTGTAAAATGGTAGATTTTGAAAGAGAAGGACAAAAAAGAGGTAAGATAAGAAAGATGAGAAAGTAGATGAAAAGTATTTTTCATTTGTTATCTTTCCTTGCTCACCTGTAGATGTGTTATTGTGTTGTGCTGCAGTTTATAACGTCCTTTTTGTTCAGAAATGTGATAGCAGTATCATGAAAAGAAAAAGTACTCAGTGGCAGGAAATTTGCAAAGGAACACACTATCTAAGTAGTCGTAATGTCATTCTTTCAGCAAGTGTTCAGTGAGGGAGGGCCTGAAGATTGATTCTTTCAAGGGGAATAAAGTTCAATATATGTTTGTTTTATATAACTATGAGGAACTCTGGTTCATTTATTTTTTTTTCTGTAGACATTGTGAGGCAGAGAGAGAATGGGTTACTCCTTTTTTTGCTGTTTAAAATATTATAATAAAAATTAAAAATATTAATTCGACTTTTATTTTCCACTGGGGCACTGATTTATGAATATATAGTAAACATAAACTGTGTATCTGTAAGAGATTTTTATGAGTTAATATAGGATATACAAATAAAATTGTTCCGACTGTAGATTACATATCATTCACCTTCTTTTCTGTCTAGAAGTCTTTCTCTTCTAAATTAATGGGAATATTAATCCCTAATTTTAATTTCTGAACTGTTAAAAAGGGCTTCTCTGCTGAAAATTCTGGGGGTTTCTTGTTTTTTTTAGAGGAGTTTAAAGGTACTACATGTTCTTGGTTTTCTTTTCCTGTTTATTCTATGATGCCTTGCAGTTCTGTAACGGTGGAAATTTCTTCTTTGGTATATCATACTGTATTTCAAGTAGAATCAAACACCTTTCTCTTCTGCACCTCCCCCTCCTTGAGAAGAAAACCAGGGCTGGGAAAGATGCTTCTTTGATTCTTATGTTGATACAGTAAGACACTGTGACTTGCTACAAGAGGGAAGCTACGGCATTTTCTCAAAGCATTCCCAGCTCATGTTAAACTCTCATCTGGGGCTTTACAGGAGCTTTAGGAGTTAGCTGGCAAGGCAGTGCATCCAATGTTCTTTTCAAAATGGATTCATTCAGATGCCACGGTTTAAAAATAAAACAATGTGTTTTAGATAGTAAAATTTCAGTTCATAGCAAAATGTGAATTTCTTTTAACATGATAGTGTGAAAGACTGAGATTCCATGAATTAGACATCTTTGGGGTTCTGTGCTTTTCCAGTATTGAGAATCACGTGGGGGTTTTTGGGGTGGGAATCATCTGTTTCCTTTTATCTGATTCCCTTTTGATTCCAAATGCTTGCCTGAACAACAAATCCTTCTTAAAAAGCTGTAGCCAGCTTTCTAAATAAATCTAATTTGTTTTCCAGAAAGTATTTTTCAGGGCTTTTTTGTCTGTCAATACTGGCAATGTATTTTGCTATACATGATGCAAACATAGACATGTTCTATGGGGACTGTTCATACATAGCTTGAGGGCTCTCAAAGTGCTTCTGATGATCCTCTTCCAGGTGTGAAATATTTAGAATGAAGTAATTTATTATATATTAGTTCTGGTTAACCGGGCATGATTTGAGATTTTCACAGTCTGCGAGAAATTAAGTATTCATTAACATTTAAAGCCATTAGATGACACAGTTGAGCAACAGGTGATTCATTTAGTCCCTGTTAAAGTAAATGCACACTGAAGTTTCTGACTAGAAGATAAGTGGTGGTTGTCTTTGTTTTCAGTTATTTTCCTCATCCTTGCTTTATTTATTCCGTGCACTTCATTGACTTGTCTTTCTCTCTCTTTCTGTGAAACAGAAGAAGAAGAAGTGGAAAATTTTGATGTTTCCAGTCTGCCTGAAGAAGTGCTGCAGAACATAGAAGCTGACAGTTACTGGTGCATGAGCAAGTTGCTTGATGGCATTCAGGTAAATTGATTTTTCCTGTCTGCAGGTAGTGGAGTTAACCAGTTAATGTCATGGCTTTGAACTACTTTAAGGTTGTTAAGAAAGAGAACATCTATGAAAACCAGGTGAGAAATGGATTTTCCCATTGGAGAAATCTGCAAATTTGTCATAGTATTAAGAAAGGAAAAGGAAAAATAAATTGTGCAGCTTCTTTTTATCAAAATGTCTGTGTGTTTCATTGTAGTATGATGTTCTAGAGCAGAATTGAAATTGCCAGTTCTAGAGGCATGTTGTACACCTCAGTCACCAAGCATGGAGAATGTTTGCTCAAGTGTCCAAGTAAAATGATCTCACTGGAGTGATGAAAACCTGGCTTATTTATTAATTTTAAAGTCATTATATAGCAATTTCTAAACAACTTTTATCTTAATAGTTCCTGAAATGATCTTCATATTTTTTAAAACACCCATTTAAAACTTGATACTTATGCTTCTTCACTGAGTGTTCGAATTATTTCTGTGTGGAGAAGCTATAAATGCAGGCACAATTTTCTGTTAAATGGAGTAAGTGACAGACTAAGAATACGTGTTTGCATTTGTTGACATAAGTTTTTGAAGATTAGAATGATCTACATGAAACAGTAAATATTTAGCTGAACATCTTGCATTCAGGTGAGGAAGGAATCCATACAATCTACCATAGATTAAATGGGAGTCCAAACATCTGCATTTGATATTTAACATATTAAAACACTTTGTGCTGCATTGCTGACACACTGTAAAGTAGAAACTTTGTACTTTTCAGTTTACAAATGAGTTACCTGAATTAAATTTTATAGACTTTGTGGTGCAATAGGCATCAAAAAGTATTTATCTAATATCTGTTTTTCACATCTGTGTCATTTGAGGTAAACATTTTGAATCTTGGTAGAAAGTAAAAATAATCTGATCTTGTAAACTCAGAATATATGCACTAAAATAATAGTGATTGTGAATTCCTGGGTTATGATGGGACCAAAATTAACCTTTGCTAGAAATGTGAAAGTTTATGAAAGGTGATGATTTGTATTTTGTACGGGCAACAAAGATTTTTTTTTTAGCGATGTTTGGTAGGTAGTTGTTTGCAGTCAAGGTTCATTTGCTGTTTTCAGTGAGTTGATTAGGAAATAAATTATGGTTACTAATATTTAGCAGATTACTTCTGCTTCATTTTTTAATGTTCCTACCTTCGCTTTCTGATCATTCCCTACTTCTAAATGAGCTACTTGTATAGTGGAGAGGATCTTTTCTCTGAAATTTTTCAGTATTGTTTTGGTGACAGTAGAAATTGTTACAGGGATAACAAAACTTAGGTTGATTTATTCCTAACATTCTCTTAAAAGATGAGATGATGAACAAGTGCTTCTACTGTACTTATTAAATTAAATCCTTTTGCTAGATCCCCTGTAACTTTATTTGTTTTGAAATGCTTTGGCAAATGCTTGAAAATTTGAGGTTTTGTTTCTCCAAATGGTTTTAATGTAGCAAAGACCCCGGAGATTGGATTTATGTGTATGGAAAATGATTATCCTCCAATCATTAATAAATCATCATAAAATGTAAATAACCATAAAAAAGCATATTAATTGAATCTGTACTTTTCAGTGAAACTACTGTTTTCCATATTCTTTATTATTATCATTATATTTTTTGACTGATATTTCTTCCCTTATGGTACTTATTATTCTTAAAAGTGCTTTAACATATTCTTGCCTATGATTTACGTTTTACTGTGAATGTTTCATTGGATAAGTCATATTGGCTAAGGCTTATTGTGAATTTAAACTTGTAAGAGAGTTAATTTGCGAAAAATCATTAAAAAATTGAGTCAACAAACAGAGGTCATTAACTTCTTTGAAGGTATTTTAAGTGTGTTTTTCCTGGTGAAGGGTCAACTGAGTAGTATCTCAGTGTTTTGTGTAGCACTGTTGAAAAGCATAGTTGTCTTCTCATGTTGATTCCTGTAAAAAAACTCTGGTTTGCTAATTTCAGACTCTCAGAACTAAGATATTTTAAAATATTTGAACACATCAAAACTATTTGAAAATTTATAAAGAAAAAAAGTGAGAACTTAAAATCTACTTGAAAGGAAGAAAGTCAGGTAAACAAACGCAAGCCCTCCAACTTTTGCCTATTTCTGGAACATCTTTCACAGGCCTGCTGCTCTGTTTTTTTCCAGAAAAGGAAGTTCAGAGATTATATAATTTCTCTGTAAAATTATATTTTCATAAAAAAACCATCAAGTACTGATAAGCAAAATATCAAAATTAGTTGTAGTGCAATTAAACTGCATTGATGAAAATTTAAGCTCTTATATAAATGGAATGGTTATCAATTGGATGTATTCAAGGATGCACTCATCTATCAAAAGCAGCCTTGAAAAATGATGCTAACGGTGTGACTAATGTTGTTACAGTTAATTCAATGCAACTGCAAATTGCTGCAGAAATGAAAGAGTTGACTTGTTTTTTTTCTCACATTCTTCTGTTTTGGTTCCCTTCTGTGTTGATACCACTCTACATGTGAGATAGAACGGTCATGTAGTTGCAGGTTGAGTTGGTTGGGAGAACTAATGCAACAAGAAATTAGCTTATTGAAAGCAAGGGGATAATAAAGGCCAGAGAATAAAGATTATTTTACTGAAGGGGTTCCACCCAGAGGGACTTTGACAACCTTGAGGAGTGGGTCCATATGAACCTCATGAAGTTCAACAAGGCCAAGTGCAAGGTCTTGCACATGGGTCAGGTCAATCCCCAGTGTCAGTACAGACTGGAGGATGAGTGGATTGGGACCAGCCCTGTGGAGAAGAACTTGGGGATACTGGTGGACAGAAAATTGGATATGAGCCAGTAATGTGCACTTGCAGCCCAGAAAGCCAACCGTGTCCTGGGCTGCATCAAGAGAAGTGTGGCCAGCAGGTCAAGGGAGGTGATTCTCCCCCTCTACTTCACTCTGGTGAGACCTCCCTGGGAGCGCTGTGTTCAGCTCTGGGGTCCCCAGCATAAGGGCATGGACCTGTTGAAGTGAGTCCAGAGGAGGGCCATGAAGATGATCAGGGGGCTGTAATACCTCTCCTATGAGAAAAGATTGAGAAAGTTGGGGTGGTTGAGCCTGGAGAAGAGAAGGCTCTGGGGAGACCTTACTGTGGCCTTTTAGTACTTAAAGGGGGCTTATAAGAAAGCTGGAGAGAGACTTTTTACCAGGGTCTGTAGTGACATGACAAGGAGCGACAGTTTTAAACTGAAAGAGGGTAGATTTAGATTGAACAGGAGACATACATTTCTTTGATAAGGGAGCCCAGAGGATTTGTGGATGCTCCATCCCTGGAAGTGTTCAAGGCCAGGTTGGATGGGGCTTTAAGCAGCCAGATCTAGCGAAAGTTGTCCCTGCCCATGGTGGGCTGTTGGACTAGATGAACTTTAAAGGTCCCTTCTAACCCATACCATTGTATGATTCTATGATTCTAACTGACTTGCATTCTTGATGCATCATAACCAAATCCACTGGTGGAAGGCAAGAACTAGATGGCGATGAGTGAGGTAGGATCTGGAATTGTTAAACCTAAGATCAAATCATGCCCCAGATTGCATAAACTGATTTACATCAAATTGTAATAATCCTATGCTCCTGCCTGCACCTGAATGCTCATTCCTGTCTATCCCTTTCTGAGTGCTACCTGTTGAGGGATGATTTACAGAGCTGAACTGCCCGATAACACAACAAAACAAAAAAGCACTGTTTGGTTTAATGGTGAACACCTTGAATAGGTACCATTGCAAAGAATTGAATAGAACTACACAGTAGGGCCAAGGCCAGATCATGACAGCTGAGACATAGATTCTCAATTTACCAATCTTGCTTGCCAGTATGCAGTAGTCTAGATGATCTTTTTAAGTCTCTCCACTTCTCAAGAAATTTGCTGCTGATTGTTTCTTGGAAATAATCATTAAATTAGTTCTTACTACTCTTTTAGTATTTTCTGTGTGATCTATGGATAACGGCAAGTCTTTACAGCCAACCAGAAGAAATCACTTCGCTCACAAAGCCACAAAACCAGACAACACAAAACCAAAGGAGAATCCCAAACAAGATCAGTGCTATTATGTTTCCTTTTTTCTGTGAAAAAATGTCATAAGAGACTCACCTATGGCTACCGATACATTGTCTGAGATGCCTTAATAAACTGTACTAGGATTTTAGAGAAAAGGAATATGTGTCGTGGTGATAACTTCAATCTAAGAATCTCTGTAGAATATTTCTGTTAATTTATTCATCAATATAGGCTTCCATTTGATGCTGGCCTACCAGGATTGGATAATTTTAAAGAGCGTACCTTGTTAACAATTAGGTTCCTGTTGTGAAATTTTTGACTAATATGAGCTAGATACACTTTTTTTTTGTGTGTTTGTCTTTCCAACGCATAAGAATGTAATGAGTGAATGATTGTATTTGTATCCCGTTATTATTCTTAGCAGAAAACTCATTTATTTTTCCATCCCATCCCGACTGTCTCATTTTCTTGATTCCAGAATTGTCAAAGGTGTTATAAAGTTAGTATCTATTATTTCTCCTTTCCTTGCTCGTCTTACCCCTTTCCCTTCTTTATCTAATGCAACTCTCTGTATTTTTAATATAACAGCACATCTTTTAACTACAGGGACCTATGGAATAAAAGACAGTGTTGACACTGAGCAGCATAGCAATCTCTTCCTGACATGCTTACAGTTCTTAGCCTAGAGAAGAAATAAAAAACTTGGTCACTTCATCTGTTGCTTTAGCAGATTTACTTGTGCTATTTTTTGGTGATCTAGAGGTTTCTATGCAAGTATGTATTTGGCTCCAGCTAGAGTGTTTTGCAGAACTTTTCCAGTAGTTAGTGTTTGATGTTGCACGATAATTTAATCTATTATGTGTTCTCAGATCACTTTTCATCTTCTTTCTCATGTTCTCTCTAGTTACGGGCTCCTAGGTAGCTACACATGTCTCATCGCAATTTGATTGAAATTTTTAAAAAATTGATTTAAATAGAAATACTATGAGAATTTTTCGCTCTAAGACGTTGGTTAAGCTTGTCATCTGTAGCTGTATATACTGTTTTATAGCAGTCCCTTTTGAATGATGACATGCTGTAATGGTTTTCCTTTTCAGTGCTTCCTGACTATGTGTTGCACATTTTTTCTTTAGCTTTTGTCCCAGAAAGATGATACCTCACTGCGATTTTTCTTATTTATTTCAGGAAAACAAATGAGAACTTCTAAGATCATAAGAATATAGCATAATTCTGGTAGGAAAGGGCCTCTACAGGTCTTCTAGCCCAACCTCCTGATCAAAGTAGGGTCAGCTCTAAGGTCAGATCAAGTTGCTCAGGGCTTTGTCCACTTGGGTCTTAAAACCTCTGAGGATGAGAACTGCACAGTCTCTGGGAGTTAACCTGTTCCAATGCTTGATTGTCCTCATATTGATAATGTTTCTCTCTCTAGTAGCCAGATGGAACACTTCTTTCTTTATGCTGCTTGTCTCTTATCCTCCCACTGTGCACCACTATTAAAAGCAGAGCTCTGTCTTCTTGATAACATTGGTTTTAGCAGGTTGCTATTAGGTGCCTCTGAAGCCTTCTTTTCTTCAGGCTAAATACCCCCAGTTCCCTCAGCCTCTCACAGAGCATGTGCTCCATACCTCTGAGCATCTTGGTGACCTTTTGCCTTTGCTCCAGTTTATTCATGTTTTCTTGTATTAGGGTTCTTAAAACTGGATGTGGTATTCTAGATGTGGTCTTGAAATACAAGAAATTGTTTGCAAACTCTAGAAAAAAATATATTTACAGTAAAGGTGACTGAACTCTGGAAGTGTTTGGTCAGAGAGATTGTAGAGTCTTTGTCCTTGGAGTTCAAAATTTGACAACACATGGCCTTGAGCAGCTTGCTGCAGGTGACCCTGCTTTGGACAGGAGTTAGACTTAGATGGTCTTCAGAGGTCCCTTCAACCTCAGTGGTTCCACAATGAATGCTGAGTGGGAATAATCACTTCCCTTCATCTGATGCGCCTGGATGCTGCTGGCCACCTTTGCTGCCAGAATATACCACCGGCTCCAAGCTTGCTGTCTGTTGAGAATTCCAGGTCCTTTTCCACAGAACTCCTCCACAGCCAGTTTGTTTCCAGCCTGTGTTCTTGACAAATACTATAATGCTGATTTATAAAAACCCATTTCTGAGGTTGTATGTGTCCATGTGCAAAATATGGTGAAGTAAGACCACCATTCTTGATTACTTTCAACACATTAGTTGCTAATTTCATATTTGTAATCTATATAACAGTGTTTTGGTGCATTCCTGTTGTGAATAAGAATTATGTAGCCCTAGTTTTTTTTTTTTATAGCTAGTTACTTTCTTAAACTATTTTGTCTTGTATTTCAAGCTGAACAATCAAAAGATAGAATGTTTCAGATGTCAGTCTACCTTGCTTGTGATAAAGCTGGTTGTATTTAGAACACTTCTACTGTAGATGATGACGCATGAGTATTTTTGCATTTTGACCTGTAGGAATAATGGCTGTGCATATGGGAGAACTAGAACTTGTCCCACAAGTATTTTTTCCACTTAATTAAGTAGACATTCCCATATATCCATTGTAATTAGCTTTTTCTTATTACTAACTCATCCTTTATAACACTTTCCTCAACAGACTCCCGTTAACATTCAGGTAAAAAGTTCATGCTGAGCTGTGCCACCTGAAAACGTAATATTCATGTATAAAATTGAGTATAACTCTTCATTTTTAAGTTCAAGTATAATGGTAATAAAATAACCAAAGGGGAAATATATGCATTGTATAATGTTCTAACCAGATGTATTAAAAATAGCAATAAAATATTAGTATCATTATTTATCAGAGCCTGGGAATTTTTAGAATAAAAGGGAGATAATTCAGTTCTGGGGACTGGAGTATACTGAAGTGTATAATAGCTACTTCTATGGCTAATTAAATAGCAAGATTTATGATCTGCAAAGGGAATCCTGCAAAGTTCTTTCTCGTTCCTGAGTTACAGAAGGTTGTTGCTAACATGTGCCTCAAGTCAGAATTATGGATGGATGGATGGATGGATGGATGGAACGCTGCTTGGAAAGACTTTCAGAGGTCTGTGAGAACAGATAAATGGCATGAATATGCAGATCATGTTGAGAAGTGTTTATGGAAATAACTGACACTAGCTTTTCTGAAAATTCTTCACAGGAACTTCCAATGATGTAATTTTAAGGAAACAAATAGGTCAGAGATAGCTTTCTTTGTACCTTTTCATTAAACTCCTGCAAGGCAAGTTTCCTGATTATGTCCACAATTCATTTGCGTCGATGGTTTAGTGTTATGATGAATTGCAGATCTGTTGCCTGAGAATATGGGCTCATTAGCCAAGATAGACAGGTATAAGGAATATGTACTGTAAATGTCCGTGCCTGTTATCTGTCTCGTGTCATGTGAACTGCATGTCTATTGCATATGTGCTTTCATGCATGGGTCAAGTTTCTGTATCACAGGTAGCAGAGGGTCTACCTGTGCAAATCCAGTGATAGCTTGTCTAGCATTTCTGGGTATGCATCAGCCCAGCAGTTCTGGTAAGCTTAGCTAAATGGAGAAAGTAGTCTTTCCTCCCACCTTCCTCAGCTCAACGTAACACTGCAAATGTGGTGCGTTCAGGGAAACTGTGATTATAACTGTCTTCCAAGCAGACTTCAGAGTCCCCACTAACATTATATAGCTGATACTGAAAGACACGCTCCAGTCACGCTCCAGTTTCTTTGTAAACAGATCCTGATGCCAGTCAGAAACGTATGTTTTAGAAATGTGGAAGTCCTGTCAGGAATTGTCAGAAATGCTAGCAGTAGTTATTTCTGTACGTAGTTCTCTTAACATCTGAGCTGCATATTCATGCTCTATGTCTGTTTCTTCAGCTACTATTGCTGTAACTCCATCTGTGAGATAGAACTTCTATATGACAATAACTGTTTAGTAATTTCCAGAAATCCAAATTGTTCATTTTATGCTAGTGTCTTGTCCAAGTTGGATTCTGAGGATGACAAAACATGGTATTTATATTTCTTGAAGCTACAACTGTTCTAAGGAAAATCAATGGATTGCTTGATCAGAATTTTGCTTTAAAACACTTATGAAAGTTAACGGCTTTTTATTTTAGAATTAAACTGCAAGTTGTGTTGTAAAACTTTATGAATGCTAATATATATCATTATAGGGATGACTGCTGATGATTGCAAGCAGATTGCTCTGTCTTGCTGAAAGTGAGTTTATTGTTGAATGAAAACTTCTATTCTGATGAATAAACGGTAGCTTGGGATTACTCTTATTCTTTTCGTTATCACTGGCTTCCACAATGCTATTTCTAAATTATGAACAATTTTAAATTCAAATATCCAGTTTCTCAAGTTTAGATATTAATTGGAAAGTCATAAACATGAGGAATTTCAGGAGAAATAGGTTCTGCAATTGGGGCAAGCATTTGTGTCTGTTCAGGATTCTAGAATGGCTTTTCTTCTAATGAGAAATGAACAACTTCAACATTTTTAGTAATCACTTATCAAATGATATCCCTAAATGTTATTTTTCTATTACTCTCTCTGCGTGTCATATGTGAGACTCAAATCTTCTGAAACATAAGTATGGCCACAACAGGTGCTTCCATCCTGAATCTTTTCTGTATTCACGTACAGATGTCTGCTTCTATTTTTCTTACATAATCTGTTGGACCAAATACTGTTATATGGTATTTTAAATTAAGAGTGAAAGAAAAGAGGATTCAAAGCAGAACAAGAGTATAGAAATTTTTCTGTAAGCACATTTTAACTTCCTCAATTCAAGACAATGCTCTTACACAGAATACACATAAGTTACAGTTAAGAATTAATACCATTAAGGGCAGACTTTTTTGAGGGCAAAACACATGCAGTATTGTGTCGTTCTGTGTGACTTTTCCAGCGGACCTTCAGATCTTCAAAGTCTTGTTTGAAACTCCTCTTCATAGAGCTCTTTAAAGACTTTGTTAGTACCTGAAGAAAAAAAATACATTTTATTGAATGATGCTAGGAAGTTAATAGACTAACTCAAGGCAGAGTTGTAACTATGAGGTGGTGGAATGTAATTAACACAGTTTTTATATTAGTCCTCTTCTTTTGATGTGACAGGAATTAAAGCATGTCTGCTCTTGTGTGTTCAAAACTTGGAATAGTTAAAATGTAAAAAAGCATATGTGCTGTTGTCTTCCGTCTTCCTGTATGGCTCTGAGTAGATTTAGTCTGAGTAGCTAAGAACTGTATCATGGTTGTTGATGAACTGACCTCAGACAGATTGTTTCAGAGTACATCCTGAAACTCTTGATGCACCAAAAACTGAGATGAAAAATGTCAACATTTTAGATTTTTGGAATAAATGATCCTTCAAACTCATCTACACTGAGACTGTCATTAACAGTGAGCCTGAGTCATATAGCATTGATGTCTATTTTGCAAAGTATAAATCGTACATTGATTTAGAAGATTTGCAATTAAATATATTCTTTGTGATATCACTGAACTGTATGGTAAGAGTGTGCCACAACAATAAGCTTTACATTAAAATTGCCGAGTTTGGACTCTTGCACCTGTTCACGAGAGGCCTTTTGGGACTCTTATGAAACTTCTAGTGGCCTGTTTGGCCACTGAAGGATTTATATTTTTCCCCATCAGTTTGAGAAGATTGAATGCATCACTAGGATACTGTGCATCAGGATGCCTAGTAAGAATTTCTGAGACAGTTGCTAACTCTGCTCAGTTTTAATTATTTCTGTGATTACCTCCTATGAGGGTCTCTGGTAATGGGTGAACAAGAAGATCAGTGTCCAAAACTGCTTTGGGATGAGAGGAGAGGAATGGGATGGGGTGGGTATGACATCAGATTTTGAAAATGATTTCAAGGGGATTCAGGAGAGCACAGGCAATTAGACATGCACATCAGGAAAGTTTGTAGAAAGTGTAAAAATAAACAGCATTAATGCTTAAAGGATAAAACCCATATTATTTAATATTTTCTATAACTCCTGTAAAGCAGCACAAATCTGTCAACTTCTGGAAGGAATCAGTGAGCCCGTGAACAACTGTATGGTTTATCAAAATGCATTTCGGAAATACAATTGAAGACCTTTATCAGAAGTTCATAAAGAAGCTAAGCATCTATGGTAGAAGCATTGTTACCACATAGGGAGCAGAAGGGTTTATAAGGGTATATAAGTAGTCCTTGAAAGACAAAACATCACTTTACTACTTCAAAACATAAAATGAGCTTCTGCTTGGTATGTTAAGCTGTTCTAATCCCTTATGTTCATCCCATTTTGAAATGATGGATTGTAAGTTTGAAAAAGTAATATTGGAGCAAGATAAGTGAGATCAAAGGTATGGAACAGTTTCTGGGTGATGGATTATGTTCTTGAGCTTGGATAACTTAGCTAAGTGGAGGATTGTAATAGAAGTCTTTAAAATGATGAGATGCATAAAGAAAGTGAACAGGGAGTAGTTGCTTTCCATTTCTTCTGATGCAAGACCTAGATAGTATCTCGTAATACTCCTGAGTGATAGGTTTAAAAAAAAGTGGTTGAGTAACTAGTCTGTGGAGCTACTTGTCAAAGGATTAAAAGCATCTTGCATGAGTTTAGAACCTGGACAGTTTGAAGCTGGCTGATAAAAAAAAACCTTTAAAAAACTTTAATTACTAAGATACCGCCTTGAGTTAGGGAAGTCTCAGTGCTGCAAACTAGAAATTGAAAGAATGCTGCAGGGATATCACTATGGGCTTATTTTGCTCTTATCCCCTGTAGACGTTTGCTGCTGATTGCTCTTAAAAGGGAAAATAGGAGGTGGTTTGTTGGTTTGGCCCAGTAGCCAATTTTAAGTTTGTTGAAATAAGCCTTTGTTGGGGCTTCAGGTAATAGAAAATTGAGGGCATCTGTAGGATTTATCCTGAGGGCTGTAGTTTTTCTTCAGGACAGGTGTCTTCAGAAGCTCTTAAGGAGCCTGTGTCTCTTCAGAAGCTAATGATGCTGTTTTCTAGCTTGTCACTGAGTGTAAAATATTCAGGAAGAGATCAAATCTATTTATAATTGGAGCTGAATACTTACATAAAAGGCATTGTTCTATGTGTTTTAGATTAAGTATACTGTGCTATTAGTATACTTCAGAATAAAAATATTTTATCTTCTATCTAAAACTTAAAGCACCAGCTTTTGGGATTTTAAGTGTCCATATTTATGATTTCTAGCTCTTACCCAGATTTGAACTGTTGTCTGGCCTATGCCGTAATTCAAAAATGTACCCTGAGCACTTCTTTTATTGCTACTTCAACAATTTCTGCAATTTATAATACATCCACTTGTGTAAAACTGAGGTTTGATTACAAAGCCGAGTAGAAGATTGGGTCTTTATATTATGAGACTGTGGATACTATTATAACATGAGAATCAGTACCAACTTTTTAATAAGATGTTGCTTTTTTCATCCTATTATGTAGGAATAAATAAGATGCCATTTTCCTTGTAGAAAATTTTGGGCTGGAATGCTTCGTAAATCTCTTTCCTACTGGTTAGGAAATTTTATGTTTTGAAAAGTCAGGCTATGTAATTACCAAGGGTGAAAGATCTTTTCTTTTAAGGGAATTATCTTGGAGTAATTATGGAATGTGCTATGGAACGTGTGCAAACAGCTGTGCTGGGCTTCTATGCTGCGGGGTTTTTTTGGTAGCGGTAGAGGGGGCTACAGCAGTGCCCCCTGTGAGAAGCTTCTCTAAAGCTCCCCCAGCTCCAAGCCAGACCCTCTCTGGCCAGGGCCAAGCAGATCAACTGTGCCTCTGCGATAACATACTTAAGAAGGGGAACCTGAGAGGGGGTTGGGACTTGTGAGGAAGAGCTGGGAGCAGGATGAACACTGAGGTCAGTGGAAGGAAGGAGAAGGACATGGGAGGAGCAGAGACCCCTGTATCCTGTGGTGAGATGGTAGGGCCGCCCCCTGCCACCCATGGAGGTCTGTGGTGGGGTAGAAGCCAACCTGAAGCCTGAGGAGGAGCCCACGCCAGGACAGGTGTCTGTGCTTAAAGTAGGCCAGGACCTTGAGGGGAGAAGCGGCCCCCACTGTTGTGGTTCGGCACTGGGAGGGCTGCAACACGCGGGGGTGACCCACGCCGGAGCAGCGTGGGAATGGCTGCGGCCTGTGGGGAGGGCTCACGCCAGAGAAGGTTCATGGAGGGCTGTCTGCAGTGAGAGGGGAGCCCCGGGGAGCAGGGGAGGAATGTGCGGTGTTCACCCCAACTCCCAAGAAGGAAGGAGCGGTGAGCTGACTGTGACCCCCATCCCCTGCCCCCTGCGCTGCTGGGGGAGGAGGTAGAGAGATCGGGAGCAGAGCTGAGCCCGGGAGGAAGGGAGGGGTGGGGGAGGTGTTTTTTGGATATGGTGGCTTCTCACTGTCCCCACCTTGTCTGTTAAGTGTTGTCTTGTTAGCATTTGAATTAAAGTTATGTTTTCTTTTTTCTTCCCCTACCGAGTCTGTCTTCTGCCTGTAACCATAATGGGTGAGTGACTCCTCCCAGTCCTTAGATGGATTCTTTGAGCAATTCCTGCTCCATATTCTACCCCTCCCATCTCTGCAATGGGGAAGGAGTGATTGAGCAGCTGCATGGTGCTCAGTTGCTCTCTGGGCCTAAACCAGGACAACAGCATACTCCAACCCACTTTTGTGTTTGTTCTTGTGCATGCTCACTTTCTCTATCTTGAACTGTATTTAAGATTGAATTTACATTATAATCTCCAGCTTCATGAAACATTTTGGGTATACTGTGCCTACCATTGATAATGTTAATATACATGTTGACTATCATTATAAATGTCATGTTTCCTTCCTACCTGCCTCCCCCTTTTCACATAACTTTGAGAGCAAGGTGAACCAAGATTTTTAATGGGAGTTCCCTTAGAGGATTCACAAATATGTGAATGAAGTACTTAAATGGGTTTAAAGAATAAAATGGCGAAGATACCTTTATGACTTAATGAGATACATATACAACTTCAGAAAGCTTTTTTCCTTGCAATTGTCTTTTGTTTATGTGATAATATACTTGAACATACCTAAATTCATGTATAGGAGTTCTTAAATATACATCAGTAGAGAAAATAGAAGTGTAAGCATGCTCTATACAGATTATTTAATCTATCCTTTATATTTAAAAGCTCTGGTCTGATTGATAAAACCTTATTAAAAACAAACAGCACTTGGAGACTTTGTGTCAAAACTTTCCATTTGCTTCTGTAAATGGTTTTGATATTTTCATTAATACCGTGTTGGTGAACAGCTTATGTGACCTGA
The DNA here is from genome assembly GCF_018691265.1 of Tyto alba. Taxonomy (NCBI): domain Eukaryota; kingdom Metazoa; phylum Chordata; class Aves; order Strigiformes; family Tytonidae; genus Tyto; species Tyto alba. The sequence goes on along the minus strand of NW_024881282.1, from coordinate 73,130,015 downwards.
AAAGATGAGAAACACTGTGCCTGTACTTGTGGTTGGCTGCAGTCATTGTTGTCAAAGTATTGACAGTGGTGTTTCTTTTCAATTTGGCTGGCTCTATTTATTTTTCTGTGATGACATAAAAGGTTGTTTTCCTTTCCTCTTCAGCTTTCTTGTTCTCATGAAATTATCCCATCATCACCTATTTAAAAAAATAGATGGAGGACTTTGTTTAGCTAAAGCCTGTAAAGTCTGACTTTTCAAAATAAAAAGTATTCCTGATAATGATAACTGTAGGAAAAGGTCATATGTACAATATATTAAATAGTGCAGTAAGGTTCTGTGTCATTCAGAGGGCATTGTTTCCCGAGGGTTCTTAGCTTAGAGAGTTGCAAGTTTTTTTTCACTTTCTGACCCTAGAAAACAATTTTTAATACTCTGAAATTTCTTCTGTATAGTTTTAAATAACAGAAATCAGTGCAGAAGTTCAAATGATCTAAAATGTTAAAATTTCCAATGTGCAGATAAGAAAAGTTGCATTTTGAAACTGGAAAATATTTCCTAAGGAATGAATAGAAAAAGTAATATAGTGTGTTTTCATTTGTGTGTAAATATATAAAGGAGGATATATATGTATCTATATTACTTACACATTTATTATATATAATATACATATTATATATAATACTCAGTATCTATTTGATTCCTTCTGTGTATGCTTATAGCTGCCTTTGTACTTATACACCAGATGGCATTCACAAATGCTGTTTACATTCCTTTTTCTACCTGTAATTGAAATAATTGAAGAAGTTAGAAAGAAAGATTTTCATATTTATTATGGACTGATTGTTATGAAGTATCTGTAGTATTTTGGAATAGTTTTAAAGTTAAAATGACATGGAGATACATTGGATTTACTGAACAGTTGCTTTGGAAGTACATTTAACATGCACTTAAAAAGCATTTGTGTTCTGTTTAACACTCCCATCATGAATTAGTAATATTTTGAACAGATAGCTGTCAGTTCTGTGGCTGCATATGGTGATTGGAAATGGAGCATATTTGTTACAATATGCATCAGAGCGAGTAAGAAGAATCTCATTGATGTAAGTGGTTGAAAATACTAGCATCTGCTTTGGTATTTTGTTCCTGATAGACAAAAAATGTTAGAGGTGTATGGTGTAGATTCTGCAACATTTGGAGGTTATTAAGAATACAAGTAGGACCATCCTTAGTTCACTCAATATCATTTTCTCAGTGCGTCCACTGAAAAAGGTTACTTTAGGATTTATCTTTCAAGGCAAACACCTTTCCAAGTTATATCTTACTATCAGCATTTGGAATAGAGCTAGCAAAATGGATGGACTTGATACTCAGTGGTTAAACATGCTTTTAGAAACTGTAATCTTCCCTCTTCCCCCTGTCCTACCTAAGGATTGACCCAGTTAAATCTGTTCAGTGCATTTTTTCTTTATTTTCACTTTTTCATCAAGTTTCTTCCATTTAGAATTTGCCCAACCTTAAAAAAAAAAAAAGAATTGCCCAATAAATTTTTTCATGTTTAGTGAAGGCTGTAATTGAAATATTTTATTTTAAATTGTAATGATTATTTTTTGAGAAGTTCTGGCAGACCTAGTTATAATGACAGGGCATTGAAGTGGTTATACTAGCCTCTACAGAATAAGTACAGACTACTAACACAAAGATTTGAGGCTGAAGCAAATTTTGAGCCCTTGTGACATTATAAAATCTTAACCTTCTGTATTGTAAGGTGAAACTAATTATGTGTCAGAGTCTGAACTAGCTATTATAGCCATTCAACTGTAAAGTAGGTTAGCGTAGTTCACTGAAAGTATGTTGGAAGCTATCTGAGCAGAACGTCAAGGAATTTAGATACTGCACACCAATGCATGAATTTTTTATGTTTATCATGGATACCGTTGTGTACTCATGCATACTTTGTCATATGTGGATGCTTACCAGAAAGTGTCAAGAACAGTGTTTAGAAATACAAGGTGTTTTCTGTTAACTGTTTGCTGAAGATCTGTTGAGGCAAGACAATCCTGTTCTCAGTTGCTTATGACTTTTTCAGTTTGTCTTTTGCTTAGTATCTGTGGTCAAAGTTATACAAGGAATAAATGAGGAAATATAACAGAAATTTGCAGGATGAGTAATGAAATGTTCCTGTGAGGACCCAGAACTGTGAAGGAGAATAGGTAGGAGGGTTGAACGCTGTAACAGTTTTTTCTGCAGAAGTTAGCATAGAAATTGTATTGCGTTTACATGGCAAAGTTTTGGTAGCTGGGTAGCTGCAGAGGTGTCTTCTGTGAGGAGATGCCCTGTGTTGGACAGAGCCAGTTACAGCCAGCTCCAGGACGGACCTGTCGCTAGCCAAAGCTGAGCCCATTGGTGATGCTGGTGGGTGCCTCTGTGATAACATACTTAAGAAAGAGTAAAAAACACTACACAGCAGCTTTAAGAGAGGAGTGAGAAAAATTGAAACAACCCTGCAGACACCAAAGCCATTGAAGAAGGAGGGGGAAGAATTGCTCCAGGAGCAGAGGTTCCCTTGCAGCCCATGGTGAAGGCCATGGTGAAGCAGGATGGCCTTCTGGAGCCCTTGGAGATCCACAGTAGAGCAGGTATCCACCTGCAGCCCTTGGAGGGACCCCGCTCCAAAGCAGGTAGAGATGCTTTCATAGCAGCTGCAGCTGGTGGAGAGGAGCCCGTGCAGGAGCAGGCCTTCTGGCAGGACGTACGGCCCATGAGGAGTGGCAGAGATGAAGTGTTATGAACTGACCACAACCCCCATTCCCCATCCCCCTGTGCCTCTTGGTGGGGAGAAGGTAGAAGAGTTGGCAGTAGAGTTGAGTCAAATTTTGAAGCTGGTATCACCAATTAAATTGTATGGTAATTAAAATCTTAACCACTGTACTTCTATATTGCATTGAGCAGTAATTCATGAATTTTGTGAGCTTGAAATGTTTTTTTTCTTTAACTGTGTTACTAGCTTTTTCCTCTACCTATAAGCACAAAAGGAGCAAGAATAGTAGATAACAGAATACTTTTCTTTTTTTGTTTACAGAGCCCTTCTCACAGTTATGCAAACTCCCGAAAGTCAATTATAAGTGTCATAGAAGGGAATATGTAAAGCGTAGTTTAATTAGAAGAGAGAACTGGGGGAGCCAATAAAGATCTTTCCAGTTAGATGAGTCAGCGCAAGTAGAAGAGTGACTCCCAGCTGTGTTCATTAGTAGCTGAAATAATGAACAGAAAAATAAATCAATAGGCAAGATCAAATGTAGTGAAGAGCAAATTTATCTGTTTTCAAATCCAAGATGGCAGTTTTGGGTTGCATTTCCAGGTTTATATGGAATAAGTGATACTTTGAGAAAGAAAACAGTTTCGGATTCATAGATCACAGTTGGGAGTAGCACTACCTGGGGAGAGACTACTGATTGAAGTAGTAGTGTTTAGCTCTGTGTTGTGTTTCAGTGTTAAATATATAAAGATATTTTTACAGATGAACAGTTACAGATTAAATAATTGAGTACTATATTGCTGTATTTTTACAGTACTGCTTCTAGAAATACCAGTTAACTTTCTTTAAATAAATAAATACAACAGTATAGAAACATTTGAAAAGAAAATTTGAGTACAGTTTTTGTTGTTACAAGTTGCTTGTCCAGTAGGTTATGTAAAGAAAATGAATATACTATTTCCTCAAGATGCCCTATCCTGGATATGATACATGACTAATACAGGAGTGTGTCAGACTTGTATAAAAGGTATTGTCCCAGTGCATGGGGTAGCTTCTCTGTGTCCAAAATAAGATTAAAGTAGATTTGAGTTCCGTGTGAGACTTTCCATTCTTTCAATATTTATGCTTTATTGCACTGCTGAGGATGCTCGTATTCTGTTTGAGAGACAGCGTCAACAAGATGAAATAGTTGTCCATTTTAGTTGGTAATTCCTGTGGAAAATTCCAAATTTCAGGGAATTATCCTTGCTTCCTCATCAACACCGATTTGGTTTATACATTGATTTTTAATATCAAATACTGTGAAAGTGCTTCTGCTAGGCCAGTAGAAAACTTCGCTGTAATTTTGTAAATAGTTAATGATGTGGTCAGTTACAAGTGATTCAGAGCACATAATAATTTTTTTTTTATACTTTAAATCACTTGTTGGCTGTTGTACGATAATCAATGGAATTATTAGTGTATAGTTTTCCCTTGTGAACTTTTAGGTTTCATACTTTATGGCAGTTTTATAGAATTTGAAGATGAAAATGCAATTCAGTTTCATTAAAAAAACCCAGAATTTAAAAACCCCATGTAAATACAGTAAAGAAAATCAATATAGCCTTTTATTTATTTTAATAAAAAGAAAAATATCTCAAGACACACAAAAATGAACTGATATTCACCACTTTTACTCTAAGGCCAAGTTAAAATTTGAAATCAAATCAAGCAAAATTAATAGTCCAACATCAGTGAAAATTTTTTTAGGAAGATTTTTCTGATAGTTGCTCAGCTTTTCAGTTGATTTTCATAAAGGAATTATTCAAACAATAGCAGTTGAGACAACAAATTTTTACCCTGTTTTTCTGTGTACATAGTGGTTACACGAAAACAATTTTACGTAGCAACTTCCTTTTAAAATATGTATTGGGAATTTTATTTTCTTGAATCTCTATAGAAAATCATACCAAAATTAGTTGAGTGAAGGGATTATCAATCAAATATTCAGAAACATTGCTGTGTATTTAAATAATGTCTTTGATCACTTTGGGGTTGAAGTGGAGATATCTTTCTCATTATTTCAAATTCTAGTCTATATTAGAGCTATGTTCCAAAACCAAAAAAATCCATTTAGAGTTAATACATTTAAACAAATACATGAAAATACCCTGCCATTTTAGCTATATAGCTTGTGTGTTACATTTTGATTCATGATATTAACTGTAATCTTGGGTTCAGAATAGTCATGACAACATTGAAATAGACTTTTTATTTCTTATGCTGCTGGTAGTTATTATTCTGGTGGTCTAAAGATCAAATTCTTATCCTGTCACTGAGTAGGGTCTAAATTTTCATATTTCTTACATTATTTGTGTAAATTTATGAGAAAAAAATTCAGCTTAAAAAAATCTCTAGTGTGGTATATTTTGGCGTTTAAGGTGACAGCTTTTTAAACCTACTTGGAGTTCCGCAATAGAGCTATAAATTAAGGGGCACTAGATTAGCTAGTATAGAGCAATTGATGCAGTACTAGCTATGGGATATACTCTTAGAGATGGGGACTTGAAGTAGGATTATACAATGTGATGATTTACTATTTACCTGTAGAAGCACACCTAGGAAATGTAAAAACAAAACACAAACACCTTAAGAAAACATAGAAAAATACAAGGATTGAGATAAGTAATTGAAGGAAAATAAACTTTTTTTTTTTCACAAACTTATACTTGTATATGGTCTCTTCTTCAGGATAACTACACATTTGCACAGCCAGGAATTCAGAAGAAAGTGAAAATGTTGGAAGAACTTGTTAGTCGGATTGATGGTAAGTCTTAAAAGCTGACCTGATTTAAAAGCTAACCTAAACTGGTGTTTCATTGGAAGTGTTTCATTAAAACGTTTGCAAGAAGTCAAGACAACAGCTGTTACCTACAATGGTGGGGTAATATTGCCTTCCTCAGATGAGGAGTTGTAATCAATTTGTGGCACCCTGGCCTTTGCAAGATCACTGCTGTGTATCATTTAAAAGAAAGCCACTAGAGCATGAGCCACTTTCATTACTTTTTATTAAGGCAATATAATCAAAATTCAATGGCAGTTTCTTTGCAGCAGAGTAATGACCACATACAAAAGGCAGCTAGTATTCATTTCACATTAAGCTCAATGATTGTTGTAATTCGGGCAAGTCACAGTGGTTGTTTATGGTTGTCCTTCGGCACTATGTTTTGTGCCTTTGTGCATCATTTTGCTATCTGGAATGCCTGAATAATTTCTCTGTGGAATCCAATTAATTATGAACTCTGGAAATAACATCTTTAATATTATAGATAAATTACAGTGTGTGCAGGGGTAATTTTAGATTATGCTTTCATGTTTTAGCAGGGCACTTTGAAATATTTTCTACCTTCATCCTTAAAATAATTCCCTCCATGAAATGCTGACTGTCATATTGCTGGAAGAGAGTTTAATTAAATGAAATGCAAGAGATAATGCTTGCCCATTCTAAACATACTCTCTTGATAGTTTGTTAAATTAATGAACAGAGTATTAACGAAATGTTACCAAGCAGAACCAGGCATAGATTTGCGACACTAGCCTGTCAATGACGAGATAGAAAAATTGTTTCTTGTGTAGCTTAATATTTGATGATCTTCTTGGAAAGATTAATTCCATTTTTTCATTACACGTACTGTGAGGGGCTTTTTTGTGCCACTGCTTATCATAGCAGATTTGGGGTTGGCCTGCACATACTTACATCCCGAACATTTGATAGTGCTCTTTGTGCCTTTTATAGGATGATAAAGTATTTTTAATGATCAAAAACTAAGGGCAGGAAAACAGTGTTTATGTAATATTACACTATAAATGTAAATATATGTAAAACTTTTTGTTGTAGATGTATTTTTTTTAAATGTAAATGAATATGAAAAATATAAGGGGATGCTTCTTTTAATATGTTTAATATATTTAAAATGTTTTAAAACATTGTATTTTGTTACTTTAAAAATATCTAACTACTTGCAGTGTGACCTTTTGTATGTCATTTTATGCTTATATCAATATTGGTGTTTACATTTCAATTACTTATAGAAGCAAATGATTGTATATTAAATGAAGTATATAATTATAATGCCTGTAAATAGACTTCCTGAACTTGGTCAATGAACACTTATATAAACAAATTCCTTAACCAAGTTTTTAAAATGAAAAATACCATTCTGATAATCAACCTTATTGTTTGGTTTAATAAAAATATTAAATATAATACAGTATATTATTGTTACATTTCTAAGAAAGGAATAAAAGCTGAAGGCTTATTTGTACCATCAGAGCTTTAGGGATATAGTTAAATAACTTTTTTCAATTCTTAGGTTTGGGAAGAATTATTTTTAAGGCTTCATGTCTAAATTGAAAAAAAAAAAAAAAAAAGACATAGCAAATAAATGTGTTTTCTTAAATTGTCCTTTATTGGGCTTTGTAACTGAAAGTAAAGTGTGGGTTCCTGATTTTTATCTGATTTAAAATAATTTTGTGAGATCTTTATAGGACTGTATTTGATAAGACATTGTTGAAGTAGTTCTGCATAAAAAACTGTAATTGTTTATTTTTTGTTCTAAATGTGCATCCAATTTTTTCTTCAGTGTTTTTTGATCTAATTTATATACAGTTTAGTAAATGAGGCAGCCAATACAATGTATACTTTACATTGAGCTATACGTTATGGCAGGTTTTGTATCAAATGTCTGTGACTAGATAGCTGCCAAGATTTTTTTAAAAGTAAGACGGGTACTAAACAATATCTTTTTTACACTAGATTTATTTTTGGTAGGTTTTAGGAGACATCATGAGTGTTTTGCTACTTCATGTTGATTTGCTGTGCTGTTTAAAATAGTTACAAATTGAAATCTTAGATTAATCTTAACTCTAGATCACTTACATGGTTGCGTAGTAGAGGATGGTTTCCTTGTATTGAGCAGTGTAGTTGGGGAAAACAAAGCAAAATCCTAACTTTAAGGATTTGATCATATAGCAAGTATATTTTGCACGTTGTCTGTATGATGTACCTGTAGCATATGTAGAAAAGATGTTAAAGGAAATTATTTTTAAAAATAATGGGGATTATCATGCTTCAGAGTGAGGGAAATTTCATTACAGATTTTCTCGTCATAGAAACTATGAAGTATTTTAAAAAGCTCTCACAGATATTTCAAAAGGAAGCCAGTAAGATTTGGATGTAATTGACATTATCAAAACCTTGAACTATTTAGATTATATGGAGTCTCTGGAAGTCACTGTTCCAAACCTCTGCTCTTGCCTCTCTTGATCTAAGGGGACAGGGCCAACTTAGTTCTGGCTGTGTAGAGTCTTGTCCTGCTGAATTTTGAGTAGGTCCAGGGATGGACATTCTGCAGCCTCTTTGGGTAAGACTGTTCAAGGGTTTGACTACCATAAGTTATTTTTATTTTAAGATAACTAGAATTTTTGTTTATGGAACTGATGTCCACTGCCTTTTATTTTATCTCTGTGTACCTCTGAGAAGAATCTGGCTCCGTCTGCTCTACACATTCCCATTAGGTAGTTGCAACTGTTCACAGACTTTTCATTTTAAGGCTGAACAAACCCAGTTCTGTCAGCCTCCTTTCACGTGTAAATTGCTCCAGCTTCCTAACTACCTTGGTTGCCCTCCACTGGACTTGCTCTTGTATGCCAGTGTGCCAGAATTGGACATAATGCTGCAGACATGGGCTCACAAGTGGAGAATACGGAGGAAGAATCACGTCTCCTGACCTATTGGCTTCTCACTTGCTTAGAGAGCCCAGGATACAACTGGCCTTCCTTTCTGCAGGGACCCACTGCTGACTTGGGCGCAGCCTGTTCTCCACCAGGGCCCCAGGTCCTTCTTGGCAGAGCTGCCTTCCAGGCAGTTGGTGCCCAGTCAGTGCTGTTGAATGAGACTATTCCATCCCAGATACAGGACGTTTGCCTCTCCTGAGCTTCAGAAGGTTCCTGTCAGCTCTTTCTTCAGTCTGCCAAGGTCTCTCCAAATAGTAGCCCTGACTTTCAACTTGTTAACCACTCCTCCCAATCTGGTGTCATCTGCAAACACATAGTACACTCTGTGCCATCATTAGTTGTTTATAAAGGTGTTGCACAGTACTGGCCCCAGTATTGACCCCTGAGGGATGCCGTTAGTAATTAGCTGTTAATTTGTACTGCTGATCACAACCCTTACAATACAGTGGTCCAGCTAAAAGTTTTGCATAGTAAAAGATATACATTTTTCAATATTCTTAGGGCTGTTTCTTTTTGCCTGGAAGACTGGCTGCTCACTTACTTTGTTCTGCCAGAAAAATACACCAAAGTGTGTGTAAGATTAAAATAAAGTTTTAGTTGTTAGATAAGCAATGGTGGATGTATACTGCTGTCATTTCATAAACTTTTACATGCCTTGGGTAAGGGATCCTGACATGATTGGCTTTTTGATGGAATCATGACATAGTTTGATTAAATTATATGTTGTGTTTTACTCTTCATTTCTTTTTGCTTTTGTCTGTTTATACTGGGTGTGCTATACTGTAGCTAAAGGGAAATGTATGGCTGATACGAATTTGGTCACTTTATTTTTAAAAAGAAATATCATGATCTCTGTTTACTGTAAATATCCTAAGTGCTAATTAAGGTTATTGTGGAAGAAAATAATATTCCTTTTGCTACTGTGTCACATTGTTTTCTTGATGCTGTTTAAGTGCATGGTGAAGGGAATCTTAACACAGTAAGTAGCTGCGTGAGTAGATGAAACTTGTACAGCTTGTTTGCTGATAGTAATGGATTACCAGTGTATGAAAAGTGATGCTCACCCTTCAGAGAGTGTTAATGTGTTATGTTAGTGATTCAAGCAACCTTCATTAGCCTAGCCTTATGGATCACAACTCCTCTCAAAGCACCTGTCCTTGTCTGTACACTGCGGAACACTGAAGTAGGCTTTGAACAGCCAAGCTACTCTGTTAATTTAATCATAATCTCAGTCTTCTTAAAGTCCAGAAAATAATTTTGATGAATCATTTTAAATGGAATTTTTGAGTTTGTTAATAGAACGTTGTTATAGAGAAGATGGAATTTGAAGATAAAACATCATTCAATCTCATTTATCTCCTTATCATCATTCAGTTTATTCTAGGAATTACACAAAAATATCGAGAGGGAGGATCAATAGATAGCTCAGTAACAAAAGGACTCTGCTATAACTAATTATCTTTTCTGTTTCCTGGCATGTCAGTAGAGCTTTTCTGCTCCGATTCATGAGCCATCTCTCATGGTTTGTAAAAGGTCACACTCATGTGGCATGCTGTTTTTCACTTTTGCTTCATTTAGGCTTGAAAATAAAGATGTGGTGTAGGAATGCCAAAATTAATTCAGGATTTATATTTCCAGAATTTAGAGGTAGCACTTGGCTGGTTTCATGCTTGGGAAAGTCTCAGCTGCTTCAGTTTTCTGTGCGACATCTGGTAATTATGTTAGAGTTTGAGGCAGCCATTTGGAAAAGGCTGAACAGTTGTAGTTAAAAGTAGTCTTGGGTTTCCATAAACATTGATAAAAGATGTTAAAGTTGCATGCCATTCTTTGTAAATTAGCAAGAAGACAGTTTTAGAAAAAAAAAAAGCCTATTATAATGTTACATTTATTATTTATGTGAGCTTCTTATTAGCATTAGAATAAATTATAAAGGCAGTATTGATGACTCAGCTTAGTACGAATATTCTGCATCTTCTGCGAGGGTAACTTTGGGAAGATTTTCTCCTACATGTTTTATAGAGCAACTGGGGTTTGCATCTGTGTTCTGCACAGACTGATCTGCGCCTATGTTTCTTGTTAAATAAATTCTGTGTTATTAGTGTTCCAGATTCTGTCACCACTAATCACCAATCTTATTGTAGAATTGGCCCTTGAATCTCAGTAAAAGGAAATAGAAAAATAAAAATGCAGAAAATTGTTAAAAGAAAAAGGAAAAAATCTCTTACTGTTGCTGTATATATTTTTTCTCTTTCTTTTGAAAATGGAAGTAATGGAAAAATAGTTAAGAACATAAAAAGGATGCTGCATTTTGACTTTCCCATAAGAAGGTGCATTTAGAATTCAGCTAAATTTTTCAAAGGTTCAGTAATATTTCCATATTTCTGCTGTGTCCGCTGTGAAACATCTTCTGCCCATCTGTTTTGGAGAGCTACCACAGGTATTCTTACATATGATATTTTAATTGGGATAATTTGTGATTTATTTCCATTTTAATATTGTAAAAAAGCCCCACAAATATTTAAAGAGAAAGGAAGGTATTTTTAGTCCAAAATTAAAGTTATTATATTCAAATTGGTTTAAAGAATGACTTTTAATAAATGCTACATAGTATTATTTGGGAAAATGCTTTTACTTATGCCTAGGTGTAATTAAAATGTTCTTTCTTGTTTTAAAACCATGTTATATTAACAATTTGACAAGTCCTATTTTTTTTTTTTTTTTACTGATGCCATATTGTAAATATGTTTGTTTCATTCAATTCAAACGAAATACAAATGAGGTAGTGCATTTTGTTTTAATGTTCTGAACAAATTAATCTTGGCTTTACTAATCATACTTTATTTATTTATTTCTGTCTTGGGTTACAAATGTCTTGGTCAGTTGTCTGCAGTTCTGTAGATAATGCCACGAGTGCGGACTTGTAGTAAAGTACATTCATGTCAGGGTCTGAAATTTACACTTTACATATATTTTTGCTATCTATGCATGTGGAAATTTAGAAGAGGAATCTCTTGTATATATTTATATATGTTGTGTGTATACATATGAAGGTCAGGCTCTTCATGAAAGCTAGTCAATTAAAAATTTTTCATTTTTATATATATTTTTGTTTATTCACAGTGAAAGAGCTTATTTAGTTGCACCATTCTGTGTACTTCTTATGCTTTGAAATATTTGCTATAAATATGTCTGAAAGGTTGGTTGATATAATTCTTAATATTTATGTATAATAGTGCAGTTTCTTACTTAATTGGAGATATTTATAAAATATCCTTTGTTAGAATATGATTAGTACTTGTGGAATTACCCTTTCTAATGTCTGGGTTGATTTAAGAACTGTGTGTTCTTTCTGTGCTGCTCAAGTTTTAAATGTCCAAACTTCACTTGGGATTCCTACAGCGACTCCCCTGAAAGTTGTGTTGGTGTTTGACATTCAGCAGGTTCTCGTCCCAAGAGATAAAGGTGCTTGTTCCCATAGAACTCCCCAGTGCTTCAGACACAAACGTTTCACAGTTCTGCTGAGAACTTAATTTCATATGATGTGTTAAGCCCAACAAATACTTAGAGATACCTACTGAGTAGTTTTGGTGCTTCCATAGTTTATAAAGGACATTCAGTTTCTGTGCTCGTTGAACTTCTTAAACTGCAGAGAAAAATTGTTTTGCCTTTTTGTTTAGGAAAATCTGAATCTCAAAAAGGCAAAATAGCAACCAAGACTAATATGTTTTCTTATTAAACAACTTGCTGTTTTTTAATAAGAACTCATTGAACAAGTGATCTGTTCAATATACTGTGATAAATATAGATTCGCTAATTTCTTTGGTTTTTAATTTGAATCTTGGGTGCTTATACAATGAACTGATGATGAAACTGTGGTAATAGGTGACATTTGATCAATCTTCGTTAGATATTTAATCATGCTAATGATTTTTTTAAAGTGTGGTTAAGGAATGCTTAATAGTATGTGCAAAATTATGTTCATGTTTAATTATATTGTAAAACATTTTACTGACACCTGTAATTTTGAACTAGGATTGTGTTGAAGGATCTGTAAAAAAGAGCTCTAATTATAATAGTTGAAAAGACTGGTATTCTTTAACCATGCAGAAGCATTTTGAATTGGAAGTGGACATAGAATTTATTTAGACTTTACTGCTGCTGTTGAAAATTAGTGATTAATAAAGACCTTCTCTGTCAGTCCATCTTTATGTGTCAGCTTGGTGCTGAAGTGATTAAAAATCCTGTAAGCATTTCTTAATTGTTTAATTAATTTGTGCCATAGAACTCTTTTTCATTTTAATAAACCCATCTTATTTAGCTCACGACTAGTTATTTTTTATCTGATTTTATGGTTGAAATTACTGTATTATACTTTAATCCACTCTTAAGTGCGGCTCACTGGGCATTATAATTATTTAATATAACTTCTAAATCATATTTTTATGTTTTACCATGGATATTATATTTGTATGCTATTACAGAGTTCAGAGATCTTAGGAAGAGTTGGGACTGCCAGTAAAATCATGTGTAAATTCCTGACCTCTGTAAGCACTTTAACTTCTAAATAGCAAAAACTTACTATTTTCATTGCATATTTAAAAAAAAAAAAAAAAAAAAAAAAAAAAGGAGAAAGAAGTTTAACATGACTGGGAATTTAAAAAGTCATAAGCATAAACCCTGTTATGAATGCACAGTTATGATTTAGAAGAACAAGCTAAGAAGTCCAGTGAATACTACCTGGAAGTAGAAATGTCTCATCAAACGTATTTCTTACTGTTGTTTGTTACCTTTTGAATATTAAGGTCGATTTCCACCTGGAAAAATGGGATGTTGTTAACTTCCAGCTAGAATGGTAGATCTTCCTTGATCGCTACTAACTTTTTCCTAATAGTTTCCTTCATTTTGCATTGGATACCACAGAATTATTGCTTGCATTAGACTTCCTGAAGCAACTGGGTCTTCCCTCCTTCCCTCCTCAATCTTTTCTTTTTTTGCTTTGGGATCTGCTTCTTGGGCTTTTAGTACTGGAGTATTGGCCATATCTTTTGTGTATGAAGAAGATATTTCTCAGTCATAGCTACTAGCTGTACATTTAGTGAGCTAAATTCAAATACACCAATATCTTTAAATTGGAGGCCATGAGGAAAATATAATTTGGGAATATTTCTGCTTTTCTGCCAGTCGTTTTTTCATTTTGTACAGGAATTTTCAATTTTCATTTTTTTTTTTAATTGCTTTTATTGTAATTCTTACAGTGGATGATTTTAGCCAGTTATAAAAAGCAATCTAATTCTGGAACAAGATATAATCAGCATGCAAATCTTTTACTTGGACCCTCCTATTACTTGAAGCAGAATTGTGTATCATAATGAGATCTTCTCTTCAAGTTCACATTTATGATCTTTTGAATGTCTTTTTCAGTCATCAGGAAATTCTTTTGTTATTAATGTATATTAATAAAAATGAATATACTATTAATAAATCATTGCTAAGGTGTAGTCTTGACATAATTAATTTTGTTCAGACTTTCATTAATTCATGTCAAGGGGTTGTAAACCTTAATCTGCATCTGGCAACATCAGGTGTTGAGATTTTACTCCAAACACTTACCTTTGTCTCCCATAAACATACTGATTTTGAATAATGTAGAAATTATTCCAGAAGACAGGCAATGAAAATACAGAATTTGCTTTTGATAGGTAGAGTACACAAAAAGAAAGCAGTTATTTACTGATGACATAGTTTCTTCTTTTGGACAGCAAGGTTCATTATGTGGAAGCTATAATTTTAAGCAAATGGTGATGTTTGAGGAATCTAGTGGTAGTAGAAAAGATTTCAACATTTTGTTACTATATTGACTGAATGAATAGTACACGCAAGCTGGTGGTGGATATGTTTGCAGGGAGTGCCTAACTGAATGAATGAAGTTGAGTGACCTGCTCCATGTTAGTCAACTGTGTATGAGTCTGGACTGGAGCAAAATGTGCTGCAAAATGATGGAAGACAAGTGTGGCTGACCATATCCATATGGGAGCTGATGCAATCAAAGGGGTGCTTGTTCCCTAAGGACATCTAGAAACTTGCAGGCAATACTTACGAAAACAAGTTTTATCAGATGTTTGTGGTAACTTGGAGGTGTATCTTAAGCAGTCACTGGTTTTCAGAAGTTTCTGGACTCATGAGTTCAAGCTTGCATGGGCGACCCTTGTGGGTAACACCATTTATAGTAAGCAGTGTTCCTCTAGATTATGTAGTTTATTTGTGTTACAATACTGTCTTTTGTAACAGCTACCCACACTTATAGAAAGTTCAGATAAGTAGAAATAAATGCCTACTATAATACTGCATTAAGTAGAATAAAATCTAGCTGGTTGATTTCATTGCACAGTTAAAAAACCAGTACTGAAGTTCTGTAGATGGAAAATAATACTGGGAAGCTGTCAGTCAAGTATCAAGTCACAGCGCAATGAAGAAGCTGGAAAAGAAATGTCAGTTTACACTATTTACTTAGATTGTACGTAATGCCTCATACTTGTAATGGACTTTGCCATGAAAACTTTGCTGTGGTGTAGAAGTTTCAGTACTACACAAGGAGCGAAACATCATTGTTGCCTACTCAATATCACACAAATTGTGACAGTGCAGTTTACGGGTTTTAATCTAATGGTCAGCCAAATTCCAGGCTTGCAAGCACATCCTTTGTGAATGAATTTGAGATTAAACCAGGTGATTTTATTTTTAAAAATTAATTCTTTCAGTAATCAATGGTATAATTTAACTGATAATCTGATATCTCTAGTAAGAGGTAAATATTTGCATGGTAGGATATGGGAGAAATCTGATCAACCATGAGGTAATGAAATGAAAAACGTTAATATTTTGACTGTGCACCACAGGACATTTTAAAAATTTAAATCTGGATTTGCTATAACTTATGTTATGAAGCTTCATTATCACCATTAACTGTCAAATTGAGTAAGTTAAGTCATAAATAATAATTTCTTACTACATTTGACCTAACATGGGATGAAAGGTGGCTGGATTTTAAATTTTGCTCATTCAATTTTTTTCAAAAGTGCTTCTTAAGGAAAAGAACAAATTCTATCAAATTCCTATCAGATTTTGCAGCTGGAAAGTTGCTGGATTTTTGTCTTTATTACCAATGGAGAGAAGACAGGAAGAGACTGGTCTTTTAATCAGTTTTTTAAAAGATGTTTGTAATTACATTGTTGTGTTTAATAACAAAAGTTAACTGAGGAAAAAAAACATTAATAAAATAGTGACTGAAGACCCTGAGTAGCTCTAAAGTAATTCTTAGTTATGAATACTAGTTCTGTCTCTGCTGCATTCCTCCGTATGTTTATTACCTGCCAAAGAAATTATTTCTTCTTGTTTTGAAAAACTTCTTGTCATTGTTAGTTTCCTGTTTTCATACAGAGAATCTTCGGAAAGAGTCATCAGAGACTTAGAAGACAGACAGGCTCCTATGTTAATTCTGAAAGAGACTGTGTATTTCAAAATGAAAGTGTTTTAAGTTTTGGAACAATGATTCTTGTGGGTGTCATGCTTTCGTAGTTAGATGCCTATGTTATTACCTCCAAGTTTATATGATGTATATTTATTTCTTTGCAATGTCAATTGCTTTTAAAAATAACAAGGTGACTAATTGAAAAAAATAGAGAATTAGTGGAAATTCTCTTCTGTAGATGTACAAATTGTTTTCTGAAATGTGTTAGTGCTGCATGCTGTTTGCATGCTTTGGCTTCTCTTCTATTATGTTAGTCTCTGAATGATTAGTCTGTAATGCTTGCCTTTATTGGCATGGCCCAGAAAGAAGAAAATCCTGCTAGAGTACTGCTAGAATGTTGTCTACCTAGACTTTAGTAAGGAATTTAACATGGTTTCCCACAGCAAGTTCCTGGAGAACTGGCTGCTTATAGCTTGGACAGGCATACACTTTACTGGTTTAAAAACTGGCTGGATGGCCGGGCCCACAGAGTTGTGGTGAATGGAGTTAAATCCAGTTGGTGGTTGGTCACAAGTGGTGTTCCCCAGGGCTCAGCACTGGGGCCAGGTCTGTTTAATACCTTTATCAGCGATCTGGACAAGGGGATTGAGTGCACCTTCACTGTTGGCAGATGACACCAAGTTGGGCGGGAGTGTTGATCTGCTTGAGGGTAGGAAGGCTCTGCAGGGGGATCTGGGCAGGCTGGATCGATGGGCCGAGGCCAATTGTATGAGGTTCAACAAGGCTCAGTGCTGGGTCCTGCACTGGGGTCACAACAACCCCCTGCAATGCTACAGGCTTGGGGAAGAGTGGCTGGAAAGCTGTCCAGAGGAAAAGGACCTGGGGATGTTGGTCGACAGCCAGCTGAATAAGAGCCAGCGGTGTGCGTGGGTGGCCAAGAAGGCCACCAGCATCCTGGCTTGTATCAGAAATAGTGTGGCCAGCAGGACTAGGGAAGTGATTGTCCCCCTGTACTTGGCACTGGTGAGGCCACACCTTGAATACTTTGTTCAGTTTTGGGCCCCTCACTGCAAGAAAGGTGCTGGAGAGTGTCCAAAGAAGGGCAACAAAGCTGGTGAAGGGAGGAGAGCACAAGTCTTATGAGGAGTGGCTGAGAGAACTAGGGGTTTTTAACCTGAAGAAAAGGAGGCTGAGGGGAGACCCTGCTGCTCTCCACCACTACCTGAAAGGATGTTGTAGCGAGGTGGGTGTCTGTCGCTTTTCCCAAGTGTCAAGCAATAGGACAAGAGGAAACAGCCTCAAGTTGCACCAGAGGACATGTAGATTGGATATTAGGAAAAATTTCTTCACTGAAAGGGTTGTCAAGCATTGGAACAGACTGCCCAGTGAAGTGGTTGAGTCACCATCCCTGGAGGTATTTAAAGGACATGCGTAGATGTGGCACTGAGGGACATGGTTTAATGGTAGACTTAACAGTGTTAGGTTTATGGTTGGACTTCATGATCTCAGAGGTCTTTTCTAATCTAAGGGATTCTATGATTCTGTGGAAAACAGCAGGGCTAGCATATTTCTATGGCATAATTACATATATTGAGGAGCAGTGCACAAACATCACCCTGTGTGTAAATGGCAGTGCCAATAAGCCTCTGTGGAAAAAATTAGCTCTTTATTTTGCTATTCATTTTTGATTGGTACCAAAGGAGTTACTGTTGTAGCTAGTGAATACTTTTGAAGAACTGTGTGGGTCGTCATGAGTAATACACTTTTCTTCCTTTCATTTAACTAAAAGGCCTATTTAGCAGAGATGCATTGCTTAACTGCATTTCAGATAATTTTTAACAATTATTGGGTTTTATATTTACATTGTAATATGTATAAAGTATTCATAAAATGGAATTGAAAATAGAAGTGCCCAGGGTATGAACTATGAGTGAAAAAATAACTTTAAATAATTTTCAAAAGTGTCAAAATTAGCTCTAAAATAAAACATCAGAAAAGATTGCTAGAGTTGATAGGAATCTTTAAGTAAAGGTCAAAACCAAAAGGCTAATATTATGAAGTTATAAATTATACAGATGGATGCAGTCACGCCGTGCCGTGCCACTGCATTTTGGCAATTCACGCATAATTTTCCTACCACTTTGTGATTCCTCTTTGCTTAAATGTAAAGTTGCCTTGGCACACATTCTGACAGTATCCCCCTGTCAGGACAGTGGTTAAGTCATGCTTTAGTATAGATTTTTTCTGTTCTTACCTGTGCCTTTAGTTTGTGATTCTCTAGTCACATTCCACTTTAATTTTGAAATTAATAAAACATCATAATATGTTGACATTAAACGTTAACAATAAATATTTTATATGTGTAGGTCCTTCTGCCATAAGAAGCATCTATTTAAGGTGACTAAGTGTGGTAATTCGAACTATTATATCCAATAAGTGTGTTTATTAAAATTATAAATAGTTATAAATGCTTTTTCTTTACAAAGTACATATTTTTGGTGGTATGCTACTTTGGAATGCATCTGTGTAATGCATTTTATTCTTTAATCAGAATTAGCTTCACCAAAGCTTTATATATAGATTTACTGAAAATATTGGGAAACATTAAATATCGTTATTCTTTCTTTTGAATTTTTATAAAATAACTATCTTTTTTGTAAACTGTGAAATAATTTTACTATCAGAAACTGCAGTAGAAGTATTTTTTATAAAATAGTTGAAGTCTGAAAGCTGACAGTAATTATATATCTTGCTTGTTCATTGCACACACGTACTTATTTTCGTTGAAACGGAAAATTTAAATTTAGATTATGACTGTCCAAATTACCTTTATCAGCAAAATATCCTCTGCTCATGATTACTTACAAAGTAGGAAGAATTAGCTTTTTTACTCAAAGCACCTTCTATTCCAGTCTTGCATCAATTTTATATAATGCACAGAGTTTAGTACTCTATTTTTCAATTTGTTTAGACTGGAAAGCAACTTTTAAGAAATTCATTATGCCTGTTAACAACTGTAGTTGAAATATCACAACTGGCACAATTTATTGTTCTTCATTACTTACTTTTGATGGCTGCAAGCAACCAAATGAAATTTGTTTGTGCTATGTGAGGAGCAAAAATATTTGTGAATTATTAACTTCAGTTAGAAATAAAACTGACTCTTTTTTTTTGCATCCTGCTTGATGTAGTAGATTATCTAATTATAGTATTCTGCAATATAGGTAACTAAACGTGATATTTAAAAAATAAATTTCACATTATATTTCACTTCGGTATATTTAACTTGCATCTAAATTTGCCTACAGCAAAGTCAAACACATGGTAGTAATTATGTATTTGTCCTTAATGACTGAGCTAATAGTGATGCGCTGGGTGAAGAACTGGCTGAAGGACAGGGCTCAAAGGGTTCCAATGAATGGGGCTGCATCTGGCTGGAGACCAGTCACCAGTATCCTTCAAAGTTCAATTCTAGTGCCGGTTCTGTTCAATATTTTTATCAACAATCTGGATGCAGGAGTTGAATGAACCATTAGCAAGTTTGCTGATGATACCAAACTGAGAGGTGCTGTTGACGCTCTCGAGAAACAAGAGGCCTTCCAGAGGGATCTAGATAGATCAGAGCATTGGGCAGTCATCAGTGATTTATTTAACTTTTGAAAAACATTTGAAAAGTTAACAAGAACAAATGCCAGGTTCTGCACCTGTGATGGAGTAATGCCAGGCATGAGTATAGGCTGGGAGAGGAGTGGCTGGCGAGCAGCCCTGCAGAAGAGTGTCTAGGGGTGCAGGTCAACAGCATAGGAATCAGCCATGTGCCCTGGCAGCCATGAGGGGAAACCCCATCCTGGGGTGCATCAAACAGAGTATACCCAGCTGGTCAAAAGAGATGATTATCCCGCTATATTTAGTGTTGGTGCAGCCTCACCTGGAGTACTGTGTGCAGTTCTGGGCCTCACAATTTAAGAAGGATGTGAAGGTCCTTAAATGCATCCAGAGGAGGACAACAAGAAAGTGCTGTAAGGAATGTCCTGTGAGGAGAGGCTAAGGACTTTGGGCTTGTCTAGTTTGGAGAAAAGGAGGCTGAGGGGCGACCTCATTGCTCTCTACAGCTTCCTGAGGAGGGGACGTGGAGAGGGAGGTGCTGAGTTCTTATCTCAGGATCCAGTGATAGGACATGTGGGAATGGCCCAAAGCTGCACCAGGGGAGGTTTACACTGGACATAAGGAAGCATTTCTTTATCCAGAGGGTGGTCAAACACTGGAACAGAGTTCCTAGAAAGGTGGTCAATGCCCCAAGCCTGTCAGTGTTTAAGAGGCATTTGGACAGTGCCCTTAGCAACATGCTTTAACTTTTGGTCATTTCTGAAGTGGTTGGGCAGTTGGACTAGATGATTGTTGTAGGTCCCTTCCAACTAAAATATTATATTCTCTTCTACTCTATGCTGTTTAGAAGTTAGAGGCATGCAAGGCCTCTGTGTGGAAAATGAAAATACAAAGGCTTCTGGAGTTTATACTGCCTTGTTTCATTTTTAAGCCTATTTCTCTATGGTTGAAGAACATATGTGGTTACCACATCTGTCTTCTCCTTCCAAGATTAGCAGTGCTTCTGAGGAAGGGCTGCAGAATAAGCCCTACAGTTAGCTGTCATGTTTGGAGTGCCAGCTACATACTTGTTGCACTTGCACATGATGCTCACTTTATGCAGAGCTCAGAACTAGACTTGATACTAACTGTTCTCTGTCTCCCAGCTGGGGCAGCTGATGAGTTTTGCAGAATGCCTGGGAAAGAAGGATGTGAAGGTGATGGGAGGATATTAGGTTTGTAGGGGAAGGCATATTAGTCACAGGGTCTAGACACTGGAGGGCTGAGGTTATTATGGGTAGTGGAAAATCCATCAGAAATTTCTCATGTAATTTTAGAAATATCAACAATGTGTAGGCATGATATACAGTGGTAATGCTGTAATACTTTTCCTGTACACGTAACGACAGAGGAGAACGATTATCCAGGACCTGATGAGAGATCAATTAAGAGCACAAGATCATTACCTCTCTGCTCTGATTCTCTACCTTTTCACATCCCATAGTAGCAGTTCAGTCTGCTGTATAGCAGAGGTATCTAATTAGCTGGTTAGTGTTATACATAGAAATCAAATGAATCATTTAAAAATTCACACATCTTTATGTATTTTGTTTAAAAAAAAGTTCCCAGGAGAGGTTACAGGTAGTTTTAAGATGTGCATACAGTTTTATATATTTGTCTATATTACAGAGGATATAACTTTAGGAACATAGGTAATAGATCCGCTGAAGAGTGCTCCAGCCACAGATAGACAGCAACTGAAAAGTGCCATGGAGAAATACCACTGTTTTATACATTTCTATGGGTAGTTGTATTCAGATACCACTAGAGACAGGATGTTGTGATAGGTGGACCTTTGGTGTAATGTGTCGTGACTGGTCTTACTTTTAAAAAAGCTCACTGTTGATTGCTTTTAAAATCTAAAAAAAAATTTCTACTTCTTGCTTCCATATTGAAACAACTGTATCATATTGGCTGACATTCTCATATTGCCACAAAATATATCTTGAGAGAAAAAAATAGTTGAATAATTTCAGTCTATATTATAATTTAGTATAATTTAAGTTCTGCTACTTTAATCTTTAGGTAATGTTTCCAGTAATAGTGCTACCATACTCTTGGGATTATTTTTTTTGTTCATTTAGTATTTTCGTGCCTTTTTAGATCTTTCTGAGAAATGTGAAATTTGTAAGATCAGCATGTACTCATTGTTTTAGCTGATATTACATTATTGTGAATGTGAATGAAGGATGATGTGGGTAGCAAAATCTCCAAAGAGTCTATTTTTGTATTAAAGACAGTAGGAATGTCTTATTTAGGCTTTAACAAAGACTTCTTTTCATCAATTTATCTAAAATAAGACATTAGCATTTCTGCACTATTTGTCATTTACACCATGCCTCCTTTCTGGAGGAAATTATGCTAAATATACAAAAGCCATGTAGTAGATTAGTTCTATTAGCTCTAGCAATAACACATGGAAGTGATCATCACAGCTTTGAAATAGTAAATGTGCTACAGTAAACACTGTGTGTATGAGTACTGTTTTGGAAATCATTGATTTGTACTGGTTTTTATTTGTATTTGTTATATTACAAAATTATTTAAGCTACAATTTACTTAAATTTACTCACTGTATTTCCTACACATTAGTCTCACTTTTTTTATTTTTAACTCAAGTGAATGCAACCTTTATATGTACTTCCTTATATTTCCTTGCCTTGTTAATTTAATGTGTTCTTCTTTTTATTACCATTACTTTATTTTTGTAAGCCATGATGTTATTTGCGAATATAGTTACTTGTAGTCTTGCCCCAAATAATTTGCAGCCTAAGAAATTAGTGAGGATATATGTACCTAATCATTTCCCTTTATAATGTTGTATATTTTATGTGGTATATTGTAAAGCTCTGACCTTCATCTTTTCTTAAGATAGCACAACTGAGGGCATTTGTTTAAGCCATCTAGAGGTAGAAAATTAAATCCACTCTAATGTTTAACTAGTCGTTTCTATTTTGGGGATTTTCATTCAGCAGTAACAGTTTTGATGCACCACCGCATCATATCTGCTTGAGATCAGAGGAGTATTTTGTTTTATTCAGACAGTGCATTTGATACTTAAGGACTTTAGAAAAGTTGCAGTAACATGTCTGTTTATTCTGTTTTCAGAACAAGTTCATAGGCACTTGGATCAGCATGAGGTGAAATACTTGCAATTTGCTTTCCGTTGGATGAATAACTTGCTGATGAGAGAAGTCCCTTTACGGTGTACCATCAGGTTATGGGACACATACCAAGTAAGTACTTTTTTTAAACCTCCATAACTCTGATAATGTGGTTTGGACATGCCAGTGTGTTTGTGTGTGTTTTTTCTTAACCCTTTTGTTTTAATGTTGTCCAATAATTGTTATAATAAGAGAAAAAGCCTTTAGTGATCATTACCACTTAGAAACATTTCTTGCCCTTCAAAACTAAGCACTTGATGTCGTCATAATTTATAGTACTAAAACTAACAGTTAGTCAAAGCATGGGTTAATGTCAATATTCCCTTCTGTCTTTTAAGAGAAGTAAAACATTGAATTGTGCTTAATCAATGCTCTCCATCGATTCTGAGTTCCAGTCTTCTTACTGCCCATCTGCTTAACTACTTTATCCAATACTAGCTCCTAGTCTCCAATTCTCAGCAATCATCCTTGTCATGTCTCCTGTCTTATTGTTTATCCAGAGAAAACTCCTTATGTTACTTACCTCTAGTTGAGGTATTTATTTTTCTTTCCTCACTGTCAAGTGAGGGAATTGATGTCAGAAAAAAACTGTTTACCCATTCTTAGTTCTGTTACTTGACATTCCAATAGCTTCTGGTTGCAATTTTTGGCTATTTAAACAATATATCTTTGTCTGCTATCTCTGTGGTTGAACTTAATGAAAAAAGCAAGGAAGAAAAGTAAAAATATTTTAAATTCCATAAGAATTTTCAACTGAATTAGTTTAGTAAATATGAGAATAATTCATAATTTGTCTCTTAAAGATATGTAACAGCTTTAAATATCAGTGTCTTTACATCTACTCGTTATGTAGTAATGTTTAGTTAATTTCATATACTTTAGTGCCAAGATGTCCACTTAGAGCATCTATCCAGACCTCTAATAGAGGGTTCAGAATCGCTTGCTATTCATTTAATGAGGCCAGTAAGTTGTTTCAATGAGGTGTGTTTTGTAGAATGGTATCTAAGTCTGATAAGAAAATGTTAACAAATGAGGGATCTATCACTTCTACTGTTAATCTGTCCTAAAAGGTGGTATCCTTGCAGATTTTATTTGGTTGTTCATCTTCAACAAGTTTCTGAACTGAATTTGGCTGTTACTTCCACCTTGGGGTCCTTTTACCTGCTTTGTCTCATTATAATATGTTATTAATTTTAATATCTGTTATTACCTGGCATTTTCTTCCAGTGGAAAATATTTATTCTTTGTACGATCTTTCTAATAAACTGAAAGATTGAGGTATT
Source organism: Tyto alba (assembly GCF_018691265.1). Lineage (NCBI taxonomy): Eukaryota > Metazoa > Chordata > Aves > Strigiformes > Tytonidae > Tyto > Tyto alba. Next base: position 73,105,943 of record NW_024881282.1, on the reverse strand, counting down.
TCAATGTTTCACTGTAGCTAATTTATCTCATTTTGAATATTTTTTTGCTATTGCTGCAACATTTCTAACTCCTAAAAGTTTTTTTACCATGCTAACTGTAGCACTGAATTTGATACTTGATCATTAGTCTCATCAACATGCTAAAACTATGTAAAAGTTCTTCCTTAATCCAGTTGACCACCAATATGTGCCCAAGAAATAGATGGTTTTGCCAGAACCTCGCTTTGGGCTCATGAGCTACGATTCTATGATAACATTGAGAAACTTCTTCTGAAGACCAGGCATGTGGTTACTTTCTCAAACTAACTGTTTTCATGCTGAAAGGAACCCATTCTCATTGCTAGTCCATACACTTCAATGGGATCTTTATCCATAAGTGTTTCTGATTATTTAATGCTGATTTTTAGTAAATTCTGTTATATTGCAGTAGTTCTCTATAGTATTTAAAAGCTGAATACTTATATATTTACATGAGATTAACAAGTGTATCTTTTAAATTAAGGTTTCTTATCCCTAAATACCTAAGTGGGATTCTTATACCTAGAGTGGGATTATTTTTGTAAATTAAACATGCTTAAAGAGTAATTCTGTGTTTTGATTCAGCAGGTGTGGCAGATCTGTACTTTTTTCTAAGTTTCGTTATTTAGCGGACTGTTCTGTGTGCATTTCTTGGTGAACAGTGCATTTAAACCCAGTAAGAATATCTTAATGTAGACAGCCACCTGTATTACCAACCGTTTTTCTGAAACAACCTTGAGCAATTCCACAAGTTGCATATCAGATTTCAATTGTGCTTATACCGAACTTATTATCAACCTATATTATGGATCTTATCAACATGATAATATGGACGCATATTAAATGCAATGAATCTAAAAGAGCCGGTAAAGTTTGTGCAAAGTTTTTGATAAAGTGTTAAGCAATAATACAGATTTTTACACAAATAACTTGTCACTAAGCCATTCCTTTGCATATGATTTCTAATTTAATCATTTACAACTGTATCAGTAGTGCTGCTTTCCAAATGGAAAACACTCTAGAGACAGAATTTGTTCAGTTAGTTTTATCTTCTGATTCATATATTTTTAACTGTAAAGCCTGCTACAGGCCAAAATGTCATTTAGAGATAAATTGGTAAAGAAGCTTTTCAGAGGTTCTAGCTAAGGATGGACCTGTGATGTTGCATTTGAAAGAGAGATGTAAACTTAGGAAAGGCAGAAATATAATAGGGGATCTTATTTTTGAAATAAATTTTGCTTCCTAGATACAGATGGAAAGGCCAATACTACTAATAATTGTGAAGGACCTGAATAGATGCTTAACTGCTTTTCTCACTGTACTCAAAAGCTGATGATGCTGTTATCAGGCTTGCTTTTGCTACCTCCTGTCTCCTAAAGCAGAAAAGTAAGAAAACGTGGGGATTCTCCGTAGATTTCCGCACCTATGTCTTCTGCTATTTTAGTGGCTACTCAGGATGTTCATGTACTGACATTTTCCCCCCTGATATTCTTGAACTATTGTAAACAGAAATACCTTTAATTGCAGTATAAGTTCAGAGACAAGGTGAACTAATCATGTTGCAATGTAATACTAGCCACAGCAGGGACTACAGACATCCCTGCACTGCTGATGCGAGGGCTTTTGCTCAGACTCTACCTGCCGTATGGCTCTCAGGAAGGGATGGGGCACCTCGCAAGGCACAGTTTACAGGCAGCTCTAGTCCCAGTGTGTGGTGTGATTCTGGAACAGCATAGGAACGGTGCCAGAGGAGGGTCAGGATAGGTGGGATGGTCAGACTCCTTCATGTGGAAGGAATGGGAAGACAGGCAGAACTGTCGAATACTTTCATGTCTGCACTGGGGGTACATTCTGGCTCTGCTGTTACATGCAGAAATCCAGGGTGATGGTTGAATGCTTCCCTCCCCTTCTAAGGATTAGAGAACAATGGCCTCTCTTGAAAGAGAGGATTCTGCTGCTGCTGTTTTCACAGAAAAAAAGCATTTCATCTCCTTTGTCTTCCTCTCACCCCATCAAAGCTGAAATAATGCCTTGCCTTACTGAGCTGCATGTTTTCCTCTCTTTATAGTGGAAAGATAAATATTGTTCTGTCTCCAGCTTAAATTCCAGATTGGTCATCCTTAGAGCAGGCCCCTTTTTCTCATGAACTGCAACAGGGGTTTTTCAGGGGAATGACAGCACACTTAAATAGTCTGCTGTTATACATTTCCTAGTGTGATAGATAACTGTTGTTGTCTGGAGTTGTTAGAACCGCATTCTGTCTTTCAGAATTTGTTGCAGTTCTTCCATTGACTTCAGTGAGAATAGTACTGGACAGTTAAATGATGTGTACCTCTGTCTCGGTATGTGTGGTAGCAGAGGTACTCTGGCAGGTGTCATATTTTCTGTCTAGTTTAATTTAGAATTCATCAGTCATTTGTTAGGCTCTGAGGTAAGTCATTGAACATAATACAAAATACCTGTACTGGAGCTAGTTAGACTTCAGAGGAAGAGAAATTTGGAAAGGTTCCCAAATCCTCAATTCAGTGAATACTCTGGTATTCTGTAACTGTATCTATTGAAATCCACTGAAATATATATATCACTGTCTTCTGGAGCAGAACTTTGTAAAGTAGAAAAATTAAAGACATTATGCATCTTGCTTATGAAGGATATGTTGTGAGAGCTTCTTAGCTGTAAATATTTAGTTTTGTTTATTTAACCTGAATTGCATTTTAATGAGAATGAATTATCCCACTTTTTCACTTGATTCAGGCTTTGGCTTTGCTTTTTTTTTTTTTTTTTTTCTTTTTTTTCTTTCTTTTTTTTTTTTTTTTTTAAGATGAATGCTGTAAATAACTTCTTTCAAAATAGAAATGGCTTGTTAAGTTACACCCAAGGCACTCAAATCTAAATTTTGTAGAACCAATTAATATGAAAGTTCATAGATATTGTCAAGTATGAAAGATTCCACAAACCAAAATAGTGTAGCATAAAGCCTCAGTTTTATCTTTTTATTATCTTTTACCTTTTTATCTTATATTTTCTCATCTTTTTTGGCATAAAGGGTTGGTGAAATGAGGTAGCATGATGGCTGAATTATTCAGGATATATGTATTTAACATATTTCTGTGCACTTACGAAATGCAAATTTGTTTTATCTTTGTTCCTTGCTAGAGGGATGTTTTAACACTAATTTAAAGATTGCTTTGTGTATTTAAAACTGACTTTTGTTGGCTTCTAACTCTGACTTAAAAGATTTATCAAATTGTGTTAGAAATGATGAGGATCTCTCCATGCTCAGTGCCTGTACCGTTCTACTCTAGATAAATATTTTAAATGTTTACCATCAAAACCTCAGAAATTATCCTTGCTTCAGTTTAAGACATTTTATTGAAGCTTGTATCAATTTTTCTTTTAGTTTATTTTATTTCTTAAATTATGTGTTGTCCTTGAGACACTTTTAAGATCCACTGTGTTTGTATAGCTGTGTACTTCTCTGTTGGGGGGAGGAAGCAATGCTGTTACAGTGATGGCATTCATTCTAAACTCTTCATCCTTGACTAGAAACAGCAATTCATGTCTTGAATATCAGTGGTTGTATACCAATATTTAGAACAGAACAGTGTTTAGTTTTAACTATCGGTATTTTTAAGCTGATTAAATATTAAATTCAAAACTACATTTGATTTCTGGGCAGTTTGGAGCTGAAAGGACAATTTAACAATGCCATCAAATCATCCTCATACAGGACAAGATGGTGTTATAATCACTGCTGTTTTAAAAAGGATGAGAATTTTCATTGGCATATAAGTACTTAATTTTATTTATTTTTCATGTAGAATGGAGTGCATGTGTTTTTCTTCTGATCTGATGTTCTTACATAAATTACCTTTTTGTGCTGTCTTTTGTGTGTTGATTTCTGAGTGTAACTCTGTTACATAAAAAACCCCACAGTTTGCAGAAGAGACACTGACACAAATTCCATAGCTAAGAACTTACTCAGAAAAAGAAAAGAAGAAAATGAAAAATAATGTAGCAGCTATGTATATTAGTTTTCAGTTTTAAATACGTGGTGGCAAGTGCTGTGTGAATGTTTAGAGTTCAAGTGTACAGCCTTATATTTTCTTCTGGAAGCCTTTTTGTTTAGTACCTCTTAGCTGACTGTATTGACTTTTACCTCTGCATTGCCAGCTCACCAGTAGGCTGATGTAGTTGGAATGAGTCACACACTCAAGACTCATCGGATACACTGCAAAACAGGCAGGTGAGATAGGTACTCTTTACAGTGCCCTGATGTCCTGCTTTACAGCTTTACCCTATTCTTGTGTGAGGAAACCTTTAGTGTTACCAAGATACATTAAGGTTTACCATGGAAAATAAATGCAGTTTAAAGCATATAATCCTATCAAGTAGAATGCAAAACAGTTCCAAAGATTTGCAAAAGGTATAGGAAAAAGGAAATAATAACACTGACAGAATTTGATAATGCTGGTGAGTAGATTTACTGTCTCACTGCTGAAAATAGGTTCTCCTCCTAATTCCTGTTACCCCCTGCTCCTTGGCAGTATCTGTTGGTTTTCTGCAACTTAGCCCAGTGAGGGGGCTGATGAGTACCACAGCCTGTGCAAGGGAGAGACAATGCGAGAGCAGTGCTGTAATTTGAACCCTGATGTTAAATCAGAATGATTGCTTGCTCTTTTCCAATTTATTTGCCTTCTTTTCCTAAGAAGATTGTCTTTCTTGGTAGATAGTACATTTCTCAGGTTGCATCTGTTTAGACAAACTTCAGCAGAGAGCACCCATTGGTGGGGAAAACTACTGGCTTATGACTCTCTTCCTGAAGTTCTGCAGGTGGGTCCAAAAAAATGTATTTCTTCCTTCTTGGAATCTAATTTTTCTTCTTCATCCAGGAGACTTCCTTTGCTCAAAATAAACATTACTGAATTTTCCTTCAAAATGTGTGTCTTCAGTAGAACAAGTATTATCACATGTACTTGACCAGCCATTTATATCCTTTCCTTCTTCAAGGATGGATGAAGTTTATTTTCCCTCTTTTTGTCTTAGTGTTAATTTTTATTGACATGTATCTCATTTTCAACCTTGTATACTCTATTCACCAGTATGGTGACAGACATCGTTGTTTCCCATTTATTTGTTGGTATCACTTATGTAACTCATTACTTGCTTTTGATCAAGGAGTTTTTGTTGAAAAGTAGACATCTAATGTTACATTTTAATAAGCTGGTATGATTTTCCAGAAGTACCAAGGACCGAAAAATTTTGTTGAAGCTCATGAAGAATTGCAGAAGCATAGGTTTTCTCTTTATCCAAATGGAAAAGTAGAGGTCTGTCTCTAGAGACATACTAAAATAAAAGTTTGATTACAGAAATTGTAACACCACCACCTTCTGCTGGGGAAAAAAAAAAAAAGACTGAGGAAAGAGGGGGGAAAAAGGTTTCATGCAATAACGTTATTTGTCTGGCTATCAGTCATTGTAATTTAAGTGATGTTAAAAAATGCAGCTGTAGTTTTTTCCTGTGTTTCCATTTTTTACGTGGACTCAACCAGAGATTTTGATTTGCTGAACATGAGAATGATTTAAGTCTGTTTTTCAGTAGGGTTGTCTTGTGATTTGTATTTATTTAAAAAAAAAAAAATCAATTAAAGTTGAAACAGGAGTGCATTTCTCAACAGACACCAGAGAATCTATACAAGAAAGATATTATTACTACTCTGGTCTCGGTCAAAGCCTTAAGCCACCTGAGGCAGAGACTCAAAATACATTTGCTGAAAGCAGATTTAATTTTTCATGGTGAGGAATATTTTTCTTTTTATGGCAGTTCTAACTTCTCTTTTCCATATTGAGTCCACGATATTAAGTAGACAATTGTTCTCATCCTTTTCTTCAGCAGGAGCTTAAGACCTCTTACTGTCCCAATGGTCTGGGCTTTTGTTTTTTTATACAAAGTGTAGTTTGGAACATAAGGATCCTTGAACCAGGTTAGGTCAAGTGGACAACAACGAACATTCAGAGTGAGAATAAAAGTGTGGGAAAGCTTTATACCCTCTTATCTTCTGCTACTCAGAAGTTTTATTATATCTCTGTTACACTTTTTTTTTTTTTTTTAATGTCCACTGAGTATTATTAAGTGTGTATCTAATTGTTTTAAGATATAGTGTTTAAAACATCCTGTGGCAATAATTTTTTGCAATTTCTTTATGCAGTGTGAAAATAAATTATCTTCCTTTGATTTAACAAAAGATTCTTTTGAATTGACTTCCACTTATTTCTTTGATTATGATATATTATGTCAAATCATTCTTTATTCACTTTTTCCCCATCACTCATTTCAAAACTGTTTTGTCTCTGTATGCAATCACTCCTTTTCCAAGCTGAAAATATCTGTACTTATAGAAGCTATTTCAACATCTTTTTGTGCTTTTATTTCTTCTCTGTAGTCTTTATAGTTTTACTGTAAATTTTATTCCTGTCATATAATAAATGGAAACTTCTTCAAGAGATGAGCACACCATAGATTCATAGAGTGAGATTAAGTTGTTTTCTATTTCTTTCTTTATCTCTGTATTTATAATTTTCATGCCTTTTCTCCTGTTGAATATGAGTGCAGTTAGTCCAGCTTGTCTGTCTTAGTGGTTAATGTCAAGGACAACGTCAGGTGTATATGCTTTGCAGTGTTTTTCCCGCTGTGTGTATATGCAGACTGAATTTCATTTGCCATTTTATTATTCAGTGACACAACAGCTTTCTGCAATTTTATGCAGCCAGATTTATTTTTTACCAGTAAAAGCTATCCTGAATAATTTTGCGTCTCTACCAAACTATTATTTTTCAAGACCACTTAGTAATTTAATGAGCAACGCAGATCCTATTCTATTATTTCTGTCCATTTAATTCATTAACACTTTCTCTTTTGTTCGACAACAACTTAATTTTAGAGCCTTGCTTAGTGACCTTGCTGAAAGTGTCTGGATATCTGAATATTTAATATCCAGTTACTAACACATGGGTAGGATCATGTCTTTAAGATTTCTAGGCATTTGTCAATTTGATTGAAAATGGCCAGTGGGTTAAATATTTCTGAAGTAGGGAGACAGATGTAGTGAGATGTAACCTTTCCTGCCCAGACATAAAATGTGAATGTAAAAGTTCATTTTTCTTAGGAAATAAAGGTAAAAATGCGGTGTGACTTGATAGTGACTCTTCTTGTCCACCTGCCATATACCATTAGAGAAACCAGCCGCTGGGGCCTGTGCTCAGGTCATGCCTCTCCCTTTGATTCTGCCACCTCTTGTTTTCTCTTGGAGGATTTTTTTTTTTAGTTTCCTATCTGAGAGCTGGAATTCACTGTCCTGCTGTCTGCTGAACCCAGCCTTGATCTCATTCACTTTCATTGTAATCCAAAAGCACTTTTAGGCATTGTTTTCTTTAAAAGTAAATTTAAAATTATGATTTAAATCAAATTTAGTTCTTGGACAGCATAGGAAGATGTGAACAAGTAAGATAAGGACTTTTACTTGCAAGACTGGTAGTGTAAACATGTTCCTGTTTAAACAAAATGTCCTTATCCTATCTCTGCATTTCTTTGGAAGTTTCCAGATCCTTTTGTGTTCAGCACGTCAGTATTTTCCCTTATGTCAGTAAACTCATGATAAAGAAAGCTTATCTGCAACTTGAGCAATTGAAAAGTTTTTATACTTTTCAAATCTTTGTCAGGCAACTGACTGTCATCACCTTCTACCACATGAGTAGTTATCTTCTGGGATAACTTTGTTGCCAGGGCAACCTCCCATTGACAAGAGTTGTGCTTATTAGGACTTTATTGTGGCAGGCAATTATATTTCAGAGGTATAGCACTGAAGTCAATGACATCTTACTGTTTATCTTGTGCTATCCATAATCTAAAATAACAAAACTCAAAGAAAAGAAGGTAAGAATGCTAGCCAAAAAAAGAATGAACTGCTTTGTCTTGAACTGTATATGTAACTTTATGTACAGTCTTTAATGTGCATAAGGATTATGTATGCAATGGACAAAAGCCAGATTTCTTAAACAATAATTCGTCATTTCAATGTGACCTTAAAATACACTCATTCACTTTTATATAAGCTCTCAAGCTTTCTCCTAGAAAAGAAGAAAGCTGAATGCTATTTGTAGAATTATATCAATGTGTATATATGATTGGTACTCTTTTCTTGTTCAGCCAGGCTTAGTTTGTTGGTTGTTCTTTATTTTGCAGTTTCTTTACTGAAAGACAGGGTTTTCAAATTCCCTGTGAAAGCAGACTAAGCAGGTCCAGATTTTGAGCTGGACTACGTCTTGCACAGAGCAGTATGCACATTCAGATGCCAAACTGTGGTCTGCAGTTATATGTCATCACCTTCGCCCATCCTGTCTTATATGTTTTGCCTTGACAAGGATTTTTTAAAAAAAAGTTCATTTCTTTCCTTCATCAAATAAATCAGCTCTATACCCATTCCAGCTTTTTACCTCTCCTAATTGGGATTTTAGCCATATCACTTAATACATCTAGTCTGCTTAGCCCTGTCTTTATTTTCACATTCTGTCCCGGCTTTGCAGGAAGAATCGATCTTGGCACTTTCTGTATTTCTACTCAAATTCAGTGGTACAGCAGAGCAGTTTGGGGACCATGAGAAATGCATATCAGGTTACGTTTTCGGAGTCAATGACTGTATAATAGTGTTTACCTGAACTCCAATAAATATGTACTTACACTAGCAATTATAAAACTGACAGTAGTTGCCTGTATGAGATGCTTAAATATGACTCCTCATAAAAGTTAAAGTTATCATCTAGCGCAAACACATGCCTTTGAATGAGTTTGCATATTACTTGCAAGTACTTGTGAATTTCTGGATTTTGAGGTCTCTCAGCTCTGGAACTCTGAGGGTCTTAGTCTCAGACCTTCCTACATGTGGACAGAGGTAAGGTTCAGTTTGAGATATAAATGCAAAAATACAGGCGTTTTACTGTAAGTTTGTGTGTGTGTGTTGCTGTATCAGGTGTCTAAACTTCCATGATAGCTGGTAGAGACTTAGTAAATAAACTCAGAGGAGCCTAGAGGGAGATTAGTTATGAGTTATTAGTTAGAGTGTCTGGTCAGCTGAATCCATTTTTAGGCTCCATTGAACGTACTGACTACATCTTCATTACCTGTGTAGCTTAAGTACACGGCATGCTTGTAGACACTTAAATTTAGATATCTTAATCTCAAAATGGACGCTTTTGTAGTTTCTGCAAGAAATTAGTTAAAATTCCTTTCATAATATTCAAAAGGACTTTTTTATCATGTGAAATTCTGGGCCACTAGATCAACTGTTTTTAATGTAAGTAAGTGTGGACTGCAAATATGTTTGTGTATTGGCAGTTTTTGTTAATTTTTCTTTGGTAGCTTTCATTGACATCAGGAAGGATTCAGTATAGAAAATAAGGAAAAAGATGTGTAGCCATGCTATTTTATGAGGAAGGTATTTAGACATGTAAGAAAACATAGAAAATCAAAATTCAGTGGTATACATAGGGAAGCCTGTATTTTTTTCTAGCTTCAAGTTCTTAAAGCAGCTCCTGGTAGTATTGAAGTAGATGGTAATTTTTCTGTGGCTAAATGAAAGTTGATTGTGAATGCAGAGATGATGAGATAAAGTACTTTCTCTTATGCTTAACTTAAAAGTGCTTTATTGATCAGGATCTTGATGTATGACTCTACAGGATGATAATAGAATGTTAGATATAGTCTAGAAAATAATTAGTTTTGCTTCTTAGCTACTTTGAAATAGTCAGTGTTTCTAGAAGAAGCCTTTATTAAAATTAACATTGATCTTAAAGACCAAACTCTGAAAGAGAATAATGTTGCTATACAAGGAGAAAGGAAAATCACCTCTCACACCCATATGCTCTTTAATTTTGTGCATATTTTAGATTCTGTATACATCAGATTTCCATAACACTCTTCTGTAATTTCAAAGGTAGTTTTAAAATTAGTATCTCTAGTCCCCATGTATTTCCTTAGTCTCTGAATTATGTTCATATTTGTAAAAGTTTGTCAGCAGTACCCAGTGAGAGGACAGGAGGTAATGGACACACATTGAAACACATGGAATTCTACCTGAACACAAGAAGATACTTTTGTTCTGTGAAGGTCATCAAACACTGACATAGGTTGCCTAATTTATGGGGTTTCCATCCTTGGAGATATTCAGAAGCCAGCTGAACATGGTCCTTGACAACCCAGTCTAGGTGACCTGCTTTAGCAGGGTGATTAGACTGGATGATCTTGGATGATCTCAGGAGGTCTTTTCCAATTGAAATGATTTTGTGATGTCCTGGTTGGTGCTGGACTAGAGCTCCCGTTGGTCTGGCAGCGGGAGGAGCTGCAGCCCCCTGAGACCCCAGGGGCTCCCCAGGGCCCAGTGCCCTCACCTGTGTGCGGGGGCGGGGGGAGCACAGCTGGAGGGCTGGGCCCCGATTGGCCGATAGACCATGTCATGTGACATTGTGCTCACTATATAAAGGCAGGAGTGGGCTGGGAGGGGCTCTCACTTCTCAGAATGTTGCTGTGGGGCCTTTGTGTTTGGGATCTCCAGCTGGGAGCAGGCGGGTGTCGGTCGCCAGGAGGTGAGCAGCTGTATGGTACATTACCCATTGATACTGGTGTCAGCGTATTGTTCTGTTACTGTTATTAAACTGTTTTTATCTCAACCCGCGAGTCTCCCTTTGCCCCTCCGATTCCCTCCCCATTCCCAAGTGGGGGGGAGGGTGGATGAGCGACTGTGGGGCGTTTGGCTGCTGAGTAGGCTCAAACGATGACATGTGATTTATATTAGACATAATGTAAACAAGTATGTATTAAGAGTGGCTGCTTCACATGTGTTTTGCCCATGCACATTGGGAAGTCAGGAACTGAGAATTTATCACATGCTTTTCAAAAAGGAGTTTTTTTGCAAGAGATTGGAAGATGCGTTCACATTTTCTACCTGACACATCTAAATGAAGCAAGCACTAACACTTATTCCTGCCATTGCTTCCACATATGCCATTGTCCATTATTACAACTTTTCTTACACTGCCTTCCTGTCCCACAATGAGCTGAATCATCTAGAATAGCAAAGGTGAGTGTCTTTATGATGAGTGAGCTGTCAGATGTTTCCTGGCATGTCAAACTATCCATCCTCACTGTGATTTCACTGTTGCTTTGAGATGGTACGAGATTTCTCTGTTAAGTTAGTTTTCTCCTTTGACTGTTGCTCCAACTGCTGTTGAGTGTATGACTGTTCTCTGAAAATGGTACTCCACAGTTTCTGTTGACTGACTAGGTGTTCTCTCTGTGGTTAGACCTATCTTAAGTGCCCTGAATGATCACCTCCCAAAGTATCACTACCAGATATTATGCTATCAGAATTTAATTCTGTTGTATTCCTAGTCCAAGTCACACAGATTTACCTAAACCAGATGTTTAAAATAAATCATATCAGTGCTTCTGAAAAGTAGGTCATTCTCTACATACAGTATTGTTAAATGTTGTAACCTGGTTTAGTTCAGTTAGTCCTGGTTTATCTCAATTAAGTTGTTCCAGTGTCTGTGTAACATGCTATTTTCAGTTATTAAATTTAATTTTATAACTGTCAGTACAGCCGTCTAAAAACTAGTATGCGAAAGTCAGAGACTTCTTAATTTTAGCTATACACAATGAAAAACCTGTAAGCCAAATGACAGCTGTAGTAATAGATAAATGTAAGAGTATCTTCAGGGCATTTGTTCATGACAAACTGGTTCACTGTTGATGAAAAGTGTCTTTGAAGATGCATGAAGAAGCATAGATCCAAGCTGTTGAGTGCTGTTAGATGTGTGGTTTTTCCACAACCACATGGATTTTACTTAGATTAAGGAGAGCAGGAGAATAAGCTGTCGTCATTACTTTAAACACAGATTTCTATTATTAGATCTAAAATACTTTTGAAAAAAAATTTCAAATCCATTGTAAGCACCATTTTATGCAATACAGCAAAATAATTGCCACTATCTTCACAGGATATTCAGTTAAAATTGATTCAGTATATGTTACGCTTGTAGGTTTTCTGCCTTTAGATACTATTTGAAAAAAAAAAAAAAGAGAAAAAGAGAAAGAAACAAGAGAAACACTCCATTACAAGCTTTCTTATCTGAAACTTTTTTGAGTTTACTGATTGAGGGTTTTCTTCTCATACCCTTAGTGTTCTTTAAACATGAGAGTCAGTGGACACAATACTACTGCATTCTGTTTGCGCTTGTGTTTGTGTCATGGATGCAGGGACTCTCCTGTGTAGGTTGTGAGGAGAGATGTGGAGTCAGTGTGTAACTCAGTTCACAGGGGAATGAGATGGAGCACAGCAGGAACTTTGCAGGGCACCCCTGCAACACAGGATAGAGCTTCTCCTTCTTCCCACAGAGCCCTTCCTCACTGAGCTTCACTTACGTGTCATAATCTGAATTCATAGCATAATCTCTTGTTTAGTTTAGTATTTTAAAACCGTAATCTAATTATTTTCTCAAGCTTCTGTTGTTACAATGTTTATTGGTGTTTGTAGAAGTAAACACTAACAGCTAAACCATGACTGCCATTTGATTTTTTCCCTCTTGTTTCTAATGTCTTCTTGTTGTTAAAGCCTGAACAAATGTAAAATATCCTCACATGTTGTACAGTTCTCTGGTTCCTTGTTTCAAACTTATTAAAACATTCATAGCTTACACATAGTTGATATAGATTACCTTAAAACCAGAAGTGTTTGTAGTAGAGGCAACATGAACAGTTGAATAAAAATACAAACATTTTGTTACTTCTGTAAATGAACAACAAAATTGGAAATAATACTGAATATATGGTCTATATTATTGTGTGTAATAAATTTCTGAATAGCAGAACTCCATCCAGGTAAGAAACAAATTACCATAAAGTAGACTTGAAATTCAGAAATCTACAGTTGATACACTTTACAAAACAGGGCAGCCTCACTACCATATGTAAAGTAATTAGTACATATTCATGACAAAATTAATCTGTGTACTTCAGAATTCTACTACACTGAATATTAGTATGTTGAAGTGCATAGATTAACCTGATTTGCTTTGAAGCAGACTATTTTAGTGACAGAGCTTTTAAGCAGCCTGCACAGGAAATCTATTAAGCTTTCAAAATAATTTTTAACTCTCTTCCATTGTATAAGACATAGTACCCAAATTCAAACACAACCTTGTGGGGGGAAAGAAGGTACAAACTAGTATTCAACAAATCCAGTAAAATCCAGTAAAAATATTTTCTTCATTGTAGCATAGATACTTGTAGGGGGATTATGAAATCAGTATAATTACTGTTTGTTTCTGGAATGCACAATATCATTAGAACTAGATGAAATATTAAGAACTTTATCTTCTTTTGTTTCTCCAGTGCTTTAGCTCCTAGTAACAATTACTTATTCCTTCATATTCTGGCCTTTCTTGTTTTCCTGATACATGACAGTCTTGTGCTTTGCTCTGCCACTTCCACTGCCCTTGACTGTTTTGAGAGCTGTTGTGCCCTTTCAGTCTCACAGGCGTTCTTGGTCCTTTCTTACTTTTCCTTCTCCCTCCTATTCAAGGGTGATCTGAGGCTTGCCTACAACTTCACTGTCAGCTTATGCTGATGATTTGTGTATCTACTTTTTCTTTTCTGACCCGACTCTCTTAGTTAAGATGTGCATTTCAGAGCATCTGTATGACAGTTCTCCCTAGATAGATGATGACAATTACTGATACCAAGAATTCTTCTTTTTCCTCCCCAAAGCTCTTCTCTTATTTTGTAACTTTTTGTAGTAAGTCCTGCATAGGATTTTTTTGTTCAATATATTTTTCTCTTACATTTTGCAGACTATCTGTACTATGCTTGTCCCTCACGGAATTTCAGAAAGCCCAATTCTTGTTTTGAATTTTTTTGTCTAATATGACTAATATTAATCTCTTTAAATCAGATAGAATATGTAATTTGCTTCTTCTGTCATTACTCAGATCTGCCATCATTCAGTTCATTCATTTTCTTGCCATTTTTCTCTGTAAGTATTCTTGTGGTTATCCCAATTTAGTTTTGTTTTTTTTTTTTTTTCTCCCATCTGTAGTTCAGGAATTACTGATCAAAAAACCCCAGCTATTTCAAAGTGTGTATAAATCTGTGCTAAATTTCGGCTTTTCTGTGCTTAATTTGAATTAATATTTTTGTAGTGTAAAACTGAAATAATGCTACATAAGCTGCAGTATGTTGGTGAATACGAAGAGGCTCTAAAGTGTTGCCTAACGTGGTATCAGTTATGGACAGTGGTTTTCAAATTAAATCTGAGTTCAGCTGTCCTCTGGACTGTCATTAGTAAGCATTATTCCACTAAATCTTTGCTGCCTTTAGCTGTTAAGATTAATTTCAAAGCAACAGAAAATTTCACTTTAGGAATCTTCAGTTTGGCACTCGTTCAGAAAGGAAGTTGTCCTGATTATTCAGATCTCTGAACAGAGCGTAGAACGTGCACTAGAAAGTACAGTTTGTAAAATACTAGGTTGCTGTAGTGGCTATTTCTGATTAAGTATACAAATCAGTTATCACTCACTAATAATACCTGCACATTTTAAATTAATGAATTAATTTCATGTTATTATCTCTTAAATTATTATTTTTTAAAAAATTTTGCCTAGTCTATTCACCTATTTGAAAAAAATATGTCTATGAAAGAACATTCATTGCTATATTCAACATTTTTGACTACACCCTAATCCATTTTCACTTTGTGTTTAATAAAGCAGTTAGCAAACTTGCACATGGAGATCAGTGGGTAAGATTCATTTCAAGTAAATCAGTCATCTTCAACAATGTTCCATAGGGTAGTAATATCTTTCAGTGAAGCTAAAAATCAAAATAAATCTCTCTAAAGCACTCACTCAAGACTAAGGATAATGTCTGAATCACAACTTGAGCATCATTACTGTGCTGTGATACTGTCATTACTTTGTAAACAATTAAAGAGTTTACAAATAAAATTAAAATAGCTGTTGTGGGAAACATGTCTTTCAGAAAGGGTGACTCCACATCTGCTGTTGCGTTTTTTGAAAGCCACCACTGTGGTGGAAATTGAGGGAAGATAGATTTCAATTCAAGGTGGGTGTACTTGGGTTAAGTGCTGGAACTGTATTTTTCCACAGTAGAGAGGGAAAAATAGGACTTCATTTCTATTTATTAAAACAGTTTATTGTTAGAAGGAATAGTGTTCTTTATGTAGCTTTCTCAGTTCATATTAACTATGATGTTTGAGAAATACTGAGTTCATACAATCAGATAGAAGTTGAACTGTGTGTTGCCAGTGGCACAAATCTGTCATTCCTGTATGCTGACAGAGGTTGCCAAAAATACCTTTGGGAACTTCCTTTGAAGGTAGCTTATAAAATGAGTTAAGAAAATAATTTTTTTTTAAAAAAAAAAAAAAAAAAAAAGTGCCTCTGGTTGAACACTCCAAAACTGGTAATTTGTGAAGTTGAACAATACCCTTTTCTTCAGTGTTTACAGTGTACTCTATATGCTGAATTCAGCTACTATTATTTTGAATGGTTGAATATTATTACACTAAGGATACTTCAGCTCACTTTAACAGAGTAGTAGAGTACACTTGTATTTAGTTGATTACTGAGATTTCTTTTAGTTTAAGTTGCAGGGGTTCACAATGCTTTATTTTCACCCTGGCTAGCTTTTATTTCTCCACTGTCTTAATCAGTGTTGACAGTTCACCCATCTTTCTGTCTTTGTTTCCAAGACCTCCAATTACAATCTTCAGCTTTTTCTATCTTTTTGTTCCCCTTTCCCTTGAAATTAAAGATGTTTTCTCTTTCTAGAACTATTAAGCTGTTGTTTAAAAGACATACTTTTTACAGCAGTGGAAATGAGAACTTCCAACCTGTTTGAACTATCTCGTGTTAATGGACATGCTACTAGTTTTGCAACTTTGTACCTGTAGGTGCTTATATCCCTCCAGTATCCCTCCAGTCAGTCATGTAGGATGACCTTGATTTTATAAATTAGCATGTGCAGCTCATGAATTCTTCAATTCACATTTTGGTATGCTAACACATTCTATGCTGTTTGGAATCTGTGTTTATTAGGCACTTTTTGCCAAATTCTTCTCCTGAGAAGCAAAATTTAGATGCAAGTCTGCATCTTGTTTTGGAATAGTAGTGTAGTTCTGAAGCAGATTCCCCTTTTGTCCTCATTTGCCTTCTATTGGTTTGATTCATGGAATATTTCTGATGTTAATCCCATTCTGAGGAAATTTAGCAGTAACCTCTGTTTCAGCTACACACCAAAGAGGCTCCAATATGTAATGTCCCCTAACAGGGACATACATGTCTCCAGGCTGTGAATTAGACCGCTTGGAATCACGTGCATGGTCAGAACATTGTATTTGAGGACCCAAGGCTAAATCTAGTCTGAATTAAAATCTGAGACTAAATTGAGTGTGAAGTAAGACACAAATCCAAACTGCATTTACCATAGCTGTAGAAGTATCAGCCCAAACTACTATGATCTCATCATCTCCCATTGCCCTGAGTTACTTGCTAATGTAAATGCAGACATGAGCTTTCCAGATAACCTTATTTGGTCCATCTCATGTAGTCCTGGATTAAGTAGGCACTATCTCAAGGCCAATGGTGTATTTCGTTATTCTGTGGAAATCATTGCAGTCTATGATGCCTCTTAGTCTGTATCTAATGTTACTCTGTGCATCTTCAACATCTGCTGAAAAGATTTAAAAGTTGTGCACATTTTTTCTATAGTACTTTCAGACTATTTGTGCTTGGATAACAAAAGTTCAGATATGTCTAGTTTTGCTGCTGTTTTATCAAGATAGAATTATTAGTTATCATTATACAAGATAAAATTCATCATGTATTTCTGCAGTCATAAATCAGAACCTAGTTCATTGTTTATTATAATCACTGCAGAAAGTGTTTGTATAAAAAATTTTCCTGTTTTGTCACAATGTAGAATATTGTGTAGTGTTGATAATGGAGTTGAAAATAAGGAGGACCTGCCCTTCACAAGCACCAGAGCTGAAAATAGAGACCTATCCTTATTCCTACTTAAGTACCACAGGAGATGTCTATCCTGCTACTAACCTAATGTTCTAATCTTCCCTATGTCAAGGTGAGCTTGGTTATGGCAGGATGGTTATAAATCTGCAATGTTTGTGCTATAGCTGTACCAGTTTGCGCATTAATTTTATTCATGAATAGATTATGAATCATCTTTTAAAATATAAAATTTAGTAAAACTTAGTGGGGGGAGGAATAAAACAATGTCTAGATAATGTTATGACTGCCAGAACAACAAATTGAAGAAGGCAAAATTATAATAGAAAATTTTGTTTTCTGCAGAAAGACCTGTTAACAGTTGCCAGACATGCTCGGTCAGTTCTTTCATCTTTTGAACTTTCTGGATATTTCTAACAGAAGACAGAACTACAGCATTATATATTCTCACTTACAGCGTAGTATGTGGCTATAAAATACAGAATATACTTTATTTATAGATTCGTAGAATCATTTACATTGGAAAGAACTTTAAGATCATTGAGTCCAACTGTAAACCTAACACTGTTAAGTCCACCATTAAGCCAATTCCCTAAGTGCCACATCTACACATGTCCTTTAAATACCTCCAGGGATGGTGACTCAACCACTTCACTGGGCAGTCTGTTCCAATGCTTGACAACCCTTTCAGCGAAGAAATTTTTCCTAATATCCAATCTACACGTCCTCTGGTGCAACTTGAGGCCGTTTCCTCCTGTCGTATTGCTTGACACTTGGGAAAAGCGACAGACACCCACCTCGCTACAACATCCTTTCAGGTAGTGGTGGAGAGCGGCAGAGTCTCCCCTCAGCCTCCTTTTCTCCAGGTTAAAAACCCCTAGTTCTCTCAGCCACTCCTCATAAGACTTGTGCTCTCCTCCCTTCACCAGCTTTGTTGCCCTTCTTTGGACACTCTCCAGCACCTCAGTGTCTTTCTTGCAGTGAGGGGCCCAAAACTGAACAAAGTATTCAAGGTGTGGCCTCACCAGTGCCAAGTACAGGGGGACAATCACTTCCCTAGTCCTGCTGGCCACACTATTTCTGATACAAGCCAGGATGCTGGTGGCCTTCTTGGCCACCCACGCACACTGCTGGCTCTTATTCAGCTGGCTGTCGACCAACATCCCCAGGTCCTTTTCCTCTGGACAGCTTTCCAGCCACTCTTCCCCAAGCCTGTAGCATTGCAGGGGGTTGTTGTGACCCCAGTGCAGGACCCAGCACTGAGCCTTGTTGAACCTCATACAATTGGCCTCGGCCCATCGATCCAGCCTGCCCAGATCCCCCTGCAGAGCCTTCCTACCCTCAAGCAGATCAACACTCCCGCCCAACTTGGTGTCATCTGCCAACAGTGAAGGTGCACTCAATCCCCTTGTCCAGATCGCTGATAAAGGTATTAAACAGACCTGGCCCCAGTGCTGAGCCCTGGGGAACACCACTTGTGACCAACCATCAACTGGATTTAACTCCATTCACCACAACTCTGTGGGCCCGGCCATCCAGCCAGTTTTTAACCCAGTGAAGTGTATGCCTGTCCAAGCTATAAGCAGCCAGTTCTCCAGGAACTTGCTGTGGGAAACCGTGTTAAATTCTTTACTAAAGTCTAGGTAAACAACATCCACAGCATATCCCCTCATCAAGTAAGCAGGTCTCCTTGTTACAGAAGGAGATCAGATTTGCCAAGCAGGATCTGCCTTCCATAAACCCATGCAGACTCCATTGTAAATGTTTTAATTTGTGACTTAGTAACTTTTTCCTATATAGCTCAACAATTCCAATAATTGTTGTGTTATTTTCCCTATATAAAAACTAGTTACAAATTCCATGTGTATGTTTAAAATATAAATACATCTTCACAAACAAGCATATGTGTAGTTATGCTTCATTTTGCTAATTTACTATTTTGGTGAGAGGAATGTGTTTATAAATGCAATCATCCTTATTCAGTGTGTTTCAGTTCATTTTCCATGGAAATTTGCATTGGAAAGATGTGATATTGCTGCTTTTCAATTTAAATGCACTAGCATCCACTAAGGAAGTTCCAGTACCTGTATTTTTGAGGGTGGTGTATGTTGTTGAAACTGATTGATTGTGTTAATCTAATCAAACTTCAAAGCAATCCTTCTTACAACATTCTTCTTCATAAACCTATCAAGCATATGAATTTGTAAGCCTTTTATGCCTTTTCCACAGCAGAAAGTAAGTATGGATCACAAAGGGAGAAGGATTGAGAAATGAGAATATTCAGAAGGATTCAAATAGCAAGCTTATATGTAGCTGTAAGAAATTAATAGGAGTACCCATATCGTGCCTGTTGCTTATCCACAATAATTAAAATATAGTTCATAAACTTACAGCTGATACTTTAAAAAGAACTAAGGTACATATTTTCTGGACTTTTTAATATAGTATTTTAATCAAAGATATTTTTCTTTTTGAGGATCGATAATTATCATTGATTCATACAAAGTCCAGATTAGAAGTAGACATTTTTCAGATTAAAATACTATTTTTAAGTTGATGAACAGAAAGGAATACCGACATCTGTATGTTCTTTTAAGTGTGCTCTCTGTATTTATATTACATAAATGTTGCATGTTTAGATTTGAACATGTCATTATTTAGTATCTTCCTGAGTGATCAGGAAAAAAAGGTGAATAACAGGATAAGAAGGCCTGCAGCTGATAACAGCTGATTTAGAATAAGCATGGAAGCAAATTCATGAACCAAGAAAAGCAGAAAGACCTTCTGAGACAGTGACAGCGATAAAATGGCACTTGAAATCCCCTTTCATGTAAGTGTAAAGTGACATGGAAAGAATAGAGAACAAAAAGGAAGTTATATTTTTGTACATAATCATTAACCATGAACTTTGTGTTGCCACTTAAGAATAAGAACTTGAGGTCATAATACTTCTATGAAAATGTTAGAATGGGGAATAAAAGAGAGCCTAATTTGCCATTATATAAATCCACAGTGTTCCTATGGAACGGGGTCAAGGTTGGTAGAAGTCAAGAATGAGTAAAAATGAAGAATTGCTTCTTCTGAAGACTCCTTAGCTTGGGGGAAAAAAAAAAAAAAAAAAAGGTTGAGCGGGAACTATGTAACAGGTGCACAAAATATGGGTGACATAGGGAAAAGTTTAGTTAAGTTTTAAAAACAGGTATCAGGTTCAAGCCTAAGAAGATACTTTGTTGCACAACACAGTTTAGTTATGGAAGACTCTGTGGGTCCTGGATTTTATAGGGATTCAAAAAGTGACTGAGCAAACTTGTGAGAGAAAAATCCATCATTAGGTGTTTAAACAGATTCCAATAGCTGGCTCAAGAAATCTCTATGCCAAGATGCTGGACTATGGGAAGAAGTTACCTAAAAAGCTTACGCTTCCTTGAATTTTCCCCTACTTCTGATGACTGTCAAAGGCAAGGTATTCAACCTAGAGATTCTTTTAGAGTAGCCGTACTGGGACACTGGAGACATGTAGATAACATTTGAATACTTCCCACATAATAAAATATTCTTAGCTAAATTTTTCCAAACTAACTGGACACTTGTAAAGTTTCTTAGTTGTATCGTAAAGGAGTTCCATAGGTTGTCCTAAAGAGCACAAGTATAATTCTAAAAAGGTTGAAAAAGCTATTGTTTTTAACAGTTTTTTACAAACGCCACATGATAGAAGGATGTCTTTCTTCTGCAAGGCACTGTTTGTTCTTACCCACATCATGGTCTGAATGTTTCATGTTAGATTTAGGGTCTAAAATTATACCAAGAAATGCAAAGTGGGCATACAGAATTAGGCAGCACTTTTTCCTTCACAGTATTTATTTACTTACAATATTGATAGTGAAGGCTTTCTGCTAATTTATATATTTAAATAGAAAAATGTAAAATATGGACTTGCTAGATATCAACACCTGCATTTTCCACATAAATTTTGTTTTGCTTTAAAAACAATACTCTGAAATGTGCCATCCTTTTTTTTTTTTTCAATTTTTTTTTTTTTTCTGCTCTTACTTCCATGTACATTTTATTCCAGCACTTGACAATGTAACCCAGTAGGGAAAGTTAACTTCCTCCTTTGTTCTCCAAATGCTAGAGGAGAGCTGGACTCTTCATTCAGTCTGGTTCAGCAGGTTGCCTGATTTGCTGACAAATAAATGAACAAAGCAAAGTGTGAAGAAGAAAATAGATACAGATATTTTATGGAAAATCTGATTAGTCTTATAGGCAAATTATGTCTTTGTTTTCCTTCACCAGGGGAGCAGGTAGGGATCAGAGAGAATAAAATTGTAGGAGAAATTATTTGTCTTTTATTTAATATTTCTAAATAAAACAGTTGTGTTAACATGATTTGATCCCTTAAAAAACTTATTCTAAAATCAAGGGAAACTAAGGAAATTCTTTTATCTTTTTGAGTCATTTAAAACCATTCTGAATTTTGATTTTATTCCGGTTTGTTCATTTATGTCAGAACTAAATAAAATACCACATTATTAAGTATTCCATCATATTGCTAAGTCTAGGTTATTAACAGAAAATTATGCAAAGTCAGAGTAATGTTGCAAGTGCTTACATGGTACTAAATTTTGGTCTCCGCAAAGGACTTCTTTATGAGGAATTTTAAAATTACTCATTTTGGTATTAAAATGTAATGGGTATATGTTTTCTTTGGGATGTGTTTGAATTTATATTTGTATGATTTAAGCTACTTTATATATTTTTATCACCTTAGCGTTTTTCAGATTAATCAGCTTGTTTCTTTAAATGCTTTTTCGTAATTTCCAAAAATTCTGCTAGTATCAGTAGAAAAGTAGACTTTCTGAATTTAAATCGTCATTAAATGTTTTACTCACCAATGAAGTTGTTTGTTTGTTTGGTTTTTTTAATTTATTTTGCTCTTATTCTGCTTCATTGGTTTCAGTAATACAAATGTATCCTGAATCAGAAAACTTCGTATTTAGAAAGAGTTTTTAGGAGTCTGAAGATGAGCACATGTGGAATTATGCGTACCTGTACTAAAGCACATGGTGTTAACTACAAACTTAATCTCATGTTTAATCCTGAAACTGATGCCCAGGAATTCATTAATGTTGTGTAAAAACAGCATGTTAACAACCTTGAGAGGTCTTTAGCTCATCAAGCATGTGTCTTCTTGCAATTTACGTTTGGCACAGCCTAGTTCTTTTGAATAATGTTATTCACTAAAACCAAGCTTGAGCTACGAGTGCTTTCTTGCTCTCCTATCAGTGTGGGGTTTGGACTTGCGATATCTCAGCTGACATCCCTTTCCTTTTATCTGCCCATGGCTGTGAGTAGGATCCTGTTCTAATTTAGCTTGTTTATTAGACATAATTAAGCATAGGGAGCTGGACAGAGCTGGGCAGTTCTGGATCGCACTGTTGTGAGAGGAGGCAGGGGATGGCTGTCTGGCCCTGTTAGAAGCAGTCATTTCTGGCCACTTTGCACATGTGATGTGATTCAGTTTTGCTCCCTGCACATGCTAATAACTATTTGTTAGGCTATAATTAGTATAATAGAATAGAATATTTCAGTTGGAAGGGGCCTACAATGATCATCTAGTCCAACTGCCTGACCAATTAAGGCTGACCAAGTTATGATAAGTTTTTGTTGCTCACCTATACTAAAAAGAAAGCACTTCTTTACTAATTTCTGCTGATGCCTTCTCTTCCTTACACTATTAGGAAAGAGTGTCACCAAAATGCTACATACTAATGTCTGTTACTACTGCAGATGCAATTTTAGCTATATACTTTCACTGGGGAAGTTGTTTTGTATACCTTCATTCTGAGTTTTCATCTTTTTACAAGCATGATTGAGAGGTGCAAGAGACAATATTTAAAAGATTCCTACTGGTAAAGTTGCTGTTTATATCACTGGATCGTTGTAGCTCCTCAAGAAAACATCATCAGTTGAGTCACTCATTAGTTTTAATGTATCTCCAGTATGCTGAGATGTCAGTTCATGTTCTAAAAACAGTGTTCAGAAGCCCCATTCACTTGCCACATCAATGCCTTATTCCTCAGAAGGGGCACAAAGGTTGTTCTCTGTTTCTCCAAGCAGGAGTTGATGCTGACATATGTTTCACAGCAGAGAGATTTCACTGTATTCCTGTTTGCTCTAAAATGGACTGCGGAGCGTAGTGCACTATTGAAATAATCTACTTCTGGTCAAATAACACAAAGGCATTTCACAGTCTACAGCACCATCCTTTCTCTTCATCCTTAGCAGAATAGCACAGGAATTTAAATAAGCTCACATGCAAAGAAGATTTTTTTAATATAAAAATTTTATCTGAGGGGGAAAAATCAGAATATCTTAGTGAATTTAAGGAAATAGATGCATAACACATTGGCTTTGAGTTTACAAAGTATAAGATTTACAGAATGAATAGACTTGCAGCCTAGTGCTGATTTAAAAGAAAATGTCCAAAAAAAAGTGAGGTTTCTTACGATAGTTGCTGCATTTTGTTGGCCAAGCTTTCTGATGGCTTTCCTCCTTTCAGCCACTCTATCGTATATTTGCAAGATTGTGTACGTTTTCAGTATCATCATGAAAATAAGATTTGATTGAAATATTTTAAAAATATTTAGTAGAAATAAACTTTCTAGAGGAAAACCACTGTTTTACAGCTGGTCAGAAAGTGGGGTTTATCATAACTAACTGTTGAAATATAAATTTTTGTAAAGCATTTTGTAATGTGTTTATTACTGAAAATCCGCTGATTTACTTCAGCTAGAAAGGTACAATTTTGTTTGTTCTTCCTGCTAAAGCATTGCTTACTTTGATGGTGGAGTGTTGATGATGTATTTGAAATTACAAAAATAAAAGCAAAAACCCCTCTGAATCAGTCCTAAAAGCAATTTCTTTCTGAGTTGTCTGATAACTTGGTCGTTTTGGTAGTCTAGATTCTAGGGACATACTAGTAGAGATTTCATATTGGACTAAACCCCTTGTTTTGGATAAAGTAATGCGTATAACAGTAAGCAGTGCAGGGAGGAGACAGGCAGAGCTATCAAAATATGCTACTTAGAATATTAACAACCATCCATTTTATGATCTGGATCTCTTGTTTTCCTTTTATTAAAATGAGCAAGAACAAGTCTATGCCTAGGTTTTTGCATCAGCAAAAGTAAAAAGAATTTAAGGGGAATTGAGTATTAATAGATGAGACGTTCTGTGTTGATATTCTGAATATCTTTCTCACCAGTAGAATAATTATTCCGCCCATCCCTTTCTTCTGACAAATGGAACACAACTGCTGCCAGTTAAGTCTATTAATAGCATCCTTTACATCAACTTCCAACTCTCTCTATTAAATTGTGATATGCTCTATTTAGTATATTATTCTGTAGATATGTTTCTTAGCTTTCAAACTCAACAGATATTTATTTTTGTCATGCATGCATTCCTCTGCAAGAGTTCGGGAGTGAGAAAGAATATGTTGAGCAGTGTCAGATGATGCTCATTGCTATTCTAACAGCATGACTGTGCTCCTTTAGGAGGGCATTCAATCCTTGGCATTCATTCCTTCGCACTGATGTGATAACAGAATAAAGGAGCTTTACAGCTGATTGAAGTCAAGTAGTAGGGCCATTGTAAAAGCTCACAAGAAGATTACTGATGAATACTATTACTGCTGGAGGTTGGGCTAGCAATTGTGCATGTCCATGCTTTCTTACAGAGAGTGAATCATGAAAGAGAGCATGTGTTAATAATTATGAATTAGCTATGCTTTCCTTTCCTGTCCATTTGACTTCAGAGTGCTAAGAATTAAGTGATAAATATTTACCGAGTTTTGAGAAATCTTAATTTTTAAGTGGTAATTGGAGTTGTGGCTGTATTATCTCTCTAGTCCTGAATATCAGAATAAAGAAAATTGGGCATGATATTCTATTTTAGTCTGGAGTCAAAAGATGTTTGGCCACATCAAGAATTAATGGAAATTCAGTTTTTCCCATCTTTTGCACTGCAACATTCTCATTTTTCTTGTGACAGGAGACATATTGAAGGCTTTGAATTTATTGCTTATGAACGAAGCAGATGGCTGAGATAAAATCTCAGCCTCTTCTGTGGTTTAGTTTGCCTGAATGTTTTTGAAACTAAAATACTTTGTATCTGATTGTCTTTTCCTGGAGAGAGAGAAAGTATATGGGAAAACATGTCAAATTCCCAGTCCTTTTTTTTTTCTGTTATGCTTGTAAGTGGTGATGGAAATAAAAGATACAAAAACTTTGCAGGAATTTTTCATGTGCAAGATGATAGTTAAATGCCCGTACCACCTCTGACAGGACCCTGAATATTCAGTAAAACCTCAGGTTGGCCTGACCTTGCAGGTGGGTTAACACAGCTCCTCCTCTTTCTCTTGAAAGCATTCCAGAAAGGCTTTCT
This sequence comes from Tyto alba, assembly GCF_018691265.1. NCBI lineage: Eukaryota > Metazoa > Chordata > Aves > Strigiformes > Tytonidae > Tyto > Tyto alba. Next base: position 73,080,387 of record NW_024881282.1, on the reverse strand, counting down.
GAATTGTTTAAAGTCTGGTTTTTATTAAGTAGAAGTTAGAATAATTAGTTTCTTTACTAGTCACAAAATTATTTCTATTTATGAGAGAGCAAATGTAAAAGGAGTTTGTAGGCAACTCTACGTCTGTTCAGTGCATCTTTGTAGGGTGGGTTTGCTTCCAGGTTTGATTTCTAACTGAGTGTCTGCATTGGCAAATAGTGCAGTGCAATAGGAGTGCAGCTGTGGAGAGAAACAATGACGCAAGCCATGATTCAGTACGTGAATGTATGTGAGAATGTATTTCAAAAGAATGCATGCAATCCAAACTCGAACACTGCAGTAGCTGTGCCCTTAATGACTTTCTGAATCCCAGCAAGCTCCTCAGAGCCCTCTGGCCTCTACAAGATTTCTTTCATCAAATTCTGCCTGCTTCCTGATCCTCTTAACAGTTTTTCTGGCTCTGGTTGGTGCAGGCCCCCAGTTCTTTCCTGTAATTTTTATTCTGGTCTTCACTGTGATCACTGGAACTTTCCTTCCTAGGTGTCCTCAGTTGCTCTGAAGGGATCTCACTTTTCCTCCAGAGGCATCATCCTGACCTCCCGATGTATGTTTTTGAAAAGAAATACAACCCACACAAACTGAAAACATATATCAAACTGACAATCTTTCACAAGTTTTAAATTGGATCACCATAAATACCCATATGATTAGTGTACACTATTGTATAACTTTTAATGTATATTCCATTGTTTTGGAAAGATGACAATAATTAGACACTAAACTGTGATTTTTTTGTCCTTTATCTGTCTTTGAGACAATGGCAATAATTCCGTATATTGTGTTGATACCTCTGAATGAAAAAGGTATTATGAAAAGTAATAAATGGAAATGATGCCTCCAACTTGTATTTGCTCTGAATTTGTTTCTAATGGAACTTTTATGGAACACAATAAATAGTATTGAAAATGCAAGTTTTATGTAGTGACTTATGAAATAATATTACCTTGAATAAGCTAAATAGATATAAAAAACTATACAGCAGATTTTTTGCATTCTAGGCAGAAATAAATAGTTTATTTTGGAGGGGAAACACGGTCTAGTAGGTAGGGCAATAGCGATAACAGTGGAAATGCTTGTGTTTGCTTTTTCCTTTAAATACTGTCAATTCCTTTTTTTTTCTCTTTTGCAAAAAGTTATGGATGGAAATTTCCAGATAATGTCAACAGTCTACCATTTTCTTTTCATAAATGGAAAACAGAATTTTGAAAGTTTTGTATAAATTATTAAATGCAAATCAGCTCAACAAAAACTATGTCTTCTGTATATCCTTTAATAAATTGTCAGGTAGCTGAAAAAAATTCTTATACATTATGCTCAAATACCTTTTTACAAAATTAACAGTAGCATTTTCATAATTGAGGCTTTAAGGTCTAATAGACTTCTTGTTTGTTAATAAACAGGTTTTTCTTCTTTCTAACTAGGTTCTTTCTTTGTTTGTAGTAATTTATCAAACCTGCGGAAAAGCAGTGTGTTAGTGGGAAAACAAATCAATCTGTCCTTTCTGAAAGGTATAAACAACTTTCATTAATGATACTTTTTTAAAGCTTGGATTGCAGATAAAGTAAAATTATATTTCAAGTATGTTTTAACTTCATTTTAATATTTCAGGAAAAATTGTTTTTATGGGGGTGATGTGCTGCTGTTTAATTTTGAAATAATCCAACACCTGCTTTTTAATAAAACATTTTCATAATTAAAAACTTTTACTTTATTGAGTTTTCCATAAGATACATTTTGAAATACATTTTTTTGCATGATACCATATTAGAAGTTATAAACATTTAGTCTGCACTAAAGTATTTATGATTGCAGTATATTTTTATTTTTTAAGTTTTAAGTGTGATTATTAATATAATCTCTGAATACTTGCTATGTAAACTAGGGATGTGGTAAAGAGGTTTTCGATTTTCTGACTTGTAGATTCCATTCTGTAATATTGAGTCCTGTTTCATTATGCATGCATTCCTCATTTCTTCTATTCTAACTGGGCTATGACTACTTTTTTTTCTTTTTGTTTTAAATTCTCCTTGTCTCTGAGTCCTGTACCCTTTATGGAAATGGAGCTCTGCAGTTTGGTTCCCTGTAGGCTCTCAGTGAGCAGTGCGTGACAACCTTTGCTTCCTGCCTGTTTCCATAGTAGCATCACCTTGTAGTTTTTCAGAAATTAGTATTAATTTGGCTTACAGTTTAAGACCCCAGGGATGCAGAGGCTTTTCACAGCCTTCCAAGGCTAGCCACGCTTTATTGAGGTAACATGAAAAATAAACAACCATAGAAATGTTCATGATAGAATCCTTGCTGTCTGAAGGTTGTGTGGCAAATGCAGATTCTTGAAAGGTGTCCAGGATCCATCTTCAGTAGCTCATCGCTAGTCCCGAGAATTGTAAAACTTCTGGAATCAGTTAATTGTTTAACACCTCCATTTCTATCCGTGTCCTTGGACAAGAAGTTTCTGCACGAGTCTGGGTGTCTCTGCAGTATGTAAATCTTCAGTAGAACTTCACATGAGCTGATTTCTTTGTTTTGCAGCTCATTTTGCAATGCCCATTGGTTGGTTAGAGCATGTTTCTTCCAACTAATAGCGCTGTACTGCCTTCATTTTGACTGGAGTGAGCTATAGACATTGTCAAGTGAGCTTCATCTTTCCACAGAGCCATTCCATGATAGCAGACATTTTATACTGGTAAGTTTTTAATACTGCCCTGAAAAATAACATCTACAGAAAACGGTTTTCCAAAATGGTATTAGATGATCCGTATTGGCCATCATAAAATCTCTGCGTGCATTTTTTTATGGTATAGAAAAATTAATTGCAGTAAATCTAACTTATTTTTCATTTAATTTCTCTACATCCTTTCTAACTTTAATATTAATTTAGGGTGTTTAGGAATTGAGGAATACCAATGTACACAAAGTAACTGGGTATGAGTTAGCTGTGTCAAAAATCTTGTAGCTGTATACCAGATGAAGCTGTATTTGCAGTTTAAATGATATCTGAGATATTAAAACATTGTCATTTACTTAAATTTGTGTTTGAATAAACAGCTTGACATCCTTCTTTCCAACATTTTGGGATATATTCTAGTTGGATTTTAAAGCCTAAAAGTTCAGAGACTTCAGTCTTCATTGCTGTCATGGTTTGACCCCAGCCGGCAACTAAGCCCCACACAGCCACTTGCTCAGTCCCTCCAGGTGGGATGAGGGAAAGAATTGGAAGAGTAAAAGTGAGAAAACTCATGGGTTGAGGTAAAGGCAGTTTAACAGGTAAAGCAAAAGCAGAGGACGCAAGCAAAGCAAAACAAGGGATTCATTCACCTCATCCCGTGGGCAGGCAGGTGCTCAGCCATGCCCAGGACAGCCGGGCTCCATCACATGTAACAATGACTTGAGAAGACAAACGACATCACTTTGAACATCCCCCCTTCCCTCTTCCCCCAGCTTTATGTGTTGAACGTGACATCATATGGTATGGAATGTCCCTTTGGTCAGTTGGGGTCAGCTGTCCCAGCTGTGTCCCCTCCCAACTCCTTGTGCACCCCCAGCCTGCTCACTGGTGGGCTGGGGCGAGGAGTAGTAAAGGCCTTGACTCTGTGTAAGCACTGCTCAGCAATAATGAAAACATCCTGTATTATCAACATGGTAATCAGTACAAATCCAATACACAGTTGCATACTAGCTACTGTGAAGAAAATTAACTCTACCCCAGCCAAAACGAGCACAATTGCTATAAGCAAAATATTGTGGGAAAATTCTCTTTAATTAATTTGAAAATTATTATAAAGCTGAAGGAATGATGTAGTACAAAATTACACTTTGATGATACATCTATTGATAGATAAATCTATTATTTCACAACTTAGGTAGGTAAAGTTTTGTTTGCTTTTTGTTGTAATTTTCTAGTCTGAATTGTTATTTTGCTAAATATTTGTTCCTTTCATATTCATTTTGTTGATAAAATTCATCCTGAAGCCTGGCAGCATGATTTTTTTGATTGTCTTATTTTTGCTTGTTACAACTTAGTAAAAGAGATTTGAAGAAAATTATATGCAAGTGTATTTTTTTTATTCTATAATAGTGAAAAACAAATCCAGTTATAATCTCAGTAGTCACTCTTTTAAAGGCTTAAATAGAATATATTCTAAAATGCTTCTGAAAATTTGGAGCAATGTTTAGGAATCTAATCCAGTATGCAGTACCCAGGTTGTTTCGGTAGGACTGGTATTGTGCTTTTAAATTATTTGATCAATAGTTCTTGATTAAGGAATTTGCAGAGATACTATACAAGATGTAAACTGTGAATTTCAGCTGAAGATTCTGCATTCGGCCTAAAAATTCAGCCAGAAAACTTTTGTTTGGATCAAAGCTGTCCTCCCATTTTGAGCTGCTTAGGGCCATGGAGGTAGTGATTTAGGGCACCATTGCTCTCTTTGTTGTCTGTTTCAAGACACTGGTACTGAAGACACTCTGCCCTTTAAATGTCAACATGGATTAGTAGAGAGATTCTCACAAAAGCCAGTGGAAATAAAAAAGCAAGTGATGTTTACTGACAGCAATAAGAGATTTGAATAACAAGCTTCACACTTTGGTGATATCACCTCATATGGGAAAAACATGAAGCTGTACTGGTTGCCTCATGCTGTCAGTATGGAAGAAGCTGTTACAGAGCAAGGGCTTTTCAAGGTACTCAACTGTGCTATAGCTGTGATGGAGTAAAATTTTGCAGAAAAAAACCCAAACACGTTATTGGTAATATTAGAACTAATAACATTGCATGTGGGTTGTAAATTTTATCTTAAAATAAATAGTCTTAAAATTTGCCTCACTTTCTGCAACTTTTTTTATTCATTTACACTAGTATAGGATACTCTCTCTCAACAGAGTCATTGCAATCTATATACTTAGGAAAGCATTGATACTTAGTTTATGATACAGCTGAGCTGGAGAAAAGTATGAGTATTACTATCTTGAAGAGCTCAGGGCTCTTCAGGGTCAAGACAGATCTTTCAGTTCGCAGAGATAACAGTAGTAGCATCAGAGTTAACCTCCAGAGAATGATGGTAAAGCAGATTGTGACAACTCTACAGGTATTGCCATTCCCACGTAAGTCTTCTGTTTCATGATGCTGTCTTCAATCAGTGATCCCATGTGAAGACTGATTATTAGTGCAGACTTTCACTTGATTGTTCTGATGTCCACCAGGTTTTGATTTTCAGCATGTTTAGAAGATTCAAATCAAAGACCATAACTGGATTCAATGTCCGAAGAAATATTTAAGTACTGAGCAGGCTATGGCATCTACTGCGACATTAACATCTTCCGAACAATGGTGTTATTCACAGGAAATACTTTTGCTAAAGTTAATAAAGTCAATTATATTTACTGTATGTAGTTTCTTATTCTGATTAGAATTCAGCAAAGCTGCACCTGATCATCACTATTACTCTGTTTCTGTTACTTCTATTTCTATAGAAGTGGTCTCGAGTATTTTTTGGATTAGATTGGTGTATCTTTTGTATTAACTGTTTAGGTAAAGAAGCATCTTATCTTATTCATCCAGACAAGATCAAGCTCCTGGCAATAGCTATCAAGTTTTTAATGAATTTAGTTAAAATGCATGCATTCTTAACATTTCCAGCTCTGATATTAAGTGACTAGAAATTTTCAGATATTTGGAATGCATAATGGTGTTGGCTTTTCAGTTGCTTTTGACATCACCTCTTTTATAAACCTGCAGTTTTGCAGAAGCATGACTATGGAGCCTGTGTGCTGAACGTAGCTGAAGAATAGCTGAATAATGTTTTCAGGTGTACTTTTTAATCAGTGAAGATGCTGCTGCATTCAGCAGCTGCATACTTTAGTTTCTGTAGCATTATTAGTATGTTAGTTTTAATAGAAGCTGAATGAAATATAAAGCGCGCAGGCCAAGGAATGCTGTTAAGCAGTCATATGTTCACAAAAAGCTTGGTGCAATTAGATCATCATCACAAGACAAGATTGAATATCCCGCCAAATTACCATCTCTAGGTAGAGACTGATTCAGATAGTGTTGCTCTGCAAGGAAGCAGTAATTTTGTGAATAATGGTTAAGATTTTTGCAGGCCAACAAGTGGAGGAAGATACCGGTTCTGTTTCTTAGTCTCTAGAGGAATACTGGTGATCAGAAATTAAGGATTTTGTTGCTAGTTTGTAGAATGCAAAGTGGTTTAATGATGAGAGAATGAGATGAAAAAAGCTAATGGTGTACCTTGAGTATCTTTTTAATGGTTGTGCTAGAAAAATAGGTGGTGTTCTTGACTCTGTGTCATAACTTGACTCTGTCATGACTAAGCATGGAAAGCTCAGGTTGGAAAACAGGAAAGGAAGGCAGTAACTCATGCTTATTGCTAAATACCTTTTTGGTATTTTTGTTTCCACTATCCTATCCGTTAATTTTCTTAGTCAACAAGACTACCTATTGGAAAACGTGACTGAATGTGATACACAGATTTGTTAATTCTCAGTTCTTGTGGTGTGTTCCTTGAAAGAAAGAAAAAGTCACTGGAATAGTTTGAAAATTTAGTAGTTGTTATTATTAAGAAGAAAACAGATTTTTCTTAGAATACACAAGGGTTTGGTACAAAAGTCATTTTATGTTCAGAACCTAATAAGAAATCTTCACAAAACTTCTACATATTACATTGATGTAGTCATCCTTTCAATTTACAGATGTGTGAATTTGAGGATTGTAGAGATTCTGTTCACTGGCCAGGAATTCATTAATATCTTCATTGGATTACTTAACACACTTTACTCAAATGACCAGTAATATTTCATTTAAGTGTTCATTGGAGTCAGAATGCCAACTTTTGTCCAGAAAGGCACATGTGTAAGACTCCATATTTGGAAGTAACATACGTGACCTAAAACATACTCAATGAGAGGATGTCTTTGAATTATGTTGACAATGTGTCAGTAAGCATATTCTTGTTATTTGATGAGAAGTTGGAATAAGCAACTATTGGGTTTTAATGCTGTTATTTAGGTGATGCTTTTGTCCTTCAGTATAAATATGTGATATGTATTTCTACAGTTATTCAAATGATTTTTTTCAATTGTGAAGTGTTAAGCTACCACTTTTTAGTTTTTATAGGTCTGCTTTGAATAATTAGTAACTTTTATTGAAGCTAATAATATGATAAAGCTAAAGCCAATTAATCAAACCATTATACAACTATTATACAACTATTTCAGTATCTTTGAAATCCAGGGGCTAAAAGCTCTAGTGGTTGTCTTGAGCATGGATTACGTATTTCAGCAACATGTGATAGCTGATGAATATCTGAAGAAAAGGATATCTTTGTGCTCTTTTTAATGAGCTAACAATTTCATACCAAAAATTCAGCAGTCCCATTGTTTAGAATAAAGGGATACATGTAAATGAGTCCAGTGCTGAAATTGTATTTAAACAATGATGACAGTTCTTCTATTGTGTCCATTAATTAATTTCCCAGCATCAGGGTTCTCTGGGGATGAACTGCAAAAATAATTAAAATGATACATGAGGTAAATAGTTTAGAAATTCAAAAGGTGAAATAGGGAATTAGTTTAGTAAATATTAGTCATACTGCTTGTTTGTGCTCATTTGCCGTTTAAAGGCAGGTTATTGAGGAAATATGATCTAGTTTTGATTCACATGATCTGCTGAAGTTCTGCTTGCAGGTGGAAAAGTTGCCGTATTCTTTTTTAATCAATGGTGCCTGTCCTTGTTTCAAATCAGTAGCCTGTTTAAAGCAGGTTAACATTTACGTAAAAATATTTTGCCTTACAGCAGAGTTCTTAAGAGTTAAATCAGTCACAGCATATTTTTACTGATGATCTGGATTTAGTTTGTGCTTTGTAATGTAATTCATATCTTTAAGTAGAATTCTGTGAATAAAAACAGTTTTGATTTTGATGTGACACAGGCTTGCTTTTGCTACCATATTTTTGGCCAACTAATTGGTGTCAAGTCACTACTTGAGAAGGAATTTAAATGTTTAAGTTTGAATTAAATTAGTGATTTCAGATAGAATGAATAGTGTCTTAATTAGAAGGGAACTTCAAAACAAAATTATTTCCAGCTGAACAATCATGTCTGAATGATTGAAACCCAACTTTAAGCCTAGCTTAAAAGAAAAAAAGTCTTTGCAATAAATGTTTTTTCTGTCATTGAATGTACATGAAATAAAGATGAGATTTAAATTTTGGTATCCCAAATGTGCATGCCTTTAAAAATATTTTGTCTGGAGGTTTTCACACAAATATACCATGTAACTTATTAAAAAAGAAAGCTTGAAGCTTTTAGAAAGTGTTTTCTTCAATTTCACCTGTGCCTTGGGGGGAGGTGAAGGGCAGGCAACTAGTCTGTTACTTTTGGTTTTATCCTCACCTTACTGCTCCTCAGCCTTTCCATAACAACTCAGTATTTCCATAACTTCTCTTATGCAAGAGAAATTTTAAGTTAAAGTGGGGGACAACTGCGTAAATTAAAGATGCAAAATGAATTTTCTGGTAAATAGGTAGAGGGTTAGAATTTCCAAGTGTGTGTATGGTTTTGAAAAGACTGTTGGTAGTGTCATCTTCTCACATCCTCTTACAGCTTGTGTGATCTAACTGCCTAAGCCTTTTCTTGAGGAAAATACTCAGGACTAAGGGGTGTAGAGAAATGTGTACTTCAGCTTTGTACTCATGCAAGAAACAAAATACATTGTAGGCTTGTGTTTCATGCTGTTAGGGGAAGTAAAGGACATAATGATGTTCAGTGCTAATTACATAAAGATTCTCTACTTTAAGTCATTACATTGTGCCATGGCTCTGTAAGATAATTAGGAACCATATTAATGGCTCTAACTGAAATACTTTGTTCTTTAATACATTAACTATGGTGAACAAAAGAAAATATAGCTGTTAGTAATCAACCACTTTCTAAAACCTTAACAGTGTAAATTATCCACTGTTAATGATGAGGACTTACAATGTTATGTGGCTGCTACTTGTTACTGAACTGAAACCAGCCTGGAGTAGTTCTATTTGTTCTTGCTGCTGGTTCTGTTGTTCTCCTCTCCAAACAAGGTAGGAGTTTTTAATCTTACTTTGGAAGAAAGTAAGAAAGACTTGCAGGAAGTGGTTTTGGTTTGGTATGTGTTTTGTTTTTTTGTTTTTTTTTTTTTTTTTCCCCTACTAGAGGAGCCATAAATATGTATATTAGATTGGGATTTTATATCTCACCCCTCACCATTATGTTGTTTGTTGTTAGCTAAAATCGCAGTGATTGATTATCACTGGTAGAATTCATTCTCACATTGTCACATCCCTGTTCTTGCCATGTTCTGCCTAGCCATAACTAGTAGGTAAAATGGAAGGTGTTTGCCGCCTTCTTTGTAGAAATTCAAAGCAGCAGATTAAGTAATATTTTCCCCAGTAAGAACAAAGAACAATTAATGGTCACTCTTCACTGCAGATGAGAAGAGGCTTATTAACATGGGAAATTACAGACATGAAATGAATAAACTTTCTGATAGTTTCACTATGCATAATTCTTTATATATCTAGGTTCTTTTCAAAATAATTTTGGAAGAAGGTGTTGCAAAATGTAATTTTCTTTGTGTAGAGTTCAGTGCCACCTTGCATTCCTATCAAAGGCATTCTCCAAGAAGACTGCCTTACTCCACTTTCTTCTGTAAATACCCAATTCAAGAAAGATAGAGTTGTATTAAGAAGTTCCGTTCCTTTTCTAAGATCTAACAACATTCTTGTATGTGAACTTAATAAACCATCACCCATGAAGAGAAAAATAACTGTAAAAGAACAGCACGTTTCAGTATTGGATGTGAAGGTACCTCATAGAGTGAGAATCCACTTGACATCATAGTCATGATGAACTCTTTAAAAACTTCATGATGAATTCTTTACATGGGCCAAATGAGAAATATTGAATTTTTTTTCAGCACAGTTTATTCTGGAAAAGATAGGACAAAAAAGTCAAATACACACTTGAAGTTAGTTATTTTTTATTCTGATTGAATTGAACATATTAACAAGTGAAGAGGACAGTAATTTAAACTCTGTTCTCAAAAGCCAAGCTAATGTGGAAAGTTACATGAAAAACGCTTGTTAAAACTAAATGATTAATGGGAGACTGGATAAATCAAGTGAATAGTAATTATTGATAGCATCGATTTATATTTGATATTTATAACTAGTCTTACCATGAATTTTGGAAGCCATATGGAGTGTTCTAACAGGTCAAGACATTGATCCAAAAAAATTCCCTCAGTGGTCAGTGTTCTTTGTGACAGGGATTTTGCAGCAGAGGTTTATATTGCAAGTCATCTTTTGGGAACTGTTGTCAATTTGTTGACTAGATCAGAGAGGCTATCTACTGAATTGTTATGAAAACTGATCTTCACCTAGTTTTCAGCAGAAATCTGCCAAACCTAATAGAACATTGTAAGGTAATTTTCTTGAACATTCCTAGCAAAAATAGGAAATGTGAACATAGTTCTTGTAAAAGTTTTATTGAGTCTTTTATAAGGGACTTACAATGAGCACTAAGGGCTGAGATAATAATTTTTGTGTGGTGTTTTGGCTCTGTCAGATGCTTCTAGCTTGCTGTTTTTACCTGAAAATGTTAGTTTCCATTACAAATTTTAAACTGCTATGAAATGTGCTTGGATCAGATTTGGTTTTAATGAAAGGATCAAACCAACCCATACATTTTCATATTAATTGATGGATATTTGCATTAGAAACAGCTACTTATAGACCTTACCTATAAGTAAGGTTGTTTTTTGGTTTGTTGGGTTTGTTTTTATTTTTAAGCATAAATGATCCATCTTTTTCACTATGTTTTTTACCAGATTAGATTCAGTTTAGACAAGTGCTGCTGGTCACTTACTGCTTTTAGGATCATCTCCTTGGAAATAGTAATGATGAAATAAAAACAATGATAGAAGACAATCCAAAATGTGCTAACTCAACAAAAATAAATGGTTCAAGCAGGTATTTTTATGTATAACTGTACAGTACTTTTTAACATGTATCATAACTAAAATTTAAATTTTTGGCACCACAGAATGATCAAAATATCATTATATAACTGACTGCAAAAGTGACAGGCAGGAGAAAGTTACGATCCTACATGAGTTGGTAGGCTACTGTGTACAATGAAAATAGTTGAAATCCTCAAAGTATTCCAGTGTCTTTTAGAATGACAAGATTTAGATGACTTCAATACAGACTTCTCTAAACTTAATCATAATATTCTTTCACTGTGAGTAAATATAACATTTTAAGAAAGTGTCAGGTTTTTCGTACTGAGAAATCACACCTTGCAAAGCTTGAAGAGCCAGTGAATGTAATGCACTAGGCTGACATAGACTATTGAGGGTACTGAAGACGGTGAAGAAGATTCTTCACTAACGGTTATGAAAGAAAAAACACGGCTGTGGAATTAAAAGGAATGCCCTTGTATGGATAATAACTGTCTAAAAGATAGAAAACAGATGGTAGGAATAAGCAGGCAGGTTTCAAAATTAAAGGAAATCACATGTAATTCTTTTATAATTTCTGATGAGGCTTTAGCTGTTTCTGCTGATGTGATTGGAAAAGGGATACAGGAGAAAGTGAGACAGCAAATTTTACTAACAACACTGTTGTCTCTCAGAGTTTGTTATCCAGTGTGCAAAAGACAGTCTTACACACAGAGCTGAGATGCCAGTTCATATGATATTTGTTCAAATAGGGGTGCTAGGTGGTAAGTCCACAAAGCTAGCACACCACACAAAAGAACTTTAAGGTCTTTATACAATTCAGACTACATGTACACATTTACTATAATGACCATTGATTAGTTTCTTATCACTTTATCCCTCATTGGTTAGTAACATTTCTCGTCTCAATTTAAAGTTTCAGTATTTTTAAATTTTTCTGCACAAGCTCAAAGGGTAAGGCTCTTTATTTGATCAGGGGTCTTCAGAGCAGGATGCATGATTTTTACTACTCTAATGAGGCTAGATCCTCCAAAGGACACTCTAATCTCTAATTAAGCTGATTTACAGTATCAATTTTAATGAGCTCCCATATTTCAGGATCGTCTTCTTCTTCAAGGATAGTAGCTCCTGATTAGAAGATCCTCGCTAAATCATTGCTGATGTTTTAAAGAACAGTCTCACCTAACTGATACATCCTATACGTCCTTTTATCTGATGAGAAACATTTGTATGGCCTACAATACCATGTTATTCAGAGTAGTAAATGTGAGAGGTTGACAGCAAGGAGTTGCAGGACTTCATATTGCTGTAAACAACCAAGTAGTAAGTTACAGGCAAAATTCCATGTGGACAAATATAAAGTGATATTGTCTGTGTGGAGCAATCTTAATCTTTACTGGTATAACTGGGCTTCAAGTTAGCTTTCTGTACTCAAGTGCAAGAGGAAAATACGAGCTCGATAGCAGTTAAGAAAGAAAATAAAAAAAAATAATCAAAGGCTAGGAATTACTGGGAAGGGAAGGGAGAACAAAATATCGTTATGTAGCTGTGAGAGTTACATTCTTTCTGCATCTTACATGCTGTATACGGTTTGGACCTTATTTAAAAATCAGAAAAGTACAGGAAAGGATGCTTAAGAAGCCTGAGCAAAGATGGTCGAACTGGTATATGAGAAACAGTGGAATAGACAAAAAAAAATTCTACTCTGCAAAAGAGGAGGAAAGATGAATGGACTGAAGAAAATGAATAGGAAATCATTGCTCGTACTCTCTTTCAGTGCGATAACTGAGCAGCTTTGAAACTAGCAGGTGTTGGACATCAAACAAACATGCTAACTAGCACACACTTGTGTTTTGGAATTCTTTGCCACAGGACTTTGTGATTACCAAAAAAGCTTACAGTTACAAAAAGCTTTGGGCAGATAAGTAAAGACAAAATCATTAACAACTGTTAAATGGACATATTCTACAGCTTGTGTAATGACATATCTGAGCACGAAATCATTGAAAGTTGAAAGAGTGTTCTGGAGAGGTACTGCTATATGCTTGCACTCTTACAGTCTTAGTCATCTGCTGTTGGTCATTCCTGGTGGCAGGATAGTTACCCTGATGGACCTCTGCGTGGCGTGCTTGTTCTGTTTCTTCTCAGACTGGAAGTCTCAGTTTTGACAGTGAATTAAGTCTGTGTATAGGAAGTCAAAGCTCCTGCTTGATGAAAAAGGCAAATCTTAGAGGGGCAGTCAACACATTCCACTTTCCATGATGATCCTGCACTGGCTTCTTTCTCTTTTTCTGCCATAGATTGCTTGGATAATTTTGGAAAATTTACCTAATCCTCTTTACAGCTAAACAATCTGCTCTTTGTAATACAGTAAATCCAGAGTTGCTTAAAGTTGCTTTATTTATCTGTATTCATAAAGTGTGTAGAAATCTTTGTGTCTGAGCCATTAGTTGAGAGTGAAATGTGATGGTTTAATACCTAACCCTGGTACAATTCTGTAGCTTTAATCATTCTCACTACTTCAAACATAATCACATATTGTATTTATCAACAAATTTAATACCATGAGATACTGCCCTCCGTAAATGCTGCAGCATCCAGGGTATGGTAGTCAGGTTAGAATAGACAGTAATCAGTCTGGTCATACAAGAAAATTTGCATTCTTTCAGTGATTGTCTAATTCAAGAAGTTTAGGGAATGCAGTATAAAGAATGCCTTTCATTTCAGCTGCAGAGGAGATCCAGTATTTGCAGGGCAATGAGATATTTGTGATGTTAACAATATAAATGATTTTTATTGATAATGACAGATGGTTCTTAGATAATGTGCTCTGAGTCGTCTGTAATAAGTTCAGAATAAGTCTTCTGGAAGGTTGTACATCTGTCTTGAGATCTTTCGCTAAATATTTAAATCAAGGTCATTGTTTATATTTGATTTTAAATAGCTTTTAGCTGGTAGTCTGCATTTCTGTACATTTAGAGATCAAACTGTTTGTAACTTCAAAAGCTACAAATGGAAAAGTATAATAGGTAGCAGGTGTTAGAAAAGGCAATTATGCATTAGCTGTTTTACTCAATTTCTAAACCTGTCTAAAACTATCAATTGGAAATACTTTGTAGCCTAGACTTATCTCTGAAACATGATGAATTTTTAAATCTATAGGGAGATACACATTTTTTCTCTAATGAATTGCATATTTAAACCTATTTGGTTTCATTTAAAAGAGATGAAAAAAATTGTATTGAAAAAAAAAAAAGGTTCAACAGAAAAATCTCAAGAAAAAGTACAGGTTCTTATATACTTTCAGATATTGTTTCTGCAATACCTTAAAAACATTTTCAATTTCCACTATTGGAGTTCTGGGGTTTTTTGCTTTTAACTTCTAAGCCTCTTACTTTGACTTTCTGGCTATAGAAGAATTTTCTGTATTATGTGAGAATAGAATGAATTCTTGGGCTTAAAATCAGAATTTTAGTTTATTATCAGAAGAAAAGAATAATCTGATGATCTATTTGACTAGCTATGTAATATTTTTCTGTGAGTCAATATAAGAGAGAGCAACATAAACACTTTTCCCAACAGCTACTGCAAATTGACTTTGAAATGTAAAGCATTGCTTTCAGACACATTTTGTTAATGCTGCCACCTTTTCCCCTATACATTTCAAGAACTTCTATAATGTTGGAGGAGTGAGAAGAAAGGAGGATTAATATATATTAATACCAAACCAAGTTTCTTTCATTTCCCTCTTTCTTGCTCATATTATGTGGTTAAAGAAATGTAAACCTTTATTATATTCAGGTAGGTAACAAATAATCCAATACATAAAATATCCTGATTAATATTTATTATTTTTAAATTAAATTTTCCTGCCTGCACACTCTTCAGTCTCCCTACTTCTTCATCTGCAAAAATAATCTTCCTTTTTCTGAATCTACCATCAACAGTATTTCTGTACTTTTCTTTATCTGTTCAGCAATCTCAATCCAGCTTTATTTGCCTTCATCCTGTATCAATCATTTTTCTTCTTCTCTGCTTTCCTGTTCGATTGCAAATGCTTAGGCTGGTGCTATGCTCTTCAGATACCTGTTCTCTGAAGTAGATCTAAACATAGATCATAGTTTACCAGATTAATGGTGAATTGAACTGGCTCCTACTATGCCAGAAAGTCTTTACCAGTGACAGCACATACTTCAGAGTAGGGTTCTGGTAAATGTGTTGATGTTTTCTTGTACAGACTGTTGACTTAGTCTTAAAGGCAGACTGTTTTAATTGGACATTGCTACTCTCTTTGCCTTCCAATTTTGAAGAAAGGTTGTCACTTTTATGTTGTTTCTTCCAAAATAATAGAAAGTTTTCATGTCTTATTAAAGGCGACTACTTGGAAGGACATTTTTAAAATTCATGTTAAAATTGAGAAATTAGTTGCAGTTTAGTTTCAGGAAAAAAAGACCACAAGTACTGTTTTGATACTTAATTTTAAAAAACATTTAAATATTTTTTTGTAATTTTAGAGATGAAAATGTTATAAAATATTATCAAAGGCTGAATTTAAAAAATACCGCATGTTCTATCAATTTATTTACACAATAAAGTAGGAAGAGGGTTGTTTTCTTAGAATTGGCTTTCTTCATTTTTTAGCAGTGTTTGATTATTTGAATATTGTCGCAATAGTATCTGATAAGTGGTAGCAGCACTTTGCTTACAGGTATGTCTTCTTGAGACATATGTTATATATGTTAACTTTCCATCCCAAGAGAAGTGCCAACACTGAAGTCAAAGATGTTTTCTCAGGAGGTTGGTAGTGAGGGCATGATTCTATAAAACTCGAATATTGTAGGTTGGACTTTACTTTGATTTTTCTGATTCAGACAAACTGTAGAGAGAAGTCCAGTTAAAATTACCATATGCTTTGTCTGTCCTGGGATTTTACAATACTATTCAAGTCATGTTATGCAAGTAGAGTATTTTCCTACAGTAGGAAAAATATCACAGGATTTTATAATCAGAATCTTCCCTTTCTGGTTCCAAAATTAACAAATTCCTATTATCAGTTCCAACTACCTTTTTAAACTTAAAACTTCCCTGCAAATATAGGCATTATCTCCTCCTTTTGACTCTTACTGATTTGGTGAACAGGATGATTTGCAGTTTCTGTAGCTGTTAACGTGGTGTTTGTACCAACCCCTTGTAGTACACTAAGCACTTTTATCAGTCAAGGGTAAATGAGAAGTAGGAGAGTACTTTTTCTCCTCCATTTGTGATAGCAGTGAGGTTACTTGCATTGTTACAAATGTCATGTGGAATACCATGCTCTTCTAGGTTAAATAGCATTAAAACAGATATATTATCATGTTACACTTTACGTAACAAGTTCTTTCGGTTCACTTTAGTTGAGCCGAACACTCTTTTTCTAAAGAGTAAACTGCTGTTTTGAAATGACCAGCAGAGACTATGAAAAAAAATTGATATAATTTTAAAGCGCTACAGTTAGATCTTATAAATTATTTAGATATCAGCATTTAAGTATCCCTGCATCTGTCAGATTATGTAGCTTAATTTTATAATTATCATTTTAAAATGTTGTTTTAATGAGATTTTACATAGCATTAGTTCACAGTCATCACATTGATAATTAAATATAATTATTTTTTCAGTTCTCAGTGGTATAGAAAATAAAATCAAATATTAATTTGGTAATACGAGAAAACTTACTGAAGTCTTTTAAAAGTATGTTCACAAATTTTTGTAAATTCTTAGAGTTATAAAATCTTAATTTCTAGTGGGAGTTTTATAAACTGAGTGATTCTGATGACCTGAACTGGAACTTGAACTTGAAGTTGCAGATCTGAATACAAACTGAGCTGTAAATGTTTTGTAAATGTAAATTTATGATCAGTAGATTTTTTTCCTTTAGTAAAAACCTCTAATTCGATCAAATATAGACCAAGTGTATATTTTTAAAATGCTTAAGAATTGCCTATAGCAGAATTTATAAGGAGAGCTACTAGTAGTAGTAGAGTTTGCTCTTAATAATTGAGATAAAGCATATGTTCACGTCACAATGTTGAGCTAGACAGTACAGTATTTCATGCCAGATATAAGCTAATGAATAACATCAGAAATGGAAAACACATCCATAAAGAATGAATTTAGGTATAAGAAATGGATGCATACCTCACCGTAGTTCCCGTTGCAGGTAATAGCTATGAGCAGGTTTGGCATAGATGGAATGCAAACATGTTTGTGATATGAAGAGAGAGATTTAGTTGAAATTTGTCATTATTAGTGAATGCCATAAAAATACAGTTGAGGTATATGGTGATCAAAAGTATTATTTCTGTGCTGAGAGAATGATATATTTTTATTTTTTTCTAGTCTGAACCAGAGGGTTTTTCTCACTTCCACTTGTACGTCTGTGCTGCCTTCCTTGTCAGGTGGAGGAAAGAGATCCTGGAAGAGAAAGATTTTCAAGTAAGTGAAGGGGTTATTTTTCAAGCACAGGGTGGTATTTATTAAATGTATCTTCCTAGTGTTACTTGGAGATGAATTTATGACAAAATAGTGGCAGTTGCAGGAAGGCTGATGGTGTCTGACTGTTTGTTAGAGTTGCTCTAAAACTGCTAGACCTTAAGTGATGGACTATAAACAGTAGGAGATCTATTTCCTTTGTCCACTCTGGAAAAAAATGCTGTTTTAACTGAGACAGACTTTGAGATGATGATTTCTAAAGATGCTATTACAAGTAGAGCCTTGGTATTTCACAGAGATTTTCTGAAAAGGTAACTGGATTTTTTTTTTAATCTTAAATGCTTTACTGCAATTATTTATAATTTCTCATCTGGATAACGTAACAGCACTCTAACAAGGTCATGTTTATTCTTTCAAAAAAGCTAGGCAAGCAGCCTTTTAAAATAGGGAGCCTGTTTTTCAGTAGGAAATGAGAGGACTGTAAGAGTATCTACTTCAGGCCTCTACATTTCAAAACCTTACATTTTTCCATCAAAGGGCATATCAGGGAGTTGTTTGGAATGAAATTTGAATATGGTAAATAGGCAGATCATTTCCATACCCCTATAGAAGTTCAGTTTTGTTTGTGAACTGGTGACAGTTCACTTCCATAGAAGCGTTTTATATTGAGTATTACCCTATGATACACATGCAATGCCTGAAAGGCATTAAAGTCCTGTTTACAGCCTGGCTGTAAACAAACCATGCTGCAAAGCCCCCACCATTGCCTGCCCCAGGGAAATGGCCTGTTACCAGCTTATTTTCTCTCCATCTGACTGAACTCTGTTGCCCTGTACAAATGAACCCTTGTGTAAATTTGTGTATCACTTCAATCTATTTTATCTTTCTTCATAAAACAGTTTATTGAAAGCACTTTAACTGCTGTTGCCTATCTTTGCAATAAATAAGTGCCTAAGGGCACAGTGTAACAATTGTAATATATACCACCTGCTAACACTGTCAGATTTTCTTAATTTATGGTATGCTGTCAAAAACAATTTTAATGTTGGCAGCCATGCCTCTGAACTACAATTGTTCACTGATAATCCTTCCTATTAAACTTCTATTGTTGATTTCCTGCAGCAAAGTTCATAATTTTTCCCTCTCTACCTGATCTATTACATCTATGTTTAAAGTATATAATAATCCCAAGATACGGTACTGTGAAGATTTCTTTTGTTCTCTATATGTATGTTCAGATTTGTTTACTTACTTAATAATTAAGGTATTTCTTTATGTTTTAATTTCTTTATAGGCTATACTATAGCTAAACTAGACTGTATAGTACACAAATCAGGAACACACTGGAACATGTTTATCAGACTGCTTTAACTTGCTTGCAACATAGAAATGCAGTTAGTAATTTTGAGGATTTGTAGACTAGTGCTAGTTTTATCACTATCATAAATTATCACTAAAAAGCTTGGCCGCCTTTATTATGTAACATGACCTTGTAAAATGACTAAAGTGTTATCAATTCTCCCAATGATACTTATCTCCCATCGGCAAGAATGAAATCCATTGTTCTTCCACTTTGTTAATAATAGCTGTAGACCATTGCCTAGTCTTCAAAATAGTAGCTGAAGTGATAGGCATTTCAACTACATTTGGAAAATTGCGAAGTTCAGCATGTGCTGTTGGGAGTACTCTGATTGCACTGAACTCACATTATTGAGAAGTCATAGTACATAAGTCATAGTACATTTTGTAACTGAAATTCTTTTGTTCTGTAAACTATAAAAACATGCATCGAGTCATTTCTTTTGCACATCATGTGTGTTGTACTTGTTTCTCTGCATATGACAGAGATAAGGGAAATCTCTCCTAATTATCAGTCAGAGGGCCTGGTTCTTTCGTACTAGCTGTGAAAACTCACGCTCATCTTTACATGTCTGTTTGACCTCTTTCAGAAGAATTAGAAACCTCACAGGAATTTTAAGGCAGAATAATTTCCCTAGAACATCAGATGTGGTGATATACCAGATGAGACACTGAGCAAGTTTTGAATCAAAGACCAGTTTAAAAGGACTTGGTTATGCAATGCTTTTTGCTTATAATTTGATGAAGTGTATTATTAGTAGTGTTACAGATAGGACAGTAATAGATGCTTTTAAGATATTTGTTTCTATTCTCTTAAGTATGTTTTGCTGAAACCTAAACAATTAGTAAAAGCAGGTTTACTCTTCCTCATATGAACAGATTAATTAATAGACGTATACCAAATGTTCAGCCCTACATAATAATAGTTCCTTATTACAGGCAGTATTTGTGTATGTTGTTCTTGTTTTTGTGGTTCTTTTTTTTTTTTGTGTATTGTGTAGTAGAGAAAGAAATTTTGCAATAAAAGGGGTTAGGCTGGCTGGACTAATACTACGGAGCGATACAACATGAAAACTACTTGGTATTTGGTTTACAACTGTGGAATTAAATACTCCTCATGGTATCGACAGAAATAAGTTTTGATGAAGGAAATAGAGGAAGAAATAGATGTTCCAACTCAGGCCTCGAAATGTTCATGTATATATTATATGTATGTATTATAGGTATACTTGTATATAAATAAACAGGTATATACAAACTTGTAACAGAAGCGTATAAGACTGTATTGATGCTTATCCGGTATTTTTCATGTTTGAAAGAATGAAAATTATTTTCTCACTGTAAGATAAATCATGATGAAGTTGTCTTCATTTTAATCTATTTGAAGCATTGTTCTCAATGGCATCTATTTGGTCAAGTATAAGATATCAATGTAGACCTCCTCTGAAACATGAGATTTGCAGGTTAACGTAAGTTTTAGCAAAAGACAAGTGAAGAGAAAGGTGATGCTTTACATGTAAATCTAGAGCAATTTGCAATGTTATTTGTAGAAATTGTCCCATATGTCTGCCTTATGAAAACAGGGACCTCTTGACTTTCCTCAGATTATTTCATGCCACGTGTCCATTCTGAGTCCTTATAAATTGTTCCTGTCTGTCTACTGTAAAATACAGTACACTAGAGAACGATGGACAGCTATTTCAAACTGCAGTGTCCTAATAGAAAACATTTGCTTTTAGGAAGCTGGGGAGCGGGAGATGTCAAATGTTTTTGTTTAGCTAGGAGTTTGTAGTTGCTTGTGTTTTGTCCTGCTTAGTAAAGGTAACAGTAACCTTTCTAGCAAGCTTTAATCACATTTTGAAGTTTGGTATTTAATGCAGTGAGCTATGTGGTGCAATGCTATGTAACAAGGGCAAAAATAATTACGTGCAATTTTCAAGTTTCCCTGGGGTCTCTTCTTGATAGCTGTGAAACTATACTGGTACGTTCTCAGGTAGACATTTTAAATATTTCATGCCTATGTATAATATAAAGATTAATATTATTGAAAGGAATGATATTGTTTCAGTTATAGTAAGAGCTTGTTATTATCTCATGGATTTCACTTCTAGAGAGACAGTCTGCTTTACCTACATAGGATGCTTAACAAACCCAGTTACAGAAAGCTAGTTTGGGTAACTCTGTAGCTCTATTCATACTTCAGATTAGCATTTTTTACTTCACATGTGGGGGAACAGAGGACACAATGGACAGACAGTAAATGGAAGACCTTTTAATCCTGGCTCAGATTTTCCTTTGTAACCGATGTGATGTTTGATTGAATTTCAGAAGCCATTCTTGGTTTCTGTTGATGGTATAAAAGTTCTGTACTAATTCACCGGTTCCAAACTAGTGTCAGATTAAAAAAAGAAGCAGTAAATTTAATATAGATAAAAATACAGTGTTGTTTTAAATTTGTTAAAGTTTGACTTGCGATGTGAATGCAAAATATGAAATTTAATTACTTAAGCTTAGATAATAGAAATTAAATTAAGGTGCGAGTAATAAAGTTCTTTCTATTCATCAGCATATCTTAAACTTTGATTTACTGTTATTCGTTTTCCTAAGAACAGCCATAATTCCAAAATTCCCAAGAATTTCTGAGATGTGAATGGTTGATGCTGTTAAGTGATAAAATATTTAAGCATGATCTTGAGCATATTTAGTATTAAAATATTAATAGAAAATATGGCGGAGTTTAATGTTGTAATGTAGGAGATATCTGAAACATTTGTAAGGAAACAGGACTTCAGGGACTTGATTCATCTGTCAAACTGAATATAAGCTCATAGTAATTTTGGACTGAACCTGGTTTAACAGTTAGACATTTAGTCCAAATTTTCAATTTAATAAGTTAACATTTTGTTGACATAGATGAGCTATGAAAATATATTCAGTATGTTGTGGTAAGGAATCTGTCTTGCAGATTTTTTCTTCTTCATGATCTAGATGATACAGGTTTTTCTGTATGTCTAACAGACATTTTCACCCATGCTGTCATCAACTCACATCTTTATTACTGCAATGTCCTTTTCTTTGGCTTTGACAAATGCATTTTTGCTTCATTTATATTCACCCCGACTGCAAAGAAGCTGTAAAGATCATTTTTCAGTCCATCATTTTTTCTTGCTTTGCATCTCCTTTAGCTCCCTTTCCTTTAGAGCATCAAGGAAAACTTAGACGCTTTCTCTTTCAAGGCTTTTAATGGACTAATACTGACACCTTACATGTCATCTCATATTCAGTGTTGAGATGCTGACTGACAGTTTATCAGCCAGTGATGACATCCTCATCACACACTTGAGCTTGCAAGAAACTATCTGAGCTATCTCCCGGGCTGACTGTCTTACTTAAGTGAAGCATCTAATGCAGATATTCAGTTACTTTTGTCTAAATCCTTATAAAAGTTCTGTTTTTCTACAATATCCAGAATAGATTTGACAGGTAGGCTTGAGTCTGTTAATACCACTTACAGTCACATTGACTAGTTTTGTGTTGCTTCTTTTTACTTTTCTGTGAATTTGTTGTCTCTTGTTTTATACTTGAGACATAAATCTTTGGGGCAGTGATTGTCCTTTATTCTGAATTATATAATCTTTAAAATAATGATTCCCTAATCATTATTTTATATAAATACTAGGGAGTAAGCCTTATTCACCTCACGACCAAAATGAATGTGTGCACAATTGTACTGTGATAATTTAAATAAATGTTCTTATTTTTTTTAATTGTTTAATTATGGTGAAGTATTACAAACTAACGTTAGTTCAAATAATAATAATGTGAACCACCATCTTTCTACATCATATGATCAGTAAAATTTTAAAGAAATTCAGGGTATTGTTATTACCTATGTAAATGATTATGCCTTATAAATTTGTTGTCAGGTTTATTCTGAGATTAAATTTTAGGTTTTGCATATGTTAGCTTTAAGATGGATGCCTGTTTCAGAGGATAGTGAAACATTTCACAGTGCCTACATTTGAATGAAAATGAGATATAGGTGAAAATGAGATATGGGTATAGGGTGACTTTGAAGTACATCTTTGACTTAGTGATGAAGTGTGTACTGTCAATATCTTTGGTTTGTTTTGCCTTTCCTTCCCTCTTTAATAATCACTTAATTAGAATTAGTGCAGGGTTAGAAGGTTGACTACTACCTACCACTCTTCCTAAATCTCAGCTCACTTGAATACTCTGTGCCCCTCTTTCATAAAAGTGGAGAAGGCCCGGGTTAATGTCTTCTGATTTATGTTAAGAATTTACCACTGATATTTCAAGTTCTCATTTAGCACCTGAGCTTGCCCTGCTGATCCTCACATTTGTCAGCATTTTTGGGGTGTGAAGACAATTGTTTCTACCTATGGTCTGTTTTATGCCTATTAGATTGAAAGTTCCTGAAGCTTTATGTTATTCCCTGACATTGAGGAAAAGTGCTTTATTTTTATGAGTGAACCCTTGGCATCTAAAGGTTACTGGCTTATGTTACCTCAGGGCTAATATCAAATTTAAAAAAGAAAAAGAAGAACAAAAACAAAAAAACCCACAACATAACAAACAGATTATCTTTATTGCAGAGGATTTCTCACTTATATTAAATTATATAAATATTCAACATGAAAGTCTGAAATAATCAGAACAGTTTAGAAACAGAGTTATTGAAAATGCTTGTTTTTCTTCCCTATAAATCTTTTCTAGAAACATAGGTGATGACCATGTTGTCTTCTTATTTCATTCTTGGACTTCTCTGTCAGTTTTCTTCATTACAAACTTTCTATGCAATCACATAGGAGTCTGTAGCTTGCACTTATCATCATTTGGACTGTTAGATTTATTATGGGTATATTTTTTGTTTCACTTTTCACACGAACTAACATTTCTTTTAAAGTAGATTCTTGTATGTGAGTTAAAATCACTTGAAAGAGAAGGTTTTAATGAAAACCAAATCTGATTCTACATACCTGTCAGAGTGTGTATTTGCTACAGCTGCACAAGTTAAATAATGTAAATTTGCACCCTAAAACCGGATTTGGTAGATGGTTGCAGAGGCAACTGAGTAACAAGATGCTTGGAAGACCAATTCATATTGCTGTCTGCATGAGTAACAGGCTTTAGTTTAAAAAGTTTAATATTAATATCCTTCCTACTGATTACTTACTATAGAAACATGTCATGTATCAACATCATGATTTTATACCATTTGCCTATGTTCAACTATAGTAATACAGGTTTCCTTAATCTGTTGTGATCTTGTTTCTAGTTTATGATGTGAGTTTTTAAAGAGTTACTTTTTCTGCATTAAAGTACCGGAGTTCTCAGTTCATATGATATGAGGCATAACTAATAAACATATTTTTAATTTAGCTTCTTGGTGTGCACTGTGCTAGAAATCTAGTTCCCATTGCTACTGCAGTAAAAACAAATGTTTCTCAAAAAAAAAAAAAAAAAAAAAAAGATGTTTCTGCACAGATTAGTTTTCTGACCAGAGCAGCGTTTACCTCTTTTCTCCGTAAGCTCTATGATTAGATGATTTTGTGGTTCTTGATCCTGTGCACTCATTCTTCCATGCATGGAATCTAACAGGGTCTTTTCTGTGAATGTACCAAAACCTGTAAAGAGTTAAGGACTGTGAACATGAAAATCTTTCTAACTTTAAAGACCCTGACTAACATTGCTGTGATTTTATTCCCTGCTGTGAGCACTTTTGGAAGACATTCAGTATATTGTCATTTGTTGCAAGAAACTGGAAGCTCTGCTCTTTCAGACTTTGAACATCACAGCTAGCAATCTAAAGAGGTTGCTGCTTAATCTCGAAGCACTGGTGATAGATGATTGGCAGTTAGCACTGCTGAATCACTTATATTCAGAAGAGCCAATTTACAATAGTAAAATTACGTTATTTTTGCATGCAGAGAGTTTAATCAACAGAGAATGAGGTTGACTGTTAAAAATTGTATCTAAATACATTCTTATAGGCGATAAAGCATCAGATGTGTCCATTGGTCCAAACTGTAGCTATTACAGTCTCAACTTAACAGCTCTGTTAACAAGCCTACTCAACTTTGTCAAAAGCTCTGTATCTTTTGATTATCTTGAATATCCTGACTTGATCTCCACATGTCAGTATATTGTAAATTAAACACAGACACATTTTGTCATACAGTCTTAGAAATACAAGTTTTGGCCCATAGAAATTATTATCTCAAAATTTTAATATTAAACTAAAATATAATGGATAGGCTGTACATCATCCTTCTTTTAACTTTGAGAAGCTAGTGGTGCTTCCCATGTACCAGGAGGAAGAGTTGCCCTATGACTAGAAAGCTATTGGAAGGTTCTGGCCAGTTTATCTAGTACACTAAAAATGTTTTAAGAAACATGAAAAAGGAAATAAAACTCCTATCACTACCCTTTCTTATCTCTGAAGCTCCAGTGTGGCTTTCTGTGATCCTTTTTCTTCTGATAAGCCTGTAGGCCTACTTGTCCTATTTTATACATTGTGTTTCCTCAAAAGCTTGGCTTTAAATATGCAAAGCTGAGAATAGAAATCATAAAAAAAAAACAACAAACAAACAAACAAGACCCACCTTTGATTTATATTTTATTCAGCTAGCAATATGAATATTTTTATACCTAAATTCACCTCTTTTTCTTTCTTTTGCTTGAGTTTGTAGGCCAAGAGTTCATAGTAATAATACATTAGTCACATCTGACTTTTAAAAAATAATATTTAACTTACCTCCAGTAATACATGTTTTGTGTTCTGTATCTGAATTTGATACCTGCACATCTGTTTCTGTTGCCTTCTTTCTGTCCAGCTCCCTCTTCCAGAAGTCATATTTGCTCCTCAAAATGTTTGGAACAGTAGTACATAGGAAAATTGCAATTTATAGTACAATGATATTGAATTGCAAGTAGCTTGAATATATATTTGCTGCTGAAACTCAGAAGTTACTCTGTACTATGAACTAGTCTAATGTTATCAGATAAATCACAGGAGTCAGTGAAAACTAAACCTTGCCCTCTCCAAAGCAATTGATCAAATATAGAAGTCCATGGGTAGTGGATTTAGCTGCTTATGGAAAGAGGTAAATACCTAATTGCTGCAGCCATGACTTACCTTGGAAGATTTGTCTAGTTTTTAACAAACCTATCTTCTACTCTAGAGAATATAGTTTTTTTTAAAAAATCATTTATACTGAAAAAGGATTGCCGAAACAGAAAGAAAATCTCAAAATCCCTGCTGAAGGAGACTAGCTCTACTGGGCCAGCATACTATATCAGTAGGAGTTCTCTTCTTGGGAATACAGCATAAGAAGTAGAAGGGTGAAGCCTTGGTGGGAAGAAGCAGGACAAGGGTCTTCATGTTTTGATATTGATATAGGTAGCATAAATATATATATATATTATCTTTTATAAATATTTGTAACTGTATTCTTTGAGCGTTGAGATTTAGTAATTTTAATTTTTACCCTAACTTGATTTAAGTGTAACGTAGCATGGCCTTTACCAAGTCATTTATTACTCAGGAGTTTGACAGATATGAAAATCTGGACATAGATTAGTACTAGGACATAGTAACGAGTGCCTTCTTACTTGGCAGATTAGTTGAGAACATCTAAACGGGAACAAGGTATATCGCTGTAAAAGCTGAAGCAGCTGTTTCTAGAGGAAATGTGTAAGAGGTAAGAATAAAAAGAATTGTTTTCCAGTGATTGCCAGCTACTTTTTTTGTGCAAGTAGTTAGTGAGTAGGCTTGAAGAGGAAGGATCTTAGGCCATCTTATGTCACCCATCAGAACACACTGTAGACATATTTTGACTCATTACATTTGTTTACTATTAAAAAAAAAAAAATCTTCATGAAGGGATATAGTAATTTATAATCCTGAATACTCTGTTTTTTCCTCCATGTAAATGTTCATGCCATTTGGAAAATTCAATTTACACAGTGTTTTTCTTCTGTTAGTTCCAAATTATGTTACTATTTAAATAGTTTGCTTTTGTGATAGTCAAGGAATATGTTACAATTCTAGATGATGCATCAAACTAAAAGGTTCAGATGTGAGCAGTGAAAGTGCAGTTTTGTGCTTGAATTTCGTGTGCAGTATACAGCAATTCATTAACTTCTACCTCTTCTTTCATGCAGAACAAAATCTTTGACAACAGGTTTAGTGTATTTGACAGCTGAGTTCGCAATACCATATATCAGTAGAACCGAGTTGTAACTAATTTTTTTTGTGTTCTTCAAAATGAATAAAGCAACTACATGACAAAATTAGCAGTCATTTGATTTGCTAAATCAATTATATGCGACATCAGCTAATATTTGTCTTCCTTATTTTTCAAATATCAATATTTTAAGTAACGAAAGATGTTAACCAGGTGCATAGTTCAGTACAAATATTATATGTAGCTATG
Organism: Tyto alba; assembly: GCF_018691265.1. Lineage (NCBI taxonomy): Eukaryota > Metazoa > Chordata > Aves > Strigiformes > Tytonidae > Tyto > Tyto alba. Next base: position 73,053,050 of record NW_024881282.1, on the reverse strand, counting down.
ATTCATGTTACATAGACCAGTTAGATTGAAAATGGGTTACGTTACGTAGTTAGGCTTAAGGTTTAATGAAAGAAAGCCAATCCTGTGAGCCAGTTCTAAATTAGAAATAAAGTCACTTTAAATTACATTTGTAGTCAGTGTAAAGACATGAGTGTGAATCAGTCACTTCTGATCGCACTCTACCCTCTGCAAATATTTACTTCACTCTGTTAATTACAAAGGACCATGGCGTTGGCAGAAATTAGAATTAATCTGCTAAATGTCTACATTTAGTGGTCTGAATATTGAATAATCTTTGAAGACTTCCTTGAAGATTTGAATGTCTCTTTGCAAGGCAATTATCGTTTCCTGTGCTGTTACCAGACACAAGTAAGGAGGAGGGAGGGAAGCTCTTCAGCATCTAGGAGCAAATCCAGTGGACACCACTGAAGACAGGAAAAGAGATATTGAACATAATTCCACTTGTAAACTTGCTCTTGTGTGGAGAAAAAACTGTGGAGAATAGGGTCTATAGAATTTGTATTGCTTGAAAGATACCTTTAAATTCTGAACTTTTTCATGAGAAAGAAAAGGTATATGTTTATTTGGCATGAATTCATTCTTTGGGGCAGAATTGCTTTACTATGACAGTCCTGAGCTCTCCCTCTTTGTGTGCAGCTCTATTTTTTAACAATAATTATTATATAAGTTTAAGGAATTTAGTATTATAACTTTGAATACAATATGGTTTTGGTGGAAGACACATCCATGTGGAATTAATAGGAAGATGATTTTTAAATATACAAATAATAAGATGCCTAGTTTCTACTTCTGAATGTTAATTTTAACTCTTGTTTAGTAACTAATTTTATACTGTTACTGAGTGAACCTCAGAGTTCATTTTTATTTTAGTCATAGTTATTCCATAAGATCATAGTATGCATTCTGTATACTCTTGCCAATAATTGATTTAATGTATTTTATTGATTTGTTTTAAACCTTTCCATTACTACCATTTTGTATAGTGACTAGTTAGCAGCGCAATCTAAAAAAGGTATTACCAACATATCCCTAACTATTTACCATACTAGCCTCTTCAGAATCAGAGTTTATTGAAGAAGGAAATACAAAGGGATTACAAAAAACAGAGAACATGGAGAGTTACCTGAATGTAGAGCTTTAGAGATCATTCTGGTAACAATGGCATAGGAATAATTTCTTTCTCAAACTCTGGGTACTGTAAAAACTGTAAGATCCTGACACTTTAATGCTGTAAAGCTGGCTACCTGGTGTTATATATCTGCAAAATTCCACAGTTCACCAAAATCTTTACTTCATTATACTCTCTGAAAATTGCGTATTTCGAATGTGATTATATCGATCCCATTAACCTTGCAATGCCATTGGTCAGTTTTTCCTATTTGCCCCAGGAATTAATTCTGTTTTTTAATGGAAATTGCTTAGTGAGATTTGTGCTACATGAAGTGCTTTTTTTTCTCAATTGTTTTCATTAATGATGTTGTTTTAAGTGCAGGAAAATGTTTAAAATGGCTTTATGTCCCTCAATTGATTGTTTTTGTTGAAGGATACCCTTGCAGAATGAACTGGCACTCAATAAATAGGCTCAGATGTAGCAACAAAAATGAATAGCAAATGCAACTTTTGGAGTGAATGAGACTGGCCTGGACTGAATGTAGTGTAATCATTGTTTTAAAGGAGGTTTCTTTATGAACAGTGTTATAGAAACTCTGGTTTTCAGGTCCATATATTCTGATGAGTTCCTAAAGCATTAATGCAAAAGATATTTAATGATGGCTAACAACAGTTTCCTGAGGTAAAGAGCAGTACTTGGACTTTGTTTTTTTTTTTTTTTTTCCAAATCTGTATATTCTGAAAATCTAGAAGAGACAAAATGTCAATGTGGTTAACTGATGCTGGATTTTGTAGCGTATCGTGGTGGTGGTGTTGGAGCAGACTACAAAGCAGAAATGATGCAAGTGTCACTCACTGGACCAATGGCAACCATATAAAGAGATTTCTTCAGTTACTTTGTCAGTATTTAAAGTGAGTAATTCTATAAGTTTCTGTCTTGGTCACTATATCTAATGGTAATCTAGGCTGAATTACACTTCTCAATAAAAGACTTAGAAGTGATTACAAAAAGGAAGATAAAATTCTATAATGGTTATTTTACAGTGTACTAGACATTGCAAGTGACTCACTGTCGTCCAACTGTTTGAGAACATAAAATAAATTTGCAGTGCTTTTTCTAATGTGGGTCACATGTTTTATTGTTGGTTTTGTTTTGTTTTTAAACAGGACTGTAGATTGTTACAACTGTAACTGTATTGTTACAATTGATTGTATCCGTATGTATTCTATATTTCTCCACGTTGTTAGGATATTACGTAGAGTGATAATAGTTTTTTAAAAAAAACTGAAAAACTACTCAAGTTTTTTTCCAAGATGCAGATGATCCACAGTTTTGTTATGTTCAACTACAGAACATACAGAGCAAAATGCTTTAGCAAATTTGTAGTGTTCAAAAAAGCACATATCATTAATGCTGCTAGTGTGCAAACAGCACAATGAATCCGTATTTATGAAAGTGTAATATTGTCCTAGAATTCATAAATCAGTAGCTTAATCAAAATCAAGTTGGTAGGAAACGTTTTTCCCCCCAACTCTTTAAGAGATAATCACACATGAAGGGGAAAAAAAAATCCATTTAGGGGCAGAGGACTCTTTACAGTCTCTAGCAAATCTAGTCATTGTGTCAATAGGTTTATTTAAATAACTTTTGATAAACTTTTTAAAATGATGGTTTTGACACAATTTTGTAAGTACATTTAAGTGAGCAGGAATGGCTAAATAGTTCTGATTACAACTAAAAATCACATTGTATGTCATAATTGAAATAGAATTCTGTTTTGCTTATTCTAGAAATAAGAATGAGATAAAAATTATATACATAAAATACAACAGGTATGAGGAATATAATTTGTCTAATAAGGCTTTAGGAAAGATGCAAGAATAAGGACTGATTTTTGTTCACTTATCCATAAAGTAGTTCCTTAATAATCCTCCAGGTCTTTGGATGGCGTTAAGTGAACCAGAATAATAATTCAGTTTTGGCTTCAGTTGAGTTATTTGACAAATTCAACTCACCATTTTTAGTAAATGCTACTGCTGAAGAGTTAAATAGTACAAGAAGAGAAAAAAGGCGTAGTCTTTCAAATATTTTGAGTAGGACCTTGGGGATCCAGAGGCTTGCTGTCACATAAATACAATCGTATTTCTTTTCAAAGTGTATTCACTTGGGCACATTAAGAATCAGTAAAATATAAGTTCAATAAATAGGCTTCAAAACCAAAAATGTTTTGCAAATATGCAGAGCAATTCAAGTATAATTTGCAGAGCATTTTATCAATATGTGAAGGGTATACTCTTTCTATTTTATAGTTGAGACTAACACATATCATTATTAATACTGCACAATAAGATTCTGGCAGAAAATTAGATAGAAAAGCTGAGCTGTTTTTATACCCATATTCTGACATCATCCCTATTTTTAAAAAGTGCTCTTTCATTCTGTATATGCTGTTCTTAGCTGATCTTAAGTGAATATCAAAAGCAGGTACGACTCTCTAGCAACAGAAAATGAAATTACAATAGAAGTTTTAGGACTGGCAAAACTTCATAGCTATAGAATCTCCCTTCATGTTAAAAAAAAAAACAACCAACCAACCAACCAAAAAAAGCCAAACCCACAGACAAACAACAAAACCCAACCAAAACCACCCAAAGCTGAATAGGTTCCCTATGCTATCTATTTGGTAAAAAAAAAAAAAAAAAACAAAACAACTGTGCTTTTTAATGTATTAATCTATATGCCTTCCAACTATGATTTGTGCATTGAAACAACACACAATCTGTAACTTTCTGTGACATTTGAATTATCAGTTCTTAAAAGAACAACACACTTCTTGAAACTGGAGGGGATTTTTGATTCTTGCAAATTCCATTGGATGTTCTTATCAGTCCAGATTTCATTTTTTGCTACATTACAATTGTGCCGTATCTTGAATGGTTTTATCATAATTATTTCTTTCTCAGAATAAACATTGAGTTTGTCTTAATTGCAGAATTATCGTATTTTCTCCTCAGTAAAGTTGCCTGTTTTAAAAATTCAAGCCTCAGGATTACAATATCTACATAATAGAGGACATTTACTGTAGAAAAGCAATGCCAGACTATCAGTGTGTCAACAAATTATACTGAATCTAATTCAGCTAAAAGTGATGTGGTAAATACCAACAGAATGGAGAAAGTTGACCAAGAGGAAATTACTAATGCTGGAAACATTAAATTGGAAGGTGTTTTTAACATTTATTTTGTAATGCCCATTTCTACAGACTTAATGGGGAGAGAATTAGATACGGAATAAATATAGATTTAACTTAAAGAAAAATAGCATGATCTAAAAATATGTTGAGTAATTCAATACATGTCACAAAATTGAACAGATTGGAAAATATCCCAGTTTATTTCAGAGCAACTAAAATCCAGATATTCAGCAAAAGAAATTCTGTATCCAAAATTATACTATTTTTAGTGAAATGACTGATTTTATTTGAAGATTTTATCAAAATTAGAAATTATAAAGTTTTTGGTAGGAGGTTTCTTCAGATGATTAATGCACATTATTGTTTAGTGGTTGGAATAAGGACCAACTTGAAAGTGAGATCTGCACTCTAATTCACAATATTTTTATGGGCAAATCTCTAAGTTTCAGTTTTGTTTTAAAAGGTAACCACATATTAATGACATCTTTTTATTCAGGTGATTGTATATATTCAATCATTATTTTCACAGAAGATAAAAAATTCATCTTTCTGGCTCAGAATATCTAAGAACCTGGTTGAATTCTGTGCTTTCTCATTCCTGACATTACTTACACCATCAAAAACCTACTTAAGAGTATAAGGAATTCCAAAGATATTAGTAGGACCCTACACTGAACACAATATGTCTTCCATCTCTTACTTAACTTGCATCTGTGAAACCGAAAGTACAAGAATAGTTTTAAAAAAGCAGTCCATAGTGTTTGGACTTGTTTTCATTGGGTATGTTTTAATCTACAGTTGGTTACTAGAATTCACTCATATTGTGATTGTAAGAGAGTTTCCTGCTAGCTAACTGCCTGATCTTTTAATTGAAATGATAAGATTTAGTGCAAAAATAAAATTTACATTACTTGCATGATTTTCAGACATATCTACCTAAAGGGTGCATGTTTCAGTCCATTTTACAAAAAAGCAGTGGCACTATCATACAGCATTCCAGATTACTGCTATATTCACTTGTGTGTATTGGTAATATTTCTGGAAACTTCTACTAAATTTTATAGTAATTTTTCATAGTGTGTGGTAAGAGCATTTTTACCCAGGATGCAAGAAGGGGACAGAGGAGAAGAGATGGTGTAATTGTCAAAATCATTGAAAAAGCACCTGCAGTTAGAAGACAAGCTAAAAGTAGCTGCTGCTGTGTGTCTAAACTGCAGATGGGTCATGTTTGATGCTCTGATGAGCTTTAAAGTATCCTCTTTCTTGGCCCATTCACTTTGAATTAAAAGCATAATCATAGTCAAGGAAGGATTTTGATGCTTTGTTAGAAGTCAAGTTAGGTACTAGACTAAGATGCACCAGTTTCAAAATGTTTTGTACTTCTAACAATTTCTTTTAGTTTTTCAAGTTACATGGTATATCCTCTATGTCTTACATAGATGACATCTATGACTGTTTTCTTTAGAAATGTTCTGAGCCACCCATTTGACATCAGATCAGGTATTAAAATCTAGAGGCTTTGAAGTTTTTAGCTTTTTGGATAAAATCTTGTCAGTGGTCCAGAGGGTGATACTATAGAAAGGAATGATTAATTATCTTTCCCTGCTGTTCAGGTTCCTAGGAATCTTTTCCAAATCGTTTGATTATAGTTACTAAATAGAGTTGCTGAAGATGCACCATAAGAAGCACTAAAAAAATCTAAACCACAGAATTCCTGAAGATATAAAGGACACAGCTAAAATAGTCTCTTTGGATCAAAGGAAAAGAACTCTGTTACAGCCTCAACTTAACTGCTGTCCTCATGTGATTAACATCTAAGTTTTTAATTTGGCAAAACATGCCCGTATGTTAGTTTAATCATTGAAATAGAGTTCTGTGTGACTGTATCTGAAACTTGTAATGCTTCTTTATCACTAGAATTAATTTCACCTGAAGTATAGACTTTATATATTCTAATGCAGGCAAGCAAGTGTTGTTTCTTCTTGACATGTAGTTCATCATCTTCTCCAGCTCTGACCATAATGAAGTCTCCCATCATAAAGTAGTGTGATAGCAGCATAAATATAATGTGCTAACAGCATGATTTAACAGCATGAATCAGCAGTGGACTGTTGTGGCTTTCCAAATCTGTATTGCAACTTCGCTATCTCAACAGAATGTTAGAAAGTAAATGAGGTAGCATTAGGGTTGGACTGGTTCCACTCATCATAAGTAGACTGACTTCATGGTTCGCTGGGGCTGCAAGGATGCTGTCTCGTCCTGTTTCAGTCTTGCTGAGCATCTTATCATTTCCCTTGTGGCAGCATGATCGCTTACCAATAAGTGATACAGTGTAGGTCATGAGTGTGAAACTGTAATGAAGAATTTGACATTTTATTACCTTTATTTATGTTTACTTTTCATAAAGAAATCCACTTCAGTTAAAATTATTTTGGTTATTTTTAGCTCTTTATATAGTCTTAGTTACTTATGTTTGCTTCAATAAATATTTTGAATACTCAATTACATTTTGTTAACATATCTAACACTTAGAGCTTATCAGAACTCTTCTTAGTGATAGACTTGTTCTCTTCATGGGTAGGCATTGTTATAGACTTGAGCATGCTATCCAAAGGCTTTTCCTGATTTTCAGGAAGACTGTAAATAAGGAAGCTCCAAGGTATGAGAGGATAATACTGTATAAACACTGCAATTTGCCAGTGACCACAGTATGTCCAGCTAATAATAATAATAGTTATTAATATTGTCTGCAAAAATAGCTTTATTTTCCTTTATGGATATTAATGGCAAGCTTGTAACATATAAGTTCTTCCTTGTATCTGTGACAATTTTTGTTTATCTCAGAAGACTATGTGGGAAGAAAATAATGTTACGTTCATAAAGATAACAAAGTATTAAATGCTATCAGCTTTACTTAGATAGTATTTTTCTAATAATTATTATGTATCTAGTTACATATCCAATTTTCTCACTATCAGTTAAGAACATATGAAACTTCTTCTTACCAATGTCATTCCTAACAGCTTAATTTCTATCTTTATTCCTGAAAAGTGAATCTACATTAGATAAAAAACAAGACAGCAAAACTGACTTTTATTCTTTGGTGATATTATGTATTTGGTTGATAGATGTAAGTGCGCAAGAGAATGTTTTCATATTGTGGTCTATTTTTTTGTTTGGTTTTTTTTTTTTTTTTTTTTTTTACTTTTAAATAGCATTTAACAATATCAACAAAAACATAATATGATGTCCTACCAGGATTTTTTAGCTAATCCTGTTCAAGAGAAGGTTTGTCTATTGAGCTTCTGTGGGAGTCAGTAATTGGCTCGATGCTGTTCAGTATTTCCACTAATAAAATAGCAGATAAGAAAAATCTGTGGATGACACAGATTACTGTTCTGACAAAGTGAAGAAAACAGAGCAGTTACATAAACCAATCTTGAATCGCTTTTTCAGTTGACCTCTTCAAGCAAGCTGTATTTAGATATAGTCAAATGAAAAATTTTTGCAAATACAGAATATATAGAATAGATTGTGTCTCTGGGGTGAGATACTGTAGCATGGGATGCGTGGCTTCTGAAGAGATCCTGCGGAGCATAGCTGACAGCTCTTAATATGAGCTCCAGGAATGATGCTGTAATACGTGGGACTAATTGGATCCTTAAATTAATGAACATAAGAGCTTGTTTTGCCTTTTGGTGGGTTTTTTTTTTTGGTAATATTGCATCCAGTTTTGATGTCTGAAGTCAGAGACATAGAGAGGGCTCAGAGGGGGTGACTGAAGTGCTCACAATATTTATTTATTTTGTCAAAAAGAAAAGTAATAGGTGAATTGATTAATATGTGAAAAATTGGATAGCGTAAAAATCCTAAGACACTAACAAAATAAGTAATGAATTTCTACAGCTCTTAAGGATTTCAAATTGATGTTTTTCCTGAAAGAGGAAAAAAAGGTTTAAGTTTAGTTCCTATTGTCTACACAAGAGGTCAGACCAAGATAAGTAATGATCTTTCCTGGCTTTAACTATGACTGTAGGAATCAGCCCCAAATTTGTGTTGTGTATCTGGCAAATAATACTCCCACTGACATACATGGTTGCTATCATATATAGATACAGAAAATGTCTGAAGTTCTCACAGCTGTTGAAACAGTTAGACAATGAATTTGCTTTAGAGTAGAATTTTGAAACAGCAGTCATCATTTCTAAAACATGTATAATGTTTTTGCCTTCACACAATTACCTCGTAAACATTTTGATATCTAGTAATCTTTAGTTAGCCTTGCTGACTAAGAAGCACACAGTGTTAGCACCACATTGCTATTGTAAAACATAAGTCTAAAATTTTCAATCTCTGTAAAGCCTAGTTGTGGTGAAAAACTACAATTTTCTGTAAAAAGGCTTCAATACTTGTTGAGTAATCACTGCTTTTTTTCATTATTTTTTATTTTTTGTCACCATGTCCAATAACATAATTGAACCCTAGAAGCAAGTTAATTTTTTTCTGCTAGTAAGTTGTGTCCTTCCTTATCTTGGAAGCCTATATGAAGTAATGGGAAATAGATGTATGTTTTCTGTTCAGAGCTTTACAGCTCTGCGGGTTCTGAGACCAGACTCCGTACAGGTCCAGCAATGTGTTTTGCAGGCTGGGAGAAACACCTTGCAAAATTGGGGTCCCCTCTTGTCTGCATCTGTTGTCAAGAGTTGCATTTGGACTGACTGCTGCTAAAGGAGGGGAAGGATGTGATGCAGGGTGTATAATCTGGAGAGATTTCCTGTAAACCTTGCTTTATGGGTTGTCTTTTACAGAGATGCTGTTACTATCCAAGTTTTAAATCAAATCTTCCACACAATGAAAATCCTATTTTATTGTCCTGTAAGTTTCCAGAAAAAGCACCTTCTGATTACTATAAGGCATTTTTCTCTCATCAACCAATGTTTTGATTTATTTTCAGTAAATACAACAAAGAGATCTCTGTGTTTTCTCCATTTCAATATAAAAAGGATTTTCATGAACAAAGAAAAAACTCTTGTTCTTCCCGAGCAATTTAAGTGACCTGCTAAACTAAACGCACTGGCAGGGCTTCCATTTAGTTTGTAATTCACAGCTGTCACTGGAGACATCTCTCTACAAAGAAAACTGTTTTCTTTCCATGTTTATTTCTTCAGCAGAAACTGCTGCATAACAATGTCAATTATTGGCCTTATCAGTGTGTAACCCTGGAGAAGACTAAAATCACAGGAGCCTCTACACTTGACTACCAAACTCAATCAAAACTACTGATAAGAGAACAAAGAGAAACTAAAAGCTTTTGGAGTATGAGCTGAATAATAGGATGAAGTGACATATGCCTTTCTTTGAGACAAACAGATGGAGGAGGATTAATTTTCTCTCTTCCAATCTTACATTCTCTCCTATGGTTTCCTATAATGCTGGTGCATGTACATTTTGCTATCTTACAACAAAATTGTCTCATTGCAACTGCAAGACAGTAAAAATAACAAGAATTAAAATGCCTATTGTTTTGTCATCTACTTGTAAACAAATTGGATTTAAAATTCTTCCAGAAATACCATTATAGCAGATTTACTATTGCCACTGTAGACTCCTAGTTAGCTCTTTCAGCTGCCATAAAGAGCGAGATCTTTATGCATGACAACACATTTGCTCTCTGTTGTGTTTTTTGTATTAGAAAACCCTTTGCAAATACAGTAAGAGCTCCCATTTATCCCATACTAATTCGTTTTCTGCACAGTAGCCTTTGCTTTCTGTTAGCTGAGTGAATAGCAGTGGTTGCATCCAGTCCTCAGGAACTGAGTCACTAAAGTTTTGTGTCAATTTTTTTTCATCACAGGTCTTACATATGTGCTCAGTTTCAGGTGCTGATCTGCATAGGACAACAGTTTCAACAGGGACATCTGAAATTCTTAGTAGCTGTTGCTCTCTACCACATCCTTTCTTAAAGATTGCCACCCCCAAGAAAAGATGACAGGGCATAGCACAGAGCTGCCTCTGAATTGCCAGCTTGCAGACAAGCCTATTAAAGCAAACTGGAATTGCCACCAGTTATATACCCCTGAAAGTCATATTTCATGTAGTTGATGTCTTTATTCTTTTCTGTGAGAAAAGGCCACATGTTCCAAGCTGTGCTATGGTTTCCTCTCTTGGAGATGATTACGATAAACACAGGAATTCCTCCTCTCATCTGCCTGCTGAGGATCAGATGAGAGATGCAGTCACTGTGGGCAAATCAGCCCATCAGACCCTTACATTATACCACATAATACACCACTGAAGTATTTTTCCACTAGAAATGTTTCACAGTTTTGACCAAACCCTTAAACACATTCATGTTAATATATTTTTAAACAAATTGGCATTTTATTCACAAAGTATGGCTTTATAAAAGAAATAATTTTGTCAAAAGCACAATTCTCCGAGTAAAATCAATTTTGGTATAAAGTTTTCATTAAAACCTATTCGGTTTAGGTGTGGGTTTGTGTCTTTAGGTAATCACTTCAGACACATTTTTTGAGGTTTTTCTCTAAATCTCTGAAGGCCACAAAGCCACAAGCCTTTTGTTAATGTAATTGGAATTTTTACAAAACCACATTAGTGCGAGAACCCTACACCTGGGAGAAATGCTGCAAACTATTATTAATACTTAGTTTATGTATTACTAGCGTCTGTCATTTGCTAAAATAATTGTTATGAAAACATTATTTCTCCATATTGCTTTTGTGTGTTTTTAGAAAGATTTATCCTTACATAGTGGAAAGTTAAGAATATTGACTTGCTTTATCTTTGATGACCAATCTGGAGCTGCTTTGAAATTGTCAGAGTGCTTCTCTGCCAAACCACTCTGTTGGGTATTGATACCACAACAGGGGCCACTGCTTTCAACGTGCAGATTTTTGTGACATTTTAGAGTGTAAACTTATTTCCTTACATGTATGGACTAGAATTACCAAGAAGAGGTACTGCTGATCTAAGCACTTTCAGGACTTTAATCTTGGAAATCTTAAAAATCAGCAGTTGGAAAAGATTAACCCAGCCCATTGTCACCCACTGTACTGAAAAGACATTCAGTTCTTCTCTCATGCTTGTGTCTGGAGGCTGTTCTTTTGTAGATAAGCAAAGAATAAATCCTACGTTCAGCTGTTGGTTTGCAAGCTTATATTTTCCATGGAAGTTGATGCGTTCATCATCTTATTTAGAAGTTTGATCTCAAATACTGGTTAGCCAAAGCTGAAGTTGTAGATTTATACTTTTATCAGTATAGTGATATCTAAGAAAGGCAATTATATATTATATAAGTAGAATGTGTTAGTATTTTAATTGTCTTGGAATCCTAGGGCCTTAGAATATTTGTATGTACCTTAGGGCTTCCATGTACTCCATTTAGAATTACTATTTTTCCATGGTCCCAGTAATATATTCTTTGTCTATATGCTTTGGAAAAGTTGCATTTCTCTGCAACTTGCATGAGAATTATTTGTTTGGTTTTTGTGTAATCTCTTCAGAATTATGTTTACTAACAACAGGAGATTCGGATATGAAGAATTGGCTCTAGCAGACAGTATTAAAGGAATGTAGTTTATTTATTTAAACAGAGCTTGAGAGGGAGGGTGATAATTGTCTAGAATGCATTTGGATTGCTTTGTAATGGGGGTAAAGATTTAAGTCATAACATAATTTTGGTGATTGATCAAAAATATATAAATTGTTCCACTTTGATTTATAAACCATTAAAGTGAAGCGCCTTCTATGTAAAATATCAGGAGGTAAAGCACAGTACATACATTCTGACAGAGCTCGATAAATGTATGTTACTGTGTGATACAGTAGGATTAATCCTGGTTTGTGTTTCTTGTTGTCTCCAACAGATTGAGAGATGTCTGGAGCACAGTTCTTAATCATGTTTCTTGCATAGTATTTATACTGCTTTAGAATATTTTTATTTTTTAGCGTATAGTGTACAAATGAATTATATTGTATTAATTTGAATTAATGCTTCAGTCTGATAGTCTATGGAAGCACTTTTGGAACTTCTTTCCAACTGAGGCATCATTTCTTCTAAGAGGTACAAAGGAAATGCAATTTCATATATTATTCTCTTAAGGCATCACAGAAAAGATAGAGATTTGTGAGGGGGGATGTTGTTGGTTTTGTACATTGAGAGAACCTGTGCAGCTTGGATGATCCTGTTTTGTGCTCTTGTGCCTGCATGTTTTGCTCCCCATGGAAGCTTAAATGATTTCTTAATGTGAACAGTGGTGTTCTCCTCGGGGTTGAAGGGACTTTGGGATTCTTGTTACCGATTTTTGTGAGGCTTCTGAGGTTAACTTGGAAATTTTCAGTCGTCAGATTCCCTGCCAATGTAGACACATAGGATTTTGGGCAGGTTCTTTATCTGTCCTTGCCTTTAACTGTGGTACCTTCATGAAGGTGATTTGGTTCTTCTCTTCCACTGCGAAGTCATTGGTTCTCTGTGTTGATGTCCTTAAGTCTTTAAGAGGTGCACAAATGCTTTGTGGGTTTTGACATGTCAAGTGGGGAATGTTTATTTATTATTCAGAACAGAACACGTATATATGGATTCATGTGGTGTGGGTGACAGAACAACGTAATGGAAATGACTTATTTCAGTCCTTTATCCCTAGGATACTGACAATATTCTATTTGAAATATGTTTAAGTTTTTGTTTTACTTCTAAAAATACACTAGTTTAAGTAGCCTCTGCATTGTGATATATTTATTGGATGTAAAAGTTATATATCTCAGACATTAATACTTAAGTTATATATATACAAGCAATTTTGCATCAGCAATCCTTAATATATGTTTTCTCTAAAACAAGATGAGATTTTACTCAGAATAATTTACAGTGTGAAATACCTTTTGTCAAAACATATTAATTGTTTTAAGTCTGAAATATATAAAATTTTGATACACTCTTGTCCCTGTGGTTCATTGTATTCAACTGGTATTTTATGATTTTCTTTCTAATTTTTTGCTGAGCTTTTAGCTTTTCATACTACAGTGTTAAAATTTAAGGCATTGTAGAGAGGGGAGCATGTGTGAATTTGGAGCTGTACAAACAGTTCCACTTAAAATGCATTACCGAATTACGGTTATTGGAAAACCAAACCAAGAACAGTGGATAGCATATGGACTTTATAGAGAGGCAGAATTATAAATTTTAATTTGGAATCTGCTGTACAAATATTTTGATCTTGATTGACTACAGAAGAAAATGATACAAAGTAGTAACTTATTGGCAATTAATTTCAGAAATGAAATTCTGCCATGATTACTGCAGTCTTAATTGGTACAGCAGGTTCTATGTACAGATGGGTTTTGTTCGGAGTTTGTTTTTTTTTTTTTTAAATGACTTCTTATCTTCATGACTTCTTATACTCTGGATATTTGCATCAGTTTTTCTTTATTTTCTGCTTGTTGCATGGAGCTAGTGACAAGTGATATATTGTACTTTTTAAAATTTTATTTATTTGCTATGATTTATATTTTGGTACATAAGAAGTACACGTATCTCCAAATGCGAGCAATATAGCAATGTTACATAAAACACTATGGCAAAAAGTATAATCAGAGCAGTTCAGGACCACCCTGCTCTGTGCTATAGCAGTTAGAGTACTGAGGAATCTTGGACATTTCCTGGGATATTCAGTTTTCATATGAGATTTTTAAAATGGAAGTTCTGTTTTCTCTTGTTAAGAAGTAAGGAAGAACCCAAGACTATTTTTTCTGGACTGGCTGATTGAAATATGAATTTACATCAATGTTTGAGTAAGATGACTTCCCCTTCTTTCTCGAGTATTGAATATTCTGTATCAGTACATTAACTTCTTGTATTTCATGTGCATGTAATTTTGAAGCATTTTGAGACAGTTCACAAAAAGATATGACAAAAATGAACTGTTTGTTTGTGGAGTTGAACATCTTTTAGATTCTGTGTCAATGCTTCCTTTGTTTTTAAGTCTATGTCTTTAACTTTGTCTTATAAACTTCCAGATAATAACACGTACATAGTAATTTTCATTAAGAAAAAGATCTCACATACAAAGTTGTTTCCTGTTTTAAGATTTATGGATGGGGAATACTTGTGGTTTTGGTTTTTGTTTCTATTCATTTTTGTTTGTTCTTATTTGAGAGCAAGGACATAAAGCTGCCTACAGTATCAGCTAAGAAATGGTCCTCTAATGTATGTTTTTACCATATTAATTTATATGTTTTCATGCCTGTGTAAATGAAGATGTAAATCTTCCCTTTAGCTACGTGAGCACAGCTTCTCTGACATAGTTCTTTAGAACCACATATTTTACGATTAGCAATTAAGGTTGCTAATGACTTGTGTAAGAGAACCATACTGGATGAAACAGAACTTTAATTGCTGTTTTAGTGGTTTTAATATGCTGAGTCCAGGAATCTTTTTCAGTAGTCATGAAAAGAAAAACATGAAAGGGAAATGATAAGACCATCAACTTTTCATAAGCTTTCATTTTCAGAATGTTAAGGTGTGTTTCTATGAAGTTCTTATTAGGAATATGAAGTTAATTGTAAGAGTAGCGTACTTCTGTATGTTTTCAAAAGATTAATGGGAGACTGTTCAGCTGAAATTAAGAATAAAAAAAATGTATATTTGAATCAAAGAATATATATATTATATATTTGAATCAAAGAATCAAAAATACATACATGTTGAGAATCACTATGCACTTGAGTTGCTGAATGTAAGCTGATAGCAGGAGAAATTCACCTTTAACCTATTTAGGAATTTTTTTAAAAGTATCCATTTTAAGATGCAACAAATCTAGTTAGAACTCTGACTAACCTTTTTTTTTTGTAGTTATTTTCATACTGTTCTGAGTTCTGTATGCTGTGGTCTGTTGTTTAAGACATCACAGTGTATGAAAGAAAGGTAAAAATTAAATAAGAATGTTTAATAGTTCTTTGGAAATAATTAATAATCCTTTCAAGAAATTATAGTTGTATAATTTAGGTAATGTGCAATAAAGAAATGTACAAGAAAAACATCAAATTTAGCACTGAATTTATGAAGTTGAATGTTTGCTATTTCAGCAAATAATGGGGTTGGGTTTTTTTGTTTGGTTGGTTTTTTTCCTCTAAACTGTCAGGGGACAGGATGTGAACTTTCACGTTCAAGGTGAGAGCTCTTGGGTTACACTGATTTATGACCTGCCAATAACATATCTCTCCCAAATCCTTCAGACTGTGTCCAGTGTAGGCTTAAATGCTCCTGCCACTTAGCGTAGATAATCTGGTATTTCCCCATCTTCTGCTTATCAAAGTTAAGGTTCACCAATAATCTCTGAAATTACAAGAACAAGGAGGGCATTATTGCATTCCAGTATCCAAACCAGAGTGATTTGTGTGATCTCAGCCATCGCTGCCTACACTGCATCAAGCTTTCCGTGCTCAGGAAGCAATGCAGGTGGTCACCTGTACCACTCCAGGGTCCAGGTCCACTTACGCCTCTTAACCTGTATCTGCAGCAGATATTTCTTAAGCTGCAGTAGATGACCTATTCTTACTATCTCTTTAATATTAGATTTTGAAATCTTAGTTTTCTCAATTCCAGCTGTGCCCACTAGGAAAGAAATGTTTTCTCTGACTCCAAGACATAGGTAATTAATAAGATGCACAGCACTCCAGAAATACAGCTCATTATTTGCAACTCCATGTAGCAGGTTAAGACAGCTGGAGAAATAAGAAGTGGCAGCAGCATAGGGAATATTGCAGAGTGCACTGAAAGAAGGAAAACAGTACTCAAGAAAGGAAAGAGAACTTGTCTCAGAGCTAGAGTCCTTTTTATTTGGTGCACTACGTATCTATGGCGAGGGGCAGGAAGAAGGGAAAAGTAGCTCTAAAGCAACTGATGAAGGTCAGCTGGGCTCTGCAGTGTGTGCTGGACCTGTGCTTTCATGTTACTGGCCAATGTGATGGTTACTGACACGTTGAGAGCAGGCTGAAGGGGGAAGATTGGGACTGAGCTTGGCCGAGTCCCAGAGCAGCGGGTGTCCTTCATCCTAAGTATCTGGGAAGGGGGTTAGAGGTTGGCATTGCACAGCGTTACCAGCCTGGCCACTGCAGCTGTTACAGGGTCTTGGCCAGGCAGGAGCTCTGGCACATCAGTCTCTCTGTCTGCTTCCTTGTGCAATCCAGGGGAGGGACCAAGTCCACAAGTGGGATGCCTGCTTGGTACTAGCCATCCATGCCACCATTTCCTTTCACACGTGACAATCCCAAATATGAGTAAGTGAAAAAGAATGTTGTAAAGGAAATACAAATGAAATCATTCCTAGATTAAGTATTTCTTTTGCCTGTTGAGTGTTCACATCTGGTTGGAAAAAAAAAATTTGCATCATTGTCCAGTTCTGGCTATCTCTAGCACCACATTATATATTTTCCCATAAAATCATAAAAACATTTAGAATTCTTTGTACGCATGCATATGGTTTATTACTGTTTTATATTATCTAAAAAGATAAATGGATATTTTTTGTGGTAATAATTGGTTTTCTCCTTAGCTTGTCTCAATAATTCCTCTAAATAAATTTTAGTAGTACTGCACTTCATTAGTTCTTTAAAAGTAGGTGCCATGTTCTAAAATTTCAAGCGCAACTTTTGAAAGTACAAATAACTCTCATAAAGAAGCCATTTAATCAAATTGCCCCCATAAATTTTGCAATGTTTTATACAGGTGCGTGATATGTAACAGATATAGTTCCTGTTCAAAATATAGCTGTTAGCAATTCCTTAGTAAATAATGAAAGATTATAAATAAAGTTAATTTATGTTTCATTTAGTTATATGCAGTCCTAAAGTATAATATTGAGAAGTTCATGATCATAAAATATAGTAAGATTGCGGATTCTGCCTATCAGTACAAAACAGAGCTGTGGTAGACCCGAAGTACTCAGACCATAATTATATTGCAGTTAGCAGCAGGAAGAATACTGTAAAGCAGTAGAAAAGTACTGTATTTTAGGACTGCCTTTATTTGTTAAATTAATAGACTGGTTCTCAGTTTTGACATTAAAAAGTAATTCTATTCATTTCCTCAGTGTGATCAAGTTTGATTTTAACTTTAGTTATTGCCATTTTTATATTAACTAGAAATAAAACCACTATTCTATTACTGGTTTTTACGTTCTGTTAAGTTTCTTCTGTTAAAAAAAAACCCTGCAGTTGAACTTCGTCAATAATTCACACAGACAAAAAAGTCTGAACTGAGTTTTCAAAGTAAATAAATGGCTTTGATTATCAGAGAAGAGACTTAGTGCTCTGCTCACATTTTTATGTTTTATTAACTATCAACATGTTACTGGTTCTATAATTGGTTTTGATGTTCCTTCCTTTAAGATCCACAGAGTGGGGGTGACAATAATAGCATAACAACTGTAGATAGCCATTACCAAATAACTAGAATTATTGCCAAATCTTATGCTAAAAAGTATATTGATTAAAGGGATTATAGTGGACTTCATACTATAAGGGCATTTGCTAATGAACAGATTTCAAAACATGATAAAATTTGCTTTCCTTTGCTTCAGGGGTTTTTTAAGATTGTTTTAATGGGCTGAGGTTTCATTGGGTTACGATCTCAGTGAGGAGGAAGAGGCTGATAACTTTGTAATAATTATTAAAAATGTGGTTTGTGACATTTTATCAGTATTCAGTTTTGATTTAGTTTACAAGGAACAGACCGTGACCATTTTGATTTTAGAGGAAACTGAGGAATACACTGAAGAACAAGGGCTTTGGTAATCATCTTTTTGAGATATCTATCTGGTAGTTTGGTATTTTCTTTTAGACACATGTATTGGATCTTGAGTGATAAGAGTTTTTTCCCTCAAG
The DNA here is from genome assembly GCF_018691265.1 of Tyto alba. Lineage (NCBI taxonomy): Eukaryota > Metazoa > Chordata > Aves > Strigiformes > Tytonidae > Tyto > Tyto alba. The sequence goes on along the minus strand of NW_024881282.1, from coordinate 73,034,823 downwards.
AATAATTTTATTTCTGAAAACAGCCATTGCTTAACAGGCAGTATTACCCCCAGATCTTATTGCTGTGATGTTTAAAACACAGACCTGGTGCTTTTACTTTTCATACTTCTAAAGGTACTTTTATCCCACAGCACTTGGAGCAAGTTTACCACTGTCTTGTGATTACATAGTGAATAGGATAGTTCTAGAATGCATGTTGATTTATCTAACGAAAATGACATTTTAAAAGTACATTTACTTTAAAAGTACATTCTATACAGCTGCTCGTGTTTAAAGATACATTATATATTGTAGCATAGTTAAGCATGCTATATAAAGTGGTTTAACATGTTTTAGTATATCTTATAAAAACATGTCTGTAAAGTATCATGTAAATTCAAATGCAGTTGAAGTTGTGGAAATGCAATGAGTTAAATTGTAAAAAAGAGTTTGGTAACAAAAATGTTGAGTTTCAAATGTGCTGAAGAATTATTTCAGAATTGTAGTTTAAATACATCAACATAAACCATAAATATTTCATAAAGGATATTAAATACTTATGCTTAGGTCTTTTGCCATAATAAGAAATCAGTTTTTAAATATTTAATTAGATTTTTAATTTTTTCGTGGTATGACACAACAACACTGCTACACGAGCCCCCTATATCCTTTAATTCCAAATTAAAAAAATTCATCCTTCTACTTGTTGGGAAACATACCTTTATTGTTTCCTGAAATGGACCAAATCAGTAAATATGTTAAGCAGTTTTTTCTTGTGATTTTGTATTTCTTTTCTAATTAAGTCCATGTCCTTTAAAAAAAAAAAATAAAATGCATGAAAATTTCAGTGTGGAAGGGATGCCCACAGTGCAATCTGCCACTGAAAGCCAAGCTAGCATCAGAGCTCGAGCAGCCTGTTCAAGGGCTTGTCCAGGCGAGGTGTGAAAACTCCAGTGGATGGATTCTGCGGTCTCCCTGGCAAGCTGTTCAAGCACTCTCATTGCAGAGGGCTTTTTCTTATGACAACTTAGTTTTAACTTGTTACTATTGCCTCTTGGCCCCTCTCTCTTCTTTATAAACCTCACTATATGTAGTGGAAAACTTCTCTCAGGTCCTACCTTAGTCTTCTCCCAGCTGAAAAATCCCACAGTTTCCTCACACTCTCCCGGTAAACATCTGCTGCAGCCCCCTAACCATGTTAGTGGCCCTGTGCTAAAATCTCTTACCTTTTTCTTGTACTTGGTGGGAGGGAGGAACAAATCTAAGTAGTACCTCAGTCCTCCTCTGCTATGGATAGTACCTCTTTCCCCAGCTGTTACTCCTACGTACGGAGACTTGTGATTTCTCAGGGCAGACTTGGTCAGTCAAGACTGAGGCAAAAAAAAAAAAGGTATCACTGTTGTTTCATTCCCTATGATGTTAAGGTTTTTACCACTTTGAAAATACTCTTTTTTATATTTTGAACAGTAGTGAAAGTAAACAGCGATTTGGTGAGGAGGTGGGGAGGGAGGAATAGTTGTGGTTGGGGTATTTGATGGGGTTTTGGTGTTTTTGTTTGAATTTAATAAAGTTATTCCATAGATGAGGAATTAACTGTTGATTGTACATCCCTCAAATAGCTGTGACTGTTCCCCAGTAGGGAAGAAACCTGCTGCTGCCTGAATGGCTCTGACAAAGGGAGGCTGGAAATGCCTTTCCGCAGTGTGGCACGAGAGGGCAAATGTACAGACTGAACTGAAGTGCTGGCAGGCTGGGCCGTGTGGCTGGGCCTTCGTTCAAGAGATGAATACAGCGATTCAGCGCAGGAAGAGTCCGGTGAAACTCGGGCGCTCTATTTGCCAAATGCAAAGGGTGTAATTTTGAGAATGTTTGTTGGAGATGTAACCAAAAAATAAGCAAACATTGGACTGAGACTTTGGAAACCCCAGCTCTGATGATGATCTACTGGCTTCCCTGATTCCTCAGCCAGGTCACATCACAACAGCATTTAAATTAGGCAGAAAATAAAATTCTTGCAGGAATATTTTACAAATACTGCTTTTAGGACTCAGTTTTCTTGTCCTGAAATATACTAGGCAGTTTATCAGGAATGAGTTTTTTATGGTAAATATCCATTCGAGTTCATGATTCATCATATTCAAAGGGTGTCTCATATTTTAATTCTGAACATGGATAGGAAAATGAATCTCAACATCTAGCATGGATACCTTATTTACACATGGATTCTAGTGGGTCCTGCTTTATCTGTTGGAGAAAAAATAAGAATAATGAATAAAAATAAATGAATACCCTTGAGTCACTACTGTTGAAATCATCTTTGCTCTTTTGTAAGTATAAATGCTAAATTGAGGAGGTTCAGGTAAACTTGTCAGGTGGATTTGTAAATATGAATTAGCATATGTTTATACATTTCTTCAAATCCGGAGACTAAGGTTCTTTTTCTTTTGGTTTTGGGGATTTTTCACTGGGGGGAGGAGGGGAGCTGTTTGTTTTCAAAGAATGCTCCATATTCAGATAGCAATAAATGTGACATGATTTTCTTTAGCAGTTAAAGAAAATAAAATTTTCTTTAATAGGTTTTTTGCCAAGTTCTACTTTATTTTTAACAAGATGTAAGATTTATTTCTATCTGAGCCAATTTTTAAACTCTTTAATAGATCACAGGAAGATAAGCCTTATCTTTAGAAAATTACTCAAGTAGTGTATCTTTGGACACTTACTTCACTTGGATGTATAGCACATATTCACTAGTCAGTATCAGTCTTAGACTGTGATGAGCAATTAAGGAACGGGTCTTTTCCCTTAGTAACAGTGGCAAAATGCACACCCAAACAGAATGGACTTGGACGGTCTCAATGCATTACTTTGTAATTTATTTTTATATTAAATTCTGATGGGAATTGTTAAGAAGTTTGCAATTAATAATAGAAGTATTAAACAAGTTCTTCACCAATAGTCCCATTCCAGATTTGAGCTGCATGTTAAATTATGTATAGTATCACTATTGAAGACGTAGTCTTCACGTGTTCAATGAAGCATGTAAAGTTGAATGGTTTGAGTTTTCCAGCCTTAAGCCTGGAGCACCTGCTTTCTCCTGCTGTTGTACTGTGTCTCCTGGGATAAAAATCATGTGTTTGGTCTGGTTCTCCATGGGCCATTTCCAAACAGTCCTCTGAAACTGTAAATTTCTTTTAGAAAATGTGTTTTGTTCTTTAAGATAATGTGCCTTCAGTGCTTTGGAAATGTAAATGGAACAAAATGAATACGAGTGACTTATTTGATCTCCTTTTTTAGTCATTGAGCAGTTATTTGTTTGTAAGAGTGACAGCTATGTAGGTTTTAAGAAAATAAACTCTATTTTTGCAGTCATTTTCTGATATGCATATCCTGTATGATCACCTATCCATCAAAACTGAATATATAAGCAGAATTCATTAATTTACAATAATTGGCTGTGTTTCACAAACGTGAAGCAACATTTTCTAGTTTGAAAAACATGTACAATTGCCACAGAAACAGTCAGTGAAGTGGACCAAATATGTGACCAATGTAGAATCCAGCTTTCTAATCTCATGCTGAAACAGTTTAGCTTTCATTCACTAGCTGTTGGATCACTTAGTAGTACCTTCTGTACAGGCAGATATTGGTTGCAGCAAGTGATGTTCTGCAATGTACAAGTGCTGAGGTCTGCTAGAAGGCTTGTGGTTCTCCAGAGGCTATAGGGTTGGTTTAGGACAAATTTATTTGAACAGTAGCCCAAAGGAAAGCCAAAACACTGCTCAAGCAATATCAATCATTTATACCAGTTTGCATCAGAAGTCTGACCCAGCAAAGTCTTGGCACTGCAAACAGTAAAAGATCTAATTTCACAAAACTCACTGAATTAACTGCTGTGTCCTGGAGCTGGTTGAAAGTTACTTTTGTAAAAAGAAGAAAAAAAAAAAATTAATGAAGGTAGACATTTATCATCTCTCCACACAACCTTCCTACTCTGCACTGCTAATTTATTAATTACAGTTATCAGCATAACTGTCAAATAAGTCGACAGAAAAAAAAAAAAAAGTGGGATTTTGGCAGTTGTATAACACTTTATTAAAAATGTGTTCTCTCAAGTGTAATAGAGGCAATCTCTTGCTAACTCTGTTGTATTACTACTTATTATTTGTAATTAAATATATAGTACTGCTCAGCTTCTATCCTTTCTTGTTTCATATTACAAGAACCAGTATAGCCAGACCATGAAATAGATTAAGCCAAAATTATTCTCTCACACACAAAAAAAATAATTTCATGTTCATTTCTGCTCCTCGCTGTTTCCTAAACCACAGAATCCTAGCTAAAGGTTCCTACAGCCATCTTCCATGAGAGCAGTTGCAGAGGAGGGAGAAGAGGGGACAAGGGAAATAAGATCCTTATGAAGAAGAATAATTTCACTGTGTACTTATATGTGATATTGCAGGATTCTGATTTATATCAAGATAATGGTTGTGGTTTTAATTTAATTGCTGCTCTTTAGAATAAATTTAGCAAACATATTAATGCAAAAATATACATATGTACGTGCTCACAAATATATGCACATATGCAAATGTGCAAAAATTGTCTGCATTTTTACTGCAAAAATAGAGCACCTAGAAGATACAAGAAGGCCTAACGACTGCTCTTATTCCTACGATTGCTTTGTATCTCCCATCATAAAATTCCACATTCAGTTTGTTGTGATGTAACTCATCCAAAAGCTTCCCTTTTGCTACTTTGCCACAGCTTAAATTTTAAGGAATGTTTTTGTCAAAACAATTAAAAGTATGACACGGGATCTCCAGCCAGTCTTTTATTTGGAAAGTTTAAAACATGAACTTCATATTTGTCCTAAGGTGGCTTTTCCATCACATTTGAGGGTTTGTGACCTTTTGGGTCACCAATTATTTAAAAAAAAAAAAAAAAAAAAAAAAAAAAGTAACTTCCCAACTTTGGTCAAATTATGACCCTTATAAAATTGTCATTTACATGAACTCGGGAAAGAATTTGAGGTAGTTGATCTTCCAAAGAGTCGTCTCACAGCTGGCAAGTTTCAGCATAAAGGTGAGGATTTGAAACTTTGTGCTGCTGTGCGTCGTGATGGATTTTGGTGCCATCATCAGAACTGAACATACAGGAACTGTCCCAGTGAGCTCCTCATTACCTCTATTCCTGGACATAGGCTGCTTGGAAATTAATTTTGCCTAGGCCTAATACAAGAGGGAGAAAAAACTGAGCTGTAGGAAGATACTTTGGGAAAAGAAACTAAAAAAGAGTGGGAAACCAGGGCTAAGAATCGACGTGGGAGTTGGAGATGGGAGTTGACTGTGACTGACTGAAAAAGTAATTTATTTTGTAATTTTTCATGTGTAAGTAGAAAATTAGCTTATCTTTGCATCAGTGTCAGGGACTTCTCCCCAGAATGTCAGGGAAAACACCTGAAGTGACTGGGAAGTTTTTGTCAAAAGTTACAGAATTTGCAATCAATCATAATTTTGAGTATGTATCCAATTATATAACTTGGTACCCTGGAGCACAACAATACTATGGACAGGCAATGACACAGATCCTCTTGGCCATTCAGTGATGGGATGGTGCTATCATTGGGATTTGATTGTGTGCATCACTGTTCAGCGTAGAGCTACAATGCTGGAGTTTTGGCCAACAGGAGATTGGGCATATTGGCAGATACCATGTTACTACAATAAAACATATACCCTACAAAATCAGGAATCCGCATTTTAGGACCTTTTAAAATTAATTTTAAATTACCGTTTGGAATATACAAGACACACCTGGAAAGAAGCAGCACCAGAAAGATATTTTTCATGTTTGCATGTGAAAAGACTAATTAGGGAAGAGAATTTTAGCACACCTGCAACGTAGTCAGAAACTTTGCTTTATCTATAGCTAGCTGCCTCTTACCCACCTGATAAGACGTTCTAAAAACATGTAAGTTATTAAAAATTAAATTAATGTTTTATAGCTCCTTAAAGAGGAAGTGTAGGTATTTCTCTTTTTCATACCTAACATACGGATATTGAAAGGATCTGGGCAACGGAAGTTACGAACTGAAAGTAGGTTGAAGATCATAAATGTGGAAGATACATGTGGAAATTTTAAAGAACTATATACAAAACGATATGTGAAAACTTCTAGAGCTTGGTCGTAATTGGCAAGTATCTCAATTGCCAGCTATGAAACGAATATACTAACACTGTTTACCTCTTAGAATTCTAATGGAATGATTCTGATACATTGTGTGTGAGTTCTTGTTTGTCTGAGCAAGGGGTCTCCATCCATGATCAGGGACACCAGTAGCAGTTTAATCATACAAGGGCAAGTGCGGGTACATAGAATTTATACACATGGGCATTACTGCTTTCTTTCATTCATAGTATTTACAGAGCAAGTGAGTTCACACTCTTTTTTTTTTTTTTATTGTTATTTTTCTCAGTATTAAAAATAGCCATGATTCATCTACAATTAGCTGATTTCTGAACTGAAAGATTGAATAGCAAGTATTTCTATAAAAGTTACAGGAAAATCACTTAAAGCTGATGGGATCTCAGATTTGTTTGGGATACTGAGGTGTTACATGAGTGATTGCTTATAAATAATCATTGTATAAGTAACACATTCCTATTACACTGGTATTTGAAAAAATATATTTTTTTTTTTTTTCTCTCCATCTAGGAATTGCTGATATTTTTACAAAATTTGCCCACAGTACACTGGGGAAATGAAGAAATTAGCGTACTCCTAGCAGAGGCCTACAGACTGAAGTTTGCATTTGCAGATGCCCCTAATCATTACAAGAAATGAATATAAGGAGCCAGAAATCATTAAGACCAATGTGTTCTGCAGTATTATGGCATCTGTTGTTCTGGTTGTGCTTTCAACTCATTGCTCTTTCATTTGAATTAAGATGACCATTAAAATTCTGTTAGAATTTGCAGAATGAGAACAGAATACCAAAGAAATGGACAAAGCAGGATATTGAGCATTGAATGAACTTAAAAGTGAACTTTTTAGCTCAGCATGAAAAATGAGTCATAAAATTTTTTTCTTTTTTTCTCCATCTTTAGTTAGGAGAACTGCAATCTAATTTATGTTGAGCAATTTTTGTATGTACCTAAGACTTATAAATGCGTATGGATTGATTTGTCATTTCTTCAGTGTCACCTATCATGACTTTATCAGCCAGTTTTGGTCAGTAAAAGTTACTTACTTTGAATGGAAAAAAAATAATTTTTCATAGACGTATAGACCATATGAGACAGCAAGGCCTATGTTTTGAGATCTGGTTATAACTCAGAAGACACTGATATTCACGCACCATCTGTTGTTTTTCCATGGAATTACATTAGAATACTTCAATAATACAAGAATATAGAAGTCTGCAATGGAAATTGGTGGCATTTTTCTAAGCATTACTCAGTCTTGCAGGGTGCTTTAGAAGCTTTTTCGCTATATAAAGGAGTTACTTAAAGCTGAAGTCTCATCTACAACACTAAAAGAAATCCCTCTGTATATTTTTGAGTGTTTTTAAAATATCAAATGAAATAGAAGATGTGGTCTTGTCAAAGTAATTAAAGCTTTTTCTTTCAATGCCTTTCAATTTTTCAGCATGAAAGTTCACTTTTAAGAAATGTATTGAGCAGCTTAGTTTACAAAGCAAGATATATTTTTACCTTAGTTGTTGCCTTATTCTCCATTTCTAGCATGTTAGAAAAGGAAAATTAATATATCTTTCCAAAGCTTATTTGTTAAATAATTTACTACTTTTTTTCTGATTATTCAGAGGGAGTGAGAAGATAGTTCCCAATAACAGTAACTATATACTCAGATCACTCTTGTGTCATTAGCAGAATAAAAATCCTCTATGACTTTATAGAATTAAATTAATGTTTCTTCATATAATCATGGGATACAGAATAATTTCTTAAATCTTACATCATTTAAGTGCACTACTTATTTTCAAGAAATCTTTTCAGTTAAGAATTTTGATATTGCTCTGTTGGATGTAAATAACTCATATTAATTTGTGCCTACCCTATACATACAGGTTATTAAGGGTGAGGGTTGAAATAAGCAATATACTGGAAGATCAGAATTGTTATTCCTCACTTCAATTCTCAAGTGGCACAACATTGCACGAAAAGTGTAGTGCACTTTTAAGTTTGGGAAATAAAAGATCTTCAAGAGGTTTCCTCTTATGACTTGTTATTGGAAGACTATTTTCAAGTTCTTAAAAATATGTGGATACATATTTTGAAGAAAGCTTTCTAGATGTGTTATTACTTGTTTTAGGGGCCTTAGTTATTGACACTGACTTTGTAATACTTAGGTGTTTCAGGGTAAATAGAATAAAATACATTTTTAACAACATGTGATTATGAGCTCTGTATTTTAAAATCATATGTAATCTTTGGTAGAAGAGGAAAAACTGAATTAATTCAGAAGCAGGAGTGTTTGGTGACTAGGATGCATTTGTGTTCCACTGATGTCAGCTGGGCGTTTCAGTTGCGATGGATACAAGATCAGGCCTCCTAGATTGCTGCATTTGTGCCTCAAGTATGTAGTGAATCTGTGTTTCTTAAATGTCCCTATACTATTTTCTATAACTTCAGTTCCTGGTCTAGTGTATAAAAATTTATGTTTACAAAGAATGTCATCTTGTGCCTAACAGAATGTCTACCAATAACAGAATAAAAAAACCCTGAAATTTATGACCATTTGCTTTTAACTTAGTATCTACAATCATTTGTTAATAGAAATGCATATTATTGTAATGAGAGAAGACACACAGCATTAAATGTACGATGTTGTAAGGGTTTTCTATAATTAACTTTTTTTCTATTAAGATGTTATTTAGGTAGCTACATGTAACATTGAAGTTTGACCCAAAGTTGTCTGCTGTGTCAGATGCTCTTGCATAACATTTATGGGACTGGATATATAAAATTAACTTCATTGGGTCCACATAAGTTGTCTGCCATGTCTTCCAAATTCAACAGGTACCTCTTACTTCTCTTGGAAGAAAGTATTACCATTAGAGGTCACATTTACTATTGTGTCTGTGTCAGAAGTTGAGTATTGTACTTGAGCACATTGCTTTTTAAGGATAGTGTGAAGTTTCCTATAAAAACAATGCATATTTATGTAGATATAGACTTTTCTGGAAAAGATGATGCAGATATATAAATAACATTTATATATCTATACAGATAGGAATAGTTTTCAGTAAATAGAAGGCCAACATTTATGTAAAACTTCAAATTTTCAATACTTTAAGATTTACATAAAGTACTTCATTTTATTAAAAAAAAAAACCACCTTACATTTAAAAATTCTACATCTCAGGTAAAATGTCATTCCAAACAAAATATTACATAGAAAATGAAATAACATTATTACATCCCATGTACTTATTTTTTTCAAAATTCAAGATTCAGAATATTATAAAATTCCTTTGTTGTATGTATTTTCTTATGAAGGAGGCATCTTGACACATCAATAGTGAAACCAGTTAGTAATTTCCTAGAACTCATGTGAAATACTGAAACTGTAGTGTCTAAAATGCGTGTTAAAGAATTTCTGTAATAAAAATTTAAACAAGAATGTACAATATAAAAAGATTTATGACTACAGTATTTGAAAAATGTAAATAATAGATTAGTTAACTATGTAAATACAGTACATGGAGTAGGATAGAAATGTAAGTTGAAATCTTATGTAACTCTGTAATATGTTATAAGAAATTAGTTTCATTATTTTTTGGCTCAGTTCCTTATGGAAGGGCCCATGAATTTATTTGTAACTTCAGAACTACAGAATAGAAGTATCTGAAGTTCCATTGTATGCTTCTGACAAATATTAACACTGAGGCACTGGTTAAAACTGTAAAACTGATGAAAGATGAGGAAATAAATGCATATTTATGAAGTGCTATATCGAGTGGAAAGCTTTTTTTATTGCTTTCATCAAGCACATTTCATACTACATCAAAGCATGTTTCTGGTATGTTTATGTTTTATGGTCTCAAAACCCTGTATCACAAGAGCAAATGTAGTAGCAAACCCTCTGTTCTCAGTTACATTTCTTCAACTCGCTGCCCATGTATCTTGTAGATCTTGCAAGTTAGTACACAGTCAACTTCCAAAAGTATGTCTGCATATACCATATACATACAAGGTACTGAGCATTTTCTGCAAAAAGCAGATGAAGGTAGATTTGACACCACAGCAGAATTAAACCAAGAGGTGGGTGGAGCAAATCAGGGCAAAGCAAACAAAGAAGGTACAGAATTCTGTACATCTCTGGAGGTGAGGAAGCAGAGGAAGCTTCAGCTCCGTGGGGGCAGACAGTGAAAGGTAGTGTTAGGGTCAATAAGATCTGGAATTTTAAAGAAGATTTAAGTAGATTAACAAGCAATGAGAGACACCCTGTACATACAGGAAGCTTGAGTCCCTTATGTCAAGGATGCTAGTGGGAGACTTCCAATAATCCAGCTGAATCTGGTGAGAAAATAGGCAGGCCTGGTTATATGGAAGGCAAAGTTAATAACTTCCCTGTTTAAAACTCCACACAGCATTCAGGGGAAAAGAGACCTAGGGATGCAATGGGCAATCTTTCTGCAATGTGCTTGAGTGACGATGAATTGTAATCATGCTGGTTTCTCATCTTGAATGAAATTTGTGTTTCTTTATCTGCTATAATCTTCTGAAGATCCTGCAGAAAATCAGCAAGGGGAGATTTTTCAAATTACTCTTTCAAAAGCAGAAGAGATCAAGAAATTGAAGTAAAGGCCCCAAGGTCTCACAAGGAATGTGCTGGGAGACGTAGCTGAAAGCTATTTGTTTCTTGATTTTCTTGTACAAAAGCAGTCCTGGATAATTTTTTTATGTCCTAGGCAAATATCCCACAGATATAAATGTGAAGTACAGCACAAAGGACTTCCCAGGGATCTGATCCACATTTCAGGTCGCTTCCTCCTTGGAAACAGAGTGGGGCGGACGGTAAGTGCTTTGTAGTGCTTTAAATTCTTTGGAGATGGGAAAAGGAGGCAAGGTAGAAGAGCTGCCAGTCCAGCAATCACTCAGGCAGGATGCTGTGCCATGGGAAAGAACTCCAGCTCGAGTGCTTCTAATCACTGTATGATGGAGTGAAGTTCCTCAGCAATTTAATTCCTGGTCATTTGCATTTTTATAAGTTAAAGCTAAAATCTTGCATCCCATCTAATTCCTTAAGCTTAGTGTAGCTGAGACAGCACTGGAGTAAATAATTAAATTGCTATGGCACCATATCAGAGAACCTTTTATCACTTCAAAGTCTTCTGTATGTACCCCACATTTGAGTCAAGACATGTTCCAGAACTGAGAGGCTGAGGGAGATGTGATACTACAGAAAGCCTCTCAGAGACAGGTGCTCTGAAACTTAGGACTGATTTTTTTTTTTTTTTTTTTTTCCCAAAAGAATTTCCTACAGGCTTCTGAATGAGAATTAATCTACACAGTCAGTAAAGCATAGTTGTTTGAACTGGACTTCCACGTTTCTGCTTGTAATCAAGCTTCCTCAACACAGGAAATTAAAGACTGGATTTGCCACCAGTATGTACAGAGATCCTCAGAGATACCTACAGAGACACTTGTGCTCCAGGCTCTAGCTTAAAATTCTGAACTACAGTACAAGCATTAATTTTGTTCCTAATACAAAATTAACTAGAAATATAAGTCAGAAGGGGGCATAATTTCTAGCAGAAGTCTACTGTAATGTCCAAAGGCTATGTCTGCCTTTGTTATCAGATTAATCAAGATTTAATGTATATATTTGCTTTGATTTTCCTGTTGCATATCCTTCACAACTGAGATTTTATTTCTGTGAGATCTGGATTTTGGGGCCCAATCCACTTTATCCCAGAAATTTTTTATCCAACCATCACTTACCTCTGCCTACTCAGAGATCCTCATGGGAAGAAGAACATTTTGAATTTCAGAGCAATAGAAGAAAAAACAAATGGAGAATAGAAGAGTTTTATTCCCATAAATTTCTGATTTCCAGAAGGGATTAGGTAATGCACCTCTTCGGGTATTTGAACAACTTCATGTTCAAACTCAGGATTCAGAGTCCAACATAGAGCTTTTTGAAATTCAGGTTATCTATTTTCATGTATTTCCATCTTCCTCCAGAAAGAACTGAGATTTACAGTGAACAGTTCCTGCTACCAGCCCATTTGATCAATTCTGTTCACTCTTTTAGCAACAGCAGAAATACAAAATACGTAGCTGTCATGACAGCTCGCAGGAGGTAACAAGATGTCCAGGCTTATCAATAGTTAGATGGCTATCTCACTCATAAAATGTCATTTTAACAACTAAGGCAACTCAATAGACTTTGCAATTTTTCATCACTTTTGGTCTAAAAATAAGTCAGTAACTCCAGCTCAAAGCAGTGCTTGTAGAAGCACTGTTAGACTGTAGCTAACAAAAGGCTATATATGTGGAGAAAAAAATTTAGTCCTATACCTACCTGATCAAACAAAACTTTATCCTGAGACATCATCGAGTATTTGCTGCAACTTTATAGAATATACTATCACATACTAAGTTCAGCTTTCACATGCATGAAAGAATAAAGTTGGCATATCAGTAAAGAAAAGGTTTTGTCGTTATATTTTTTTCCCAGATATTTTATCATTATTGCATCAGTGAAAAATTTTATGTATGTTTGAAAAAGGAGTACATTTTTCTCCATTGCTGTCATCAAAATACAGGGTGGCAGACATCTTCATGTTCAGGTGAAGCAGCCATTACATTCTCAATACAGAGGCTACTCAAGAAAACTTACGTGAACGTTTTGATGGTAAGGGCCAGCCTGTTGTTGAATGTTCACAGTCATCCTCTGTGATGTAAAAATTGTGATAATTCAAAACATGCTGGCTAATACTACTTCTGTTATCCACAAAAGCATAAGAAAAAATCCATCTTTCCCTTTCCAAGGACACCTGTTTGTGGAAACTTCTATTCATTGTGGAAATGCTCTGAAAATAATATCAAATATGCTGTCAGATCAATTCAAGTCATCTGCTGGAAATTTTGCAAAATTTGACACTGTCACACATGACATCCTTGTCTCTAAATTGAAGAGACATGTATTTGATGGATGGACCACTTGGTGGATAAGAAACTGGCTGAATGGTCGCACTCAATGTGTTGCAGTCAATGGCTCAATGTCCAAGTGGAGAGCAGTGACGAGTGGCATTCCTCAGGGGTTGATACTGGGACTGGTGCTGTTTAACGTCTTTGTTGGTGACACGGACAGTGGGATTGAGTGCACCCTCAGCAAGTTTGCTGTCGACACCAAGCTGTGTGGTGCCTTTGACATGTTGGATGGAAGGGATGCCATCCAAAGGGACCTGGACAGGCTTGAGAGGTGGGCCCGTGTGAACCTCATCACATTCAATAAGGCCAAGTTCAAGGTCCTCCACATCGGTCAAGGCAATCACCAGTATCAGTACAGGCTGGATGATGAATGGATTGAGAGCAGCCCTGAGGAGAAGGACTTGGAGATACTGGTGGATGAAAAGTTGGACATGAGCCAGCAATGTGGGGTTGCATCCCAGAAATCCAACCATGTCCTGGGCTGCATGAAGAAAAGCGTGGCCAGCAGGTCAAGGGAGGTGATTCTTCCCCTTTACTCTGCTCTCATGAGACCCCACCTGCCATGCTGTGTCCAGCTCTGGAGCCCCCATCTTAAGAAGGACATGGACCTGCTCGAGAGAGTCCAGAGGAAGCCACAAGGATGGTCGGTGGCTGGAACACCTCCCTTCTGAGAACAGGCTGAGAGAGTAAGGCTCTGGGGAGACTTTATAGTGGCTGTCCAGTATTTAGAGGGGGCCTACAGGAGAGATGAGGAGAGACTCTATCAGGGAGTGTAGGGATAGGACAAGAGGTAATGGTTTTAAACTGAAAGAGTGTAGATTTATATTAGATATAAGGAAGAAATTCTCCACTATGAGGATGGTGAGACACTGGAACAGGTTGCCCAGAGAAGTTGTGGCTGCCCCCTCCCTGGGAATGTTCAAGGCCAGGTTGAATGGAGCTTGAAGCAACTTGGTCTAGTGGAAGGTGTCCCTGCCCATGGCAGGGGGGGTTGGAACTAGATGATCTTTAAGGTCCCTTCCAACCCAAACCATTCTATGTTTCTGTGATTCTAAAAGCAATTGTAGCCAGCAAAGGATAGCTCAATCCAAAAAGCAGTCCCCAAGAAAAATAGTAAGCACAAAATAATTGGTCTGAAAGGGGGATATCTGTGGACAGCATAAGAATGTTGGTTAAGTAGTTACTTTTTTATATTTATACAAGTCATTACCTCCCCAGTTTTACAGTATGTTGGAAGTGTAGACATCTACAGATGAGCTTGGCACACACTCCTTTTGTAGGTGATGGAGAAACAAGTCCTTCCAGGTGTCATCACCCCTGCCTCTGAGTAGACCTCTGAACCATGCCAAGTGAGTGGCACCTGACAAGTTTATCTGTCTCTCCACTGGCACTGAAGAAGTTTGGGGAACAAGCCCATACCTAGATGTCATCATTGTTTTTGTATTTTGAAGTGACTGCTAGAAATTTGAATCTGAAACAGCATTTCTGTACATACATTAGAATCACAAATTCTCTCGGATACATTCTGAAAATGCACACTTGAAGTTCAAATTTTATGTTCACATGGCCCAAATAAACTATAATCTGAAGGACACATTGACTTGTTTGTTGCAGCTACTATACTATAACATCAACCTTAGGTAAGCTTTAGCTCCAGCTAAATAGCGGTTCAACCCATTAGCTTACTGTTTATATTTGCTATCTTTCCTGCTGTGAATAAACTATAGCCCTGTAGCACAGCCAGAGATAAAACTTAGTATACTTGCATGCAAATTGAAATGAATGGAAAAAGAAATGTTGACAAATTACTTCATTTGTAAATGCAATTTTTGCACTGGGATCTTCTTCCTACCATTTGTTATGTAAATAAATATTATAAGCTGCTAAGCAAAATGTATAGGACACAATTTTCCATTCTGTCTAACCAAAAGTAATAGTAATGGTAGGGTTTACTCTTCCAATTTAAGTAGTGTCCAGACTATATAATCTGTTTTCCAGACAGTGATGAAGATAAAGATCCTACCTCACAGAATGGACTGTGCATTTGTTGGTGTCCTGAGTGAAAGTACTGAACAGTACAGGGGAGTGTTTTTTGGAATGGTGATACCTGACAAGGTGTGAGGACTTGAGAAATGTCCAGAGGAGATCCTGTGTAGTTGATGAGATTCCCAAGCCACAAATTAGTGTGAAACTGTGTTCATTTCATATACCTGCATATTTCCCTGGAAAACAGAAACAGTATGTCAGCAACAAAATGGCCTGATTGTGTCCTGACTGAATGTGTTTTTTAAAAAACAGCAAAACCCACCAAAAAATTGGTAACCCACCAGTAACATATTATAAATCCGTGGGATAAACAGAATGACTTCACTGTTGTGAAATTAAGCTGTTAAAGAATACCAATATCAAGCGACAGAATTACCAATCGAAAAATTGGGGGCTACTGCTTAATTTTAGCATGATTCCAATAGCTAGCTGAAAATTACTTGCACATGATAGGTGACATACAGTTTTTCATATCAGAGGTTAGACTAGACTGAAAGCTTTTTTAAACACTGCATTCATTTTTATGAATGGGGTTGTCTTGTTTTTCCATGTTAGAAGAAAAGGCAAACTTTGGAACATAAGGCTTCAGAAATGCCAAATATCCATCTCTTCCTCTCTGTATCAGAGCACAACTAGCCCACTTTAAATGATTGTTCCTTAACTAAATTAATAACAGTAATCTCTCATCTTGCTACTTGCATATATTGATTGTGTTTTACACAAATTTATTGTGAAGTATTAGTGTAGAAAGTTTCTGTAAGACAGCAGTAGTACTTTCTCAATTTCAAATTATCAGGTAGATCTAGGGGAAACTACATCAAGTTTTATTGAGCAGGAATATTTTGAAGATGCATTTTTTCATTCTGAATTATTGCTTTCAGTTCATTCATCAGTCTTCTCTGAGCTCTTCATGTAGATCCTGTTATACTTCTTTATGACAGACAGGATAACTCCAACTTTGATCTAACTTAGGAGATACCAGAAATGGCTGGAAGAAAATTATGGTTAGAGGGAATAGGTACTGTAATTGGTAATGTACCATGGAACTCGTCCCAGGTACCTAGCCAGTATCTATACCAAATGGATTAATATCTCTACAATGAATAGAAGTTTGGTTTCAAACAGCATAGTTTGGGGATCCTGAGGCCCAGCATGTATAAGAATATGTATCTTGGACAATCTCTTGGTAACTAATAAATACTACCAGCTATATTTTAAAATTAATTCAAAAAAGAACCTTTGGGAAACATTTGTGTGTACTTCTGAATTTTTGTCAAATCCAATTTTTTACCTTAAGTGTTAGAACTGTAAAAGTATCTTCCTGATCTGTCATATTATGTGGTAACTTTATATTGTGTACAGTCAATATATTTGAGCATTTAGTAATACCACAGACTTCAATCCCTACTTTTATAGAGACTTCTTTATAAGCTTTTTTTTTCCTTTTGGCTTTTAAGACATACTAACAGGAGCTGCAGAATGAGGAAGTGTTACAGCATCAACTTCTGGTTTATTGAAAAGCAAGTGATTTTAACTTCAGAAGTAATTGGTATGTTTCTTTCTTGGTTATCCTGAGTGAAAGTAAGTGTAATTTCAGGATCTGAAATCAGGTTCTAATACTGAGATTTTTTTTTATTAGAGGAAAGAAACAAATTGGAGTAAAAAAAAAAAATAAATACTTATAGGTCTGAGGCAGCCCACAGCTTAAGAGCTGCCAGTGTCTGAATGGAGTCTAAATATTGCTTATGTTTAAAGTGCAAACTAATTTCCTCTCTAGAGAAATGAAGTAGCTTAAAGCTGTGAAAATCCCATACATGAACAAGACTATTAAAAAAACTGCCAGTTAAGACAACTGATGGAATAAATGCAGCAGAGGAAGAAGATTGAAATTTATGGTGACTAGGCAAAATAGATCAATGGAAACAAAACATGTCTGGCATTGCCCAACCTACAATAGGAGATAAAGAGAAATAGCCTGAAAACCATCCAAGGACAAAATGGTACACTTTTTTGAAGAAGAAGAAAAGAGGAAAAGAAGAAAAGGCAAAAATTAATCTGATTGAATAATCTGTTGAAAGGAAAGCAGTCTAATACATCTCTAACCCAAATAAAGATACTGGCATCATTTGTACTGCCATGGAGAGCAGTACAAAGAAAGAGGGAAGGCAAAGCATATTTTAAGGCATCGATGTTGTCATCCAAAAAGGTTTTATTCACAGTGCCCAATTTTAAGCAGCTAGTGTGCTGCCTACATTACTTAGCTGATCTCTTTAGGTTGCTTCTAGGGACCATGAAGAGACAGAGATACAGACAGCTGACAGCCTCTAACCTATGTCCTGCTCCAGTCACTCTGGGGAAGAGACATGCTAAGAGCTGAGACGGAGTGGTCAGCCACATGAAAACTGGCAATAGGAATACCTACTCCTCCCACTCCATGCCATTTCTGAGGGGAAATATAAAGAAATAGCTGGCTTAACTCTTCTGCGATTTGAACTAGAATTCTCTCCAGGAGTTTTCCTTGTCAATAGAGTCACTCTTGGTCATTTAGAGACTCCTGTATTATAGCTCTGTAATGTAGGCACCTTACAATTTACTGATATGTTCTAATATTTCAGGAAGAAACTCAGACTCTTGAAAAATGCAGTAATTTACATTGTTAGACACAAATACTGATGGCCACTATTGTGATTCAGTGTTTTGTGGTGAATTGATGCAGGGATGGTGTTGTCTAAATCAAAGTATGTAAAAAATAAAAGATTTCTCAGTGCTTCTAGATAAACTCTAGTCCTTCCCTGAAATTAAAATGTACATCTGGCGCTACACTACTTCAAAGAAGTTTATGCAAAATGACAGTTACCTTGAAACATTTCTTTCTTTACCTAGCTGTATTTGACAGGAATTTTACCGATTTATGAAAGGTGTATGTACAAAATCTTATCAAACCATCCTTGGGAATAGCAAAAACTCTTGGGGAATGTACTCATTTGTTTCTTCTGACTCAGCTTCACTGCATAAGCAGAAAAACCAGGTGGGGGGAGCCAGCCCCACTATTTTAACTGCTATCTGTTTTGTAAGTCTAAGCTTCTCCCTTTTTTTCCAAATTAAAAATGTTATCAGTAAATTCTGGATGATTGAAAGAGAGTTTTAGCAGAGTTACTATTTGACAAAATTAAAAAAAAAAAAAAAAAAATCTCCAAATCTCTAGAGAGTTGTCTCCAGTCTCCAAATGGTATGGCTGTAAAAACACTTCAGAGCTGGTACACGGGAGGGCGCATCTATCCTACAATTCAAAAGAGCCAGAAGCCACACTCTTAGCAATCAGGTCCTGAGCAGTAACCCTTTATTTCTGAGCATACAAAAGAAGACTTCAGCAGTCGAGTCTTTAGCTATAACATAGGAATAGTAAAAATAACCGCAATCCAAAAGCTTATGCCATACAGGAATTACAAACCAGTCTTCAGAAATTACTTGCTTTCCTTCAGTATCAGGGTCAGCCAAAAGAAATTTGCCTAACCTGCTGTGATACTGTTTTCAGAACCAGGAGAACCAAGTATGTCATTTCTGTTGGTGTTTATGGACTGGTCAGATTTTACAGGACACAACTGCAGGGGAGCAAATCTGGCAAAATGTGGCCTTTAGTGTACATCATGCTACGCTTTGGCACATGAGCTGAAACTCTATATAGGAAAATAGCATACCAAAAACATCTACCTTATGGTAAAATTAGTGAAATGTCAGCAGCAGCAAGACCAGAGTGACATAATTCTATATACTAGTATTGTGTCGCATTTAAGTAGTATATTACTGGATGTCCCAGTCAGAATTAGGGTTCTCTGTGTGAGGTATTCAACAATCACTTTGCCTTGAGCAAACAAAGCTGGGAAAACAACAAAGACTGGGATTTAAAATTCCCAGCCTAAAGCAACAAACAGCACAAAGCAGAGTCTCATAGCTGGTTGTAAATGCCTCTGATTGTGGGATTTATCGCTTTGCCACCTGTACTATCCTAATCTAGCTCTTTAGCCTCTGCAGGCTCATTCAAAGAGTGACTATCTGAATCCTTCAGCTGTTCACCTTGAGTAATGCCACAGGGTCAGATTTTGTCTCTGCAACTTGGTTCAATATTGAAACGGAAGGAGACAAAAAGAGCACATGCATAGTGTAGGATGAATCCCAATTAAAGTTTCTGTGGTTTCTTGGTTACCAAGACAGATATTGGCCAATGGTGTCATAAAGGACAAAAGCAAAGTCATGCTCCTGCCTCGTTTTTTGCACAAGGCAGCACTGTCTCGCTGCTGCAGTCAGGAGACCATGCCAAAGTCCTTACAGAGACATGACTGACCCCTAAAAATTCAACTTGTGGTGCTTATGTCACCTTTTCTAGTTTGAACTCACCTGCTCTTATTCAAGACAATCATCTCCCACAGCAGAAATTTTGAAGCAGTTCTCTCTCATCCTCTGTAATCCAGTGGTTACAGTGGAGCTGCATTATTGCATATCAGCACAATGTGGTCTAGTACTTGGGCATTGCTTCTAGCAGCTATGTCAGTGCTTCGCCTAATAAACCAGAGCAATCAATTAAAATGGCAGCAAAGGCATGCAAAACCTCCTGAAATAAACTGACAGATGAAGAAATGCAACCAGAGACCAGTAAGGCCCCAGATATGTTAAAAACTAAAAGCTAATTGTTTCCTTAATGGGATAATGCATCTGAAGACTGCTGTTTGAAAATGCAATAGCCTGGAAAATGAAGGTCAATAAAACAACAAAAGGACAACCAGCATAACTGAAAGAGGAGAGCATTTGATGGAAATAATTTAATCACCAAACTAATTCCTTATCTGTTAAGTAGGGAATGCCAGTTGGGAACGTAGTGGAGCATGTTAAGTCTTACAGATGAAGTCCTAACAATGTAGTCAGTCGTGCTTTGATGTAGCAACACATATCCTTTGGGATGGAGCAACTCCACTTATGTTGTTTTCCTCTAAAAAATAATAAAATGGCTAGAACCAGCAACAATAGCTGATTTCTTGTTGTTGAGGCCAGGATTATTCTGTATATATGATACAGTACCTTCATATTTTACTTCCTTACCAAGTTACCTTGAATACTGTGTACTTGATACCAGGTCTACCGTAATGACTCTAGTTGAAAGCTTGTGACAGGCTTCTTGTGAATTCCTGCACATTGCTGCTGAACTCCTCAATTGCCCAACACAGTGACACTCTATGAAGGTGAAGTTTAAGACACCCAAATGAAAAACCATCCCTTACAAAAATTCCCCCAGTCATAACTTGTTACTGCGTCCTCTTCCTCTGCTGCAGTTTATCCTGGCCTAGAAAGTGGTGGTAGCAGAAGTTGCTGCCTTTTACCATCATTATATGGTATAATGTCATGTAATTGAGACTAGTTCTTCCAGAAAATCAGGAAACATTGCTACATAATGTGGTCAAATATAGTCTGCCTTATGAGATGCCTCAAAGAAATAGTATAGCATCCAATGCAAAAAAAAAGGCGGTGGGACAAAATAGCAGAAAACTGTGTTGCTCATTGACTGATACAGTCTGTAGGCAAAGCTAATGTTACCTGGGATTTTTGAGCCACAGTCCTCCTTAGTGTTAGTTCTTCTGTGCTTTTACATGTTTCCCATAGATATTTTTTTTTCAAAAGATTCACTTTGAATTTATATATAGCGCTTAATCTTTCAGAAATATACAGTTAAAATTGAGCCAGGAAGTACAGCTGCAGCTGTCCCTCCCAGATAAGGGATGGAAGTACTCAGTTTTTTGTTTGCGGCAGAGAAAGGCTGGAGACCAGCCAGTGTTAAACCCTATCAATGTTGTAAGGTAGACTGAGGATACTGAGCAGTATCACAAGTTTGGACAAAGTGGGTCAAGCAAAATGACCTGCACAGATTAAGCCAAAGATGTTAAGAGAGGAGAAAACATAACCATCAGATATGTAGCTAATCAGGCTCATGAGATATGTGGAGTCCAAAGAGTCAAGAGTAAACAGTCAATAAATAATAAGATGCCATGCTTCAGGGTTAAGAGTGTTGCTGATTTAATATGATGTGATTTAACTGCATGTGTTTTCTGTTAACAGACCCTTTCCAGCACAGTCTGAGAAGTCTGATCATCATTTAGGTTTTCATGCTCTCTGCCAAATGATGCAAATACTATGTGTATGGAGAAATGTGTTGGAATGGGTAATACAAGCAGAAAGAAGATGTTTACCAAAAGGTAAGCTGAATAACAAAAATGCAAGATATAATCAAACTGTAATGGAATTTTTTTCCTTTCTCTTATTAATATATTTTCTTAGCTTTGATGTAGCAAATCACCTTAAATGCAGGATGAATCTTGAAAGCTGTATCTCTGTCAGAGCTGATGCTGTTCACTAATGATTTGCTGCCACTGTCTATTGGAGAGTACTCTCATTAAACCTACAAGTCCTCTTTCGATCAGGATGGCAACCTGGGGAAGGGGAAACACAAAACATCTTAATTCATAAAAAAGGCTCGCTCTCTCTCTTACACGAAAGGGGCAAATGTGTATCTATGGGGTTGCAAAGCAGCTTGTGATGTCTGCTGGGAGGCATCATGGTGTGCTTCCACAGCAGCTTAAAGTAATCTAGGACTAGGTAACTATAACCTGCACTTTCCCTGTGGATCAAGACTGCACACCTCCATCTCCTCTCTTGCATTAGCCCTGGCATCTCTCTGACTTCATGTGGATTCCATTCAGAGAACTTACCTGGCTGAAAGCTAATTATTTTATTTCATGGTAAGTTTTCAGTTTTTCCAGCTCCCTGAACCATTTCACTATGCAATCAAATGAGTGCCTGTGATAAAGTCAGAGAGGAAAGGGCGTAAAAAGCTGGAAATGGGCAGGATAGTGGGAGCAGAGCAACCTTGATTTAGATTAGCTTAAAACACATGCTGAGAGCCCTCTCCCAAGGGCACTGAGTGGGAGACGTCACAGAATTCTGATCTTCCGCCAGCTGCTAGCTAACCTATGCTCACATTTTGAGAGTGTGTTCAGGCCTTTTTCTTGCTTTTTCTTCTACTGCTTTGTGCACACATCTTAAAGAAAAGTGTTTTTTCTTCTAGGCAGGCTGTCTGTATTTGCTTGGTGTTTGCCACTGGTCAGAAAAGAAAAACAGTGCTGCTGTTCTGTTGGACTCATGGAAAGAGTATAGCTAGTACGTGGGCAATGAGGGTCTGCTCACTCCATGCAGCAGACAACAAAGATGGTCAATATTCCCAACATTTATTCTACAAACACTAGTTTACAAAGAGCAACATAGTAATCTTCACTTGCTGAAAATCATCAGTTTTGCACAAGAGGATAGCAGGGATTATTTACAAGGTATGTTAAGGATGCTCGTCTCCTCTCAGCCCTGCTCCTCCTTGTCTTTAAGGCAGCTGTTTCTGCCTGGTCCCCCCACGTCTTTCCCTGTGCTTCCCTCTATTTTTTGTTTGTTTGCACATTGCTTTTCCAACTAGGGTAATGCTTGCATTCTTTCTCTTTTTATTTATATGGAAATGTTTTTGTCTTTAGATTTTCAAAATGTGTTCTAAACAAATCTTTTTCAAGTCCTGGCTCTGTGCTCATTTAAGCAGAGTCTCTTACATAAAATGTTCCAGAGATCAGTCTCCTCTCTTTGGTTGCATGTCTTGTATTAAAAATCTTGTTTAAAAATTCACAGCATAATTCTTACTTCTTGCTTCCAAAGCCAGTGGATAAATCCTGCTACAAACATGGACTCTGTTGTATGACAGCACATTCATTATGTATAATTACAAAGTACACGAAATGTTATTCAATGTTGTTAGCTTGGCTACACTGGAATTTCAGCACACATCTGTACACAGTTTATAGCTGCTTATAACATATGTTAGCACACAGCGTGTGAACAGATAGAATTTAAACTCAAATCCTGCATGAGGCTCTTTACGAATCCACTCACAGCTGCTGCCAGTATTGCTCGGTCATGGGAAACAGAGACAGTGGAATTTCACTCAAGGAAAAGTGAAGATGGGGCATGAATGCCAAGGTTCTAGGAAAGGGATGGAGTTGTAGCTGACTCTTAAATAACTTTATTTTTCTTCAAATAAGGATATGGAGAACTGTGTGTAGGTTTTAGAAGTTATTTCTGAACATTCTTTTTTTTATTATTTTTATTTTTTTTTAAGAGAAGAGATTAATGATTGCTTGAAAAAACAGGAAATAAACTCTCAGAGCATAAGTGAAGGTGATAATTATACTGTTAGTTAAAATTGCAGTGCCTATACTGGACTGACATGGATTCTCTCAGAATATGTTCAGGCGTCTTATATTAACATTAAGCAGCTGTTGAGATCTTGTCTTTAATAATACACAATGTTATTACTCTGAAGAGTGCCAGCACTGACATCTCCAAGCTCATATTAGAAGAAAGGCAGGCTACTTTCGTTGTATTATTCACTATTTCATATGTCAGCACTGCCACTTTAGCTTTCAGGCTCTGGAGACAGACTATATTTACTTCTGTGTCTTACACTCTGCAATAAAAACTTTCAGACAACAGAGAATGCTATTTAAAAAGTGACCCCTCAGGTCTTCTAAATTTCATGAATTAAAGAACATTATGTCACCTAAACAAGCTGTAAATACAGTTTTTCAGTAGCAAACATTGCAGGTGTCTCTGTACCTTGTGAAAACCAAATACTATAATTTCTTAGTGTGGATGACTGAAAATTTTTCTTCTCTCAACTACTTCAGATGGCTTGGCTACAGATTTGCTGTCTTCCATGCCTTGAGTTAGCTGCATCACTTATAATGTCTGTGGTTTGAAAGGTGCTTCCTAGAAAACCCAACCTTTGAGTGTCTGCTTTCAGAGTCCAGGAAATTTAACTGCCATCTAGCTGTCATTTTTTGATATTTTGAAAAAATATATTTGGGACTGTGACGAAAATGTATAGTGAAAACATTAAAAATGTGCCACTGAAATATTGATATATTTCAGTCCAGGAATATGAAAGAATGTGGTTTTCAAAACTAAGTATTCCCAGTTACCCTCAAAAGCACCACTTGATTGTCTTCAAAGTCAACCTTTAAAATCAAGCTTGTAGGAGAGAGGATGATATGAGGATCTTCAAATTTATTTTCATCTCAGAAGTGGTTACCATCCTACCTAAACTGACTGTTGGTAATAAACTGCATGTATCAATCTGGTTCTGACATCCTATTAAATATGATTAATAAGTTGGATAAGTATGTAGAATGTGAAGTTTACATCTGAAAAAGTTTATTCCCGCCTTTGCATAACATCCCTGAAAAAGTCCTTATGATAAATTAACACTTCATTAAGGCTTAGCCAGACATGGTTGCTTCTGGTCAGCAATGGCCAGCTGAGAGTGGCACTGGACTTTACTGGTGCAAAGTGGTTGTAACAGGCAATGATTTTGTGTAAGAGAGGTAGAGATATTTCTGCTTGAGGTAATAAACAATAAATCAGGGAGAGTTCTGAATGTCAGTTACACCCACAGGTGCAGTTGGGTTGTAAAAGAAACCAGAACTCCCTAAATCCCCATCCTCTTCCACGAGTATAAATGGAGGGCATGTGGTTGGATGAAAGTGTCCTCAACAGAAGGGCTGGGAGTGGCTGGCAACTTCTTAGCTAGACCATGCTGACAGAGCAGCCACATATGAGTCATGCTTCGTTTCCCTTCATTTCTGTCCAACTGTTCCCATAGACAGCGGAGTTGCTCTGCTTGAATGTGGTACAAAGATTTGCTTTTGTCTTCTCCTACCCTCTCCTAAGAGTAGTTTCAGAGTAACTGGCAAAACTGCAAGGCTCCAGCATTTCTGGGTGGTGATTCTAAGGACAGGAGAGCAGGCTTCTCCTCAGCAGACCTGAACCCTCACGCTTATTCCCAGCAGTGAAGTGCAGAGGTTTGAGAAAGAACTGTCTGTCAGTGGCCAACATTAGTCAAGAAAAGCATCTGACATGCAGTGGGAAAGTGGGAAGGATGAAGGAACTAGGAACTAAGAACTAGGAACTGGCATCTCACTGAGCTGACAGACTGTTCTGGGTGGCCCAGGTGGGACCTGACACCTGGGCTTCTTGGCCAGGGGATCCCCATCATTCCTGCCTCTCCAGGTCGCATTCTTCAAATGGTGATGGCTGGGGTACAGCCCCAAGGTGTCTGTCCTGCTGGATGCTGAGAATAACCTGGCTGAGAACCACAAATATTCCAGTGGAATCCAATCTGACAGACAAGGGTCTATGGGGTCCTTGCTTCTGCTCAGGGGAAAGAGTTATTGATATTGACTTGTTTCCACAAGGAATTTTGCTTTCATTTTCCAAATGTTTTCTGACGCACATTTTTTGTAACAGAAAATTATCAACAGGATATATAGAGTGCCAAAGTTATGCTCAACCATTGATCTCCTGTCCAATGATGTTATGGTCAGAGTGGATCAGTACGACTGTCACATTTGATCTTCTTTAAATAGATGCTTCTACCCTCGCCTCAAAGGCCTTGCAACTTCCTTGTAGGTTCTGGTCCAGTCAGAAGGCAAAATTCAAATACCTTAGGTCATGGAAAATATTATTTTCTTTATTGTGTCTTTTCCTTTGATCTAGCAATCAGAAGTATGATTTAAATTTTTTTATGACTGTGTTTGTCATGCACCAGAAATAACTTAGCCTGTGGGTCTCAGCACTGTGAAATGAATTCTGGTTTATAACTGATGTGTCTGAGAGCCAGCTATTTGTGACATTATGTTGGTAGTTCTGGAAATCACTGAAATAGTGAACTCTTTTATTAATGCATTGACCATTGCAAACTGGAATTATGTATTCTTATTTCCTTCACCTTAGGAAGTAGATATACTGGTTAGTGATGGCTGTCATCAATGAGTGCTCCAGAATTTGTATGTTAAACAAAGTGCCACTCATGGAAGGACAAAAGTAACAACCTCCAGCTTCATAAAATCTCTGCCTGTTTTTCCAGCTGTGCTGAAAACCCTTTTCCCATTTAATCTAACACTTGAACTGGTGTTCATCACCACTAGAGAAGGACTCATTCGGAGGTAACACATCTTTCTAAAAGATTTGCTAGCTTAATTTTCAGAAGTACCACGCTTTTCTGGTTTCTTCTGATGATAATTTGGGCTGCATTTGTTCTGACACTGAGGGAACTGAAATGTCCTGAATAAAAGCACCTGTGCTGAATGACAGAATTACATCCAAATCCCATCAAAATCAATGTCAGCCTTTCCACAGACCTACAAGAAATTTGGACTAGATGTGTTTGTGATCGTATTTTATCTTCACTCCATGGTTCCTCAGAGCCCATATGTTTATTCATAGCCCAACTGATTACAGATCAAGATGGCTCCATATAAAACTTGACCCAGCATCTGTAAGGAATTAGTTTCTCCTTGGATAGTACTTAAGGTGAATTACAGACTTTCTTCCTTCAGAGTGGACTTTCTTATCTTTTAAAAAAAAATGTTCTTTTTTTATCTAATATCAGGACTTGCTCGTATCTCTTTCTTGAACAGTTGCAGTAAATCTTAGCAGGATTATCAGAGTTTTACAGGCTTTTGAAAGCCTTGGATTTGCCTTCATGCTGTTAGGCAGTGCAGGCATGAGAGGATGAATCTGCATCACACCTAAACACCTGCCACTTCAAATCCTGCAGTGACAATGAGGGTGTCCCAGTAGGATCACCCAATTACTGCAGCCTACAAAACACACAATTTTTCCTGCAGCCATAAAAAATTAATTCATGTTTTCTCATAGACTTACTGTACCATGTTATGATGCAGGCAAAATATCAGAAGGTTGGGGACTTTGATAGAATAAAAATGAATTTGCCCTGAAATTCAGCAGTACTATGATAGGAGAGATAAAGATAACCAAAACTAATGCATTGTCCAAGGAATAGGATTATGTAATATTCCATTTGAGTAGAAATGCCTTTGACAGATGATTCTTAGGGCTCTGTAGAAAAGAAGGGGTGTATGAATGTAGTCATGAACAGTTTTAATGGTGAAGAGCAGGTAAAACAATAGTTTAATAGAAAGGTGTTAACAATGACCTGCAAATGTCACTAATGCTCCAAAGGAATTGCTGTTTCTGCTGTTCTGAAGGAGAATAGGTGGAGGAGCACTGGGAGTCTGTAGTGACACCCGTGAAGAAGAATGAGATGTCATCTACAC
This sequence comes from Tyto alba, assembly GCF_018691265.1. Lineage (NCBI taxonomy): Eukaryota > Metazoa > Chordata > Aves > Strigiformes > Tytonidae > Tyto > Tyto alba. Next base: position 73,007,402 of record NW_024881282.1, on the reverse strand, counting down.
CTCTGCATTACTTTCCAGATCTCTGACTAGGTGAAAAGGAAACACAGATGCAACAATTCAGTGACAATTTAGGCTGTTATTTGTTTTGATGAATTTGTGCTCTTTAAATAAAAAGCCGTTATACATTTTAATTAAGAAGTATGAAGAAGAAGTCATTTGTGAAAAGGTTCTGTTATGTAAAAAAAAAACCACAGCAAGGCTCCAATTTCATGCAAACCTTCACAAGATAAAAAAGGCCAAGTATGCCTTTTAATTATAAAGCTATTTGATTTATAATTGCAGATGGATATGTTTATAAAAAACAGTCTTAAAAAAATGCTTTATGCCAAGCTTTAAGAATATGCTAATATTTAATAATAGCAGCCAGGCAAAAAAAAAAAAAAAAGATTGTTTTTCAGAAGTGTTTATAATTTTTGCTAGTCAGTAAATAATTCCAGATGCTTGAAGTCAAAACCCAAAGAATTTGACCACAGTTCAATATTACCTTGAATAACTACTGACTGCAGCATTATATCTCATTGAAAACAGCTTGAGAACATCACCTGAAAAGAACCTGAGCTTTAAGTACCCAGTGCATGGCTTCATGCAGCTTCATGAGCCAAACAAAATGGTTTAAATGTTACGGTATCCACCACCACTTCTGTGGCTCCTAGCTATGAATCTCTTTGTGCTGGATCTAGCATTCAGCAGACCAATCTGTGATCCAATTAAATGTACTCAGGAGAAGACTAAACCCTAAAAAAAAAGTTTAGAAGTTACTGGATTAGTGAATTTAAAACATCTCAAATGAAAGCTGGCAGAATGCAGGGAACAGATAACAGTGACTAGGATGAGGGAGAAAGGAAAGGAAATCTGGAAAGCAAGATGGGTGAGTGAAAAAAAATGAAAATATCTCCTTCTTGGTGATCCATATGCAATTCTACAGCTTCAGATATTGACTGAAAGGGGGACATGGAGGCCAGGTGCTTTATCCTTTTACCTGGCTGCTTTACTGTCAGTTCCTGAGACAAAAAGCGTGAAGTAACTATTGCAAACTGAATTTACCTTTTTGAGTGACTTCCTGATTTTGCTTTTCTCTCAGCAGTCTCTAATTCCTGTGTACAAATGCCTCATCATGGAAAAACTTTGGAGCAAGTGTTTCCATAGATTAGGCAATTTAATAAAAATCCTGCTTTTCCTGCATGTGAACCAAAGGTTTCCCCACTCCATCAGTATACTGCTGGCATCTTAATCTGTGCCATAGCAGCATTCTCCAACAACTTCTTATAGTAGCTGACCAGAGTAGAAGAGAGGACAGATTTTTGAGCCTTCCAGAAGCAAGGGCTGTGAGGTCTAAGATGATGATCATCACACACTTTTTCAGGGTATATTTCCATGCAGATTTTTCTCTTAGGGTGCAAGAATTTTCACACCCAGCCTACAGTTTAGGGCACCCTTAGTCTCACTAATGCAATTGCCTGTTAACCATGATCTAAACAACTTGTGTAATAGGATAAAAGTTAATTTTTTTCAAGTGCTAGTTATTGTGGGTATTTTTGTTGTTGTTGTTTTTAAAAACAAATCCATTTTACTGGTCCCAGTTAGAATATTTTCCCAGCAGATACTTGTACAACTGATGGGTGCATAAAATTACAGTGGGAGTGGATGGACAGAATGGGAACTTCTTATACTGCCTTTGCTGTAGAGAACTGGCATCAAATCACTGCCTCAGACTGGTTGACCGAGGTAACTGAATACAACAGTGTCATTCTAGTTCCCTCATCCCTTTTCTCACTTTGGTATCAAAAAGCAGAAGTTGCAGGTCACACATTTCCATGCGGAAAAAGAATTTTCCATCAACATTGCTGCCATGGCATTTGCTCTCTGTACCAGATGTTAAGAGGGGGTGGTTTACTGCCCTACATTGTTAGAAGTGACCTTTGAGAAATATCCTATAGAGCTCACTCTATGGGAGTTTAAATAATTGGCTGCAGCTGAAGAGGTTGCTGTGAGCATTGTTTTCTTTAGCTATGGTACAACTCCTGTCAGTGTACTAGAACAACTTTGGATGCCGGGTGTAGGTGCTGAGCTGCCTTGCTGAACCACTGCTAGATAGACCTGGCTTAGAAGTTAGGCTGGTTCTAGCAGAATATTGTTAGTACAAAACCATGTCAGCTGCATAGTGGAGGCAGGCTGGGGTTGGGGGAAGGTTGTTATTTAGGATTTCATGCACAAAGAGGACTGCTATTTACCAGTTATGACAATATGAGCTATTTCTCAAAAATTACAAAGAAATTGAAAATACTTCTATAAGAATCTGTCACAAGCATGTTGCAACAGGCTCACTATCTTGGTCTCAATGGAGTTACGTTAGCACCTTGTTAAATACTCCATTGATTTTAGAATTGCTGTAATGGTCTATCAGTATTGTAAGCTTCTGAGTGTCTGTATTGATCTCAGTGGCTAGTCTTGCACTGAGTCTAGATGTTACACAACAGGGGTTCTTTCAAAGTCACACTATAGGATATTTGAAAAAACAAGTACAGGAGTGTGCCCTTTTACTTGCTGAGCATGACTCTTTAGGCATTAATTTGCAACAGGAGCCTGAGACTTTGAGTCATATAAGGTGTCATCTTCATATTTCTTTAATAAGGTTTTTTTCTTCTGACAGTCCTTTAGAACATGTTAGTTTACTGTTAATACTTAGAGAGGTATTCGCTTGAAAAACTGATTTATTATATTAATTATATTTTGTTCTCTTTATTTAGAAGAGGACAGTCAACAGAAATGGAAAACAAGATCTTCTTGTCTCTCCCTTTTCTTTGGCAGGACTTTCAATTTCACTGCAATGAAATACAGTTGAACTCAGCAATTGTTTTGATGGCTGATGCTCTTATTGTTTGGCTAAGTAGCTACCAGTCAGTTAAATGCAGGGAGGCCAAAAGCCAAACTGATTCCTTAATGTGTGCACTCTGGGAAGTCACACTAAATGATCTCAACTTTGCACCACAGATGCTTGAGTGTGCTACTATTGGTGACAAACACATTTCAAAATGACCTTGACTATCCAACAGCCACATCCCATGGCAGTAATTCCCTGAATAACAAGTTGACTGCCTTCAAAAGCAGAGTGCTGGAAAAAAAGCTATTGCAAGGAATAACCTTCCTGTCTATTTTTCAGTCTTTTTGGCTGTTAGGTGTCATTGCTGATCCCTATTTGTGTCTGTGAGGAGCATGAGACTCAGATCTTTAGACTTCTAAGGTGACTCAAAGTCTTCAGTCTTTGAGCAAATGATCCTTCTTTTAGTGAATAACCAGAGCTAAACAGCAAGAACTAGTTTGTGGTTTCTAAAAGAGGGAATAAATATGACTATCAGGAATTCTTTTGGAGGTAGGAATCTGTTTCTATTTAGCTACAAAAGACAACTGAAGCAGGGTTTCTGAAGTCCCTGCAGAACCCTCTTCTGTCCTATTCATTCTTGAGCACATCTGTCTGAAGTGCCAGCAGGGCTTGCTGGCACAGGCAGCACACTTGGATTGCTGGTTATCACTGGCTACCAGGTAGCTGATATGGACAACCAGGGAATGACTGAAAAAGACATTCCTTGAATATTCCAGAATTTACTTACTGCCAAAGACAGAGGGAACACTATAAAGTTCAGACTGGGAAAAATTATGTGGCCCAGAGGCACAAATGTTAGTATTTAACAGCTCCTGAAAAAAACCCCAGAGACTTCTGGGGCAGCTATAAGAAAAATCACTGTTATGGGGGAAAGATGATGAATAAGATGTGTGTATGGATTTCTAGTCACTCCTGTTCCAGAACGGGGATTTCCCTGTTGACTGGATGCAGGAAAAGGCTGGTAGGATGGAGTACTGGAAAGTCTGCTCTGGAAGACAGGAGCTCTGCTTCTTTACCTTAGCAGAAGGGAAGCTGAGAAGGGTTTTTCTCTCTGTAAATTCATCAAATACATATAAATAGTCCTAGGGCAAATGCTGAACAAACAACAAATACTGAAAAATTGAAATAGCTGCTGAAAAGAACATCAAATATGATTAGAGGCTAGAGAACAGGCCTAATAATATCAAGTTTAAAGAGATTGCTATGGCTAGCTTTATCAAAAAGGACAGAAAGATAACTTGCTCACAGTGTGTAAGTACCTCCCAGGAAGAATACATTTGGTATCTAAGAGCTCTCTCAGGTAGCACAGCAAGGTGGGAAGCAACCACTGACTTGAACCAAAGCTGGAGAAATTCAGACAGGAAACAGAGCTCAGATCTTCAGCAATGGGATTATCTCTTACAGCAAACTATCAGAGTGCTGAATAATTCAGCTCATAATACTTACCTAGAAGACAAAGTTTTAGCCCAGAGCAGTTATTACTCCATGTAAATGTATGTTAGGTGAAATTTCACAAACTGAAGGAGGTATGGTCTATTGTGACTTCGAGGTGTAAGAACATATCCTACTCAAAACACAGAACATATGGTTCTGCAGAAAGGAAAACACAAGTAAAAAATCAGAGGCTTACAAGTAAACACATGGACTTTCTCTTCCTTTTCTGAATACATTTGATTCATTTATTCTGGCTGTTTGCTTTACCTACAGAGTCTATCCTGTTCCTGAACTAACTCACTGTCAGTCTCATTCTCCTGCTGCTTACAAAATTGTTGGTGCCCAGCCTCTTCCTCGCAGCCATTATGTTCAGACCTCCTGGTGGCACTAACGACATTCTGCAGCTGTAAGTCACCTTCTTCAGTTCCTTCACCACTTTCTGCTACTAGAGTTTATAATTCCTTTTCCTCCTCACCAGCATAAGCCAACCTTGTGTCCACAAGCAAGCAGGTAAGCTTGAGGTTGGAGATCAGACATGCCAAACATTACAGCTCACTGCACGCAAAGTCCTTCCAGATACCAGAAAATATTCCAGGATTAACATTTCATGTCTCCTCCTGCTTTTTAGCTCCAAAGTCAAATTCTAACAGCAATTCCTTATCAACTTTTAAAATTAGAAATATAATAACCAAATATATACAAATACATACAAAATATTTTACAGTAAAAAGAAAAAAAAAAGAGTTCAGATCATTACAGAGCTTTGATGCAATTGACTTGTTATTTGCAAACTCATCAATTTGCCAGCTGATCAATTTGCTGTATGACATGGCACAACGCCTATTTGCTGGACTGGTTTTCATGTGGAAAAAACATAATTCAGAGACAATTTTGCTCAGAATTCCTGCGCAGCTATTCTCCCATGCTATGTGCAAAAGAAAAACAGATACTGACCTATTATTCCAACTAAACTTAGAATCTGAGCCATATTTGTGGGGTGATGTCATGTTTGCAGGGAGCTCTGCTCATAAGCCCTGCAGGCAGAGGATGAAACCAGCTATCATGGCTTTAAGTAATGAAAGGCAGCTGAGTGAGCTGTGGCACTGCTCTTGGCTGCGGTTCACTAGCATGCACCCAAGAAGGGTCTAAAAAGCTCATGGCAATATGGGAACCGTCGCTGGTTCCTATGCATTAATATTTCTTTCCACCTTTCCCAGTTTTCCTGTGGCATGTGAACATTTACCTGTCAGTATCAGAAGCTGAAGATCTCAATTGAGAGCCCAGCATATTCTCCCCGCATCTCCACAAAACACAGCTGCAGAAATGGGTGCTTTTAGTCCTTCATTATGAAACTACCTCCATGAGATCACCACAGGCTCTGATTCACAATTTAATATCTTTTCTGCTAATAATGAGATGAACTGAAGTAACTGCAAAGAAACTCAATTAGTATTGTAGCTAATAAAAATGATAGTTGTGATAGGAAAATGATTTATAACTGCAGAATGTGCTTCTGCATGTTTTTCATTACTTAGCCTGCCCTAATTCTTGTGATCTAATATATTCCTGCACTTCAGAACCACACATGGCTTCCCACTGAGAAGTATCTAAAATTTGTGTCTACACCAGAGTGGTTTTTACTGCCACTTCCCATTGCCAGTATCATCTTCTTCCACCAAAGGCAGTAGTGTAAGATGCGACTCCAAGAACACACTTAGTATTTTAAGTACTATTATCTGCTTCTGCAGACAACAAAGTCCATAAAAGAGGCCACATACTAGTCAATTATAACTTGTCTACAGACATGCTTCCTTCACTGCTCACCTGGCAACAGCAGAGGTGGGTTCTTTTAGTCATTAGACTTTCACAAACCTGTGGATGTCAATTTGCATATGTAGATGTACCAGTGGTGTTCTAGTGTTTTATTTTTCAAAATAGATTATATCCTGTCTTAGTTCTAAGTAGAGATAGTGAAATGCCATAGCAAGGGGAGTTTTCACACAGGCACTGATAGTGCTCAGTGGCCATGGAGAATTCTGGAGAGGTTAGTGTATAATTGCCAGTTGTGACTCTGAGAAGCTCCTTCTTTTAGAAATAGTACTTTACTCTGGTAGTAATTATCTTCCACCTCTGATGGCAGAAAGAATCATTCTGTGCTTCAAATTGCTTTTCATATTTCTATTTCAGTAATTAAAAAGCCCAATTTATTATATAACCCTAATAAAAGATAATTGGAAACAAACTCAGTATTTTCAACTACACATATGAGAAGGAAAAGGAGGTGTGTAATATTAAAGATACAGATACTTTTTCCTATGAATTTTTCAGAAATTTTTTGGCTGACTTTACTGGAATTATGTTAAGTCCCATTGAGTTCAGTAAGTTGAGAGCTACAGTAGGTAATGTTGCATTTCAGAGTGGGTTTTTAGCTCCAAGAAAATGTTTACCCAATAATCATGGTAATGCTTTCACTGATAGAATTTGAAGGTATGATAATGTAAGAACTATAACTTATGCCAGCACAAAAAGGTAACATTTATTGACACAAAATCTCTACTGTGAATATGTGAACATTATTTTTTTTCTTCTACGTCGTAGAAGTGCATATACTTTCAGGCTGGAAAGAAAGACAAGAGCCTGAAAATTGATGCTGGTCTTGCAGGAATGAGCTAGAACAGCCATCGGACACTATGATACAACTTCTGAAATCATTTGATTAACATTTTGCTTATGCATTTTGATTAGTACAAAGTAGACTGTAAAAAAACCTACTTGTGGTACAGTTCATCTCTGGTATAAATCCATTGATGAGAGACTAGTGTCAATGATTGAAAAAAAAAAAAAAAAAAAAGAAAGACCTATTGTCTTCCATTAATATTTTATGTTCTTTTCTTTGAAAGTGACCTACTAAATGGAAATAGAAGAATCGGCTGGAAATGTGTGAAATATAAAACTAGGTGCACAGTGCCTTTATATATCTCAGTCCCAAGATTTTCAATTGCTCTACAAGAGAAGCTCCTTCTAGTTTGGGAGAATACATGGCCAGGCATCAGAGAAAACAGAGACATAAGGCAACAGCTGTAGAAACAGCATGATCTTTTCCTTAATCCTTTCTGATAAATCTCAACCCATCTGAAGCAAGTTATGACTACAGTGCAGAAATATGAAGACATTACTAAAAGATACATATATTTACTGATCACATAAATACCAGTAAAATTTAAATACTCACCAATATTGTAGTTTCCATAGTCAAAATTCTCATTTCAGCACAAAGTGCAGATACTGAACCAAGTTTTTAAATTATGGGAATAAAAGCCCATCTTCATAAACACATGAAAGAACATGGGGGAACATGGATGGCAGGAAGGAGAGACCCAGCAGCCCAGTCAGGGAAACAGCCCTCCCAGTCTGGGATGGGCAATGAAGAGTCCAGACAGCCTGAGAGTTGGCTATTGGAGGGACCAGAAAATCTGATCTAAATGGCCCCTGGAGCTCCATGGGTCTCCAGTAGGCAGCATGGACCTCCAGGTCCCTTTGGGATGGCCCTGGGAACATGGAACAGTGGCAGCTTCACCCCTACCAGGCTACAGGATTAAGCAGCTCCTAACAAAGTTCAGCCTCTATTCCTGGCAGTTTCACAAATGAAACCATCCAAAGAGAGGAAAGATACCATCAATGCAACCCCAGTCTCCTAAAAGAGTGGTGAGCAGTGCTAAAATTCTTCCTGTGGTGGAGAGTACTCAGGAGAAAAAAGAGCCACTTTGTGATGGCAGGGGTGAAGCACAACAGCCCCTGTGGAAGGCTGCCAAGCCTGATGCCCCCTTCCTTTGGTCGGGACTGGATGGGGTGGCAGATCCCAGATCCAGAGAGTTTCAGACCCACAGCAGCCCACAGTATTATTGCCTGCATGTCAGGGGAGGACTCCTGGTTTCCAAAGGAGACAGTGGGGAGGAGCTGGAGATAACACAATGTTCAAAGATGATACAAAACCCAAAGCTTTTCTCCCTCCAGAGGACCCCTGATTATTTCCAAGTCATGCTGCACCCTGAACCGAGGAATGAAAGTGGCTGTAAGGGAAGAAGGAAGTAACCATACAGGCTAGCTGGTCTATATTTACAACACTATTTCAGCTAAGATTTGTTTTTAAAGAAACTTGACAAAATATTCCCTAAACTGCTCTCTATTGTGAACAACTGAGTTCCTATTTTTATTGCTGAATTTTGGTGCTGAGGGTGACTCTGGCCGGGAAGTGATGTCCTGTGCCCACACCTCACGCGTTGCTGCGTCTGTGACGGTGGCAGCCCCACGATGCCAGCAGTCTGCTGCAAGCCCTGGCAACAACCTGGGGATGAGGGCAAGAGGGAGCCCCCAGGGGCAGACCGAGCACCCTCGTCTCCACAACCTGTCCCGGTGAGGCCAAGCTGTTGGCTGAAGCTGTGGAGGAAGGATTTTGTGGGGACAGCACAGGGGAGACGGAGCAGGGAAGCAGTTTCCTCCCAGGTGGTGCTGTGCTTCTCTGGGGTGTGACTCCAAGGGTGTCTCTCCCCTTGCTTTACACCTTACTCTTTTTGGCATCCAGCTTTATTCAAACAGGTATTTTTACTGAGATTGAAGGCAGCACTTATTTGCAGAATAATCATTTTAGGCTGCGTTTGAAGTGTTCCCCTTGTCTCCTTACAATGATTTTCTCTGTTTAGTTTTGCTTGAAGTATTTCTTAACAAGCTTCTTCAGCTTGCCTTGCAATCTCTGCAGCCGAGCGGGTGGGCTGGGCCACCGCCGGTATTTGATTGAACATCCACAGCTCTTTCTGAATGTTGCAGGCCCTGGGCCCATGGATTTCTCAGCATCTGTTTAGCTTTAAACTTGCGAGCTTTACTGAAGCCACGTGCATTTGGAGCATGTCCAAAAAGTTCACAAAAGAGACTTTCAGGCCCTTATCACTCCTAACTCAGCTGTGAGCTCTGTGCCCAAGCTCTCAATTGAATTTTAAGAACCCTTTAAAGCAGCTCACAGCCACAGCCACTCTTTCTGCTGCTTGGGACCCGACCCTGGAGGAAGCCAATGCAGACTCTTGCAATACTGAAGTTGCTCCTTATGTTTCTGGAGTCAGATGCTCAAGTCAGGCTTCTAACTTCCCAATGCATAAAACCACCAGATGCTTGGGATGTCTTACTGGTGGAAACTTGAGTAACTTCAGTAACTTCAGGGTCAGGGACAACTGTGCATGGCCATAGGAGTTACTTTAACTTGGGTGTTTCAACCGCCAGTGGTTAGAAATGCAGTCCCTTAGCCTATCTATATCTTAATTATTTAAATCTGCAATACATGCTTTACCTTCAGTAACTCTCAGAATTTTATAAAGAATTAAAAATAATACTAGCCAAAACTTGCTCTTAAACAACCCGTTTCCAGAATATTATTTTTTTTACTGAAAAGTGCTATACAATCTTCAATTGCTTTGGTGTTTTGGAAGTGCTGTAAAACTGAGCACATACTTCTGAAGATTAGATTTAGCTTGGTACTTATTTTTTATAAGTGGGTTTTGAATTTGTGTGGTTCTCTTTTTATTTTACATTTTCAGTAAGGGAACATACTTTAGAAAGTTTAATATCTTGACCTAGAGTAAAAATATAAATTTCTCATGAAATTTACAGAAATAGTCTAGATAGGAAATGCAACTAGATAAGATAAATGTGCAAGAAAGCCTGGTTTAGGGATAATTTACTAAAACTCAATCACTCCTTGTCAAGCTTGTGTGTCAAAAAGTTACTATTCAAGGAACACTAATAATCCACTTTTGTAAATAGAAAATGAGACAGCTTTGTAAGAGATACACAATTATTTTTATTTCCTATTAAAATTCTCTTAACCATTTAGTATGTGTAGTAATATCACTTTTGAGTTTGTTCAGATATTCACATCAGTAAATTTGATTCCTGCACTTTTCTTTTCTATGTCCTTCTTAATATTGTCTCTTCTTCCAGTTTTCAATTTATTCCAATTTCTCTGGTATGCTTTTTATAACTATAATATATTCCAACATCAGGTTCTATAATTACTTGGACTCTATTCATTTCCAAATTTATATTTCAGGCTGTATTTCCTCCTGTGTTACAAGGAACAGACCATTGTACTGAAAAGCAATCTAGAATGTATGTGAAAATTATTGCAACTGTAGTGTAAGAAATCTGGTTTAATTTGGGGAGTATCTGGGTTGGTGGTTGAATAGTATGGGAGCATTATTCAACAGAAGACATGTAAGGTGGCTTGATACATCTATAGACAGCTACTTTTTAACATTATTGGTAGATTAATATTTCTGCCGGTATTATCTTAGTTTTTACTGAGATTAAATTTCAACACTTGAGGGCACAGAGTCCCCACACGCTGGTGTTACAAAAAATGTGTTTCGGATCTGGCTCTGGAGAGCTTCATGCCGTGTGCATGTGATTCTGTGCCAAGCAGCACCTCTGGATGCCAGAGGAAAATGTAAGGCTCAGCTCTGCGACTGAGCCCATGAACCCTGATTCTTAAATTTAAACGTGTGAACAGGTGCTTATAGCTGGAGTGGATTGCACATGTGCTGAACAATAAGTCGATGTTTAAGTGCTCTGAAGCAGTGTTATGTTTAGTATCCTGCAAAGCTGAGCTCTAAATATCTTGGGACAATGGTAGAAAACTAAGTCATGGGTCAGAAAGATGCTGAATCTTCAGTCTGGAGAATAAATACCTTGCCAATATAAGGAAAAACACAACATGGACATTTTTAAAAAGGGGAAAACTAAAAACTGTGTCCAAAGATTAGTGGAGGGTGAATGTAGCTACTTGCAGGATCACTTCTTTCTGCAGAGTGAAAAGTCATGACATTTATGAATTGGAACTGCAGACATGAAAAAAATTTCAATGTACTAATGTTCAGAAGGCAAAATCTGTAGTTTGTCCAAAAATATGAAGTATTACAGCATCTGTGCTGTTTGTAACATGGGAACCTTGTTGATATGAGCACTGAGGAGAAGGGAGGTAAGAAAAATAAAATGTACCTCTTCAGGGATCATACTGAGGGAAAGGGTAATTGAAAATGTGGTGGGAGTTGACAAAAAATACTAGCACTGATAAAAAAAATGCTCAAGAAAAGGCACTGAAGTAGTGATTTTTGAATCAAAAAAGGCATATACTTTGGAAAAAGGGGCTTGACAATGACTTTCGTAGAAGGAATGAAATAAGAGTTAGTACAACGAACACTGGAAGTGGATCAAAAGAAAAAAATTATCTTTTTTTCCTAAACAGAACAGTTATATTAATTGAATTCATAAACCAAGTAGCATAAAGAAGAGGAAACGCAGGAAGGTGGGGCGGGGTGGCATGAACTGAGCCAGAGGGAGGAAGGGGGTGCTGACAGCAGAGTCCCAAGTTCAGCATGTCACCACAATGGCATCAAAAAGGAAAGAAAAAAAAAGGAAATGAGGGAAATCTGCATTTTTTTTTTAGTTACCATTCTGAAAAGAACAAAGTTTTGATGGGAAATAGGTCACAGAAGATGTGAAGAGGTGAGTAAAGAAGGCAGGACCTATGTTTGCAAGTGCAGCATAAAAGTGGAGTTGTTCAGACAAACATTGTGATCAAAGAGGAGATTTCCGAGGCTGGTATGGACAGTTTGCTGCTTTTCAAAGTCTCATTGTGACTAAGATCAAAGGATGGCCAGAGCATTGTAGTATCATAGCTTACAGATAAAAGTCAGACAGGTTTTGAGACAGGCATTTTCATTATTAAATGGAGGATTAACAGCTGTATTAACATTTATAGTGATTAACACACTTAGGAGTGGATGAAGATGATGTATAATTGTTTGTTTGTTTGTTTTATATTGTTTTCCATCCCTGGGGAATCCAACTGCCTTCCATGTAAAACTGATAGCTGAAAACCGAAATCTGGTGGGTACTAAAGGTTGGCCATCATTCCTGCCATAAAGTCTTGCCAGTTGGGACTACATGGAGAAATTTTATTTGGTGCCACCCATAGGACTTCTGCACCCATCTGACTTTGGGGACCAGAGATTGATTTAGTCCCCCCTCCCTGGCCCCTGAGCATCTCAGCTCCAGCTGCATGTTCTCACTGTTCAGGGCAGAGCCTGTCCCTTCCTTGTCCTGTGGCTGGCCCAGGTGGGGACATCCAACAGGGGAGTGGGAGCAGAAGTGTCACCCCTCTGACACCCAGGTGGGCTGGCAGCAACTGCTCCTGCTTCCCAAGCTCCAGAAAAGTAACTGTGGATCAGGTTCTACAAGTGCTGAGTGTATCCTGCAGCCAGAGACTCCTCAGACACCACAATGCCCATGACCCAATGTTGGCAGGCTCCATGCAGCATCCCATTTATTGTGGCTAGACCGTCTGCCACCATTGGGGTGCTGTTGGCCTGAGCTGCTCTCTGGGAGGGGTGTTGGAATCTCTAGGGCTCCCCACTGACTATGGGGACATTGAAACATCCACCTCAGGATGGAACCAGGAGGTACTGGATCAGGATTCAAAGCTTAGGCTAGATGCCCAGAAAGTCTGTCTGACTATGGTTTTCCAGTAATAAGTAAGAGTTGTCCTAACTACAATAAAACAGAACTCCAGAGAAATATCTTCGAGAAAAATTTTTTTACTCTTGCTCATCTCTTCAGTTCTACGACAAACACCCTCCTTGCAACTAAGGTGCTGTGCACAGAAACAATTTGCATGGAGTAGTTTGGTCAGTAAGCTTGTTTATGAATTTATAATTAGGGTTACACTGATTAAAAATAGGAGAAAATGTAATTACAAAGCCCTGTGGGTCCATGAAGTCATAATTTCCTACCTCTTAATCTAATAGTTGACTAATGATCATCACCTGACTCTAAATGCTTTTCCCACATTCACAGTAGACTAAATGTACAAACAATTCTCTCAGCTAAATTTTAGGCATCTAAGATATGTGTATGTGACATTAATTTATAGTTCTGTCTTGTGCAATATTTCACCTAAACATTAGCTATTCTATCTTGTAAGTTTATCTTTCTGACCCAAAAGGATTATTACTGAATCATCTGCTTTAGAAAGAAAACAATCATTAATCCACTGAAAGTGAATCTATGAGAGTAAATAGAATCATTACGAAATTATATGGAATCAGAATATCTTTATCATCTGAGTAGTGCCACACTTAGGCCAGGAATACAGACTATGGCCCTCCGTTGCCCAGGAAAATGGAGAATAAGTTCATAAAATTTACTTGTTAAAGGCTTTGATTTTTCTCAGATGATGATCAGATTTTATTACCTTTACATACCAGTATAGACTGAGCTTAATTTTCATGTGAGAAAATCACAGTCAGCGGCAGGAACATTTCTATTTGGCTGCAACTTCAAAGAGGGAATGAAAAATTTAGAAGGTAAGATCAATAGATGGAAAATGAAATTCATCTTAACAAGGAAATTTAAGGCTTAGAGCCATGCAAAACAGCCAGAGAAGCTGCGACTTTCAAAATCATACTGGATGAGAGATGATAAAGCTCAACTGAATGAAGCAGATGTTCAAGCTAAAACAAATAAATGCAGCAGGAAAAAACTCACCCTTCTTACCCCTTTCCCAAATGACTGGGAGATAAAAGCCAGGCACAGTGGCTCAATTAGCTTTCCATTCCCAGCTGTAGGGGCCAGGTGTATCTGCAGAGCACACACCTTCCCATCCTACCGCACTGGTTACCTAGAAGCCCTTTTAGAAGCACTGAGATGTGTCTTGGGAGTTGGCTCCACAGAGGGCAGAAGACATCGAAGAGGCTTTTTCCATTTCCCGGGTATTTCATCATCCAGTGGGGGTACTGCAGAAAAGAGGGGAAACCGTTTTGGGTCGCCAGTCCTGGGCAGGGACTCATAACCGTGAATGAGTTCGGCTGAGGGCCACCACGACAGTAGGGAACTGGAGCCCTTGCCCTATGAGGAGAGGCAGAGGGAGCTGGGGATGTCCAGACTGGAGCAGGGATAGCTTTGGGTGGGCTGAATAGCTACCCCAGGTGCCTACAGGGAGACACTGAGGAGGTGGAGCCAGGCCCTGCACAGAGAGGCATGGAAGGAGGGTGAGAGACAACAGACATAAGCTGAAACAAGAGAGGTTCAGACAGGATATAAGGAAAGCCTTTTTCTCCATGAGAACAGTGAAGCAGTCGAGTGGGTTACCCAGAGAGTTTGTGCAGTCTTCATCCTTCTAGGTTTTCAGGACTCAGTGGGATAAAGCCCTGAGTAAGCTGTTCTGATCTAAGAGCTAACCCTGCTTTGAGCAGGAGGTTGGTCTAGAAACCTCCTGAGCGCCTTTCCCATATGAATTTAAAATGCAAACAAACACACAAACAAAAACGCCACAGGTGAAAGAATTGTCTGTATATAAAGACTGATGTAAGTACTTAACCCTAAGAAAAGTTTTCAGACATTGGAGCCCTCTTTGGCAGTTATACATGAAATATTTCAGATTCAGTTTTCGCTTCAGAATCTCCTTTTTGCTCACTAGCTGACCTGTCCCCACCGCTCCCAGTGCTGCTGCAGCAGTTCCAGACCAAGGTACCCATTTCCTCCTGTGTGCAGAAGAGGGAATCCGTGTCTGGGGTATAAAATGCAGCAATACTGAGGGAATACGCAAATCCATTTGGGACTCCAGTCTGGAGTGCATAATAAGCCAGATAATGAGTTAATAGCTACTAATTAACTTCCCTATATTGCAACTAGTTTGTAGGCTTTTCTGTTACTTTAGAAGCTGTACTACACCCACCCATTCCCCACAAACCACTGTCCCGTGTGACTGATTTCTAATCCTGCAAATTAAATGATCTTAATTCTTTTACAGTGACGGATTCCACATGTTAAAAATGGAAGTTCCCGGGGGGAGCTATAATGGCAGGCTCCAGATGGGGCAGTGACAAAGTATCAAACAATAATCCCACTCACGGGTTTGAAGATCAAATCCTATATCCCTCTGAAGGACGTAAGTACAATTTGATGCCTAAATCCCAAAGCATTTTTCTCAGTTATTGCATAACCCTTATACTGTAAGAACATGAAACTTCACCTCTGTGCATGCTCACAGATGCCTTATATTTGACAATATCGAGCATTTTGGCTTCTGTGTTACACCTGAGTGCTTTCAGGTTTCACCAAGTGGATGCTGTGCCATCTGTCTCAGCACGGATGTTTGGTGCATTAGACATGCTCTCAGCCTAGTTCCTAGATCAGAAATCAGGATCCTCATCTGAAAGAGGGCAAAGGAAAATCCTAGGTTTCAGTCCTTTTCTGAGGACTGCTGATATATTATGCAGTATCTGAGTGAAATGCTAATTGGGTTGTAAAATGCTTACAGAGAGATCTGAAATGGAGGCCATCCCTTCCCCAACACGTTCCCTTGCTGTGAAGGTAGCAATCCAGATTCGCTGCTGTGAGCTTTCTTTGTGCCTTGGTTAGTTTTGCAGCCATGCTGCACTGTGACACATCTTCAACAAGGGCGACAGACTGTCTTTAGCCTGTCCAACAGTTTATTCTCCTTTGAGGAGGCAGTTCTGAAATTGCAGTGTTTCAAAATATGCAGAGATGAAGGGAATGAAATGACCTGCATTCTAGGTGAGTGAAACACTAAGCAACTGCATGAAAGGACTGGATGAAGCCTGCTGCTTTTAGGGAAGAAAAATTTACCCCTGGGCAGTGAGTATCTGAGGCAGGCTGCTCCAGATGGGAGGAGATGGAAAGAAGGGAGAACAGGAAGAGCAAAGGAAAAACCTGTTCTGTCTCCTCTTGGCTAGATAAGTGACTTCCCCTTTGGCAGGTTTATTTTGTGATCCTTTCTTGAGGCATCTCTTCAGATAGGGAGCCAAATTCCTAAAAATGAGGCTGAGAGACTGAGTGCCTTGTCTCTTTGTGATCTGGATGGAGGTGTTTGTAATTCAGAAGCAGCATATAGCTTATTTCTCAGGAGTATTTCCCTTCACTTCAGGGTAGGCATAGATTACATAGTGTTTGATCAGGTTTTATTTTAAATTGAGCCTTGGAGTCTCTGATGTTCTATAAAGGGCCAAGCACGCTGACAATGCTGTCTGAAGGACAGGTCTTATGCAAACACAAGCGTGCTGCCCACAGCCAGATCCCTTAATAGCTTTCTACTGCTATTTTATTTTCCTCTCTTTTATCTCTTGGGCACTTTAAAGTGATCTTTCTTTTATTCCACATCTTTCTGCTACTCAGCCAATCAAGATGGGATGGACTAAAGAATTCTCACTCCCTTACACCTCTGCTGAGTTAGCTGCACTGTTTCAAGTACCCATTCCTACTTTTGTTTACTTTAACTAAGGGAAGCATTAAGGGATTTCATCAGTTTATATGTCTATTATGGCTAATTTACAAAATATAGAACAGTTGCCTTAAAGAAAGCAAAAGATGAAAACAGGAGAATACTTAAAATCTGGAACAAAGACAGCATTTTAATTGACTCTTTATAGTGCTTAAACCACCGGGATGTGTTTCCAGGCAACAAGTTGCCTAACTATATGTGACCGGCAAGGACATCTGCCATCTTTAACTGTGCTTAAAAGGATCTAGGATGCCTGCAGTCATTTTTAAAAGGCCTGGAAGAGTGAGTAACCTCCTTCCTTACATGTTTAGCCTGAAGATTTGCTGGCACTAACTGTCCTATTTCATCTAACTGGATCACTGACCTGACATAATGAAATCATCATGCAGGTTTTCTATTTCACTGAACAGTTTTTCCCCTTCCCTCCTAAAGAAACAAAGGCCTTTCTCCTTAGGTAATGCCCACTCCAAAACAGGCATGTCATCATCTATCAGCTTTTGATGAATATTTCTTCCCACTCCTATTTCATCTCATAGAAGAATGAGATACTCTTTTCTGAACTCATCTCTATTAAAAAAAAATTATGTAAAATAGAACATTTATCAAAACGGTAATCAGAAATCCTGCCTTGCCTCCTTAAATATACAATTCCTTAGCAGAGTTATTGCTCTGATGTGCTGGGATGGGAGACAAAGTGATAAATATTGCCCACAGAGCATTCACGTGATACCTTTACTGAAGAGATTGTAATTCAGGATGTAGAATTGCTTTTTCTATGGAAGCATAAGATACAATGTGGGCCATGCCCACCCTGCACACATCTCTTAGACTGGACCAAAGCTGTAATATAATTTCCCAATTACTCTTGCAGGAGAGCAGAAAAGAAGTTCCTATGGCAGAGTTAACATGAATCTAACACCAAACAACTGATATTTTGCTTGGACAGCTCTAAAGCAAATAGGCTTGTTTTCAGTGTGCAAAAGAAAACTCTGGAGGATGTATATAACAGTTTCTCTGTAGTTTTGGGAGTATCTATAAATGATTTAAGAAATGCTTGAGGCACACATTTACATGGTTAGGACTATGTCCAGCCTGCTCCTCTCAGCATTTGAAGATTTTTTGGATGTAAAGGGAAGGAAGAGGGTGTTGAGTGTTTCTTGGGGAGAACAGTATAATTGCATGCCTTAATGCCATGAGATGGCACTGGTGCTCAAAGCAGCAGCCTTGCAGCACACCCTTCCCAAGCAGCTTCTATCTGACCTTGCTAGTTCATTGCCTTCACCCTTGTGCTTAAATTTCTCTTGCAATAGTGCAGTGAGCCTTTTGTCCCTGCTCCCATTTCAAGTTCAGATTTAGCTTGGATCACCCCCCTGTCCCAGTCTGCCACTCAGCTGTGCACAGCTTTGTGTTGGGGTGGAGAAGCACAACAGCAGGATGGAGAAGTGGAGGAAGCCTGCAGGATGTTTCTCTTGGTGGCAATGCTGGCAAATGCCAGCTGAAAGCACTTGTGAACTTGTGGCCTGAAATGGGTCATTAAGAATAATGTACTTTGAAATTCCAGCAATATTGCACATTTTTATGGCATAGGGACAAGTCATGAACAAATTTTTTCTCTATTTTTAAAGATGGTATCTTACATAATTAAAAAGTAAAGCACTTGCTGCAGCTTCTTGATATATCCTTAGCTCTTAATAGAGTAACACAATTTATTATAGCCTCTCTATTCCATTCTCCAGCTGCACAGGTCTTAGCTTCAAAGTACGGTGTTGCCCTGGAAATTCAGACTGCAGTAAAGGATTTAGACTAGCCTTCAGCCAGCCAACTCTGACTGCATTGACCCAAACTCCATTTGAAAAAACACTTTTCTTTAATTTTACCTTGAAATCATGTCATGGGTTGGATATAGCTTTCAAGAGAGAAAGTTTATTATTATAAATAGATAACCATGGCTTCAGGCTGCACCATTTGTTACTTCAATCTCAGTTAGGTCCGTAATAATGTTTGTGCTCAGAAAATCCTCAAGAGCGTGAGAGCGCATTTGTATGGCCTGTTAGGCACAAAATTGTCTGTTTTATTAGTGCAATACAGGTGCACCTTTTAAAGACTTTACTCCCTGTGTTTATAACTGCTCAACTAAAAAAATCACAAAGCAGACATAGCACTGTCTGGTAATATGAAGACAGTGGCCACTAATGCAATGTACATGTAATTTAATATGCCACTTAACATACTGATCTGCTGCACTTCTTCAGCCTACTTATCAGAATTCTTCCCTAAACAACATCCACACCAAAACAGAGTGGAGGCATGCAAGAAATATAATTACATGAGGATCTCATGAAATAAATATCAGCTTTCCTTCCATAAATGATTTTGTTACTGAACAGTTTGATCTCTGCTACAAGGATATAGGTTAAGAAGTGTCCACACTGTGTTTTAACACACAAAAATAACCTCTTGTTTTTTCACCTCCATGGCTGGCTGAATCACACCATGATGTGTCAGCATCCTGTGTTTTTGCTTGCCTCAGTACCAGTTATCAGCTTAACCCTAGGTATCACTTTTGTGATCTCTAGCTCATGAATATATATGTTGACATTTGAAAAAGTGCATTACTTTGCTGTGCTCCCACAAATTAAGTTTAGGTTTCATAGTTGTCATGGTTTAACCCCAACTAGCAACTAAACATGACACAGCTGCTCACTTACTCCTCCCTCCAGTCCTAGTGAGATGGGGAGGATAATTGGGAAAAAGAAAACGATAAAACTGGTGGGTTGAGATAAGAACAGTTTAGTAACTGAAATGCAATAATAATTATAATAACAGTAACAATAATAATAACAACAACAACATTGTTATTATTAATTATACAAATTATTATTATGCAAATAATGCACAATGAAACTGCTCACCACCTGCTGACTGATGCCCAACCAGTCCTTGAACAGGGATTGGACCCTCCTGGCCAACTCCCCCCAGTTTATATACTGAGCATGACACCCAATGGTATGGAATATCCCTTTGGTTAGTTCTGGTTAAGTTCCTTCCCAGCTTCTTGTGCACCTCCTTGCTGTCAGAGCATCCCTGACTTAGTATAAGCACTACTTATCAACAGCTAAGACATCAGTGTGTTATCATTCTCATACTAAATCCAAAACACAGCACTCTACCAGCTGCTAGGAAAAAATTAACTCTGTCCTAGCTGAAACCAGGACAATATCTACCCCGTATTCTATATACCATTTACATCATACCCAGGTCCCACAATTTTAATACATCACAATTAATCACCACCACCTTTCCTGTCTCTTGATACATATATACACTAATCTCATTCCCTTAGTCTATAAAATGTCTGTTGAGTTCATTTAGTCCATGACTTCAGACCCTATCTGTCATAACAGTCTTTCAGGGCAGGAATGATGGTGTATAGTATTGGATTGTTGCATGCTGAAGCCAGTTCTGGTTCCATCACCACTGTGCTTGTCTGGTTATATCATGGCTGCAGTTTGCTCAGTTGCATAAGAGTTCATTCTTCATTCATCTGGGTGATTTTACTGTAATGTCCTTGATATTGAAGTGATGATATACAGTGTTACATAACAATTAACATAATACAGTTTAATTCATTGGCTATTCTCACCCAAAATCAAATCCCCTTGAATCACACATCAGAGCTCCCCATCCTCCCTCATTACCCATCAAATGCATGCAGGTCCTTGAGCAAAAGCAATCCCAGGAATGGTTTTCCTTTGGCTTAGACAGGAATAACACAGACTGTTTTCCCTAGCATAATTTTTATGTGCACTACAGGGACTTTATCTCCTTCTACAGTACATAAAAGTTTTGATTAGGCATGGCCAGACTGATTGGCAGATTCTCTAGTGTTGACTAACCAGGTGGCTTTTGTTAAATGCCCGATGCCTGATGCTTGAATGTGCCAGCACCCGTTGCTCTCAATGCAGTCTTTAACAATCCATTAGATCATCTGATTTTTCCAGAGGCTGGTGCATGATAGGGGTTGTGATATACCAACTCAATGCCATGTTCTTTTGCCCAGGTGTCTATGAGGTTGTTTTGGAAATGAATCTCATTGCCTGACTCAATTCTTTCTGGGGTACCATGTCACTGTAAGGCTTGCTTTTCAAGGCCCAGAATAGTGTTCTGGGTGATGGCATGGGGCATGGGACATGTTTCCAGCCACCTGGTGGTTGCTTCCACCATTGTAAGCACATGGCGCTTGCCTTGGTGGGTTTGTGGTAGTGTGATATATTCAATCTGCCAGGATGCCCCATATTTGTATTTCAGCCATCTGCTTCCATATGAAAGAGGCTTTACTCACTTGGCTTGCTTAATTGCAGTGCGTGTTTCACATCCATGGATAACCTGTGTGATAGTGCCCATGGTCGAGTCCACCCCTCAATCATGAGTCCATCATCAGTATGTTGCATCTCTTCCTTGATGGCCTGAGGTGTCATGGGCCCACTGAGCTATAAATAATTCACCCTTATGTTATCAATCCAGACCCACCTGAACCATTTCAGTCTTAGCAGCCTGACCCACCTGATGCTTGTTTTGATGTTCTTCAGTAGCACAACTCTTGGGTACATGAGCATCTACGTGATGTACTTTCACAAACAGGTTCGCTACCCGTGCAGAAATATCTTGCTACAGTTCAGCAGCCCATATGGGTTTGCCTCTGTGCTGCCAGTTGCTCTGCTTCCATTGATGCAACCATCCCCACAGAGTATTTGCCACCATACCAGAGTCTGTATAGAGCTAAAGTACCTAGTCTCTGAGGCACTTCATTTTTCCATGTGTTCCTGCTGAAATCAGTGGGACTACTCATCTGAATAAACTGTGGAAAATTAGGCTGTTATTCTTTAGAGAAAACAGATAAAGGCAAAGCTTCAAAGCAGCTCTGCAGTATCTGAGTTAATATTGAGTTAGTGTAGACTATCTAGCTAAGGGTTAGATCCCAGTTCTGTTCAAGGATGAAGTGTTCTGATTGATCTGAAAACATCCCTGGAAGTTTCCAGATTTCTGGTGGTGTTGTGTTACAAAAGCTTATTGCTGTGTTTTGGAGTAGATTCAGAATTGTGACTCTAACCAAATAGTTGCAGCCACTTGACGTTTCTCACATTGTTACTGTGGCATACAAACATACGTAATAACTACAGCTGTCTAAACAGTTGTGTTTATGAATCCACCAATATCCTCCTTTCTTTTTTTCATTTGTTTAATTTTTTCTATTTTACATACCTACACTACTGCTAGCATTGTACTACAATACACCTAAAAGCTAGGGCATCTTTGTACTTTGTTAATGGGAAGGCTTTTGCAGCAGTGACAAATGAGACAAACTGAGCAAATTCTTAAGGGACATGCAGGAGTAATTTCTTACTACTTATCTGGATATGTACAACTTCACAATTAAGCAAGGGTTTGTTGTCATATGTTGACTACATATTGTCTATATATCAGAAACTTGGGACTGAAGCAGAAGTTAAAAGGCCATTCCACAAGATCACTCAAAAAGTCTGTGCTGGGACTAGAAATTGAACTGAAAATGTTCTCACCCTCTGGTAGTAGTGGCCAGAATCTGCCAGAAATATAAGAAGCTGCTGTATGTCTCTTTTTCTTAAAGCAACTACTGCAAAAATTTATCAGATTACATTGAGCTTCTAACTATTTTTTATTAGAACAGATTAGAACAATAAGTATTTTTTTAAAGTGAGGAACTCAAAAAGAGCTAAAATTAAAAGACCATAAACCTTCTACTTCCTGTACTGGGCTGGACAGGTTTTTCTCTACAGCCCTGTTCTCAGTCTAGCAAATTTCAGTAGCTTTCTGGTTTGGATTGACTTCCACCATACACCAGGTCCCTCAGAAAATTCTCTTTTATTTAGCTCTGGACTACATGTTTGTTTTCTGCTTCCCTCTGCCTGTTTCTGCATCTTAGTAGCTCCCTGCCTGCCAAGTCTGTCCCTTCCCAGTTGCCTGGCTCTGCTCTCCTGCACCTTTTTCCCTGCTGAGCAAGTTCAGTTGCTGTCAGAGAAGGAGCAACTGACCCATCTGTAAAATATTCCTCTTTTGCCAAAGACCAGTAGTCAAGACAAGGCAAGGCAAGGCAAACAAGCAGTCTTCCTACCTGCTACCCAGCCACTGATTTTTTGAAAGAACATAAAAAACACTAACTGCAAACCAGAAAATTAAACAGATGCTATTCATCACAGTCCCACCCCAGCATCTGGACTGCAATACCATCTCTTTCCACTTCAGCTCTTCTCTCTCTTCTACATCTTGTTCCTGTATGTCCATCTCTCACTGTCATCCCAAATCCTTTTATATTTTATGCCATCTACATCAAAAGCCTTTAATTTTTATTGAACTTTTCTTCTTCTTGTTCCAAAGACTTGATGTTCCTCAGATCATCTTATTTTTATTTCTGCTCACTTGTAAATTGCTTTTAATTCAAGAAGACTTTATTATCTTTGCTTACCTGAAACCTGATATAGTGTTTCTGTTTATTTTTCTCCATTCTGAATCTACTCATCCCGGTCTTTATTTTCCCAATGAAGCCTGAGCCCTTGAAGTATTTTGAACACTGATTGAGGTGTATCCAGACCAGATCTTTGCAGGGAGCATGCCCTGTAGATGGGCTGACATCAATGTTGATTTACTTTCATTTACATCAGGTCAGAATTAGGTTCCTCTTTTATTCTTTAATTTAAATTTGGATATTAAAAAACAAAACAAAACAAAACAAAAACCAAATCACCACCATCTCATGCCTTACCATTCATGACTTAGATTGCTATCAGTTAATGATGCCTACCTCTCCCTTCTTTTTTTCTGTTGTTGACAAATAACTGACTGCTGTGCCCCTCCAGGACTGGAGCTGTCTATTTCTGCTTGTGTTCCTACTATCCACACTAATGTCCGTTCTCAAACTCCTTATTTATTTTTTGTCCCTTTATACCTCAGAAGTTTTATCTGATCTGTCAAGCCTCTTTTATAATTGTGTTCAGATTCTTGACCTTGTCATATGTGATTTTCTTTATAAAAACATGGGAATTGCCAAATCAGAAAACAAACAATGATTCATCAAGCCTACTATCTTGTCAAAGAGGGCAGAAAAAGCTCACAGAATACCTAGAGAGGAATACAGTATTGTATAAGGGGTTATAAATCCTTCTTGGCTTCCAGCATTGATCAGTTTGAGCCCTCAGGCTTTAGTTTACATAGTTTGCAGTTCTTATTTCAGCTAGTATAAACTGCCTATGGTCTTTTTGTTCAAGTGTATTTAATACTGGTTAAATTTTACCAACATTTCCTCTAAGAAATATTGCATAGGTTATTTGCATATTATATGAGAAGCCTTTTTCAATTCTGAGAAAATATCTGCTTACAAAAAACCTCCCTGGTTTACCTAAATATGAACAAAACAAATGAAAAAAAAGTATTTAATTTTATGCACTTTCTCTGAAACAGGATCCTTCCTCTCTCTGTTTTTAAGTTTATATGTGACTCTTGTCTTTTATTATTTTTTTAAGAACATCAAATAATTTGATGCTCTCACTGACTCTGGATCTGTGTCACAAGATAGAACAAGAACAAGAACAGATTCCCAGATGGATAGGAAAGTTATTTCTGTAGATCTACAGCAGGAAAACACACAGGACAGCATTGCAGGGTCAGTTTTGGTAAAGCTCGATGGTGAGGCAGGGACTGAGACAGTCCCTTTAGAAAGACATCTTTAAGAAGACAGCTTTATATAGAAAGCTTTAGATAGTTTTTTAGTTAGACAATAGTTTTGTCTCCTCAAAATTCTTGCCTTTGGGATGAAAGAATCATCAAGATGCCACTTGCCAAGGAACTTTTCTTAAATAAATACTATGAATAGGTACAGTACTACTCCTAAACATATTTGTCTCATATTTTTTAGGTACTTAAAGTTGAAGATACTCTAGGGTCTTTACACCTTTTTTTTTTTTTTTTTTTTCCAGTCATAAAAAAAATTCTTGACAAATGGATATGTAGGTGACTTTTTTTTGGGGGTAAGACACATGGATGTTATACTGTTGTTTTCAAAGGAGTAAAACTCCATCAGGGCATCAGATGTATGGCCATACTGTTCCAGTTACAAGGTGGATGTCCTGTTTGGGTCCAGTGCTCTGGTACCGCCATCTCATCAACTTTAAATCTTCACTCATGAGTTGAAACTGAGCAACACCTGTGTCAGCTGTTGCTAGAAGGCTCCCCTGTGCCATAGTTCCAGCCAGCAGAGTCATTGGCTTCCACCAGCCAAGGATGGCCTGCTCGACACAGCAGGGT
Organism: Tyto alba; assembly: GCF_018691265.1. NCBI lineage: Eukaryota > Metazoa > Chordata > Aves > Strigiformes > Tytonidae > Tyto > Tyto alba. Next base: position 72,982,404 of record NW_024881282.1, on the reverse strand, counting down.
CCCAGCAAACCAGCCATCACAGCATCCCATGGGCCAGCTGGGAAACTTAAGAGAGCTCATCTCAGAGCCTCTTGAAATCTTCTTCCCTAAATTACCGAGAGCCCACAGTCAGTTTATGACTCTCACAATGGTGTGCTTTGAGCAGTTTACGGACCATTATTGGTTAAATCAGTTGAGTCATTCAACTCATCATTTGTAAGATCAAAATACAAAAGTTCTGAGTAATGTTGTACTACACGCTGTACTAAATTTAGGTAAATAAAAATAACTGAGATGGAAATCAAATCAGAAATTATTTTTTTCCCTCTTTAGCTTGTAGGGTGAGGTAGATATTTCTTACTTTATCTCCACTTACTAATACTAATACTCAAAGGACATAACTAGCTTGTCTTATAAATGAACTTCGTCAGAGCTAGTCAAATTTTTTAGTCATCTCAGTTCCCTCTGGTATGTTTATCCCAAATAGGTGATGCGTGTAATGTTTACTCTGTTTAATAGTACAGGATGCTCTGAAGTCTTTCTTTAAACCTCCAGAATTATTTTCCCTCTTTTCCACTGAAGAGAGTTTCCAGAGATTCCTCTTTCTACAATTTATTTATATGAACTTTGACAACTTTCATGTACAAAAGATGGTGCTTAAACATTATCCATGTTTTTCCCTTGATTCCTACCGAACCTGGAGGAGGTTTGAGTAATTTAGTTTCACTGATTGCAAATGAACAGGAACTTCAGCTGCCATGTGTTGTTTTCTAACACAACCTTGTTAATCAGAGAGGCACCCAGAGAGACCAGCTGCATGCAACTGAACCTCGGCCATCTAGTTAGTGTGTTCCAGCTTGCCTGGGTTGCTTCTTGGGCCCTGCTCTCTCTCAGCAGTAATTCAGCACAGGCAATACATGTTCTCCAGGGTTAGTGAGGAGGAGGGTGCCAATGTGCATGCACACACTCCAACTTCCTAGATCAGAAGGGTAAAGCCTATATTTGAAGCATGTTTTCTCTATCTATCTAAAAAAATGTTTGGTCATCATTTGGTTTCATTACACTCTTGATCCATAGGTATTTAAAAATAAAAAGAGCTCTGGATCTTTAGAGGAACAATAACACATTTGGTCTGAATGATAGCTCCTGTGGACTTTTAATAGTTACAAAGCTGAAGAAACCATTTGCTCTTGAATGCTTAGCAGCTGATTCAACACAGGCTGATTAGATAAAGAAAAGAGAGTAGAAGGATAATAAATAAAAGAGCACTGTGATGAGGGTGCTAAGGAAATGAAAAACACTTTATTGATAATCAATCTATGGTAGATTTTGATAATGAACTCCTGTATAATAAGCAGCCTGTGTGCTCACCCTGTCACTGGAATTCTAATGAGGAAGATAATAGATCCAAATTAGAAGTTTGCCAGTGAGCCTGTTATTAAAACAATTAAGCATTTTTAATGCAAGTAAACAGAAGTTGTAGTCTTTGTTTTGCCATTAGGTTATGTGCTATCTTCTTTTTATTTCCTTATTAATAAATGGGCTAAATTATCCTTTGGATATATACTTTCAAGAGTTTTATTATTACTGTCTCTTGAAGCAGGTGAGACTATTGTGTGTGAAATAACTGGGTTAAACATTAGCATAAGATCATGTAATTATGTTGTAACGGGCAAGTAAAAATAAGTTTTCATGCCAAGCCACAGAAATATGGATACGAAAGTCCTTCTGCCCTTGAGGGTTGTGAGCACTATTTACTTCTATTCTATTGCAAGGCAGTGGGTGCATACATGGCATGATAGTTAAAAAATATGTCTATCCATCCAAGGGTTAATCAGATTTCTTCTTGCATTCAGACAGTTATGAACAACCCCTTGCTGTGCTCTGCTGCAATAAGCACTGACCAGATCCATTCCCAAACTCGAGCCGCAGTGCCTTCCCAGATCAGATCTGCCTTCTGACAAAGCCCCTGTGCTTAAATACTTGCTGTAATTCTGCATCAGTGGCAATAATATCCTCCATCAACTGCTTCTCAACAGCCTGTTGAGACTCTGTCTCTCCACTTTACCTTATTTACCTGCTGTTTAGCTCAACCCTTGCTACTATCATTTTCTTTTTCCAATGAACTTGCTGCATGATTGATTCTTGCTAATTCTGCCAGCCGGTCACTAACTGTTTGTTTCCAAACAGGCTTGTCACATTGCTTCAGCAATTTATGCTGTGCTTTTCTTCTCCTCTCTTTCCTACTGCAGCCATCACTGAAACCAGGGACCAAGTGGCTGCCTGAAAGCTGAAACGGGTCACAGTTGCTCCATGCACCATTTTGGCTCTCACAGCACTGTCTCCTCTTCCCTTTTGCAAAAGCATGTTAAGCAGTGGAGCAATTGACCTGGAGGTGTCAGTGGCTTTAATCTTTCCTGTTTCTTTGGATAGTTCAAAATAAATTTAATGTTTCAGCTTCTACCAAGCTTGTCAGAATACTCCATGTCTGAGAGGCGTGTGTGGGGAGGAAAACAAGAGGAAAGAAATGACAAAGGAAAAGAGAAGGATCACAACCTTTAACAGAATGCCTTAGATAACTTCATGAATTTTAATTTTTCCAGGGAGTGATGAGGAAACAATGTCCTTTAGGATGCAAGATGACTTAAGTACACAGAGAAAATTTCACATGCATTCTTTTGGCAGATAATATGCTGCTCCTGAGGGGAGAAAAGCCTTTGAAATTGTTACTATAAGGGCCGCAGGTGCCCCTGACCTCACCTAGGACCCTACCTGCACACTCTGCCCAGGGCTCTAGGACCCCATTTCAGCTCAGGACTGAGCCCTCAGCCCTCGCTGCTTCCTGACAGCTACCCAGAAGGATATCTTGAATATATAAAAAAAATAGACTACAGCTCAGAAGCCTGTAGCATGACCATAGCATATGGACAGTTCTGTTTCCTCTGGAATTATGAAAAATATCTGGGCAACAGATAAGTGAAACATTCACAGATCATGACCAAGGGTAAAGATTTAACAGCTTTCAGTACAGAAGAGATTTAAGTATTGAACTAAAATATAAAGCAATATCTGCTTCAGTCTTTTTTATATGCATCAATCTTCCATTTTACTGGTACCAGTCTTTTTGACATGGACACTCAAATTCATCTTTCAAATTCTGTTTGCTCTGATGAGACATCCTATCTCACTTTTAAAGGACACAAAATGTCTAAAGATCCGTGGTTGAATTAGTAGTGTTTCAACCTCAGACAGAGATTGCTATGTGGTGATCAAATCTTTTTAATAAAACAATTACTTACATAGGAAAACAGAGGGGGGGAAAAGCAATCTCCAAACAAATTGAGTAGCATAAGGCATTAAAGAGAGATATTGATTTAATACCATACTAACACAACAGGCTGACATTTTGGAGAACATCTTATTTTTCCATTCAAGATAATTTGGGGGCTGAGAGGGAGAAGAGTTTTTAGACTTATTAAATGTGATGATTTACATCACATGTGGTAGCTCTCTATACCAGGCATATGTGAATAATACAGATCTGTGCTAGCTTCACCTAGAACACTGTACTTACTAAAGCTGGTGTTACCCAACAGGATTTTGAGGAAGTGTATGATATTTGTGGTGGAGTTCAAATCTCTTTGAGATGTCTGCAAATGCAAATGGAATCAACGGCATTAACTTCTTAGTAGACATTTACATTTCTTTCCCTTCTACAAGAATTAGAAATTTGGAGGGGAGATTGTATGTTTGTTCTCCTTTAAAGCAGCTTGTAATTTCAGTATCCAGAAAACTGAACCTTAAATCCCAGCCAAGGTACATCACAGGTTCTTGTCTTGAAGGGTTGTCATAGCTCTTCTTTCATACTTTCTCTTGTGAATGCTCCTCATTCTTAACAACAGCATCAATTTCCACTACTTGTCTAAGCACTTCTGCAGAAAATGGTGCTCTTTGTTTCATGTCATCAATCCTATATAGAAGAGGTTCCCAAAGTTAGGTCATTTATCCATTGCCCTTTCCTCATCTCTTTCCAACAAACAACAAATTCTTTAATGTTCGTAGTCTAAAATAATAACTAGGGGATTTTTTCCCACTCCTTCTCACTGTTTGTATTTCGTTTCAATTGAACTGTAATTCACAGGGACTTCTATCTATTGATTTCTTCAGTATTTAACACAATGAGTTCTTAACAGGGTAAGACACGATTAAGGGGAAGAGAAAATTCTAGGTGTTATCATAATATAATTGACGATACAAATAAAAAGCTGTCTTCTTTAAAGTCTATTTCTCTGTTCAAGGAGGGCTTAAACATGCTTCGTATTCTGTCTTCTCCACTCTGACTTACATTTTAATATCCCTAAGGTAAATCTCAGAGATGACAGTGTTTCCCTTCTGGGGTCACTGCATTAAGATACTCTGTGATCAGAAAGGATACTGTTCATGGCATTCCTGTAGGATGGTTTTCCATTTAATTGAAATATCATGACCAGTCTGCCTTTTTTTCCCAACTCATACAGTTGACCTTCATCAAAACAATTTGCTTTCTACAAGAAGGTAAGACCAAGTGACACTTCCACGATGAAATGAAAAAACTGTGGTAAATCATACATGACAAATGGAATTCAAGGAATGTTTAGGGTGCTATTCACCACTGTTCCCAAGTAGATTCAATTTATTATTCCCCCAGGAACAGATACTGTAGCTCATGCAGTAAGGTATTGATTTTGCCAATTACTGAGGATAATGGTGTATATTTCTGAGTTGTTGCATTATTCTTGATTTATATTTCTTTTTTTTTACTAAACAAAAATGTGTTTTTCCTACACATGTTGTTCAGACCTGTCAGATTCAAGAACAAGCTTGTTTTATATAATTCTCTAAAAATAGAATGATTACTGTATAAAATTCTTTCTGCTTATTACTGGTAGAATTTAGGTTCTATTCATATATGTGTTTTTAAGGACTTCTTTCAGAACTGAATTGCATCTAATTGGTCCTTAACAGTTGCCTAAGTTGATAGTTTGACTACCACAAACTGAACTAATAATTTTTCTCAAGTTTGGAAGCAGTCTTTTACTTTTTAATTGAAGATATTTCTTAAAGCAACATTAAAGAAGAAAGAATCACTGCCTACTGGACAGTCAGTTGAGGAAGTTTGTATTAAAAAGCAGTTATTTATTACTGTATGATGAGACTAATTTACATCTATTCCCAGCCAGAGGATGGCTGATTTTCAGAGACCCTCTGGGCTAGACCCTTAAAGGGAACCTTAGCCAGCCATAGTGTTGCAGCACCACTTTCAGGCATTTTGCCTAAATATTACGTACTGAAGGAAACAGTTGTGGGTTAGAGTACATGTCTTCTGCAGATGGTCTAAGTACAATATGGTAAACTTGCATCCAAGCTTATGGCTAAGCAGTACGCACATATGGGCCAAGTCATGAATTTGGACTGCTTGTCTCTCCATATCATCTTTTCCAGAAATTAGGGTTAAATGGTGGCTTACAGGCTTGTGAATGTGGAGAGCAGGAAATTGCTAAACTTTTTAAGGGTACAAGTGACAGTAGGAAAAAAAGAAGAAATTAAATACAGCTCATAGAGGTATATTTTAAAGTATTTATGTCTTCCTAACATCTAAAGAAATAGACCTTTCAGAGAGTTCATGAGCTAATTTTAAAAATTTCAGTAGAGTTGATCACAGCTGGAGTTGGACTTTGAGGAAATGTTGAGCTCCTAGTAGACAACCTGTGAACTGACTTCCTATTAAAACTCGGTCACTTCCTTCGGTGTCTTAGTGAGATCTGAAATTTTTTGAATGTTTTGTCCCAGCTATAGAAGTTTAGTTGTTCTGAAAAGCATAGCATGAATTGCTGTCTTGATACTCTCCCTGAATAACAAATAGATATATTTTGTCACTTGAATGCTCTTATAGTTGTATATAACTTACAATTTTCTGTCATTGCAGAGTTTGCCTCCTAAACTTCCAGAGGAAGTTGGACTTGCTTATACCAAATCTGTACGTGAATTTCTGACAGATAGAGAAGTACAGTAGTAAAAAAGATTTATACTCAGAGTTTATTACTGATGAATAAAGTCATGCTGGAGACAGGCTAGAAAAGACATATTTACTGACAGTAAGTCTTCTGTTAAAGTGGCAAGTCCCAAGCTTGATGGGATATGTTGTATGCAAGCAGAAGACAAAATTTTACTGAGGTGATGAAGTGAGTATAATTTTCAGAAGGATTTTTGAAGGAGTACAGGCGAGTTAGTCATTCACCTCCAACTGATGTTCAGTGAAAGCTGGGTGCCAAAGTCCCTTAAGATCTCTTACACATTTTGTGCAGTTACTCTACTGGAACATTCTTAATCTTATTTATCACCACAGAGAAAGGCTCGGCCTTTTTTCTTCTACTTTCCTTTACACTAAGTGGGAAAATTTATCAGCTTTATTAGTTAAAGAGGGTGGATGTCTCTCATGTTTATGAGCTGCAATTCTGTCCTTTGCTTCGTTCACATTATGGAAATGAAAACGTCCTTGTTATATTGTCTGTGGGCTCCTTACTAAAAACATGGATTACCAGGGTCAGGCTTGTTTTCAGCATGGGAGAAGATTATTTGCTTGGAGATCGTCTCAGTGTCATCAACACAATTTACAGGTAGTTTGGGAAATAGAATTCTTGTTTCTCAATTTCAGAGGGTTTTTTAAATAAAGATTTCATAGAATCGTAGAATGGTTTGGGTTGAAAAGGAACTTAAAGATCATCTAGTTCCAATCCTGCTGCCCTGGGCAGGGACATCTTCCTCTAGACCAGATTGCTCAAAACCCTATCCAACCTGGCCCTGAGCACTTCCATGGATGGGGCATTCACAACCTCTCTGGGCAAACCAATTTGCATATCAAATTGACTTCTCTCTCCCTTCAAGCTCTAACTCCATGCAGGCTTGTCTCTGTAGCCCTCCTACACCTGCAAACACTTTTGGGCTCTTTCAGGATGCAGACCGGGATGGTTCAGCTGTGCAGGGGGACAGATGGGAGAATAGCTGTGCAATACAATTTTGTGTATTTTACATGATGCTGCTGGAAGACATAGGACCTTGACATTGCTGTCTGATGAATGGCCTCTAAGGTAGTGCTCCGATAGAAGTATTAAGCTGTGTATGCTGGAATACCATCAGGGCAGTGGTGGAGTCAATCTGGTAGAGTTCTTGGGGAGCATTATATGGGTCTTCTACTGCCCAAGTGGACCTCAGGCCTGATTTACCTGCAGGATGTCTGGGCCTGGCTCTCTGTGAAGTCACTGCCTACCCCATCAATTCCTACAGTGAGATAAGGGGCATACAGTTAGATATCAGTGAGAATAACCTATGGCTTTTCCATTCAAGACCCAAGACAGCTCTGGTGATATCCACACTAAGGTGGTGGGGAGTTATAGGGACCCTGGGCACAGGTTGAATGCTGATTACCTGAAAAGAAAAATATGGATGTCATATGCTGGATCCTGAAGGTCCTCAACGCTTCTTTCCTGGAGCCAGCTTCCCTGGCCAGCGTGCATGTGCATGTGCATGGTTGTGTGCACACCCACATGTGAAGGAAGGTTCCCTGGGCCAAAGCTCCATAAAAAGATGAGAAGCAGCCTCAGTTGTCCTGTACCATAGCATAACATTCTTTGGTTATGTAGTCATTGTACTGTGGTGGAGCAGATATATGGATACTGTGTTGCTCATGGTAGGGAATATCCAATTTCTGCCTTTGCAAAACTTATTTTCTCATCCTATATTCAAGTTCAGATTTTATTTTCTCCATAGTTCTTAATGAAATACTCCCTTTACAGTCTTTTTTTTTTTTTTTTTTTTTTTTTTTTAATTCCCATCAAGCTCTTCAAAGGTTCACTGGACACATTTAAAGTAATTTCAGTATATAGTAAACTAGAACCTTAAAAGCAGGGCAGGAAATCAGTCTATTATGGAGGATTTTAGTTGATTTGCCAAATTAATGTTTCAGATCACCATGCAGCAGCAGATATAATTAAATGTCAGAGAGAGAGGGCTAAATGCATGAATAAAATATCTTATTGTATCATTACACTTTTATAATAAGATTTACTTGTCAACTTAAAATGTAATAATGTAACTAACAAGATAATTTATTTCTCAATATAATGAAGATGTACAGAAGGCAGAGGCAGGACCTTGTAAGATGCCAGCTTCACTCTGGCTGAGTCTGCCTGGTAGCATGCACACTTAATGAAGGAAAAACCCTACTGAACTGAAGGAGGGGGCATAGCTGCGTAGGATGGGTAGCGGATGAGGAAAGAGCAGGAGTAGGCATGAATTTTGGATGTGGTAGAGGAGAGAAAGATGAGAAAAAAACCGTGATGACAGAAGGCATAAGAGTCTGCTGGGGAAGACTCTGCCGTATGCATTTCTCCAATTGATAGAGCAAGACATTTCCATAATGTAAACTTTCAGAGAAAGAAGGTTAAAATAACTAATTGCCTTGGTGTGGGCTGAGAAGTTATGTATGGAAAGCTATCCCAGACTGGCTGACACATGCTAACTTGTCTGGCTGTCTAAATTTTAATGATGCCTTCCTTAGGGAAAAAGAGGTCTACTGGAAGTCAACCAGAAAGTCAGAAATCGGGAGTTTCTCCTCAAATTAACTATATCTAATAGAGACTGTGATTTACAAAAATGCTTAAAGAGGTTGTGAGGAATAATTTGCTACCATCTAGTTTCTAAGACTATGACAGGAGCAAGTCCTGGAATGGTCCTGCTTGTCACCATTTCTAGATCATGAGCAATGCCCTTTATTTGACATGTCTAAATTCCTGTCTGTGGAACTGTGTAAGAACAGGCATGTATTTGCAAAGATATGGAGGGCTATGCTACCATTCTGACCTGTTTCAAAAATAACAATCCAAGGAGCTGCAAACATGAGACTCTGCATGAGCTACTATGAAGACTGTAGTTTCTTCCTCTCTGGCTCGTTCCCACAGACACTGGTGCTTCCAGCAACTGCCATAGTCATACAAGGCAATTAGAGAAACACACCTCCCTGTATCTGAATGGAGCACAATATAAGTGCAGGTATAGCGGGGCTATGTTCAGCATCACTGTACCAAGTGAATGGATGCGGGATTGTCTCAGAGAGAGAATGGCACATCCTAAACCGATCTACTGATTCTTATTAGACCTGGGTTTCGGTCAAGTGCTGAGGGAGCTGGCTCTTGCTGATGTCTGTGCAGATCGGTAGGGATTCAGTGGAAACGATTGCAGGATAGGCTGCAGTCTCAGAGAGTGCTGGAGCACTCTAGGAGGTGGCACAGGCTCCCAGTGTCGTCATGATGGAAGAAAAAGTTGCTGTGATTATCATCCATTCATGCAAGTCTGCTTTGTGGAACATGATTTCTGTATAATCTACTCTCTCTCTCGTGTATCACATGTAATCTACATAGCCAGGCAATACACAGATTAGTGATTGCACACAATGTAAGTGCATTCCTGAACTGTGTAACATAAATATGAATGAGATGGAACATACTGCACTTTAACTTCTTTGTATATTGTGCTGCGTTTTGTGACAGTTAGTACACTGTGGTACGTTATTCAAAATGTGAGAAGTACAGTACCTGCAAATTATGTTTTGTTTTCTTCTCGTAGCCACCAGATGGTGTGGAACCATTTACACAACATCTCAGTGCTAGTGCATTTTAAGTAGGGAAAGAAGGATCTGGCTTAATGTTTTATTTCTCTCTCTTTTTTTTTTTTTTTTTCCTTTTTGACATTTTTTGTTCTTAGCTGCCTAGCCAGCATATTTGAAGATCTCTTTTTCTGCAGAACAAAAACCCCCCTACTTAATGTATCCCTTATTTGTATTTCCAAGTCACTTCAGTAACTTTGGTTTAAGCAAAGAAAGAACAGATTTTTCTCACTGTTGCTTTTATGACAGTGGAAAAATAAAGAAAGCTTTATTTACCATGGTCACAGAAGTCTAGTGTGATATGACCCCTGTGCTTGGAAAACACCTGTTTCAGGACTATTTTAAGACATCTCCTAGACATGAATGAACATATGTACCACATGAACCCTCATGACATAAGGCAATATTATATTGTCCTCCTGTTTAAAATAGCAGGCTTACAAAAGAGATCTTCCTCTTGTAAACAATTTGATAAGCAGTTAAGGAACAAGTGTACAAACCTTTTCTCTACTAAAGTGAAGGATATATAAAAAGTGCAAAGTTTTCTAACGTGTAGTTTTTTCCTAGCCACTCTACAGAGAAATGTTATGTGCCTGGGTAGGCCATTAGTCTTAACTTTTCATTTTTTCTTGGATAGCCGAGACGGTGCCAGAAGCAGGCCACAGCTGTGATGTCAATATATTTAGATTGGCTTCAAGTCAGCTCTCCAAAGAGACCAGGAAGTTTTCAAAATCAGTAAATTATAGTTTTATTTGAACAGAACTTCACTTTTTTTAAATAAAGCTCTAAGCAAATAGGGAACACAGACTGGAAGCTACAAACAAGATGAATAATAGTTTTACATTCAGCTCTTACCCTGTCCACTGTGTCCCAGCTAATGAGCTCCTGCTTCTAAGCTTTACTGCAGTTAACACTGTAATGCTAGCTTATAAAAAACAGCTGAGTTCCGTTTGGTTGTAGGAAATTCCTTTCCATTGCCTCTGAGGTCTCTCTATGCTGGGATTCTTTCATGCATCATATCATACAGTGTCTTGAGCCTTTTCTTCCTGAATATGCACAGAAGCTCTCCAAGGAAATGTGCAATCTTTTGTCTTCTTCCAGAAGTTCTGCCTGACCTAGTCGAGAAACACTTTTCTTCTTAAAGAAACTGTTGAAAACAAACAAGTCAAATATACCCCCAAATATACCAAGTATATTATGATTACAGAGACTTGAATCCTCCCATCTACAATGAAAGCTGAAGCGACAGGTATACTGTGGCATGTTTATAGACATGTCAGCTAGCCTAAAATTACCTTTCTTGGATTCTGCTGGCAGTGCTGCTGTGATAGCACATTCTTGGTGTGGGCTCCAGGGAAGCTGAGTTTTTACTTCAGATACAAAGGTCCACTAAGATACAGCTATTCCACTAGTGCTGATCTATGTAAAGCTAGTAAGAGTGTGTATATGTGGGCTACAGTTGTTTCAGTGTCAGCTTATCCCTAATGCATAGTAAATGTTTTATACTGCTGAAGTCATATATTTGATTAGTTGACTGACATTTTTCCAGTCACCCTTTTTTATGTTTCAGTAATTTCTTCTTTCTGTTACCAGTTCCATTCATGTCAATATATTGGGTTCTGTATGTAAATCCTGATATGTTCAAATCCCATCAATGTGTTTGGTTACCTTTTTCTTCTTAAACAAAAAGAATTAATATACCTTGATGACTAACTTAGAGAAATGATCATTCTCTTACTTTTTGTGGAAAAAGTAGAAAAGAAAGTTTTGGTGGATTTCTGGATTTGGCACAGTCTTCTTCCTTTGAAAGTGTAAGAGTTGGATTAGAGTAGTGACCTTTGCTGCACGTACAAGGGAGAAGGGAAGGAGAATTGTTGCTCACTTTCAGTTTCCAGCATTCTCCCACCTGTTCACGCTGTAGGAAGTTGCTAACATTCAAAGTCAAATTCCTAAAGTATTTGAGCATTTGAAGCTTGCATTATAATATTGGCTAGTGTAAATAACTTTAATCCAGTCTTGAAGAAATGGAGTATAAAAAGAAGGGAGGAGATATTGTATTACATTGCTAGTTGATTAGGGTCATTCAACCTTACAGAATACATGTAATTTGATATAATCTGATATAGCGCATCTTCAAAAAATACAATTTTCACAGTGGGTAGAAGCTTGTGGGCAGGCAGTAAAATCCCTGCACTGACCAGAAACTGTTGTGAACATCTGTTCCCTGACTACTTAAATTATACTTGGACAGTTTGATACATCTCTGGCATCCATCCCATGTTCTAGTGGAATGAAAGTAGAAGAGAAGAAGAATGTAAAATCAGAGAATCCTGTTGGGTTGTAATCTTTCTTTCTGCTCTTTCTATTTACTTCCCCCTCCAGTAAATCTGTCACATCTTTGTTTAGAAACCCATGACATCCTTTCTTTTCCTCAGTTGTATTTGCAGCTGCCTGCTTACTTATTTTGTGTACATTGATTACAGCCATGCAAGGCTTCAGGCTTAATTAAAAGGCACGGCAAGAGAAAGAGAGAGGTTTCTATTGAAATATCTTCTCGTGGAATGTCCTCTTGAGTTAGATCCAACCTACCAAACTATAATTTCTGAAATAAATGATTCTTCCATGAATCTCATCTCTCCGTACCATCTTCACCTGAATTCTGCTGGGCTGTCACACTCTGGGGGTTTGTATTGTCTTGGAAAAAAGGCTAGGAGAAGGAAGATTAGTTCGGTTTAAACATGCAAAAATGTAAATTCCCTTCAGCTTCCCCATATTACACCAAAAGAACAATTAGTTCCCATCCCCATGTTAAAATTACACTTGCCCAATTTTTAAACTGCACTTATGCACCTGAAGCGTTAGTGTAATGTGGCAGAATTTCCATACTGGCAAATGCAGTGCTTGATTTAACAAAAAGTGAAAATTAAAGTCACTGCACAAATTTTAAACTCCATTTAAAAAGAGCAATAATCATTGATTAAGTCAGAATTATTAGTGTTTTTAAGGGTCTTTTTATCCCATTTTGGCTCAAGGATATTATCTCATTTTGGCATGCTTGCATGAAAATGAGTTGGTGCCTGGGGCTTGGCTTCCACAACAGTAATTTGGAATATGAGTCATCTATCATTAGTTTATGCACATGTGAAAATTTAGACCTTGTGTTTTATATCAGTGGAGGAAGACTACAATATGTAATAACAGTGTACTACTACTGTGTGGCCTTAGGAGATGCTCCAGCTGATATTCTTCTCTGCCAATGGCAGAGAAAACCTTTGCTTATACACTGGTATAAATCTACTCCATACATAAAAAGGAACACATTGTGATTTTAGTAATCATACTAGGCACAAAACGCAACTACTAGCTTTTATTCAAATAAAATTCTGTAATCCTTTCCACAAGCTCAGAGCTGCATTCAGCTGGGAACTCTGAGAATAGCTTATGTGCCTTATGAGAAATGGAGTACAGTGAAAGACAGAATTATGTGCCTCATTCAACAACTATGTTAATACTGAAGATTTTTTTCCCCCTGTGGGTAAAGGAGGAGACAACTGGCAAAAATCCTGGCCACAAAAGGCAAATGAAGTTTCTCTGCTAAGATACATATACTAATTCTGTCAGATGGGTGTGCTATCTGTCTTCCCAAGCAACTAGGACTTGCCAAAATCCCGTGTGCCATTCCTCTCCTTGCTTCCTCAGAATAACTTCTACAATCTTTGGTCTAATTTGCCATCAACTCATATATTGGTAGAGGTAACAAAGCCCTTGTTTAAATGCAAAATTCTTTCACATTAATTCTTTCTCCTTGTGAAATCCTTTACAGAATCATTACATTGCAAAGCCCAAGCTTGCTTCATTGAAAGGAAAAAATTGCAATATATATAAAAGCTTTAACTACTCTATTAACTACCCAGAGTCCTTTTTCCTCCTCCTCCAGCCTAGATTTTTATCCTTCTCTCATATATCTCAATGCCACATGTCCATAAAATAAGCACATCATACACTTAAAAATGGGAATAACAGCAAATCTCATACTTTTTCTTTCCACAGTTTGTAAGACCAATAAGTAGGTTAATGTCGTAGAATGTCTGTGAAGGTATTTTTGCCAGAGAAACTTAAGGCAAGCATATTGTATTTTATAATTTGTCTCTTCTGGGTGAAAGAAGACAGTTCCTTGCTTCTTCTGGTATAAGTTTTGTACCTGGGAACTGCAAAACATTTCCCCTGTACAGGTCAGTGCAGTCCAGTAGAAGCTAATGATCATGGACTAAAAAGAAAAACAAGAGCACAAATAAGAAAAAAAATAAAAATAAGAGAAATTAAAATAAGAGAACAAAACTAAAAGCAAGGGATGAGTTACTTATTTTTGTGTTTGCTGTGATTATTCAAATCACTATGTATTCCTTTTTCTGTCCATAGAAAATGTACAAGCATATACTAAAAATGATCTCAGAATAACATTAGTAGAGTATATAATTTGAAGCATGTAAAAAAAAAAGAAATCCCACAAACCTCTCAGAAAAAATAAGTAGAGATAGATAATGATTTCTGTATAAGACGAGATAAGTAACCTAGCATTTTCGACCTTGGAAAAGAGACTCCTGAGAGGGGATATGGTGAATGTTGTTATGTATAGATTATTAGGCAGGAAGTGGTCATTAGGATGTGATGAAAAGTTAGTTATATCTCTGACCACCTCTAACCATTTGGGCTCTCTGGGGGATTTAGACAGAAGTCAAGTGCTTGTTCATCTACCTACAAGTTCCCAGTTACGTAAAAGGACCATAATTTCCCCTCAAAAGACACTTCTGAGCATGCATAGCTCAGGTGTACTAGAGATCGACCTAACAAGTGCAAAGGACAAGGTGGTGGTAGGAAGGTTGGTAGGTGAGTTTGCTGGAGGGAACTTAGCTAGTCTGAAGATGCCTGGTAGGGCTGAGGCAGACTGCAGAGCAGCCGGCTTTGTGTGCAAAGGAGTGGTGGGCCATCTCCTATCTGGAGGATGGAAAGATGTATTTACAGCTGTGTTACTTGTCACACAGTCCAAGGCTGTTTGTGTGATGAATGCATTTTCTGGGGGAAGATGCCCTTCCTATTTGGTATTTCTATGAAGAAGGCAAGTTCTTTAGTGTATTTTCTCAGTTCTTTTGATTTCTGCATCTTCGCTCAGTCATTGCTTACAGGCTGCTGCTGGGAGAGTTGATTGAAAGAACTGTTCATGGTACTCATTGTCACCTGTGTAGTGCTATCAATTCTGTGTACATTATTCAATCATCTTTTCCTAAAACTTCTGTAGGTACTGAGTAAAATGGAGAAAGGTGCAGAGCTGATGTGGAAAACAGCTCATTGTAATCAGCCCTTGAATTCAGCTGGAGAGGAGAAACCTGAGCTGCTGCAGGGTGTTTCCATTCCATGTTTTTTAAAGTTGCATCTGAGAGTTTACACATGAAATATATATTTTAAATGTGCTGTAAAAAGTGTTCTTCAATTTTTAACAACTTAATGAAGTATTAAAATCCAATTTATATCTCAAACTGCAAATTCTAAAGAGTTTTTGTTCTCTACTATTTATTAGGAAAAGTGTTCGTCATAATTATTTGTTATGCGTATTAAATGTTGTATGTGTATGCATCATTTAAAATGTAAATACTTTTATCCAGAATGACAGTCAGAGATAAGATTGGTGCATAGGCAAGTTATGATCACATCTCCTGAAGAGTCCATGAGCTTCTGAGCAGAGATGGTGAGGTGCACATGAAATAAAAAAACTCCAATGGATCTTGACAGCTGCACTTGGGGTACTTGTACACAGTAATGGTGTGTAGTCATAGCTCAAATCTGCTCCAAATACCTCTGCTAGCTTTAAGCTGACCACCCCAGTACAGGTACTTGGTACAGGTTTCATGCCATAGTATCAGGTATGGCAGCAGAGGATGCAAAGTATGTTTTTTAAATGCTAAGGTGATTACTTTACAATAAGCTCCATGTTACTGCAGCTACACAGATAACATTGCCCAAGGAAGCTTGTTTAGAAATAGTTGAAGAAACTCCACATGTGCTGAAATCACCTTTGACAGCAGTTTGTAGGTAAATAGAAATAAGAAGGTATTATTGCCCTTATTTTATTGAAGGGGAGAAAAATAGAACATTGGAATTAACTAACTTGCCAGAGACTGGGAGGCTGATGGACCACATGTAGGATGGCCACTCAATAAATCTAAGGTCTAATATGGGTTCTAGTGCACTCTTGCATGATGATTGTGTCACTTAACACCTCAGAATCTCAGTTTTTCTTGCTCTAAGATGGAAGTAATTATATGCAGCTACCATATAATATCCACAGACAGCTGTGTAGTTGGAAAGTATCACTGAACCTATCAACAGGAAAAATGGGAGGAAGTTAATAAATTTTAAGGCCAGAAGGGAACATCATGATTATTTAACCTGTCCTACTGTGTTACTGAGGCCATAAAATTTCCCCTGTGTGATTTCTGAATTACTCCCCCAACTTGTAGTATCAAAAAGGCATTCAGACATTTTCTACTCTTGATGCGAATACTTTTAGAATCTGTACCAGTAAGTTTTTCTAAAGGCAATAAATAGAAGCATATCTTTGGTATCATAGGGAATACTGTGCTTCAAAACAGGAGGAAAAACCCATTTAAAACAGTGTGAAGATATTCTTTAAAGCAAAATTCCACAGTTTGTTTGAGTCAATTGAAAGATCTTGTTTGAATAAAATTGAATTCTCTTTCCTCATCCTGCTCCCCTCTCTGGCTGAGCAGGACAGAGGTCTGCTGGTGGAAATATACGTACAATGTGAAACTCTCCAGCATCTGGGTTCTGACACCCAATAGCTGCCCCTGGGTCCTGGACCCCCCAGTTTCCCGAACTTGAGCACATGAGACCCCAAGGATGCAGCCTTACCCCAGCTGCTGGTATAGACCCTCTTACACACACACACTGACACGCTCACACACATACACTGTGCATCCCTCCTGTAATTCAGCTTAGTCACACAGTCCATGCAGGAGCTGGACTGGGTCATGACTCCCCTCTCCCTCCCTCCTCACTCCCACAGACACGTGCACACACACACAGACACACACACACATCCTAGAGTCCCTCATTCAGGAATAGAGTTAGAAAGATATTTAGACAGGACAGGTTGCACTAATGGGGAACAGGGCATGGCCAGACAAGTGTACTGTCCAGCACCTCTTCATACATGACCAGTCCCTTTCATCCCCTTACTCCTCTATCTTCCTATGCATGTTCCTCCCCAAATCACCTTAATCCTTCCTTTCCCCACCTCTGGTTCCTACCCTAAACATCCCACAATCAGCCCTGTGAAATCCTGAAATGGTCTTCCTCTGCATCCCTCAGTGTGTTCCATGCCCTGGGACAGTCACCACCCTCGGTGTGAAAAGTGACCTGGAGCAGAGCACTCACAGCCTCCTGGTGATGGGTGTCCCCAGCCCATGGTGCTGAGGCTCTCCTGGGACAGTCCTGGAGGAGCTGGGTAGGGGATGTTTCTCTGACTGGGTTATTTGGGTTCCTTCACTTGCCTTGAGCCCCTGTGCTCCTTCATAGGTGTGGAAATGGGCTTTTGTGGGATGGACCTGTGATGAGGTAGGACCGGGTGTAATCTGAGCTCTCCCTCCTACCTTCGTGACTCTGTGTTCCTCTGTGTGTCTGCAGTCAAGCTTTTTATCCCATTACTTAACAACTGCATTACTGAAATGCATCACAAAATCATTTTTTTTTCTCCTAATGTTTCTTTTTAAACAAGTGTTTTATAAATTTCTTAAGTGATGGTGAAACTTTTCCTCTTAGGGAAATCCATATTAAAATATTAAGTAGGAATGCTTCCAGCTGGCCTCTCTTAGTAGTTTTTATGGTGAAGATTTGTACCTTATGAAAACATTAAAACAGAACATAAATCCTCTTGCCTCCCACTTGTGTTCCTAATAGGGAAAATCACCTAGCTCTGCACTAATCATCTTTGCCAATTATTTTAGGATGGGAGAATCTCTGTCTGGAGGTTCTTCGGTCTTTTTGTTGATTATAGGGTGAATCTATACCTCAGTTAAAGTAAATGCTTAAATTTGAGGTGTCTAATACCAGGTGAGATGAATCCCACCCTGCGTATCATTCTGGAGGAAAAGGTCAGAATTTTTTCCTATAATCATTGCTATGTGAAAACATAAAATGCCTTTCCATGTTATTTCTAGAAGTGTACAGGCTAAAACAGCTGATCAAACAGCCACATTTCAGAAGGTTCAACAGTCCAGAAAAAGAATCAGTGAAAAAACACACACCCATTTTAAGATTTATACCTTTTATGACTTATGATTGTTGAGACCTATCTAAACCATTTAACTTGCAAGGTATTTCCCAAGAAACAGGCCTTGACACTGCTATGAGTTCCACTGTAAATATGGCATGAGAGCCAAAAAGTCCTGGTAAACCTCATACCACAAGCTTAAATTTTCTGCTTTTCTCCTTTGTCAGCCGTTGCTCCTGAACACAGCTGGCCAGGCCAAAATGTGTTTCTTCTCCAGATAATGTTTGTGCATAGTCCTGCATCTCTGGCTAAACTCTCCTCCATAGACAGCTGACCTTACACTGAGTGCCTGGGCCAGGGGGACATATTTTCTTCCATGGGTTGGTAGATGGAAAACAGTCTTTTGTGCAGTGAAAGTAACAAACCAGTAAAGATCAGTAACCTGCCATGGTGAGATTTAACAGATAACTCATCTCCCATCAGTCATAAATAATGTTTTCTTTCTTAGATGCATTCACCGATTGCTCATATTTGCCACCATATCGAGGTTCAGAATGAAAGACCAACTTTTTAAATTCTCTGTGAATCTTCTTGTTCAAGATTGACAGATATAATAACATAAAATAAAAGAACGGTGGAGGAGAAACACTTGTAAAATTTATCTGTGGTTAAAAGCCAGCCAACTAGATAACAGTTCTCTCAGTTCCTAGTTGACGGAAACATTTAATAGAAGTATCATCTTTGCTATAAATACAGCATTACTCTTCTGACATATAGAGAGAAGTTTCAGGAATTATACTTTATTTTTAGCAACCTTAATTTAATGTTAAAAAATGTTACTTCTTGGAACATTAGGTATTTCATATACAGTTGTATAATTGAGCACTGTGATTATCATGGCATCCATAATCTGATTATGAAGGTCTTTTTTTAATCTATTATAAGTACAAGTCTAATGTATGCCTTTTAGAAGCTGCATCAAAATGGACATGGCTATATGAGGTATTCAACTTCTGCCAGGAAAAAAGTCTAGTAGGTACCGAGAAAAGAGAGGTAGGTAACAGAATCTGTGCCCTGTAGAAAATCATAACTGCTTCTTGCTGCAGTACTTCCACTGCCACTTTCTGGCTTGTACGAAGTGAGGTCCTGGCACACCCTGCCTGTTCCCCTGCCAGAATTTGGAGTGGCCGGAGTCCACCACAGCTGCCAGTTGAGTGCATTGCACTGAGACAGGGAAGGCATTGCTTACACCAGCTCCATTTTCTGCCAGCACAATGAAGAGGAAGGCATGAGTCACCCTGCACAGGCTTCCTGTGTGACTTTGATGAGCTAAGATCTTTTTTTATGCAATTAAATTTTTAGAGAAGATATATAATAACTTGTATTTTCCAGAGTAATAGGTTATTTTGCCTATTCTCAGCTTCTTTGATGAAATTGGTAAAACTGAGTGTACATATGTCTTCTGAAAAGAGGTCCACTCTAAGCATGAAGTCAAGTATGTGCCTTGGTTTAAAAAATGCTGGCAGCTATATCTTTTGAAGGATATGGGCAGTGTGCATAGATTTATAGGAAAAAAAAAAATCCTTTTGTAGTCTTGATTTTATTGTTTTCTC
Organism: Tyto alba; assembly: GCF_018691265.1. Classification (NCBI taxonomy): domain Eukaryota; kingdom Metazoa; phylum Chordata; class Aves; order Strigiformes; family Tytonidae; genus Tyto; species Tyto alba. Next base: position 72,962,825 of record NW_024881282.1, on the reverse strand, counting down.
TAATCTAAAAAAGTACACTTTATTCAGAATGTTTTACAAATTAATTCCATCTAGGTATGAGTTGTCATCACTCTAATGTACCTGTACCTTGAACACAAGCTCTTTTGAAATCAGTACATGCTTCTTTATAAAATGCCCTTATTTTTAAAATCCACATTCCTGCTGGCTAAAATTCGTCTCCCTCTGTAAAAAACGAATGATCTTCTTATGGGACTTGATGCAACACAGTCTGTGGGCAACCCGGTCCTTTCAGAGTAATGAGGATTGTGGGCAGATGACGTTTGGCCCTGCATGTGCTGGGTCCTTTCAATGTAACATGCACAAATGGTGTCTCGGCTTTTTTTTTTTTCAGAACATTTTGATGTTTTCTGGATGGGATTACTATATAGCTCTGAAAACTGGCTATTGCACAGGCCACATAGCTATTTTGATATGTATTTCCATTGCAAATTCTACCCATTTTAGAAATATTTGGAGTACATATGTGCCACTTAATTAAACTGTGATGGTTCCAGTGGAAATGTTATGCTCTATCAAGCTCATAATATCAGCTGAAAGACATTTTTTAAAAGAAGATACACACAATACTGTGTAGAGAATTATATATCTTTTCACAATTTATTGAACTATATATTCATAATTTAATTTTTGGAAGTCCATAAATATTTATTTGCCAAAGCTTGACATTATGATGTGACTAAATCAACTCTCATGGACCCTGGTGAGAATTAAAGAAGTTAAAAATCAGGGCACTAGCACAAGAAAAATGAAAAGAATCATATTTAAATAGCCAGGAAAATATGATATGAGAAATAAAAATCAGACACATTTAAAATTCAAGCTGACATGCTGTTCTCAGTCCACCCCACTGTGTATAGGGACTGTTGAACAGTGGGTGTTTTGTGATTGTTTTTTCAAAGTGAATCTCATTCTCAGGAAAGGTCCTGGGCTCATACCACTAGCATGCAAAATTTGAGATCTTTTTTAAAATGTTCCACAGATGAACTGTAGCAAAAATCAAGAAACATATGAGCTGCTGAGTATACTTATCTCCCAGGGAACTGAGTGGAAGGAAGGACATTCAGCATCCCACAAGATGGATTTTCCCTTTGCTTCCTTTTAATATTCTTTTAGCTTTTTTTCATTGAAACAAGTTATATATAAGAAAGCGATTAGGTTTCCTTGCCTGTCTCGCCCATAGCTGTTTGCTGTTTTGTTTGTGGGAATTTCTGGGCTTCATAGCTCCAACATAGGAACTGGAAGGGTCTTCCTCTTATCACTAGATCTCTCAATCAAGCACACCTTTTTTGGTGTGAAGATTTTTTGCCTAGAAAACATCTAATTTTTACAGATCGGGGATAATCTCACAAACTAGTTGTGCTGCCCTCTTCCATACAAAATTGCAAGGAAGTCAATGTCCTGGAAATGCATTTATTCACTCTTATTTCCTAGTACAAAAAAAGCCAGTTCTCTAAAACAAAGGAGCAGCAGATTTAGCTAATCTCCCTCTGAATGATGTTCCTGTTTTTGCCCCAAGCACAAAGATGTTTTTGCAATGATCTCTTTGCAAAACCAGGGTATACTCTTGAGTGCATTCTGATCAAAATCAATATTCAGCCCTTTGCATACTTCGGTTTTTGAAGGAGTTCAAGAAGAAAAATCTTTTATCATAGTAAAAAGAAAAAAAAGAAAGGCATGAAAAGCAGCTCAAAATAAGACTGTAGACTTTCTCATTTGAAATTTAACAGAAAAAAAAATCAGATTACTGTAACCTGTGCAGTTAGCACAATGCAGATACTTACTTGAGATATGAAGACAGGATTTTCTTCTAGCTGAATTTGGGGGTTCTTTCCAAAAAGCCTTTATCTTCTGCAGTAGACATGAACACAATGGTGTAAGCAAAAGTGTCACATTTCATTCTGCAGCTGGAACAAGCAAACAAAAAGCCTCTCTGTAATTGTGCATACATTAATGCAATGGAAAGAGACCCTCTTGGCAGTATTTTCGTGGCACTGAAACAATTCTTCTGTACATTTTTTCTTGTTATAGACAGAAGCAGCTATCTTCTTGTCTGCTCCACTCTATCCTATCGATACAAGTTTTGACAGTCAAGATGTATATGAAGTGGATGCATCAGTTTGAGTTACAAGCATCATTTAAAATACTCAGTTAGCTGCATATTTTACATATTGTTATACCATAATTATAAAGCTGTATTATGCTTCTTGTCCAGAAATTCCTGGAAACCTGAAATTGCTTGTTTCTTGATATGGCCACAGGCTGTTGAAATTCAAATGAGCTTTTTGGTCAGCTTGAATTGTATTAAATTTGTAGGGCAGCCGGTGATGCTTGGATTGGAGGCAGGAGACAACTCTTGTTAGTAAATGTGTGTTTGAGTGTGTTGGTCTTACTGAATGATAGCTAATCATCTGAAAGTCAAAGGAAGCCTCTTTAAGGAAGCAATACCTTGCCAGGAGAATAGGAACAAGTCTAAGCCACATCTTTATAAGAAATGAATTATCATTTCTTTTCAATCTAGCAAATGCCCTCTTTAAAGGTTAATTCTTAAACAGTCACTTGGGAACAGATGTCTTCTTCACTCTGATCTCTGTGAGTCAAACGAACTGCTAAGAAACTTCAGTTTGTCTCTTTTATTACCCAATGCCCCTTTCTTTCAGATTAAAACTGTTGATAAAGATGATTTCAGCTGCCTCATCTCTGCATATTTTTTAATTGCTGAATAAAGGAATGAGCTGAAGTAACTGAACAATAACAAACTAATACTCAGGCAAGTGACAACTGCATTTCCCAATGAGGCAAAAGGGAATATATATATATATTTTTAATATCATTCAGATGGCACAAAGACTCTGAGGAATCAACTACCTTGGCTGAGCGAAGGACCATAAAGGCTGTTGGGATGATACAGTAAATTGTCATTTTCTCTTATTTAGAGTGATCTGGCTGAAGACTGAGTAGCAACTAAAGTGTGAGTGTGATAATCAGAAAGGATGCTGTCCTTGTTCCATGGCCCTCATGGACAGAGGTAATCACCCCCATCTCCCATCCCCCAGCTCTGAAATTCTTGCAAAGATAAAACAGATTGAAATTGTTTTGACACTGTTCATTCATCTGTATGAGAATGGAACAAGAAAGTTCGACAGGAAAATACTTCAGAGACATATGATAAACTAATACTACCCAGATGAATGCAAGCGCTGCCTGGAATATAGACGACACTGGGTAAATTGCTTCAAATGAGGCTTATTGATTTCACTCTATGTTGATGGGGCATATCTGAAGGAGGAAGTTTCATTTAAACACTTGGGCACTGCAGTAATTAAATGAACTCTGGGACAGTTTATGTAATGGACTGGCTCTGATTCTTTAGGAGCTGGTGACTATCTCCCTTAAAGATGAAGCATGTTAATAGCCAAGCAGCTAATTTATTATAATGAAATGAAAAAATGCTGTAGCATCCTTGTGGCCCAGATAATGTAGAAGCAGGTTACTGTTCTGATGAACAAGGATGTTGCTCAGCAGATGTAATGCTTTCTGGCCTTAGAAGAGGATAGATCACTTTCCTATTCTTTATGAAGAAGGATGATTCCTTTGCAGCATTGCTGAGCAATGTGGACATTTACATCTTTGTGTTAATCACTCCCAGAACAACCCAACCACTATAGGTATGTTTAGCTGTTTTTTTTTTGTTTTTTTTTTTTTTTTTTTTTTTTGCTATATAAATAAGAAATTAATTTATAGAACAGGAAATAGAAGAGGGGTTTGGTTTTAGCTTCTGTACCTTGGTGGTATTTCTATAGACTTCTACTGCTTGCATTGTATTTAAGGAAGACTAGAGAGGGGAAAGGCCATCTCCTGTGGGCGGGGAAGGCTGCAGGTGGGAACATGTGGGACTCCCAGACTGACAAGCTGTGTTTGGGTGGGCAGCCCAGTGAAAGGCTCTGGTTCAGCAGATGGCAGTCTTTACTCAGAGTCTGCTTAGTCCCTGCCTAGGCTGAGCTGGGGTGGAGCTGGAAAAGGGACAGCGCAGGGACCCTCTCATTGCAAACCCCATTTACAAACCCTTTATGCACTGTTTAGTAGTGGACCTCTGCAAGCTAGTTGTGATACCCTCAGTGCTCCATCGGGATTGTTTAGAGGTGCCAGTTACAAACCCCTTTACTAGTGTTCTGGCCCCAAAGCTCCCCATTTGCCTTTATTTGTTTGTTAGAGGTGAATAATGTCTGAGCACACAGAAGACCAGAGGAATGGAGCACACACAGCTGACCCAGCTCTGGTAGCAACTGTCTCCCCGTTTTTATTTCAAGCAATATCTGAGATTTCTTACAGTCAGGTTTCAGATTAGACAAAAAAAATGACATAGTGACAGTGTTGATGAATGCCCTGGACAACTTCTTCCTGGCCATCACCAAGGAATAGCATTATAATAGTATTACTGAATGAGTGACATTTAGGATGATACATTATGCTTTGCATAAAGATGACTCCTAACATAAAAACCAATGTCTGGAATTTATTATGTCATTTAATTTAACTCTTGATTTTCATTAATTTGGGAAATGTAGTACTCCCAGTGGATACTCAAAAAGGAAAAGGCAGCTATGTCCATTATTACAAGCACATAAATAGCAAATCTCCCCATGCCAAGATTCAGGTCTGTTTGCAAAGAGTTCCCTACTGTTCTCACTGCCCCTACTTTTGGTATGGTAATAATATCCTCATGATTTAAGAGCACTTCAATACTTTTCTGTGACATTCTTTTCTTGTGGTCCCTCCTGATCTTACTTCCCTGCTCAGCCTGTGCCACACTTGAGAGCTCGTCCAAGGCTGTGGCCTCTGCCTAAATTTGCAGACGTGCACTGAGGTAGTCCTGAACATTTAGTTACAAAGAGACAACACAGAGGTGGAAGTGAACATGTTCATTCTGCAGGAAATTCTGGTTATCCATTAGTGTCAAATCTAAATGAACATCTGACTGTGATCCTCCTTGTGAAAAACATTCTGAAAAAATGTTTAGGGAATAGAAAATGACAAAATGGATTATTTTTTTTATATATATTTTTTTTTATAACATACAGATACTTTGTTTCAATAAGGATCAAACATTTTGTTTTTATGATATTTGTCCTACTATACTATACACATTCACATGGAGGGGAGTGTCTGATGAAATTTTTCTATAATATTTCCCAAATTAGGAGATAAATTTATGTTAGGTATTAAGAATAAATTTTTGACTAGTAAACAAGATGAAACACATGAAAAAAAACATTCTGAAGCTAGATTAGACAAAGCTCTGCCACGGATACTGTATTTCAGTTGATTGTACCTAAAAAGCAGAGGAACGGACAGTCATTTGCTGTCTTCAGGAAACTCCCAACCTGTCAGTTCTGAGAGACACTGCAATAAAACACCACAGTAACACTAGCAGTGAAGGACAATGCTTTGTATTTCTCAAAATGAAATGTTTCAACTATATCGAAAAAGAATGAGTAGACTATTTTTGTGAAATCTACAGATGGAAACATTCCTGCAAAAACACCTTGATTTAAGTAGGACATAACTTTCCTTCAGGAATTTTTTAAACCAGTTTCTTTCTTCCTGTCTTTGGGGAGTGCTTTGTTACACAACTGTATCTTTCACCAAAAGTTCTTCCAACAGCCTGTTCTTTGGGTGTTTGCTAGAGAAGTGGTTTCCCAGTCCACGTGTTTCCCAGTCCAACGTGTTTGCATTGCAGCTCTGCAGGACCTCTTGATAGTCTGGCTTGCCTGACTCACACCAACGTGCAAGCAGGAAAATTTCTCACATCAGCACAGACATTGCTAGAGAGGAGTTTCAGGTCATCAACTCTGAGTCTAGACTTTACAGAAAATCACTTGAAAGGCATGTATCAACAGAATCAGACCCTGCAAAGGCTATGGCTGTACTTGCAAAACATTGTTCATGTCCTGAAAACTGCAGCCAAGAAACTGTCTGCGTGGATCTAATTGCAGGTCTAATTGACAAACAACAGTACGTGCTTGACTCTTACGATTAATCTAGTTTAATATTGTCTGTAACCAGAAGCTATGTCTCTTTATCAGAGGTTTTTACAGGCTATGTCTATAGTAGTAAATAAAACAGGCAGGGTCAGGCATCCAGTCTGAGGCCTGTGGGCACTGCACGGAATCCTGATCCCATCCTCTCATACAAAAGGAATGCCATGCCCAGTCTACTGGTAAAGAGAGGTCCCTGCCCTTATTACCCCGAGCCCTTCCTAGGCAATGTTTGAGACAGCAAAGCCAAAACCAGTGTTAGGGACTACAGTAACAGCTTAACTGAATGATGAGTTGCAGACCAGCACTTGGCCTGTGTCCTGACTTTGCTCAGTTTAGTACTATAGAGGTAACTATATGTGAAGATGTGCCCACTCTCCATGTTTTCTCCTCTCAGAATCCTGCTAAGGTAAGGGAAGGACTATGATGACTTTCCATGCCTCCCTACCATCACGGATAAAGCAGAGAGAGGTGATGTGGCTTGCCCAAGTTTATGTAAAAATCTTATAGAGAAACTAGAATGCATGTACCAGGCTCTACATTACACAGACCACTATTGTTTAAAAATGTGCACTGACAGTCAAAGCTCTGTTTTATACAAGGGTCTCTTTTGTCCATTCTGGCGATGGATAGGGACTTCAAAGTATGTGCATTCTAAAGTATTAGAAATCATGTTTATAATACCAAAAGAAAGCTCAGAATAGATGAGAAACAGACAATGATTTTTTAAACATTCTTCTCTCCTTAAGAATTTTATAAGATACAGGGTTATTTTTACCTCCTGTTTGTTCGGAGTGGAAAATTTGTTTCAATCAGAGTGGCAGCTTGTCACCCCAAAAATGTTCTGTAATTATCAGTGAAAAGTGCAGAATCAACAGAAAAATCTGTTTCTTGAATTGCTCATAAACATAAATTGTTCAGACAATACAACTCTACTTCCTGCTTGGGCGCTTATTCAGGCAGTGCTCCAGCTGAGATTTATTTTCTATTATTTAATTTTAATTGAATGTGCTGCTACAGATACTGTGCACAAATATCAAGCATGGTAACTGACTTAATTACATAATTTTTCCTGAGAAAGCGTGACTTTACATATCCCCTTAATACAACCACAGTTCCTGTGTGATCTATCTCTCTTTCTCACTTTGGGTTTTGACAGATGGGCTCTGTCAGACTGAGCAGCCGTGATCCAAGGTGTTACCACCCTCAGCTCGCTTCTGCCTCATGCTGCTGGGAGCCTGTTGCCCCAGAGCAGGGTGACAGAAGCCTCTGTGATCTGCTCCATTGTGGCAGCAGTCGGGTGGATCTGCGACTTGAAGCACTGATGAGCTGAAGGTGAGATCTCTGCTGAGCAGCAGGTACATTTGCCTCTGATGCTTCTGCTACAGGAATGCTGACTTTGGAGAGAAAAGGGGGGTGGACAGATGGGGCGATAATGCCCTCAGCCACACTTACTGGTGTGTCAGAGCCCCTGGCTTCTTCTAACAGCATCCCAGCACTGCTTTCACACAAATGAATTTTCTGTTTCAGTAATACCAGCACAACCTTCCCTGCGGCAAACTCCAAGCCACTGCCCCATTGTCTACCATGTGCACACCCAAATGTTCAAAACCTCAGTCGGGCTCCCCAAGTCTCTGTATGTTAAAGTGTTTGAAAATTGAATTCTGCAGTTTTGCCTTCCAATATTTGAACTATACAAGCATAATGATACCAAGTTAAAATTTTTTTGGCTTTCTAGTTGGGTATTTTTGTTGTGATAAAGCTGAATTTTCACATAACTGCATGAATTCCCAGGGACATAGTGCACCGTTTCATCAAGGACTTTCCAGAGGGTTTGGGGTTTCCTATGGCATTGCCAGAACAGTGTGAGTCCAAGCTGTGGTTCCAAATCAGTGCTGCTGCCATTCTCTGCTTTGGGACCTACATGGGGGACAAGGAGATGGTTTACCCTCTGCCCACTCCCTCACTAGAGAAAGCACCTGTGATTGCCCCTGGGGAAAAGGTGGCATCACTTCCCTCTTTTCCTACTAAAAAGAAAGACCAAAGAAGAGCAGCATGGGGCTGTGGGAGCACAAAACTGTGTGGTCTCTGAGGGTGAAAGAGTTAGTCATCCTGCTTCGTGTTAGCCCAGCCTTCCGGAAGCAGAGTGACGGCTGCCGTCATCTCAATGGATGTGCCTGCCCAGAAATTATGTTCTTTGGCACAGTCAGCATCTACTCTTCATATATTAGACCCTAAATGACCTGCTGGCTCTTCAAAGTGCAGCTCAGGGTGTTGTTTTTGATCATTAAAGCCTCTCACTGTCTTTGTTCATTACCCAGTTCAGCTGGGAATTGTTTTCAGTGAGGTCTTCTGCTCTGGAGCTGACCGCAGTCTCAGTCACTGATAACATCAGTGAAATGGGAGGTCTAGCCACAGTATCACGATCAAGAAATAATGATTTATAGACCACTTTGACAGATCACTCTAGGTCAAGATGCATAGGAATATTTGAATGCAGATTCAACAGACAGATTTGTTGCATTTTAATGGTAAATCATATTTTGTCCTCAGTAACGATTCAGTTTTTTAACATATATTGTATTTACCTGTATAATAAATGTTAACAAACTAGCTGTTGTATTTATATCATTCCATAGCATGTAGCAAAGAGCTATTTATTCACAATACAGTGATCATAAATTTGGCTTCCTTAGTGATTTTCCCTGCGTGCATGAACTCTGGTTTATGTTCAAATTCTTTTCCCTATTAGATCAAATTATTTGTCTTCAGGGAAGATGGGTGGACTGAAGTGACAAAATAATATTTGTGATGAAATTCTGAAAAATGAGTGCTTTTGTGATTATTTACAAGGCAGATATTAGAGAACTGTGTGGTCATTATTTGTACTAAAAGTATAGGCTAAATAATCTCTTTGGCTTTTATCCATAGAGATGGAATGGAATGTGTATTAATTCTAACACTTACAATTGCATATCAGGAAGATGGATTGAAGAAACAATTCTCAAAACAACCCCACAAAACATAAGATTTATCCTAAGTTTTCCCTTCTTCATAAGGCTTTTCTGCTCTATAGCCTTCTGTCTCAGGAGATGTGACTAAGATCACCTCGTTATAGTATCTTGTGTTGAAATGAGTAGTTTTCAAGTGAACAAACTGGAGAGTAGGTCCAGCCCCTTGGAGTTTCAGTATCTGGTGTCATGTTGTTTGAGCAGAAAAATTGTCTGTTCTTACACATTTTATCCTTTCACATCCTCCATTCCAATCCTGAAGAAGGATTTCTGAAAGTGTAGTGAATGTTTGGGGCTTTAAGACTGAGAAACGTGGAAACAAGGGAAGACGATTTTACTTCCTGAAATCCTTTTAATATTAAAATCTCTCCCTGCTTTTTAAGAGCAAGGAGAGAGTGGAAGCTTAACTCACAAAGATGCAGGTTTATATGAGATTGCAACCATCAGGGCATATACAGCTAGGATCTGCATGATTTCCTTAAAGATGTTAGCAAATCCTCAGTCCTTGTAATGTGAAATCTCCTTGCTCTGCAGCCTGTTGGGAACCTTGCTGTGCTCTATTCCCTTTGAAATGTGATGGCTGAGAGTACTGTGTTTTCTATTTATCTGTAACTCTCTTGTCTTTTTTTTAACATTGGAGAACAAATCCAAGGTAAATTACAGTATTGTCTTGGCTGTATGTTTTTCCTGGGTCGTAGCTGTTGTGATGGTGTTGGGGGCTGTGATCAGGATTTTGCTCAGCTGTACTAGATGTTGTCACACCTGCAGAATCCCATAATAGTTACAGAAGTGAGTCTTGAGAGAGGACTTGCAGGTTTGAAGCTAAAGCTTTGCTCCTTACTGAGCAATGAAGAAAGGGTGAAAACTTCTGGAGGAGAAGTGGATGCGTAAGAAGCCCATGGCAGCAGCAGTGGGAGTGCAGGACATGGGTAAGGGGGCCTGAGCTAGCGTTAGAAGCAGAAGATGCCCTTGTTCTTTTTTATGCTTTTAGCAAAATGATGCCATTCAGTTAACAAGAGTATGACTGCCTAAGAAAATTCAGCAACTAAAATAGCAAAGCAGCATTTTCTGTTTTTCCACCTTTATTTTGTTGATGTTCTCTTCATTCATCCTTTGGTTGCTCATACATTGAGTGACTGTAAAAAACAAACAAACAAGCCCTAGCTAATCTAGTAATTTTGTTTGCTTGCTTACTGCTTAACTAGGCTAAAAAAATATGAAAGGCATACAACAGAGAAACATGACAGCTCTGGAGAGGAACAAAAAAAGTTTTCATGTAAACCAGCTCAGTTTCGGATTGACACAGAAATTGATTGTTTTAATGACGGAGAAAGCAAAGAATGGTTAAAGGCAAATTATGTATTTTTTGATACACAGAATTTCTTCAAGTCATATCTTGCAGGAGAAATGTTAGAATCTGAATCTATTGGAAAGTTCAGGATGGACAGTGCAGTTCTTCATCTCAAATTTACAAAGATATATTGATTGTCTTACTCTAGCACATTGTGACAACATAGTGGCAATCATTTTGTCATCCAGGTAGCCCCCAGACTTTTCTAAACTGGTCTAAGTGGTCGACAGTTTAATAATGTTCCCACAACAGTGCCATTATGATGCTTGGTTTTGTGTTGATTTCCTAAGTAGGGCATAGCAGCTTTTGTTGTGGCAGCTCTTGTGGCAACGGCTGAGTGAGGTGTGTCACACCATGTGAGTTAATTTGGTCTAACAGCAGTTCATTCCCCAGACAAATAAGAAAAGGCACTGGTGTATGTGAAAGAGAGTCTTGAGCTATGTTCCCTTAAAGCCGTTCTGTTGTGACGGTGTGGTAGTGTTTTAAAATGGTGGGGGGAAGGAAATTGAAATTCATAAACTTAAGACTTGCATGGCAAGCCTGGCATGAGAATTATAGCTGTTGGCTATTACACACACTTTAACAATATTAAGGAAACTTGTAGGATACTGGTTATTAGCAGATTATTTACTCAAGATGGATGGACATGATAGATTTTGCCTTACCTGCTTCCTAATGTCCAGCAAGACCTTTGTTCTCTGCTTTAAAGTTTCTCTGAATAGTTCACCATAACATGACATAATTGTTGTTGGAGGGTAGTTAATGACCCAATATATAGCTATTGTAACAAAATTATGTCCTTTAAGGACGTAATCTTTAAAAGTATAATTAACCAATATTGATGGAGCTCTTGCTGGTGGAAGCGCAGCTCCTTAGCATGATATTTATTTAAGTACGTTTTTGGAGCAATTTAAGTCAGACATTTGTTCTTCTCTAATGACACTAGAAGTTCTCCACCACTGAACAAACAGATTTTCACAGTTCTGGCTGTTATATTCCTGAGCAGTGTTTCTCTTGAAAGGGTCTCCTACCAGCTGTGGACTTAAAATTTATTATGTGATGCTGAACGTCTAATGTCTTGGTTAACAGGCTGTTAATTACATTAATGGTGCTTAGGAAAAGATTATTACAAAATGTAGTTAATAGTCCTTTACAGTGCAAAAATGTTGTCTTAATATAGAGATATGAAGAAATCACCATGATGTCTCTTACTGCCTGAGAAGATGAAAGAATACACTGTTTGCTGTTGAAAACTTACAAAAAGACAAAGCAAAATTTCAAGTTACTTCATTTTATGGGAGATGTGATACAGGTCTTGCTATAGACCATCCAGCCTCTGGTACTGTTATGTTTCATTCCCATTGTCACTGATGGGTTTTCAGACCACGATGGCATCCACAGTGTAAAAACTGGTGAAGTATAGAACTAATGAGAACAAAAATCCCTGAGGTAAAGCCATGTCATGATATGTTCCACTAAAAGGCATAACATAAGCAGATATTTCCATGATGAATAATGTGCTATTAAAGTAATGTATTTGTAAAACTAGATTGAATGGAGCACATTACAGAGGGATTAATAAGAGATATGATATTATTATAGAGGAGAAAATCAGTAGCTATTTTTGTTTATGAACACCAACAAACTGAGTTGAGCAAAAGGTTTGCTCAGTAGCAGTAGAATATTTATTTTTTGACCTTTCTTTTAATCTGGCACAAAACTTCTCATAGAAATCAAAGTAATGAGTATTAATGCACTGTAATTACATCTATAGTGGGAGTGCATAAAACAAGTTTATCAAAGAAAGCCAACATTGTTTTCTCTCCTGTTTATGTTGTCCTTAGAGTTTCATTGATCTCTAGCCCTCTCACACACAAAAAAAGATCTAATAACTCTCCCTCTCTCTCCCAATGACATAACTTATGTAGCTGAAGCAGAGAGGAAGACTAGAATGCACAGTTGAAAATAGAAACACAGTGGTAAATATTAGGGCAAAATTCTATTATTTTTTACATATCTAGACATTTGAAGAAAGCATATGGTTAACAAAAAGTTATATTGGTGTATCCAGACTAGAATTTGTCCTTTCTGATAAATTAGATGCTTTATTTCACCGTGGCATTATGTATTACACTAAATTGTATCCTGCTCTTATCCCTGCCCCTTTTTACAAGTCCTTATTCAATTTTCACTTTGGGTATTTGGTACGTATTGGTAATTCTGGAGCCATTTCAAAGCAGTGAAATACCCAGGTGAATACGTCAATGAGAAAATGGAAGATGGTTCCACAAGAAAAAAAGATACACTGTTCAGTGGAGGTTTATATATGCAATGCACATCTTTGTGTAGGGTTGTAAGCCAAAGGATTTTAATTCAGATTTATTACTCTTTTAATTAATTCAAACTTGGCACTATATACTGTCAATTAGAAAAATGTAGTGTTGTACAAAACATACTTTAATAAGAATTTTCTTTAAAAGAATAGTTTCAGGAATTTCAAGAGAAAAATTGCAAACTGGTTTCCCTGTCTTGTTATCCTCAGAACCTCCACCACACCCTCATATTGCAATCAACAAATCAGTATTCATTAAGATTCAGTGAGTTAATGGGTATTATACTCAGCAGGCTATGAACTACAGAATCACAGCATGGCTGAAATTGGCAGGGACCTATGGATATCACCCAGTGCAAACCCTGTGCTCAAAGCAGAATCAGCTAGAGAGGGTTTCTCAGAGCCATGTCCAGACATCTCTTGAATATCTCCAAGTGGGAAGACTCCAAAACTTCTCTTGGCAACCTGTTCTGATGTTTGACAAATCTGACAATAAAAAGCTCTTTCTTATGTCTAGAGGAAATTTTCTGTATTTCCATTTGTGCCCATTTCCTCTGATCCTACCACTGGGTAACACTAAGAATAGCCTGGGTCTGCCTTCTTTAAACCCTCCCATCAGGTATTTATATACATGGATAAGATCCCTGTAAACCTTCTCCAGGATGAACAGTCCCAGCTCTTGCAGCCTCGTCTTGTATGACAGAGGGTCCAATCCCTTAAGCACCTTTGTGTCCCTTTGCTGCATGTGCTCCAGTGTGTCTCTGTCTATCTTGTACTGGGGAGCCCAGCACTGGACACAATACTCAGGTGTGTCTCACGAGTGATGAGTAAAGGGGAAGGATCACCTCCCTCGACCTGTTGGCAGTGCTCTGCCTAACGCAGCCCAGGAGGCTGCTGGCCTGCTTCGCTGCGAGGGCGCATCGCTGGTCTGTCTTCAAACTGGTGTCCATGAGGACCCCCAGGTCCTTTTATGCAAAGCTGCTTTTCTTCCAGTTAGCCTCATACTGCTGCATGAGGTTATTCTTATACTTTAAAATAAATTTTTAAATAAAGCTAAAAGCAAACATTTCAGCCTTTCTCTTCAAAACAACATTTCTGGGGTTTTTTGTTTGTTTGTTTGTTTGTTTTGTTTGTTTGTTTGTTTTTTTTTTGTTTTGTTTGTTTGTTTTGTGTTTTTTTGTTGTTTTTTGTTTGTTTGTTTGTTTGTTTTGGTTTGTTTTGGTTTGTTTTTTTTTTCTTTCCCCATAAAAGGGTCAGAACAGTAGTTGAGTTTCAGCAATATATTAAAACACCTCTGAGAAAGGCAAAGCAGCATTATTTGTAGCCATGCATATGCCATAAAGAAGCCTGTAATTAAAATACATAGAAATATACAATGAATGTGATAAACAGCTGAAGCTTCTAAAGAGAAAAATACATTGATGATAGCATACTATGGCCAGTTTTAGTTTTATCTCTTATTTTTATGCTTTTTTGTTATGTGTTGGTTTTGTTTTTTCTTAAGCATTGTTCTAATAGCACAGCATGTTTCTCAGTTCTCATTATTAGACGCTTTCTTTCAGGTACAGCTGAAGAAATGCAAAGGAATCAGTGATATATTCTGAGGGCTATTTCTGGCATATTTTGAAACAGAGATGGAACTGTTCCTAGTCATTTTTCAAGGGCCAAAACTGCAGTTGAAAACAGCTGGAAATGTATTAACTGCAGCCATTATAATCAAGATTGTGGACACAGAAGTGAGTGAGACATAATTTTCTTGTTTGTATTTACCACTAACTTTGTTATGAGAAAACTTGGACAGCTAAAGGCACCACAATACCTTAGACATTTCACATTTTGCTGACACACTGGTAAAAACCAAAAAGCTGTCTATCATCTCAAGCAATATAACATAAGATATGAAAAGCAATCTGATGAGAATCTGGGATATTCCTGCTCAAGCATTCCATTAGAATGTGAAAGACTATAAGAGCTTAACTAATTTGTATACCCTGCCAAGAGGGTACGATGCCAGTTAGGATATCCAGAAGGAAATTGAAGTTATTAACTGGTACAGCAGCAGTTGCACTGATTGCTCATGTTAGAGGGTGTTGTGATTTGAACACAGCTGGCAGCCAAACACTACTCAGCTGCTTGCTCCCCCTTTCCCCCCAGCGCTGAGAAGGAAAAAGTAAACAAAGTCTTGGGATTTTAGATAGGACAGGGAAAGATGAATCAGTGAAAATCTACCATTTAAAGACCAAACTGTAAATCTTCAACTCAAATGTTATTTCAGTTTTTCTATACAGATGTGAAATCTGAAGGATTTGTTATAAAGGCAGAGCCAGTACCTGCCAAAGTAGATGAACTTCTGAGTACCTGAAACAATGTGTTAAAGGGTATAAATAAACAGAATATTAAATAAAACCATCTTGGACCTAGCAAAACAAAAGGAAGAAAAAGAACATTAATATAGGTAGAGAATGTACTGGGAGCTCTTTTATTTGATTGGATTTTTCTCCTGAAAGATTTGATGGCAAGGAAAGGATCTAGAATCAGGATCTTCTTTTGTCCTAAGTGCCTCAGTGTGCTCTGAAAATGTTTCCAGAGTGTAGACAGTTTGTTTTATAATGTCTCTTCTCTTTCTGCCTCAAAAACAGTAAGAGTATTTCCATTGTACATTTTCAGAACTTGATGAGGTTTTAAGTATTCTTCCCATGTGAGAGCATCATCTGAAGAAAGGAATTTTCAAGCTACAACAAAAAAGATTTTGTTTGCCAGATAAAACAAAAGGCTATATTAGCCCCTTCAACAACATACATAACTGTTTAATTTATATGTAAAGTATTTGATCTGAATTGTAACAAAACAAAATAAATACTGTGGAGATTTCAAAGAAAATAATAATATTATTATTTCAGTCAAATACCAAGGGATAGTAATATGAAAATATTTATTTTCACAACATGTTACAAACATGACAGATCGATAATATTCTGGATGGCATTTTGTTTGAAAAATAATAAATAATATAGTCTCCTGGAGCAATTATACAAATGCTTATTAGAAATGTGCCCTGAATTATTCATAGACAGTAAGTCTCAGAGCTGGGCCAGGGTTCCTCCAAGGCGGGTATCATGGGCTGACAAATACCTGCCATTTCCCACATAGCAAATAAGAACCCAATCCCAAAAAGTTAGAAGAGGAGAAGGAATTTCAGAAAAGTCATCATGCTTATTGAAAGAATTGAGAATTACTGTGCTTGATGGAACACATGGGAAGACATAATTCCATTTTATGCCTAAATAAAGCTGAACCATTATGTGACACAGAGCTCAGAAATTTATTAAATACTTTAGAATTCCCTGGGATAAAGAGCTATACTGCATATCTCATCAGTTAAATATTTATTTCTCAGGACAACTGAGGACAATATTTTTATATATAGAAATTATAAAGCTGTAAATGTGGACAAATGATGGTAAAATCCCTGTAGGATGGTGAAGCTACAAGTACAACACTGTTTCACAAGGAATCTTGGAAATCTTGAATGCCTCATGGCTTGAGTAATGAGGGGAAGTCAATATAGATAATTTTAAGCATACTACACAGTGCTTTGAATGTTATCAAATGTGGATGGATGGATGGATGGATGGATGGATGGATGGATGGATGGATGGATGGATGGATGGATGGATGGAAGGACAGATGGACGGATGTCTACACACAGCAACTATAATGCATTGCACAAATCTCAGGGCTGTGAGCCGATCGTTTGTTTGTAGCTAATAGTAAAGCCAAGAATAATTAATACACTATGTAGCATTCCTGAATTTTAGAATAGTTTGCTGTTGCTGGGTTAAGGATGTAACAGTCTTTATTCCCAAGGCTTTTTTGGAAATTAGCTGAGTAATTTTTATGAAGTCATATAATACTTTTCCATCTAAATAAAAAAATACAGATTTATTTATAAATAAATAGTCTCTTTATAAATAGTCTCGCTTATGAACAAAACCTGATAATTAAAATCTCCTGTTTATGTTTGTGAAGTTGCAGTTTGACGTTTAACAGCTGAAAATATCATGTTGCAATAGAGCAATACTAATGGTTTAGACGGTCTATAAAAAGATTTGTTGGAAATACAGTACTACATGGGCAATCCCTGTGCTGAAATGCAATACATGCTTCTTTATTATCAAAGAGAAACTATGGGAAGTATAAGCAGAAAACTCAGCTCATGCCAGAGCAGTTTCCTATATCATAATTAACATGTTATGCACCTGACCATTTGGCCACTTAGAGAAAATGACAATTCCTTTGTGTGCTGGTTTTGGCTGGGATAGAGTGTTTTTTTTTTTTTTTTTTTTTTTTTTTTTTTTTTTTTTTTTTTTTTTTCACAGTAGATAGTATGCAACTGTGTTTTGGATTTGTACTGAAAACGGTGTTGTTAATACAGGGATGTTTTCATTATTGCTGAGCAGTGCTTACACAGAGTCAAGGCCTTTTCTACTTTTCACCCCACCAGCGGGTAGGCTGGGAGTGCACAAGGAGTTGGGAGGGGACACAGCTGGGACAGCTGACCCCAACTGACCAAAGAGACATTCCATACCATATGATGTCATGTTCAGCATATAAATCTGGGGGAAGAAGACAGAAGGAGGGATGTTCAGAGTGATGGCATTTGTCTTCCCAAGTCACCGTTACACGTGATGGAGCCCGGCTGTCCTGGAGATGGCTGAGCACCTGCCTGATGAGAAAGGGTGAATGAATTCCTTGTTTTGCTTTGCTTGCACATGTATTACCTATTAAATTGACATTATCGCAACCCACAAGTTTTCTCACTTTTATTCTTCCAATTCTCTCCCCCCTCCCAGGGGGGAGCAGGGAGCGAGCAAGGTGGCTGTGTGGGGCTTAGTTGCCAGCTGGGGTTAAACCATGACAGTTTGCTAGAGAATCACATGGGTTAGAGTGCTAATCTTTTGTCTTTTACATGAAACTGTTACAATTCAAAACTCACCTCATTTTTTCCTCCATGAATATTCTCTGCCACTAAAAGGTGGCAAGGTCCATTTGTGTGTATGGTTTATGGTCTAGCATAGGAAGGAAGATCAAATGCCTGCTAGACACAACGAACATAAGTCAGTAGAGCCCCAAGAGCATGTGGCCAGCAACACTGCTGGGTAGTGCAGTGTCATATTCAGCCTCACACATGTAGCTTTGAGAAACATGCTTATGGAAAAAGTTGGAAACTTGCATGTGGAGAACATGCCTTTTACCAGCACTCAAAAGGATGTCAGGTGTCTGTTCCTCACACTTGCTACGGATCACAAAACTGTAAAGAGGATGCTTTTTCCCAAGAGGATGAAGAACAGGACAAGAAGCAATGGGCACAAAGTAAAACACAGGGAACAGTTTCTTACTGTGAGAGTGACTGAGCACTGGCACAGGTTACCCAAGGATGTTGTGAAGTTTCCATCCTTGGAGATATTAAAAAGTTGTCTGGACTTGGACCTGGGCATCCTGTTTTAGGTGGCGTTGCTTGAGCAGGGCTTTGAACCAGATGACCTCAAGAGGTGTCTTCCAACCTCAGCCATTCTGTGACTCTGTGACCCTGTGAAGATACACTAGAAGTCATGTATGTTGACGATTGAGTTTTGTCATCTTAATATACACATTGTTCTGCTCTAAGGAGCGATATTCCAATCAGAGGCTGTGATGTGGCCAGAATTTCTTGGCAGTGCACATTTCTGTTCTGACTCCAAGGCCAAACAATATCCTTAAGGACATCATGTTTGTAAGAAAATCTTAATCTTTCTCATCAGTTCATACCCTCATAAACCCCAGGTTTTCTTATCTTCTGAGACAGAGGAACAGATCTTTTCACTAAACTGTTTTACTGGTGTTTTCCCTGTATACTGTTATAGGCAAACTTGACAGTGCTGGTGCTTCAAAAGGCACAAGTGAGACATGTGACACATTGAACTCACTGTATAGGTGATGTAAAATTTTTCAGTAGGTGCACTAATCACAGGAAAACAAAAAGCAGAAAGTCAGTATTTTGTTGCTAAGTATTTAGTCTTATGAACATATTAATAGCATTGACAGATTTGGGCGGACTTATTAATTGCATGGCCCAGTTTTCTATTTCTCTTTTGAGTAGGTGCCAAATGTGCGTACCTTTAAGTAAATCATTTGTACAGACAGCTGTGATAATTACATACCTGAAAGAGAGACTACAGAAATAGCTGATCAGTTATATAAGCCACCAAATTGTCTGAACTTACCCTTTTATATCTTTTATTTGCAGGCACAAATATGTAAATGCTTCTCTAAAAATCTGGGATTAATATTAAAACCTTAATTTGTAAAACTAAACTATATAGAAAAAGGTGGAGGAGGAAAGACAAAAAGAATTTAAATGAGTCCAGATAAATTTGCATAATGTGGGAATGTCACTACACTTTAATATCTGTTATAACATTTCTGATACTTAATAAAATCAGGTTAGTGCCAGACTCCAGTAAAGGTCATCATAGTGCATTTTCATTTTATAGCTACAACAGTTTCACATTTATTAAGATTATTTTAAACTGAATGAATTAAATGAATGAATGACATACTATGGAGGTAAATATCAAGGAAGTAGAATTATTATTTAAGTTAAAGGATGGTATTGGCACAAGATCAAATGATTATAAAGTGGCCATGAATAAATTTAGAGAGGAAATTGGAAGAAGGCTCCTTATCCATCCAAAAAGTAAATTTCTAGAACTGTCTGACAAAGGGGGAGGGGATTGAGTAATGTAAACAGTTTTAAAAGTAACGTAATAAGCTTGGGAAAGGGATCACATAATTAAGTAGGAGATTTCACAGAGTGATATTTGTCATAGGATCCTGGGAAGTCATTTTGTCCCAGAGTATAAGTTTGCAGTGGCAGTTTTCAGATACATGGTGTGTCAGTATTCCCAAAGAGGTCCCTTAGAAATGCTATTGCCATAAAACTACACAATCTTATCCATGTTGCTGAGTTTCTATTCAGCACTGGTTAGAAATTAGCTATCAGTTTTCTATCTTGATCTGTAATTTGGCTTCTGGGGTCTGCGTTTACTGTCCTCTGAAGCCTTGGAGGTGATCAAGTAGACATAGATGGGGTGAAATTGTACCTTTAATGGCATTACATCCTCAGATGTCTGGCTGATGTGGTTACAGTCAGTGTAAAACCAGTTGCCAGGTATGAGGTCAGGAGGAAATTCTTCCTTGAATTTAAATTATCATCAGTCTTGCAGTGTAAGTATGTAACTCTATTAGGAGTCTCTGAGTTTTATTTAGGAAGTGAAGTGTAGGGACCTGTGATATTAGCAAGAATTTTCCTGATTTTACCTAGGGCATGGTTCAAGCTTGGCTTTCTGATAGGGTGTTGGGTAGTCTTTTTCGTCCCTTAGTACATGGTACAGATGCTCTCAGTTCCCTTTGAAACCAGGCAGCTCGTGCATGGCTGCCTGAAATTTGAGAAACTGGACTCTATGAGTTGCCTAATTTTTCCCATTCTTTGTTCTTAAATAAGGCGATCATCTTGCCTATTCTAAATAGTATGTTTAAATTAAATTTTCAAAGAAAATAAAAGTTACTGTTAGGAGTAGAAACAAGTCATATACATTCCTTAATCTTATACTCTGTGACTATTTTCTTATGGACTGTCTGCTTCATGATCACCTTCATCTTTCTTCACATTGATACTCCCTGCCTCACTCTAGGATTATATAAGTGAGGGATGACACATGAAATGGGAGCTTTGCCTTTGATTCTGAGGCACAAGAGGAGAAAAGAGGATACAATGTAATCAGTATTTCTCAATGGTAAGCCTTTGCTCATAAGAAGCCTTAAACAAGGGTCCTGTGGAGGCCAGCGTAATCGTGAAGTTTATTGACAAAGCTGAAAAGAGAAAATTACATAATACTTGTCTGTGGCACCTGCCTTTAGCAGTGCTTTGAGCTCCAAATCCAAAAAAACAAACAAAAACCTCTTGCTCATAAAGTAAGATCTCACAGCTAGGCTATTGAACTAGGTTTCTTGTGATTTGTATCAGCAGAGATGATATGGATCTGAAAGAGCTAGAGAAATATTTGTTGCAATTCAAATATATTTGAAACAGCCAACACATGAAAAAAAAAAAAAAAAAAAAAAAAAAGAAGCCTAACAGGTATTTGGCAAGAGGAAATAAAAATCCCTTCTATGAAATATTCCAGATAGTGTATTAAATACCATCCACTGTCTGTTCATCAGAGGTTCACAGCTAACCAGAAACACTGCCAATAGTTATACCATAATTTCCAGATGTCATCTCTGTGTATTGTGAGAGTCTGGTGATACTATGATGAGAAATTAAGTTTCACAGTGTTCCTGATGTTTTTCATAATGTTCACCCATGAAATACCATGAAGTTGTGAACACAACGGGAAATGATTCTGACCTCATGTTCTTTGGATTTGTCAAAGGACTCCAAAATGACAAAGGCTATCAACTTATACATAGTCTTGACTAACAGACTTTTTACTATGATGATAGGAAGGATGAAAGCTTTAAAAAGAATTCTTCCTTTCCCCCCACTAGATCTTCTCAAGTCTGATTTTCTTCACTGTTGTAGTTTAAAACTTTCTTCTTCAGACTGGGGGAAAACAACTTTTATTCCCTGTTGCAAAAATGAACTTTACAGTGCAAAGGCTGTCTAAACCCACATTGCAGCTGTCACTAGAAATTTTAGTATATTACAGCAAATAAACAAGTCTGCTGCTGAAAAATAAATGAGAATTAGAACTGGTCAGAAATGTTTTGCCCTGCCCTGCTTGCCTGTGATAGATGTGATGAATTTCAGTAGAAGAGGTTTTGATCACAATTTTCATCAAAAACTTCACCTTCCAACAACAACATTTGAGTATTCTGCCAGACCTATATAATGTTTTGATTAGGAGAAAATCTAGATCAGACAGAGGATCAAGATATGTAGTTCTTTTAATGTGTTATCAAGGACATGAACTATATTGTGAAGGGACATAAGGGAAAAGGGGAAAAAAGACCTAAGGGCTCCAATACAGTAAAAAGAGTTTCAGCTGGCAGAAATGAGAATTAAAGCATGCAGGAGAAAATAAACTGGAAAACATATATTAAGTGGGATGGAAAGAACAATAAAGCTAAAAGAGACCTTGGGGAAGAGAGAGGACAGCAAATCAGACATGAATGTGTAATCTGATATTGGAGCAAAACAAGGCAATGAAAGTTGAGCTATTTATACAAAAGAAATGTATCATAAAAATATTCCAAGTAAATGAAGTAAATATTTTGGCATCTAACTTTCTCTGTAGTGGGCTTATAGCCTCATTTTATAACATGAATTGCAAATATGGAGTGCAAAAAGGGTGAAGGCATGGATCTTGTCAAATATAGACCTTGTGAGCAGTATCCATCTTGCCCAACTTTACACATCTAAAAGTTAATTGACACATCAAAATAAGATCCCTGTCTTAAAAGCAGGCACATCACACTTTGTCTGTTTCTACAAGCATAGACTCAAGGGTGACCAATTTAGACAGCTGGACTTTTGTATAGCTAAAGTTTAGAGAAGTGAATCATATTTTTTTGGTTGTTACTAGAAGACCTGAGAGAACTGAGAAGATGAGAATGACATGAAAGGTCTAGATGGTGTAGAAAGGATTAGATGTTTTGAAGAAGCACTGAAAAAAGACTGAAGACCTCATAGCAGTTAATAAGTATAGGAAAATGAAAGCTTTAAGGCATGTGAAACAATATTTGAGGTGGTATAGATTAATAAACCCATGAAAATTAATGCATGTTGGGAGGGATTTAGTATTTTGTAGCTTGTACATGGAACTCACAGTCCAGTTCAGGTGAAGGAAATGAATAAACCTCAGGGAGAAAGTCTGAACCTTCAGTAAGATGATTCCTTTTCTCCAGCTTGTCACAGTTTGTGACTTAGTACTGCAGCATTGTCAAAGCATTTACACCAGTGTAACTGCAAAATGGGAGGATACAAAAGTTGTTCCAACTCAGACGCAGCTGATAGGTGTCTTCCTTAAAGTGATTCACTACCTGAGAATATGGCAACTGCGTATCATGGACAAATGCAGATGAGAGATAACCCTTTGCACATAAAACCAAGTTTCTCAGAAAAGCACCACACTTCTGGGTAACTTTTATCTATGGCAAAATTGTTGATTTTCTGCTCCTTTACCCTCTATTTGTAGCAAATGTAAAAAAGTTACGTTAACCCCCAGGGTTTCATGGTAATATTTTCACAGTAAGTTTTGACAAGATGAGTCTTTTTTGGTTTTTTTTTTGTTGCTTGAAGTGCACATTTCCTTGTGTAAACAGGTTTGTTACTAGCAGTTTCAGTTAACTGACATCTTTCTAAGCAATTAATTGCTTTTCCTTACTGAAAGATCAGTTTTGTCAACTTTAAACATGTTGATTTACACTTATTTATGATGATGGAGCTCAGATTAAGGCGGATATAATTAAGATCTGAATATGTAACCCCCTTGTCTTTCCATAACCCTGTGAAGTTGAGCCATCCTACCTTGTAATATGCAGCCTTTTATACTGAATGAACAAAGCTGAGTTTGACATAAAATATATCCTGGAGTCAGACTTGCAAAGCTCTTAAAATTACTCACCCAGACTCAAAATCTAATTATCTTTCAGCTTTCTTCCTTTTACCATGAGAATGGTCAATAAAGTGGGGGGAAAGCCAATTCACAAATGACATTTTAGATGCTAATGGGAGGAGAGGGAAAGGAGAAAGAATTTTCCAAAGCTGAATATAACTCTTGTCTCCAGAAGCCACAAGTAAGCTTAGGCATCATCAAGTTTAAATGCATCATGATACAGTTCATGCTATACTGTTTAGTATGCACTGAGTGCGTAGACGGAAGAGCATGAGAGAAAAGTAAATGGACTCAGTACAAAATAAATGGGAAACATAAGGCTTTTGAGACTAAGACAACATTTCACTGCTTCTTTCTGTTTTCTTTCTTTTTATTTTAGGTTGAAGTAGTTTATCTTTTATATTTCTAAGTTCCTATATTTATCTGTGAGGCAGCTGGTGCTATTTGTTCTGTGTGATTTAATTTATTTATTACCATGTATTCTAAAGACACATAACTCTATCTTCTAATGGTTTTACTGCATGCTCTTTAAATTGAAACAGTTGATCAGGTTTTTCGCTACGCTGTCTCCTGGTTTCTTTAAAAGAAAAATTAGACTTCAGTGCATTTTTCTTAAGCAAGGAATTCAATCAAAGTGAAGGATAGACTTGAATAGTACTGTATATAGATTCATGAAACATAAATATCAGGATGCTGGGGAAAGCTTCATGTAGATTTTGTTCTTTTGTTAAGAAGTTCACAAGTGCTGCAAATATAGTTGCAAAGTGATGTGTGATCTCCTAGTGATATCTCAAATAAAGATACATTTCAACAGAATGTATTTATTTGCCTTAATCAGGCCTCTAAGTCTTAGTTTTAGATAACACTGTCTTTTTGTTGATGTTTTATTGTGAGATGTAAACAAGAACATAGTCTTGTAAAAATACATTTTTACATTGTTAGTATAAATACGCCTGTAATTCCAGAAGTATTCTTCACTTTTTAAAATGAAAATGTTAGTAAACATAACTTATCCTTATATCCATTCTGATCTGATTAGACTGAAGTCACACATCTGTTGATTGGGCAAAAATAGCTTGGTAACCATGGTAGAGGGAAGATTTTACTCTATAAAGCAATTCAAGGAAGAAGTGAACTGTGAATGTATAAGACTGTCTCTTTCTTTTTCTGCTCTGCTGCAGGAAATGAACGGAGAGCTGTAAGAAAGTTGTTATTGCTTGCAGAGTCTATCTTTGATGACCTTGAGAAATAAATCAGCAGTCGTTCCTCATGCAAAATTCCAAATAGCAGGAACATTGCCACGGCTGACTCATACTTGCATTGCTGATGCCGTTGTTTATCTCTTTGCTAACACCTAAACAATCCACTGAGAGAATACCATCGACAGTTACTACGAGGGAGTTGAAAGAAACAGCGAGCTGAAAAGGAAATCATGATAAGGTCTAAAGAAATAAAGATGGATGAGCATTCAGTTGTAGACTCATTCACTTTTAGTTGACATGGGGGATTTTTTCTGTCCAAACCCAGGCCTTTTTTGGGGTATTTTTTTTGTTTTGGTGCTTCTTTTTCTGCTCAAAATTTTTTAAATGCATGATTATTAGGAGCTTTAAAAAACTCACTAGTATAACAATCTCTTTATCCTATTTTAATCAGGGAGTGGATGTGAGGGAAAGCCTACAGATGCTTAACACACCACCTCTTCAGAAATTATTTTTATTTTTTTTCAAGGAAAAACAATTTCCAGTTGACCTTTGGATTCTTCTCTCAATCCTTCCTGTTTATATAAAAGAGTGGGGGCTTAAAACCAATTTCTCATCCACATCCAGAGCTGGAATTTCAAAGCAGCTTGGTTTGCTAAATGAGTCATCCAAAAATTTGACTAGAAGAGTCTCATCAGGAGCAGGTGTGTACTCAAAGCACTTCTGACAAATCTGGCCTTCATATGCATCCTAGAGAACGCTGCACCTCTGATGCATCTTAAACCGATGCTCTGAGAGCAAGCATTGTCTTGCATAGTTATTATCTGGAATCAGAAGCTGTTTTCTACTTTTTCCACAATTTATTTTGAACAACTTTGTGGCTTGTGCATGTCGATACATTGACAGATATCACTCCAGCTGTGTTATGGATATTTTATGTTATTGAACAGAGGTTGTCAGTGAGTAGCAATTCTCTATTGAATGAACCCAGGAAAATCTGAAGAAGCACAAAATTATTATGCTTTGAACTGTTGTATTTCTAGGCAAAACAATACAGTAATAGTTTCTCTCTGCTGTGTCAGAGCGTCAACCCCTTTGAGGAACCAAGTACAGCTACAGTAAGTGTTTAATATTTGTTAGAGTGCAGGGAAGGGTGCCTGGCATTCAGTCCTGGATCTGGAGTTGATGATCTGAACTCCAAACTCACCTAGAGTAGGCAAAAATAGCTGCCCAAGCAGAAAAGTTTTACTACTCTTCCCCCCAACTGTGGTATGAAGTTTTCTTTATTGATGACTGTTAATTATTTTACAGTCCTTAGAGAAAAACACCCCATAGTAATTCAAAATGCCATATTAAAAAGAGTAGCAGCGAAGTACAGGTGCTCATATCTCTGTAAAAATGAATAACAATATTTTTTAATGGGTCTACAAAACAATTCCTTAAGATCCAGCCCTTGAATGACATGTTCAAGCCGTTCATACACACTGCTGTTTGAGGAGCAGCAGTGCAGAGAGCAAGATGAATATAACTGGCTGGAGTCGAGTACTTTTAACTAAAGAGAGCAGACCACAAACTTCACCCAGGCCCCAGTCACCATCCCTCTTCAATCTCTACATGCCACATTGTTTGAGCAGGATTGTCTTTATGTATGAGACAGTTGTCTGAAGAAGCTAATCAAACAGAGAGTACTACACTAGATTACTGAAAGGTTGTTTATGTATCCTGGACACTGATAGCACTGACGCCACCAGCTGAGCTGGTTGTAGTAGGGTTAGGAGATGACATGACTATATCAAGGCAAAAAGGAGTGAGAGGGCAGTGGCAGGAATCCTGAAATCATGAGAGAGCAACCCTTTTCAAGGAAGGCAGTAAATGGAGGAAGCATGGTACATCAGGGCTGTGTGTGCTGCCTAGGAGAGCTGAGATGTGGGAAGCAGAAGTCTGGGTGAGCAGTGAAAAGAGACTGAGAAAACAGCATGCTTGGGGAAGGCTGGAACCAGTGCTCTAGGCCAAGGTGCAATTTGGTTTTGGGATAGATCCTGTTCAGTAATGACAACAGTGAGAGCTTAGAAAAGGAACTGTTTCTGATGGAAGTGTACCAGACTTCTGTTGTCCAGCTCCCACTAACTGGTGAAAGCAGACCGGTTCCTGGTCAGTGGTAGCCCTTATCAGCATCAGCACTGTACCAGTGCATTCTCATCCTGCTCTAAATATGCTGCTCTATGAGTCAATGCCATTCACTTTTTATTGCTGCACTGGCTTTGCATGAGACCCTGGAGCAAATGGAATTTAGGAATCCCTTATGACATTTGTGTCTGATGATCTTTTGATAGATCTAGGGCTCATATCAATTTCATCCCTTCAATTCAAATATAGTAGTATGAGTTTTACACTGCTCTAGGCCTGCCTATATTCTATCTGAATAAATATATTCTTATTAATGTTCATTTGTGCATAAGCTTACATTTCTGCTTGTGACTGGCAGCACACTGGTGTAAATGCAGCCTGTCGTGGTTTGAGTGTGGTTGGCAGCCAACCACCACGCAGTGGCTCTCTCTCCCTTCTCTTCCGGCAATAAGAAGGGACAGAGAACCAGGCTTGGGGTTTGAGATAGGACCGGGATGGGGAAAAAAATCCCCCTTTATGGTCACGAGCAAGAGGCAGACTCATTAGGGGAAGAAAAAAAAGAACATACATTTGTTGCAGACACTAATAACACGTAACAGAGTAGGACAGTGAGAAACATTGCCACATCTTGAGAACACCTTCCCACAAGACCCCGGCCTTCTTCGGGCACAGCACCTTGATCATCCAAGCAGAAGGCACAGTCCATAAATGAATGTCTGCTCCACCGTAGATCTTCATGGGTGGTGGGGGGGGCCGCCCTGCCGTCTGCCCACAGGATACAGGGGGGTCTCTGCTCTGGCACACCTCCCCCCTCCTTTCTTCCTCCGTTCCTCCACTGACCTTAGTGTTCATGCAGCTGCAGCAACTCCTCCTCACAAGTCCCACTGCTCGTCACTATGTCCCTTCTTAAATGCATTATTGCAGAGGCGCAGCTGATTGGCTCAGTTTCCAAACAGAAGTGGAGCTGACTTGGAGCTGGGGGAGCTTCGAGAAGCTTCTCACAGGGGGCCGCCCCGATAGCCCCCTCCCCTGCTACCAAAAAACTCCACCACTCAACCCAGGACAAGCCCCACTCCACGTGCTAGCTGGGTGAACTTGCTCACTGCCAGTGTCTAAAGGTATTATGTCTTTAGGGGGAGGATATAGTTCATAATCCATTACTATTGTATCCTCTCTGTTGATGCTGCTACTGAAGGCACCAATTAGTTTCAATTGTGCAGGTGGTTTTAGTAAAGCAGACAGTTAGGCTAATGGGAAACGGACTGTGATCATCTACCTCATTTCACAGAACTAAGGAGCAACAATCTAATTTGAACTGAGTTCAATTATTCTTGACTGGAACTTGCTTTAAACTAGCAACCTCAGTGCAAAAAGGCTGTTGGGGCCATTCAGCCTCTTGATTTCTGTTTTACGTGCATATGTCTCTTCATCAGAAGTATTTGACAGTAACTGGCTCTGACACAGCCAATGAAATGTTCTTGTTGGGCACATCTAAGGGAGGGTTCCTTCCTAACACAGCCATTTTGACATTTAATTCTTTGGAACTGTAGGGAAAACTCTTCTTATCTAAACACACATAAATCATTTCTCATTTAATAAGAGTAATCACACTAGAAAGATTATCAAATGACCTCTTACAGGATTTTAAACAGCTCATAGATCTGTGTTTTGCTGTGTGGTCCTAATCCTGTGTGTGCAGCTAAGAATGTTTAGCACTGTTTTCTGTCTCCTATTCTGATTCTGAAAACCTGAGGATGACAAAAAGTAGAGGGGGTTAAAATATGATAGGGGGTGGACAAAATTAAGGTACAAGTGGAACTACACAGATGTGCTCACTGATGAGTGGTCATTTCCCCAGAAGAAGCCAGAGAGCTTGTGAGGGCACTGGAGTAGTCAATGCCTTTTTGTTCTTAGGAGACAGATCTTCTTTCCCCATGCAAATACTTGGCTCAAAGGTCATGTAACTTCCAGTCTATTTAATTTTCTCTTTCCATAGCATTCTGAAACAGGTCTGGTTCATCCTTACTGTCATGTTGTTTTTCTTTCTGTTTCTCTGCAGAGCTCTAGTCCTGGACGTGCACACCACAGACTTGTTAGTTTGATCTCAGTTTCTGCTTGAACAATGCAAGTAGATCTGCTGGCAGGAAAATGTGGTTGTGAAACAGGGAATAACTCCTTCCACAGGCTGCACCTTGCAGACAGTGCGCTGTGTCTCACTCTTCCTACCTGAGAGAATCCTTCATCAATAATACCTAGGTAGGCCATGAAAGGGAGCCCATGACACCGCCCTAAAGTACAGAGATCATGCAAAATAACAACCTTTAGCGGACAAGATGTGAGCACTGCAAGAGCACAGCAACAAGAGGCTGAGATAAGCTCTAGAGCCACTCCATCACAATTCCACTACACCTCAACACCCACGTGCAAGGGACAGAGAGCTAGGACTGCCACGCTGTGCTCAGCAACAGCCCTTCTGTTCCAGGTCACATCCCTGGTGACTGAGAGTGGGATGCATCATTACTACAACCACTGGATCCTGAGTGATGCTCAGTGATACTGTCCTGCTCTCCTGACAGGCCTGTACCTGGTGATTGCCCTCTCACACGTGTCACAACGCACTCCAGGCCTCAGGAAAAAGTGAAGGGGAACAGCTTTGAGCTGTGACTGTGACCAAATGCATGAGATGCTGGGAAACATCCCTGGAAAAGATGTCCTCCATTTCCTGCTGGTGAAGTAGAATTGATTCCTCCAGCAATTAATGGCTTCTGTATGAGAATTAACTAAGTTGACCTAGACTCTTCTAGATGAGAAAGAGACAAGTGAAGAAGACTATTTAGGAGCCTGTTTGATAAAAATTGACACAGTGAGGGTAGATAGTCACTGATCACAGTTTCTTTCAGTACAAGGACTTGGGGGAATGAAATAAAGTTGGAAAATGATAGGTCCAAGATAAATAAATGCAAGCATTCTTCAAATAGCTGGTAATTAGACTGAAATGTCTTGCTACAGCATCTTGTGAATGTTAATGGCTCTCTAAAACAACTGGACACATTAAAAAAAAAAATCCCTCAAAAGTTATTAGATATTGTCACCTTTGTCTAATGATGTCCCCTTTGTTGGAGGTAAGGAAAGCATTTTTGGGAAGTGCTACTGGATTTTAATTTCTCACATTCTCTGGTTATATCTGGTTGTGGCTACTGTCAGAGTCAGCACCCTGTGTTGTTGTATGCTGATAAGGCTTTTCCAATTTAGTTGAACCCTTTCCTGAAGAATAAGCCACATCATGATAAGGCTCTCTGAACATCAGGTACTGGAAAAATGGCAGCAGGCAATATACTCCAGTAATATATGGTAAATATTCTCCAAAGACCTGCATGAGAAGGTGGTCCTCTCACACAGAAAATATGAGCAGGATGATGCTGTATGTTAAATAGATGAATTGAGGGGTATCATATGGTCCATATCAGAAAGCCTTCTAATAATGAGGTGCTAAATACTATGGCCTAAGAAATCCTGTGCCACTGTGTGTGCAACCTGATGCACATCATGAATATACATGATCCATGCAAGGAGAACCGTATGATGGTCCGGACAATGTGAATATAAGTTGGTCCTTACTAACTGACTATAGATAAATGTTTGTTTCCTCAAATTGATTTCAAAATCTGTATAAACAAAACCAAGTGGGCTAGTGACTAAAATAGTTTTTTTTATGAACTGAATACCAGAATATTAATTTTTGAGCTCTATTTTCACCTATATTGATAGAAATGTTATACCGAGAAGGAAAAAAAAAAAAATCATTATTTTAAATTAATTATGTTTCTCTTTTGTGTTCAGAAGTAAACAAGACATTGAGGAAAACAGAGGGACTGTATTGGAATTATTACTGTTATTATTGAAACCAACTCTTTTGGGCCTATGCCTAGGTTGGAGGGAGTAATAAACATTTCAGAAATCAAGGACTGATTTACAAGGACTAAGCAACTGTGGTAAGAATTTCAAAGGAGCTCATGTCTTATTCAAACTATGATTAATCTGTCTTTTGTTCTTAAAATTAAATGTTATCAATTTTATTTTTAGAAAATGTTTCTATAGAACCAGGAGTATAGCCAAGACACTATTATTTTCCCTGTACAATATCTCCTCATGTGGTAACCATAAAGTCAGGTTTGGCACAGGGAATAGGTGATTATGCTTTATTTACCTAATATAGAATTTTATTAAGGTGCAAACACAGATCTCTTAAATATTCAGTAGTTTCCATTCTGAATAGAAAAATGTAAATATCCTATCTGATTTATTAAAGATGTCAACGAAACAAGCATAATCTGACAATTTAAAGGATTTACTCATGGCTAGTGTTCATTTCAGTCTCTCCTCAATCCCAAATCATAATTGAATTGAACTAACTTTTATCTGACATCATGAAGATTGAGCCTGTTCTAAGAATGTTCACTCTGTCATTGAGAGAAATGCATGAGTTCTGAAGTCCACTGTGAAGAGAAATAATCTTGAACCATGGCATTTGATAAACAGTATTTGTATCACCCCCCCAAAAGTAAATGGATTTGGGGATTAAGTGATGATTGCTAGTACAAACGTCCTTAGAGGTTTTTCTTTAAATGCGGTTATTATCTCAAGCAATCTGTATTCAAGTTGTCTCAGAATACAGAGATAACTTGGGGTAAAATTATCCCTACGTGAATGAAAAGAATTTGTTTAAGTATGGCATGTCCCTTAATTGTGTGAAACAATCAGGGGAGTATTAATTGCCTTTCTTGATGAAAAGACCAGCATCTCAGTTACTTTTAGAAAACAGTAAGTTCCTTCCTGATTCAGCACAGAATTCATTCAAGCCTGTGAAAATTTGTATTGATTCAATATATCATTGTTATAAAAACTGCATTCTACATAGTTAGCTAATGCAATAAAGCATAATTTAGCACTTTTATTTTTGAAGTATGTTTGCATGTGAATCCATTCTCATATTATAGTGCCTTCCCTTTGTTTTATAGTCACAATTAGCATAAAACAATGTTTTCCTCTTCAAGGAAAACATAATTTAATATTAAGGCCATGTCTGAAACTGGATAATTGTGAAAAATAGTTCTGCTGATGTCTGGAGAGCTTTTGAGCAGTGCAGACCCCAGATTAAATGTTTTTGGTAAATCTGTTCTTTCCCTTGAGAAGTCATCATATGGAGAAGTTAATAGAGAAAATCCTGACTCACAAGCATTGCAGGCCATCACATAGCAGAAACACTTCTTAGGAGATCAGGAGAGGCTGAGACCTCAGGTCAGTGAGGCAAATTGAAGGTGGGGCCTATGCTTATGCAGTCAGTGAGCTGCAAACCTGTTTACTACATTAATTGTGCCTTAGTGCTTTAATGCATAGGGAATCAAGACCCTAAATTCTCTCTAACTTGGCTTTTTCAGCTTGTTGGACATGGAGCTCCTCCTTCACATGTTGTCACACACTAATTAAATATGCAGAGCGGTGAAGGAAGAGATTTTCCGGCAGGGACCTTGAACTGGCCAGAACTTTGCAGGGGATCCACTTAGACATTTCTCTCCAGTGATCTCCTAGGCAAAAGCATTTAAATAACCAAAGTTGGTTGTTTTAGAAATACAAGCTTTTTAAGTAGCACAGTCTCAAAGTAACTAGCAACAAAAATGTCTTATAAGCAATTTTCTCCACCTGCTACAAGTCTTTTTGCATTCAGACTTATACTCAGACAACTCTGAAACATTCTGTGTTGCAGCAAACTCTGCGCTGTCCCTTCTGGTCCTAATGAGGACTCTTATCATGACCTCTGAGGGCTGAGGGCTTACTGTTCCATCTGTTCTCCTTCTGAACGCATGCACTGCTCCTCCAAAATAAAATAAAAAAAAACCCTATAGCTTCTCTTTTTCTAAGAAGTACCATGTAACCTCCTCTTTTTTTGAAGAACATAACATGCAGCTGAGAGCAAGTGAACCAAACATACCTGGTAGGGATTTGAAATTATGCACAGGTCAATGCTCAATACCTGCTAGCATCATAGGGGGCCTTCCCTCAGATACTGTAACACAAAGTACTGTATGCGCACGCAAAAGACATTTCTCCCACCTTATATCACTGGAGGGCTTTGTGAATGAGAAGGATTTTTTCATGTATCAAAAATTATCAAGGCTATGAGCAGTTCTTCTGCCTCTCAACGGAGGCCAGGCTGAAGTCTTCAACTTTTTTATGTTCTCACCAGTCCAAACTTCATCCACACCCATAAAATGCCAAGTGATAAAAGAATTATTCTATATAGTTTGATGTGTTCGTTCTTTATATTTTATTTGTATTTCTAGACATTCCAAATAAGCTTTTGACTGAATTTTTATCTTTTAACGGAATAGCTCTTCTGCTGTTTCATGGGGCTAACTTGCAAGAAGGTGTGGCCCCTCATGTCCCAAAATGAGATAAAACATTATTTTTATATACAGATATAACGTGACAGTGGAGAAAACATACTCGGTGCACTGGAACATATTTTAACTTAGTTTGCGGACTGAAGGACAAACTCATACCTGAAAGATGCCTGCAGTTTCCCACTGAAGACACTTGGAGTTACAGATGTTTCTCTGAGGTCAAAATATAGCCCTAAAATATGAACAGCCTCTCTCAAAAAGCTGAAAATGATAAAAGTCTTGGACAATTTAAAGTGGTAAGTCTAAAGTCAGTGTGAATTCTCTGTGGCTGGAAGCAGTGAGGGGAAAATAGAAATATGTTCTGCAATAATTTATAGGTTTGGAAGATTAATGGAGAAAAAGGTGCAGACATACAACAGAGATAAAAAGCAGTATTATCCAGGACAACCCACACACAGAGATCAAAGTTAATTTGAAAACTTAAGTATTTAAAGAAAAAGTAAAGAACAGCAGAAGTAGAGAGAGGGTAACACTGAGGAAAAGAAACAAGTTAAAAAGATTCTAGCAACTGCAGAAAAGAACAAGAACCAAAAAGTAAAAAAGAGAGAATGTATCTCAGGAATTTTCCAGGGATCATTAAAAAAGATCTCAGTGTGAGAGGTATTTCAGAAAAACACACTATTCCTTTGGATGAAATTATACATGAGTAGAAGGGAAAGAAAATTACTAGCAGAAGTGTTAAATACGATGCAGTTGCATCTAAGTGTGGAAAAGGGAATGTTCAGAGTAATTTAGAGGCAGAAAGTATATGAGCATTAGGGAGGAAAACAAGCCCGTCTTGATCATGACACTGAGTTACAGCCTTACATTAGAAAAGCTGCTGCCATTTTCCAAATTGCATGCACTTTGGATACTTTTCCAAATGTTTCAGAGAGATTATAGGGTTTGAAAGGGGAGGCTAAGAACTGGGAAAAAGGAGATTAGTACACTGTATCAGAAAGAGCAGCACACTGCCAGTTCCTCCTACTCTTGGCCTTGCATCTTCCTGAACACCCTTCTGTAAAAATGGTACTTCATCTTTTCATAATGAATTTTCAGGATGCTGCAGTTTTAAAAAGTGCTCATGGTCTTTTGATTAGAAAGCAGGGAAACATCAAGCAGAGAAATAAGAAGGTGTGATTCCTACTTCTCTGGCATTAATGAAACCCACAAAACACTGAAAGACTTCAAAGGGAAGTTGAGATCTTGGCCTGAATTAGGAAAAAGCTGTAAGAACAGTATCAGTCCTAGAAAGCCTGCTCTCAAGATGAGGTTAGAGAAATTTGATTTTATCTTTGTCAAGGTCAAGAAGTACTTAAACAAGGAAGAGAATTCAGAAGAAAATGTTCCTTTGATTTATTAAAAAAAGCATAGTAGGATGCCATAGCTAATCAGAGATAGGGAAAAAATTATAAATAACATTAAGTATTAATTATCTGGAATTTTGATCCTGATGGTTTTAAATATAGCCTGAAATCTCTCCTCCACTCCTGCTCATTGGGATGTTGTGGGCTTGATGACTAGATCAGGTTTGATGGTATTTGGTATACAGGAAGTCGAATTAGATGATCATGTCAATTCATCTGATTTTATGTACAAATCTTTTTTTAAAAAATTTACTATTATTGCAAAGCTCTTTCTCTGTCACATTGTATTAGATCTAGCATCTTTTCCTCTTTGACAAGCTAGATTATTAAGTGTGAGTACCTGCAGGTTCTTGTGTTATTTAATTGTCTTTTTCTGGCACCTATTGCTGTATTTTTGCGCACTTGGAGAAGCATTCTGAATATCTCCAATTAACACAAGGGAAAAAATAAAAAGCAAAGCTATTTATGCTTTCAGAACTTTGTTGTTTGGACATAGTGACACAATAAGAGCCATTTAACTAACACTGCATAGAAGCTTTTGCTCTACTTAGAAATGAATCCACATCCAGTCAGGTCCTTATTTTTCACAATGCTGAAAGGAAACAGGCTCTCCTCTTCCATCTTGTGTTTCTGTGCATAGACATACATACCTATATATTTTATAAAGTTGCCATGTCTACATATTTACAGACATGAAATGTTTCTGAAAAAAAGTATTTTTGTCTGTGAATATTGAACCCAGCCATACAAAAGAGTTTATTCTTCAATGAGGTGGGTAGAAAGAAATTCCTGTGCTTTACTGTGTTTCACATGAAGTCATTAGGCACTCTGTAAGAATTCAAGAGACTTTCTCACACTTTGAAGACATTCTGTGTTGTGGATTCTAATGTTTCCTCTGTGGCTATGAATCTTTGTGTTCAATGGGATGAAGTCTACAGCTTCTGTAACAAGTATTCACCAACCCAGTGTTTTCACTGAACAGCAAGCGTCAGTCCCTAAAGCAGTTTTTTATTCTTGTACACACTCAAAGTATTCTCAGGGTCTTTCTTTGGCTCACTATTATTCCATATGTATATACTGTCACTTATAGATGTAATTCATTGAACATCATAGAAGTTTGAACATGCAATGTTTGCACATGACTTGTACATCATTAATATTTCATTGAATTGCATTGTTTGCCATGGTTTAGGGGGGAAGGATATTTCTCTAATCCTTAAATCAGATGATCTGTTAAGATATCCAGGGGACTCTCAGGCATATCTGGAAGTAGTTTACAGTCCTTACATGTATTTTAACACAGCCTGATTGACAACCTTGACTAAAAATGTCGGTTACTCAGCCATATATAGCTTATCTTTCAGACTTCTATTTATTTGATTGCAGAAACAGTTCTCCCAGATCTCCCTTGAAACTTCAGCCAACTCAGGTGTTTCTCTTTATATTTACTGTAAGAGCTTCAGAGCTTTGTACTGTTTTTAGCAATATCACATCTGTGTACTGAATTTTTTATTGTAGTGTAAAATCCTCACCTTTTTATATACTCTCATTCTCCTTCTGAATTGCCCTGAAATGATTTCAGAAATACTCTTCCTGCATTAGTATGTTTCTCTTGAGAAATAATTTTTTCTTCTCCCAGGAGATGCTCATATATTGATGAAGTAATTTCAGAAAGTGAAGCATGCTGAAGGCCATGACCTCTGAGGTAGACTCTGTCAGAACTTGGGACATGTTTAGAAGCTGTTAGTATACCTTTATTTTTGTAAGTACCATTTCATGACATTTTGAGACAACTGGGTACCTGACAGTCATTGAAAGTGATAGTTTTCTCCTTGTGGGATTTGTTGACTATCTGATCCAAAGCCTTAAACTGCCGACAAATGTTTATTCATTCATTTGACTGTCTTATGAGGAACTGAGAAAAGGACATGGACAGCCTCACCTAGTCTTTGCTCTCTGGAGCAAATGGCCTGCTGTGCTCCAAGGCAAGATGGATTAGGATGCTCCAGATGCTGTTTTTTAGCTCTGGATTGTTAATCAAACTATGCAGAGAGGCAATTTTCCTGAGGCTGAATTGCAGAGTGGCAATTTCTTGGACTACAGGTGGCTTAGGGACCATGTCCATGCTATGCTTGATTTGGTATGAGGGCTTGAATTGAAGTCTCATGAATCTTAAAGAGACTCTCAAGTCACTCCATCTCCTATATTGCTTGTGTTTCTTGTTCTCTCCTGCTAAAGCTGTTCAGTTTCATAGAAATAGTACTTGTTAGGGCAGAGTCATTAGAACTGCAACTGGGCATTTGTCCATGAAGAGGAAAAGCTGAATTTTAGGCTTTACTCAGCACTTTGGAGCACTGGGATATTTGATGCCATGTCTCGAGACTATGGCTTCCTTACCAGGCTCTATGATATCCTCTGCCTGTTCTGCTGCAGCAAGATCTGAAAGAAAACAAAGGAACTGATTTTAACCTAATGGCTAAGGGACTAAGCTGGGATAGGGCTTACTGTAGGGCACTCACCTTCAGATCGCTATTCTTCAGTGAATTATTAACCATCTTTCTTAGGTATTGGCATGAAGTGTCCAGGTAGGGACTGTGTTGTAACTGAGCTCCAGCAAAGCTTAGCAGTATTGTCAGCACACAGCACAAGGTGGAATCTGAAACACAAACTATATTCCATGACTTACAGCGGCTTATCCTCTTTCACTCTATGCACTTTTGAAGGAGTTTGGCCTTGGACATACACTGCTGACTGGCTAGTCCTTACTGTTATTCGTATGCCAGTACTGAGGGGGTCCACAGTCCTAGATGGCTTCTTCCAGGTTGTATTGTGTATCTGTGTAACAATCCAAGCAGAAATTCAACAAATACATGCAACCCACAGACTGCTTTGCGGAGAGGAGCGATGAGAGGGGCCAGCAGTGTATTCTCTCTTGTGTGTTTCTGAGTCTTGATCTGCTTTTCTGAGTCTTGATCTCTCTCCTCTGCTCTCTGAGCCCTAGGACTGGAATACATGAAGGATTTGTGTACTGGCTCTGCTGTGGTTCAGAGGAGGAAAAGAGAAAAGATTGATTGTGGCTTTGAAGTTAGAATCTGCAGAGTAGATATGAGCAAGCATAGGATGCAATAATAGACCATGGGCCACATCATCTCCTTTTTCCTCTGTGTTTCTGTGTGCTTCATATATATGTATACATGATACAAGACTGTCTATACAGAGAACTTGATAAATTATATATTTACAGTAATTGATCTAAAACTGTGATACACTCTGCACCACAAGTGTTAAAAGCTATTACTGAGAAGACAGCACAGTATAAATAAGACTCTAGTGATTTTCAAGCATTCAGGCTTAGTGGTGTCTAATTCAGGCTCATATTCAGAGTAACAAATCTTAGTGGCTGTATTTTAGAAGCCTAACAACAAAGAATAGGATGAAAAGAAAGTAAAGCAGTGAATAAGAGAAGTCAGCAATTTGGAAGGCAATTTGTAGATATCAGGGTGAGTCATAAAGATACATGTCTGTCTTACAAAACAGGCTTCCTTCTTCAGGCAGGAAAGCAGCATCACTCTCTTTTTTACCCTCCTTCACCTCTTCTTTTTTTGCCATTTTATCTGGACTGCATCTGGAGTGCACTCACTATTACCCTTTTTTTTTCTGGGCTTGACTCCTACTTTCCCATCTCTTTTATAGAATTTCTTACAAACCAGTGGATAGGGGTGAGGTTAGATATCTTTGTCCAGGATGAAGCCTTGTCCCTCCTCACTGTATACAACTATTCAGGGAAAGTTTACAATTGAAGCTAAAATCTGAAACACTTTGTTTGTTTGTGGTTGTTTGCTTGTTTTTGCCCTTTTTTTTTTTTTTTTTTTGTTTTGTTTTGTTTTGTTTTGTTTTGTTTTGTTTTGTTTTGTTTTGTTTTGTTTTGTTTTTTCCAGACTAGGCAAAATACAGAGCACATATAAGGTGAAATAAAATATTTTGATGTCCTGAGCTAATGTGTCATCTAGCATTGTGGAAAGATATAAAATGCTATGTGTAGGCTGTGAAGCATGAATTTAATATGTCATTTTAGTTATTTTTTTGAAGGCAACCTGCAGTACTTAAAAAACTTAAAAACCCTACCCCAAATGAAAGTGTCAGAATACATTAACACTGTTCCTGTTGTTTCCATAAGGCCTCAGTCCTGCAATGTATGTGCAATCCATTGTATAGCATATGTATTATGCCTGTCGTCGTTTATAACTAGGTCATGTGAGCACATTTTCAAAGATACTGTGGGATCAACATGATCTGCAGCTGGTGAGAAAAAATCAAGCTGCAATCTTAGCAGTGCAGCTTCTGGCATAATGCTGAGATTATGTCTCTTGTTCTGCAAGAGGGACCTATATTCTCCATAGATCCTATATTTTCTAGCTCCATAAGATTTGCACTAGTGAAGGCCATGGTGGCATTTACTCCATCCTGATTTGCAACAGCTTAAGTGAGAAGGGATTTGAGGACCAGGCAATAAAGCAAGTGTTTGGTAACCAACCGGGGATGCAATCTCTTTCAACAAATGTGCCTACACCTTAGATAATTTCTGTTACATAAATTGGCATTTCTAATCTAGTAGCAGAGAACATTTTAATCATATTTGTGTTATCAAACCTGCATAAAACAGAAAATCTGCTGAGTTCTTCAAGATGCTTCTTTGTTTTAAGCACAGAGACATTTTATTGCAGTCTTCCCAGCTTTATTAATAACGTTATTAATATTCTTTTTGCACGGAACAGCAATGGAAAAGTGCCTGGTACTCGTGGGTGTTTCATTATTTAAAATGTAAATAAGAAAGGCTGCAAGAAGTTAACCATCTCAGCAGGAAAAAAGGAACAAACCTTTACTCTGACTAATATGGTCTTATCACAGGTTTCTTCATTAGTGCATATGAAATACTTTATAGTTCTGTAACATCAAGAAGAATATGTTTCTGTTCATGTAGAGAATTATCCACCTGACTATGTCTTTAGGAAATGAATACACATGAAAAGTTTCCGAATAGCCTGTAAATTGTTTTTATTTCACAGTTATCAAAAACTTTCCTTGATCCTTCCCCTACTCGCTCTTGGATTGTGCTGACTAGGTAGGGTAAAGAAAAGGCAAAGGTAAACTTATTTCATCTGTCACCACTGAGGCCCTGGGGAGTTCCTGCATGCAAAGCTGCCTGTGGCATATATAAAGGAAGGACATGAGCTTTGTTTTGGGCCTGTACACCTCAGAGGTTTTGTGCTGTCTGTGGATAGGTCCATGTCAAACCGAGCTGAGAAGATTTTGAACTGGCTGGGATTTGGCAGCTTTCATGTCACTGTTGCAAACCTGCACTCAGTGTGAATATCAAGTTGGTAATTGGTATCTGGATTACAGGAGATATTTCTCTACAGATTTTTAACTGAGCCGCACTGCTCTCCCACTAGGCTTGTTTTTTTCAGGTACTCAGAAATGACAGTGAAAAGTGGTATGAGAGCAGGTGTAAGTGACATACATGGCCCTTCCCTGATGGAAGGGTTTGGATATTAGATACTAGTATACCACACAGTAAACACAGAGGCTTTCCTGCAGTTCTGTGGTTCTTGTCACTGGTACCTGCCCCATGGCAGGTGAGGACTGGGTAGAAGGAGGCTGTGCACTTCTCAGATTTGTGATTTTGTGATTTTGTACAGCAGTAATAAGCTTGATCTAGTTAAGCATGCCCCAGCTCTTTGAGGTTTGAAAATCACACCACACTGCCTGGTCTTTCATCGGACGTTCAGCATGACTGAACAGTGAAAATTTTAAAAGGGAGATTATATGCAGTTACTCTGGATTTCAAAGATGAGCTGTTAGGTATTTCTCCATCCATTTAACACAGTCTGGGGCAAAAAGCCTTTGGGACCCAGATACTCAATCAGGGCTCCAGAACCCATAGTGTGAATAGTGACAGGCAGCGTTTGGGTTTTACTGAGACTCTCTTCCTGCTTCTCAGGTATTCAACAGCTACAGGAGATGAGTCTTACAAGTTGTATAAAAAAATCAACACAGCCCAGAAATCCCGGGGGAATTTTTAGTCAAAAGTGTGACACCAGAGGACTAATCTTTTATATTCACTTTTGAAATTCAGTTTGAATAATCCCAGTCTTGAATAATACCTATGTGTGGAAATGGTGGTGGATTTTGCTGTTTTGCATATGAGGGTAGAACAAAAGAATAAAATTGTTGCAGTGGTAGATTTCAATACAGAAAAACAAAACAAAACAAAACAAAACAAAACAAAACAAAACAACAACTTTTGATTGAAGGGTTGTTTTACAATAGGCAAGTACAGCAAGAATACCTATTGTCCAATTTTATGTTTGCTTCTCAAAGGTTCAGCATCTTCATCTGTAAAAGAATATGCAAAAAGTGGTTGTCCTCTACTCACATCACCTTCATTCATTTACTGGTTTTCTCCATGTGTACTGGAACACCCTAAATTGACCCTGTGATAGAGTTACATGCTTTTGCAGCTTTGGAAACTGCAAAAGAATTCATTCTCACCCTTTTATACTTCTCTTTTCTGCTCTTTTTGTAACTACCTTCAAAGACTTTCCAATTGTCTTATAAACTTCTGATCAACAAGGGAAATTTTGTCTCAGACTTTTTGGAGTTTCTGAACCTTCAGCTAGTTTTGTAGATTTGAAGGAATGACTGCATTCCTATTACCAACATAAAGCATTTTCCTTCTGCAGCCTTTTGTACTCCCTCAATTGGGAGTCACCATATAATTCTCTTTAGCATTTATTTTTGTTGAGTGCTCAGTCTCATTGGGAACTAGGGGGATGGGGAGAGAAACAAAGAAAGCAAACCCTGTTAAACTGGAATTTTGATGTAAGCATAGATTTTCTATGACAAGAAAATAGTAGGAATATCAGTTCTGAAGATTGGAAAATCCAAAGATAAAGTTACTTCTTCAGAAACTTCCCCAAGATATTTGATAGCCTCACATAATGAACTAGATATTTCTGACACATCACTTGTGATTTTGAAGTTTATCTGACATGTTGTTTATAAGGTATTCTATCACTCATCTAATTTATTATCCAACACACGTAGTTAACTATTAATGAAAGGACAATATTGTATGGATTATTAAACAAATGATATATGGACCCATCTGCTTAAGGGTATGACAACTGAAAGGTAGGTTAATATAGTATACGTCAATATATGTTAATCACTTGAATTATGCCACCACAGCAAAAAGATCTAAATGATTCAACTTGAGTACCTAAGATTAGGGGCCTAGGTCTGTACTTGGGCAACTGCCTGTTGGGGCTGTCAGGTGTTAAGTATGCAGCTCACACTGTTCTCTGAGCTCAGCAAAGGCTGTGATTGCTAAGCCCTCCTGAAAATAAAGTCATCTGAAATTTGTGCTACTCTGTCTAACTTTTGGCTTTGGTTTTAAAACTTTGGCCAGAGGTGTCTGAGGGAGTGAGGGTTAAACATCCCTTCTGTCAGATTGACTGAGATTTATTGTGTAATGCACTTCTTCCCAAGAAAGATGTTTAATGCTATTGATTGCAAGGTTGCCTACTTAAAATAACGTAATGTGACAAATGATGGATACCACATAGGGCAAAATTGTAGGGTAATTCAAGATATGAGCATGTATGGTATGTATATCTGAGTAACAGCTTCATTTTTCATGAGGGCAAGTTAGAAGGTCATCCATTTCACTTAAAGGCATTAAACATTTTTGTTAGTTTGACAGCCATTATGGGCTTGATCCTGTTATTCAAGGCAGTCATTAAACTCCCATTGACCTTAAGTGAGTAGGAGTGGGGCCAAGCTTTTGAATATGCAAAACAGACACTATGAGATGAAAAAGAACTGGTGGATAATACTGCAGAGTAAAAAAAGCAGTATGGTGGCTGTTAGATATAAAAAATAATAATCCTAATAAATATCTGATGACTTCAAATGTTTAGTGCTGCAATATTATTTATGTTAAACATTTTCCTGTTAAACTTAAGGCCTTCTGAATCTTCCAATAAATTTATGCATCTTTGCACTATCGTTTTGTAACATGACAGAGCAGATAAACTGATCTACATTTTATAATGTTGCATATGTTCTTACCTATGGCTTGCATTATATTCTATAAATGCTCAGGAAGGTCATGGAAGTGTGAATATTGTGAGAGAGAAAAAAAGGTCTTTACCCTGCAGGTGTACACATAAACCAGTATTAAAAGTTTGTCTCATTTGCATATTGTTCTTCTGGCCCATGACTTCTTCATCCTCAGCTTCAGGGAACTCCAACTTCTGCAGAAGATGTGATGGTTGTGTTCAGGGGGAAGAAGAATATGTTCCTGTTTTTTTTTTTTTTTTTTTTTTTTTCTGTGGCTTATTTTCTATAACTAACCTGAAAATATTTTCTTCAGGTTGAAAATTATATTGATTCCAGGATTTTTAGTTCCTGGGTAA
The DNA here is from genome assembly GCF_018691265.1 of Tyto alba. Lineage (NCBI taxonomy): Eukaryota > Metazoa > Chordata > Aves > Strigiformes > Tytonidae > Tyto > Tyto alba. The sequence continues at coordinate 72,919,804 of NW_024881282.1, read as the reverse complement.
TAAACATTTCTATGAAGGTTGACTTTACAAAAACCATTACCTCAGTTAGGCTTTTCTGTGCATCAGAGAAGTCTGAGCTCTGGATCATGTGGGAACAGAAACATTTGTTCTAAAGAAAAGCAGCAGTTCAGATGCTTTCCTCATCCCTGTGTGCCCCCTCACCTAGATCCAATTCAGCATTTTACCAAAATTATTAGAGAAAAAGCAAACGTGGATTTTTGCCATGTTTACTTTTTCTCTAAAAGGGTCTCTGTTGGTATTGCTAACATTGTCCATTCTGTATTTTGGAATATAAAGAAAAATGTTTTCAGAAAAGCCAGAACTCTTTACGTCAGTGCTACTGCATCTAGAGATCTTTACATGAAGTCACAAGACTAAAATCAGACAACCAAAACTGAAGATTTACATCATAATCTCATCTTCATAACTTCATAAAAGGCTATGAACTTGATAAAAACTGAGGAAAATGTCCATTATAAGAAAATAAACAAAAAGATAACTGAAGTTCAGATTATCATGCATTTCACACTATTATCATGTTCTTCATATTATTATGCACTTCATGGCATAAATGAAAATGAGTTACATTTGATAGAGAATTTTGTGCAGAATGAAGTAGAATGTCCAAGGTTAAATGTCTGTAAACTAATTTCTCTCTAGGTCTTGACAGAACAGGAGACATCATGTCAAGAATCTGCTTCTTAACCCTGTAATTGCATAATTAGTTGAAGTAGGGAATTGTAGTCATTTAAAATGCCCTGATTGCAGGTTGTATTAAGTCACTTATCCTTATTTACTCAGTAAGAATCATCAGAGACTACCAAATAAGGACTTAATTACAGGATATATTTAAAATACATAATTTGTATTTATTAAAATAAAATAGTTTGATAACATTGTGAGGTAGCTTTGTGCACTCCCATGCATGTTAAATCTAGCCTCATAAAAATGAGTGGGTTTAATGGCATTTAGACTATTTCTGAAAACTGTAGTAGGAAGCCAGATAGAAAGGAGGTAAAGGAAGTTGCTTCTAGAAATAGACATGTTTACTAATGAAGAAGTCGGTGAAAGAGACAATTTTAGGAGAAAAATAATATTTCTATCGTTGCAATGCATTTTATGTTTCAGCACAAAAATGAAAACAAGTCTTTTAATTGTCTCTTTCTTCAGTCTGTCATGTCATCAATGTCTTTCCTCCTTTGTTGTAGGGAATATGAAACTAGTGGGTATTTCCTGCATATGTTTAGGAGTATGCAGAAACAAGACTGAGACTTGTTTGATGCATAAAATGTGCTTCTGCTCTCTTGCTGATGCACACTTCAGTCTAATACATCCACCCAGATACTGCCCACCTGCCAAGACACAAATGAGGAGGCTCCAAGTGCAGGGTTAGAACAAGGTACTGCTCCTTGTGGAGACCCAGTCTGTCATCCTGCCAGTTACTGGTCCCTGAGGTATGGAAGTGCCTCAGTTGTAGCAATGTTTTCCATGGCTCTTCTGAGCACAAGTATGAGAGGAGGTAGAGAACACAACTATTTCTTCACAGAATGAACCTGCAAGGACATCTAGGTAGCTCAGCACTACCTCTGACTTACAAAACAAGATTAACCCAAGATTTCTGCAGGACATTGAGAGTTATACCCATTGCCTTTAAACCATCTTTCACACTGACATAATTTCAGGTAAGTGTTTTAACACCCACCCCTCAATATTGTTAGATATTCTTGTTTTAATGAATCCAAAACATGTTAATTTTTAAAAATTGCAGTCAGAAATAACTCAGCTTTATGTATTTCACACTTTTCCCAATAAAAAATACTAACTTCATCTGAGGTAAAACAATGAAATAGTAGGTCAGTGTTAAACCTAATCATGTGTCCCTTGACATAGCCTTGAGTTTAAACTCAGAATAAGTTTTATAAAGAAGTTCACTATGGTTTGATCTCAGTTACAGTTTTAATTCAAAGTGAAATGAGTAAATTATCTTATTTTTACAGGAAAGTAGATGAAATGCAGAAGCCTGGGGAATATTTGCTTTGGTGCTGTGCTCATTCAAACTCAAAAAGAAGACAGAGGAGACTGTAAGCACATTTGTCATAAATCATAGATATATTCCTAAAACATATTGCAAAGTAGACTCGTTCAGTTGTATAAATTGGTATCTCTTGTTTTACAACATTAATTTGAAAGGTGATTAATAATGTAGCCTGATTTAAAAACTGATTTTAAATGAAAATTAAAGGAGTAAGAAGCAGTAAAATCTGGAAAATACAGTTTCATGTGGATAAGTATGTTCAAACTACTTGAATATAGTACTCTAAGGACTTACTTTGCCCCATCTTTCTTTGCAAAAATTTTAACTTCTTTACCTTTCCCAGGAAAGAATCTAGGAAATTTAGCAAAAGGTATCAGATCTTGTGTAATCCTTTAATGAAGGCTTTGCTTGACTTTAGTTTCTTGTTAAGAAAGGATTAATTAATTAATTAATTACATTTCATGTTGCTAAGAAGTTGCTTTGACATTTCCAAACATAGAACAAGGCAAGAAGATCAGAGTTGTTGCCTGAAACACTACAATCAGATGAGAGGATTATTCCTCCCCTTGTTCATCCACCAGAAAACACTGTTTATATTTAGAAAGCTTATTTATCACATAGATCTGTCTGTAATTCTCAATGCTGTTTTCTCCGTCTTTGCTTCTTTATTGTGAACATTTTACTGTAAGTCTAAGATTATATCTTTTTAACTTAGAACACCGTAGTGCGTACTTAATTGCAGTTAATTCTGATCTATTTAGACTTGTATGTTAAACTAAGTAGAAAGATGCATTATTTTTTAATTATACACTCCAATAAAGGTACCACAGTTGAATAAGTTTTGTCTACTAGAGATCAATTTTAGCAAGTACTATCTTCTTTTGTTCTTTTGGCGTGCAAGTCCATCATGTGAATTGCCTGTCACCCAGTAATACTGGAACTGTTTGTTATAATAATGCTTTTACTCTAATTTCAGAACTATTTCAAAATGGGTGTCTGGACTGCTTCATTATGTAGAACACAAAAAATAGTTGAGAGGTTTTCTTTCTGTCCCAGATACCTTCAGCAGGTTTTGACTTTGAGATCAGAATCTCTCTGGCGGCTATAACAGGAACACTAGAAAGGAACCCACATGTTTTTAGCTGTTTCCAGCACAATATCATTTGTTCTTTTTGAAAAGATCTAAACACCTTTGAGAATTTAAGAACATCTGTCACTGATGCTTCAATTTTTTATTTAACTAGGTGTCTACTTTTAGCCTTTCTGTCATCCTTATTCTTCCATCTTTAGTGTTTTCTTTGGTTGGAAACAAGACAGATAGCTAGCTACTTTTCTACTAGCCCTAATGATCTCTGAGCCACTGCCTGCAAACTGACTCAGGGAAAACAAAATGCTCAAAGAGCTTATGACACTTCAGAAACTGTGATGGATGACTTTCAAGGCTGTTGCTGTCTTTTTCCTTTTGTTTCCTTTCTTATATGAACTGTGACATATTCCTCTCCATTGATTCATTTTGATTTTGTGAAGAACAAAGAAGGGAATGTTCAAAAAGGCATGAAACAAAATTTAAGGATTTAATTAATTAATTTGCTGAGACATAACGATTAGCAATGAGTTTAAAGCAGACCAGATGTGGGTTTCTTACAGCCCCAAACAGAAAGCATAATCTGAGTTTTGATCACTGATTTATGATCATCTAAAGTAACTACATAGAGGTCTATTGGATGCTTAGCTGGAAAGCATGGCCTTTAGGAGAAATGTTAATTCAAATGGGAAAGTAAATCAGCTGAAATGGTCAGGTTTTTGTAAAACTGATAGTTGTTTCAAAACTTGTATAACATGCACACTCTCTGGGCGGTAGTAGAGGAAGAAGGTATTGGGAAGGATAGGGGTGGATCTGGAGCTTCTATTACACGCAATGGCCAGAAAAAGGAGGTTGCCCCTCTGGCAAGGATCATTGTTGCTCAGAATCAGATGCTTAAATGATGGAGTGCTTTCCGATATTTATTCATTCTGCACTGCCATTGCATGTAAATTGACATTTAAAATGCATTAACACAGTGCTACCTGATGTACTGTATTATGCAGACTATCAGTTTTGAAATGGAGTTTAGCCTGTCCACAAAATCCTCCTTGCTGTACTCAAATAAACTTAGTAAACCTGGGATCAAAGTAGCTTAGGAAACCTACATAATTTGAGAGCATCTGTCATGTTTTTCTTGTATTTACTGAGACTGTCATACTTAGGTTCTATAGGATCTTTCTCCATATGTGAGCATATGGATAGTCGGCAACACTAAAGTATTTATGCAAAATAAAATAACTTTCATTCTTATAGTTACTCAATGCTTTTACTTATTTTGCTCTTCCTTTATGTCTTTCACTCTTCCTTTGTTCTTGGTGACTTATTTTCAACATTTTGAAGCACACAATGTTAAGTGATTTTTACCTCATACAATCAGTTATTTCATTACATCCTCATCATATATTTCAACATTGCACCTCAGTAAGCACTAAAAAAAATAGTTTTTGTTGACTATTGTGAACAGCTAGACTTTTGCAGACTTGGATAACTTCTAACAGCAGATGTGGTCTTTGGGGAGATCTGGTGATCAACCCAGCCATTACAACAGCAAGTACAAGAAACATCACGTACAAAGAGCTTCCCAGGAATAGTCCATATCTTGTTTTTATAATGACTGACAAGGATTTTTGCAAAAAGTCTTGCTTCTTGAAGCATGAAATCAAAATAAGGGGAATAAAGGATACTAAAGCCCATCTCTGAGGCATCTGCATAATAACCTGCTCTTAAATTCAGGCAGGTCCTCTTTCTCCCTATCCTTTAGTAGGCTCTTCTTGCTTCAGGGAACATATTTTATTTTTAGTAATTGAGAGTTTGGCTAGCTAGTGATTTGGGTAATTGAGACGACTCTGTATATATTTATATTTACAAAATGCTCATAGCAATCTTTCTTCCATGACTACTTCTGTATTTTTCCCATTACTTTAGAGGCATACATCACTAGTCTTTCATCCGGAAAAATGACAGCCTCAAATCCTTCTGAGGCTTCACTGAATGAAAGGTTGTTATTCTTGTTAGTCTGTAGGGGGTTTCCATTCTTTTCTCAAATGTGCAAGCTGTGTTTGCCACCGTCATATTTCCTACATCTGAAATGAACTTTCTTCTTCCCTTAGTCCGAGGGATAATTTTCTTAGGGGAACAGTGGCATTATGGGTAATATAAGGATACATGATTTGAGATTTCAGATCATTAAGTCAATTCTTTTGTTTCTCCTCTGAAGTAATTTTTCTAGCATGGAAAGCCTTTCCTTTTTTCATAACATCCATGTCATCAAATATCTCTTATAGCATTTTCATGTTTGTTTGTAGTCCAGCTTTGCTGATGCTACTTCATGGGGAACTAACCCTTACCTCTTCAGAGGCTGCTTCATTAATATCAAGTAACTTCCATTGTTGCGCTCTGTAATCTACTGTGATATTTGTCAGCTGACACATTTACTTGTTAAGAAAACAAATGCTAAGGGACTGCAGATAAATCAAATGTATCTATTTATAATATGCTGAAGTCTAACAAGTCTCTCTTACTCTTTCCTGATAGACAATCTTCTGTTCTTATTTTCTCAGTAAAAGACATGTTTTCAGTACAGAAGAAATCCTCCTAGAGGCTAGAAGGGTAGCTGTTTATTTAGATAAATGAAAAATTGCAAAAAGTGCTCCTATACAAAAGCATTTAATTTGTCTTGGATACCTTTTAAATGGGATTCAAATCACACATGCACATAAATAAATATATTTCTTGCAGTTCATTAGGAAGTGAGCAACAATTTTTATATTTCTTTCTTGTGCTTTTGAAAACTAAGATGAGAATTCACTCACTAGATGAATTTATCCTCTTAAGCCCTACTTTTATAATACCAAACCCAAAACTGGACCACACCATCCCTGAAGAAATCATCCTTTCCATCCACAGTTCCTCCCAAGATATAACCCTTCATGAAGGTAACCCTGCATTTGCTGAAGGAAACTCGATAAGGCTTTCACAGTCTTTCAAATTGCAAACGTGAGGCACAGGAACTTGCTCCCGTTTCTATGACTATTCTGACTGAACAATATATTTTTTCTCATATGGTAGAGATCTGAGGACACTAAGCTGAATTAGTAAAAATATACTTACCTTAACGACACACATAAGACTAGTGAATTTAACTTTATGGAACTATTGCAATAACCTTTTGTAACAGAAATGTTACTGGCTTTACAGAGCAAGTCTCAAATATGTTTTGACTGAAATACATTAATGCTTCTTTCTACATTTTTGCGAAAGTTTGGTTACACATTCTATCCCATTTCATTCAAACTTGCTATAAGCAAGGACTTTTAGTGAAAATCATAATTATTTATAGGCTTATTGGTTCTTTGAAGAATAAATGAATGAAAATGTCCATGGCCATGTGAATCCCTTGACAGTAGTAAAATATCTACTGGTTTAGTGGGAACACCATCAAAATCACAGGTTTTTTGTTTCCTTTTTTATATTTCCTAATAACTTTAGTTACTAAAACAGTGACCATCTGTTCTGTGTTTTGTAATGATCTCTTCCACTCTCAAGAAACATGGCTACATTTTCATTCAGTCTCAGGTATTTCTTTTGACTTCACAGTCTTTCAGACTTCCATGATTCACATATGTCAAGCTAAAATCCTATCATTGTTCATCTAGTGGATTGTTTGTCTTTGTAGCCCCCTTTCACTCTTCATGCCTGTGGTTGAATTCATGTGCCTGATTCCAGAGCAACAATGACATTTTACTGATAGGTCTGTCAAAGTGTCTCATGCCTGCCTTTAGTAGAAGAAATCATTTATGAAATAAATGGCTGCAGCTCATATATTTTTATGAATGACAGACTTTGTTGGGATTAGGTGCACACAGTAAATGCAGTCACTTTGCATGTGTACTTTATTCCATCACATGTAAATTTAATAAGGAAAAAAAATTAGCGGTACTTACAAATATTACTGCATTTTTGCAAGGTTGAGAGATTAGAGAAGTTCTGTTAAGACTCATATAATTATGATGGAGATTTTCAAAGCTTGCTGTTCTTTTAAAGAGTCCATCAGATTGATACCAGTTTTCATAGAATCATGATTGAATCATAGAATGGTTTGAGTTGGAAGGGACCTTAAAGATCATCTAGTTCCATCAGCACTGCCATGAGCAGGGACACCTTCCACTATATCAGGTTGCTGCAAGCCCCATCCATCCTGGTCTTGAACGCTTCCAGGGAGTGGACAGCCACAGCTTCTCTGGGCAACCTCTTCCAGTGTCTCACCACCCTCACAGTAAAGAATTTCTTCCCAATACCTAATCTAAGTCTACATCTACCCTCTTTCGGTTTAAAACCATTATCCCTCATCCTATCCCTACATTCCCTAATAAAGAGTCCCTTCTCATATTTCCTGTAGGCCCCTCTTAAGTACTGGAAGGCCATTGTAAGGTCTCCACAGAGCCTTCTCTTCTCCAGGCTGAACAACCCCTACTCTCTCAGCCTGTCCTCATAGGGGAGGTGCTCCAGCCCACTCATCATCTTCATGGCCCTCTGGACCCACTCAAGTAGGTCCTTCTTATGTTGGTGACCCCAGAGCTGGACACAGCACTGCAGGTGAGGTCTCACCTGGAGTAGAGGGGGTGAATCCCCTCCCTCGATCTGCTGGCCACACTTCTCTTGATGCAGCAATGGTTGGCTTTCTGGGCTGTGAGCTCACATTGCTGGCTCATAGTCAGTTTTCCATCCCCTGGTACCCCCAAGTCCTTCTCTGCAGGGATGTTCTCAATCCACTCATCACCCAGCCTGTATTTGTTCATGGGATTGCCTCGACCCATGTGCAGGACTTGCACTTGGCATTGCTGAACTTCATAAGGTTCACACGGGCCCACCTCTCAAATCTGTCCAGGTCCCTTTGGATGTCATCGCTTTCCTCCAGCATGTCAGCCACATCACACAGCTTGGTGTCATCAGCAAACTTGCTGAGGGTGCATTCAATTCCATTGTTCATGTAACTGACAAAGATGTTAAATTTTGGTTTACTTCCTGCATTTAGGCTGAATAAACAAAATCAGTGGCATTAGACAATGCTATAAATTCTTGTAACATCAGAAAATATTAACTTTAAATTTTAATGTGAATAAGTAATATAAAATATTACTAAAGTCTAGAAGTATGAGAAGAGAAGAGTCATAGCACCCAATTTTAGACACTAGGGGTTAGCTATCAGGTGTGAACTAGTCACTCTAGACTTGCTTTGTAGGGAAGTTCATTTTATTTATCATTAAGGCTTATCATGAGATGACCTTTAGGAGGAGCTTGCTTTTTTCCAGTGAGTACAAATAGAGCCTAGTTTGACTGAACACCATTTAGGTTCTAACTGAACACAAGGCAGATGAATCTTGCTATATTAGAAGATACCAATGACTTCCAGTCTTCAAATCTAGTCTTTATTTAAAGAGAAATACATGAGCTAGAAAATAAAAATACTTTAAATTATGAAAAAAAACAGATTTTCTGAATGGGATAAAATGAATGCCTGAAAAGTGCTCTCTCCCAGGCCCCTGTGTTATTACAAGAAGATCTGTTTCCTCCAGTATTGACAATTCAGCAATTTAAGTGCTTCCAAACACATTTGTGACTCCCTGGGAGAGACCCTTTCCAGCTGCGCTGTGCTAAAGACATGCTCCCAGCAGAGCCGGGCTCTGCTACTTGCAGGAGTCTCCCACTTCCCACATGAGCTGTAGGCACCCTGCTACATCCCTGAGTGCCTCATCCTCTACTGCAGAGGTCCCAGGCTAAGAATACATAGATGTTTGTTGGAAAACCACAATCCCCTCTCCCATCGCTTTTTCCAAAGTGGTGTAACCTGTCCCAGACTGCAATAGCCAGAGGAATCAGAGTCAGACTTCCCCTCTGCTGCCCAGATGCAGCCCATTAACCCAGTTTACAATCTACAGTCTTCAACACAGTAAACTGTGAAACTTTAAATCCTTTAAAATCTTACCACAAAATAGTCTCTAAGAGGTTCACCTACAAGTTTCCCAGGGAATTTTCCATTCCCATCTTTTAATTTCCAACTTTCCATTCTTCAATGTGTTTAAGGCCAGGTTGGACAGAGCTAGTGGAAGGTATCCCTGCCCATGGAAGGGGGGTTGGAACTAGATGATCTTTAAGGTCCCTTCAACCCGAACCATTCTATGATTCTATGATTCTGGTTAACACAGATAACCATGAACAAGGTTTCATAAACATGTCAAAAATGGAAGAGAGCACTGTATAGATTGGAACTACTGCTATCTGTCACATTTATATTGCCAGGATGTGTGTGGGAAAGAAACAGGGTGTATTTCAGAGCTTTGGGGATCTTCAGAACTAAAGCACTTATTGTGAACAGTACTTTAAAAGTTTAATATGTCCTACTCACAATACTTATGTTTATCCTTCTGCACATGCCTAGAACTTATCTAGCTTATGTACTGGGGTGCCTGACTCCTGCCTCCATTCCTGGGGGTCAGACTGCATTATTTCAGGAGGAAATGAATTATATTCTGAAGTACCTGACAGATCTCCCTCTCCAATAGCAAACACAATGGTCAGAAAAAATGAGCTTTTCTCCTCCAGTTCTTGGGCTGGTGCTCCACTCATTTAAGCAATTTTATTAAAGGTGGACCGTAGATAGCACTACCTTCTTTTTTGTTCCCCATTTAAAAAGGAAAAGAGTGAGCTGCTTCAGGTCTTTGACAAAACAACAGTGAGTGCTAGTCATAAAAATCACATTCCTTGGTGGATCAAATTTCTCTCCCTATTGTCTCCCATTGTACAACCCTGCTAAGCACTTAACAATATATTGAGTGTTCATTTGTGGGCCCAGATTCCTAAAATTCTTGTCAAGCTCAGTATCTTTCACTGTATCTAACAGTCAGTATTTGTCTGCATTACATCCTACATTACCTGTATCAAACCTCTTCCTGTTTTGGTTCTTTCTTTGAGTATTTGAGATAGAAGAGATTCAGTAGGTGATTCAGATTCTCTCTTGACTGTGACTTCAATGTTTAGTTTTTTTTAAACAAATGCACAAAATTTTAACAACTTCTTCATGAAGACTATTTACAAGTCAGATGTATTTCATGGTTAGGAAGACAAAATAGGTAAAGTTTTCTTTTCCATGTTGCACAGGAGCTAACTGTATACTAATGATTTTATGGATAATGTAAATTTCTGTAAGAGTATGAATGTCTGCTGACAGTTTTTCCTTAGCTTTTTTATTCTTTGCAATTGGAGGGATTATAAAGTAGTAAATTTACTTCGTACGATTTTACATTCATGTAGTTAAAAACGACATTGGCTTTATACTATTTCAAAAAAACAAGTGAACAGGTCTGTTATTTGTCACACAAAACATAATCCTGTTTAATACTTGAATGACCCCTGCATCAAATCCAGTATTTCATCTTTGCATAAGTGTAGGAACCTCACCCTAGCAAGGGAAATAGTAATTGAGGAACAGTTTATGCAGCTGTTATTATCTTCCCTTAATATTCTTTTCTTCTTGTGAAAGGCTGGCTTTCTTCTTTTGACTTTATTCTCAAGAAGAAGATTCAAATGTTTCAGCATAAAGCAATATACTGTCAGTACAGAATGACATTGAAGTTCATCTTGGAATTGTTAAATTCATCACTGTAGTGAAAATAGCAATTAGGTAGAAAGCAGTGTTATAACCAGCCTTGTAATCTCACAGAAATCTGCACTGCACACATGAAAAATCAGTGTACCTATACCAGATAAAATATTTTTTTTAAGTTTTCCAGGTGGCTTGGTGTCTTCTTCAAACACAGAGGCTGATTTTCATAGACAGAAAGAAGTATTTTGCTGTGAAATGTGCTCAGATTTTAATGTGGCAATGGTACATTTAACCTGGAGCAAATATGTGAAAATGTCATCCAGAATAAAATTTGACAATTGCTTTCCAAGCAGAACAAAATGCACTTTTTACATGTGAACTTTCTAAAATATACAAATTATGGTTCCTTACAGTCTTACAAAGGGAGCTAAGTAAACAACCATGTGAACTGAAAAAACATTCCAAAAGCACAGTAGAATTATCATATTCAAAGTGGAAAATACTTCTAACATTTTTTGTTTTCTAATAATTTTTCAATAACAAATATAGAGCTTGATAAAGAAATGTTGCAATAATTTATGTAAATGAAGGAAAATTATGAGCAGACTAGTTTACTGCTTATACAGCTCCCAACTGAACACTTGCCCAGAAATGTGCCTAGAGTTCTGATAAGTAGCACTGAATTTAGGATTTCCGCAAATTCTGAATGTGCATTTCTCTTCCATATTTTCCATCAAAGAAACTGAAACCTACACAACCTGCACTCTACTGGAATTTATGAAGTTATTTCCCTCCAAGGTGACTAATTAGAATTCTAGTTAGATCTTACATGGGTTCATTCACCTTCTAGAGATGCATGTGTCTTTCTACTTGCTCCAGGGAGAGATTAGGGTGACTGTAAAGCCTCAGTTGGTTTTTATTATTATAGACTATTTCTATTTGTGGTAACCAAGAACAGTTTTTATTTAATTTCCATACTGTACTCTTGAAATTATATCCTCTGACATATCAGAACATCATTTCCAAAGCTGGGAGTCCTAAACACATAAAATGAGCCAGAAAGTAACTAAACAGATCACCAGTGATGCACAGTATATCTACTAAGCACCATAGATCAGCCACATTGACGGGAAATAGGCCTCAGATTTTTCAGAGCCTGCTCTGTTGTTGAGATGCAGAAGTAGCCAGTATACAGTTCACACTAACAAATTTAGGTCTATTCCTTACTAATGTTATATTCAAATTCAATATCTATTGATACTTTTTTCATCTTGTCGTGGTTTGGGCCTGGTCAGCAACCAACCACCGCAGCTGGTCACCTTCCCTTCCCCCTCCCCACCTGGGAATGGGAGAGGGAATTAGAGGGGTGAAGGGAGACTTGCAGGCTGAGATAGGAACAGTTTAATAATGGCAATAAAATGATAACAATGATGATGATAGGGAAAAAAAAAAAAAGAAATATATAAACAGGCAATGTACAGTGTAATTGCTCACCGTCCACTAACCAATATCCAGCCCATTCCCAGCCAGCGACCCCAGAATACCAAGATCCTGCAATCGCAATCCCGGAAGCGAGAGAGCTCCTTCCCAACCACCCCTTCTCTATATAGTGAGCATGACGTTCCATGATATGGAATATTTCACTGGCCAATTTGGGTCTGGTGCTCTGGCCGTGCTCCCTCCCTGCTCCCTGTGCCCTTGCGCACAGGCAGAACATGAGGAGTCGGAGAGTCCTTGAAGTCTTGGTAGCAGCTGAGAACATCAGTGTGCTATCAGCATTCTTCTCATACCAAACCCAAAGCTAAATCCAAAACACAGCACTCATCTAGTCCCTGAAAAGGAATATTAACTCTATTTCAGCCCAAACCAAGACACAGCTTTATGAATTTCAACTCTGTAACTGCGTGTTACAGCATTTACAGTAACAGAAAGTCCTAAATTCAGTTGTGCAGTGGAAAGTCAAAGTAATTTTCCCACAGTAGTTGGACTTAATTTAGCTATCAATCAGCTGTAAGATAAAAAATCTATCTTGCATAAGATGGCAGCATTTATAGATTTTCACATTTATGGAACAATATGCTGTTGTCCAAATCTGAAGAGTAAGGGTCTAGTCACTCACCAAGGCGTCATTTATTGTTGCTATAAGCACTCCCTTGCCATGTGATAGTTCTGTATGCATTGCATAGGTCTTGACATTTTTAAAGCATGTTGTCATTTATTCTCTGACATTTTCTTATTTTTCTCACAGCTGAAGCACAAAATACATCTGGAATATATCCTAACATCAGTGCATGTGACTGTCTGGTAAACATTTTACATACAGAGTGTTCAGCTGTGTAAATTGTTAATCTTTTCTATTATTTGGCTTGTTTGACTAAAGACACTAACCACTATTAAGTTTTCAATACTCATGGCAAATATATCCATAATTCAATATTATTCCATCTAGTTAAAAATACTTCATATAATTATAGTATCTCAAATTCTACTGTTGGCTCTGTTCCATGGAAGAGCAGATTTTCTATTAATCCCTGGAGACTGCATGGTATTAAGAAGCCATTAGTGGTGAATAGCGACTTTCTTAAGCTTAGTAACTTATAAACAGGGTTGCATGTTTATAATCTACCACCACAGAAATTTCTATATATCAATCCCACAATTTTAAAGAATCCAAAAGGTATTGCAAGGTCTGGGAAAAAAAACAAGGCCATAAAGCAAAACTTCTTGGGAAGTCACATGTGCGTCATGAAGATGTACAGTAGCAGCAAATGTATGCATAGGGTGTCAGGAGAAAAGTGGCCTCTCTGCAGTGGCCCCTGCTCCACATAGAGCAATGCAGATCCATCCCACTCTTCTCCCTCAGCAGTTCTGACTGGCTGCTGCTGTCCTGAAATGACCAAGTCCCACTCCTGGATGTTTGCACAAGGGCCCTGAGTGCATTTTCCCCTATGAGAGGTTTGCCTGCCAGAGCGACCCCCTTCCTCTGGGGTTGTGGGGGCAAGATGTCCCCACAAGCCTTCCTTGACGCCTGATTGAGGGTGGTGAGGCTCTGACCTGCTGGCTGCCTGCCTAAGAGAGATTCTCTTTTCAAAACCAAATTGCAATAACATGTTACTGAGGTTATGAGACTCTAGTCCTGAGCCAAAAGGAAAAATTTCAGACCAAGGCATATTGAAATTTTTCAAATGGTGAATGTCGACCTTCTAGATGATTTTATATTCACTGTGCTTTGCAAGTAAGCACATATTATTTCTGTACTTCCAATGTGAATCCTTTTTCATAATTAAATTATCTGTTTCTATATTGCATGGTAGTAGATGTGTCACATCAGATGCGGAAGCAAATGCCCTGACATCTGAATTAGCTGTCTGATTTTGCTAAGAAGGTAACCCACAGGAACATGACAGCAATTGATTTTAGATACCTCATGTTTTTATGCTATCCATGACACTTCACATCTGTAGGTTCCCATTTTAAATTTTGAAGAAGTTTAATCTCAGAGAAAGCTTTATTCCAGCATTGTGCTTTTAGAAGAGCAACATGCATTCTTTTCCCTGAAGTTTAATGCAATACAATTTTGTTTTCATATATTTCTGCTTCACCAGTGTATTCCATTAAGGCATTTTCAGAATCATAAACCAGAATATCTCTCTATACTGTGCACATATTTCTTAATAAGACCTGGGCATGTCTCTGTGGGGTTTTTTTGTTCTGTTTTATTATATTTTTTTTTTTTTATCAGTATACTCTGACTTGTTTCTGAGTAAGCCTGTTGCAAAACTCTTTGAAGGCTGATATCTGTAACACTGAAGTCTTGGCAGTTGCCTCACACTGCTGTGTATCTTAGTGACTAGAGTGCTGGTTCAACGTCTGCCCTATGAATGATGTAAATGAAGTATAATAATACCAGAAGGCTTTGATACTCTGCACTTTCCAGCATCACAAGCTGTGATAATATTGTCACTTGGAACTCTGCATTCATAATTTTATGTTATCACGGTCAGAACATGAAATGTAACTTTGATGGCAAGGTGGGGTCTGATTTTTCAAATTATTTGTTGCTTTTGGTGAAACTCATCCTTATTGCTGTTCTTGCAGATGCTGATCCTTGAGTATATTTAAAAGTTCTTTATACTACAAACAAAAATGAAGCATGGTAATTAAAATCCTCTTCCAGCTACAACAACTCTTTCATACATTCTTCTCTAAAGTGATGTTTTATATTCATAATACGTTAAAAATTAATTGTTGAAAGCATATTCAAAAACATTTTCAAAGTGCTTTCACTTTTCACCTGTAATTGAGTCATCAATATTAGCAACCAGCTATGAAACTAATTTGACTTATTGTGTTACTCATCCTCACATTTTAATTATTGATTAGCACTCTTAGTGACAGCAAAAGGTTCCCTCTGAAATGTAATTACTGCATTGTAACACTATGCTATGACTGTCTCCAAAATTATCTGTGCCACAAAATTTCTTTATAATTAAAATAATAGGTTTAAATTTGCAGCTGGACAAGCAGGCAAGTATGTGAAGCATAATACATTCATATGTATTAAAGGATCATCTGTAATAGACAAGAGAATTAAACATCATGATATGGTTTATTTCTTTGGAAAATGAACTCAGTAGCCAAATTAACGTTTCATGGCTTTTGCCACCTGCTTATTTTCCTCCATCATCTGTATATCCCTTGCAAAGATCATGTTTCTTTGATAAGAACCTGATGTCACTGGGAAATCACAAAATTAATGTTTTTCTTTGTGCTAGCAATACTCTGCTAGTACATTACATAAAGTCAATCATAACATGATGAAAATATATTAATGTACACATGACGTTTGATATATATGATCCATTATTAATTTCACATGCTATTATAATAACTCA
Source organism: Tyto alba (assembly GCF_018691265.1). Taxonomy (NCBI): domain Eukaryota; kingdom Metazoa; phylum Chordata; class Aves; order Strigiformes; family Tytonidae; genus Tyto; species Tyto alba. The sequence goes on along the minus strand of NW_024881282.1, from coordinate 72,904,187 downwards.
CAGAATGTGGCAGTTTGGCTAGAGATCTACTTTTAGTCTTGAAGAAGATTGTCTCCTATATGTTGAGTTTAAAGACACATGGTGCAAAATCTTCATGTTTCCAGCAAGCTTGATTGGCTACTGTTTAGTAGTCAGAATACTCTGCACACTGCTGAAAATTATTTTTGAGTGACTGGTGTTTCTCTTCCTGCAATAGACTCTCAGGAATATCAGCTTGTTGGTCACAGCATGTAGTCCAGTTTCTTCTCTATCAGCTGGGTAACTATTCACAAAATAAAATTACTTATGTTGCATTTGGTTATCTTTACTAGTGAAATGAGTCAGTTTGTCTGCACCACTTTATTTTAACCATCTTCTTAATTTACTTTATGCTGTATTATTGGTATCATACTGACTTTAAACAAGGTTCTGTGAAAATACAGAGTCAAGATCCATCCACACCCCAATAAGCAATCCAAGTTTAACAAGAGACAGATACAAAACTTGACTAAACCTGAGCCAGTTATGAAGCCCAGAAGGTTCTGGAAAACACCTAAAACAGACTAGAACAATGTGAAATCTAGCCTGTGGTTATGAACAACACATTTAGTAAGCAATGAGGTAGAAGGGTGATAAGATGGCTGCTGGAGGGAGGGAGCTTGTATTGTCAAGGACTTTTTGTTGTCAATGATATTAAGACATGTGTGTATGGTAATGGTAGGAAAGGAAGATGTTGAAGAGTAAATTAGGAAATGAGTAATCCCATGTGTAGAGCATGGCAAGGATGCAGTTACTGGGGCAGGCTGAGATGTCAGGGAACGTATGGCTGTCATGATGGGAAGCGCTGTTGCAGGGGAACTGTTGGAAGACAGGTAAGTTAATTTTTTGGTTTACTTTATTTTCCCCTTATATAAATACATTTCCGCTGCTTGCTTCTTTATATTGATCTTCATGACTCTTCTTTACAAAAGTAATCACTAATCACTAATAGAAATGCTCTGGGGATAAAAAATATGTAGAAAGTATTTGTCTTAATCAGAAAATTTTGTTATTCCTTCCTTGGAGCAGTTATTCTTCTTTACTTTGTGTGTCTTCTGTTTTGTGTCTTCCTTAACATCTGGAAATTACTTAACACATAAACTTCATTTTGTTTGTAGTTCTACTATTACTAGACTAATTAGTATTTTCATTTTTAAGGATCAATTGATCACTTACATTTTAGTGCAGTGATATTTCAGGTTTTGAAAGACAGAGAGGTAGTTGTGAACAAAGTAGATTTAGGTCCAATTCCTTTTGAGAAGTAGGAATTCAGTAAAGAATTATGAGGCCTAACCAAATGTATTAAATTGAACCTTACTATGACTCCCACAAATCTTGTAATTTTTCTTGTTGGTGTATTCCTCCAAACTTAAAAAGTATTTATTTTAAAAATTTTGTACTCTTTTTAATCTCAAGGGGGCTTTCACCAGGACCCCTTAACTTTCTCTCTATATATACCCTTCTTTAATTCAACTAGATTTTGAACTATTTTTGCCAAATTTATGTTGCTCTAAGGCCCACAAGTTGACAGGTATTTTAAGATGCTTTCTCAGGATGTTGCCTTCTTACTCGTAATTTGGCTATCACCATTCTTGTCTTCTCCACAGAGGATCATTAGTAATTTCATCAGGACTCCAGATTGTGCATTTTTATGTAGTTCTCCTGATTTCAAATTTTACTGATTAAGATTTCTGCACAGCATGATTTCTGCCACAAATTATTTTGAGCTGTCCTCTCAGTGAGTGTCCCCAGATCTGAGGTAGAAGTCTCTGATTTATCTGCATGGAGACACTGCAACAAATACTTTTTTTTTTTTTTTTTGGAGGGGGGAGGCTTTGCTTAGACATTTTTCCTTGTGATACTGGGTGCTATGAATGTTATAAAATCAACTCAGAACTCCGGTCTTCTGTCTCCACCAGTAAGCCAATAATGCAGCTGCTGTATCTTTAGGGCTGCCTCAGTTTACAATCACCAGGAAGATGAGGAACACAGAACTCTTGACAATAAGGTTCTTTACTCTTTCTTCTGGATGTGGTACTGTACAAAGGTCTAAAAACAGTAGACAATTTCCATGGATGGAAAAGGTGCATGAAAGGGTGTCATTAAAGGAGTCTGCTTTGAGTAATCATGGTACTAACTCACACAGTGTTACAGATCCAAACTTTCACTCAGTGAGCATTCCCACCTTGTAGAATAGGTGAATAAAGAAATCTTTGAATTTCTGCAGGTGCTCCAGGTCTCCAGCTCTATCCCTCCATCATGATAAGCAATTACTAACAAATCCTTTTATGCAATTTCCCTGTGTGATTTAAAAGCTGCGCAATGTTTATAGTGTGGCATATGCAGACTGTATATTGATAATCTGCCCAGGATGCCAGCTGATCAACTGTGTTTGTGGTGCTCTGGTAAACAGGGATTTTTGTGTCCAGCTATGACAGCAAAGAAAATTTCTGAGTCAAATAAACCACGTGGGTCACCTCTAACACTGCCTTAACCCATCCCTCCAGGTAACAAAAAAAAGCTGTGTAGATTCCATGGAGCTGATGGAATAAATTTTAAAACTGAAGAGTACTTTTTCTTTCAGATTTTTTGAGGTTTCATACATTTCTTAAGAATAAAATGTATTTTAGTACTTTAAATAGATATTAGTTTTATTTACCAGAACTGAAATCTATTGCACCATTTTCATGTGTATGTGCCTATATTGAAATGAACTGCAAAAAAAAATTAATCAAAGCAAGGATAAACCTTTTTCAAATATCACTTTTGGGTCCTACAAAAGAAAAAAGCCTTTTCTATGAACATGTATTTTTCTTTCCTTCAAAGAGTAGCCTATTTTGAGACTGGTTTCTGTAAAATTTATCATTTTATTTCTGTTATTAAAAATAGTTGCAATGATAAACATTCAACAGTCAGTAGTTGTTATTTGTTTCATAATATTAAGTGCTTTCTAGCAGTACAGCTATTTGTGTTGCAAATTATAACACTCAAAATACATATGTAATCGATCATGTACTTGTTGAATAGCTCATTCTCAGATATTTTCCATTGCCATTGCTGATAAAAATCTTCAGAATGATGATTAATGTGTTCTAGGATACTATTCTAAAGCCACAAGATTTGCAGCTGCACACTTGCCAAAAGAGAGGAAAGACTTCTGCTCTGCAGTGCATGTAATCAAGCATCCAGCTGTTGAAAATGTTATAAAATAATGAAGCATAATTGAAGAACTTTTGAGCAGGAATTCTGCTCTGTATCATAGCAGCTGGTACAAGTGGAAAAGCCTAGTAAACAAAAAAGTGGCATTGCTTCTTCCAGACGTGAGTTAACAAGAAATTGATATATGCATACCCCTAAGAAAAAGGAAAGTCAACGCAGTGGCTGAAGTAAATATAAGTGGAGAAATGCTTATCAGAACTGTTGACTGTGAATAAACCACCAGAAGCACAGGCAAACAATGGAAGGAGTAATTTCCCATGACATTACCTGCCAAGCAATAGGTTACCAATAGCAGCCTTCCAGAGGATAATGGAGCATTTACTTGAACGCACAGTGAGTAATGGTAAATGAAGTGCAGCTCCAAATTGTTTCCTTTTAAAAAATTCTTTATAGTTTTGCTAGAGGCAACAAGAGCATAGATTTACACCTCTGCTGGTGTAAATCAGCATATCTCCAAGGAAGTCACCAACCCAGTGTTCATATTTATTTAGTGATAATCTAAGACAAAGGAAGGAAACTGAAATTCAAAGAACAAATCCTTAGTCATATGCATAGTGCCATAAATACCAAATACACATGGATATAGCTATTCTATTTACCAAGGAGTCTCTGTGTAACTAAGAAAGTGACAGCATATGGAAAACAGGCAACTGTAGACCTTTCACTTGAGCAGCATACAAAATGACACATGCTCTGTGTAGGCCAAAGGATGGAACAGATCACCTGCGTCAATGAATCTATTTCAGGTAATTGCATTACCTGAAGTATTATAGAAAACATATATAATCACTTGTTCCTAAAAGGAGTGCACTCAATCTTCAAGATATTTATATTTTTTCTACACTACTTCACTTAAAAAGCTGTCCTAGCACTGCACTTCTGCAGAAATTGGATGAAAAGGTTTCATCTATGTATTTATTCATGGTTACTATACTTACATGCATTGTACCGATGGGAATGGTTCCATGTGATCTCAAATCACACAAAAATGCTACTTGAGTCCATGCAATTTGGATTAATAATTATTGCTTGTTCTAGTACTATAAGAAAGGGTTGTGAGCTAACTGGTCACATATAGAAATCACAAGAGCACTGGAGACCATCTTCACAGACAAAACAAAAGGAGAGTGGTGTATAGAGCAGTTTTTAATATATTTCACTATATCTTGATTTTACACGATTACAGTATCTTTGCTTTTATCCATATCTTTCATTCATCTGTCTGTGTTTCAGTAGGATGACACCAGATTTCTCCATAAAACAATTCTAGAATGAGGCAGTGCTGTTCCTTTTGTTAAAGGCAAAACCCAGGGCTGGTAGATAGCTAATCTGTCTCAATATTTGGAAGCACTGTTTTAGTTTTGTAGTCTGACAGATTGCTGACAGAGAGCTAGCCGGTTTTTACAGTTCTTTAACTGTTTCTGTCTAATTTCTGACATCCATGTAAGTAAGAATGGGATTTATTTAATTATTAGCATTTCTGCCTACTAGATGTCTTCAGACTTTTCCAAATCTCTCAAAAGCAATTTAGCAGTTTTATAAATTGTGCTCTGCAAGGCAAAAGATTATATTTGCTTTTCTCAAATTCTCCTGATTTTCTTAACCTACATCTTCTGTGAAAAACAGTGAGAATAAGTACATTGAATCATAATAGACAATTTCATTTCAACTTGTATTTAGTATTCTTGTGCTCTTTCTTAGGAACTCATTCCTGATGCTGCATTGCTTCTTTCTATCATATCAAGAATAAATGAATGTGGCACACTTCTGAACCTGAAATATCCCTGACAGTATTATTCAAATGATGATACTTAAGGCAATGTTTCACATACTGTAACTGTTTTAAAGAAAATGCTTCACATTCTAAGTAGCAGAGGCCTTGAAAAGGGATAAACTATGGCATTTCTGTCATATTTGCAAGGATAACATTAATCTTACTTAACTTTGAAGCACATGCTTTTGTTGTTACAAGCTTAATATAAAAAAATTTATCATTGAGGATTTTTATTTTTGAGTAGTCACTTGGTAGCTAACATAGCAAATATACACAGACACAGGATAAAACTTTAAATAGACTGAAAATCGGTAGCTAAAATCCATTTTGTTGGAGATGATTTTATTCTCTTACTTATTTTTTCTCATTATTTTTCTAAGGTGGTTTTTTTTTTTAAATCTGTGTTTGTGTAAGGAGTTACCCTGAATCTATTAATTTTGCTTTTAAAGATACAGTTTGTATGTACAGCATGTCACCTGTAAATAGAAATAGTTAAGGTATGACTGAGGTATTGCTGACTGTTGCTAATATTACTTCTTGCACAATAGTGCACCATTCAGTGTAATTAGCAACACTTTGTGTAGTGAGAAACAAGAGATTTTATACAGGCCACCTAATGCAAGGTAGAGCCGAGTGAGGACCCTCAGAACAGAATTCCTTTCACCTTTCTTTTCCCATATGCCATTCAGGTGTATGATCTAAAATGGTTGTATTGACTCCCTCCATAATCTTTGTAAATCTGAGTCATTTTATCTAGATTAAATAGTTATCTTAGAGTATGATGAATGATTCTCTAGAAGTGTCTAGCTGTACTGTAGAAAGACCAAAATTACCTTTTATGCTATACACCTTGCTTTCAGATACCTAGATTCGGAGAAGTGAATCTTACTCCTATACCTTAATCAATGCTCAAAATGAAGACCCCCAGTCATCTTGTTTCAGGCAATGTGGAGACTCCAATAGACATGTCTCAAGTAGCTTTATTCAGTTCTTGTGTTTAAAGGCCTCAGCATAGTCAGAAGAGTTAGGGACAGCAGGATGGGCCACATCATTTGTGAAGACGGATGTGCTATGGAGTGAATAAATGATAAATTGTCTCCGGTCAGTCTCTGCAAAATAAGGCCTATTTGACATTCTTGCAAATAGCCCTTCTTTTGCAAGAATATATTTTTATATAAAAATACATTATTTCTTTACATTTCAAATAGAACAAGAGATTCAATCACTTGCTTGGGATTAACTTTCTTAAGTAAAAACCATGTGAATAATCTAGTGGAATTGAAGCCCAGGATTAGAGGATTAAAGAATGCACTTTTTGAATAACCCAAACTCATTACAATCCCATCTTGGTTAAAAAGTCTATTTATGTTCTTACTTTCATGTATATCCATGAAAGGCATATTCAGTGGTACTGAAGGTTGTTAATGCACTTGGTTTTGCTAATGTCTTGTTAGAATGCCTTATTGGATTCCTGCTCTATTTTTGCACATGTATAAGACATATTTCCTGGATAACCACAGAACACACTAACATACTTTAACTTTTATATGTCTTGAGAAAGAAAATGCTAGTGATAACCTGCTGCATGAAGGACTGTTGTGGTTTGAGCCTACTCAGCAGCTAAATGCCACACAGTCGCTCACCTACCCTCCCCCCACTTGGGAATGGGGAGGGAATCGGAGGGGCAAAGGGAGACTCACAGATTGAGATAAAAACAGTTTAACAATAGTAACAGAACAATATGCTGACAGCACTACCAACGGGTAATGTACCATACAGCTGCTCACTGCTCACCACCCACCGACCAACCAACCAACACCCACCTGCTCCCAGCTGGCAATCCCAAACACAAAGGCACCACAGCAACACTCCAGGAAGTGGCAGCCTCTCCCAGCCCTCTCCTGCTTTTATATAGTGAGCACAATGTCACGTGACATGGACTATCGGCCAATCGGGGCCCAGCCCTCCAGCTGTGCTCCCCCCGCCCCCGCACACAGGTGAGGGCACTAGGACCTGGGGAGCCCCTGGGGTCTCAGTGTGCTGCAGCACTCCTCCAGCTACTAAAACAAACAGGAACTCTAGTCCAGCCCGAACCAGAACAAGAAATAAAGTAGAAGTGCTAGTTTTAAAGTACACAATTGCATCCTAGTTTTGTTCATCTATTGTGCATAAGATAGCTGAGGGAAAGATCTCAGAGAAGGTACTCATGGTAGTCAGCAGGCACCTAAGCATTTGCTTTGGTGGTGCAAATTTGATCTGATTGTAAGTCAGCTCCAAACTGGAAGCCAGGTAATCACAGCCATCTTTCTGCTGACTTCTTGGCTCAAGATGAGTGTTTTTCTTCTGTCTTCAAACTGATTCATCGGTCTACAGAATGGACAATGTGAATTTTTGACTGTCTGCAAAATGTTGCTAGGATGATATCACCATTTTAAAAAGAATGCTTTACTGCAGTTACTGTCATTAGTTTATCACAGTCTACAACCAATGTAGGAATATATATTGAAGCCCGCTATTTACATGTCCTATATCATCAATAGAAAGAGAGTTCATCCAATTCAAAAATCATAGTGTGACTAGCGTATATGAGCGTGTCTGTACTGCAGATATCCAACACTATGTCAGATGAATTCTACCATAAGACATTAAATGTGGACTCATTCATATTATTGCAAAGCAAACACTACTTATGTTGTATCTTATAAATAGTGTAAGAATAATTCCATATACAGGAATAATATACAAGGACATCTTGCCATTAAAATAACTTCTAACTAAATACTGCAACAGTCACGTTAGATTAGTTTTGTTCGGTTCTTTTTTCTTTATCCTCCATACTCACAACAGGTAATAGTCAAAGTCAAGTTTCCTACTAGTGTGCTAAACCCCACTGCCCTTGCTCAGGAATTAGTCTGATAATTTAGTGTGTGAGAGTTGTAAATCTCTGGTACATTTAAAATTTGGCTTCTTGTCAAGGCAGGCAGTACAGAACTTCAAGTTTGTTTTGATTTTCTTGTATGATTACAAGGGAGCTTTTTGTTTCCCTTCTAGGTCAGAGAGCTGATATTGTCATATCCAAAAGTCATATTTCTAGAGTAGAAAATTTTTCTGATTTCAGAATCTTTTGGGGAAATTTTCCAGATCCTCTCTTTTGGCAGCGTAGCGTTACTGCCAATTTGTCCTAGATGTCTGAAGTACTGGAACTCAAAATTTCCATGGAGGAGTAATCCATGATGACGAGCTGATTGATGTTCAACATATAGTTTGGATTTTACACCTATATGGTATGTCAAAAGCAGTGGTGGTCATACAATGTAGTCAATACACCCCTGACACCAGCTCTACTCACCTGTCCAGTCCTCATCTCCATCTCATGCATCCAGCATGATTAGAAAGTTGTGAGAAATTAATCCTTTGAGCTCTTTGCACCATTTGTTCCACAGTTTTTGCCCAGAAGCCTGCAAAATCCTGAATGAATAACAGCACAACATGCCTCCCTACTTCCAAATAAGCTTGCATACAAGGGGACCTATTAATTGCAAAGATTTTCTCATTAAACTTTAAGACCGAAATGTCCTGATTAGCCAAGAAAAGCTTTCAGTTTCTTCACACCAGTCTTTTCAATTTAAACTGTGGTTTCTCTTTTCTATTCCATGATTTAAACTTTCATTACAATCAAGCATCTCTAGCTCTTAAAGTTGCAAAAAGTCTTTTAAAAGATAAGCTTGATATAACTGCTTATACATGCCTGCCTGTACCTGCAAAGCCTGGGGCAAAAATATTTACCATGAAGTGTGTTTATTTAAGTGAGGTAATATAAAATGATGAGTGCAATACCTTCATTGTCAATGTTGCTGTTATTTTGTCTTGTAGACCATGTTAACAAACTTGCCTAATGTACAGATATGCACAAATTACTCTGAGTGGCATTTTATTTTTTTCCACAGTTGAGTAGACCAAGGACCTTGTTATATCTATATATGACCACCATTTATTTATTCTGAGTAGCATCTCACTTTAAAATTCAAGTCATCAGGACTCACTTACTAGGTGAACCTTTGCCTGCACAGAGGTAATATTCTCTTATACTCTTAAGAACATTTGCATTCAACTGCTCATTTGCATTTGTCCATATTTTGTTATTTTCCTTCTTTTGTTAAATAACAGGAAAATGAAAAGGCAATGTCAGAAAGAGATTGATAGCTTTTCATCTTGATCTTTGGGTTTTGTTTGTATTTAATTTATTTCTTAGCTTCATCTCCTAGTTCTCTCAATCTGCAAAATTTCCCAGTGTTTAGTTCTTCAATTAAATGTACTATGAAGCTGAAATTTTATTCTCTTTAGCTTAAATAAGTGGTGAGTTTAGTCCTCGAGGTCACTGTGTTTTTAAAAAGAAAAATTAAAGGAATGATCTTCAATTGAGTTTAACACAAATTTGATTTATGATTAAGTTGCAAAAGGTGGTCATTAAGCAAATTTTTTATTGTTTTTTTCCATGACACTATGCTTGCTTTTAAATTATTCACATAGCAAAAAGATGTCTGGTTAACATCCAAGATCAAATTAAACTTTATTTTGTTAATCTTTTAATTTCCTGCTAAGTAACATATGAAAGAATATAATTTTAAATGTGGTTCATTTCTTTTTCTGCAGGGAAAAAAAAAAAAAAAAAACAAACAACTAAAATTAGTGGCACAGAGATATAAAACCCCAACAAAACTACTAAAAGAACAGTGTAATATACAAGATAACAGGCACTGTGTGAAATCGTGGTTGTAAAAAAGCAATACACTCTGTATTACCCAGGTATACAGTCTTATAAAACCCCCCAACATCACAGACCAAAGACATGATTCCATTTGCTCCGTTTTGTAGTAAATTTACCATAAAAAAAGTCTAATGTATGCTGGAAAATAAGTAAAGCATATTACAAACAATCCAGGAAGCTTTTGGAGTGCGTTGATGTGAGAAATTCGTGACATGGGTGACAGTGCCGTTGATGAAGGAACATGCTCTGCTGGACCTGATATTTACAAATAAGGAAGAACTGGTTGGGAATGTTGGCTGTTGGCCGCAGTGGCCATGAGCTGGTGGAGCTCAGGATCCTAAGAGGAGGCTTAACGTAATCAGCAGGATTCCAACCTTGGATTTCAGGAGAGTGAACTTTAACATGTTTATGGACCTGCTTGCAAGAATCCCATGGGAAACCATCCTGGAGAAAGGAGGGATCCAGGGGAGCTGGTTGGTTTCAAACACCAGATCCTCCAGCCTCAAGAATGATCTCTCCCATGGAGCAGGAAATCAAGTCATGGTGACAGAAGGCCTACATGGATGAACAAGGAGCTCCTGATTAAACTCAAGCATGAAAAAGACACATATAAGAGGTGGAAGTACAGTCAGGTAACACAAATGCAAAATCACATAATCACAGAAGAACTGAAATTGGAAGGCACCTTTGGACATCATTTAGTCTAACTGCCCTGCTCAAAACAGGGTCATCTATAGAAAGCTGCACAGGGCCATGTCCATCTAGGTTTTGAATACCTCCAAGGATGGGCACACCACAACCTCTCTGGCAGCCCATTCCAGTGCTCAGTTACCCTAAGTCAATCACCACAGTCAGACAGATATGCTATACGGTCAAATATTTTAAAACATTGTATTCAATAAACTGCTATAATAATAATAATAAAAATTACTATGCTTTTCCTGATAGTCAAGAATGGGATCTAATTCCTATCATATAAATACCTTTTTTCACACCTACTTTTTTAGGAGTAAAAAAGCCGTGCTTAACTTCTGTGTACAGACAATGGTGAGCAGTAGGTATCTTTGAAGGCCCCTAGAGGGAGTTCCAGTCTGCCTAGTTTTAGGTGCTCAAATTGGGCAGACTGATGTCTTCTCAGTGTGTGTCAGTCATTAACTGCTGTAAAATACAAGAGGTGAATCTATGCAGGAGAATTCAGAGAGGAAATGAATCTGGGAAGTCACAACTTACTTCCCTTCCAACAGCGATTTCTTTAAAAGATTGAGTATTGTATGAGTTCAATAAAGGGTTTCATTGAATAAATCAGTTTGTTCTTTCCATCCCACAAAAATATCTATAAACCAAAAAGACTATGATTTTTTACTTCACACAGTCCCATTCATCTACTTAGGTGTATGGCTGAGATACTCCTCTACTTTAAAAATCCTGACACATGAGTTTCAACTGTTTTACTTGAAAGATGAATAGCTGCAAGGGCCACTTCTGCCATTATTATTTTGTTAAAATCTTAACTCTGTTGATGCTGATTTGTTGTTACCTCATAAAAATCATCAGCATACGTTCATGCAAATGTTGCAGAACTAATTGCTCTTCAGTCCACATTTTGAGTATGTATATCCAGGCATAATTTCTCATGTTTTGAAGACATGGTAGGAAAAGTAAAAAAATATCCTGCTCTTTCACCAGACTGCAGGTCTCTATGCCCTGTGCTTTGATGACGCTTACCCAGTACTTCTGGCTACTTAGAAACATTTACCTCCTGGAGACCAGGCCTATCTCCAGTTATGAATACCGTAACTGTACAACCTTCTTAAATGAACATAAAATTTAATATTAATGATAGCAATAAAACTGTTTGTAGGAGTAAAAGGATTTTAGAACACTGCTTTAATCTGAATAAACCATTATAATTTGATCTAATCCCAACACTGATGCAAACACACATAGTTTTCTACATCCTCATCTTAGTTTCATGAGTCTCCACAGCTTCTCAGCAGCAGCCTTTTCACCCTTTGAGAACAGCCTTTATCTGACTATTAAATGTCATGCTGATGTGCTGTTTCATCATAAGGATAAAACAAGTTTGGAAACTTGGCTGTGTGTGATGGTAGGGTCTTGTCTGAAAATAACGCTGTTGTCACATTTTAATCACCTTGAAATGTTTATCAAAAAATTGCTTTTTGTGGTTTATTTTTCCCTTTCTTATTCTTCCAGCCTCCCACTGTTATACTTAAATAATACATTCATACAATGAATATCCAAATAATTTTGTCGCATATGGTTCAAAAATACTTTTGTAGAGCAGTGCCACATTAATTTCAACTCATTAATTTGAGCATGTATCGAACTCTCAGAAAAATACTGTTGTAATGAGGCATCTAGTGTAGGGATAAGCTAATTGCCTTCACACCCTTTTCTATCTATGGGGAGAGATAACTATTTAATCTTTCTTATTTTAGACACTTGGATGAGATGAGCTGCTTTTGGCTCCTAACACTTTACATTGACTATATAGTGATCTTCGACCCTTAAACAAGATACCTAACTTTTAATGTCTAATGGGTACTAATGAATTGCTTCCCAGTGAAGCCAGTGAAGAAAGCTATGCTTGAACCTTGCTGAATGTTTTGTCCTTACTCATACTATTTCTCTTTTCCTTGACCTGGTATGAAATGATTGAATGTTTATGGTTTCCCATTGCACATGGAGTACACAGCACAAATAATCTTACTTCTTCACTAAGGCACCATCTAAAATTTGAAATGCTAAATGTAGTGCAAAAACTAATATTAGATATGTCCCTGCTTTATTAGTTTTGACAAGTGATTCTTATCATTTGAACTTTCTGTCTGCTATGCTTAGAGACTAGATTCATTTTTCCTTTAAAGGTTATCATACTCTAACTTCATGCAGTTTAAGGTGATCTTTTCTAATTAGTATGCTAGCTGCAATACAAATGGCCTTTGACTAAAGGTATTACATGCTTCTTCTTGCATGTTGAAAAATTTGTACTTTGTTAGATATGTTATTATTCCCCATTCTTGCCACCAGACTTGATTCTATTCATTACATATTAAAAATCAGTAACCACATGGATTGTTAGAATCTATGAGGTGGAAATTATGTTCCTCTTTTCTTGCCTAAGGTAAGAAATGATCTCTGATTGCCACAGCTTTACAGTTTTGTCCTCAGTAGCAAACCATCTTGAAAAAATTACTCAGTCACAAGCCAAATAAGGAGCAGGGAAATGAATCAGTTTTGATTTGTATTTGGAAATTCAGCATGTTTACTCAGTGAGCACAAGTTGTGTGTTCACTAATTTGTTTCTATGCTTTTCTTATTTTTCTTCTTTTTTCTCTAGATACACAACAACATACTCATGTGTTCATATATTCACAAAGTAGGCAGTGAGAGCTTACCATATGCATGTGTACTGATTAAGATTACAGACACAAAATTTATTTTTTTTCTCCTTGTCACTATATACAAAATACCACTAATTCTTACAATGTAAATAATACTAAAAGTTCATTGCATTGCTCCTTTAAAAAATTTAGCTTACAGTAATGATAAAACTTCCACTGATCTAGTAGCTACAGGGTATAGGCTATATTTTAATAACATAAGTAAAATAATTTGTGAATTCATATTTTTTATCTTTTTTTTTTTTTTTAAGTTCTCAGAAGTCTTGTTTCTTTCAGATATGTAGAAAACTCAATGGCTCCCAAAGCAAATTTTTCATGTCCAGCAACTAAAATCACATTCACATGTATGCATAATAAATAACATGTGGCTAATTTACTTTTTTGTTGGGTTTCTTTTCCTCTCAACCATACTCATTTAAGTTTGAGAAGAAATATGTTCGACCAGATGAACAGATTCGTATGAACAGGTATAAAATCTTTGCTTGACAGATCACTTATGTCAGCTTATTGTCTCACTTTGTTTTAGCGACAAAGAAGTAATTAAAATTTTGCAGTAAATTTTACTTACAGGTACTATTGATTTCTTGATGGAAACCAATGCTCATATGCTGAATTGAAGTTTGGGCTCAGAGATGTGCATTGCAACGGATCATTTATTCTTGATAGTGTCAGTCAATACAGACTATATAGATAGCACTTTTGCTCTGGACTGTCAGTAAAGCAAGCTGAGGCTATGTAAGTGCACTTGGTATGTGCTCTTAAAGTACCTGTAAAGACATAGGTTTGGGACTGGGGGGAAGAGAAAGGAAAAGAAAAAAAAAAAAAAAAAAAGAATATCTGTCTTCAGATGAATTTTCAGGTTATTTAGTGAAGTTTTTTTATGGATCTGTAGCTGGACTTATCTGTCAGTCAGACTACATAACAGATTAAAACTGCATCCCCTAAGTGCAATGTTTTCCTAAAACTGATTATTTTAAAAGGGATAAGAATAGCAAAGCTGAAGTAATTGGATTAACATATTTTTATGTTCCTGTATATTAACATTGCTTTCTTTTTTTTTTTTTTTTTTTTCCTTTAGAAAGATATGATTCAGAATGCAAAATATGTAAGAAGAAATAAATGTTTTTCAGCCTATTTATCAGTTCAGGTGCAGTATATCAATAAAGCAGCTGAAAAAGTGCAGTCACTAAAGAAATGATTTATTGATACTTTAGGCTTGTTAAAACAGGTTAATGTCAATGCAATTAACTTCTGGATCAGATCAGTCCACTGCAAAGTGAAAGCTGACAGAATGGTTTTAAAACCACATCCCAAACAAAATGAGAGCATCAATGAGAGTTCAACCTCAGAGGAAGAACCAGCTAGCGATACAAGGATGAGACTCTTTCAGTAAAAAACTGGTTTCTTTTGGAGGAAACTATTGAAGTAATGGGTTGCTGTGCAGCAGACTCATCAAATAGTTTCAGAGCTGTAGAGAGAAAATGAAGATGGGATAACAGAACAGAGTATAGAAATTAGAAATTAGACAAAGTTGAAAGTAACAGTACTGCATGATCAGCAAATGGCCAGGTTACAGGAGTTCAGATTCATTTGCAAAATATTAGATGCTAATTACATTGATTGGATTAAATTCTGCCAGGAAAGTGAATAAATTCTTCATAATTTACTCAATTATGTAATGCCATTATAAATTAGCAAAGAAGTTTGTTAAAATGTTCAGACTGCTTCTTAAAGTGAAAATGCATGTAAACCAAAGGAAGATAAAATTAACACAAAGAAAATTTAGAGCTGTGAAAAGATGCTATAAAGGAAGGGCACATAATTAAAAAGACTCACAACAATTCACATTTCAGACAGCCATTTAAATAAACTTCTATGT
Organism: Tyto alba; assembly: GCF_018691265.1. Lineage (NCBI taxonomy): Eukaryota > Metazoa > Chordata > Aves > Strigiformes > Tytonidae > Tyto > Tyto alba. The sequence continues at coordinate 72,889,104 of NW_024881282.1, read as the reverse complement.
ATAAACCACTATATCACATATTCAAAAGCAGCCTTTCTGTTTCAAAGTTTCATCCTGATAATGTAACTGCAATTGATTTCAGTCATATATGTCTTATACTTGATAAGTCACTGCTCCTCGTGTAAATAGTGGCCCACACAATTTTGGTCATTTACATTTATTGTCTGTCCTTTAATGCCCGTGGGCAGTGGCACTTGCCCTGTAGGGCTCCAGGTGGTGCCATCAGTGGTGTAAAAAGCTTTATGAAACTGTAAAGAAGAGCTTCCTCAGAGAAGCAAGAGCATATTAACAAGAGAAAGGATCTTCAGTTCTTCAATCCCTATAGCAGCAGGGACAGTGGTGTCTGGAGGTACAGGCTACAGGGTTGCATTTCCTTTGGTAACAGTAGCCCTAAAATATATTTGCTTGTGCTAGAGGGTGGGAAGGCTGGAACCCACAGCTGTCCAAAGTCAGGGTGGCCTAAAGGTGGTGTAAAGAAATATTTAATGCCCTCAAACCTTTAAACTTCATCTGCTGTGGTGGTTCCCAAGAGTTCCACTGTACACATTTGGAGAAACCCTTTGTAGGCAGGGAATTATGGACAGTGAAATGGCAAGAAGAAATTAAAATTACAGCATTTCTATAACATCTCACATATCTTAAAGGAAAGCTAAAATTTGTTTCTTTTCCCCCAGAAAGTGGAAACAGAAGAAAAGGAAAAGGGAAAATCAGATTTTAACAGAAAATTTTGGAGAAAAATGAAATAAATTTAATTTCTTTCAAATTCAATTATTTTGATCTTGTCTGGTAAGTACTCACACATGTACTCAAGCCAATAAAGTATACTGTTGGCTGAGGAAGAGTGAGGTCTGGTAGTATGTTCAATATGATGAATTTCTTCTTACTCTTTTTTTTTTTTTTTTTTTTTTTTTTCCTGTCGGACTACTTCATGGAGACCATTTCAGAGTCAATGTGACTTCTGAAACATCAATGACAATTTAGGTAAAAATATAAAAATAAGAGGTAAAAATATAAAAATGAAAAAGGAAAGAAAGGAAGACACTTGGAATTCCTGCTGCTGTCATCTTTTTAATACAGCCATGCATTTACACAGAGAGTCCTTAGCAAAGTAAATGAAGAAAAAACAAGGTGAGCACAGAAAAGGAGGGATCAGGCACTTGTGGTTGTTGGTCAGGAAAGGAAGGCCTAGCAGAGAGGAACACATGGAATGGAGGTATGCCCTGAATCCCTGATGAGGAAAAAGACACACAGAAAGTTGGAAGGACTGCCTAAAACAGAGGAAGAAGAGCAGGTGTCACGTAGGAATTGGTGAAAGAGGATGGAAGTAATTTGGTCTTTAAGAGTAGCAAAGTGTAAAACCTGCTAAAGTGTTCTGAGGCACAGTTTCTCATCTCTAAATTATTTATTAGAGTCATTTGGAAAATTGAGCCAAAATAATCTTTAAAAAACCTCCCAGATCTCAGGTTAATGATTTCAACGAGGTCAGGGTTTTACAACTTGGCTGTGAAAAGTTATTCCACTCTTTCCACTTTCCCTGATAATATTAAATTCTGTTCAGAGTATGAAGAAGATAGCAAAATTAATTGATGATGGCTCTTTTGATTATACATTCCTTTCTTTGAAGCAACAATATTTCTCAGTTCATCAGATTAATTTCTCTGTGATTGTGACAGGATCAGGAGTCAGACAGAACTCTAAAGTGTATCTGTCTAGAACTTGTTCCCCCAAAACTCCTGGAGTATCAAAAAGCCTTTTAACTCAAAAAGCCTAATTTTAAATAAAAAATAGTAGCATATGTGTATACCTAATTTGAGACTAATTGAAGCAACGAGTGTAGAAATAATAATAAGCATTTTTTACAACTCTCCCTTTTCCCACCATGTTCTTGCCTCCTGACCTTCCAAGTGGCAGCAGACTCAGAGCCTGCTGTGAGTCCTGCCTGCTCCCTGCCCCTCCACGCACTCACTCAGCCTCAAGGGGTGCTGCAGGCTCCAGCCCGGCCCTGACTCCCCTCTGCCACCCCTGCAGTCCCTGAGCCCCCCCCAACATGTGCTGATATATTGATTGTTCTCTGCCATACACCTAAAACTGCCTAAGCATGAGTGTGAACATACAGACGAAACAACGTCTGTCACAAGAGGCTTCTTGAGCAGGATGTGGTTGAACCCCTGTGTTCACTTCTTGAAAGACTAAAGCGACTGCATGTCCTATTATTCCCTGCTGAATGTCATTATTAGGAACAAAAACTATAGTTTATGGACATTAGCTACTTTTCCTGGGATTTTGCAGTATCTGAAATATCTTCTGGTTATAAGAGGCTGCATAAAAACTGATTTTATGTATAAAGAATTGCAGTCACTTTTCAAAAAATATGAAAAATATAGTTGCTTTTGAATTGTGGTCCTGTATTTTAACATATTTCTTGTTGGTAATGAGTTGTTACCAGCTCCTTGTTGCTAAAAGCTGCAGGGGACACATGTCATGGGATGCTAATCACAAAAACACAAGACCACTGCTGGGTGTGACAGGCATATACGAACCCTGATTTTCATGTCTGTTTGAGAAATACCTGACGCAAGTTAGGCGGAGAGGCACTAGGAAACTCATTCTGGGACTAACAGGAGTATCACCTAGTTACCAGAAGAAACTAGAATTTCTTAAGAACTGCTATAGTTTGTGTTGAACACTGATGTCCTCCAGGAGCCACTGTAAAACCCAGGGATCAGCCATATTCAGGTATGCCTCTGCCACTTCCTATCTCCTATGCCTTAAAATGAGGAAAAGACTTATCAGGATATTTATGTAACATACAGTTGTGCAACATTATAGCAGTAGTACTACAGCAACAATGCATGATATTTATATAAGGACATCCAGATAAATCTTTTTGAGAATGCAATTTGGACATTGCTACTTTAAGAGAAATGTTTATGTAACACATTTGGAAGTAGACACAAGGAAGAGGGTGTCTTGTATCTCTGTGGAAGCATACATTGGCTACTCAAATGGCACTTGGATATGTACTTTTTATACTGTATGTTTTAACAAAGTCCTCACATATTGGAAACAGTTCAGCTGGCAAGATCCAGCAGAGGCTTGCTCGATGACTAAGAACCTTTCAGAACTAGAAGGTTCTTGTGTTTAGTTCCATTATGTAGCATGGATACTGGAGACTCAGAATATTTCCTTGATTAGAAGTCTTACAGAAAGTAACGAAAACTACCAGACTTGTGACAGACGCTTAACTGTCTTGATTTAGCATGTTCTCCTCCTCTGATGGCTACCCTTGGATGACTATCTTTAAATTCAATATTTCCACCAATTCTATCTTTCAGTACTTTAATCAAAACTGTAACTTCCTAGGGGGTTAGTGACATGACAAGAGCTTTACTAAAGCTGAGGTATTGCACAGCTATGGCTTTCCCCACCCAGTAAAACTTATCAGGTTATACATCAAAGAAGAAAATTAAATCATTGACCCACAGAATCACATAGGTTGGAAGGGACCTCCAGAGGTCATCTAATCCAACCTCCTGCTCCAGTAAGATAAGATTGTTCAGGGCCATTTTCAGTCAGGTTTTACATATCTCTAAGGGTGGAGACTCCACAGCCTTTTGGAGCCCCTGTGTAGGGTTTGACTGTTCTCATGGTAGAATACTTTTTTCTTATAGGTAGTTTTTCCCATGTTCCCATGTTCCATCTTATGTTCATTCCTTTGTGTCCTAGTGGCCTTTGGCAAATAATCATTGGTTTTGTACTGATATAATATCCTTAAGGTCCTTACAGACCAATTGTTTAATAATCCGAGTTTGTATCTTTCTGAGGATTAAATTTATTAAGTTATTTTTTTTACAAGTAAAATTAACCCTGCATACTTTTTATTACAGAAAATAACTTCTTGACCATCTGTTTCTAGTATTGGCTAAATTCTGAAATACAGCTGATATCAAACTTTCAGATCTACCATAATTTTTATATCAGTTGCCATGAACTTTCAGCATATAGTCCAGGAAATCCTTCCAGTGACATTAAAGACTGTCGGTGTTTCATAGTCTCATTAACCAAGAGGTTTTCGTGAAGTAAAAAGACAAGCTTCCATGTACAGAGAAAAACCTTTCCTACAGTTATTTAGATTTATTTATTTTTATGTCAGCAGTATTGTAATCAGAGCTATCTTACAGCTATTTAGAATCACCACAGGATGTTTCTTCTGAAACTGAAGATTTCACCTCTAGGTTTTTGTTTTTGTTTTTGTTTTGTTTTTGTTTTTGTTTTTGTTTTTGTTTTTGTTTTTGTTTTTGTTTTTTTCCTTCTGAAGAATCTGAAGCAATGACCACTGTTAGTGCTGAAACACTATGACAGAGAGAGTTGTGATCTGACCCATCATGGAGTCTCCTTCCAGTCTAAGTTCAAAGGCTATGAGTATTGCCACTTTACACAGGGAGACATAGGAAGGTAGGTGTTGAGTCTGTGTTTCTATTTCCTTATGTTTTAATAAGACATTGCTTTCTTTTCTTGACCTTCTTGGTGAAATGATTAGCCTTGTGTCCATAAGTGAAGGTTTGGCAGAACTCTGCCCTGAGCAGAAAAACTTCTTGAGAATGTTATTGATTGCTAAGAAACATGCTTTTCAGAATTAGGCTGATGTTTTCTGAAGGGATGAGTAGAATAGTTGAGGTAAGGGTCAAGTACTTAGTTCCCCAGTGAGGGGCACCTACTGAAAGTGGATGTGGATTCACCAGCAGCCTCTCTGATGCCATCTGGGAATAGAGAGGAAGAGGTAAAGGAAATGGCTCCATTACAGGCTGCATGGTTTTGTAGTTGTCTCCTGTCTGGAGCAAATAGGCCTGTTCATCAGCCTGCCAGCTGATGTTTCTCAAGCATTATTCTGCACAACTTAGAAAAAGATTTTAATCATGCTTTTATCTTGTTCTGCTTTGCTTTTATTGTCTTCTTGAAGCACATCACAAATTTCTTGGGGCATCCTTGAAAAAATACTCGACACATCAACAAACTACAGGTAGAGGATTCTATGCTCACTTTTTATTTAATGTGGGAAAACCCATGTCTGTGACACTGATAACAGTCAGAGATCCAGAAGGCAAGGTTGTTTTATCCCATGTTGCTTTCATTTGTACTTTACAGATATCTTAAAATATACAATGATTAATTTTTATTGGACTACATATGCACATTTTTTTTTTTTTTTTTTTTTGCAGCATATGGTCCCTAAGGGATCCAGAGAAGATTCAGTCAATCCTCTATCAACACTATACTCTGGGCCTCTGTTACCATACTGTCTGGCTACTCTATGCACCAGCAGTCAGACATCTAGCTGAAGACAATTTTACCACTGATTGGAAAGTTAATTGTAAAACTAGGTTATTTTAAAATATATGTTTTAGTAGCACTTTAAATTAAAATACAGATTCAGTAATGTAAAATCATGACAAATACGTAAAAAATATATTGACCAGACATAATTAGAAATTGGTTTATCTGAATTAGCTTCATGTGTTGTCTTCAATACTATGAGCAGTGAAATACATGTTCCCTTTCAGAGATTCTGAGGGAATATGTACTATGTTTTGGTCTACCTTAAATGGCCACTGGATGTTACCATTACTCTTCCAAAATTGAGCTTTCAATGTATATTTTTTGGCAATATATCAACTGATTATGAGAAGGCAAGTTTAAGCATCTGAGTCATCTCTAGTCATTTTTACTTGTTCTCACTTTTCATATGACATATTATCAATACCTCCAACGGTAATAAGTCTCCATGCTGTTTCTGTTCATGTTATGCTTGCTTACTTCAACAACTGCTTTCTCTATGCATTTTCCTTTGCTTTCTCCAGGAAAATACCTGACTTTCGGAGTTGCTAAGAATTTACTAAGTACCTGTTGCTCTCAAAGTTGTCAAATAGCTGTTCTACTCTGTATGTATCATGAATGTACAATTTATAGCAGAACAGAGGTAAATCACCTGTAATATATTTTTATGACAATTATTTGTTATCTTCATTCATATTGTGTCAATTACAAGTTGTTGGTATTTTTTGACTTGCTCTAAAATCTTTTCTTCATATCTCAGTTTAGACATAACCGATAAATGCTTAATTTGTTTGGGAGCAGGTATTAACAAAAATAATTTCTGCATCAGTTAGTAACTCATGCAATTTTGCTGATAACTATGGTGCTGCCTGTGCAAAATTCAATCCATTTAATTTAAGTGATTGCCTAGTATAGTCTCTATAATGTGTCAAGAGGAAAAAAACCCAAAACCTAAACCCAACAAATAAACTGCTGGACTGCTGAATACTATTTTATTCCATGTCCACAAGCCAGCTGTGCCTGTATTGTCTTTAAATAATAAGGAAACATTTAACACTCTTTACATGCTGTCTGAACTCTCATATAAATTTGCATTCCTGGAAGTTTAAAGTTTGTAAATTGAGACCTGGTTCTGAAAAAACAATTAAATTATGATATCCTAATTTAAGGAGAAAATGTTTTCCTTGTGACAAGATAATCCAAATAAAGTGTACAAATAATTTCTTATTTTGTCTTTGTATTTGAGTGTACCTAGTGAAAAAACATATTTTCTTTTATCCTGTTTCACTAAATTCTCCATCCATCTCTTCATTTTTCTTATGATAAATATTCATATAATTTATATTTAAGACTTCTGAAATATTTTAAATGAAATAGATTATTCATCCTGATTTCCTACTGACTGCTTTCTTCTCTTCCTGCTTTCTTGTTAGAGACTATTTCTGCAATGGGATAAAGCTGTGAGGAATATTCTTTGAAAAATTATATACTAAAACAAGGTCAGTCTAGGTGAAAAAATAATATATAATAAATCTTTTGCCGCAAAGGGAAATCTTCAAGGAGCCAATTCTAGTTCTTGACCACTACACAACTGTGAGAAGACTGGGGTCTTCATTACTACTCAGAAAACTGATATTGCCCTCGGAAAAACTGTTCTTCTTCTCAGTGTCTATTTTTAACCATGTGCGTTCTGTGCCAACTGCCTGCCTTGCAAATAATGCTATACAGGCTCTTGGCAATTAACTTTGTTACTTCATTAGTAGTTCACATATAGGAGGGAGCTATTCTGCCACAGAAGATGTTCTTGCACGTTCATGCTGAGTGACTACCAACAGTACATGTAATCAGCAGTGGTTAGAAATCCAGGATATCTCTTAATGTCTTAATGATTGTACTTCATAAAAGGAGATTAACAAGTTGAATAAACAGAATAGTAAATGTGTGAGTAGCAGCATTATGTTTGTCTACCTTCGTATTAGGACATTTCCATCATCATATATTTCACTTGGAATATGGATTTGAATATGCCATTGTCAACTCATTCCTATTCTAAATGTTCTTTTCTGATTACTAAATGGATAGTTATTAAACCAATAATTTAAAATATGAATTATTAAGAGAAAAGTATGTCAATATGCTATTATTAATGGAGGTAAATATTTGCATGATTAAACCTATAATTGTAAATTGTCTTGGGGTTGAACCTGTATTATTTTGTACAATTACATTAAACCAGAAAAATGGGGACCATCCCCTGACTTTGATACCTGGTTTTAGTGCATAATAATAGCAATGAAAAATTTAGTAATGTTTTTGCTAAACTGCCAGCACTTAATCATTTCTCAGAATATGAGTCTATTGGTTATTTAATTTAGAAAATAGCTGTATCTGCTCTTTAATCAACCACTTGCTGGTATATTACTATTAAGACTATAGGAATGACACCATGGCTCTTTGAGGAATGTCCTGTAACCTTCTGTTATATAATCTGGAATCACACTCACTTTTTCATGGTTGCATGACATTGGTGGCTCATAGACATTCTGTGATTGATTAATAGATTCAGCTGCTTTTCCTTCTTTATTGTTTCCAACTGAGAAGCTCCTGGATTATAGAAGAAATTCTCATTATTAGTCCCTGCATGAATGACCTTTACTTTCTGCAGTTAAATTTCATCCATATTTCTATTATTCCATTCCCTAATGTCATGGAGTCCTTCCATTACAAGAATCTGATCTTTCCCATGCTCACAGTACTGCCAGTTTTGCATCAGCAAGTGAAATTCCTTTGCATTTTTCTTTCCAAAGTTATTAATGAAAGTATTAAATGTGTGTTCACTAACACTTCAGTGTCTACTTGGGGCTCCATCTTGTCTTATAGATTTTTGAAATTTCCTTTTGAGTCTGTCTTTATCTATTTTGCTGCTCTTATTTTAGTTCAGGTCTTTCCCATTACCATTAATAATGTCCAATAGAATACCAGGTGGCAACAATATCTTATCTTACCAAAATACATGTTTATAATGTATGCTATACAGTATAGTGTATACTTATATATTACAAAATATACTTCTTGCACTTTTAAATATCTGATGAGTTTGTTATTATCTACCCCTGAAAAGCAGTCCCAGAGGAGGATGGCAATCTCTGGAGTCCTCCTCCAGCAGTTGAAACAATTCTGCTGGAAGTTGCCTGAGGTGGTCATGTCTCTCACTAGCTACTCCAGCTTGGAGTAATTCCCTTGATCTCTATTTGAAATCTGGGGCATTTCCTGACATGACAAATAATCAGCGCTTGTATATTTTTCCCCCAGTTTCTTTGAAAATCCTCTTCATCCCTGGCTTCACAATGTGTATGATTGCTCCTGGCAGACTCCATACTGACTTCCCTCTAGGTCTGTTGTAGTGGCAGGTTTGTTAGTCCTTACCAAGGACTCCCCAGTCACAAAAAGCTGCCTCTCATCTTAAAGGTCTATTCTGAGTTATTTCTCCTGTCTGTTTCCTATCCTGCCTTCTCTTCTGTGTAATGTCTTTGTTTATACTTGGGCAATTTCTCACAGCTATCTCCATTATCTCTTCTCTTATGGGACTAGCAGCTTCTCTTTTCTGTCATCCTATCTTCTCTTTCAGCATGTTTCTCCTCATTGCTGCCCAGTGCAGCATAGCTGTTCCTAAGCTAGCTAGTTAATCCTCCTGCCATGTTCTCATAGTCGTTCTTTTCTAGGTTTATTGATCTGCCATTCAGCTTCTGTTGTTTGGTAAATGCAGGTCATCAGTTTTTTATGCTGCCTTCTCTCTTTCATTTATCTTGACATTCCTGTCTGTACTTTGTTCTGTTTTCCAGGTCCATGTCCAGTTTTCATTTCTCCTTCATGAGCTCCACTGGGAAAACTTTGCACAAACCCAGGTTCTATCAGTCACTTCTCAGACGGAATGCTCTTCTCACAGTTTTTTTGTGGCTCCATCTTTAGCTTCATTTTTTGGTAAAGTTACTGTAACAGTCCACTGTTACCTGTTGCCTGAGTAACAGTGTTTGCCCTTACCATGCCTTTAAAGAAAATCTTAAGTGGGCTAAAGTTGCTTTACACAAACACAGTGTTTTCTGTCATATGCTGGTCTCATTGTTCAATGATCTTCATCTTACAGTCAGACTTTTATGTCTGGGAGTTTATGATCTATATGACAACCCAAAATAAAAGGAACAAAAGATTCGATTAAACAGAAGGGAAATCAGTATTTTTTCAATGTAAATGCTTTTTAGCTGAAGTTCATGGTATCATAAGGGTAACCAATTAAAGTATTTTTTAGGGAAATATTTGCTGTTCCTTTTCTGGTCTCAATCAAAACGATATATATATATGCATATTTGCCTCCTATTTACCAGCAGAAGTATCCTAGCAAATACTTGCTGTTTAATGATTTTCCATATCTGTCAGATGCAGTTCTCTACAGATCACCTGGAGAAGAATGTAGTAAATCATTAGAGACAAGGTGAAGTGTGTACTCTCTTTCTATAATGTATTTCACTGCCTTGTTCTTTCAGAGCATGAAGCTGTAATCCAACAGATGTAACCGAGGAAAAGGCAAAACACTGCTCTTTCTAGTATACTTTTAATGCTTTTTTCTATGAAAATTTTTCTTGGTGACTGTATCTGACAACTATATTTCTTCACTAAAGAATTTAAAAACAAGAGTCAGAAGTTGAAGAATGTGATTTCTCCATTTGGGTTCATAAGAAGATACTTAATAAATTAGGGTTTAATTCTATTACACTTTCCAAAAGGATATGTGGATTTTAATACTTTGATATAAACTTATTGAATTTTGAACTGTAACCAAATCCAAATGGTTTAGAATTCTTAAGAAACCTCATTCTTCAAGATCGTACAAATCTTATCCTTCCTTTGCAGTAAACTGAGAAGAATCCTGTTCCCTGAAAATTTCTTCCAACTCTGGTTTGTCACTTGGTGAAAGAAGAGACCTATTTTCTCAGCATGAACTAGAAAATTGATCACTGTCGCACCTAAGTCCTGTTGACATCTATGTTTTTCTTATCTAAATCAGTGACAAAAATGATAAGCGAAATGACTTTCACAAACATTAATTTCAGTCTACAAAATTACTATACTTTTAGATCCTCTAGTTTAAACTGGTATAGCTTTTAACACCCCTGAAATATTTCTGTTCTGAGAAGCATATGGATAATATATATAGGACCTGGTTTTTACAGTAATTCAAATGAGATAAAAATTTCAGAGAAAGTGTACTTAAAAGCACATACTACACACATTTTTCACACTGAAAACCTGTTTTTCACATATAATAGGAAGCATGGTGATTAGATAAACTAAACTACACTTCTTTGTTATCATACCCTGAAAATTACAAGGCTTTTCCTTTTTATTTTATCACTAGGAATTTGTTTCAAATGGATTAGTGATTTTTTTTTTTTTTTCCTATGAAATGTGTTAAATTCTTCAGAAACTCTTTTGGTGTTTAGTAGCTGAATATTGCTTTATGGAGAAATTTGAGTGTAACTACAGTGTTGGATAAAGATTATGAAGATAAGTACCAAATTCTTTATTTCCTAAGTTTTCTGTTGTATAATATATAACCCAGGAGGGATTTTTACATTTTTATTACAAAAGCCTAAGTTTCAAATAGCTTTGTGAGTTCAATTCTGTTTCTATGCACTTTGAAGATGCAATACAATCAAGACACTTTGGGATGAATTTTAAAAGTTATGCATGAAAAATAATCATGTACAGTTTGATCATAAATAAAAGGTTTTTTGTATGTATTTCCTATGGATTGCTTTGAAAGATAACCCTTTTAGAAGTTCGTAAGCTGCAGTAAAGGAGGGCCTTAAGTGTCAGACAGGAGTTCAAAAACCTTTTTTAATGGTTTCTATAACATGTTCATTTTAAATTGCTGTAGGCGTGGCCCACAGCCTGCCAAAGTTAATGCAGTTGTTTCTCTTCTCAGTAAACTGGCCTCATATTCTTAGTTCATGAGCCAGAAAGATCTCTTAATTTTCTAAAAGAAGGCATATGTTTGAAAGATTTGGACTCTGCTCTTAAGAAATAGTTAAGGTAGTTAGAATGAAATGTCTCAGCATCACGTGAGTTGGGCATCTAAATAAGTTATTAGTAGAAAGATTGCAGTTGGAGTATTACCTGAGCCTATTACTTGCTTTAAATGTCCTTATGAGGTAAACATAAAATTTTGCAAATTATTACTTCATATTGACATTTCTGAAAATTAAAATAAAAAACAAAAAAAAATCAGGAACCATTGAGGCCAACCCTGACACTGCTGCATTATATTAAGACACATAGTATAAAAGAAGTACCAGAAGGAGTTACTTCCAAGGCTCAGACTGACTCTTTATATTTCTTAATGATTTTTCCATAGGTGGCGTAAGCAAGAGAGCACTTCAGGTAACTGGACTTTTACTAAATTTTTTCAAGATTATACAATTCTTACATGTTTTGCACCAGTGTATTAGGATTAATGATGACTGTAGGAACACTCAGACTTCTGAGTGTAGAAATATAATGCAATATAATACTCTCTGTTTTTCTCCCAAGATATACTGGTTCTCTTCACTTTTTGTTACAATGCAGTATTTGGTTTTGTCTAAATCTGTAGGTATTATTACATTTGGAGTGTTCAAGTCACACTGGTGAATTGGAGCTAACATACAATAGTACAGAAATAGCAGCAGTTTCACTATCTTTTGAATAAACAAGTGTTAATAGAGATGGTAAAACTGTTCAAACAATGTGGATTTAAGAGTTTAGCAGAAACTGTGGAAAGTTGTTCAGCTAGCTAGAAGTATTGATGCCTGCAAATGACATCAAAGCTTAAAGGAAGTTAGACTAGTTGAAAAACAAGTAGAATAATTCATTGTGTAGAATTTATTCTTCAAATTCAGGTAGAGCAGCCTAGATTCCTGATTACAGATACCTTCCCCTGTGAATTGATCTCTTCCTACTGTGAATTGCTCATGAACTGATTTTCAGTTGATTAATTATAAATGTTGTGGGAATGGGGGAAGAACAGCCTCCACACCACTTAACTTTAGGCAACTAACTTAAGTGCTTGAGACAGCAGGCTAATCTTCTAGGCTTCTTATATACTCAGTGGAAAAAAGATAGACTCTTCCGCAGGGAGAATTTAAAGACAGTTTTTAGGTTTCTGCACTGATTTGCACTACTTTCATTTATCATTCAAAATTCTAAGAATATTCTCAGTTGTTTCTGTCACTTAAAATAGATAATTTCCCTTAACACTCTGAATCTCTACTTTGTTCTTAAAGAAGTTTTAACTTGCCTGGTTTGTTTTGGATGCACTAGACCAAAAATTTTGTTTGAGCATAACAAAAATAATACACATGTACATTCAGCAAAACTGGCTGTTACCCTGAAAGAGAAAAAATATAAATGACAGAAGGATCCAGCTGGAGCAGAATTCATCCTCCTGAAGCTCTGCTAGTAGTGTAGAACCATAGTATCATAGAATAGTTTGGGTTGGATGGTACTTCTAAAGGTCATCTAGTTAAACTCCCCTGCAATAAGCAGGGATGTCTTCAACTAGATCAAGTTGCTCAGAGCCCCATCCAATCTGTCCCTGAATGTTTCCAGGGATAGGTCATTTACCACCTCTTTGGGCAACCTGTTCCATTGTTTCATCACCCTTATCATAAAAAATTTCTTCCTTATATCTAGTCTAAATCTACCTTATTTTAGTTTAAAACCATTACCCCTTATCTTATTACTACAAGCCCTGTCAAAAAGTCTGTCCTCATCTTTCTCATAAGCCCTATTTAAGTACTGAAAGACTGCATTAAGGTCTTCCGTGAGCCTTGCCTTCTCAGGTCTGAACAACCCCTACTCTCTCAGCCTGTCCTCACAGGAGAGGTGTTCCATCCCTCTGATTAGTTTTGTGGCCGTTCTCTGAACCTGCTACAACAGGTTCATGTCTTTCCTGTGTTGAGGACTCCAGAGATGGACACAGTACTCCAGGTGGGGTCCAGCAGAGCAGAGTAGAGGGGAAGAATCACCTCCCTTGATGCTGGATACACTTCTTCTGATGCAGCCCAGGATATGGTTGGCCTTCTTGGCTGGTTCCTGTGCAGCTTTTCATCCACCAGTACCCCCAAGTCCTTCTTCACAAGGCTGCTCTCAATCCCTTCATCCTGCAGCCCGTACTGATACAGAGGGTTGCCCTAACCCATGTGCAGGACCTTGCACTTGACCTTATAGAACCTCTTGAGGTTCACATGAGGCCGCTTCTTGAGCTTGTCTAAGTCCCTCTGGATGGCATCCTGTCCCTTGGGCATGTCAGCTGCACCACTCAGCTTGGTGTTGTCTATAAACTTACTGAGAGTGCACTTGGTCCCACTGTTTATGTTATTGATGAAGATATTAAACACTACTGATCCCAATATGGGCTCTTGAGGGACACCACTTGTCACTGATATCCATCCAGACATTGAGCAATTGACTACTTCCTTCTGGATACAACCATCCAGCCATTTCTTCATCCACCAAACAGTCCATCCATCAAATCCATATCTCTTCAAATTAGAGAGAAGGATGTTGTGGGACACCCTGTCAGATGTGTATGGGGCCTTACAGAAGTCCAGATAGATGACATCTGTAGCTCTTCCCTTGTCCACTAATGTAGTCACTCCATCACAGAAGGACACTAGGTTGGTCACGAAGGACTTGATCTTGGTGAAGCCACGCTGGCTGTCTTGAGTCACCTCCCTGTTCTCCATGTGCCTTAGCATAGCTTCTAGGAGGATCTGTTCCATGATCTTCCCAGGTACAAAGGTGAGGCTGTCAGGTTGGTAGTTCCCAGGGTCCTCCTTTCTACCCTTTATAAAAATGGGTGCAATGTTTCCCTTTTTCCAATCACCAGGAAGTCACCTGATTCCCATGACTTTTCAAATATCATGGAGAGTGGTTTGGCAACTACAGCAGCCAATTCCCTCAGGACTCTGGGATGCACCTCGTCAGGTCGCATGAACTTATATATGTTCAGGTTCTTCAGGTGGTCACAAGTCTGATTCTCTCTTACAGTGGGAAGGACTTTGCTCCCTTGGTCCCCATCCTTCTGGTCCATCCACTTCAAAGGTGTGGGAAGAGATGCTGCCAATGAAGACTGAGGCAAAAAGGTTGTTGAGTACATCAGGCTTCTCCTTGTCTGTTGTTACCAGTTTGCCAGTCTTGTTTATTGGGGATGTACGCTTCTCTGACCTTCCTTTTCTGGCTGACACACCTGTAGAAGCCCTTCTTATTCTTTGCATCCCTTGCCAAGTTCAGCTCCAGCCACACCTTGGCCTTCCTGACCCCATCCCTACATATCCAGGCAGCATCCCTATACTATTCCCAGGATACCTGTCCCTGCTTCCACTGCCTGTGTAGTTTCCACATGTTATCATAACCATAGTGAAATTTAAAACAAAGTTTTGATAACAGTGTGGATAATTAGTCAGCTTTTTTAACAGCATTTGGTAAGATATGACATGACCAATGACAAAATCTGTTAAATTGCTGGACACACCATTAATAAGTGTGTCATCCTGATAGACAATATGTGTTAAAATGACCACTACTGTCTATGAGTAGCTGTGCTGCAATTACTCTTTATTTGGCTACACACACTTCACCTCTAGACAGCTTTCCTTTCTTAGTGTGAGGAACTGAAAAACTGGGATGAACAAGGGTAGTTTTTAGCTGCCTTTTGCTTGCTCTGATGCTGTGCCAAAATGAGTTTAACAAAGATGTGTTTTCTTGGTTTGGCTATCCACCTAGAACAGCTGATCTCTTCGATTTAACAGTTGAAATATCAATACTTGAAACTGTGATTTCAGAATTGATTTTCAATTAAAAGTTACCAGTATTGACTTGTTAACTATACAGGTGAGCAAACATCAACAGGATCAGAGTCCATCCAAATAAATCTTCTTTATTTAAGCAACTGCTTACAAAGCCTTGTTTCAGATACTTGTTCAGATCTATAGAGTTGTAAAACATATTTTCTAATAGATTTTGTAACCATTGCAGGAATGTAATAAGTAAAATGAGTTTAAGTGTTAAGTATTTAAATAAGTCCTTTCAGATCAGCAGGGTCCAAAGAATTTCAGTTTACAATTGTTAAATAATTATTTGAGGTAGTCCTGGGCACATTAGTTGATTTATTGGAAAACTTGTGCAGGGGATTAAATACAGGAAGAACAGAAACTTAAAATATACAAGAGAAATAAAAAAGAATGAGGGAACTATGGATCACTAAATGCAAGTATGCAAGAGGTTTAGAACTAAAATTAAAAACAATCTTGAAAAAATTAAATTACAGTCAGAAAAGAATGAGATTTATCAGGGAAAGGAGAACTTTCAGGAACACTCTGCTGCATAATTAAAGAATTAAGAAGTAATTATTCAGAAAAAGGGTGTGAGTTATAACAGTTAGCAAGCTAAATATAGGTCAGCAATGCCATGCTGCATCAAAGAAAACAAATTTGTAGGACATACAAACACTACTGTAGCCTGCAAGACACATGCATATCCTGAAAACAAGAACGTTTTTAATTCCTATCCAGTCTGAAATAGACATTGGAGTTTGTGTCAGCTACTTTCAACCTTCTCCTTAGGCTCTAAAGAAGGTCCAAGTAAAGACCTATAACTTAACTGTCCTCCCTCTCTCCATTTCCCTTTTTCTCTCTTCCTCTTCTCTTGCATCTTACTAGTTCCTGTGTTTTCTGGATGTGTTTCCATCCTCCCAGGCAATTGAGCACTCCTGGCATTCCGTCTAGCAGTCCTGGAAATCTGTTATCTTTCTCGGTCATGATCTTCCAGCCTCTTGGTTTGAAGCAGCAAAGTCCCCAAGGAACATGGGTTTGGACCTCACAAATTACTGTAGATTCCTTTAATGAAAATGAGCCCCCAGTCCTTGATTAGAAGATCTATGAGTTATCAGGAACTATGGATTTTAATTTTACCATGGTTTGCCTTTATTAGAAATTGGGAGAGAAATATCTACATTTTTACAGCCAAGTCTCTTAAGTCTAAGTACCACATTCCATTTGGGATGTGGATTTAGTTCTGAACAACTCATCTGAAACAGATATTTCTCTCTGCTTCCTGAGGGATTTATTGGCAAAACTAGCCATCTATTAACATTATCTTGGGACTCTGCACAGTGAGAATAGATGCTATAAATCTTAGTTGTATAAAAGCCCAGAAGCTATAAAGATTTACTGGACAGCAAATAGAAAATTCCAATAAGTTCAGACCTGTTTATTTTACTTAGAGTGAAAGAACATTTTGAGTGAAGCTTGGATGGAAACATCTTTGGAGACAGCAATTCTGCCTACCTCACACTAACCAATCACACCTTGCCCTTGCACACTTTTTCTCAAATACACAATATTTTTGCGTGGACCATGCAAAATAATAGGAACCTGTATTACTAATTACTGTGTCAATGGTCTTGGTCTTGGATATGATTAGAACTAATAATAAAAGAAATGAACAAAGGTATCTATAATATTACACTCCATTAGTAACAGGAGTCTACCGTTCAAATTTGCATTACTCACCTGGATTCATATTTCTCAACTGTCAGATCAAATTAAGATTATACAGAGCCCTATTATCTCTGGTTACCTTTGTTAGTTTTTCATGACTAGTCTTACTGAAATTATTACAGGAAGTCATAGATTTACTTAAGCATAGTTAAAAATTGCATTACTAAAAGCAGATGTTTACCTATTCAGAGCTTGACAGTAAGAGGGTATGTCATGTCCAGACTTGATGGATATGAGGCCCCCAAAATAATCTTTGATTTGATCTTTTTAAATTTTAATTTTACACTATCTTCTTTCCAGATTGATCCAGATACTCTATTTTCCTTACTATTTTCTTTCCAGATTGATCATGCATAATTCATTCTGGCTAACCTCATTTAGAACAAATATTTTTTCAGCGGTTACTGTCATATCACCATAGTTATTTTGTTATTGTAGTTTATTGCATTGCATTTACAACCAAACCCAGTTCTAGAAAAGAAACAAAACTTTACCACTTGACACAACTACTAACTTTATTCTAACTTTTAACCAATAAAAATCTGATTATAGTTTTTCTGGATATAAGGCTGGTTTCTATTCAGTGTTATACCTACAATACAAATTACTTATCCAAGAAGATATTTTTATCTAAGTGTTGTCAGTTTGCTTTTCTGTGCAGCTGCAATATCATAATAGGTTTAAAAAGCCATCATCAAGTTCAAAGAGAAGAAAAAGTTCTATTATTTTATAGCTTAAACAATCTTACACACTTGGGAAGTTTAAAAATGGAATTATTTAAATTTAAACCTGGAAGTGGACAAAACTATTTGGTGCCTATTCTTATATGTGTTCTTATCTATTCTTAGAGGTGTATTAAACTCTAAGCTATTTGTAATTTATGTAAATAAGAAAACACTTAGAGGAAAACTTATTTCATTTAACTATGACAGTAAAAATAAATTAAAAACACTTCATAGGATCAAAGTTTTCCATCTCCTTTAAAATACCTACAATGAAATTAGTGGAAAACATAATACGTTTATATTTAGCTTAAAAAAAGGAACACTGAAAAACTTACTGTTCACGTAAGACAAGCATATCTGACATGCTGCTGTGCTGATCCACATTACCCTTTCCTCTTTCTTGATCATTTGACTCTTACTCAGAGGCAAGGAATGCAGCTGCAGGTGTATAAAGGAACTTGAAATCCCTGTATGAGGTAAGAAAAAAAACTCTGGAACATTGTTGCTGAAAGGCTGCAGGGGCAATACCTCTTATTTGGATTCCATAAAAACTGAATTTAATATGAAGGTCATGAAGTTAATATTCATAATCCTGAAGGTACATAAGAGTTCTCACATCTTAGCTCACTTCTAATTTGGGAATAATATTTCTTTCTAAATAAAATCAAAGCATCAGAATTCTGCAGTAACTAATTGCTCTGCAACAATAATGTCTTTCTTTCAAAGGCTTTATTTATATTAGAAATACAGAATCATAGAACAACCCAGGTTGGGAGGGACCTCAAAAGATCACCTGGTCCAATCTTTCATGGGAAAGGGAACCTAGATGAGATTATCTAGCACCCTGTCCAATCACATCTTCAAAACCTCCAGTTATGGGGACTCTACCACGTCCCTGGGGATGTTGCTCCAGTGAATGACTGGTTTTGCTGCAAAAAAATATTTCTTATATCAAGAGGGAAATTCGTGATACTTCAAACAGTACCTTGATGAAACAACTAAATGTTTTTACTTTATGAAGATCTCTAATCATTAGGTGCGGAGGTAAAGAAACTGAGTGCTTTGAAAGCTCTGCAAGCCATTTCCAGAGAAGTTTTATGGTAAACACCTCTGTGAGGGCAGCATGATACTTTTGATCTCAACTCCACCTTATTTTCCATTGCTAATGATAAGGGACTGGTACCACAGGATGAAAAATAATAATCTAAAGACCTGTTTTTTAGCTAGTCATCTATTTATGAGAGTAGGGTTATTGCATCTGCTCTTGAAGAGCTCTTGAAAAGCCAGGATAAGCCACTCTTTAGGATGCCAGGGTAATCATTGTAATTAGCAGCCCATGGACAGGGTCCTGGAGGGTATCTTCACTTCTCATGAGTTTTGGCCAAGATGAGAATGCCAAGCATGCTATTGGAGAGAAAAACAATACATTAAATTCTACCAAAAAATTAAGCAGACGGCCTAGGAAATTAAATGTGAACAATTCATGCACTGTGATAAATTTAACAGCAGTAAGATGGCTGGTTAGTAAATTTATTGGAAAATGACAACCACAAGAACGCTTCTCAGGACAAGGATAAAACAGTCCAGTACCAATCATACAGATGTTAGAAACATACAGATACACAGGCAACAGAATACAGGGACGAAGAAGAGGAAAAATGTTACCATCAACTTGACAATGAGGAAGTGTGTTTATGTTTCATGACAAAAATGAATGTCTTCAAAAAAAACAGAAGCAATTTCAGACAGGCTGTGGGACTGCTCCAAGGATTTGTGTAACTATGAAGTAAATGTTGATTTAACATCAACATATTAACAACTGAACAAGAGTCAGAGATGATTTGCTCATCCTTAGGGTTGTCAAATGAGGAGAAAGAAATTACAGCTTTGGAAAATCCCCAGCAGGAAAAGCTAAACATTTGCAAAAAAGCAAGGGAGATATTGCGATTATTATAACTCACAAGCTTCACACATACGAACTGTCAGGACATTACTTGCCAAAAAGGGACCTTGACAGTATGATCGTATGTCTACCTGATCTGCCAAAGATATTATCTGAGGAAGAAGAAGTTTTTAGAATGACACCAAGTACAATAGATCAGACATTCAACTTGAGAAATTGAACAGAAAATACTGAGAATACAAAATGGAACTACACTGCAGCTTCACAGGCTTCAATAAAGCATTTGATCATGTATGGTAGGAAATATGATGGACTGTGACGAAGACACTCAACATTAGCAAAAGAACAGTGATAACCCTTGAAATCCTTTATTACAGTGCAGGGAGTAAAGTCCTTGAAGGTAACACACTGAGTAAGTAGTTCCATATAACAGCTGGTGTAAGAAAGTGATGTCTCCTATTGCCACATCCCTTCAATTGTTTCCTTGAACATGTTATGTCAAAGGACTCTGAAAACTTTGAAGAAGTGCTATCAGTTAGAGGTAGTAATATAGGTAATCTATCCTTTGAAGATAATGTAGATTTGATAGGAGGAATGGGACCAGGATGTGCAAATACAATGACAAAGCTGGGCAGCCCTGCAATGATGTATGGTATGGAGATCAGGACAAAAAAGAACAGTGTAATGACAATGAGGATTACTGACACTGAACAAGAAATAGACATCAAAAGCAAGAAAGTTGAATAAGAGGACTTATTCAAGTATCTCAGTGCTACTACCATGAAAGACAGGAAACCTGAAACAGAAATCCAAAGAATTGCCCTCATACTAGCAGTGCTCACAGTCCAAAATACAACCTGGAAAGACAAGAACAACCTTAGTAGATCCAAGAGAAAAAAAAAAAAAAAAAGGAAACTTCTTAGAAATATTGTGTTCTTGACAGCATGAACAGTGTGAAACTGGTGAAACTCAAACAGCAGCAACAGAATGAAGAATTCAAGCCTTTGAATTCAGATGTCTCTGCAGAATTCAATGGATACCGTATACAGTGCACAGAACTAACAGCTCTATTACAGGGAAGCAGGATCTTCAGTAATTGGATCCCATGAGCCTCTACTAGCAGCAGTGCAAAGAGAAAAGTTGGAGAGGTTTGGCAATGTGACTAAAGCAAAAGGCCTAACAAACATAATTTTGTAGGGAAAGAAATGAAGAGAAAAGAGGAGGAACTGTTTGTGGACAACCTGGTAAAAAACATTACCAGAAGCCGGACAGGAAAATCTCTAGAAGAACTTCCTCAAGCAGTTAAAACCACCTGAAATGAAAAGAGATTATAGTTATCACCTCACTATGACCCAGCCAGCCAGAGGAGAGGAAAGGGATTATCACAGCACAAAAATCTGTTATAAAACCCATCAACATAGAATTTCTATGAAGACATGTCAGTGTTACTATGTTTTATAAATAGATAAGATCTACTTTTTTGTTCTTTACTGTCTTTCTCTTTCATGTATTTGTTCAAGTGATATTTAGTAATTTCCAGAGTTGCATCCCCTTCTGTAGGTAAAAGGGAAACAAATATTTGTTCAGTATATTGTTGTTAAGGGAATTGGGCCAAATCTGGCAGCTTGAGAGAGACAAAGCTGCCACAGCTACATGCCCCCAGGTGCAGATGATAGCAAGGCTGAGCATGTATTCCCTAGGCACACCAGACACATGCACAAACACATCTGCACTATATATACATGTATACATATAATGGGCTGCACAGATCAACACAAAGAGAGGCACACAGAGAACTCACACACAGCATAGACAGCAATGGCTTCATCCTGCTCTCCTATCTTGCTGAGCAGGCTGGAAGTCTGCTAGTGGGAATATGTATATGTGCATATATACAATGTGGATATGCTCATATGTCCAGTCTGCCCAGTAGCTGCCCCTGGAGTCCAATCTGCCCAGGTGCTGACAGCTAGATATACAAACCCCTGAGGCCACAGCCCTGCTTTAGCTGCTGGCACAAATACCCACACACATGCATGCACACACAAAGAGCCATCTGGGATTCCCATGGTCCCCAATAACCACTCCCACGCCACACCCTGTGATCACACTCTTGGAGTGGGTCTCTGCATCTGGGATCTCTGGGGTCTTACTGGGGGCATTGCAGCTTCTGGTATCACAGACACACAGGCCCTCCAGCCTGGTCTTTGGCTGCAATCACAACCCCAGACACACAGAGGCACACGAGAGTCCCTCATCCAGGAAAAGAGTAGAAAGAAAGGTAATAAGAAGACAGTACATACTGTGCTGATCAGGTGCAGTAATGGCCAAAGAGGTGTACCAACCAGAAAACTATTTACACAAAACTACACCTTCTTCCCCCTTTATTTTCCCACACTTCTTTCCTCCTCAAACCACCTTGACCCCTATCTTTCCCCACATTTAATTCCCCCCCTAAACATCTCATAAATCTTGTCCAATCCTGCAGTGTTCTTCCCCTGCACCCTATAACATGTCCTATGCCCCTTGGCAGTGTCCCCCCTCAGTCCAAAGGTGCTCTGATGTTGACTCATCATGATGGGTTTCACTCTTGGACAGTGGGGCTGAGGGTCTCCTGGAACAGCCCTGGGAAGAGCCTGGACAGTGTGTCACTTCCTCTGAGACCTTAATTTGGGTTCCCACCTGCCGTTGTCCTCCTGTCTGGGTTTGTGGAGATGGGCTTTTCATGTCCTGATGGCTACTGTAGTGGTCCTGGGAGAAGCTAGGACAAGGCATTATTTGTGCTCCCCCACCTGCCTCTGTGCTCCTTTGTGGGGGTATAGATGAGATTTTATCACACAATCTAACAATTATAATTAGCTAACGGTCATATTATGTTGCCTCCTCTTCTGTTGAAAAAGGTAAGAGGTAGTACTCGTGAATTCTACCTTTTATTTAATTTTAATTTTTGTTGCACAACCATGTTCTAGAGAAACATCTCAGATCGTGTTGTTTCTCAACTCTTAGAGACTGACCCAGATTCAGTTTGTGTTTTCTCATTACTTTTGTTTTGTTGTATATCTAGTCACAGTCTATCACCGCAGTATTCATTCTCTCTGTGCTCTTTTTGTATAAGCATCTTTTAGTGATGTCAGTGAAAGACTTGTAAACAGAATCCAGAAGACACTGGAATTGTGAATGTCCATAACTCATATTTTTAGCCAGAAGTGCATCACTTCTAATGTGCCCAAGCTCTTCCAACTCAGCAACACCATCCTCAGGCTACTTCTGAAGCTAAATTTCAGCTGGATTCAGTGTGCTGTAATGAAAACTCTTGGAAAACAACAGCCATTGCTTATATAATCTCTCTTCCTAAATCACTAGATATATATTCAGGTTAAACTGGATTTTATAATAATCCCAAACCACTTTTTTTTTTTTTTTTAAAAAGGCACTTTAATTAACACACCAGCACAAGGAATACCTATTTGAAATTCATGCTGAATCTCTCTACCTGCTGTGCTTCATTTCAAATTTGAATGCTTTCATCTTTGTACTATGCTGCACCATTCACACAAAAGTCTTGTGGGACACCACCCAACCCCCCCTCCTAATTTTATTTTAAAATCATTAGTCCCTGTAAGGGCCTATCTGACATGTGAACCACACGAAATATATTATGTTAGGGGTTTTTTTGATGAACAACTACTGATTCCTAATGAACAAAGGGGAAATGAAGGTTAACTAATTCTCAACTAAAGGTTATGGTGAGTCGCTTAAATGTAGAATATCATTAAGCAGGCAAAAAATTAAAGAAATCAGAGTAATTTATTTGATTTGGGCCTTATTTTTGCTTCGAATCTGCAAAATAAAGTGAATATAAGATATGCCATGGACATTCTGTGTTATTTATAAGCAGTAATAAAGAACATATTTGCATTATTTTTCCCCAGGAAAGTGGAGTATTTGATGCATGTGGAGGTTTTGTTAAAACTGAAGATTCTGATCCAAGTCAGGTTCTGACCTTGCAATCTTTAGTTGTGTTAATAGTCCTTCAACTTCAACAGAAAGTCAATGGGACCATTCTTATCAGTAAATAATACTGATGCATATAGGTATGGTACATCTTGTGGTATTTCTCCTTGTATTGGATGAGGAGATAAAATTCTAATTACTGAGGAATCAACATGGTGCCTTCCTACTCTCCTGGTTCAAAATAAAAAAAGCTAAGTGAGTCAGAAATCTAAAAGAGTTGGTTAGTGTAAAGGGGAAGTAAGACATCAATGACAAATTGTACTAGAGATGGAAGCCATAAAGGAAAGGTTGGGTTGAAGATGGGACCCCAGCAGAACTGTGAAAGACAAGAGCAATAATATATCTTATATCAAAATGTTAAACTTAGTTCAGAGATAAAGTGCAACTATTCAAAAATATTGCCAATGTGGTTTTCCACCCTTACTGTATAACTGAAAAAAAAATCTAAATGCTTTTAGAAGCATTTTAATTTTATGTATCCACCAACAGAAAACTCCCTAGTGGAACAAACACATTGCAACCATTTCAAAAACAACGGAATCAGTGCACAACCAGCCAAGTACATAATGAGTATACCTATTTCCACAGCTCTGTTTTTATCTGCCTGTGTGTGGTACTCCTGTAATAGTTTCTTGTTTTCTTTGTGAGACTTCCCCGAACTCTATAAATAATATCTACAGGCTTTCCCTGTATGCTGTTTATTTCACCTTTTTAAAATTTGCCTAATGCAGATGCAGAAGCAGCAAAATGATCATTCATAAATAAAGAGTTCTAAGCAAATGATGCAGGAATTGTTTTTAAAAATGTTCTTTTCAGATGTACTGAGTAAAGCACCCTATATTTTGCTTCAGTTTAATGTGTTGTCAGTGGTTTATTAAACCACCACAAATAAGAGAAATATTTTCAGTATCAACAAGCACTGGGAATTCTTTCAATAGTTCAGCACAAAGGTTTTTAGCACTTTGTGCTGAAATGGCAATGGGAGAATTTGAAATGTTCAATGACCTGCAAGCTCCAATTCTACCTACATACTTTCCTGTTGTAGCATTATTTATATAGTGTATGAAGTAAGGCATGTAAAAGTCTAGCTGTTTAATTGTATATGCAAGCTTTTTATTTCCTCTATGACATTTCTTTTTCTTCCCTAAAGTTGATCTTTGGTCTTCCATTTAAATATGCTTATTATTTTAAGCAAATTTAAGGCTAGCTAGAAGCAGCCATGACACAAACTTGCAGGTAATTTACAATTTCAAAAAGCCTAATGTCCCTCAGCTTCATCTAAATTTGAACTACATTTAAAAATAATGGTCCTAAACTCCCTTTTTATATATCCCATTGGTTTAATGGATTTCTGCTGTCTGGCATCAGCTGAAGTGCTGACAAAGGTTTCTGGCTGTGAATAATGCTTTCTGAGTAGAGCCAATTCTGTATTCTCTTCCTAAAGTCTGACAGACAGACAGACAAAAGTAGTAGTTCCTAAAGTAAACTCACATAATTGCAAGTATTGAAATTACTCGGAATTAGTTGGATACTTATTTGAAATAAGAGACTGATCTGAAGCAAGAGACAATTCAGTCTTCTAACAGTCCACTTGAGTTTCAGAAGAAAAGATTAGCTCACCATGTTGACTACACTATTATATTCTACCAGACACCAACAACGAGAGCACCTGTAGTCAGCTGCTGTGGGTTAGAGTTACTAAATTGCAGAAACATGACAATTTGTAAATCTATGATTATATTCAGAGACAAAAGAAACTGGGTCCTTTCCATATTGATGATGCACTCATGATGAAATTTAATACTGAAAACTTAAACTTTATGCTCCTTTACTAATTTAAAATTTGTTGCTTTGGCAGGAACACACAGGTAATATATTTACCCATTGTGAAAATGTAACATGAAGTTCAAAGTGGCAAAGGATCAATTTAGCTTGCAGAGTACAACACGTGCGCTGTGAATTTCTTTCTACTCTAATCAATGTTTCAAAGATACTGAAAGACTACAGCATAAAAATTTTCCAAATTTCTAACAGGGAGATGCTTTTTTTTTTTGTTTATGTTTGAAGAATCATTTGTAGAGAACTGACCTAAAGTATTTTAAAGCTAAAGCAATTAATTTTTTAAGTATGTTCTGGGACAGAAAGAGAGAGGAAGAGGGCACTTTCATTCATACTTCTATCTTTCATGGTATTCAAAGTTCCCATGATTCTCCATGTGTTTTGGAAAATGTACATCAGGAATTTCTTCTCCGAGAATGTGTTGTTGGAAGAAGCCTTTCCTTCACGTCGCATAAAAGCCATCACAGATCAAAACTTTAACCTTCTTGCTCCAGTGAGAGTGGTTTGTTTTCACAACACTACAATGATTTTGGGTAAGTATTAGAGGCAGAAAAGGTACAAACTTGTGGTTTATATGACTTGCATTTGCTCATGGCAGATGGAATTGCACAGAAACTTTTATGAGTTCCTGAATATGTTGTCTCTCACTGGAGCTCTGCTTATGGTATACCATCCTCAGAGCTTAACTGCATGATACAGTCCCAATGGCACTCTGTAAGTGAAAATACACTTTTGGAGTGTTTCTGTGACCTTGATTGCACTAGGCAGGTGGGCCCATTTCAGAAGTGCCAAAGCAGCAGCTCTATAAAAAGGCTGAGGTGCCCATTCCAAGTCTGTGATTTAAGTAATTTTAATTAATCTCTACTCCAGAGCACTACTGCTTATTTCTCTGCCCTGCTTACATATTTCTGCAGTGGCCAAGATTTTAGCTTAGCAAAGGCTAGACATTGTTAGCTAAGACCATAACCAGCCAAAAATTATATTCCCAATTTAAGGTCAAAGTAAACACTAATGTAAACAATTGTTTTTTCTGCATTCCCACTCCCCGCCCCTGTCCCCGTCCCCTCTTCCCCCCCCACTCCCCCCAGGTATTTAACTGGTGAAACTGTTGGAGAAGATTTAAGTGATAGTCTGCTAGGCATTTTACTCCCAGGCCATCATTGCTTTTATTGTGTATAAACGATGCTCACGTTGCTCATGCCTGTTCCATATTGTTTAAAACTGATCTCATCATTTCCTCAGCTTTCTATTCCCTCCAGTGTGCCTGGAGTTCTGATTAGTAATTTACCACAGAGTTCTATAACAGTGAATACTCTACTGCTGCTGTTAATTAAATCTGTGTGGGTAACTATTCACTCACAAGAGGCAATCATTGCAGCAAGATATTGTCAGGCCTGAGGCTTTGCACTAATAGAATCTGTATATATCCCAGAGGTGATATGTTCTGTATCTGGAGAGGAAGCAGTGAGCCAGATCTTCTAACATATCCAGCTGGTGATTTGGTGAATGAATGCCAAGGGAACAAGCTTCAAAAGACAACGTTCCTAAGACTGAAAGATGGGCAGAATAAGAGCAAAATAATATGGATATTTTATCATTCTTGATATAATGTAATCTCATAACCTGAGATTTAGTCCATGTTTCTTTTAACTTTAATTTGGGACATATGACTGACATGGAGTGCTTTAAGTTGCTAAAATTAAACATTTAGAGGGATGTCATACACAGTGAATGGTATTGTTATATTAGGAGCATAGACGAGTTGAGTAGACACGTGGTAAAAATGGTTTATAGCACAATACTGAAGAATTACATAAAGGAGCTTTAAAGAAACTACTGACAATTTGCCATCAGTTAGTTTCAATGGTGACCCATAAAACATTCCCCTGCCAGATAATGATAGCTTTTGACATATTCAAGGTATTTTCTAACGTGTGTCAAGAGGTTATACACATCACAGGAAAAATGAAAAATTTTAAAGGTTACCATTGTCTTCATTAGCCCCATCACATTAACAAAAGGGACAGTTGCCTCCAGCAGGTAATTGTGGCCTCACGAACTCTGCACATGAATTGCTGCAGTACGAGCATCTTCAACAAAATCCATTCTATTGTTAGGAGGGAATGACTTCTGTCATGAATTAGCATTAACTGGGTTACACAAATGATTTAGGTACTATACAAAGCATAGCTTTTCTTCTTATTAAAAATTATAAAAAATGTATATTATCTTCCAGTCTACAAAGTGAATTATTAAAAATTATCTTTTTTCATACAGCTGTAATTATATAGGCACATGGGGCTTTATAATAACTAATGAAACAGGAATTATTATAATGGTGAAGAAAACATCTGGTAGTCAGGGAGTGGAAATGGTTGTCTCAAACTCTGGAAGATGTAGGGAGGTTAAACTATGTTTTTGCAAGTGTACATAATGCTAGAGCACACAATGGTTTATCTGTTCAGAGAATCATTTTTACTATTTATACAAACATCACTGTATCTGTTGTTAATAGTCTATCAGTCTTGTTTAATAGATAAAGATGAACAGGTCAAGAACAGAACAGGACGAGAACAGATTTGTTCCATATACATAAATAGGTCTATATAAACCTAATAAATAGTAATGCATATATATAAAATTAACGAAGCATATCTCATATAAAATATACCTGAAAATAGTTGTATACACCTAAAGAAGAGAACAACTAGATTAGTAGACATTATTACAAAATCTGGAAGCAGATGATAGCCTGAATTTCTGGTTTCAAACATCAACCATTTAAACCCTGGATGTTTAATCCAGACCGATCACCTAAACCACACTAGTAGCCATTGCAGTAATCAACTCTAGAAGAAGATTTGTCACACCTATCATGGACTTTTATTTTATGGTAATGTTTGTGGCTCTTTCTACACCTGTCTACCACTGCTGTGGTCAGCAGAGTCACTTGAACACCATAGTGTTCATGATAAAAAGTATGAGCGATTGGCATGATTCCTCTTCTCAGCTCTTGACAGCTTCAGAATTTGCTTCTGTTCAGGGACTGGAAGAGCTTCAACAGGTTATGGTTTTGATCACTGGAGGGAACCAGAGATCATTCACTGAGGTACTTTGATGTCAGTGGGTACAGCTTGAAGTACCTCAGTGGCAAATAACAACTGCCAAGGGGAAGTCGCTGTTGGTATGATGCAAATAAAACAAAGAAGAAAAGGGTAGCTTTGATGATTTAATAATTTAGATTTAGTATCAGGATCTTGTAAAATTGTTGCAGGTGCTGGGATAGGGACTGTGTGGGCTTCTGAGAGTTGATAAGGAGTGGACTTTCTATCATGTCTATTTTTAATGCATGCACATTTCAGAAGCACATTGTGAAGAAACTCTGGCACAGACACTGCAGGAGGTTTGGTCACAATGATTGTTTCTCTTTCATGTGACTCATGTGGATTCTGCTTCTTTGGCACACACAAGCCAACAAGCATAGTAATAATGATCTTAAATGCCACTTGAAGAAGCCTGTGAATATATATTTAAGGATCACTTCATGATACACATGCCAAAGATAATATTTTCTCACTTATCATCCTATATTCATATTTTTCTATTAGATATATACAGATTTTGTATCCAGATACAAAATGAGATAGCAACCAATTTAAAAACATCCAGAAACAAGGAGAAACTGAAAGGGAGGGCCTTTTTTTTTTTTTTTCTTAAGTAGTAATTAATAGCTAAAAATTAGGCTCTGGTTACTTACTTCCACCGTTGTTCTACAAAGTGCTTCTGGCTTTAAAACATTGAGGAAATCAGTAGCTGGGTCAAATGAAAATTTTATGGAGAAAGTGTTTGTTTTACAATTCCCTTTCAAAAAGTGATCTCCGTAAATTTTTATTTGGTAGAATAAGTACTCAGAATCACTTCTAGTGAAACACACTGTCTGGGGGTGCAGGAAATACAAACCCAATGGTCTTCCTGAATGTTACTGAGAATGATGCAAGGAGGGATTTCCAAGATGCAGGAGAAATTCTAGTGATAAATTACAACTGAAAATTACTCTGAGAATTTTGTTTACCCAATGCCTGTGCTTATACATAAATTGTCAAAATTAATCTTTAGAGTTTGATGAGTCACATTACTGCTCCTTACAAGTCAATGAGTTTCTGTCATCTGAAAAACCTTTAGAGGTCATGCATTTTCAAACTTGTTGAACTGTAATCTCCATCTCCCAGAAGCTGAACCTAGTCCCTATCTTTGTTTTATAAATCATAACTTTGAGCCAGTTCCTAAAGGTTATTCTCCTCCAGCACACTGTTTCAACATGGAACTTCTAACTAAAGCAAAACTTCCCCCTTCCCCGCCATTATACAGGAGGCAAAACCAAGACACTCTCTTATCCTTTAGAAAAAAAAGAAAAAGAAAAAATTAATAGCTGCATGCTTTGCTTCCTCCTTTTGCCCCCTCTACCACTTTAGAAAGCTTCACAGCTCTTATTTTTGAATCAGATTCATTTCTTTACCATCCTTAGAGCTCCACTGGACTGTTACAGTGAGCACAAGGGGAAAAACCCCATGACTTAGTGAAATTGTTAAAAAATGCTTTGTGAAAAAGCTGTGATTTGTGGGTGGTGGGCAGTGTAAAAGGAGATATAGCTTGATGACAGCATTTTAAAAAATAATTAAAAATCTAAAAGTGAATTATAAAATTCTGCATTTAATTTCATTAAGATATTTCTTCAAGCCAAATAGAGAAATACTAATTTTTTAGGTGCTATCGGTTGCTTCCAGTTTAATGATCTCTACTTGTTTTGTATGTGTATTATGATGTAAAAAAAAAAAAAAAAAAAATTAGGTTATTTTCAGTCTACTTGTCAATGACAAGCAATATTTGCTAATGATTATTTTTCTATCACTCTAATTTACAAAGCAGGGGGACAAACTGAGCAGTAAGTGAAGGATGAAAAAATGAAACAGTATCTCTTTACATTTTAGTTGAGAGGCTGAGCCAGAAAATCACATATTTCTACAGTATAACAGCTTGTATTTTTGCTGGCATCCATTTTTGCTGGTCCACCTCAGAAACCTATGACTCTTATGTTTTAAAAGAATTGCAAGGATTAAAGATGGAACATGATTAATAATGAGAGACTCAGCATTTCAGAAAGATTGTGAAAAGTAAATAAATATGACAAGCTCTATATTCCATCAACAGTGATAATTACCATACTCAGAGTTCAGTTTCATCATTCCTTAGTGATATGAACTCTTTATTTCTCTTAAACAGGAGAGATTCTTACTGATACTGAAGTCTATCCTCTCCAATTTGTCTGTAAAAACATAACTTCTGAGTGTTGAGTTTCATTTTGATTATTGCTCCGAATCTTCTAATAGTATTGTATTTTGTTTTAGGAAGAAATACTTAATTATTTCCTATTCTTGAAGCCTTTACTCAATTGAAGTTTATATGAGTACTTGAGGATCAGTAGTACACCAGTAACTTTATAAATTTATGAGTCATAAGAATTATCATGCTAGACCACAAGCAGTTTCCTTATGGACCAGCATTCTCTAATCGAGAAGAGCTGTATCAAATGCTTCAGTGAAAGGTACAAGAAACTAGAAGTAAGTGAACATGGAATAACATGCCCTCTAAACAGTTTCCTATAGGCATTGTTTTACTCAGAAACCCCAAAACTTTTCTCCTTTCCAAAATTGCTTTTTTTTTCTTTTAATATCATTACAGTTACTCTGGATAATATTGTCCTCTTTTAAAGAAGACACTACTAATACTATACAAACTTAATTTGCTTGGACATCACCACTAGCAGCAAGGAACAGATTTCATATTGCCTTCAAGAATGTTTTTCTTTCCCGTATCATATCTAATTTGCTTAGGTAAGTGGTTAGATAGATCCATAGAATCAAATCTCATGCAATAACATCAAAGTATTTCCTACATAATTCCAGGCATTTTCTCTGTGATCTGTCAAGCAGTGAGATTAAAGCTTCACTACTATGCTTTCTGCTGGTTTTGATTTGAGAACAAGAAAGACTATGGAATTCCAATGAGGCAAGACTAAACTCATTAATACTGCAGAGTCTTGCTTTTGGTGCATTCATGCTGAATTTCAGGCACACAACTGAGGTGCCTAATTTAGGACATTGTCTACCCACAGCTTTTGTGAGGGTTACTGGAGAGCAAGGAAGAGAGTGGTACCTCCAAAAAGTGGTCTAGATCTTAGATGGTCTGACCTGCTTTCCAGAATGGTCTATTTTTATTTATATTTTTTTTTTCCTGATTACCTAGACATAAAGCCGAGGCAATAACACTGATGATCAGTTGGAAGAGTGAGGGAGGGTCCAAATAGAAGCTGCCTAATAACAGCTTCTGTGGTAGCTTGGTAAAGTCATCTGCATTCCCTGGTTCAGCATGCATTAGTAATCCACAATAAATGTCAAGATTTTATTTTTATGTCTATCTATATTTCTATCTATCTGACTAAATGCTGGTTTTAAGCTAATGACAATTTTGTAAAAGGGGCGAGGGTTGGGACATTAATATCTCTTCTCACATTGTCCAATTCACCTTAATTAAGAACTTTTTGGAGATCCGTTCAACAAGCTGACTCAAGCAGGCAGAGCACTGAAAGGAGAGAAGACAAAGAGGAATATGAAGAGATTCAAATCTAAACTAAAATTAAACCATTTTTAGCCTGTGATACCTGGCATTCAAAGAGAAGAAAGTTTCTAAATGAGTTTGAAAGAGAAACATAAACACTAACAAAGTGACAAGAGAGTTACTGATATGGGAAAAAGGGAGTATATAGCTGCTGGGACATGGAAATGAACTGTGGTGCACAACAAATATTAACAGACATGAGAGACTGCTGGACTCAGTGACTAGGTTGAAAGGCATGTAGCTCAGCTTGATCTTTTTCTGATTGTCCTGCTAAGGTGACAGAAAAACAAAACATGTAGAAAAGTTGACATAAGCCCTAACACACTGTCAAAAAACCTCCAGTACTAAAATAACATTATCTGAGAAACACACTGAAGCACATACAATTAAGAAATGCCTGAATTCAGATTGTCACTAATCTAGACTGTGTTTCAATGTCCCTTTTTCTTATGATAGTCCTTAAATGCACAGTGACATATACCCTGATGTAGCCTACCTAAATTAGACACTTACTGAAATACCTAAAATTCAAGTGTAGTTATCCAACATACTGCTGATAGCCTGTCAGGAGGCAGGTAACTTTCACATCATATTCTGCCACTGCAGGTACAGAATGGTCCCCAGGGTAGCCCGTTCCATCCCACTGACCTCAGAAAAAGTGGAAAGTGGAGGCACCTCAA
The DNA here is from genome assembly GCF_018691265.1 of Tyto alba. Classification (NCBI taxonomy): domain Eukaryota; kingdom Metazoa; phylum Chordata; class Aves; order Strigiformes; family Tytonidae; genus Tyto; species Tyto alba. The sequence goes on along the minus strand of NW_024881282.1, from coordinate 72,856,337 downwards.
TTAAGTGCCTACAGCATGATGGGATGAATAATGGCAGGAACAGGAACGATTCAGTTCAGAGAGGCATCTGTCAGAATGAATGGTGCAGATTTAATGAGCAACTAATCAATATTTGGTATTCTCACTGCTGGTAAGTGAGCGAGCACTTGCCATCTTTGCTGAACACATCTAATTTTGCTATCCATGTAGAATAATTAATTTCCTCATTAGTATTTCTGTGGTGCTCCTCACTGAAGTATCTGAATTACTCATAAAAATTAATTGGCGCATCTTATTAACGCGCTGTGTAAGATGACACACAGAGGCAAAGACTTTCAGGATATGTGATGCTCATCACTGTAACATCTAAGTTACCTCTCCTGTCCACAGTGAAGTTCATAGGGCCACATTATACCCTCAGGTCAATTTACATTCAATGGGAAGACAGTGAGTGTCTTCGACTGGAGCTCACTCCTGCCAGGACGCTGAGGATTAGGAGGCCCAAACTGACCAGCTAGATAGTAGAAAGACATGGATGGGTATGTCTGAACTTGTTTTAGGTGGCTGCCTCAGGGATTCAGCAAGACTTTTCTATGAAACCTCTTCTGATCTTACACACATAACCCATTCTCTCAGACAGATATTTAGCATGTTCACCTCAAGAACTAGCCCATCCTACACCTAGAGATGGGAAACAAGAGCATCAGTGTCTTGCATTACTATATAGGTTATATTTTAATAGATTACATATGGGAATGCCTAGCAGAGGTTTAAGGAATTCTAAATATTAGACTTGGGGACCAAGAAGAAGGGATATTAGAGGGAATATATACCAGAAAGTTAGCATAGTTAGGCCCAGGGCATGTACTTTTTTAATCTCAAAGGACTCTAGTTAGACTTTTTGATTTCTGACTTTGCTGAGATTAATCCCTTGCATGATCTTTCCTTGAGGCCTTCTGTGCCTGTGGTCATATCATGTACCTAAGCAAGGTAGGCAGGGTTGTTCTGAATTGCTCCTAAATTCTGCCTAGGAGGCATTTCAGCTACCTTCTACTGCCTCAGAGGTTAAAGTTAGAAAGTCTCACTACCAGCTATTACCTGAAGAGTAAGAGCATTCATGTGTGAAGCTATTCTGGGGCATCTGGCTGTAACTTTCTGTCCTTTGGTCAGTTATTCATGCATCCCTTCCCTTGGGAGTTCTATTTTCTTAGATAAGAACCCTCTGTGTTCACACAGTTCTGCCTCACTCCCATGCAAATATTTGCTGTTGCAGTTTTCACCTGCTTACAACTATTTTCCCAACATTTACCAGCTCCTGACAAGAAATTTCTCCCAGAAATGCTCCCCATACTGGTTCCTAGTTTCAGTTTTTCACCTGCTCAGTCTCTGTTCCCCTCCATTCAGTATCGCATTTGACATCTTTCTCATCTGACCAGATCTGGTGTTTCCTTCTGCACTTGCTGGTTCTGAAACTCTTCCTTATACCAAAGACCATGAATGTTCTTGTACCACTTCTTCCTATTATTACTTTCCATTTCCAACCTCCTTTTGACTGAAAAAAGAAAAACATGATACCAGGTCCATCTGTGATAATGATGGCTAGTACCATCATTGGAAACAATGGCCTAATTATGAGAACTATTAAAATGAAAAGTTTTAGCCTCTGCATATCCAAGTTGAGTAACTTTCATACTTCAGTGGTGTAATAAAATGTGGAAGAAACAGAGCTTAAAAACTCCTAAAGTAGACGATGATATTTATTTGGTATAATCAGGGTTGCAGAAAGAGAATCGACATAGAGAACACCAAGGAAATTACATGTAGGGTTCAGTAAGCGGGATTATCACCTTAATCCTTCTAAAATAGATATACTGAGTTCAATGTCTTTGGCTATATTGTCTAGGTCGTTGGGAAAAAAAAAAAAAAAAAAAAAAAGAAAACCTGTGAGACTGAGGGTTTCGTTATCATGGAAGGCTGTTTACATCTGACCTATATAGCCATAAATTGCAAAGTGCTTCATAAAGTACTTCGCCTCATCTCTTACTGCTGGAAAATCCTTAGCTACAGGTAGTAGACTTCCTCTCAAAAGGTGGATATTGGATACCTTGGGACCATGTAGAAGGAATTGTAATGTAAACAGTACTAATATGCATTGGGAAGAACAGAGAGAAGCATGTGAACTGTAATTAACCGGTGTACTCTGATGACAGCTATGAGTAAAGTGCTGCAACCTCTCACTTCCCACAAATTCAATATGACTATTTATGCTTGCATGCAAACCTGGACAAGTACTGTACCATCTGAGCAATGGAAGATGTGGCTATTTACCTTCTTCTGAGACTTTCTCGGGGTGTGAAGTTGATCCTGAAAGTAAATGCTTCACAAATTTTAAAGATGTACATCACACAAAATGAATCTTTCCTTGGCTACTATTACAACTGACTTTTTGAATAAATAGTTACAACTTTTTTGTTTGTTTTTAACATGCAGATTGTAATGGATTTTTTTTAGTTATAAAAGTTTGTCATATGTAACCAGCCTAAAAAAATCCTGAACAATTTATTATCCACATTAAAATAAAAATGTGGTTGCTGCTCTAATTAGAGTTCCAAGTTAAAAATTTCAGTTAGTTGTGATTTTTATTAGAGAAAAAATTTCTAAAAACGGTAGTATGAGTTCCTTGAAATGTTTGAATCAGTCATTTAACTATTACAGATAATAAAAAAAATTTTGACATTTCTGAATGCAGGAAAAGTTATTCCTTTTCCTACATTAAATTTTCAAGGCACTTTTCAATAGTTTTTTAGTATATCCAGGAATCATTTCTGAAAACTTTTATATATATATATATATATGTCCATGCATAATAAACACAAGTACTTTATATTAATAGGATTTTAATCACAAGAATCTATATCAGTATTCTGTGTATGGTGAGTTGAAAGTGGAATGCTTTGTTGTCTTTGTTCTTTCATTGCGTAATACTACTCTAGAAAGGTCCAAGAGAGAGTTAATGTGAAAGAGCTAATAATTTCATATGTTTAACTGTTAATACTTGTCTGATAGTGTTTCATTGCAGAAAATATTGTTATGCTAAATTATTACAGGAATTACTTAATACTGTTTGCCTACTTTTGCCTTTATCCAGTTCATATTATTTGACAATTATTTTCATTATACAGGAGCTCTATAATTAATGAAGTGTTATTACACAAATGATGTGTTTAATGAACAATGTCAGTATTCAGTGGATAGATTCTTAATGATTTACATGGTGTGTCCAACATTGTTTAATACCAAAACCTTACAGGAGACAAAAATGCCCAGTAAACCTTATTTTCAGGGCATTCTGGTTCTGAGCCTTTTTGAACAGAAATTGAGGTTGTACTTAAAAGTGTTTTCACAGCAATTCAGAGCTCTGTTTTTTACTTGAGAAGTCCCTAAATCTCTCTTGCATTTTGAGTGATTTAAGGACTTCTGACTGTAAAGATTTGATCGATCTCTCAACAGCTTAAGATTCTGACACTTAGATAAGGTCATCCTGAGGCCAGAGATAAGACAATCAGCTGGTTTGGAGTTAACAGCTCCTGGCTGGCTTAAAAAAGGACAGTGAATTCTTTCCTTTAGCCCAAACGACTGGCAGGTCTGTTCACAGACAGAGAAAGACCTGTGCCACAGTGATCTTAAAGCAACAGTGCATAACTTTCAACTATTCGAAGAGGAAATGAAGGTGATGAGTACTATCCTAAAGAAATGTCAAGACAGGCTTGGACTGGGATGTCACTCCTTTCTCATCTAATGTAGAAACGCATTCACATATCATGTGTGTGCTATAGGAAGTCAGAGAGGCATGGACTCATAGTTTTCAATATTTTATAAAGCATGCTCACTGCAATTTCAAAAACAACAAACACAAATACTACCCTTTACTGAAGTTCCTGTGACCACCTCTTTTTCTCTATTCATATTTAGTACCACATTTTTGCAGGACTAATTTACAAATTCCTTTTTCTTAATAACTTTTTGGGACTAAAATTTTCTGTATTGTTCAAGAATTTATTCTCAATTCAGTTTATGTCTCTGCATTTCTTCTCTCTCCTTACTGCGCTTTTATAACATTCCTTCCCTTTCCCTCTCCCTGCCTGCTTCCTTTCCTATATTACTCTTTCTCATCTAGATACTTCTCACTTTCTTCAGTGCTTTATCATCTAATGTAATAGAATGTAATCTAATCTAATTTATTTTGCTCCCTACGCATTTTTCTTGCTATTACTACCTACTGTTGTCTCTTTCATCTTCTTGGATGGGATCAGAGCATGAATTCTGTCACTCTTTAAATACAGGGGTTGAGATCTCAGCTGGTGAGAATGTGTGGATGCTGGTCTCCAAAGAGCTAGCTGACAGCTTTGAGTATGCAATGACTAAAATGAGCTTTTTGAAAGTATTCGCTGACATGGTGTTAAGAAAATAACTAAAAGGAAGGGAGATATATATAAAAATTTCCTGGATATATTTTTTAAGGTAAAATGAATCCTTTCTAGGTTAAATATGATGTAGGAAAAGTGGTAAGAAATACACATAATAGAATAGTGTATATCTTGAAAGAACATCTTAAAATCAATTTCAATTTAAAAAAGAAGTGTGTGCATACATATAAATATAAAAATACCAGAGAAACCTCTTTGCTAACAAAAGCCTTTGGGAGATATTTAATGAGATCTTTTTCAAATAATTTTTCAAATTACTTCGTAACTCCTTTGAATGTTGGTTTGCTAAGAAACTATGTCTGAGAACATAAAATAAAAAATGAATATTACTGTTTCAGTTAAAGAGATAACACAATCATTCTCTTACAACACAGAAAATGTGCAGAACCAGCAGTGCTCCAAAGTGTGCCCAAGTAGAAGCACATTAAGAAGACATTAGCAGTATGGAGTCCAGATTCGCATGCCAAGCATGGGGGGCTCAGGGCTTGTGCTCAGGTGGGCTCAGCTCCGCTCAGACAGCAAAGGGCACATGATTAATTCTGAGAGTATAAAGAGGAAATTGTTCTGAGATTTAAAGTAATATCCAAAAAGGGTGATGGAAAATGACAAATCGATAGGTCTTCAAAACAGCTTCTCATACATTCCAACAGTGTTTGTTTAGGTGAAGATGCATAAACACACACACTTTATGAAATTCCTATGGGATACATTTTGGTTCTTTCAGACTGAATAATATTTTTTCAGTGTAAGAGTCACAGATGCCACAGTCAGTGGCCTGAAAATTGGTTGTTGTCTTACCTGTGTTTATTATAAACTTTCATGGAAATTTAAGCTACAGAATGGCTTCAGTTAGAAGGCACATATTTAAAAACACCTTTACATGGGAAATGAGTCAATTACTTGAAAATATTGCCTAATGGAATTTTTGTGAATAAACGTGATTCTCAGAACCTGTGGGGTTGCATTGTATTTCTTTCAAAAGAATGGTATTGCTTTACAATGGAGACAGTAGCACAAAGAATATGCAAGTCAAAGATCTGAAAACCTATCCTATCCTATCCTATGTAGGCTTATAAATTTATTTCTTCATCTCAAGATGTCAGAACACCTTGCAGAGTATTCATTACTGTGACTATGCATCTGCCACTTAGTTGCCCTCTCTTCTTCCAGGAGAACAGCACACATGTAGCAGTAGAAAGTAAGGACTCTTACTTTCCTAGAGTTTTAGCTTTTCTTCTTTCATTATTTTTTAAAACGTACATCTTGTGATGTATTTGTTAGAGAGGGCAAGGCAAAAGAAATGAAGTCTGCACTGGGGGCAGCAGCAGATGAGCTTTGTGATGGCACATTTTTCTAGATAGTGTAGGTAAAGAGTAGGGAGAGTAGGGAGTGCATTTTCGGATCAGCCTCTAAGAAATGCATGTCACGTGCATAAGTGAATTTTACTGCTGCGGTAGAATGTTCTGTTATACTGGAAGACTAGAGCCGTCACTGGTGCTTTTAATTGCTAAGCCGTAGATTTTTATTCTCCTTCTATCTTGGGCATAGGCCATAAAAAATGCTATAGGGTCAAGACCTTGAACTTGATTATGTACTTTGTAGAATAGGCACCAAACATATTTTCATGAGGGACCAGATCTGACAACCCAGCATCTGGTGCATACTCCATTTGGCAAAAGTTATTAAAGTAGATACACTCACTGTAAAGGTATTGGTTCTTCTGTGTGAACTTAATTTACATAGTCTGTTGCTGCTTCTGTACAGAAAGTAGTATAAAGGCAGATCAGTGGGGGAGGCCTGATGTGGAAGGTAAGGCTGTTTCATCCAGATGCTCTGCTGTATGAGCATGGTTACACTGCTGCAGTGCCAGAACTGGGGTGTTTGCTAAATGATGTGGTGTACAATATGGATTTATCAGTTTCAGGTTGTTCTATTCTGCCCACAAACTCTGCTTCAAAGATTCACAGAAAGTCTGTGTTCCATATCCTTCTTCCATATGAAGTCACTGGAAAATGATCTTGATGTGCTCATGATGGTCTCTGTTACTAAGAGATACATGGCTGCATTTGCTGCTACTTAGAATTTTTTAGGCATTGAAGACATCACATCAAGGTACATCAGTAACCATTACACATTTGAGGATTGCAGAAAGCACTAATAGCTGAGGTCAGGATTTTACCTGCAGTATGGGATGAAGCCTATGGCTCAGTAGCTGAGAGAAGAAAGTTCATAACTCTTCAGAGTCTGCTTTCTGACACCACTGAGTAATGCAAGAACACTCCTGGAGTGTGGTCTGAACTGATGACATAGATGCATCTCTAGTTAAATGATCTTTCATGAAGGGTGTTATCAAGTGATCTTGTTCAAGCACCGGATCATCTTGCTGTTAGCACTATGAGGTGCGGTGGAGGACTGATTCAAACATGCACCATTTACAAATTAGTGGCACTTGGTTACAAGACATTTAATCAATTCACCTACTTCATCACTCTTTGAATGTTGATGATGTAGCATATTGAAAATATGATTAATTAATGTGGGAATCCTCAGTGGTAAGGAGGAGAGGGAAATGTTAGGGTGGAATTTCTTATCAGGTGCTTCCCCAGAGAAGGGATTCAAAGCCCTTGGAATTTTCATTTCAATGATTAGACACAGTCCCAGGCTGAATGGAGAGGCTGTACAATCGCTAGGATCAAGTGACTTGCACAGGGCTGACAGGTACCTTCAGATGTCTGTACTCAGAAGTAGGGTGGTGATGGCACAGCATGAAGGTATTGTTGGGCTATGAATCCTAGTTTCACAGACACATATTTCTCAGGGTATTTCTTCGGCAGGCCTTTAAGTCTTGCAGAGAGACTGCATTTTCCTTAAACCCTTCTATCCCTAATGTTTGGTTTAGCAGATATTACAAGGAATGTAATTCCATATGTAATGAATTGTGACTGAGACACCTCTCTGACTTAACTGTACAGTGTCACAGTTTACAAAAGTCCTAAAAACCTGAGTATCACACAAGGGGAGATGGGAACATTCATGGAAATTTGTTCATAGAATCAATCCAGAGAAGTCAGACTGATTTGTTTTGGGAGGGGGGATACCCAAAGTGTCAACATTTTAGGCAAAAAAAAATCCTGAAGTGACTAAAATTTTTACAGATTGAGTCTGGATTCAATCTAGACATGTATACTTTGTTGAAACATGGGTACCAGAAACAGGTCTCTTTGTTTTTTAGGTCCTGCAAGGACTCCACCAGTGATGCTCTGAGATTTCAAGGCCCAGTCTGCTTTAAGTTTCACCTAAAAGGGTGGTGGCTTTTGCCAGAAGTGTCTGCTTAGTAAGTAGGAGATTTGGGTTCCAGTGCTTCTCCAGGAGATGAATGTATCTTTAACTGAATGCTCAGATGACTGGGTTACAGGCTGGCTCCTGAAATAGATGGCCTTCTATCATGGAGCAGGGTCAGCATGTGGCTAGGACTGCAGAACTCATGAGAACAAAGGGGAAAAAATCAAGTGATTATGTTCATATCTTAGAATTCAACTTGATGGTGAGTTGAGGTGTTATAAATAATCCCTGGATTATTTAAATTTATTTTTTTATTCAACTATTGTCCAATAAAAAAAATATTAAGAGTCTAGGTAGCTTTTATTGCAACCAGGAATATGTGTCTGTATTTATGCAGATACATATGCACATAGTAGACAAAAAAGATGGATTTGCAACATTCAAATACATTTCTGAATTTTCCCCAAATTGATGATATAAATAGTACTTATATTACATTACTGATGTATCTCAGTTCTGTGGCAGTCAGTTTTTCTGTAATCATGAGTTCTCTTTGTGCTATTCCTTATTTTGGACTGATGGACTCGGGACTCCAACATTTGCTGTAACAAATGGAAAGAGATGAGCATTTATAAACTGTGGTCTCATTTACCCTTCACTTTACTCATGGTGCTTCTAGAGAAGATAATACATTTTACACTATGTTCTGGTGATGAATGGTGATGCTCTGGATGCTTTCTGATGAGAATAAAAATAACTCAAAAGTTTTATCTGTCATCTTATAGTGTATTCTGACAGAACTCAGTTTTAAAAGGCAAGAAATCCCACTACTAACAAAAATGATTTTATTTTAATCATATGGATAGAAAGTTATGTACTGACATGACAAGACAGTGAGATAGGGTCTTTCTGAGGTCTACCTGATTTCCTGTTGCAATTGTAAATTTATTGCTTTTCAAGGTAAAATTAGCACTGGGGCATTTTCTAGGCAAAGAATAACAATTATTCTTTCTCATAACTTACACCTCTCTGGTGTTCATTTCAAGCTCAACAACAGCAGAATATAAGTGGCAAAGCAGCAAGCTTATTGACAGCATGCAGCTAATAATACATAATAATTATTAGTTCAGATGTATACAATGGGATATACATATTTCTGTAAGAGAAGTTTGCAGCACTTCCTTGGCAACTGCTTGTTTTAATTACCTCCCTATAGGCCATATGAAGAAAACTGGACTGTTAAAAGTGAAATTTTTACTGTATAACTCCATGGAGGCAAAGCAAAATATATTATTTAAAATAACATCCTTGAAATAATTGTGTATAGTTTTGCAGCACTGGCTACTGTTAGGCAGAAGTCTCAGTGTAAGAAAACTATTGAATAGAAATATCTCAAAGTAATTTACTAGCCATCATGGGTCTGATCTTACTGCTTATCATAAAACTATGCTGCAGCTGTTCAAGAGAAGAATGTACTCAGTTTGTCTCTGTAAAGGTATCTGCAATACTATATCTTTTGTAGCTGTTCGGTGTGTGAAGAAACTGATTAGTCCAGGCTCCTTGTATCCAAAATCAGACGCAAATGTTTTGCTGCTGTTAAGAGTTTCTTATTGCTCTGTGGATATAAGTGCTTATGTCAGATTGCTATCATATGAACGGAAGAGGCTTTTGAGGCAGTTGCGTTCAGTTCCCTGCTCTCACAGGCTACGTAGACCCTAAGGAGTGTCTCTGAATGCCTGCCTCTCTGTGCAGGCCCTGACTGAATGCTAGCACCAGGCTGGGGTGAGATGCAAATATACACCTCCTATCAGCTTTTTGCTTTCTTCACGAAGGAAGTTAAATGAAAAATATTTTTAATGTGCTGTAGCTAATGTTTTCAGAATGAACCACTCAAAAAATAAGAAACTGCCTGCGCAGCTTTTATCCTATGTATCTTAATAGTCTGTAAGAAGACAGTCAGTGAACAGATAGTACTGCTATCTGAATGTCTCAGTGTATGGGCCCTGACCCACTCAAATTCTGCATCTTGTTGCTTCTTTGCTGTTTGCATCACAGCACCTGGTATTTTTGAAAACACTAATGAAGAACCTATCTTCATAACCTGAAATGAAGGGGGCAACATTGGATCTGCTTCATTTGCAAGGAACTGAGACACAGAGGTGTGAAGAACAACATTCACTTAAGTGTCTAGACTTTATTATATCTTGATTCTTCAGGTCATGGTTCCAGCCAATGTCAAGTGCACCCATGAGCATGCAGCAATTCTACATTTCCTCGAGGATTTTGAAAAAGAAGAACTCAGAATTACAGTCTGAACACATTCAGATTAAGATATGTATTTAAAGCACCATAGGTTCCTGGGTAATTCTACTACGGGAAAAAAGTCATTACTAGATGAAGAAGACTGAAATGGTTTGCCTTATGTTAGAGAGGAAATTTGTCAGTGACTGGTCATTGCAGACTGTCTTCTTAAAGGTGTCATTAAACTGATTTAACCCTAAAAACACGTGGGCTGACTACTAAAAGTAAGAGAACTGGCAGGAATGAGATCTTTGGAATTACTAAGGGTAAGAGAGAAAGAGGGAAAACATGTCTTTATCCAGCACTTGTGTTCTACTGCAGGATTTTCAGGAAAAGTCCTGTTCTGCACAACAAGGCCACACATACCCACCACCATTAGGAGCTTAGGTATGCTCAGTATATTCTAAATTTTGTTGTCAAAGTTTTAACAGATTCCTCTATTGTGTGTATGAACTGAGACTTCTTGAGAGGCTTATGACTTGGTTAACCAAGAGCTGTTTTTCATGTGAATGGTGAAAATCTGATCTCCATCACTTGATTTTATGGCTCTGTTAGTTTCTCAAAGATAATATATAAGCTTAACAACCAGAAACTTAATGTACAAAACCAATTTTTCCTCATCTCACTCTCCAAATAAGCTAAACTATTTCTTTTTAAGATTTCCCATTTATTTCAGTCTGAGTCAGGTACTCATCATGAAAAATGTACTTCTAAAGATTAAGATATAGAAAGAAGCAAGATAAAGCTACTGGGAAAACAGCAAAATTCAGAAAAAATTTGTGAAGTGAAACAATATTTTTATAGCTTTGTCTTTCTGGAGAAAAGTACTTAAGAACATTTACTTTGATAGAATCTCCTGGGTTTATTGCCTTATTTACGTGAACATTTTCTATGAACAGTGATGCAGAAACACTGACTTCATTAATGACACATGCAGTTAATTTCTTGGCAAAACATTTCTGAGGGAACCCATTGCTAGCAATTAACTTTATGCTAAGAGAATTCTTATGCCAAGGAGAAAAATGTATCGCAGCCAGGAACAATAGATCTTCTCGTGCTAACCTCTGGTTGTGTTAACTGTGGCTGGTTGGCCTCTCCATTATTAAAGAGAACATGTCTCTTGTGCATAAGCCTGAATACCATCCAGTTTAAAAGCAGGAGCCAAACCCAGTGAAAATATTTAGATTGTGTGCCAACAAAACAGCAGCACAAAAATTGGCTTAACTTCAGTTCTTGAAGCTTAGATTTATGTTCATAATCTAAACTATCTTTATTAGATTTGCCAGTTGTGTATGAATGTAAGAAAGCACAATGAATGTGCTATCTGTTCAGGTATCTAATGGCGAGATAACTTGCAAACTTACTTCATAAGGAAAGGTCTAGCTAGTTTATATACATAACCCAACCCAAAAGTCTAGTGGTACTTTCTGGAATAATGGGGACACAGTATTTTTTCTGTTTATAGTTTTCCATTCCCAGTGTATTTACTATATAAGCTTCATCCTTATTTTCTGGTTTCACATTAAATAGAATATTATTGTGCCTATATTTCTGTCTCAGGTGAATTTATGTTTGTGACTTCTCAACATTTCTCAACAAGAATGACTATGTCACTTACCCTTCACTGAAAATGTATGCTTAAGTCCTTTTCACATAGGGCTGAAGGGCCATCTGTCAAGTGCAAAGGTCGTCCTTTTTCAAAGGTGGAACCTTGAAATGGTGTTACCACCCAACACGTGAAGGGTTTTTTATATGTTTCCATACAATATTTTGTTCATGGTTGTTATAGCTATTGGAGAATGGAAACCATCACTGCACTAAGAACTGGCCAAGAATGTTATTTTTTTTTTTTTTTTCCTAGTACTTCTGCCTGAAATTCACCAAAAGCCATTTCTTAAAACACAGTTCCCTGTGAAGGACTGTACTTATATGGAGACAAAGAGAAGGATTAAATAATACGTGAATTTTTGTGCCTGTCACCATGGAGTGTAAATTTTTAGGATTAGTCAAATAAATTAGACATCATAATAAAGGGGCGTTCCAACCTGTATCAGTGCCTGCAGCTTATCATGTCCTTTTTTTTTAATTACTTATCCAGTTCAGATTTCAAGCATTCTATGACTTTATTTAAAAAACAGTCCCTGGTTCAAATTTCTATCTTTATTGACTTTGAAGATTACTTAAATTTGTTTGATATTTGCCCAATGGATTGTGCTAGAGCTGTTCCTATGTAGAGTTTCAGTCTGTGGGAGATCATGTCTGTTTGATATTTTGATTCTTCTCCCATTGAAGTTCTTTGAAAGCCCTGCAACTAATATCAGGAGGAATAGGATCTAACGATAAATGAGGATGTTGGGGGATTTATTAAAAAATAACTTCAGCAGCACTTTGTCTTTGCCAGAGAAATAGACCTACCTCAGCTTGTGGTCTCCAGCTTTTTTGAGCTCATCACAGGTTTTCATATGCACATCCGAAAAACCTTCACTACATCATTCCTAAAAGATGTGTCCTTGAGCTTTTGTCTTTGCTCAGGCCCAGTCGACAACAAAACACCACGCAGCCGCTCGCTCATTCACTCCCCCATTGCAGAGCTGGGGGGGGTGGGGGTGGGGCGCAGAATATAGGAACAGGAATTGCTCAAGGAATCCACCTAAGGACTGGGAGGAGTCACTCACCCGTTATGGTTACAGGCAAAAGACTCGTTAGGGAAAGAAACATCACTTTAATTCAAATGCTAATAAGACAACACTTAACAGACAAGGTGGGGACAATGAAAAGCGCCACTACTCGCAAAAAACACCTTTCCCCCTCCCTTCCTCCCGGGCTCAGTTCTGCTCCCGATCTCTCTACCTCCTCCCCCAGCAGCGCAGGGGGCAGGGGATAGGGGTTACAGTCAGCTCGGGGTGAATGCTGCACGTTCCTCCCCTGCTCCCCGGGGCTCCCCTCTCACTGCAGACAGCCCTCCATGAACCTTCTCTGGCGTGAGCCCTCCCCACGGGCTGCAGCCGTTCCCACGCTGCTCTGGCGTGGGTCACCCCCGCGTGTTGCTGTCCTCCCAGTGCCGAACCACAACAGCGGTGTTGCAGTTACCTTAATAAAACAGTTTGAATCTTAGAATATTATTTTGATTTTAGTTTAAAAATATGATTTTGATTTAACATGAAGCTACAGTAGCTCTGAGAACATAAAGTACACTAAGGCCCTTAGGATTAAGCAACTAGTATGCTGTGTGCTTTGAACATTATAAGAATCGTCATGGACTCTGAATTAACGCAATGGGTACTGGTTATGGATCTTGACTTGAAACAGTAGGTACCAGAGGAAAACTGGTTTGGTTGGGAAGATCGGCCAAGGGAGAGGTGAACATTAACCAAAGATGGAGTGAGCATGCGCAGGGATGGAGTTCAATCAGCTGACACAGTGATGAAGACTATCGACGACCACCAGAGGACCCCTGTCCAGTATAACCTCACATGCTTTAGGGACATTTGCATATGATAATAATTCCCAGGAAATAACATGAATATGCTAATCATTGCCCTCCCCCCATCCTATTTAAATCAATCAGTAAAGATGACCAATGATTTCTGTAAAATAGCAATATAGGTAAGGTGAGGTAACTGAAAGCCAATCATTATAAAGGTCAACTTAAACGTTATGAATTTATTGATCTTATGTAACCATGACTCTGCTGAAAAAGTGTATAAATATGTTGTGCTTTGTACCTATCGATGAACACGTCTTTGGCGGAGTTATCCCCCAGTGTTCCCCAGCGCTGGAATAAAGAAGTGCCTGCTTATCTCCTTTGTTTAGATAAGTTCTATTCACGATTGCGACCGCTAACAGCGGGGGCCGCTTCTCCCCTCAGGGTCCTGGCCTCCTTTAAGCACAGACACCTGTCCTGGCATGGGCTTCTCCACAGGCTTCAGGTTGGCTCCTGCTTCACCACAGGCCTCCCTGGGTGGCAGGGGGCAGCCCTGACATTTCACCACTGGATACAGGGGTCTCTGCTCCGGTGCACCTCCCTCGCGTCCTTCTCCTTCCTCCCGCTGATCTGGGTGTCCATCCTTCTCACAAACACCAGCCCCCTCTCAGGTTCTCCTTAAATACATTATCGCAGAGGCGCAGTTGCTTGGTTCGGCTCTGGCCAGAGGCGGGTCTGACTTGGAGCCGGGGCGGGGAAGCTTTCAAGAAACTTATCACAGGGGGCACTGCTGTGGCCCCCTCCATCACTACCAAAAAGAAACCGTGCCACAGAAACCCAGCACAACTTTACTCATAAATTATGAAGCTGGAGAAGATAAGATTAGTAAACAAAATATGACAGGGGTGAATCAACAGCTAGAGAGGAGATTGTGGTGGACTGCGCTGAAGGAAACTACAGGCCTTCCATTCTGGTGAAATTCTTTAAGGACTTGACTTAGATCAATTTGTATTTAATGATTTTATTAATGTACATATAAAGCCATTGCAATGTGATAATGAATTACATAAGACATCACATTCAGAAAAATAATTCAATGTAGTAGGTGTAAGAATATCATATGGAAATAACTTGTTAACCTTGAGAACTGGAGATGCAGACAGATGAGAAAAAATAACATTATTCAGCAGAATGCAAAGCTGTGAAGTTTCCTTTACTTTCTGTAGCTGATTAGGATAGAAGCAGCAGGGGAAAAGAAAGAACTGGGTGTATGAACTGACTACAAGATGTTTTGGAAAATAAGATTGTGAAAAAGTCCAGTGTTCAATGCTCATATCTCTTGAAATGCTAGATTTTCTCAGCTAGAAGGAAACAAGCCAGAACGCATGACTTCTTTCTTCTCCAGCTGTGTCACTTGCAGAGGTAATTACCCCTATCCTGTTCCCAGCTGTTGATCACTTTCTCCTTCACATCGTAATGTGAGTGTCTTCTAACTTATTTTAGTCAAAGTGAGTCAGGTTGTCTTAAAGAGTTTCAAATGAAGATGAAAATGGGCTATCCCAGCTTATTTTACCAGAAATAAAAGAGAATAATCACTTAAACAGGTTTAAGTGAGAATAATCACTTATGGCTGGCATAATCTGAGCAAGTGATAGTCTATCAAGGTATTCCTGACAAAAAGCATAGCATAAAATGGAATAATAACCTCTGGTTACCAATAGTAACTTTTTATGGTTACCATAAAAATGGTAAACTTTGCACTGGATATGATTAGAGGTGGAAGATAAGGTGTAGCCATAGCTAACAAGTACAATGTAGTAAAACACAGTTGCCTTTGCATTTGAGGGTTACTTCTGAAAAACTGTGGAACATAGATAAAATTGCAAAAGACCCGAAGAAAAACAAATGTTGTGACAACCCATAAAAAAAAGAGAGAAGCCACCAAATTATAGAACTTCTAGCTTACTTTAAATTCCTGGAAAAAATTTTGACCAAATAATCAAACCTATTTCTAAGTACCTAGATGATAACAAGGAGACAACTAACAGGTGGCACTGATTAGTCAACTGTAAATCATGTCAACCTTGCTTAATTTCCTTCCATAACATAACCATAGGAACTATGAACAGGTGAAGAGTAGTAGATGTCATATCTTGACTTTTGTAGGGCATTTGAAATTGTCTCTGTGACATTCTCTTAAGCAAACTCTGGAATTGTAGTCCAGATGAAAACTACCAGGTAGGTGTTAGACAGCTTTGCTAACAGTACCTGCAGAGTTCTTAGCAATATTTCACTGTCAAAAAAGAAGGAAGGGTCAGATGGGAATATACAGAGTTCTGTCATGGGCCTAGTTCTGTTCAATGTTTTTATTAACAAATTGAGCTGAAATTGAATTGAAATGGAAAAAATGCTTATTAAATTTGCAGATGTCATGAAACTGAGAGACATCACAAGGATGGAGGCAGGAATAAAGTTCAAAACGATCTTGACAAATTGGAGAAATGGCCTAAAAATTGGATGAAATACAAGGTACAGCACTTAGACAGAAATAATCTGCCATATGAAACCAGTAAGAGAACAGCAGGCTCACAAACAGGTTTCAAAAGAGAGGTCTGGGAGTTACAGGGGAAAACAGGGTAAAAATTTAATGCCAATATTTATATGTTGCACTAGAGGAAGAATGTGTACTAGTTGGAGAGATTATAGCAGAAAATAAAGAGAATGATCAAGAGTACAGAAGAAATGATCTAAAGGAAAAAATGAAAGAAATGGAATTATTTATTTAAACTGCAGCAAAGATATAGAAGGAAAATGGTAACTGCCTTCAGGTATTTTAAGTAATATTGAAAAGAGAAACTTGTGAACAAGGACAGCAGGACAGACTGTGTCTTGAGATGCATCAAGAAAGACTGACTTAAACATAGAGGGAAAAAAATCTTATAACCAGTGGATTAAAACACAGGAATCTTTTGCCCAGGAAAGATGTGGAGTTCCACTCACATCTTAAGCATAGACCATCTGCCAGGAGTGGCACATATAGATGACCTTGCCTTAAGGAGGGTCTTGACATTCCCACTACATCTAATTTTTGTGTGATACTATGACTATATAACACAATTAAAAAATATTCTCAGAACTTTTAATTCATAAGAATGTTTCTTCATGAAAAGTTGAAGTCCTTCAGTAAAACCCAGTATGTGCTTTGATATATGGAAACACGTCATTACAGAAATAAGTGTAGACACAACAAATTTACGGAATTAATTTATTAATAGTATTATAATCTGAAACAACATATTGTCAATATGGAGGCCTAAATTAGTGAAATGCAGATGAAAGAGCTAACTTTAACTCAATAAAGTAGACAAGAACTTCTTCTGCAATCTTGGCAGATTGTCATGGGTCAAACTTAATGTCACTGTCTAAAGTTTTGGAAACAATAAGACGATAACGATTTTCATATACAACAAAGACTACTGAAAATGCTGGATGAAAAATCATTCAGCTTTGCCAAAAGGTTAAATATATCACGAAAACAGTTTTGCTTAGTGAAACTTTATTAACTTTCAAACCTTTATT
Organism: Tyto alba; assembly: GCF_018691265.1. Lineage (NCBI taxonomy): Eukaryota > Metazoa > Chordata > Aves > Strigiformes > Tytonidae > Tyto > Tyto alba. Next base: position 72,839,285 of record NW_024881282.1, on the reverse strand, counting down.
AATGTCAGACTTGATCTATTATTAGAGCCTCTTGTTAAGTAGTAATGATCTGATTAAATTTCAAAGATTTTTTTTTTTTTCCATTTATGATATAAATACCATTAACTGTCTGAAATTCCATGGATTTACAGCAAGGTAAGACCAAGAGGTACAAGAGACATGGCTCATGATGTGGGGAAAATGTCATGAAGAAGACAGCATATTATAAAATGGTGACAATAGTTTGAAATTTACACTATGACACTATTCTTCTCCTTAGCAACTATTGTTAATGTGAAATTGATTCTAAGTGTTGACAATACAGGGATATTTTTATTGTTGCTGAACAGTGCTTACACAGAGTCAAGGCCTTTTCTGCTCCTCACCCCACCCCACCAGTGAGTAGCCTGGGGATGCACAAGGAGTTGGGAGGGGTCACAGCTGGGACAGCTGACCAAAAGGATGTTCCATACCATATGTTGTCATGCTCAACACAAAGCTTGGCGAAGAAGAAGGAAGGGGTGGATATTTGGAATAATGGTGTTTGTCTTCCCAAGTCACCGTTACATGTGATGAAGCCCAGCTGACCTGGCGAGGGTTGAGCATCTCCCTGCCCATAGGAAGAGGTGAACAAATCCCTTGTTTTGCTTTGCTTGCATGTGTTGCCCATCATCCAGGTCATTAATGAAAATGTTGAACAGGTTCTGACCCACTATTAACCCCTGGGGTACACTGTTATTTACTCTCCTCCAAGTAAATTTTGTGCCACTGATCACTACCATCTGAGCCATTCAGACAGTTTTCAGTCTACCTCACTGAATTCCTATCCAGCCCATATTTATTGCCTTTTCTATAAGCTAGGGCGAAGCTATCAGAGAAGAGATATGTGCTGAAAGCCTCACAGAAGTCAAGGTTCACAATACTTCTCTCCCCTTGTCTACCAAGCCAGTCAGTTCATTGTAGAAGGTTGTCAGCTTGGTCAAACAGGACCTCACCTTGGTGAAGGCATGCTGACTGTTCCCGATCACTTCTTTGTCTTTCATGTGCCTGAAAGTTTTTCCCAGGTTTAGCTGCTCCATCACCTTCTTAGGGATCAAGGTGAGGCTGTCTGACTTCTAGTTCCCTAGGTCCTCCTTGTCCTTCTTGAAGATAGGAGGGATGTTTGCTTTCCTGTAATCCTCAAGCACCTCTCATCCCAATATAATCAAAAGTGTCCTCACAATGACATCAGTCAGCTCCCTCAACACTTGTGGGTGGTTCCCATCAGGGTCCATGGATTTGTGTTTAGCCAGTTTGCTTAAGTATTCCCTGACCTGATACTCTTCCATCAATGGTAAGTCTTCATTGCTCCTGACTTTTCCCCCTGATCTCAGGGATCTAGGATTTGTGGAGGCTGGTCTTTATAGTAAAAACTGAGGCAATTATTTACTGTTCATGTTGGTAATACTTAAGTTATAGTTGAGAGGATGGGGTTTTTTTCTGTGTTGTAAGAGAAGCATATTAATTTTGTTTATTTCAGCATTGTGAATACTAGCTCTGGATTTTATCTGAGAAGCTGACAATACCTGTAACAGACATCTGTTGCGGTAGACATCCAGACTGACTGTCCCAAAGGCATTCTGTTGTCTGAAATGTAGCCAGGAAAATGTTAAAATGTATCTTGATGAACAAGAAATTCCATGTTCTCTGGAACGTGAAATTATCATGTATTTGCCGTCTCCTTCAGAAAATTTGGATGGCTTTCCATTATGTTTGTATGTTTCAGTCCAATAATTCTGTGTTTTCTTTAACAGAGGGATTTTTAGCTTGTACTGAAAGGCAGCAAGATAATATTTATTTCTTGGTTCAGAAAGCCAGGCCAGTCCTGATGGAGATTAAAAACTGCTTCCCCCATTTAGAATTTTAAAGTTTTTTGCTCATGGCCTCTCCCAGCATCATTCCATCACTAAACAGTCATTCCTGTACTTGAAATCCTTCCACTTCCATGATCCACCCATAACGGTGAAAGAGCACTACAGCAGTAGACAAACAACTTGTTCCCTTTCAGAAGAGAGGCAATTCTGTGGTGGGTATAAATGGTTTTGTAGCCTTCTTGGGCTATCTCACATAGTTTTAGAGATCCATAAAGTAGACATCTACATCTGAGTCAGCTGATCACATTCACTTTGTAATTGATAGGGGGAAATAAATAGTTTACATACAACTCCTCTGGCCCATTTTACATACCCGCTTTAGGGTGAGACAGTAAAGGTACCTTCCTACCTCCAGCAACTATAAAGAAATCCATATGTGAAGAATCCAGTGTCTGTGAAAGAAACCTTTTCCAAATAGAGGTGACCCAGTCCTTCAAGTTACATCTCTAAGGCAACAGGGAAAAGTCTGTATCCTGGTGCTCACACACCAAGGACCAACTCCCCCATGTGCTCTGTGTTGCTCTATGAATTACTGGATGGATTATTACTCATGGTACTTAGTGAGAATGAAGGGCTATAATCCAGCATTCTTGAGATGACCCAGATTCTGACACTTTTATTTATTTAATTAATTAATTATTTTGCTCAAAGGCAGTCATTGCTAATGGCTAAATTGCAACATAGGTATTCTTGTGCCAACAATTTATTGCCGAATTTTGGTGGAAGTCCCAAACTGAAATGACTGAAAGCATACTATTTGGATATTTATTTTAGGGTAAAATTTTGGGGGAAAGGTTGAACTGCTGAGAAGTAGTCGGATTAACAAATGACTAAATATTTTTTTTATTATTTTTAATTTTTAATGTGTAATATCATGACTTGATATCCCACAACCAAAATATTTAGTTTTTATTTTTAAAATTGCTATTCAATATGGCTTAGAATTAGCTAAATAGTAAATTGCGTGTTTGTAACAGGGCAATCATTTTTTTGTTAATGAAGAAAAATAGTTTGACTTATGAGCCATGCTGCTTATCAGCTCTGAAAACCCCAAAGTCTCCTCATGTCTTACAGAATAAGAGGGAAAAAAGAACAGAACTCTGTTTATGCTTGACCAATATCAGACTTTTTTTTTTTGTTTCAAAATTAATGTTCTAATATTCAACTTAGTGAAATATTCTTTATATTTCTGACAAATAACGGATTTCTGGATTAAGAAGGTCTGAGATTCCTTTCTAAATTCTTTCTCCTCCTGACTTCTACCGTTTACTCAATCAGGTGCTCAGATATGATCACCTGGAAGTGTACACGTGTGGTCATCAAAGTTCAAGGCCAATCTATAAAGTTTTATTCCTTCTAGTAAGCACACAGTTGAAGTATGTTAACTCACAGAAAGATGGTTGCTACCGGCTTTCTGGGTAATGTTTCTAAGTGATGTAAATGAATTATGCTTCTCAATAAGAAGGACGAAATAGTATAGCAGATAAAGAATTGTTCTTTACTAAAATACTAGCAAAAACGTTAACAAAGAAAGGAAAAATATATTGGAAAGAAAAATGGACATTGACTTGCAACAGAGTACCTATTCTGTCATAGTCTCATGCAATTATGCATTTTCTTCTTATTTAACAATGATACTGTGATAGCATCTAGTTTTTGTACAGATGGGCTGTGCATTAAAAAACATACAGCTGCTTCTGTCATTAGTAAATAAGGAAAAATAATAATTTTTATGGACCTTTCCTTGTAAACAAACCATAGAGAATAATTTGTTTCTCACCAGCACTCCAGATATCGTAGCGTACCATACAATGGATATGATTCAGCTAGGGATATAAGTTGTTATGCATCTTTAATTTTATCTTTTATGGAAATGGAAAAAAACATTCAGTTCAGTGCCATATATTTCAGAGAAAATGTCTTCATTACACTTGAAAGATCATTCTAGGGGGCTTTTTTTAAGTTTTCACTTGAATAAAAATATTATATATTTCCCTTTTGTTCTTTTATTTTCAGATGCATTAATGAATTATGTTTCTAATCAACCATATGCACAGACACATTCCTGTACATTTACTTCTTTCATCATTTAGTGACTTGCTTTTATTGCTTTCTATGGCTTACAATGAAAATCTATATGCAGGTAAACTTAAATGGTTTGCAATGCTTTTATTGTAATACATGACTCCTTTTTTATTTTTAGTGTTGATTTAATGTATTTCTTACAGTTACTGAATTAATTTTTGTTGCTTTTACTACACATGGCTAGTTCACAATAAAACAAACATGGAATCCAGTAACTCTCTTAACATTGCCTTCAATTAATTTTATCATAACTGTGATTATCACCTGTATTTGATCATACGACACAATCTTTTTAAAATACATTGGATAAGAACGCAGAAATCTGTGTAATGTGAGTAAATGTGTTAATAAAAGGATAAAAACAATAAAAAAAAAAGCCAAACCTGAACCTCCCCCCAAAAAACCCATGAAACCTCAGCTCATTCTCAGACACCTTGTAGGAAACTGAAGATTGTAGAATTTGTGGGAGGTTAGTAAGGAACTTACTAGATCAAAGCTGAGGAAGTTCAGAAAATGAAGACCCCATCAACCAAATTTCCCCAGTGGCCATGTTGTCCATGCCTGTTGCAATGTATGTATCCATAATATTGTATATTTTTCAAATCACTACACAGTTGTCACAAATGCAGGCTTTGCAAAGAAAGTACAAGCTGCATTGTCAGTTGGGCTGCACACAGATAAATGGCAGGTGCAAGGTAAAAATAACTGCTTTAGTTAGAGGAAATTTGATTCAGTTCCCTGAAAAGATAGGCAACTTCTAATACTGTTTTTATTTATAATTTTTCATTTATTAAGGATGAAAGCAATATTCTAAATGCAGGATAAATCATAGTTACACCTTGTAACAAGGCCTAAATGTTAGATTGCAAATGTTCTGTGTCACAGCATAAATGAAACTATTTAGAATACATTGGCTGGTAAGTAATTACCCTTCTTTGCCTTGTATATGAAAATTTTGTTAAACATATTTTCAATACTAAGAAAAAATTATAATGAGTATTGCAAATAGATCAGGGTGTCTGAAAACAGAATAATCCTGTCAAGCTCATTGGGAATAAAATCCCCCTTTCTAATGCAAATTACAACTATAACATTGGAGAAATAAAATCATCCTATTTCTGCAGACACCACTCAGTCTCTAAAAACTCTCCTAGCATCTGAAACGAGTAGATTATTCCTCTAGAATATACAGAGAATTCATCTAGCTCAATATACTGGAATATCCTAGAATTATTGCCCAACATCTTGACAAGATAGACATGCACACACTGAGCTGCTAATGTCCCTAGTTGCCAGTGAGAAACTTGTTTAACTTTTACCAACAAAACTATTTCTTCAGTGTTTTCTTCTGTTCAGTACAAGTCTTTTTTGTTAACTTTACTATATAAGGACATTTCCACAATAACAGAAGTGATCACAATTTGTTTAAAAAATAACCTTATATCTTATCCAACAAACTGTCACTGTGGTGTCCAGGAAAAAAAGAAAAAAAGAGGTATAGCATTATGTGCCCTAGTCGCAGGGCACGGTGTTTCAAGTTCTCAGTGCCATTATGCTCAAACACACAAACAGGCTGTTTAATCACTTACTTTGTTTTTTTTTTAGTATTTAGTATTTATCTTCTCAAAAGACTGGTAATTGTCATTAAAGTCCATCCAAATACTATTTGTAATTAAATAATGGTACTATGCTCACACCTGTGGCCCCAGTAGACCTGATATATTCTGTTGCAGACAATGGAGAGAATAAGGAATCTCTGAAGGCACCTAGAAGCCACCATGGGAACCCAAGCCATATCTCATGTCTCTCTATTGTCTATATAGGGAATTGAGAGGAAGAACAAAGGAGTCCTTGTTCAGAATTTAGACTGCCTAATCTTCTGCTGCGGATAGATGTCTAATGGAGAAAAGTCATCTTTTTCCAGCACACAGTGATGTCAAAGTATCCTGGTGTTCTCCTCATCTTCAGGAAGCTTGGCCCCCCTAACCACACCAAAATTACAGAGTGTTTTGGGGGGTGGCAGAGAGAAGAGTCCAGCTGCCTCATGTTGGAGCAACCACAGGTCTCACCTGAACAGAATGAAATAGGCAACACTGGTTCAACCCCTGTCATATGGCACATGTGCATATTTATGGGAGAATATGATGGGAAAAGAAAGAGAGACAGTTCTAGGAGTGGAAATCAAAATGTGAGGTCTCATCCCCTTCCACTGAGATGCCCTTCTTTCTTTTTTTCTGGGACATTGCCCTAAGTAAAGTTTACGTTTTACTTTCCTTCTAGCATCTGCAACACTGAGAAAGCCCCCTAAATCACCATTAGTATGCTGGTGTGAAGATCACCTCCAGATCTCACCAGGCTAATCTGTTAATGTCCATACTATAAAAAAAAAAATAACAAGTAAGTTAGCATTAATGTAAGTTAGTTACCTAATTTGTGACTCTGATAGTAGGGTGGACATGAGTTTTGGGTCTTTATTTGTTTAAAGAACATTCAACATTAATTTACAGTTGACCATGGGACACTGCACTGGGTTACTGTTAGGTGGTCTTCTTTATTTTCCTGTGGTTGTTATTCAGTATTGTTTCTAGTGATTATGGTACATAAATCATTTATTTCCTTTTTGATTTAAATGTTGATGTCCAGATATACTCTGATAGTAATATGACATTTTGAATACTTATGAATTCTCAGTGAGATTATCTTTGTTCAGAAGGTCAATACAAGCTCTGTTATTCACACCATCCTATTCACCACTTTAAATATCTATCATGCCATATCCAAACAGTACATTAATGAATAACTCTTTACAGCTTCATTGATTAAGGAGTTCAATTTCCTCTTTGTTCTCTCGTTTCTGTCTTTACACACAAATTTGCTTTCAAAGAAGAGCCTCACATTTCCACGTAGCTCAAGAAATGGAATATACAATATGTATTATTTTTGCTGATTTAGCAGCATTTCTAGAATCTGTATTTCTTTGTATAATTTTTCTTTTTTTCTCTCATGCTGTTGTGGCTATGCAACTGTACTCACTATTTTACTGTTATTTTTAGAGTGTCTCAGGCTTAGTCTGTCATAAAAGGGATTTACCTCTACTACCCTTTCTAAAATAGAGAAGATCTCTAAACTTAAATGCAGTTATATATATGTAAAAATATATATATAATGTAAACATATATATAAGGCTTACATTGATGGACAATACTGTACTGTAGTGCAAGTTTTTGCAACATAGTTGTGATAACAAAAAATAATTTCCAAAGTTATCATAGAGACTGCAACAGAACTTTCTAATACAAAACTGCTTTTGGATTGAAATGTATATAGTGTTTTAGGCACACCGATCAAATTAGTGTCTCCATCATCTGCTTGTTTTATTCTGACTTTCAACAAGTGTTCTACAATGGGTTTTTTTCTTTGTTTTTGAATGACAACAATACTATTATTAATAACATCATACTGTTCAAAAGGTTAAACACCCCACTCTACATCTTGCTAATACCTTTTGTTCTGTTGGTGTCATTCTAGGGTCATTCTGTTGGCTTCATTTGCTCTGAAAAACTGTTGGACCAGACTGTTCTTTCATGTATGTTGAACTAAATATGAATAATTTTAGATGTATGTGTATGTGTATATGCAAAGAATCACAGCAAAATCTAGCATTGTCACACAAGTACTTTCATTACAAATATTACATTATTAGATTAAAAGGACCTTTTGCCTCTTTTCTTTTTTAGAGAGAGATGGTGATATGATCCAAAATAATTTTAAAACATCTGAAAGTGTTTTCAAGAGCAAGAAAGTGGAACTGATGGAGAGAATAAAGTACTGTCATCAAATGAGTTTAGCTCAAAGATTGATAGCAGTAGAAAGATTAAGAAGAGACTGAATTGTGATAAATGAATACCTATAAAATATTAAAAAATAAACCATCTCAGTCTTTCCTCAGGACTCTTAAGTATATAAAAAACCCCAACATAACATAGCATAGCATAGCATAACATAACATAACATAACATAACATAACATAACATAACATAACATAACATAACATAACATAACATAACATAACATAACATAACATAACATAACATAACATAACGTAACATAACATAACATAACAAACATAACATAACATAACAACATAACATAACATATGGCTGAAAACTGAAAAAAAGCTGCCATTAGAAATTATTGGTGATAGCAGCTAAAAATTAGGGCATTTTCTTTAAAATAATGGTGAAATCTTTAGCACTTGAAATCAAACCTGAATTATTTTCTGGAAGATATTATCTAGCTCAACCAGAAGTCATGTACTTGATTTGGGAATCACTTGGTAAAAATAATGACCTGTGTTATGCAGGGAGTCAGATAAAATGATTAAAATGGTCCTTTCCAGTCTTGAAATCTATGAAACTGAAACTTTCATGGACAATTTCATTGTGATTTGAACGCACTCAGCATACAGGCATATGAAGGTATATTAAAATAATGAAAAAATGTCAATGTGGCTCCCTAGAAGGTAAAGCAGATGATCAAAATTCTCCCTTTTGGACTTAAGTGATACACTAGTGAAATTCAGAGGATGGTTAATTTCTAAGGCTGCATAAGTAGGAATAAATCTTGATTTTTCACTGCAGAGACTACATAGAGTCCTGTTGCTTCAGTTAAAAACATTACAAGCTGTAGACCTCCAGTGAAGGTGATTTTAAAAAATTTATTAGTTTTTCTTGTCAATTCTTACTGTTGCCATGCAATGACAAGGCTAATAAACATTTCTGATTGCTTTCAGTGCTCTTCTCTGTACATTTCTCCTCATTACATCCTGTAAATGATAAAAGTTTAGATTTTAATGAGTTAGATTTTAAGACTATAATTGGTGACTTTGGAGATGCTCACTTTGGAGATGAGGTAATGTATTTTTAATGTTTTCACTCCACAATTTCTGCTCTATCCTTTCAATTTTAACTCCATTTAAAGTAATTTTTCTAAGTGCAATTCCTTATTTTTACTAATTACCAAAACCAAAACACTACAGAAGAAACAAACTTGCAGGGGATGCATACATGCAGCATTTCTAATAAGGACATATATAATACAAATCTGTAATTTTTTTAATTTAACTCAAAATATGATTTGCTGCTACTCTGGACCAATGCAAAACCGCTGCAGCATTGAGGCTTCACAATGACCACTGTCAGATACCAGCCAGAGATGACTTTTTAAACTGCCCGCTTGCAGTGAATACCTTTGTGTAAAGTGTTGTGGTAGTGAGACCAAGGCAGTGTGAAAGTCCAGTCCTCAAATCATGGTATCTCTGTGCTTTATGGACATTTATTTTGATCCTGTCTCCTATGCATCTTAGCTTCCAACCTCCTGTTTAGTTCTGGACATGACTGAATATTTTCACATTAGTATTATTTAAGGTTCATTTGGGTCATTGGTCTTGTCCTTCTTGTAGTGAGCTACACAGTTATAACAATTAAAAAAAAAACACAATAGCAATCTTTACTGATACTTAGTGCACAGGATTTCATCATTAGTTCTAAGTGAGAATGGGAGAATCCCTTCTATTTTATTCTTGTAATCATTTGTGGAAATAAAAAATTACTTGGGTAATAAATTTCATCAATGACCCAATTAACAAGAACTTCACTTGCAAAAACCTCAGCTGTAAAACTTTACCCTTGGAAAATTCATCAGGTTCTCAAAAAAAGTGGAAAGTTTGACAAGAGGGAATGTTATCTTTTCCAACATCCTGTATCTATACTTTAAGTGAAAGCTGAAATTTAATTTTATAGTTTAGTGGAACCTCTATCACAAAATGGCCTTAAAGTCTCCAAATATGTCATTGCCTGTTGCATTATTCTTTAAACTGTAAGACATTTGAGCCAGTGACTTTTTAATTTTTAAATGTTATATTTTGTCAAAAGCCCTGCTTGTATTCAGGTAGTGTTAATAAATTATCATTTCACAAATCTCTTCTAATACCATGCATTTATTTATGCTTCTGACTAGAAATGAATGTAGTATTAATGAGAAAGTGTTAAAATGGAAAATCAGGCTGGTTTAAATGTGAAGGCAACCAAGCTTAATACTTCTGCATGATGCATGTATACTGCATGTATTTCCTAAAGGTGATTATATATTCACAGCACAGCCTTTGAATGTTGCCTAGAGTTTGAAAATTTGAGAACTGTTAAGCCTCACCTACAGTTCACCTTCTCTTGCTGATTCCTATTACAGTAAATGGCATTTTCACACATCTCAGTAATTTTCAAAGGTCATTTTATTGGCTCAAAATACATGCATTACAGAAATACATTATGTAATCCATTTACATTTGTTCTGTAGTTAATAACAGTCCCAGCTACTTACACTTTACTAAAATGCATATGTATGGCATAGCAAATGATTAGGCCAAGATCTTCAATTAAGCATGTATAAAATATGGCTTATTGCCAAAGTCTATTAGGATTTTTTGAGACAGCTTGTTGAATGGTGACAGAGAGATGAAAAATGTGGCAGCTACAATAATGAGAACAAAAAATAAATTAGTTTTAATACCTATTGTTTTCTCTTATATAGGTACAATATCATGAAATGCTCTGCAATTTCCAGCTAGTGGTTCACAGCAGAATTATTCCTTTCATTAAAGCATTCCACTTTAAGGTTTTTGGCTTAATAAATACTAAAATAGACAATTAAAATAATTTTAAGGAAAAGTATATATATATATATGCATAATAGGAAACTAAAGATGTTTTTCAGAAGGACACATATTTAAACCTTTAATAAAATGGCAAAAACAATGAGAATGAAAAACCAATGGCTAACATTTTTCTTCTTTGTTTTGCAAATTTTTCCCTATTAGAAGGCCTGGCTTTTCATTTTCCAAGTGGCTTTTACATTCATTGTCTATTATTAGAAAAACACTAGGTACTTGATGTCAATTGTCATTTACTAATGTAGTACAATATTAGTGGGTAAAATCTCCATGGCTTATAGTAAACTAAAGCTATGGGAAGAACACTAAATTCTTTTTCTTTCTGCAGGACAGTGAAGATTGTCCTTTGTGTAAATATTCCTTAAGAGTCAGGTTTTACTTAAAGAGTTCATTTTTTGATTCATGAAAGCTCTTAAGCAGAGATTTAATTTAATTTATTTTTTGCATTAGTCTGTTGTTGTCTAGAGGTAGATATAAGCATATGCTTAAATGCTGTAATGTGCTGGAATCCTACTTGGTTTTCATGCTGCTAAGTGGAAGAAATCACATGAGATTTGTGGATGTATCTGACATGCTAAAATTGCAATAGACATTTTTTAATGGGAAGTTGAGCTGGAATATTGTTTTCTTTGCTTCAAGATGCTTTTCAAACTCTTGGAGGATTGCTTGGTGCTGGCATTCTTTATTTATATTGTACTTCTAGCGGCTACCAAAGACACTTTGACTCCTTTTGTCTCTTTTCCTTGAACAGGTTTTTTATGCTATTGGAATAGAAAATGCAAAATAAGGCAGAGATTTTAGTAGGTTCTGGCTGGGCTCTGTGCTTTGTTCGTTTTCATTCTATCTTAAAAAAAAAAAAAAAAATAGAAAAGAAAAAAAAGGGAAATAAAAAAGAAACAGAATCAAACAGACCCGCACAAAGACAGACACTTCTTAATGTATAATAGCTGCATATTTTTTTAAGTGCCTACTGGGAAAGTTCAGAAACTAGCAATGTAACAAGTCCAGCTTGGACTCATTCATGTTTAATGGAACTAACTTCAGAAGGGTCGATGAAGCGTTTATGTAAACCCCTCAGGCAGCTCATAATTGGCTATGTTAAATGAATCTGAATATATTTTGAACAGACAATAAATACTCAATGCCTTGAAAAAATCTGGCTGAATTTGTGAAAAATCACAAGGGTATTTCTAGAAGTTTGTGTTGCTGTAGTAGGTTTACTATAAAACCTTAGCATAATTATAGTGAAAATCACTGCTATGAACAGTGGAACTCATTTAGCTGAGCTACAAGCTGTGTAGAAGTGATCTGAGACCGATAAAACAAGTTATAGGCATTGGCTATATGTTGCTTCCTGAACTGTTTAAATGTTTTTATTTAGAAAATAGTATTAAAATATCAATAATCAAGGGAAGAGGGACCAGAATCTAAGATTTCTCCCTGATGAGTACCTAATCAGTAGATTAAATTCATGTTTCTTGCTCTTTGCTCTTGAGTGCCCAATCAGTATGCTAAATCATGCTTCCCTTTACATCTACATTTCTTACACTCCTGACAACCTAAATGGGCAACTTCAACAGGAGGAGAAAAAGCATGTCTGCCAAAGCCTACAGCCTGGTGGCTACAGCTCCTGCCCAAGATATAACCGCCAAGGCAAAGTATGCTAAAATCATTAGGCTACAAAACGTTTTTAGTCCTCATCTCTTAAAAAATGAAAGGCCTTGCCCATCAGGCTGCTGATCCACAGAACAAGGCTCTCATATCTGCAGCTTGAGGAGAAAGAATCACGCAGTTTATGTTTTATCTTAACTAACTTCTGAAGAATTTAAGTTCAGATGATTGCATCTAAGTGCATTTTCTCAATGTACTTTGCAGGCCCTGAGGGGAAAAAAGGCACCTTTAGAGCGACTCATCTGCTTTAGACACCAGCTGCAGAATGAGGTGAGTCACACCCATTAGTGCCAATTTAACTTATTTAATTGCAAAAGCAACTTCTTCAACTAACTCAGATATAGATATCTACACTGCAGATTTCACTGATGTCTAGCTACTGTAATGAGGTGCCTTAAAAGTCTAAACTCCAGGAGGTATTGAAGAGTTAAACCTGCAAACTTTCTGCCTGCCTTTCCAGAGTGCCTAGGTTATTATTGACAATGAAGGGACCCTAAATGCCAAGTTTGTGTGCTGTGGCACACCTATGGGAGCTGGGATCCAGAACTTGGTACTGTAAGAAGATAATCTGACTCATTCCTCATGTTGTGCTTTCATTGGCTGATCAGAAAAGTAAGCAGAGACAAAAAGTGTGGAGTTAGTGACTTGAACAAGTTTAGTTAATGTGTAACTGAAGGCAAAACTGAATCATGAATCTGCTAAATATTTTATGTGGACACAACTTGAAAACCAGTTTTTCCCTATCAGCTGCCACAGGTCTGCAGAATTCTGCCTGTGGCTGCAAAGAATATTCCCTGAAATCCTGGAAGAGAGGGGAGACAGCGTTTCCAAACTATCATGGAATTGCACATAAATGAAGACTGGCAAGATTAGACCAGCACTTTGCAAGGTTGTCTACTTAATGTGAGTTAAAGGTGTTTTAGAAGTTCCATACAGTATTGCAGCTTTTGCTGTGATGGGCATCTAAAGAATAGTAGTACCATGATGTAACTACAATTTAATGGAAAAGTTTATAGGTAGGCATTGCAGTTTTAATGATGTAGAATAAACTGAACCCTCAATAACCAACTGCTTCTGTTCTAAAGAAAAGATAAACCTTTACATTTTAATGTATATTTGATGAAAGATGATTATGCTTGCCTGTAAATTATGAACAGTATCAGCTGTTTGTTGCAAGAACTCCTTATTTTGAGTTCTGCCTTCCTACGTTTGGTTCTTGCTTTTCTGGCTATGAGGATATCATCAGTTTGACAATGCAGTGGGGAACCACAAGGAAAATTTTAATATTTAAAATGTTTGCGTAGTTAGGATATTTTAAACTTCACAATACTGTGAAGCACCAGGAGTAAAAAAAATGTATTTTGGTAAACTGTGAACATGTAATTAACAATGTATTTATTATAATGATCTAATCTAACTATGACAATCAACCAAGCATGTTCTATTTTCTTTCATTTTCCGTATCTTTGACATCTGTGCCTTTGATTGTGACGATTCCCTCAATTTAAGAGTTAGGTTGTGATTCAGCAAATCAACACAATCATTCTACAAATATATTAGAGTTTTCCACACAGCAGGCAAAATTAAGGAAAAGCTGATTAGAAGTAATTCTCAAAATGTTTAAGGTTGTGTTACCTGCTGTACAGTCCTGTTCATGTACTAAGCAGTAATTGTTATCCTGCATTTAGGACAGAAAAGAAAAAATAAACTCCTGCTTATGCAATTTATTAAGTCATTTGAGCTGCTGCACAACAGTTATTCTCTGATTAATGTAACTGCTGAAGCAGGGTTGATATAGATCATTATGAACTTCATGCATTAAATAATTACCCAGATTTTCAGCGTGAATCAAATCTTAAAATGATTTGTGAATAAAAATATTTCAAGAGAAATAGGACAAGCTTAGATCATGCCTTGAGCCTGCTTCTGCTTAAGAGTTCTGTCACTGACATTAAGAGGTGTTAAGGGATGGTTCAAATTCACCATCCATTTCTGCAAGGCTCCTCTTGACCTTGCTGGACTGCCAGGCCTGGGCCCAATGACAGGACTTTCACATGTAATAACTAGCTGCCCTTTCTGCTCAGTTCAGTGAGAGACCCCTTAAGATCATTTATATTTTTGCTTTATATGCTATCCTCCATAACTTCAGGCTGGTCCCAGTAAGAGTTTTAGGCGCTAAAGGAGCTCTTACACAGAAATGAGTTAAACTCAGTACTCTATTTCAAAAAAATTTAATCTCAGCTACCTTCCAAAGGCAGCGTTGGCTAAAGTGCTATGTGCTAATCTTTTTTTTTTTTTTTTTTTTTTTTTTTTTTTAACATTAGTTCCATAGGCGTCTAACAACCTGCCTTCAGTTTTTCACAGAAATGTGCCAATCTTAACGGTGCTGAACAGCTCAGTATCAGTCACTGTGGGGATTCAGGATTTGTGAGTTCATCCACCTTTATTACCTGAAAGGTTCAATTCAGTTGGTTTTCTCAGATCAGATTGCTGCTGCTGCCTTCCTTCTAAATGTAGACCGAAGAGCTGCCAGCTCACTTTTAGAAGTAACTTAGTAATTAAAGCACAAGCCAGGAAAAAAAAGGCCTTGAATTTAAATTCTGCCTCTGCCTGGAGTGATTAAAACCCATAATATTGACCTCCAAGCATATACCATTTTCTCATTACACAACTTCAAGATTAGAGTACTTTGTTACTCACCCCTTCTTTGAAGCCTGTCCATATTCAAAGGGGAATCAAAGTACTAATAGAACCAGAGAGTCTGTAAGAGCGAGAGTCTTTGGCTTAGTGATTAGGACACAGACTGGATAACAGAGAATCAAAAATGACTGGTATGCATTTATTTCAGACCTCCCTTGGATAGAGCACATACAAAAGTGTGCTTTACATCATCCTGTTTAATTCTCCTGCTTCCCTTGGTACCCCAGTGAATCCTGAGGTGCTCTGTGTATCTTGGACAAGTTATAGCAGAAGGAATGGAGACTCCAGATTAATGGAGCATCGGAGGAATAATGTGGAGAAAGGGCATTGAATACATTTCCTTCATAGATTAACTGGCCTAACAGATGAAGCACTAAATGTGACATAGCCTGGCTTTTAGGAAATTTTGCAACACAGTTTCAGGTGACAATTTCATAAACGTGCAAGTATGTTCTGCATGAACACATCATCACATGAACACACATGTTGGTGGAAAACACTGCTTCTAGAGGAAGTGTCACTTAATTACTGTCCACCCCAAAGACATTTCAAGTGAAACCTTGCAGGAGTCTATTCTGGATCTGAATCTATTTGATATTTTCATTAATGGAACAGGTGATGGAGTAAAGAACATAATGTATTTTACTGATAAGTCAAACCTAGAACAGTTATTTTTGGGGAGAGGGATGAGAATTCAAAATAGTCTTGATAAACTGAAGGGACGATTTGAAAGAAACAGGCTGAGATTCCAGACAAAGAGTTGAAATATTATGTATTAAGAAAAGTTGACTTAGAATATGTAGACAAACTGACTAAGCAACAGTATTGGAAAAGTGGATCTGGTTGTTTCAGTCTGACCCAAAAATGTGATGTTCTTGTAAAAATAAAAGGGAACATTCAAGAATTTCTTCGCAAGAGTATTCAAGATACATATGGTTCTGGATTGATAAAGGTTTATACCAGTCTTATGCGAAAGATATAGATAATTTGGAAAGACTCTAGAAGATAACAAGAATTATAAGAAATTTCAAGCTGAGTTGAAAGAATTGGTTTGTTCTTCCTTAAAATGGTAGTCTGAGGAGAGATGTTACCTCTTCCATGTGAAAGAGGTGTTATAAAATGTGTACTGGAAAAGAACAGCATGTATTTCTGTAAAAATTATTTAGGCTAAATATTGAGACAAGTTTTAAAGTATGGAACCGAATATGAAAAAATTATAGAATGCCCTTCACTGGAAGTGAATAAAACCAAACCAGATAAGAGGTTTATTGTGGCCAGTGGACATACACACACCTGCACCAGAACAGAAATCTAGTTTGCACCTACATGTACATTGTTATACTGTTAGATGATAAATAAATTCTTGCTAGTTAGGGGATTTAAATTTGTAATTTAAATAATTTAATGAGGGCTTATATACTGAATGCTTACAACTTTCTACTGTAAAAAGGTTGTTTTGGTGAGGGTAGAATGATATCCTTATCACTAGAATGTGAGAACAGGGTAAAGGATGAGTTCTATTAGCACTACTGAGTATTTTGCAGAAATGTAGGCAGAAAAAATTCAGACTTTAGTAGTTTATTTAGCATAAGGACACTACTGATGTACAGTTTGTGGTACTGATTTTTAAGCAGAATAGGCTCTGGCTATTGGGGAGAAGCATAAGATACAGTAATCATTTTGGCTGGAACTTTTGGACTGGATACTAGCATTATTTTGGCATCATCTATTTTGGTTAACAGTCCATAACATTAAATTGCAATAAGAACAGAATCATGGTGAAGGTGCTGTAGAACTGATGTATATTTAAATGACTGTTTTGTATATCCAGAAAGGAAAGAGATTCATTAAAGCATTAATCAATATTATTTGAAAATTGCTGCAAGATGAAAGTATAAATCAGAAGAAACAGTAGTTCAATGAGTATATTAGAAGGGCAATACCTCAGAGCATGGTATATATTGAGGCCAGACTGTCTTCTTAATTAGGCCAAGTAGGCAAGGTCTGATCATGGAACTAGACAACAAGCTGCTGACAGATTTTGCTCAGTGAAAGTGCTTAATTTTAATATTACCCATAGAAAGACATAGTGCATTTGTCAGATTCTGATGAAGTAAACATTGACCTTCCTGCAATAATTTAAGAGTTGAAATTGGAAAGAATAAAACCCAGCCAATGTCAGGCATGTTGAAGAGGCCTTATCTAATCTAACAATCAACACAGGCCCAGCATTTCAGGGAAAAATCCCAGGTTTCTGTTTATGGTCCTTGCTGCAGGGAAAAAATACTCTGCTTATTTATTTTAAAACAAAATAAGATCAAAGTGCTTTATTGATTTATAAACGGCACAAAAGTAACTGGCAATCAGTGAACTACAGATTCAGGATCAGTATCGGTAACATAACAGATAGACCCAAAATATGGATCACAAATATTAACAAACACGTACAAACTTTTGAATGTGCTTTTATAACTAACCCCGAGTGGTTCTAGTACACGTCCATCTATGGGTGCCCCGGGGGAGGCAACGCTGTGTGGCCTGAGCAGAGCGGGCAGCACCCACCTGCCCTGCTCCCACCATGCGCCCCCAGGGTCTTCTCCCGACCGCTGTCACAGAGCTTCATGTTTCTCCTATATTGGTTCTCAAGGTGACCCTTTCTTTCTTGGGAGTCTCCTGGTAACTGCTTGATCCAGTTGATAATTATCATCATCTTCCTTTTTTTTTTATCGATTTAGGGCAAATACCATCCAGAATATTCTGGGTGTCTCATTCCAGCATTCCTATACAAGTTAATATATAATGTTAATACATTAACAACTGTTGCTGTCCAGGACATTTTGGTAAGGGTGGTCTGTGGGAGCACCCCACAGCCCTGGTCTGTGCTCATCACAGATAGAAAGCATCACCAAGAACTGGCTTGGTAGCAATACAGTATATGCACTGCTGGGACTAGTTCCTTAGCCAGGCAGTAAGTTTTAAAGAGCAATAAGCCCTTCTGAGTCATAGCTGCTAGGGCTGGATAAAATCTAATAAATTTTCTAGGCTGTTCCTCTGCTAGCACTGAAACATTCCCCAGTGTACACTGTGTTGTATTTTCTAAGACTTTGTCCAGTATAGCTTTACATGCATCATGCAGTGTGCCTTCTTGCCCATATTTTGTTTAGTTTTTATATCTGGTCTGTATTCAGGTACAAATGTGAAATGAAGACAACTGCTGTTTTCTGAAAATTCCTGGTAATTCTCGGGTGTCCCTTTGGCATGAATACAAAACATAATCCAATAGTAAAAAAAAATTCCATGAATAATGTTTTGTCTAATGTGCAACCCTGGTATGAGATGAAAGAAAATGCCTGCTGGCAATAAACTGTTAGTACAGGGACAGCATCTGAACGAACTTAAGGAGAACACCTGTAACAGCTACCTATTTCCCTGGTACGATACATACAAAACCAATTCTAGTACTAATGTTTAGAATTACCTACCTGAAAGAAGCTGAGGGACAAATACAGAAATAAAATAAAATAGCAGTTGACAAGTAGAAATAAAAACATTGAAGAAATTATGCTTATGATTGCATGTGCAGCTCTTCTAACTGCATGTAAAATGTGGATGGGTGCCCAGACAGAACCTCACTGTGTACTCTGAGGCTCCTTCAGGAGCTGCTTTGCCTTTCAACAAAGAGACTGGGGTTTTGTTCCTCATTGGCACCTGCTCCATCATGAAATATTCCAAACTTGACCTAGGATAGCTGCAAATCAGAAAAACCTGCTCCAACTGAAGCTAGTAGATCAGCTTTGGATTTCAAAGGAAGCAGGGTAAGTTCAAGAAAAGTTGAAAGACTTGAGTGTATACAATTTTGCCATAATATCTGCTGATCTATGATGAGATTTGATGCCACTTGAGCTTTAGGATATATTACAGAGGGCAAACCATTAGAAATGAAAAGTCCTACAAATAACCATTTTTTTTTTTTTTTTCTGGAAAGTAAATGTTTATCCTATCATGTTTTTTTTTATTCATGAGGAGAGATTTTGGTTCCTTTCTCTATTAAAAAATCAGCAGGGAGTCACTACAACTTCTGAACTGATTCAGACATAAATGCTGTATTTCTGTGAGGAAAGGAATATTCTCTAAGTATTTGCCTCAAGATTATGTTACTAAAAAGTGAAATAAAATGACAAGCCAGTGTAATTCTTCATCTATCTTTTTCTGTTTTCTTTCTTCTTTTTTCTTTTTTATTTCCTTTTTTTTCTCTTTTCTATTTTCTCTCTTTTATCTTTTCTCTCTTTTCTCTTTTCTTTTATATTTTCTCTTTTTTTCGTTTTTCCTTTTTCTTTAAGGAAAAAGGATTGAAGAAAGCAAACAGTTTGATTTTAAAAACTGCTGCTTGCTGCTTTTCTAATGTCTTAGGCATAGTCCACTTCATATAGAAAAAAACCCAACCCAAATTCCAAATGAAGCATACTCAAATGCCCCCTCTCCCTCAAGCCCCAAAACCCCTCACCAAACCCCAGAAAAAGGAACAAAGGATGCAGACAATACTGCAGTGAATTTTTTCTTGGTCTTTATCAATTGACAAAACCAAAGTATAGTAGAACTAAAAGTGGAACTGTCCCCTTGGACACATACCGTGATCTCTTGAATATTTTGCACTTTTCCAGCATTCAGAATTTCAGGTGACACGAGTAGAATAAATCAAGTCTCTACACCAGGGATTCAAAGTGAAAACTAAGGAGGATGATTTTCCACCTTATGTAAATTCCCCAGCTGCTTAGAAATTCAGAAGATTCTACTTTTCAACACCAAACTTCCTATACTGATTTTTATCACATTTGGGAGAATAAAATGGGAGTAAAGTTAAGTCCAATAAATCTGAACTGAAAATAACATGAAATGTTCTGCGACAGGAATGATACTGAAAATAAGTTTAAGTAAGCAAAACTGGAAACTAGAATTAGAGCATAAATAATGATAATGTTGTAGTGTAAACACAAAGAAAATCAGTAAACATGAAAAATACAATCCTTACTTATTATTTATGTAAAGATTTTATGTTTGATACCAGTAGGCTTCCTTCTGTCTTTCTCCGTGCAGAAAAGCAATGCAGTTCTGCAGTCTGAGAGTGTAGGAGCAGCTGTGCAGGGTCAGACCTCAGGTTTGTCTAGCCCGATAGATAGTCTGTGGCAGTAGTGACCAGAAAAAATTTATAGAAAGATTAAGAGAAAATGGAAAATATTATAAAGCAATTTTTCTTTTATATCCTATCAGTTTCTGACTATCACGAGGATTAAGAACTTCTGAGTTGCAGGTTAGGCACAAAACTCATTTTTAATAGCTGCTGATGGACTTTTCCCCATATACGAAACTAATCCCTTTTTCAATTCATCCAAACATTGTATGACATTCTTTTGTCTGAGATGAGCCTGTTGTCAAATAATTTCACTAGTTATGGCCAGGTTTCTGTGGCATGGGAAGTAGTAAATAATCATACCACATTCTTCTTTCTTACCCACACATGAGACAGTGATGTCCTGCCTCACTTGTCTCTTTTACAGTATGGAAATATTGGACTCTTCTTTAATCATTTATGGAATATGGACTCTTCTTTAATCCATTAAGACATGTTGGTATCTCTAAAATTGTATCTCCTGGTCATTTTTGGATGAGGTGACTTATTGTATTTACTTTGAACTTTTTAATTTTTTGTGGTAAAAATTGAGCAAACTAAATTACATCCTACAGCACATGCACAATATATTTATGCAACTGACATGATAAATAGTTTCTGGTTTGTTTTTAGTGATTTTAGTAATACTATCTATATTTGCCTTGTCTTTTGACAGTTACCAAGTGTTGAGTAATTTCCAACAAAATGAGGAACAAAGGTGTGTTAATTTCTATAATTTATTCTTGTTGAGATTTTGTTTGGTTCACCTGAAAAAAACAACAAATGAGTGCAGTGTCAGATACAATTACAAATCTGGAACTGAGATCTGAAAGCATGATTTCACTGTAGGATCCACTAGAAAAACCTTATCAAAATCGCCAAAAGTAATTGGTAATATTTCTATGACAATAAATAATCTTGACAATATTGCTGTGTATGTTTTCATGTATATTCATTAGAATATTTTATTTCTGTACTTAATTTCCTATCAATAATTATTTGTTTTTGCTGAGTATTTAGCAGTTCTAATGTGCATACTATAATCATATAACTCAAAACTATAGCAGCAACAATCAAGGAAAGAAGGTGTATTCTCTCTTATATTGTCACAGCAAAATTCATATAAAATCTTTACCAGGAAAGTATTATTTCTTTCCTCTTAAAGATATTTTTGAGGATTTATCATGAGCTGTCAGTCAGTAGGTCTTCAGCCTTAAGTAATTTGTTTACAGAGTAAATCTTAGTTCTGAGGGATGATTTCTGGAAACATGAGAGGACTTGTCTATATCTTTCAAACTTAAGACTCTGTGCTTATATGGACACATTTCTCTTTTCTCTGCATTGATTTAAGGAAAAGCAACAGAAGACTAATGCTTTTCAATTATATTCTGTCTAAGTGGTGTTTGGATAATATAGGACTCCATAACTTCATTCTAGTCCATGATAATCTAGTCCTCTGAACTGAAGTTAGTGTGAGTTTGCCACTGATTTTTGTGCTTAGGAGAAGAGAAGCATTATTGCTTCTTACATATAATTTTGTTTTGGGGAGTAGAATCTTGGACAAAAATAGTATGTAGAATTTATGAGAACTTTTGGATTAATTTAAATTATAGTAAAACTTCCAATGGATTACCTTTTAGGTCTTAGTTCTTAGAAATGATATTTATCAATTAACATGATTTTATGGGCAGAAAGGATTAGGGATGAAGGAAGCTAAACCAGGAGTACACAACTGACATAATTTTGTTGTCAATATTGTTTCATAGAGAAAGTACAAGAATGTCATTGAATGTGTATGATTACAAATGAGAGACACAAATGAAACACAAATGAATTATGATGTATTAATGGAAGGAAATGCTTTCTGCTCTTTTTATTTTCAAATTTCCATATGTAGATATTTTAATATTACAGGGGTGTGTTTTTTTTTTGTTTGTTTGTTTGTTTGTTTGTTTGCTTGTTTGCTTTGTTTTGTTTGTTTGTTTGTTTTGTTGGTTTTTTTTTTTTTTTACAGTCAGTCTAACCGCAGTGGGTTAAAAGGAGATTTTGGTTTTCATAACATTATTTCTGACAAGACTTCTATGTTACAGTTGTAAAATAATCAAGGAAAAATACATTGAAAAAATTCAGAGGGAGGATTATACCTCTTATGAAATGAGAAGAGTCATTAGTTTGAGAATTTATAATGACTCAGATACAATTTTCCTCTTCTATAGGGGACTGGACCCCAGCATAGTCCTTTCTCAAAGAACACAGGGGTGCTCAATGAATGAAGGAACTAAGAAATTATGACAAGAGTATGTTATATCTTTAAAGGCAGATGAAAACTGTTTCTGAGTTTAGGTATGAACTGGAGAAGAAGTTTATCCATTTCCAATCTGCAGGACATTTTATGAAGTAAAAAAGTTTAAATACCCCAATGAGGATAGTGTCAAGATCAAAAGCCAGGGAGATGTCAAACAGACACTTTCCAAAAGACAAGGTGTATCATCTTTTAAGACAAAATTAGAATGAATGAAGTTTTAAAGGACTATGAAACAGGATTAAGCTATATTATTAAACTTTGGTCATTTATTCAATAAGATGAAAAATAACATTTCCCTCTTTTAGTCCAGGAATTCCCAGTTTCACTTGTAAGCATATATCAGCTGTCTGTGCCCTCCTTGATCACTCTTTTGGAGTCGCTGATGCAGAATGCTTACCTAATTTTGGAAGTGAGGGGTGACATCCATGATATTTTAAGATGCAAGCAGTAACTGGGCAACCCACCCCACACTCATTGTCAACATGATCTTTATCAATGTTTCTGAAGATATTTTCAATAGTTGTTTATGATTTTGATCATGAGATGAAGTCAATTAGAGTGGATCGTCTTGGCAGAACTCCAGACTGCTTGAAACATATCACTAGTCATGAACAATTGCTTGTGTATTTCAAAGAATACAAATGTCGTAGTCTGTTTTCTATGATATTCTCACTTCTCCAAATAGAGATATGTTTATACAACTCTTATCTCATGCTAAATTTGGCATTGTTTGTCCAAAACATTTCCTAAGCATCCTTAATACTGAGTTGACTACAACTCTACATAAAGATTCAGTTATTGAAAAACAGTGTGTTTGCATTGTTGAATTGGAAAGATAAAATTTAAAGCATTTTTTGGATGTAGGTGTTAACAGTAAAGGCAGCTGCCTTTAGAAAATTAATACAGCAGACACCAGGAGAGAGAGATCATTTATATAGCTATGGAATGATCTCCAGAAAAAAATCTACTACATAGTGACTCCACAATTTACAGATGAGGATCGAGTGCTATATTTATTTATTGGTCGTATAATGCTGGATAATAGAAAGCTTTGCTTCTAAGTGTTAAACCCATATTTAAGTGTTTTGGTTTTGGTTTTTCTGTTTGTTTGTTGGTTTGGTTTGGTTTTAGTTTGTTTTTCTCCGTTTCATAGAATACTATTTTTTTAATGTGATGATATGAAATAATTCAGCTATCCATTGACCAGCTTTAAGACTTTCACAACACAGAGTTATGGAGTCTAGAGTTATAAAAATGGCTTTAGTATTTGGGATAAAGAACATAAAGCTAATGATGCATAAATTTATTGACTAAGAACCTACTCTTGTTTCTTCTAAGTCGATACATATTTGTATGGATATATCTCCTAGCTTCAGGACCGTATTTGAGGTCTGGATTCAAGAAAAGAGAACTGTACCTTATAACACTCAAGAGATTACTGCTACACTAAGTACAGAATAAATAAATAAATTAACAGATATATTAATAGGATTACAATATTTATCAGACATCCTTGTAAATTGTATAATTATTGTGAGAATCTGGAATTTCTGTACTAGTCTACTCAGACAAGAGAAACCAAACAAAAAAGTGCTGTAGTAAAACATGAAAGAATCACTGTAGTCTATTATGTTTGTCATTACCTAACACGTTCAAGGAGGATTTATTCAACAAATACAGTAATTTGAGTTTAAGATGTTCTCAGATTTGCTCAGAGTCTTAAAAAACAGTAAACATTGGTCAGTACTGAACTACCTCCATGTATTTACAATATGTGAACTGATGCCATAGAGATCTGCTGCATAGGTATCTAGATTGGTTAGATGCCTAGACTTCCTCTGTCATCATCACAGAGGGATAAACACTTTAAGAGTGCAGCATATCCAACCTATTTTAGAAGTTTACTTTAAGAAGAGATGAAGTTAATTGTGTACAGGTCTATTTGATTTCACTGACTACAAGGGAACTAGCTTAGCGTCTGGCATCTATGTGGTAGATCTCCATTTTTAGTTAACTGAATGCCATTGAGGGGGGTGTTACTACTGCAGAATACTTGATATGCAGTAGATGCAGTTATTACTGATTATGTCTGAAGTTTTAATTGAATCTTAGTCTTGAAGCAGTAAGTTCTAGATATAATCATAAGAAAAATGAGTTTTACACAATTTAGAATTCTTATATTGAAAAGAGAGTTGGGCTTACTTATTATTCTGCTAATAATCTAGATTGTGTAACTATCACACAGAAAGGCAAAACATGTTTTAAAAACATTTTAATCTTCTACCATCATAAAATATTTCTCATTATAATAAAAAGTGGAGATTATAGAGGATAAGAAAACCACATATATATATATTTGTCCCGTCAGAAATGCTAATGATGAAATTTTAATGTTTTTGGATTCAGGAATAGAACACAAATTATCCTTCCTGTCTGGATAATTAAGCATTTTAATATATCTATGAGAAACATGACAGAGGTAAAATTATTTTCTCATATATATATATTTTTAAAAAAATCTTGCATATGTAATAGAACCTTAATTCTGTCTCTCGCACCATTTGTTGAAGCAATATGGGGCAGGCAATTTGGATATGACTAGAAATTATAAGATGCTGTGCTAGTTTACTTAATCAAGAACACCATACACAATGAAAGTATTTCAAAGTGGATTCTGTATCAAACGTTGAGATATGTATGCAGAGAGGTATCCAGCCCCCATTGTTTCTTGGGAAAAAACCCTTATAAACATATTGTTGATTTAAAAAGGAACCAAACTCAATATACTTATGCATGTGCACTCATATATACATAGACACTTATTATCTCTATATGAAGTAAGAACTAGAATTTGACTTGCGGTGGCCTGATCACATCTCTGCTTCTCCTGATCATTAGATGTTATTCAAAGCAGGGAATGTGACTTTGTCTCCTTCATGCCAGTAGACTTTCTTAAGGATTAGATGTGTAAAGAAAGGCTTTTGTAAGTCTATTTGATGGAACTGTTCTTCTTTGGGAACAGTTAACCCACTTATGTAAGAGTGTATCTGTGTGTGTGAGAGAGAGAAAAAAATATATGTATTGTTGCTGTTAAGATGCTTTGCTTAAACACTGAACACTCTACCTGGTTACCTTCAGCAAGTGGTTGCTTTAGCATTTTTTTTAATCTTGGATCTAAGAAATTTCTCCTAATGAAAGCTACATTAAAAGTATCTTGTTCAAATAAAATATTTTATTTCTAGAAATCTATATTTCCTGTTTAAACAATTAATTGAAAATGTTTTGTCCAGCTGGGTATCTACCTTCTAGGAAAATATATTTGCCTATATTGACTCTATTGATTTATACTGAATTTACTTTGCATTCTCAAACTGAGTTTCTTTACTTCAGTCATACCTAACCAAGAGAATATTGAATTACCACTAGACTGTCTCCTCTATTTGATTGCTGAAGTGCACCAAACTTTAGTCATTTAGGAACAAGGACTAATGTTTTTTTTCTACTTCTGAGTATTGAATCAACTGAAGAACTTGGATTTACAACCTAGGACTAGGAAGGTCAACAAAGATTAAGAAGGTTTTGGTGTTAACAGAATTATTAAAATATAACGTATCTGTTAATATTAGATGTAGCAGAAGGAATGGCAATGTGGAAAAGGTTGAAAGAAAGGAGGTGATACTAATTTAAAAGATCTCTTTTGCAGTTGTACCGAGTGTTGTAAGACTCCCATATACATAAATGACATTGGGATTGCTTAGACTAAAATCTTAAAGTATTTAAAGTGAACATAAATCAGCCACTGGTAGAGAGAGGGCAACTGTTGATCAGCATAGAGAAAGCTCATTAATTTTCACATCACTGATTTGCCAGCCTGTGTCACTTTGCTTTCTTGCAGAGATTTAATAGCAGATCAAGGCAGCAGGGAGCCTCATATTACTAATGCTTCATTATTTAAATCACATTTGTGAACATAATGAAAAGTATTATCTTAAACACTTAAAAGTAGACTACAGGTGTCAGACTAAAAAGAATGTATTTTTCTTGTGTTGTTTT
Source organism: Tyto alba (assembly GCF_018691265.1). Lineage (NCBI taxonomy): Eukaryota > Metazoa > Chordata > Aves > Strigiformes > Tytonidae > Tyto > Tyto alba. Next base: position 72,812,685 of record NW_024881282.1, on the reverse strand, counting down.
CTTGATTTATTTTTTTTTTCTCGTGTCTGTATATGGTTTTAAACTTTATTACTTTCAAACTTAAGGGTTTCCTCCTTTTTAAATTAGCTACAACCTTTCATTCATAGTAGCTTTCCTCATCTTGTATCCCATAATGCCCATATGGAATTACATCAGTGTGAAATTGGATCTAAACAGTAGTCATTGAGACTCTATAGCTCCTTTACAAGGATGTTGTGCATGGTAATTTTATACTGGAATTTGACAGATGTGGTAACCTGTAAAATAACTATCTGTCACCAGAAAAACCCACACTCCTGGTAGTGCATTGTACACCACAGTTAACTAGGTCTTTCATCCCTAACTCTCTTATTTTTGTTTCAACCATTTTTCCTGGTTAAAATTTTGCTGTGTTTTAAGCCTGTTTTCATGTACTTCACTTAGATAAATCAAGAATTGATTCTTACTGGCTATTAATTAAAATACTGAGGGAAAGCTACATAGTTTCAGTACTTGTCTGCCTGAATTTTAAGTGTTTTAGTGTTAATCCTGGTGATATTCAAGGGGAGTTGTTTTATATCTTTTTGCTGACAGAGACAATTTATAATGATTAATGTACATAATTACAGGATAAACCAGATCAGGGTATGCTTTTATTGTGTTAAGCCAAAATATATTGGGTACATTATAATGAAAGAAAAGAGGTTTTGTTACCTAGGTAGATTTTAAGGATTGGATTTAATTTCAGATACATTTTAATAAAAGTAAATTGTGTTTACTCTTTTCCATGTGTGGAAATCACATTAACTCTAAAGAGAAAGAACTGGTAATAAATTGCTACCAGGAAATCTTGACAATTCAGACAACTAAATCTGCCAGGTAGCTGTTCTCCATATCATCTTGTTCAATCCAAAGTGATATGAACATTGAAAGGTAAAAAATAACCCACTTCTATACTCCATATAAAAAAGTGAAAAAATAAGCCAGTCGCATTCATATAGAATGAAAATCCAAAGTAGGTCTACATATGGGTGTACAGAAAAAGGATTTTAGACTGTTCTGGCTTTTTTAAGAATTCTCCTTCATTAACAATCCTATTCTAAACAGAGGGAAATCTTCTTTAGGAAGATAGAGAGAAAAGCAAGAGACTGAGAGGTTCACTGGGTATGTTGTTGCAAGGGTTCACTTTTTTGTTTGAGGCAGATATATATGTATAAAATAAATTTATATATTTTTAATGGTTTCAAATACAGGTGGATACAAGAAGCCTACACTGGATCTGAAGTCAAGGACACATCACTGAGTTTGTTTGTTTGTAGAATGAAACATGAAGCCTTATAGATTCTGATGCTGAAACTGTCAGTGTAACTTGAATAGCTGCTGCATCAGATAATGCATTATTTTTTTATCTTCTTCTCCTTTAATAAAGATGAAACAAACACATAGAACAACTTAGCTGAATATGGAGGACAAAAGTCAAAACTGAAACATTTTGCTACCTTTCCTGAGGTCTGCTACTTTGTAAAATATTCAGATTTGAAGGACGTTAACTCACAAAAGCATATTCTTATTTTTGTTGTAGTTGATAATTTTAATTTTTTTGCCAGAATTCCTTTGGATTAACACAAGGTATGACAGTCTGTTTTAATCATGTGCTCAATTATTAGATCATAATGTATGAAGAATGAGATTTCTCAATCACAAAGGAGCTCAGTGGTTTTTAATTCATATAAATCAGGCTGCTGAACTGGAGCAATGAGCTAGATTGCTACCCTGTACAACTACATAACTTTTTTTTTTTTTCCCTCACTGGATATTTCTTTTATGAAATAGTAATAATAAAGGTATTCTGGAGAGTAAAGGTATCACATACAGCATTTTTCATTCTCCTGTGGGGTTTCGACCATTGCTGTGGTGTTCTCTATTTCACCTGTGTAAGTAAAAGTCTTGTGATAGCTGTACTTCCCCTCTTGTACCTTGTTTAATCTTCCAAATGAGTAACTCAATATATCAAGTCCATTTGAAGTAATCTCTGAGCTGTCTAATTGTACAATACCCCATTGTTGGTGCTTACTGCCTCATTTAATAGTTCTTCTCTGTGGATTTGAAATACACAATACGGAAATTACATACATTATTTCTAAATATATCTTCCATTTAACTATAATTTTCTGAGTCAATATGATTATTAATACTCTCATGAGTAAAAACTAAATGCTCCCCTAATCTTGATAAATTAACAAACAATATTTGTTTCACCATTTATTACAGTGTGTTTTTAGCCTAACAGCAATGTACTGTAGGTGGTACTTACAATTTTTAGAGCAGTTTGAATATTTCAAGTAGTGCCCCTGTGACCTGGTTAATGGTAGTCCCACTGCAGGAGATGCCTTGAGCTCTTTCTGCTTTGCTTTTAAGGATAGCTCCCTTATACAGAATTAAGACATTTTCAAGGCCACAGCTATTTACCATTAAGTTGTGGTAAACTCACAGTGGGAAGACAGAAAAGATCTGCTGACAAACTATCTGTTCTTTGTTCATCTGTTCTGCAACTAAGAATATTTCTGAAACTTTGAAAATTAGATGGCCCACAAGACTTGAAAAATAAGGCATGCAGGAACTGAAAATCTCCATGAATACAATGGTGGATATTTGGAACATCATAATGATTACCATGACTATAGCAATGAAATTGGTTATTATAAAACATTTCTAGTTTCAAGGCTTTGGCCTTTTTACAATTATGATGAAAGCTTATGACAACCTTGCCTAACATGAGAAGGATTTCAAAGCTGTGTTTAACCTTTCAAGACTGTGTTTGAGCAATTTACTAGAATGTTTAACTTTCAAAGAGCGTGCCTATTAAAAGCACTAGCGGGGGAATGTATGCTAGCATTGATTTATCAGCTCAAATCCAAGACATAGGTGAAACTCAGGGGAAAAAGAGGTGGAATATTTCAAACTGCAATCAAAATGTGAGTAAGCCACATTTTTACACTTTTAAAGTATAAAACCACCACTTTGTCATATCTGATCACTTTTGTCATTTTAAGACAATTTAAACATAACTCACTTCGGAGTTGATATCCACAAGCCCAGTTCACCAGCAGATAATGAACAGCAGATAGTAGCATGCTTCAGAGATAGCTTTCAAACCAATTTATTGCTCAAATAGACACAGAAAGCAGAATAAATCCTTCCAAAGTAGGAAGATGAATAGGCAAGTTCACAATTATTAAGTAGATTAATCCACTTTTTAGCAAAAGTATCATTTATAACAATTAACTTCTGAATGAAGATCATTTAAAAGGAAAATCAACATATTTCAGGATTACTTGCAAAGTGATAGAACAGATTTCTGCTTTTACCAGCATTAGAAATTTGATCTAAATAAATGCAAATTAAGCCCACAGTCTTAATTTTCTCTTCCATACTGGCTGACATATTTTTCTTCCCTTTATTCCAGACTACAATTTGGGATTTACAGTTTTTAACACTGCCCTGTTTGTTATAAAATGTCTTCGTTAACACCTATCACTTAATTTTTGCTTATACATTGCTTAATCTGTCATGTAACCTAAATCTCATTATATTTCACCTTTACCACTGGGTCAGACCACTCACCCCTCTCCCATCCACAAAAAGCCTTACACTGAAGGGCACCGTGGCCTGTCCCTGTGGCCACATCCCCCCCTTTCCACATCCCTGCGGGGCTTCAGCTGTGGCTCCACCAAGTGCAGCGTTCGAAGTGCTGCTGCGCTCTACCACTCCCTGTTGCCGTGAGATTACCTGCCTTCACTTCAACACCTTTATTTTCCCCTAAATGTTTTTTTCATTCCGTTCCTCACAATTCCTATGAAATACTTCCTTCCTCTCCCCATTTTCTCTAATTAGACTAAAGCTTTTTTGGACAGGGACTGTTTCTAATAACACGCATGCATAGTGCTCAATTCAGTAAGTCTCTTATCGCAGCTAGAACCTCTCCACTTTATGCACTTATGAGCCTGGATAACCCATCTAATAAAAGCACACCAGGCTACAAAGCAAAGCCACATAAAAAAAGGGAGTGGTCAGCACCTGTGCTACTGCCTCTGAGTCTCCAGTGGGAATAACCAGAAAGCCCCTCACAGCTGCTGCCTGCTGATGGTCTTTGGCACAATGCCAGAGCAAGACTTGAACTCTCAGCTCTGCATCTGCAGCAAAATTGCTTATCAGCTCAGCTGACGTGCCTATCCATAAAGCTGCTGTAAACCAAGTAATAAATAACATTTCCTATAATTAGTTATTCCTGGAACTGTATTCTCTGGATAAGGATATTTCCTGGAATGATACTGTAAGTTGGGCTGTTCTCTATTTGCTGACTGATGCAGACATGAGGAATCTGTAATGAAGTCCTTTCTACAAGTTTTGAATTTCTGTCAGTATAAACAACCCTTGTCTTTATGTCTAGTGAGGGTAACCAAAGGGACCTGAATGTTCCTGCTTCAGGCATGAAAGGAAACACAAGGAGGAGGAGTTTGTGATGTTTTTTTGGCCCTACTTTGCAGTTGAGCTTCTGTACATTTGAATTTAATCTTTTGCTTTTCTCTACTGGGTGTGTGTCAGCCCCTCTACACGTTCCCTGGAAGAGAAAGACAACAAAAATACACAGAAACATAGAATCGTAGAATGGTTTAGATTAGAAGGGACCTTAAAGATCATCTAGTACCAGCTGCCCTGCCATGGGCAGGGACACCTTCCACTAGACCAGGTTGCTCAAAGCCCTGTCCAGCTTGGCCTTGAACCCTGCCAGGGAGGGGGCAGCCACAACTTCTCTGGGTTTCTGTGGATGGTGGCAGCAGACTGAGTTACAAAAAAATACCTGCGAAGGTATTGAGTGATTCATTATCTGCCTTTGATACCCTTGAACTTTAGCAAAATTTTTTGTAATAGATAAATTTCCTTTGTGGTGGCATTAGTATTTCTGACAACAGTAGCACAGGAATAAAACCAGAAATTTCTTTCTGTCCTTACTGGTCATTCCCAGTGCATACTGCCAGTGCCTCACCACTCTTACAGTAAAGAATTTATTTCTCATATCTAATCTAAATCTACACCCTTTCAGTCTAAAACCATTACCCCTTGTCCTATCCCTACACTCTGTGATAAAAAGAGTCCCTCCACATCTTTCCTGTAGGACCCCTTTAGGTACTGGAAGGCCACTGTAAGGTCTCCCTGGATCCTTCTCTGCTCCAGGCTCAACAACTCCAACTCTCTCAGCCTATGCTCCAGCCCCCTGATTATCTTTGTGGCATGTCTGGATCCTTACCTCAAGAAAAAAGTCTCAAGGTGTTGTTAAAGAGAAGATTATGAAGATGAATTTGTAAGTACCTCAGACTATTTCTGGTCATAAATGGGATTCACAAGTTCTTGCAAGCTGTTCCTCTGCACTTGTATCTAAGAGACCTCCCTTAGAGACCTCCCTTATTCTTTTGGTTTTAATGCATTATAAAAGCTCATTGGTAAAACAGAGCTAAAAATAGAATTTGTTATCTAATAAAAGCGACTTAACTATTTACAGTACCTTGGCACTCTCTCTAGGTTGGGAATCTATTGGGACTAACTTACTGAAGCCCTATTATTGAGGTATTAATCATCAGACTTCTAGCCATGTCTGTCAACTGCTGAAAACAAGTGTAACATTGTTCTTTTTCACATTCAATATCTTCAACTTTCCAACTCTCAGGTAAGAAGGAAAAAATTGATGGAGCCCTCATTTGGAATTAAAATCTAATATCACATTCATTCCCAATTTAGTATATTTAACATGTTGTGAACCTGATTCTCTGAGGGTGTAAATTAGTGCATCTTCACCTACATCAATGGCAGGCTGCTGATTGGTGTCAGCTGAGAAACCCTACAGGGTACACACAACCACAATTCTGGAGAAAAGTAGAATGTTTTTACCTCTTTGCCTTCATTTGTGAGCTACAGTTTATGGGTCCTTGCCACTCTAATATTGATTCTTTTTTTAAATTAAATTTAAATTTTGTACTTACCTAATGAAGAATAAAAACAGTGAAAAGAGGGAGACAATTAAACACTTTATAAATATAATTGCAAATGGAAAGAAAATATATAAACGTAAGTAAATTTCCTAGGTGAGAAGTCAATGATTTCTGGAAGCTGTTTGTATAGTGAGAGATTTTTTTTTTTTCTATTTAAGAAGAAATCAGATTAGAAACATTGAAATTTTATTTGAATATCTTCTTTCCTAGCATAGGAGATTCTCTCTTTTTCTCCCAGGTGTTTCAGAAAACACTTCAGAACAGAAAAAAATCAGCTCTCAGGTCTGCAGATGGTAAAGATGCATTCAAGTCATAACATTCAGATTTTAGTTATGAGTGCTCCTAAAATTTAGGAATACACTAATTGACTTATAGTAGTATTTTTTTTTTTAACTGCCAAAAGATTTTCCTCTCTTTGACCCCTTTATAACTGGTATTATCTATCCTACAAAATTTCTTTCACTGTCTGTCATTTTCAAAAGTTCTGACAAGGGACCACAGCCCTTTCCACAATAAATTACTTGACCTCCCACCTTCTTGCTTTTTTTCCCATAGATCAGACTCATCTCTAATTCCCATGATTGTTATTGCTTCTGTAGTACACCCCCATTCAATATAGCACTGGATAACACACAGATTATGTGGTATCTATTTACATAGGCTGATGTGTCTGCTCAATTTGATTATGAGGGTGTAAAAGCCTGGAGTAGAAGCTCCAGGCTTGTGTCCTGCTGGTGCTGCCTATGTAAGCTTGCTGTTATATGGCACATTCCTGTCACTGCACATTAAATTACTCAGGTCCTAGTATGGGACATTGTCTCAGAGATTTTTCTCCTCATTGAACTAAGATCAAAAGCTTTTTTGTTTTTAATAAGCACTTAGCATGTCCCTCTGGGAAGTATTTTATGTTGCCTATACAGTCTTCATTGTCTGACTACAGCACCCTGCCATTCTTCCTCTTTAGGGAGCTGACCATGCTGCTATACCAAAAGCTTCAACAAGGCGAGTATGCTCATTTTTCAGAAACACTTCAAAAAAATGATTAAGGAAATTCAGATGCTGCTGGCAAATCACATACCGCCTAGAAAAGTAGCAACAGCAAAGTATGGCTAATACACATTGACCAAGTCTGAGGGAGTATGGGCAAATCCTCTTGTACTGGTCAACCGCCTGTTGCATCTAGACAGCCTATAGAGTTGGCACTTGAACATGAGCCAGCCTCTGCTGCTGTCCCTTGACAGCATATCTGACTGAGGATCCAGTCAGTTTCTTCTGCAGTCAAGCAAAAGTGTGAGCCAACAAGCAGTCATTCTGGACAACAGGGAGATTCAGGCTTGAGCATGAAATGGAAAATGAGCTAACATGACAGCAGGAGATACCTGATGAGGGAAATTTCTTAAGGGACATATGTGCTGCAATTCTCTTCAGTTAGTCTTGATGGGAGTGGTAGTGTAACAAATCCAGCTGTGAAAATGGTAAGACTTTACAACTCTTGTTTTTCCTCCCAAATAATAAAAAATAAAAGTAAAGACAATATATATGAAAGGTGGAATGGGTGAGCTCAATATCACTTTACAATCAGAAAATTGTGTACCTTCCAAATGTTGTGACATGACAACTTCCATTTGTATATAAAAGCAAAATCATCTATTAAGGTATATATAAGTCTGAAATTCAGAAAGACACTGAAAATGGAAACTACTGAACATAAAAAGAGGACAAAAAAAGAAGAATTGCTTATTAATATTTGGTTTGCCCATGTTTCTTACCTTTTTGTTACAAATGTAGAATTTTGTCTTAGAAGACTTCTTATTTTAAAATGCTGTTATTGAGTAATTACACAGTAATCTTATTCATCAATGAGTTAAAAAATCATGTATGTTATAAGAAAACAGCAGCTAGACTGATAAGGAGGAAAATTTATTTATTGTATATTAGAAGTTATGAAGTGTTTATTTAGTTTTCTGGTTTTCACCTCTACAACTTAACTTAGTGTATGTAACATACAACTGTATAATCTGTCTACAAGTGGGTTGGTGGTTCATTAATGATCCTCAATGGGCACATGTGAATGCAGTGCTTCTAAAATACAACATTTACTCCTATCTTCTCACTAAAATGTCTCTCTTTCATTTAACAAATTTTTATTGAACATAAAAAGAATGACCTCTGTCATTCTCAATGCTTTTAACTTTTATCTAAACAGCTGAGTACTTTGTTCATGTTTTCTGTTTCCATTATACTTGGTAATCTGATTTTAAAAAATACAGAATGTTTTAATTAGAGAACTGTGTGCATTTATGCAAGGGAAGATAATAATATCTGCATTACAGTAGAACCTTGTTAATTTGCATTAATGATAGGGAGAGCTACGGTGAATTAAAGAATTTTGCAAATTAGCATCAAAGTGAATAAATAATGAAAACCAGAGGGTAGTTAATCCACAAATGTTTCATTAATTAATTTTAACAGTTGTAGTTTGGCTATAATTATCTGTGATTTTGTTATTCTTTAGTTAAGTGCTAGCAAAACATCTGATGTATACTTTGATGCTAAAAAATATTTCTGCCCCAAGAATTTTACTATCAAGGGGACATCTACAGAAAAAATGTGACCATACTGTGAAACACATAGGTGAGCATGATCTGTCACTCTTCATCGTCATCCACATCTCTTAAGTCTGCCCCAGAAATGACAGGTACATTTTCTAGTTGTCTTCACGATGTGTCTAAACTAGAAGCGATTGAGGTTTTTTTCACTTTTGGTGAAAATTCTGACCCAGATCTTGTGCTGGGTCACAGCAGGTCACACTAGTACAGATGGTATTGACCACTCTGGTATACAAATAACATTGTAAGCAGCCCTAACTTGCATTCAGCTTGCCAAGTGCTCATGCTATCACTATCCTGCAACTGCCAACTGTTTCATTAAACCTTCTTCTGCCTGATTGTGGATTGTTTAATATGGACATAGTTTAATTGAAAAGAATCAAGGAGGATGTGAGGAAGGCACAGACTTCTATTTAGGTGCACTCCTATTCTGCTAAATGATCTAATTCTGGATTAATTCCAAAGCCTAGTCTCCTGGTCCATCTACTTTGCATACATGTTAAATAAGATCCAGGCTCTCTTGAACTAGTTATGTCCTTCTGAGAAAAAAAATCATAGAATAGTTCAAGGGATAGTTCACAGAGGAGTTCTGCTCCCATAGGTAGGATGTACAAGACCATTGGTAACACTCTTTCTGGGGAAACAGAACTTACCTAATTATTTCACAGCTATGAAATATTGGTAACATTTGTATTTGATGTGGGGTTTTTTTGTGTTTCAGAAAAACATGGGCACATGTACACGATAACATTCCTCAAGGTGCTTCAAGTCTGCATTATTTCAATGCTAGCTACTATTTCAGCCAACTTTGTCACATCTGAATAAACTGCAGTTCTCACTGAAGTACAAACTTACACCACAGTGCTGTTAGGTACTTCATTGGTTGGCACCATTTTACCATGGTTACTCATGCAGCTAGAGAAATCTACCCTGTCAACTTTTTAGTGATAAATATAACCCATTCCATTTGGATTTGGGCTTGTCTGTTCTAGTTTGGGAGGCAGATGAAATTTTCCAGGAATTCTATGAGCATGTACTCCCACATGTACAGGTTCTGCTGATATAACTGGCCTTCTTTTGTTTGGATGGTGATTTGGTCCTCCTTAATTGCCATAACTACTGTACACCAGAACTACTGTACTTGGTGAATGAGGAACCTGTGAGACTGTGTGTGCTTCAGTGGCTTCTGATCTGCCATCTCCTACACAGAACAGTTCAGTGTGGTGCCACCATAACATATGAACCAGTTCAAGTGAGTAACACACTAAGGACCCCGAGGAGAGATTATAAAACCCCAACGCCACACCTAAGTAACTGCAATATTAATTTGGTTGCAACAGTATGGATAGGCAGCATATCTGGCTTTACAATATGCTGAAACATTCTGGAGTATGTGTGCAAATCTGCAGCAGCTGGGGAGAAAAAGCACCCGTGAAGGAAGAGCACCTGCACTAATATTAGACTTAGCTGAAAATGGATCAGGTGAACAGCACAGATCATAAAAATGAGATAATACAAAAGTGAGTGCTTGGGAAGAGTGTGGGAATAATCAACATCAGAACAAAAAGAAAAACAAAATGGAACTGAAACAGAGGGAAAAAAACTTCCCCACACCCAAATAAAAAATAACATTGATAAAATACTGAGGCACAATAAAGAAAATCCACCCATAATCCCTTCACCACACCAGGGAAAAAAAAAAAACTACTTCCCCACAATTACAACTACAGACATTCTAAAGATCATTCCACTAATGGAGTTCAGTCTTCATTTTGCTCGTTACCTCTCCCAATTAATATCCTTATCAAATCGCAACCCTCTGCTCCATGTTGGGTGCCAAAAAGGCTGTCGTGGTTTGAGCCTGGTCAGCAGCCAACCACCATGCAGCCACTCTCTCTTCCTTCTCTTCTGGCAATAAGAAGGGATAGAGAGCCAGGCTTGGGGTTCAAGATAAGACTAGGATGGAGATAAAATCACCCTTTATGGTCACGAGCAAAAGGCAGACTTGTTAGGGGAAGAAAAAAAACCCATACATTTATTACAGACACCAACAATACGTAACAGAGTCGGACAGTGAGAAGCATTGCCACATCTTGAGAACACCTTCCCCCCACACCTCCCTTCTTCCCGGGCTCAGTTCTGCTCCCGATATCTCTACCTCCTCCCACCAGCAGCACAGGGGCAGGGAATCGGGGGTGCAGTTAGTGTTGCCGCTTCTTCCAACTTTGGTGGGGGGAGCTTCCAGAACTTGTTCCCCCTGCTCCATTGTGGTCCCCCTCTCACAGGAGACAGTCCCCCACAAACTTTCTCTGACGTGAGTCCCTCCCATGGGCCACAGCATTCCCCACATTGCTCCTTTGTGGGTCACTAACTTTCTCCGACTGGATTCTCTCCCACAGCTGCAGCCCTTCCCAAGCTGCTCCGGCATGGGACACCCCCGCATGCTGCAATCCTCCCAGCACTGAATTACAGCAGTGGGGCTACCTTTTCCCACAAGACCCCGGCCTTCTTCGGGCACAGCACCTTGATCATCCAGGTGAAAAAACACAGGCCATAAATCAATGTCTGCTCCACCGTAGATCTTCATGGGTCTCACCACAGGATATAAGGGAGTCTCTGCTCCAGCACACCTCTCCCCTCCTTTCTTCCTCCGTTCCTCCACTGACCTTGGTGTTCCCGCAGCTGCAGCAACTCCTCCTCACAAGTCCCACTGCTCGTCACCACATCTTTTCTTAAATACGTTATTGCAGAGGTGCGGCTGATTGTCTCAGTTTTCGAGCAGAGGTGGAGCTGACTTGGAGCTGGGAGAGCTTCAAGAATCTTCTCACAGGGGGCCACCCCTATAGCCCCCTCCCCTGCTACCAAAAATCCCCACCACTCACTCAAACCTAGGACAGTTTTTGGGAAGAGTGAGGGTATAATCAGAACATGAAAAACACCTGTAATGCAGGAACAGCACTCACTTATACAAAAGGATGTTCAGCTACAGGTGTATAGGTTTGAAGGACAGAGAATGATGGAATTTATTCTAGGTGGGTTTGGTTCAAGGAGCAATCTCTAGCAAAATGTTAATTTCACAAAAGATTTGAAGAAACTCAGTCTCCTGCCAAACCAAATAGCAGTCAAAAAATAGAGCAGATGCAATAAACCATTAAAATGGAGGTTCATTTGATATGGATTTTTCTTGCTACTTTATTGTGCCACTTAATAAAAACCTAAATATGGGAAACACTATAAATATGTCACTCATCATAAAGCTGCTTTAAACAATGAGACTGTAGTGACATAGCAGGATGAGTGTAGCCACTAAAATAACATACAGAGTAATTCTGCTCTCTCACCCGAGCGCTGAAGAATATGAAGAGGTAGTAAGATTACAATGGCTGCAATCACTTTTATTTTATTCATGCTCCACTGAAGTTTGATGCACATGCTCCTGCCCGAACTACACATTTGTGTTAGATAACAGGCAGTATTTTAGTAATGGGGATAGATATATGTGAACTCAGGATTAAAACTCTCTTTATTCTTTCAATACTATTTATGTTTCAAATCCTGTCATGTCCACTCATGCCATGGAATGATGTAGCTCTCATTTTAGTAATTGTGTTTTTCACTGTCAGCCTACTTGTTTTCTCAGTGTACTTTCATAAGTTTTGTCTTTGATGTCTTATTTCAATTTGTTTATTCCAACATTTCTGCTCTTTTCTTTTCACTTGAGTCTTCAACATAGAACTGTTTCCTTTCTTCACATCCTTTCATTTCACTCTTCCCTTTCTACTATTTTCTTTCTTTGCCTCTTATTTTCTTTTCCTCGTTCTTCTCTCCAGTTCTTTTTTAGTCCCCTTTTCCCTTTCTTTCCCACCCCCAGTGCTTTATATATACTTCTTATTTTCCTTATTAAATCATTTATCTTTTTTTCTGCTGATTCTTTTTTTTTTTTTTTTTTTTTTTTTTTTTTTTTCCATTATTTCTTCAGCCTGACTTTTCTTATTTGTGTGTTTTTTTGGTCTCAAGCACAGGATGCTTCTGTGATATAAAGATCTTATTTCTGTCTCCCTTTCTGATGACTCCTGACTCCTTTGGAGGAGAAATCATAAGGAAATTGTGGGGAACTGGATAACTGAGAAAGGGACAGAGACTAAAGCATAGGATAGGAAAGCGTAATCACTTAGAGGGAGAGATGGTCCATTTGCTGGCGGAATGGTGCTGTCCATCACATACTATCAGAATTACCACAGCTTCCTTCCTGAAACTGAAGGTCTGGGTCTTATGTCCAGGGGAGGTGCATGGCTCTATCTGAGAAAAAGGGCACAATGTTGTTGTTTCTGTAAGCTCTGTGACAAAGTGAAGACATTTGGTTTTCCTATTTTTATTCATAAACTGCCCATAATACCTCTGAATTTTCTTCTTAAATACTTTCCTGTTTTGGTTTGAGTCCAGAGGGCAACTGAGCACCACACAGCCACTCTCTCACCCCTTTCCCCTAATTAATGGGAAGGTAAAAATAAAGCAAAAGGCTCAGGAATTGAAATAGGGGCAAAGATGGGTGATTCACCCATTATGGTCATGGGGAAAAGAAAGACTTCTTAAGGGAAGAAAAAAATAATATCAATTTAATTCAAACACTAATAACAACAACTCAGACAGAACAGGACAGTGAAAATCATTACCATATTTTAAAAACACCTTCTCCCCTACACTTCCCTTCTTCACGAGTCCAGCTTTGGTCCTGATTTCTCTGCCTCCTCTCCCCCAGTAGTACAGGTGGAAGGAGATGGGGTTATGCTCAGCCCAGTGGTCCTTCCTCCTCAGGGGGAGAACTCCTCTCATTTTTCCCTTGCTCCAGTGTGAGGTTCCTCTCATGGGAGACACTCCTCCATGAACTTTTCTCTGACGTGGGTCCTTCCCACAGGCTGCAGAGTTTCCCAAGCTGCTCTGGCATGGGTCTCCTAGCATGTTGCAATCCTTCCAGCACCGAACTACAACAGCAGGGACTGCTTCTTCTCACAGAGTCTTGGCCTTCTTCGGGCATAGTCATGTGCTCTGGCATGGGCTTCTCCACAGACTTCAGGTCAGCCTCTGATCCACTGTGGACCTCCACGGGTGGCAGGGGGGTGGCTCTGCCGTCTCTGCAGGGGAGTCTGTTCCAGCGCATTTCACCAGCTTCCTCCTCCTTTCTTCCACTGACCTTGATGTTCACACAGATATTCTCGAATCTCCTCTTCACAACTCCAACTCTTCCAAGGGTCCACATCTTAAATATGTTATCACAGAGACGCAGCCACTGTCGTTAATTAGATCAGTCTTGGTCAGACTTGGAGCTGGGGGAGCTTTGAGAAGTTTCTCACAAGGGCCACCACTGTAGCCCCCTCCCCTGCTACCAAATACCCTGCCACACGCACAAGCCCCTCACATTTCCTTCCTGTATCTCTCTGTTGTGAGCAAATACAGTATCTGTTGGAGTTTTGTCAAAACGTTGTTCTGGAGACTGCTTTGGTGGATAGTAAGTCTCTGTTAAAACTGACATGTGGTATCATCCACATTGTCTTATTAATAAACACTTCTGCAAGGTTTGCACAGACCATGCATATAATACTTACTGTATAATAATGTTTTCATACAGCATGACATTTCAGGAGCTGGTACAACAGCTAAGTATGACCCAGTTAGTCCAGTAACTTGTGTAACAACAGAATCACTGTAGAAATCTTTGACAGAATTCCTATGAGGGTGAACAAGGGCAAGTAAGCAGGCATAACGTATTGCTATTAATCAGTAAACATTATGATGCTAATATAGCATCTCCTTAAGTAGCCCTAGTACAACATATGCTGCATTAGTAGCAGATGTCACAAATTCTGAAGCCTTACATAACATGTGTTGTCTGTAAAAAAAAAAAAAAAAAAAAGAATCCCTTCCATGTGAAAAATATCTCTATATCTTAGAAATTTCTGTACTACTGTTAGGAAATTTTGATCACTAGTATTATGTCTTACTGGGGAGTCAGTCTACAGTTCTGGCCAAGAACATAGTTTAAGTGTAAGGTAGATAATAGATTCAATGTATTACACTGTGTTGGAAATATTTTCTCTGCACACATTAGTTTTGTACTGTGGAGCAATGTGTTTGGGTAGGAGCAAGAGGCACTATAGACAGAGTGCATATAGGAGCTGTGAATATGACGGTGAGAATATACATTATAGTATTCTCTTCACAGTAGATGCTACAATTGTTCTCTGGAGCAATACTATCATTAACATCATGTCTGAAAAGGTTCTGTGTTTAGCTTGTGTTAATGGAATCTAGCTGGATAATGTGATTAAAGTCAGGTTTCCTTTTTTATAAAAGAAAACCTTTTTCAAAATCTGAGAAAAAAATGGATGAGAAATTATCAGTGTTTACACTGTGACTATTCAGCCATTTGAAGCTATATGATTAACATTTTGTCTTGGGTTGATTTTCAGGTTAAGATCCTGACACATGTATTTTGTAATTAGCTATATTCACTTTGATTTTTTTTTTTTTTTTTTTTTAATTACAGTTTAAATAACAAGACTGACAGGAGGGTAACATAAGAGAACTTGGTCTCAGAGAAATATAAATGCACTGGAGCATATTAGATAAAACTAGTATGGGCGCATTACCACTTTATACAGCATTACTGAAATCTGTACAGGAACATATATGTTCAAGGTAAATATTTAGGTTTTACAAATATATTTGGAAAGCTTGGAAAAAAAATGGAAAAATAATTACAAGCATGAGATGAGCTGGGAAACCTCCAAACCCTTCCACTTTGTAATGTATATTAGAGAGTCTAGAAGCTTAATGTATTTAGTAAAATTAAGGTGATAAACACATAAACTTCCTCTCATATTTCTCCCCTGAAAGACATTAAATTTCACTTTGTATTACTGTAAGTAAGACTGTCAAGATAAATAGTTGCCATACAAAAATATATCTGTCCATAAGCTGAACAAAATGTAAGAAAGAGACTGATCATAGTTTATAAACACTCTCATGGCCAGTAAATTTCTGATACCAGAGAACTACTCAGTCTGGTTCATGGATACAAAATGTAGATTTTGCTCTAGGTGAAAGAAATCCAGACAAAAAATTAGTTTTTAATAGTTAAAATAATTGAATCCTGTTCTCTCTCTAAGGCACAAAGATCACCTTTAGCTGACTTTACTTCCATACATTACAGTTATATTTACCTATAATTCTGCCTACTGAGATTTACTTATTCACCTGGAAATAGGTTTGAATACATAAATGGTGGATATCACTATGCTTATAATAAAGCCATTGGTCCTATAAAGAACCTTTTTCAGAGTGAGTGAGCCCCCTTAAACTCACTAGTAGAGTCATTTGAATTGAAAGCAGAGGTTCAGTTGCAGCAGACAGAAAAGCTTAGCCAGAGCTGCATGGACCAGCCCAAGGGCTCTATTTTCCTTTGGGATCTCCAGTGTATGGTGGGCATCTAGACTGCAAGAGACCAGCAGCAGAAAAGTGATTCTGACTAACTGGGCTGCTTACTGAGAGAATGAGTAGAGCTTCAGAGGAGTGGATGTTATGCTGAACTGAAGTGAGAGTTCAGGCTATTAGCTAACTAGACAGCTGTTATTTGAAATTTCTTTGGAACATCATAATTCATATCAAGAGAGGATTTCTCCTTTGATTTTTTTTTTTTCCTTTTCTTTAGTCAAAACTATAGTTGGTGTTTATAGGACAGCAAGTGCTATTGACTTGGCAAAGACTTCCTGAATATTGCTGAAGAATAAGGTATTTTTAGGAAGTAGGATTATGTGTTGATGGGATCAGCCACAGTTATATTTATTTGCAAAAATTGAACTCTTTAACTAGGGAACTGCATATAAAAAAACTGATCCCAATTCTTCCTTCTTCCAATATTATACATAATCTGCTGCAAAGTTACAAGATGTTTCCATTCAGCAATAACTGTGGAGAAAGTTAATCATCATCTCCTAAATTGAAATATATTTAAATGTGAAAAAAAAAAAAAATTCGGAAGTTTTTCAAAGATTGCTAAGGAGCCCCCTGGGTCACTTCTTTTACTTTTTAAGCAGTCTTAGGATAAAAGAACAGCTAGTGAAGATTGGGAAAAAAATTGTGTCAATATTGATAGGGAAAAAGTACAAGATTCAAATATTAATAGACCAGTGCCTCTAAATCACTCCTGGACACAACCTCCTTGGGTTGTGCAGGATTCCCTTATCTACATATAAAAGAGTGATGCAATGACAGCATTAATATCAATTAACTTTGTTCACGTAGAGTTTATTTAAGAGTTGAACTTAAAACTTCCACTGACAAAGAAAATTGCATTGTTAAAAGAATTTCCTGAGAGATATGTGGCTTCATAGCTCCATGATTCATGTTTAGAAATAATATTATACAAAATAAATGTGATATGTAATAAATAAGTAAAGACAGGTTAAGTTATGCAAGTCAAAAGCTATGGCTAATGGAAAGTCTTCAGAATCAAATGAAAATTTTCTTCCTCATGGGTTAATGAAGATTGTCTTGACCCACTGCCATTCAGTCTCTTTATCACTGTCCTAGAAAAAATGTGAAAAATGTGTACCAGTCAAATCTCCCACCTTTGAATTTTGAAAACAAAATTGGTCAGGGTAACTGTTCTATCAAGCCATGTACATTCAAATAATGCATATTTTAACACATCCAAACCCAAAGTCTTTGATCAAAGTCTAAAGAATGCTCACTGATGTTAAGCATACTTTTCTTGCATGATTTTATAACTATTCTGGAAAAGCTGAGACCTTTCAAACACTATAGAAACATAAAATGATGGCATTCTTGCTCTGCATCCATCTCTCCTACCTTATTAACTCATGCAAAGCATGCAAATTTCAAGTCACAGCAATATGTTTTGTTGACTGGTGATGACGAGAAGTGTCCTTCTTAAAGAAAGATAGTAGGAAACAAGCACAAAACTTATGGATCAGACAGGATTTTGTCATACTTGTTAATCTTGATTTTCCCATCTAATTATGCACGTCCTCTTTGCCCTTTTTTACTGAAACATGAGAATTCTTTGTGTCTGAAGGGGTCCAGCTTCAATCTAAATAACTGTTTACAAATCAACTTCCATAAATCTATCACCTTCAAAGGAAGTGTTACAATTAGATTAATAAGTGCTGAAATTTTATTTTTCCCTGTGAGATACAGAAGAAAACAAGGTCCTGACACCTGCATCTTACAGTCAAGAAACCTACTCCAACAATTCATTCAGCACCTTCTGTGAGGTTTTGAGCTTCCAGCTGTCTGACACTATCATGAGTTATTTCACAGCATCTTGAAGTGAAGAGAACTCTAGAGGGGAAACACTGTTTGTGATGTACACAGCTAAAGAGCATCAGCTGCATTTTATTAAATAGTTTTTTTCTGCTTAAGAAATCAGTCAGTGTCTTCCCATATAATCCTGTAGAATCAAAATCCAATGAATAAAATATTGCACTCCGTCATAAAATAGGATATTTATTAAATGCACATAAAAAAAATTACTGGATACATGTAGAGCTTGATGTGAATACCTGAAAAGCTATTAGGTAGGACTGGGTTAATCTGCCCAATTCTAGTAGAATTTATTTGTAGAACATATTACACTGACATAAGATATGCTATACTGGCACCTCATCCCAGGATTTTATTGTGATGATTACAGCTTTCAGTAGTCAAGCGAGGAACTCCATAAAAGTACTCTGAAATTGCATTTTTGAAATTCCACCCTTGCCTATAACCATAAACTCAGAAGAACTGAAATTTCAATAAAATAACTCAGGAGTATTTAATTTTCCTCTACTCTGGATCTGCTACCTTATTATATCTATTCTGTCAGCTATTAAATGTTCAGTCCTATAAAGCCTGCACATGATCTTCAGAATGTACAGAGACGTCAAGGTATAAATGACTAGAGAAAGCACAAAAGAGCAGAGGTACAGAATGCTACTGACTTTGTTGTGGTAGTTACAACTTCAAATGAGAATGCACAATTCTACTCACATTCTCTGTCTACAGTAAGGGGAGAGAGATATGAAGGAATAGAGTGGATTTACTTGTGCAGCCATAAATAAATTTTCAGGCCAGGACAAAGAAACTATTGCATAAACACTAGACCATTTTCTGGTACAACCAGTCACGTAGAGAAGGAGCTCATCATCGCATTATGACATATAATCAATATCTTCCAAAAGTCAGAAATGAGATCATGAAAGAGCAAGGTGTTGTATCTACAAAGGTTATGTATATCCAGTTTGGTATTTAGGATATCAAACTTAACAAAGAAAAAAAAAAGACAAAAATCTTTCTCATTCAGAAGTGTGTAACAATGTGTGACAAAATAGGCTATTTAGTAAGCTTCTGTTTATGTGTTTATCAAGATGGATTTGGATGGGTTTGAAGATCCGTAATCTCTGCAATAATCACTCCAATAAAGTGCTTAGAAAATCATGTTTAGCAATATTTCTGTTGTGACAGTAATTAGCAAAATGAAGCAAAACTGAAGAATGCTTATAGATATTTACAAGGCAATATTTATTACATTTCAAAAACATTTTCTAAGGTATTGCCTGCATAACCCTCACCCTGTGAAAGGAGACATGGTGATCAGCTCCACTGGACTATACTAGGGAAAAAAGAGACATCTCAGAGATTATTTATTTGTTGAAACTTTTGGAAGATTTATATCATGATAACTTAAACTGATAAAAAAATTTTTATGTAACCAGGGAATTTACTGTATTATGCCATAGGAATGGCATCATAAAAAGCTCATTAAATCAGGTGTTTGCATGGTGTAGTGGATTTTTTA
Organism: Tyto alba; assembly: GCF_018691265.1. Taxonomy (NCBI): domain Eukaryota; kingdom Metazoa; phylum Chordata; class Aves; order Strigiformes; family Tytonidae; genus Tyto; species Tyto alba. The sequence continues at coordinate 72,793,192 of NW_024881282.1, read as the reverse complement.
CATATAGATTTTTATTGCATATGTCAGACCTTTACTTAATGATATTAATGTAACCTATCTGCATTCAGTTTGTCTGCACTGATGTAAATCAAGGTGAAATTTAGACACATGGATCTGATACAGCAATTACTTAGTTTTATCACATTGGGTCTTTGAAGCAGACTAGGTCCCATCACATTCTTCCAAATGAAATCTACTATGGTCATTCCACTCATAAGGTACCTTGTCTTCTACATTTCTAACTAACCATCTCACATAACATAACAATGTACAAAAAGTTAGATTTTTCTTCCTCCTTTTCTCAGAACATTCATATTCAATGTTAGGATGAAACCAGGACTTTTAAAAGCAGAGGACTGTACCTGAATAACAGTGATGAGGAGGCTCATCTGGATCCTAGTCTGAGCTGATGGAGCAAGGATTTGAACATGTCCCAGATGAATGTTGTAATCACCGAAATATTGGCTATTCAGAAAGTGAGTACAGAGCTCTTATTCTCACTCTGGATGATCACTTCTTTCCTGGACTGAGAAACCTTTACTGTCAAAATTCCTTCTGTAAGGGAAGTAGAATTTGGTATGAAAATTTCCTGATTAGTGTAAGTACGCAGCGAATGATATGGGGGATGCTCTCAGTTCCAAATCCAGGAGCTATTGCATTGTTTTCCTATTACAGTATTATTATTATGTCCACGTAAATATTATTTTAATCAGTCTGTGTTGATTTGGAACATTAACTCTCAATTTAGCTTTACAATGAAAATGGGAGAAAATATAATGGCTTCTTTAACATATTGATTTACAGTGGAAAAAAATATGTGGTATGCATGTTTAATGGAATAAGGCTGTACACTAGACACTGCACATATATATCTAAAATGTGGGTTTAAAAATATTATTCATAACAAAAATATTGTGAGAGCAGTTCTAAGAAAATGGAGATGTTTGTATGGAAGACACAATAAAATGAGTGGTAACTGGTTTTATTTAAACTATTACTGCAATATATATAAGATATAAAATAAAAAGAAACAAGAAAACAAAAGTCAAAAAAAAAAATAAAGTTACAGGGTCAAATTTGCAAACATCCACTCTGTATCACAATCTGTCATTAAATTGGTGTAATTCAGCAGCAAGTCATCAACTGAGAATTCCCCCAGGAGAGAATGGCTCCTGTTGCTCCATGCAGTCTCTGCAGAAAGCAGGTGTGCGTGTATTGAAGAGCACTGCTACAATATAAATTTTTTTATCTGGTCTGGGATCTATTCACAGATATTCCTGAACCAGATCTAAAATAAATATATATACAAATGAGATTAATGTTGCAGTGTGAATTTGTGCATGTCATGTGATGCTGAGGACATGTTCACAAGCAATACAGTTGGAGGGGACAAAGAGTAGCTAAAATCCCTAAATCTTCATGAGGTATATAGAATTCTCCATAAAACATTCCACTACATTTTTTAATTAAAATTATTCAAATCTATGCTTCTGCTTGTCCTCCCAGCAATAATAGTTTCATTGATGTTTATTATCAGCTGACTTCCCTTTGACTACTGATATCACTTAGAATTTAACTATCAATGACTGTAAATAGAATAGGTTTATAGGAAAAAAAAAAGAATTAAAAATTCTGATTCAATTCATAAGATGAGTCATTGAAAAAAAAAAATGATAAATGAAACAAGGAGCTGTGAAATCAAAAACTCTTGATAAGGAGAAGTAAAACCCCACTATTACCAGATCTAAAGTAGTGATGGGCTATACACTGATACTACAACTACACTGCAATTGAAACTGAATGCAGCAACATTAGGGTTAGATCTTGCTGTAGTACACTGCACCCATGACACACTTCTGCTCTGCTCCCTGCTCCACTGTGCTCCTGTCTGCCTCAGGGCTCTAACTCATTATAATTTTGAAGCAAAGTTGCCCTGGGACAGATTTGGATCAGAGGCAGTGTGGCTTTGATAGAAGCTATAAATAATTTATTCCTGTTTTGTTCTGGGTCTTGGGGTTTAAGGGATTTTTTGTTCATATCTTGACTAGTAGGTTTCTCATTTAAGATGATGTTTTATGTTTTATAATTACCTCTGAATTACTGTATTAAAATGAAATGCTTGCAGAAGAAATTTCTAATATCAGTAATGAGACCTACAAAATGTTCACCCAAGCTGAAACTGTCCTTTGCTGAAAAAAGACTGGCAAAACCTTGCCTCTTTCATGCTTCCTGCACTTGGATGATGTCAGTGAGAGGTGAATGATTCCATTGAAAGCCGGCTATTCCCAGGTGCATAACACAAAGAATTCTCTTTATCTCAAAACTGCTATCTGTAGGGTAGGGGAGAAAAGGAAAAGTACAATCAGCATAGTTTTCCTGAAGATACAAAACTATGGCTTCCCATGTCTGGTAAAAGGGTGGTAGTATAGTAACTTTTTTCCTGTTGCATAATAACAGCTTTAAAATCTGAGAATATGATATGGCTTACACTTCCTTTAATATTTGTACTTATTTATAGATGTAGCCACTGAATGTGAATGACAATGAAAATCATTTTTTTTCTTTTTATTTTTTTAAAAAATGTATCAGTATGAAACTAAAGCCCCATATCAAGGAGCAGAAGACAGTTACAAGACATCCACAGTTTTGTGAGAATGGCACGGTCATAGTGAGAACATATAACTTTATGCCTACCTCATGTGGAGTCTTTTTCCTAGCGTCAGTAACAGTGTAATATTGGACTAGACAGACAATTTCTCTGGTCCAGATTAATAGTATCTATATTCATCCTTAGTTTATTACTGACATTATTCTTGAAGAGTTGTTCACTGATGTTTGCCACTGAGATCTCTGATTTCAGAATGTCCTGTTATTGACTCCTGCAGCACTATGACAGCAGGTAAAGATTAAGGACTCTTGGATGACTGAACTCTCTTCAGACCTCCCAAGTTATCTGATTTTCACATGCCAAACCAGATATCTATACCATCTCTTTTTAGTCTCTTATAAGCTCCTTTGCTTTTTCCTGTTTTGTACACTATTGACACATCATGTGAGAGAACTTAATATACTGTGTTGAAAACAGTGATTGTTTTTGAAAACACTTTGGAAATCTGCTGCCACTAACGCTTAATGGGAGGATAAAGATTTGGGTATGAAAAAGGTCTGGTGAGGAAAAGTAAACAAATAGTCAAATTGCACAATGCAATATTGGTATGGTTCTGTTCAGGAAGGGATATGATGTCTGAAATGTAGGAGCTTTGTAAGCAAAAGATGACTCTTACTGAAAAAATCTTCTGTCAGTAACCCATCTTTTACCAATCTTTTAATTTCTGCACTGCCTTATCTGCTCACCTTGTGCCACAACTTTTGAGTTTGAAGTTTAGGAACTTGCAGATGATATTATGTAAAAATTTGTAGGAAGAACTTCAGCAGTAATAATGTTGGATTTCTGCTTTTGGCTGTCCTTAACGATCGTGATCATCTTTTACTGACACTCCCTAGTATGTCACAGAGATAGAGGGAAGTAAGGGGAATCTCTGTCTTTTGGCTTCATTTCATTATCATAACACACAACCTCATAATATTTAAATAATGTCCCTTGTCTCAGATAAGACTTTCCATTAGCTAACCTCAATATTTGCAATATTCAGGTTATTTTTACTATGTGCCTATGGAAAGATGAGGTAAGGTATATGCATATAAAGCAAAGCAAATATTTCAGTCCATAATCTTCATTAGAATTGGCAGCATTTACAATATAATTTTTAGTCTGAGGTCTAAACAACCTGTGATCTAAAAACCCAGCACAAAACTTCAACAAAAATATTTAGATTTGGAAATTACAAGAAAGCATTTATTAATAAATCTTCCTTTCTTAAAGGTAATGAATTGATAATACATTTGGAAATTATGGATTAGATAGTAAACACAAATCTAAAGTCTACTTTTCCACATGTGGGGATTCATTGTCTGTTTCGTGCATATAACATTTTAAAAAAATAAACTCAAGTGAAACAGTGGCCATTTTGAGAAAGCTTATAGTATAGGTGATGAATCTAGGATGAATGTATATGTTCAGCTGAGTTTGGACTACTGGCTTTGGATTTTATTCAACCTTTGTGCTGAACTTACTTTTGTACTTGGAAATTTTCTCAAATGACCACCTCGTGCAGAATTACTTAGATTACCTATTTCATAATTAATTCATTTTTAACACTAAACTACAATTCTAAATAATGATTCGCCCTGAATCTATTTCAAATTATTCGATCAAGCCAGATGTTCTTCATTAGAATTAATTACGATTCGACATGGTAAAGGCACTCCAAACCATGATGGCAATGCATTTTTACTGTCAATTTATGATTTCTGATTTAAAGCTTGAAATTAACTGTTTGCTTAAATATGTTGGTGTATTATACATGAATTCTCTGAGCTGTACTCAGCAGCTCATCTAGTAACTTCTTGTGTAATTAACAAATAACAAGAGAAAATGAAATGATGTGAAGGCAAAACAATTTTGCAGTTTCCCAAAGAAATGAAAGTGACTCTGAAAGCTGATTTTTATTCCACAGTTCTCAGGATTTAAACATCTATTTGTGTTCTGTATTACAACAAAACCCCAACCTTTTCTGACCATTTTCAGGAAATGGAACTGTATCAAATAGGCCAAGTTTTTATTATCTCCCTATCCATCTCTTTTCCTCACTGGAAACAACAAAAGACTCTGCCTCAAATCCAGAAACCTTTTGTTAAAATCAACACAAGATCATCAGATGCTTCAGCTTTAACAGTAAGTCATGTTGAAAACAAGAGCTAAAAATGCTTCTACCAGTTTCAATGCCTATGTTGTATCTCCAGACCTGTTTCCATTAGGCTCCCAAATGTATGAACGAAATAAAATGTATACAGCTTTAAACGAGTATATGTAGTGAGGAGTATTGACCTTTATGAAAAAAACAACGTAGGCCTATAAACAGTACTGCAGCAATGCCTTCAAACATCTCACAGTTAAGAAATATTTTTTATCCATTGGGAGATTAGTTTGTGTTTGTGACACTGTGAAAATGAAATGTTCAGATAAAATAAGTGGTAACATATTTTTTAAGTGGTTGCATGTCATTTTTCAAAGATATTGTCAGGAGACATGAGGAGAAGGTTTTATGAAATTCATATATGTATACACACACACATACTTTAATTTGCAAATTGCACTGTAATGCACGTAATATTTGTGAACTCTGGGAGAAATATTTTGAAATCAAGTAGACAGCTCCAGTATATGGGACAAGTATTTGAATGAACTGTGGAACTGTAAGGCACCCGACTACTGATATCTGCAAACAAAATGGATTCAACTGTTGTAATTTTGCACAAGTGCCATGGGGTTTTTTTGCACAAGTGCCAGGTTACTTTTTCTTGTTATTGTGTTTTAATTCATTCAGCACTTCCAAGTAGATGATTTGAATGCAGATACTACTACAAGTAACACATAAGAAAATTAGATACAATTAAAATAAGTGTATATTCACCTTTCTATACCTAATACAACCTTCTGTCATTCACACTACAAAAAAAGAGTGTGGTTAACCATGTGAAAATATTGGTGCTTTCTCCTAGGAAGTGTGACAGGAACCTTAACTGCATAGAAATTGGATGAGAAAAAATGCCATTTCTGTAGCATCACACTTTAACTCCTTCTGCAGAAAATATTGCATACAGAATATGGTTTTGTGTTTGCAGTAAGGATGTTTTTGCCATAGTTTACTTCATTTTTTTTTTTCAGTTGAGGAAAAGATTTAACTATGTAAACATTAAACCTAGTTTATGTTTTGCCTTTATCTCTCTGGTTCCTCTGTGCTGCCTTCCATCCTAATAACTGTACAGCAATACAAAGGACAGATTTTTAGAGAATAAAAGTAACAAACAATATAAAACAGACAATAGTTTCAGACAACATCTTTCTTGACTCTAAGTAGCCCTGTTTTGAAGGTTTCCTTGAGATCTATGGTGCAGGCCAGGCTTAGTTCAGAACACTATAGTTTTGAGTGTTTATAGCAGAAAATTTACTATAGTCTTGCACAATCTAAGACCTTCAGGTCTGCAAATGGCTCCTCTGTTACGCACTCAGAATCATTTGAAAATACTTGCCATTCGTTTCAGGAACTGGCAGCAGAACACAGCACACTGAGGCTTTAAGGGTTATTTCTTGATTCAGAAAAACAAAGGAATATCGGGAATGATTGGTTAGAGAAAGAAAATTGTTGTAGGGTATTCTTGTATCTTGAAGCATTCTATGCCGTCTCTATCTGAAGAACTGGAAGTTATAAAATGCAAAATGAATGGAAATGCAACTGATAGGAGAGTCTGGGCTGGAATCATGTTCCCAGACACAGACAACAGCTGGCTAATGAGGTTAGTGATGGACTCTGGGAAGACCAGGGCTAGCTATAATATGAGAGAAGGGACTGGTAAAATGAGACAGGAAGATAAAGGTGCATGTCACGCAAATTTGATGGGGAGCTAAAGCAAGTGGAGAAGCAGAATACCTAGAGAATGGACTGAGCTAGGGAACTGGGGAAGAAGTGTGAGAAAAACCATGGACTGGAATGAGGTGAGGCAAATTTCAGCAGAAGAAAAGTAAAATGTAGAATGTAAGAGATGATATAGGGACAAACTTGAAATGAAAGACCAAATAGACTGAATAAAAAACTGATTGCAAGCGGAATGGTGGGAGGGACTGTAAGAGTAGAGAGGAGAGCAGGCTGAGACTGGAATGGGAGCCTAAAAGATCAAAAATTGAGTTTTTGTGCAAAAGTACTTGGATTGTGATGAGAAGCCTGTGAAAGCATGCTCATGCAAGACTGAAGTGAACTGGCAGGCCATGGAGTGGGAAAAAAGAGGACCAGAAGCAAAAAATGTGCCAGAAAGACCAAACCTGGCATCAAACTAAAACAGTCTATAGCTTAGAGTGATTCTGTTCTCTGTCTATCAGCTAATATTTGTGAAACCTGGCTGTCAGGTGTCCCATAGGATTTGTTTCATAATCATATCATTGAGGGCCTTGTGGACAGTCTCATCAACTACTATGAGATCTGTCAGATATGTGGCAGGTGATCAATACAGGGCCATACAGAGGATAATAACCTACTCAGTTATTCTGTTAGAACAGGTGTTAAAAATGTGCATGGGTTAGCTAGAATTTTAGAATTTGTGAGTCAGGTATACAAAGGAGGAGGGAATTCACTTTAATTTTGTAAATAACTAACATATTGCAAAAATTTTTCTTGTTAGATATAAATTAATCTAAATGTAAGTAAAAAAAAAAAAAAAAAAAAAGAAGAATAGTGAAAACTTCAGTGTGTAAAAGGAAAAGAATACCATAATGTATTGTACTGCTGTGCAACATCAACCAAGTTTCTTTCTAACATGTTTTTTCTTTCCATGAATGAATGACACTTTTGCATCAGATTCTTTCTCCTTTATAAGTAAGATTATTGCTGTGGATGACCTGAGTACAAATGCACTCTTTCCAGGCTGGTAAATGGAATAACAGTCTCATCAGAAAATTCATGTATACAAAACCAGATGTAATAGTGGTCAAGGAATGAAAACCATTGGAAGTGTTTTCATGTACCTTGGTTTACTGTTCATGGGACAGTCACCCATATCCCTATTAGCTGGGTCCACCCACTAAATGATTGTCCTGTTTCCTCTCATTCCTTTCAGTTTCTAGTTTGGCTTGTGAGGAGGACAGCTGGGATGCTGGGTCTCCAAACAGGTGGCCTCTGTGGAAGCTTAGTAGCACAGAAAGGTAAGTGTCCAGAAAGTCAAAGCAGCTGGAAAATCCAGAGCCAACCAGCCTGAGGAAATGAGCAATATGGCTATTTACCAGCTGGGCAGCCTGTGAAGGATAGGAGAGAGGTACCAGGAAACTGTCCAAGCTGGAAACAGGCATCCTGCCAGTTCAGTGAGCCTGTGAATCTGAGAGCCTTAAGGAATCAGATGGCATTGTATGTGATACCATGGCAGAAAGCTTGATGCTTTGGCTGTCTCTCCTGGATTAGTCATTTCTGTTGAAAACTGTGACCAGCCATTGAGATTTGTTTCATAATCATAACACTGAGAACCTTGTGAATGGTCTCATCAACTACTCTGAGTTCTGTCAAATGTGTGGCAGGATCAGAGTGCTTAAGACAATGTAGTTCTTGATAATGTTGCAAAAAAGCAGAGTTTCCTTGGCAAGGTGAACCAGAATTTTGCTAGCCAGAAGACAGGATTAGAATGACAGGAAAGTGGAGAAGTAAGGTAAAGAAAGAAAACAATTCAGGAAGGAAGGAGTAATAATGGTAACCCAGTTCTAACAGGTGATTTTACATAGAAATTAGATAAATCTCATAAAATATTTTATTTTTCCAGGCTAGTTGACTCAGGATGCCTGATAGGATATGGTGAGCAAATCTCAAATACAGATATGGCCAACTCTGATATGATAGGAAATGGTGGTCTGGAAAAAGTAGAAATGCAATTGCTACACCAACACCCCTTTGGAGACTCACCAGTCAACACTACTTAAAGAATGACATTTCACTCTCATGAACATCAGTAAATCAAAACTTTTTGGAAATATTATTATAAGCATCTCTTCCAGAGGTATTTCAGCTTCTTCCAGTACTGTATGATGTTCTGACAGGGAGCCTGCAAGTCAGTCTATTGCAGTTCTTTCAATCTGAGCATTCCATTTTGCATGTATATGTTTTTTCAATCTCAGCCTTCTGTCTATCTGATAGAAAATTTTATGGAACAGGATGAACCAGCATTGAGATTGTGGGCTGGCATTTGTTACTTCAGACACCTTAGAACACAGCCTTTTGCACAATCTATCTCTAGAAGCAGGATGAACTTTTTAAGTGCATCAGCTGTAACAACTGATATGTGGGCAAGTGATCAAGTAGATGACTCCAGGGCAGGCACAGTTCACCAAGCATCTTTCATTCCTTCTGCAGACTCATCTAAGTCATCTCCTTCTCTATCACTCCCCCATAATGTGCCAGCCTCACAGACATTTTTATAGACAGGCTGCCCTTTCCAGCACTTATTTGAGGAAAACAAAATATGGCAAAACAAACAAACAAAACTCTATTGGAATTATCAGGGGAAAGAATAGCTAACCTCAGATGGCTTTTGTTATGATAGGTTAATTTCCATACCATGAGACTGACAGTCTGGAAGTTCAACCTGGAGAACACACTAACACACTATGATTTGAATATTAAGACCAAATATGACTAAATGATTAATCCTGAACACTGTCTAGCATGAAACAGAATAACAAATGTGTTTTCTTTCTCCGTCTCACCTTTCCAGCTGTGATTTCAGTCTCTTAGCTGAGGTGGTAAGTTTCTGAAGCCTGCAGCAACCTGATCCTGCTCTGTCCATGAGCTGTTTCAAAATAATGTTTTCTGCTTTAATGACTGGATTTTCCATTTCAGTGCTATGTGCCTACTTGTATATTTGTCCCTTCTGTGCATGCCTTGTCAATGTAATTAAACATTACAAATGCCCATTACAATATATGCTGGATGAGAGTACTCTCAGCAACAGTGCCAGATGCAATCCTCCAGCTCACATCACTGTAGTTAATGCACAGACCTTTCAGCAACTGGCACAAGTGGATGTATCACTGCTCTCATTCACCATGTTGTATCCAAATGTTTTGTTTCCTTTGGCCAGCTTTGATGCTCTTTCTTATCACACAGATCTTGTTTTTCAATAGTAAGTCCTACTGGGTTCTGTTCCCTTTCTGTCTCACATCAGATCAAATGCCTAGAAACAGTCCTCTCAGTAAAAAGCAGCTAGCAACTTACAGAAATGAATAAGGTGCAAACACAGAGGTACCCAGACAGTAGGGAGACTGAGATGTCAAGAAGGTTGGAAATAGAAACAGTCACTTGTGTTAGACTAGACAGGAATCCATCTTTGCTGATTTAAAACTGCATGGAAAATGATTAGATTTTCAGAGTGTGGTGCAAATTTGTGTTTCCTTTTTATAAGACTGAAGTAGCTTCAGTAGCTTTTGAGGAGCTTTTACGTATGTCAGTCCCTAGACCCTCCATGAACAATACAGATTCCTTCCCCATCCCCTTCTATCCTATAGCAGAGTAACTGGCCTGAAGAGATAAGGACAAAATAAACCATCACCTGCTGCTGGTAATTACAGTATTTTCAGTTGTTGATGTCAGATTGTAATTTGTGTAGCTGAGAGATGAGTTTTCACCTAAACTCAGTGAATAATTTCTGGTTTTTAACTCTCTTGCCTTAAGGGCTGCTTATCTGAAACAATCACAGCTAGATGATTAGGCAGAAAATAATTGATCAAGTACAACACTCAGTACATATATATGACATTCTAGACTTCAAAACAATTGTAAAGAGAAAGCAGTGTTTATAACTAATGCTTTCATGTAGCTAAGAAGAATAATATTGATGAAATGGAGAGTAAAGAGGAGCAGAAAATACGTTTGTTCTCCTGTAACGTTTCTTAGATGTAATATTGAGAAAAGACAGGGTTGAGTATTTTAATCTTCTTATTTCATGATCTATCTGTTCATTTAGCTGTATTGAGTTGTTAAACATAGTGTGGTTTTGTGCTATAGAAGATGTCAGAGTGCTACTTTGTGGAATTGTCCCGGGTCAGAGGGTTTTTCTTTTGAGAAAACAATACAGCAGCTTCTGACCAGCTTGTACTGGTTAGGAGTTTACTTCTGATATGAGTGATTTTTTTTCTGTGTCAATTATTTTGAGAATAAGGGGTAGCCATTTTCCTAGAACAGACTAAAATTACACTGCAGGTGTCAATTGCTTGTGAGAGATAACCTCACACCTGTGAACACTTAGAAAGGGAACTGCCTAAATTCAACCCAAAGAAGAGCAAAGACGTGAGCTCAGAAGCTTTAACTGTATACAACATTGTATATTTAACTATATTTAACTGTTAAAATAACAGAGTGAGTAAGGGGTGTCCTGAGTCAGTGAGGGGTCTCTTCATGAAGGGGCAAGCTCTGTCTTTTCCAGAATGTGCAACTCACTCAATCATTCACTATTTAAAATGAATTATTTACAAGTGATACTGTGTTAGATAAAAAAGCTGTCCCTCTACTCTAGCTTTTCTGCACTATCATGTCAGACTTGTGTTACCTCTTCTACAAGTACAGACATGGATGTTAAGAGGTAATTCACACTCATGGATTCTCCTTTTCACTTTTCTTATAAGCTGTGACTCTAAAAAATAAATTCAGTTTTGGGGTAGTGTGCTGGTTTTGGCTTGGATAAAGTTAATTTTCTTTACAGTAGCTAGTGTGGGTCTATGTTTTGGATTTGTGCTGGAAACTGTGTTGATAAATCAGGGATGATTTAGTTATTGCTGAGCAGTGCTTACACAGAGTCAAGGCCTTTTCTGCTCCTCACCCCACCCTACCAGTGAGTAGCCTGGGGATGCACAAGGAGTTGGGAGGGGACACAGCCGGGACAGCTGACCCCAACTGGACCCCAACTGACCAAAGGGATATTTCATATCATATGATGTCATGCTCAGCATATAAAACTGGGGGAAGAAGAAGGAAGAGGGTATGTTTGGAGTGATGGTATTTGTCTTCCCAAGTAACCATTACATGTGATGGAGCCTGGCTGTCCTGGAGTTGGCTGAGCACCTGCCTGCTGATGGGAAGGGGTGAAGGTATTCCTTGTTTTGCTCTGTTTTCATGCATGGATTTTGCTTTACTTGTTAAACTGTCTTTATCTCAACTCACAAGTTTTCTCACTTTTACCTTTTATTCTTTTCTCTCCCCCATCTCACCAGGATGGAGTGAGCAAGTGGCTGTGTGGGGCTCACTTGCCAGCTGGGGTTAAACCATGACAGGTAGACAGTGTCAGGTTATGGATAGTCCCTAGTTTCAGGATGGCTCCAAGTTTCTGAGAGCAGACCTGTTCTCGCTTTGGCTCTGTTTACAGCAGCTTGAAAACTACAGTGTCTGGGAGGAGTTGAGAGTGGAACACCCTGTCCATGCTTTTGGCATAATACACTTACCCGTAAGTGGTGAACTATGTAGGGAGTGGATATACTAAGGCTGGGAGTGACTCTGATTAGGGGAATATTCATGGAGAAGGTGTGGCTATGTGCTGGCCCATATGTGAACTTGGAGCATCCTGAAGGTAAAGCAAGTATGTGTGAAACTGTCCCAGAGACTGCAGTTTTACAACCCAGCTAAGCTTCCACTTGATTTGTCAAATTTCAGTCTGCTTTTGAATTAGTGATTTCCAATAAGCTATTTTTAGACATGATTTTTTCCCTGCATTGTTGCATGAAAAACTCCTTCATCTTGTGCAGGTGAGTTGCAAAGATCACCAACTAATGAAATATAAGTAATCAATGTATTCAATTAAAGACTCTATTTCTTTTTTGTTTCTAGAAAGGTCTTGTAAGGATAACAACTCAGGGGGGACAAGGGCAGGGGAAGGAGAAATTTCCTGGTGAGATTTGTATTTACCTCCTGGGACAAATAGTAGTTTTAAATAATTTAAAGCAGCAAACTAAGACAGTTAATTTAAACAAACTTGCAAGCCTTTTTCATCAGCAACATTTGCATCATGAATCACAGTCTGTGTCACAAGCCAGAAGAGAGCAACAGCCCGCTGTATATTGTTTGCTGTCTATTTCTTGCTCAATATCAGTTCTATAATGCTTTGTGACTGTGTTTTGCTAAAATAAAATGCTGGGCACAATAAAATATGTCTCAGTAAAATCCTTTTGTAAAAATGTGTGAAGAGCAAACTGTATATCTAGAAAAAAAAATATGTTGTGCTAATAAATAGAAGGAAAGCAAAACATATCTTGACATAGCTTCAAGGATTTAGCAAAGCAATTTCCAATAATACATAGAAGTGGTTTTGTACTTTTCATTTTGACAAAACCCTTCAGTGTCTAGGACATTAAAACAGTGAATGCTTTTGGTATAGGATATAATTTAAAATCAGAATGGTTTGTGTGCATGTGTATTTAAATAGTTAAATAATGCCTGTGCAATTTTCAGCCAACTTTGTTGATACTATGAGGGGTCTATTCTACCCCTCTCTGTTTGTGCCATTTTTAGGTCATTTCCTTCATTCGGTTTTCTGTAATTTGATTTTTCTCCATTTCTGTTATCCTATACTCATCCATCTTTTCCTTCTAAGCTTATCTCTAGAGTCAGTTGGAGACCGGCATGAAAATAAATTATTATATTAGAATAAATTTGTCTGATTTTTATTATGATGACAGATGTGAGCTTATTTGTCCCTTGGAGGTAATGTTTAAATATCTCTTTGCTTTTGCATTGAAGAAGCAGAGGCTGAAGTTGAATAGCAATGTTGAATTTTTTCCCCTGCATCTATTTAACTTTACAGTTTAAACTCACAATCACTCAAATTATCAGTATATGGTATAAATATGTTTTATAATTTTTAATGTGTTTGTTTTTTTTTTTTTCATTTTACATTATAAACACATGAATTTCAAGATAACATTACAGACAGTTTCCCTTTTAAATTATAAATTAAGTTGCTTTCCTATATTTTTTCTATAAAAATCTATTTTTTCACAAAACTAAATGTTACTGTGGTATATGACAGATTGCCTTTTGATATTTTGTAACAATGAATACATAAAGGCAGAACAAGTCAGTTTTTGCAGGTTTTCTAACCAGAAATAACATCTACCTCAGAGTCTATGAACAGACTAAAAGCATCACCCATCAGCAGCTAACATGCTGGGATAAATCTAGGAGTAGAAAGTACTAGATAAGCACACTTATGCTGTGCTAGTTTAAGTTGTAATTCTGTATTTTTTTATTTTCCCAGCACCCCATGGTAGACATCTCAGTGACGATAAGGTGATACAGGGTAGGTATGTGAATTAACATAGTTAGAGAGATCTAAAAATGAAAGCTTCTCCATGGCTCCTCAGTCATGCCACATGCCCTGAAGGTGTACTTGCTCCTTGCTCCTGAGCTGATAGCAGAGAAATTTTCCCTCCTGTGCCATCCTGAGAGAGGGAAAAAGAGGCAAATAATTGTTTTTTATACTAGTTAAAAATTAAATCATGTTTCTAAATTTTTCCCCAGTAACAACACTTAAACTACTTCAACAGAACTTGACCAACACCAGATACCCTTCGTTCCCTTTTCATACAGTAGCTATATAAGATATTTTATAAAAAATTGTGCTTTTCAGCTTAGTTACTATATTATCTCATAGCTTACAGGGTTGACAATCATGATGGCAATAAAACAGAAAAGAAATACAGCTTATTATTGCAGATAAAAGATAGAGACTTATCAATGACTTAAATGTTTTATGTTTGTAATACTGAGATCACTAATACCCCTTGGAATTTAGAGGCCTGTTATTTTATTGTATTAAATTATTTTTCATTATAGCCTTCATGCATTTTCCTAAATACAGGATGCGGTGAATTATTTCGGTCTTCTATCTGTACTAGGAAGGTACTTAGTTCTATTGATGTAAACACTGATATTTATTCAAAACAAAAAGTAGATTCAATAATATGCAGTCTGAGATACAATATAAATCTTGATGTTTTTCAGAACGTGGGTGTGGTGTGTGTTGAATACCTCCACAAGAAATATTTGAATATATTTCTCTAGATTCATTAATATTTTGAGAGGAACACAACAAAGCTGTAATTCTGGGAGACTGTCTTATAGGCTTGATATACCTCACTACCGGGCAGTCTTGGGGTGCCTTACTGAGAGGGAATAGTCAGCCTCTGGCAGTTCAGGTCCTCTGTCTGTGTATCACCAACATGCTTATTGCTGTGATATCTGAATACAGACTGGGAGAAGCAATTAGTTAATCAGAAAGCTTGAACTGATAAAAAGTTGCCTAAAAATTTTGGTAGATCCAGAAGTAGAAGGGCCAAAACATAGTGTGTGCAGGTTAAAGCTACTTTAGGTGTGTAACCGGTAATTGGCCAAAATAATAGAGCTGGAAGCTTTCATATTTTTCTGTTTTCCATGATAGTATCTTGTGTGAGTACATCTGCATTTAAAATCAACTGCGGTATGAAATTCTCTCTCAGTTATATTTAGGTTACTGTTAACAGAACTACATTAAAATTCTTTCTAAAGTGTGCTGTTGGCAAGTGCTGCAGTATGGTCAGCTGTTGACTCTACACTAGCACCCTGGAGGAGTCTTCTCATACAGATCTTACACCTGGATTCCTTTCTTTTAACCTACTATTTCTACATGAAAAAGTGTGAAAGCTGTCCTCGGTGGGCCATGAGACAACCCCATCAGGAGATCCCTGGCTGTTGATGCAGGTGTTTTGTAGTCATGGTCCATTCTACACCCGTTACTGAGTTTCTAGATTGACAGGCATCACTCGGGCATGCTGGCTTCTGAGTCTGGTGCAGTGACCTGGCAGTGAGCATGAGACTTGGCAGGTATGGGGACAGGTTTGAGGTACTTAGATGAGGGTGGCCAGGATCATGCATGGTCCACACTGCATGTGAGGTATCCTCATAGATGCCTTTAAGAACATGGTGCCCTCAAGATGGCAAGCCTTGCTGTGCCACTGGGGTACTGCCATGCTCCACTGAGTGCTCAACTACACTATATTTGTGGTTGGGGAATGTGGTCTTAAAGTGTCCTCAGGGTGAATCAACAGTGTAAATGTAACTACAGGCAACTGGAGTGCAGGCATGTCCCTGGAGGGGTTATCTTTATTTATGTTTTAGCTCTTAATGCACCACATATTATTAACAAAGTAGTCAACATTATACAGCACTGGAGTTTGATGGATCATCAGGTGACTGTTTTTAAAAATCCACAAGATTTTATATGTCAGTATTTAATGTTACACTGTGTTTCCATGCTGCTAATTGCCCTTGTGGCCTGGTCACTACTTTACATCTATTTACATACTGTTAGAGAGCCCTAGTTTTATGGTGAATAGAGAACAATACACAGGCTATTTGATAGCATAGTAAATTTTACCAGGAATCTGTGAAGCTGTATATTCTGCATGTTCGGCTGGAATGGCTCTAGTTTCCACGGTCTACAGGATCCACTCCATCTATTTTGCAAAGAGAATATAGATTAAGAGTGTGTTTTCAAATTAGGTCTCTGGAAATGGAAGGGAAAGGGAGAAAGGAAGGAATAATATCTTAAAATCTACTTCTGACAGGCTATAATTCAGTAATCACATTCCAAATTCATAGACAAAGTTAATAGAACTGGAAATTATATTAGGCATACCTGTATATTTCTGTCACTTTCTGTCCATTTTTATTTTATAGCCATGTTATACTGCTTATTGAGATTATGATTGTGATGTTCTATCTTTATTACTTGGTGGTCTAACCTTTGAAGTCTATGGAGCTTTCACGGATTAAACAATAAATTTTGCTATAACAATCTCATTTAATTCCCCTATAAAACTGATGTTTCCTGATGCTTGTTCACTGACGTGTACTATAAATATGGTATCCATAAATTTTAGAATTTAGTCCCATGTGGTCCATACAAAACAATAATAAAATCCTGTATAGCAGGAGGGAGTAATAGGAAAGGATTCACTGTGTCAGTAGTAACTCAGACTCTAATTCTGTTCCACAAATAAAAAAGTATCATTCAAAAAAGTCTTGAAACATATCATTTCACAAAATTACATTTGCAATATGACTGATTGCTAAATTACTTCTTCAGCTCTTACTTAAGGACCAGGCTGTTACTGGAAGAACATATAGACAAAGGGAACGGCAATGAGGAACAAGACCTCTGTCAGTACACGTGTGAGTTATGGAGCTGTGTGTGAAGCAGTAAACAATTACTTATCCTCCTCTCAGAGCAAGAGTAGGTAGAGACAGTCATGTCTCCCTCTGCTGATAGTGAATGCAGTCCTACCATAGGGATTGATAATGAATGGATGGCACAGCCTAGTGTGGAGCAAGGAGAAAAAGGGAAGCAACTTTTCTGGAAAAACTTTTCTATATTACAAACTCTGCCAGCTTTCCTCAGGTATTGAACCTAAGTAACAGCCTAGGGTTGACTTTCATTTTGTTATAGTCTGTTGCTCTCTTTAAGCTTCTAGATGTGCACTTCTAATAGCAATAATGAAAAAGCACAGCTTCTGATTAACACTAATGATGTAATTGTTAACTGGTGGTACGACAATACAAATGTTGTTGGACTGCTTCAGCTTTTTACCTCAGACCTAGCCCTGATCTGGCTCCACCCAAGCCATTCAGGCACCAACTTCCCCTTACTAGCTCCCTTGTGGAATTTATGTAGGGTTTTTTCCCTTTATTTTCTTTTGTTTTTGTTGGGTTCTGTTGAACAGTGCTCTCTGTACAGTTAGATCGCTTTTTTGTACAATCAGTGGCTACAATATCAATGTCTTAAAAACAGAGTTGTGAAAAGGGGAGAAGTCAATAACCTATAGCTGATGAGACACTGGGAGTTGAGGTAAACAACTGAAAACAAAGGCAAAAAGGAGAACAGAGACAACCTTGACTGTTCACTATCCCCTATCTTCATACTTCAATGAAACACCCTGGTCCTATAAATGGTCCCAAAGATATTTCTTCCCTTCTTCCACTCCTTCCATCCCTTCTTCCTTCTCTTCTGTCTCTTCTTACTCTCCTTACAGCCCTCCTGTGATTCTGTGAGGTTTTTATATCACATATACACCAGCCCCTGAAGCATGCAGACTGTTCTGTTACTCCACATTAGGACTATTCTCATCCACTCAAGGAATCCCACTCTGGACTCCATAAAAGCCATTTTCTGCTTTTGTCCTAAGCATACACTAGTCACAAGAAACTTCTCCTTTACTAGAAATGCAATGATTCTCAAAGATAACTTACAGAATGTTTTCACCTTCCAGTGCAACCATCTCCACTAAGCTATCTAGTGTTTCCATTCCTATCAATTATTCTTGTTCTAATTGTCCAGTTTATTTTCTCCTGTGGATTTTTAAAACTGTTTATTTATATTTTTTAATAACAGAGGGACCTTCACACCCAGGAATATAAAGATATCAAGGTGCATACTATTTTATTTGGCTTAATAGGTGACTCTTGTGCCAAAAAACTACTTGCCTCTGGAAGTCAGGGTGAAGAACTTTGTCTGATGAAGATACCTTGGACCATGTAGCTCCAGATTTATCCTGCAGAATATTAATGCTTTCTGCAGTAGAAACCAAGCTACTGGCAATTAAGGATTGCACAGTGTGCTATCACCCATGGAATACTACTTATTACATTTTTTTACTTCACTTAATCTCTGTTCTTATTTATTGAACATATCTTCCTGCTAAGTCTGAACGGTGTCATATGACAACCCTTTACTAGGTATAGAAACTATATGCACAAAGAACTAAAGTCAAATTTCTCTTTTCAGCCGCAGTCTGTACTTCATCTCATGTTCCTTTCATGTTTTCTTTTCCAGGTAAATAATACCTTACAGAAAACACAGAGCATAATCTGCAAGAGACCTGATATTTCTACATTAATACTGATGACTTTTTAGTGCCATGAACAGAAGTTATAACAGAATATTCTTTCTCAGTGTCCCACTTCCAGTCTGAAGGAAATCTTGGGATGCCAGAAATTGTATTCATGAACAGATAGATACAGTTATTCATATACAGATGTATTTGTTCATGTTTAAAGGATTCTATGTAGACAATAGGATAAAATCAATAATAAAATTCTAATAAATACACTTCAAGCCATTTTGAACAGAGGAAGTTCATATTACTTGGTTAAAGATTGGATAAACACTTGATCATTTGTGTGTTATTCAGACATAATTCATTACTGTGCATAAGCCAAAACATGAACTTCTGGAGGTTTTGCATATTAATTCATCATGAAAATAGTGTTGTAAATATCAGTGATTAGGAGATGAGCTATACATATGATAATCTGCCCACTTTCACCTAAATAAATACATATATACATATATATCCCAAGACAGAAAATGAGATTTGTTCGTTCTTGGAGTATATACTTTGATATACTGTCATCAAAGATTTTTATCTCCTGTTTTGGCTGCCAGAAGGACAATCAAGTGCCAATAATTCTAGATGCAACTATTCAATGAGAGAACAAGCTTACTGGCTTCCCAACTTTTGAAGATCTAATTAAGCATGCAAGTAATTTCCACTTATTTGTTGACCTAGTTAAATATTGTGTAGAGGGAAAGACTAGCAGCTGTTCTGTATACGTTTCATTTTTCTCTTTACCACTGCTCCTGATTTGACCCTTCCATGGCTTCTTAAGTATTTTTGAGGTTAATAGGCTGATCCAACTGTTTGTATCCATAGCAATCCATGGATATTATAACCCACATAATAAAAACTGAAAAAAAGATACTAGAAATATCTTCAGTATGAAAGTAAATCCCAAAAGAAAACAGATGCTGGTTAAATATCTTCTGGTAAATTAATTTTAAAGAGCTTAGACAATTAGCAGTAAAAATGTGGACACCAATATCTTTTAACTCATTGTCCTGGTTTTGGCTGGGATAGAACTAACTTTTTTTTTCCTTCTTAATAGCTAGAATATTGCTGCATTTTGGATTCAGTATCAGATTTTGTATGAAAAGAATGTTGATAATATACTGATGTTTTCAGTTATTGCTAAGAAATCAAGGAATTTTCTGCTTCCCATGTCCTGCTAGTGCACAGGTGTACAAGAAGGTGGGAGGGAGCAGAGCCAAAGTAACAGATCCAAATTGGCCAATTAAATATTCCTTATTATGTAATGTCATACTCAGTATATAAAGGAGGGTTGATCAGTGTTGTGGTTTGGGCCTGATCGGCAACCAACCACTGCAGTTAATCACCCTCCCTTCCCCCTCCCCACCTGGGAATGGGGGAGAAGATTAGAGGGGTGAAGGGAGACTCACAGGCTGAGATAAGAAGAGTTTAATAATGGCACTAAAATGAAAACAATAACGATGATGGGGGAAAACAAAAAGAAATATATAAACAAGCAATGTACAGCTTAATTGCTCACCACCAGCTAACCAATATCCAGCCCATTCCCGGCCAGCGACCCCGAGATACCAAGATCCCACAATCGCAATCCCAGAAGCAAGAGAGCTCCTTCCCAACCACCCCTCCTTTATATAGTGAGCATGACGTTCCATGATATGGAATATTTCACTGGCCAATTTGGGTCAGGTGCTGTGGCCGTGCTCCCTCCCTGCTCCCTGTGCCCTTGCGCACGGGCAGGACATGGGGAGTCGGAGAGTCCTTGAAGTCTCAGCAGCAGCTGAAAACATCAGTGTGCTATCAGCATTTTTCCCATATCAAACCCAAAGCTAAATCCAAAACACAGCACTCATCTAGTCCCTGAAAAGGAATATTAACTCTATTTCAGCCCAAACTAAGACAATCAGGAAGTGGGGGCTCTCACTTTCAGGACTGTGGTTTCAGGATTCTCTCTTCTCTGGTATTGCTCTCTGGGAATGGGTTGGTCATTAGTCAACAGGTGGTGAGCAATCACATTGTGCATTATGCATTTGTATTTTCTATTATTACTATTATTGTAATTATTTTAATTTTATTTTATTTCAATTATTAAATTGTTTTTCTCAACCTATGAGTGTTCTTACCCTTACCCTTCCAACTCTCTCCTCCATTACCCAGGGCAGGGGGAGAGAGTGGCTGTGTGGTGTTTGGCTGCTGGCTGGGTTTAAACCATGACACTCATGAAGACAAAACTTACACTGTAATAATTCAGACCATACTATCCAATGATGTTAATTTTTAAACCAAATTTGATGCATACAACTTTATTATTTTGCTTCTTTAAAACACTCGGCAGAGCTGGAGAATGATATATTGTTGTTAATGACAATCTAATAAAATTCCAGACAGCTCCACATACTGTGATTGCCATTAAAAGACTAACATTTACTCTGAGCAGGATATATCTTAGAAGCTAGGATAGGCTGGGTAAGCATGGGTTCTGCCAGTTAATTAATCAACATGTCAGACTTATTTTCAGCAGCAAAAAACAATGGGAAATACAGATCACTCAGAATGAAGGTTAAAAAAACATATATATATAGTTTTGCCCTAAATAGACTGATAATCAGTCTTCAAGTTCTGTACAGACCTGAGAGTAGAACACAGTTTATGTAAGTTCCTGTTTATGTAAGTTCCTATTTATATATTGTCATCTGTCAGATCACATTTCACTGATCTTAAGACTACTTTCCTTTTTGATCTGCTACAAATCTTTACAAGAGTTGATAATTTGACAAGTCACTTTTGTATCACTTCAAAAGAAATGGCTTGTATTAAAGAACTCAACAGCTGACAAAAAGCAGTAAGACAGACTTAGGTTGATGGGGGAAAAGCACAAACAAATCCAAATATATGTATGAAGAAATCTGCAAAAAGAAGTTAGAAAAATCTTGTTGCTGGGAGTCTTCCTCCCAGATTTTAGCCATGAGAAAATTTGGTAAATGGAATTAGTTGGTTGTCTGAGCTACTTCTCCAGTGATTGGAAAAAAACAACATCTCTGTTAAATATATATTTTTAACTAACTTAGAAGCCTCTCTAATCAAGCCTGGTGAAATGTAACTTTAAATCTAGAGTTTCTACCTCACTTATAAAGCAGAATGTTTGGCATGTTTAATCAGTTTCTAAAATGCTTCAAATGAAAAAGTATAACTTCACAAAAAGCAATCTGATAAATACTAATAATACTGAGTAAGTACACCAAATCATTTATTTCTACTGTCAATCAGTAGAGATATGTTAGATAACCATATTCAAAAATCATTTTCCATTGTTGCAGGTTTTTTCTCATTCAGTAAAATTTTCTCCATATCTCAGGATGTTCACAGTGATTAGGTATCAACAGACAAGGAGACCTATTCAGGAATGAAGGTATTATCCTATCTAGCAATTCTTAATTATTCAGATCAATATCTGTCTCTGAGACAGGCCAGTGGCAGAAAGCACTACCACTCACCTGCAACAATATCCAAATTATGCTTCAAGTATTTCCCTTACAGTCACAGAAAAAACTCAATCATATGACAGCTATTCTGAAGTGCCATGTATTCCAAAGTACTCAAAATGAAAAAACTGCAAATTTTTAAAAGATATCAAACATCCCTAACTTCACTTAGTTCTAGATAGATGCTAACATTACTGTTGATGGATACTATACTGGGTTTTCTTACTAAAACTAAAATGACATGTTCAGGATTCATGTTTCAAAAAAAAAAAAAACTCTTGAAAACTTTGAGATAATCTGTTCTTTCCTTTTCCAGGGTGGAATTAAAGGCTTTTGGTGGAAGACAAGTTGATGTAATATTAAAAGAGGTAATAACTTCCCTCTATGTTAAAGTATAAATAATAAAACCATTTTATTGTGATTAATACTGCTAAACAATGTATCTCAGTCACTGAATATAAATAGCTCTTTCTGGGAGGTATGGTATCAGCTGCCCATCAGATTGTAACGAGCTGAAATGACCTCTGAAGTTATCTACTTGTTTCTTTAACCAGTGAAGCCTGTAAACTACTCATCATAGCAACTCAGGTTTGTGACAGGAATATGGGATTTAGTCTTAATTAGTTTACTGGCTATTTTCGCCTAACATTAAGTCCCCTCGAGGTACACATTGGACTTCCCCATTCTTCTGCATTACCCACCAAGTTTGCACCTGGGTCCTTGGGCAAAGGTAATTCCACATATGGGCTTACCTTTACTTGAAGTAGGAATAACCCAGATGGTCTTCCCCAGCATGTTTTTAGGGTGCACTACCGGGACTATCTCCATCTACAGTACGTAGAATATTTCACTGGGCAGGGCCAGCCTGGTTGGCAGATCCTCTAGTATTGACTAACCAGGTGGCCTTTGCTAAATATGTGTCCCAATGCTTAAAAGTTCCACCTCCCATAGCTCTCAACATGGTCTTTAGTAGCCCATTATACCGCTCAATTTTTCCAGAGGTCAGGGCATGATAGGGGATATGATATATCCACTCAATGCCATATTCTTTTGCCCAGGTGTTTATAAGATTATTTCAAAAATGAGTACCATTATCTGACTTGATACTATCCGGGGTGCCATGCCGCCACAGGACTTGTTTTTCAAGGCCCAGAATAGTGTTCTATGCAGTGGCATAGTTGCTTCTACCATTGTGAGCACATAACGTTTACCATGACAAGTTTGTGGGAGCATAATGTAATCAATCTACCAGACCTGCCTCCCCACATCTACACTTTAACCATCTCCCTCCATACCGAAGAGGTTTTAACCGCTTGGCCTGCCTGATTGCAGCACGTTTCACATTCATGGATAACCTGTGAGATAATGACCATAGTTAAGTCCACCCCTCGGTCACGAGCCCATCTATATGTTGCGTCTCTTCCTTGATGGCCTGAGGAGTCATGGGCCCAGCGAGCCATAAATTTTTTGTCCATATGTTGCCAGTTCAGATCTATTTGGGTCACCTTAACCTTTGCAGCTTGGTCCACCTGATGGTTGTTTTGATGTTCTTCTGTCGCTCGATTTTTGGGTATATGAGCATCTACATGGTGTACTTTCACAACCAAGTTCTCTATTCAAGCAGCAATATCTTGCCACAAATCAGCAGCCCAGATGGGTTTGCCTCTATGCTGCCAGCCACTTTGTTTGCATTGCCGCAACCACCCCCACAGGGCATTTGCCACCATCCATGGATCAGTGTAGATAAAGGACTGGCCACTTTTCTTGCTCGGCTATACTTAAGGCCAGCTGGATGCCTTTCACCTCTGCAGATTGACTGGATTCTCCTTCAGCAGCTTCTGCAACCCATCATGTGGGGCTCCACACAGCAGCCTTCCACTTCCGATGTTTCCCTACAATGCAACAGCACCCATCAGTAAATAAGGCATATTGCTTCTCATTATCTGGTAGCTCATTATATGGCGGTGTCTCTTCAGCTCGGGTCACCTCTTCCTCTGGTGACATTCCAAAGTCTTTGTTTTCTGGCCAATTTGTGATTACTTCCAGTATTCCTGGCCAGTTGGCGTTCCCTATTCGAGCCCGCTGTGTGATGAGCACGACCCACTTACTCCACGTAGCATCAGTTGAATGATGTGTTAAGGGGACCCTCCTTTTGAACACCCAGCCCAGTACTGGCAATTGGGGTGCCAAGAGGAGCTGTGCTTCTGTACCAATCACTTCTGAAGCAGCTCGGACCCCTTCATATGCTGCCAGTATCTCTTTTTCAGTTGGAGTATAACGGGCTTCGGATCCTCTATATCCTCGACTCCAGAATCCCAGGGGTCCACCCCGGGTCTACCCTGATGCTCTCTGCCAAAGACTCCAGGTAGGGCCATTCTCCCCGTCTGCAGTGTAGAGCACATTTTTAACGTCATGTCCTGCCCGAACTGGCCCAAGGGCTACAGCATGAACTATTTATTGTTTAATTTGTTCAAAAGCTTGCTTTTGCTCAGGGCCCCATAAAAAATCATTTTTCTTCTGGGTCACTTGATAAAGAAGGCTTATGATCTGACTGTAATTTGGAATATGTATTCTCCTGAAGCCTACCACACCTAAGAAAGCTTGTGCTTCCTTTCTGCTGGTTGCTGGAGACATAGCCGTTATTTTATTAATCACATCTTTTGGAATCTGACAACATCCATCTTGCCATTTGATTCTTAAAAATTGAATCTCCTGTGCAGGGCCCTTGACTTTACCCCGTTTTATGGCGAAGCCAGCTCTCAAAAGAATTTTAACTATTTTCTCTCCCTTCTCAAAAACTTCTGCTGTATTCCCCCATATAATGATGTCATCAATGTACTGTAAGTGTTCTGGAGCTTCACCCTGTTCCAATGAAGTATGGATTAGTCCATGGCAAATAGTGGGACTGTGTTTCCAGCCCTGGGACAGTCGGTTCCAGGTGTATTGGACACCCCTCCAGGTGAAAGCAAACTGTGGCCTGCACTCTGTTGCCAACAGGATTGAGAAGACATTGGTGATATCAATTGTGGTGTACCACTTGGCTGCCTTTGACTCCAGTTCATATTAAAGGTGTAGCATGTCTGGCACAGCAGCACTTGGCAGTGGTGTGACTTCGTTCAGGCCCCGATAGTCCACTGTCAGTCTCTACTCTCCATTAGAGTCCGCACTGGCCATATAGGGCTGTTAAAGGGTAAGCGAGTCTTGCTGATCACCCCTTGGCTTTCTAGTTGACGAATCAGTTGATGGATAGGGACTACAGAGTCTCTGTTGGTGAGATATTGCTGTCAGTGCACAATTGTAGTAGCGATGGGCATTTGTTCTTCAACCCTCAGTAGTCCCACGGCAGAAGGATCCTCCGAGAGCCCAGGCAGAGTGGACAGCTGTTTGATTTCCTGCGTCTCCAAGGCAGGTATACCGAAAGACCATCGGTACCCTTTGGGGTCCTTAAAATACCATCTCCAGAGATAATCTACTCCAAGAATATAGGGAGCATCCAGGCCAGTCAGGATGGGGTGCTTTTGCCACACATTAAGCTCGTATCAGCCTCCAACACAGCTGTTGAGACCCCGCTGTCACAAATAGGCTTTGTTCCTTGGAAATTCGATGGCATCAGGGTGCATTGGGCACCAGTGTCCACCAAAGCCTTATATTCCTGGGGGGTCATATGTGCCAGGCCATCGAATCCACACAGTCCAGTAAACACGATGGTCCCTCTCCTCCACCTGGCTGCAGGCAGGGCCTCTCTAATGCTGCTTATAGTATCCATTGTTGATGAAGGCGTTAGTGCGGTCTGTGTGAACCTCGGTCTCATCCTGGTTACTCACTTCTTGTAAGTACGACTCACAGGTTCTCCTCATAGGATCAGGAGCAAAGTCAATTCTTCTACGCTGTTTGGGTAACTGATTAGCGGAGACTGAAGCAGCACTTCTCCCAGAAGAACCTTGATTTGTAGCCGTTTTTCCTTCCAATTCTCAAACTTGCTCTCTTAGAATGTAAGTGGGTTTCCCATCCCATTTCCTCATGTCTTCTCCATGATCACACAGGTAATACCATAGGTCCCCCCGTGGTGTATCTTGTCTTGCTTGAGTAGGGAGCTGTTTACTCCTGATAGCTGAGACCTTAGTCTGTGCAGGTGGAAAGTAGGACATGTCCTCTTTGAGTTGTCAGACTTCTTGAGATAATTTCTCCACAGCCACAACGATGGAAGAAGAGAGACTTTCTTCGTAGTGCCGGAGTCGGCAAGCCAAGTCATCCATAGTTGGTCCCTCTTCGTCTCTCCAGTCAAATACTGCTAATGCGTTGGAATGTGATGATGGAGCACTCCGTATAAACTTCCGCCACATGGACCAGGTGCATTGGACTTCATCTGGGTCTGTGGGTAGCCGCACATCGTCTGGATCATAATAAACCATTTCCCACACAGCCAATTCTCTCAGGTATTAGATACCTCTCTCCATGGCAGTCCACTTACTTAGATGACATGTAAGATCTTCCTTGAAGGGTTATCTGTCCCTCACGCCTGACAGTAGTCATCTCCAGAGGCTGAGCATTTGTGTCTTTCTTCCAATAACCTTGTCAATGCCTGCATCCCTGGACAGGGATCCCAGTTGCCTGGCTTCTCTACCTTCTAATTCCACACTGTTGGCACTGCTATCCCAGCATCGGAGCAGCCAGGTAAGGAGGTGTTCACCTGGATGGCGGCTGAAATCCTTTCTCATGTCTCATGGTTCACTCAGGGATAGGGATTGGGTGATTACCACTGCCTCTGCCACCTCCTCCTGTTCTTGTGAGGGCCCTGGTTCACCATCATCTTTTACAATGCGAGGGGAATTTTCAGTGTATTTCTTCTTCTGTATGGGAGCAACTAATACTGTCATGAATGGATTCTCCAGTTCACTTATCGTAGGGGTCGGATTGGCTGCAGTGTCTGTTGCCCAAGTTGGAGTGGCTGCAATGCCTGGTGGAGGTGTCAGAGTGGTTGCGGTGCCGGTTGTTTTGCTCGCAGATGCAGAGACCTCTTCCTTTTGAGGGTACTGCATAGTGGCAAGCAGGGTTCAGTAGACATGGGCCAGGCCCCATCATGTTGCAATGATCTATGTCTCTCTTGACGTGTCAGGATGACAGCACACCTTTTCTAAATATTTTAGTAGTTTCTCAGGATCCTGCACCTGTTTGGGGGTGGAGTTCCAAAACATTGGAGGTCCCCAATGTCCTAGGTACTTGCCCATGCTACCCCACACTCCCAGCCACTCATAACTCTGCAACCCTGAGGTAGACCTCTGGGTAGCATTCAAAAACAGTTGCTTAATCCGAAACAGAACCTGAACCACATTCAGGAACACCACAGCTTCCAGCAACAAGACAACAACATTAATATGAGCATTCCATGGATATTCAGAGTTCTCAGCATTCTAAAGCATACTTGCAAGTAGCCTGGAGAAGGGGAAGATAGAAGGTATCTCCCCCTTGGGTGGGCTCCCCAAGAAGAAAAGGTGGAGGGTGTAGTTACTAGCCCATTCTGCTAGGTGCCCTCCAGTGTACACAGATGATGACCATGCTGAGTATAAATGCCCCACTACTCCCAGGACAGACAATTTTATCATGCCATAGATTAGTGCTACATAATACAGCAAGGCAAAAATCTTAATCCAGTTCCTACGGGTAATAATCAGCAACATGGGGACTACATACGGTAAGTACTGTGATGTACGACAAAACTGCAGCAACAAACACCACAATTCCAGGAGCCAAGAAAAAGACATTATAACAGGACGGGCAGTCGGCGTTATAATAAATTTGATAGCACATGCAGATCAAATCTGTTGTTATCTCAACCCTTTGTGCCCCATGTTGGGTGCCAAAAAGGACTGCCATGGTTTGAGCTTGCTCAGCAGCTAAACACCCCACAGCCATTCACCCACCCTCCCCCCACTTGGGAATGGGGCGGGAATGGGACGGGCAAAGGGAGACTCTCAGGTTGAGATAAAAACAGTTTAATAACAGTAACAGAACAATACGCTGACACCAGTATCAACAGGTAATGTACAATACAGCTGCTCACCACCCACTGACCAACACCCACCTGCTCCCAGCTGGCAATCCCAAACACAAAGGCACCACAGCAACACTCCCAGAAGTGAGAGCCCCTCCCAGCCCACTCCTGCCTTTATATAGTGAGCATAATGTCACATGACATGGAATATCGGCCAATCCGGGCCCAGCCCTCCAGCTGTGCTCCCCCCGCCCCCGCACACAGGTGAGGGCACTGGGACCTGGGGAGCCCCTGGGGTCTCAGTGTGCTGCAGCACTCCTCCCGCTGCCAGACCAACGGGAACTCTAGTCCAGCCCGAACCAGGACAAATTTTTAGAATTATAGAATCATAGAACAGCCCAAGTTGGAAGGGACCTCGAAAGATCATCTGGTCCAAACTTTTGTAGGACAGAAAACCTAGATGAGATTATCTAGCACCCTGTCCAATACCATTTTGAAAGCCTCCACAGACGAAGGCTCTACCATGTTCAGTGACTGATAGTTCTCCCTGTAAAAAATGTCTTTCTTCTACCAACATGAAACCCTTTTCAGTGAAATTGGTACCCATTGGCCCTCATCTTCTTCATGTGGTTCCTTGTGAAGAGAAAGGAGAGCCTTCATCATCTTTGTAGCTGCCTTTTAAGTATTGCAATACTATGACAAGGTCCCTCTTGAGCTTTCTCTTCTCTAGGGAGGAGACCTAACTTTTTCAGTCTTTTGTCATAAGGCAAGTTCTTCAGCCATTTGATTATATTTGTGGCCTTCCTTTGGACCCTCTCCAGTCAGTTTGCATCTTCTTTAAATTGTTGGAACCATAACTGGACACAATCTCAAGGTATGGCCTGACAAGCTCTGAGTAGAATGATGATCACATATCTATCTCTGCTAGTAACATCCTTGCGGATGCAGTCCAAGATCCTTTACTTACTATGTATTTCTGTTCCAGTGGCCAGGCCAATTACAATTATACCTAATAGTTCTCAATAAGTCTTTTTTTTGCACACTTTTTAAGGTACTATGCCTGTCCTAAAGAGTTCACAGTATAAAAAGATGAAACTAATGAAGGAGAAAAAAAATAAGAATGAGGTAACATGTCCAAATATGTACAACACATCAATAGAGAATTTTAAAATAGTATATCGGTCTTATTGTAGTTGCCTAGACACTTCTTTTTCCAGAGACACTGCAAGTAGAAGTGTTTATTCTTCTTCAGGATTTTTTCCAGGCAAACTTAACATCTTCTGAAAAATCCAATTGCTGTCAGTGCCAAATGTGCTGCTTTATTTTCTTTAGTATCATAAGCTAGTAGTGTAGATGACTAGGTCACTACTGTTCATCTCTGGCTACATGAACATGGCATAACTTCTGGTGGTGGGATGGGGTATGTATGTCTTATAATATTCCTTATTATCTTTGCAGAAGAGTGGGTAAATTCCTCTTAAGAATAAAAAAAAACTATGGCTGAAATTTATTTTACCTAGCTTTGTTTAAATGACTGGAACATTTATATCATATTGTCAAATGTGGAAACTTCAGTTACCAGTTTCTATGAATTGAAAGCATCTTTTTACTGGTAACAAAAAAAAAAGAAAAAAAAAAAAAAAAAGGGCTTTCTACACAGAAGCACGCTTTATTTATTACTCAAGGAAAAGTATGAAATGATATTTGTCAGATTCCATTAAAATCTCCTAAAAATAATGAAAGACTAAGTCTTGTACCGATGAACATGTTCATTCTGATGTCAGTGACTGGAATGAACCCTGAATATGCATCAATCTACCATCTCTTGCTACAAATGTAATACTCTTCTTCCCACCAGGACACTGCACAAGGTAGGAAGCTACCCTGAGATATCCCAATCATGCAATAATCAAAAAAGTGATTTATGCTTTTTTACATTGTGTACAACAAGCAGTAACTAGTCTTAATTGATAGACAGCATCATCTGTATTCACATGGTTTATATATTTTCACATAATTCACATATGAGGGAAGAAGAGGCTGCATTACAAAAGCAAAAATCATCATAATGTACACAGACCATGTCCTTTTCTAACTTGTAAGTTGATTGGCTCCCAGTAAGATGTCAATCTTTGATTTGGTATAACTTGTTCCTAAGCAAAGGGTTAAGAGCTCCAAAAAATACTCATTTAAATTCACATTCTGAAGCCTTGTTAATGCAACATTTTAATTCAATGTTATACATAAAGATATTTTTAGAATAATGGAAGGTAAAATTGTGTTTGCATAGGTACTCAGGGTTTTTAATTACTGACTGAGCTATATATGTTGCAGGCTGTATTATAGCAATAGTATCAGCTTGACTGAATGGTATACACTGAGCAGTGCTTGTACTGGCTTTTACCCCAACAAAGTAGCAAGATGAGACTGTTTTAATTCACTGAATGCATTTCACTAAGTTTTCCATGGTCCTTTTACTACTGGTTTCCCTTGGATTCTGCAAAATAAGAGAAGTCTGAATAACCATCATAAATTCTTTGTCAAAATGTGACGAAATAGGATTTGGATAGGCTTTAGGACTGGATTTAAGTCTGTATCTAATGGGTGAGTAGCCATAAGAATTTTTTTAGCATTCAGTATTTTCTGTAGTATTGATAACATATTGTTATAATTAATTGTTACTCTAGATTTTAACGCTATGGACTTCAGAAGTCTGGATGGCCTGAGGACTAAGTAAAAAATCTCTTTGATTTGTAAATGAATGTTCATATCTTGAAAATACTTAAATGCATTTTTACAGGTAATTAAAGAGGGAATTCAGACTGGATTTAACTCTGCTGACTTGGAGTTAATAATTCAGATTTGTGTTTCAAATGACTTTAAATGCAAATATCAACTCTTTGATGGGATATTGCAATTGTTAACTTTTTCCTGTATGATGTCATTTACTCAGTAACCTGATTCAGCAAGTGTGTAATGAGGTCAATTGGCCTGACTAAGAAAATTAAAAGAACCCAATAAAGATAACATTTTTAATTGAAGTAAAAAGGAAGAGGAAAAAGAAAACGACCTTCAACATTTTACTGGTAAAATCATCCATCTGACAACTATGGAATTGAAGATACAAGCATGAAAACACCCTTCTCTCACTATATTAATAATAAAGTGCTTGCTTCATGTCTTTTCTTTCTATGGCTTTATGTAGGCTTAATACTCTTAATCATGAAGATGTACTTATACAGCAGTGCAGTTTTGCATGGCACTTCACTGCAATAAAAATAAAAGAATTTTGCTGTGTTCTCAAATAATTTTTTTTCTGAAATATGGACTAGAAAGTAAAACACATTACTTAATCACTTTGCCTTTGTAGGTGGTTAGTACTCTGGGATCTTTATCTTTGTTATGTGTTACTATAAAAATATACATTATTTAGTGTGAGGATATTAAAAGAAGTGTTAGTGAATATAAGGTCGAGAGTGGATACAAAAGAAGATCATGAAGGTTGTAGCATACCAATAAGTCACTCTGTCCTGAAAATGTTCTACTCAATAATTCTGATAATACTTAAATACTAATAGGATGCATTCCATAACTCATTTGTTATTATTTTTACTGAATTCATTTGTATTAAAATCTGAGCTGCATATTTTGACAACTTTTTATGTGGAAGTTAAATCCACAAGTATTTTTAAGCCTACAGGACAACAATATCGCTTTTTGTCTTTTCCTTTTCATTCTCAAAAAACTGTCATTTTGTGAGTCAGCATGAACATTTTAGGCCAGTCCAGCTAGAGTTGCTGCCTTGAAAATGTTATCTTATTCTTACTTTTTTTTTAAAAGCCTTTTCAAAAAGGTAGAAAGATTATACTGAAATAAGATACAGAAGCATAAAATTTGCCTTTCATCATATAGCTAAGTGCTCGTGTCAGACACTGGGATGTTTTGAACTCATTAGGAAAGAAAAGTATTAAATGGTATTGGTATGTGCAGAAGGTGGATACAAATCAAGGAATAATTTCTTTTTTAATCTTCAGTATTTGAGTTAGGAAAAATAAAGTTCCTTCTAAACAAAAAAAGAAAGTAAGCAAGATGAACATAACAAATTTACTACAGTAATATGGCAACCAAAACACAGGAATAATGAGCAAAAAGAGATGCAAAAGATTCCCCAGGTGACTAAATTAGACCCAAAAGCACGAAATCTCATTTTCAGTGAGTATTTGTATGTATTGTTTTTATGAGTTTCCAAGAGTGCTTATATAGTAAGTGTATGAAGTCAGTCTTCAGGCAGAACTATATCCATATGCATAGTGAAGAAACAGACGGGAATGTCCATGCTTTTGAAAAGGTCTGTATCTTTAGAGCTTTGCTGATCCCTGATAGCATTCTTCTACAATTAACCAGCTCTCAAGCAGGCTTATTGAATGCCCAGAGTCACAGGATAGTAATGGGTAATGAAGTAATTTTGACTCCAGTAGACCTGGACCTGACTTCTTTTAGCAGATCCATTTGTGGTTATGGTTAGGATTTCATCATGACTCACCTCTTCCTGATCCTGTTTTCTGAATCCTTCATAGTTTGGGACACAGCAGAAGAGAGGTGTGATGCTCTCACTGTGTCATTGAACATCCGGGAGAATAACAGATGCATTTATCTTGAAGAAGGTCTTCAGGAGAGCACTCTCTTTGTAGACTTAAAGGTAATTTGTGTAGAAAAATAAATAAATAAAGAAAAAAAGATGACATTTCTATAACAATAGTAATGTGAAAATAACTACAGAAAGCCCAGAGGGAAGGGGGGTGTTAAGCTTCTCAAAGGATCAGGAGCTATTAAGTCATTGCCAGACACTTATCTAAGTAGTATAGGTATAAGGTTAGAACAATACACTTTCTATTTCCATTTAAGCCCTGGAAATAGTACTTTGGAGAAAATAATATAGGTTAGTGTGTCAACAAAACATCACACTCCATAAAGAAAGGTATGTCATCTACGAGATTGGTCACTATATTTCAAAACTCTATTCACGGGAAGAAAAGACAGAAGGCTGTTATTCAGTGTTAGATATACTGGCCTCCTTTATTTATGAATTCTGATAGCTTACAGTGTTTGAGCTTCCTTTAAATTTAGTATATGACCTTAGTTTCCCGGAGTTATAATGACCAATTCTTTTACTACTGTACAGATTTTCACTTTTAAACTGGTAACATTTATTTCTACAGTCTTTATTGCACCTTAGAAACAATGTAGGGGTGTGATTTGTCTCACTTCCCTTTAGACACCTAAAATTTAGAATATAAATTTGTGCTTTTTATTCAGTCTTTTATAATTAAAAGGAGAAAATATCTGAAGTTATTAATCTCAGATATATCAGAAATTAATTTTAGAATTAACTGCATCAGATATTGAGTCTTGGATATATACTTAGATGTATAATTATTAGATACTTCCATTTTTTTCTAGTGCTTCCTTTAGTGTTGGGGTATTACTTCTAAATAAACAGCCATTGAAGATGAAGTCCAGTTTTTTTAAGACGGGACTTCTGAGTCAGGAGATATTAACAGATTAATGTTCTGAACTCTAAGAGAAAAGAAGGATCAAGATATTTTTTCCTTCATCAGTTTTGCTGGATGAGGATCACTCACAACAACAATTAATCTCAGTTTTTGCAAGACTAGTCAGTAATTCTGCAGATGCCAGAACACACAGAGTTGAGAGGTGGAAACAAAAAGTATGAGAGAAAAAAAGAAATGTTTTCCTAACTTCTGTGAGAGAGAAATTAATTCACAAACAAACCTCTGAAAATTTTAATTCTAAAATTCTGAAATTTGATTTTAGGACTCGTAAAATTATCTTTTTCTTTCTAGCACTTATATATTAGTAATATAGCAATATTAATTATCTAATCTCATGACAAATCTAATATTTCTTATCTAAAAATATCAAGTATCTTAATGGAAATCCTTTATTTATTTATTTATTTAATTTCATTGATGGAAATATGACATTTAACACCATTTGAGATTCCAATTAAATGATATAAATTTACAGTCATCATATAAAAAATTATATATGTACTGACTTATTTAGTCACTGAGTAAAGTTACATGTAAAACATAGTTTGAATATCTGTTGTCTTATAGAAAAACCTGGTAAGATGTATTCGATTTTTCTAAAAAATACTTGATAACAAACTTCCTACTTGGCTTATTTGCAAATCTATTACACAGAACACTAGAAATAGACTTTTGGAAGTAATCTATAATTTGAGATAGATGAAATAATTACTGAAATCTACTTATTCTCTTGTTTAAGTTTCAATAGTGTATTATAGCGATTGCCCAAATTAGAATAATAATTCAACAACTGTATCATAGACCTAGGACTTTATATTTTGTGTGCTCTTTTCTTGCCTCACTTACTGTGACTACTCAGGTAGCTCATCTAACTTTACATGAGGTTCTCCATCTGAAACGTGGACTTAGTGTAAAAATACATAATTTTTAAAGACATGTTTTAAAGTAAACCATTCATATTTCCCACTGAATTAATAAGGATAGTCTTCACAAATAGGCAGCTAAAAATTGTACATGAAGAACTCAAAATATACCAGTGTGTTCTTTATCAAGATTTTACTGTATTTCTGTGACTTACCTAACAAAAATTAAAATTCTAGACAGGAACACATAGAAATAGTTCTCATTAAATGCCACTAAGTAGTCTTTTAGAAAAACTATTGGTTTAGTAACCTTATTGAGGGCGACATGCTAAAAATACTTGCAAATGTACATGAAGTGTTCAGCAAGAAGATGCTAACATTCTGACACTTCTAATTTCATTACTACGTGGTTTACACTTTGACTGTTATCATGAAGAAAGGGTAGAAGTCATCCCATTAGACTCAAGAGTAATAAATCACATTACTTCAAATCAGGGTTTTAAATCTATAAGTTAATATTTTACACACCATATGCCAACCTGAATCCCCAGAATAAGTCTTTGGACATCTGTGCTGTATCCCAAAGATTAATTTCACTATACTCTATGATAAGTATAATCATTCTGTAAGGTTGCTACCACTAACACCATCAAGTCAGTGAAGTTTCATCTTTAATTTTGAGTTATCTGGCTCTTGGGGTCTTTTTGTTTGTTTGTTTGTTTATGTTTTTGTTTGTTTGTTTTGTTTTCTTTTTTTTGTTTTTGTGTTTTTAATTGAAACTTTCACAGTATTTTCTCACGGGCATTTTCATTTTTCATTATAAGATTTCATTCTTGTAAGGATTTTTTTTCCTGTTTATCCCTTAGTATCATGTGTAAAATACTAGTTGTGATTTATTGTCTATGAGCTTCCAAGATTTCACTACATGAGATCATTTTGTAAAGATGTGCTAGGAACCGACTTCTTTTTTTGTCCCTTGTACTGGCAGCATTTATTCTATTTTTATAAATCCACCTTGAGTAAAAAACACACTATATTTTTGTGTAAACCAGTGATATCTTTTATCACATATGCACAACCACCTATTAGGATTATAGAGTATTTATTCTAGATGTAAGAATAACCAAACTGTGCTGGCACTTCTGTTAACAATAGAGAGCAAATTAAGTTTGAAGTTTATAAAAGGTAAAAACTCTTAAGAGGATTAGTTTTACTTTTTAAGGGTGTTATTTTTCTAAAGACTTCTGGTTACAACTTGAAGAAGGATTACAGGAATTTTTCTATCACTTCATTTCAAGGAAAGGATACCATGTGCATTCTTTTAAAAGCAGCAGCCTAAGACCTACTTACTGAATTGAGCTCTTCAGAGTAAAGGGTGTTCATTTCAGAGCATACCAGACATGCTGACTAGTTTAAAAACATGCTGCTTCAGATTTATGCTTTAAAATAGGTACAGATATCAGAGAAGACATTAAAGTAAAACAATCAATTTTAAACTGTAGAACTAGAGCAGCAGGCTATTTGTACTTATTTATTTATTTGTTTGTTTGTTTATTTGTTTGTTTATATGAGTTTCTGTAAGAAGCATTGCAATGAAATGTTAAATTCATGGCTAGACACTTTATTTCTTCTGTAGACTGAAAAACAAGTATCAAAAGTTTTTACACAGAGGCAGAGTAGTACCACCATCCTCCCCTCCAGTGTTTACAGAGTTACTAGTTTGGTGGAGCCTGTTTCTCTCCATTAATCATATAGTGTTGGCCTAAACGTCATCTAAGAGCCCCAGTAATTGACTTGGTTAAGAGATACCAGGTGCTATACAAACACAGAACAGACTCTCCTCTTAGATCTTCAACCTCAGGCAGAAAGTCTGTACAAAGAAGGACTGAGTGGCTTGTAGGACTTCCTAGTCTTTTCAGTGAACATTAAAATGGCTTACAGAAATTGTCAGTTGAATACTTTATAAGCTACGCTGTATCATTGAAAGATTCTAGCCTAATTAGGTAAAAAGAGATGTCAAAATAATAACAATATAGAAATGGTTATAGATAAGAAACTGTAGAAGCAATCATTTTTTTCCCTTTGACATTAGACTATCCACAGGATAAAAATTACACTGAGGTTGGATCTTGTCTTCTTGCAGATTAGGTAATTAAATCAGATGCAGCTGCTTGTCTATCTGTATTAATGCTCTTCTGCATTCTGCGTTTGCAGACTAACACAATGGCTTTGTCCTGTGACAGCACTCTGCTGACACTGGTTTCATGTACGTGAGGTGTTTTCCACCTGCTGGTGGAACTTCTTTGCTCCTACAGACAGAGTTCAGTATGTAAAACCTGTGTCAGCTTCATCCATCGCAGGCTGCCAACCTCCTAGCATGATAGATATCAGCAAGAGAAAGTTGCTCTGCAAAGGAAGGAGAGCTGTAATCCCAGAGTGACAGCAAGGCTGGCAGTCACACCACTAGCCATGGACATAGTCCCACAGCACCCACATAAGAGAAGCAGGGCAGGTTTGGGGACCATACTCAGAGTCAAACAAAAGTCTACTGACTGCCAGACAAACCCAGTTGAGGTTTGAGGTTCAGGCTCAGCAAAGCAAGGTCAGGATCAACAAGGTGTTTGGCAAAGGACAATATAGCTCAGGCAAGGGCCTATGATTAAATGCAGCTCCTAAGCCAATGGGCTAGGACTCTACAAGACTTCTTACAGTTCTTTCCCATAACCTTACTCATTTTCACAAAAGTCTGATCCGAGCTTATACAGTTATCCCATTCCAGTGTTGATCTTGGCAGCCAAATCCCTGGGCAAGGGAAGAGATGGCAGAGCTGGTGGGTACACCTAGGGCCTTGACATAATATTTCTCAGTATCTTATAACTTCCACCTTCAGTCATTCTGTTCAGTTTATTAAGATATTGTTCTCTAGATGTATTTCTTTTACATAATGTTTATATCATATTGATTTTTGTTTATAAACTGTATTTTATATTAATATTTTCCAGTAACATTCCCCTTAATTCAATGCTTTGCAGTTTTTTGGGAAACAGGTTGAACTTGAATTTCTCTTGGTTCAGAGATCGCTGAGGAATAACAATAAGGAATAAAGGCATCTAATGTAGGTCTCTGAAGTTTGATTCTGGCCCTTAGTCAGACAAAGGTACTATCTTCTTGTGCCAGTTCTTGTTGTTGAGAATAAAAAAATTTCGAAAACAGAAACCC
Organism: Tyto alba; assembly: GCF_018691265.1. Taxonomy (NCBI): domain Eukaryota; kingdom Metazoa; phylum Chordata; class Aves; order Strigiformes; family Tytonidae; genus Tyto; species Tyto alba. The sequence goes on along the minus strand of NW_024881282.1, from coordinate 72,755,504 downwards.
TACTTTAAAGCTGAAATAGAAATTGGTATGAAACCATGCACTGTGATTGAAGATTTCAAAGTAAAGGAATCTTTTTGTTCCAGATCTATTGCCTGTAACTGTTGCTCTCCAGTTTCCTAACAATATTGAGCAAAACTACTGTTAGCCAAATCCAAGGCACAAATAGTATTTGAATGTTCCGGGAGAAATATGTGGTCCATGTGCTGTTTTATAACTTCTGTGAAACATATTGAAAATCTTGAGTACATCATACCTAGACCAGACGGTGATAGTGTGACAATCAAACCCCCTCATCAGACAAGGAAGTGTAGATCGGTGCAACCTGACAAATAAATGTGTTACTTTCAATTCTATTACAACAGCAGTGAAAATGTGTCATGTTAGCTTAGCACTGATTCATTGCATGCCTAAGAGGAACACTGGCAGATTGCTTTAATTAACAGATGTATGAGGGCTGCTGATGTTTTCAAAGTGAAATGTCCTTGCCTCTTGCTGCATACTATCAGACTGTCATTCTCTGGTGGCAGAATGACAGGATATCAGAGGAACAGCTCTAGAAGCTTTTCATTCTCAGCATTCTGTCTAAATATCTGTTAACAATATGTCCTCCTTCAAAAGCACTTTTTATTCTGTAGTCTTGAGATAAAAAAGGCAGCAACTTCCTGTCAAAAAGAAGTCAACAGTCGGATCTCTTGACTTTTCCCTCAAGATGAAATAGATTGATTCTCTATGATATTATTCTGTTCAAACATTTGTTTCACTTAAACAACAAACTGCTTAGACGGATATGTTACAAATCTTGCTGCATAATTATTTCCTGATTTCCACTCACTTTACTTTGGGGAAAAAAAAAAAAAAAAAGTATTATACGATCCAATCTAGCATAAATATTTGCCCTAAACTCAAATTCCAGGTGTCTAGTAAAGTACTCCTACAAAGAAAGTTATATCAGTTCCTTAAATATTAATAGATATATCATTCGATGCCTTTCAAGTATTCACAAGAAAATCTAGTTCACTTAAACTTAAATGCTTAAATTAGGTAGATAGAACATCCTTCTACAGGCTTAAAGCATAACCTTGGTACTAGCACTGAAACACCAGGTTCTGCTGTAGCTCATCTTTTTTTCTGAAATATGATAGGCTGAAATTAGATTTTAGGTTCTGTTCAGAAGTTTAACTTAACAGAAATTGATGTTGTCTATGTGTGTGCATATGTGTATCTATCTGTGAGAATGGGAGAAATGAAGCTTCAAAGGAAACCACTTCAAAGGATGAGATAATATTTCCTTTAGGCCATCTGTCATGAGATCATAGTCATTTTGAAGAAAAATCAGAAGCAGTGAGGATTATAAGTTTATGTTGCATGCTGCATGCCCATTGTTGAAGTTGAAAGAGGGTGACCTCAGATGTGTGTAGATCGGGTGCTGTTTATGCAGATCTGTGCCCCAGACCATGTAATGCCTTGGAGCAGATCCAGTGAGACTTTAAATAAATATCCTGTTGTACATTGCATGTTGGAACTGTTTACAAGTCCAAGGACTTCTAAAAGACAATTTTAAACCTTCATGTTTCTCTGTTTCACCCATTTCTTTATCTATTGAAGTCTTGAAGTCTTCAATGAAATGCATTTGCTGATAAAGACATGACTTACAGGGACAGTATGTTGAGTAATCAATGAACAAGAGGGAAATCTAGTCCACTAGTGACAATAATTTTGATATTGTTCACTAAGTACTTGCCTTAATGTAGCTATATTTTGAAAGGTGATCTGTATGGCCATAGATATATTCAATAGCTTTATGTTTTACTTTATCTGGGTGGTGTTGATGAAAAAATCATAGCTGAAAATAATTTGTTATTGGGGAAGTTCTGGGTATAGAAAACAAATTCTCTGTTTTGGTAAACACCCAAGGATACTAGCAAAATTGTTTGTAGTGTCCCATGGGCTTTGAGCCATTCCAGCTATTCCACACAAGAAAGGTGACCTTGAAACTTACAGGTAATTCTTGGCAGTTTTTCTGGACCCCGTTGACACTTTTGTAAGTAAAATGTCTGCAGCAAAAGACCAGGTGTAGACATATTTCTGAGTGGAAACTCAGTGTTAAAGAATCCATTGTCACACCAGTAAACACGGATTCTGAAAAACAATATCAGAAAAGAAAAAAAAGAAATTCCAATAACTGTAAAAATTGGTCTCAGCTATGTAACTTTTAAAATGAGTCTTTCAGTGTACTGGTTTATCATTCTTTAACTTACTATGACACTAGCTTTAAAAATAAAATAATTCCCAGTCAAATAGTTACTCCTTTCCATTAATGTTTGAAATAGAATAAAGGCTTTATTCCTTGTCAGGAGGGTGACAGAAGTGCTGACTGTGGGATTCAGCAGTAGTTTCCAGGTAAGTTTTGGATAACTTTAATTGACTTGAAATAGATAGAAAAAATGAATCTAATAATTTTGTAAAATTTGGACTGTGACACATGCTGAATATCACCTCTGAAAGTGATTCAATGAAATCTTGTGATCACTAAACTATTTGTCAATATGCCAGTGGTTATGTTTCTTCTTCTGAAGAAACAACTTTTTCATCTCAATAATATATATTTTTTTAAAAAGATACTCTTTTAGTTAATCTTAGTTTTCCCAACAGCTTCCACAATACTAACTAGTTAAAAAAACCCAAAGAAATAAAAAGGGGTCATTGAGAGGAGCGGTAGCACACCGTGAAGCTTTTCTTATTAGGATAAATACCATGAATAGGTTGATAGGTATCATTATATTTTCATTAGTCTTTTTATAAATTGTAATTTTGAAGATAGAATAATGAAAATATTGTAGTAAAAATATTTCTAAGTTTCATACCATGTATTTGCATGGTTCATTGCATGTATTTGACTTGCATTGTTATAACCTTTTCAAATGATAGACTTATGACTGATGGTGCCATTGGATGCTACTGAAATACATGCATTCAATGGAAATGATGTATAATAGCAACATGACATGTATAGGCTTTCTTTCTATCCAATGAAAGACTTGTCATAACTAGAGTTTAAAAACATAAAATCAAAGAAAATTTGTGGAAGCAAAAGTAGTTTCCATGAAAACTAAGCTTAATTCTATATGCATATGAACCTAAGTAATTCTTGAGAAAGTCACACTCTTATACATCAGAAATAATTTTGGAGATATCAAAATGGATCGGAAGATGATTTACCTTCTCTATTTATCAGTGATGAAGTGTAAATGAACAAATGAAACTACATTAAATTGAAAGATTTTTAGCTGAGTATTTTCATGTAACCCATATATCAGATTTAATTTTCTGAAGGTGTGTCTTGAGTTTGAGTGAGTGTGGGGGCTTTAGGTAGCAGGGGAGGGGGCTACAGCGGTGACCCCCAGTAAGAAGCTTCTTGAAGCTCCCCCAGCTCCAAGTCGGACCCACCTCTACATCAAGGCCAAGCCAATCAGCTGTGCCTCTGCAATAACATATTTAAGAAGGGACCTGGTAAGGAACAGTTGGAGTTGTGAGGAGTTGCAGCAGTTGTGTGAACACCAAAGTCAGTGGAGGAATGGGGGAAGAAAGGAGGGGGGAGGTATGCTTGGGCAGACACCCCCCTTTATCCTGTGTTGAGATGGCAGGACAGCACCCATCTGCCACCCATGAAAGTCTACAGTTGGGCAGACACTGATTTATTGCCTGTGGGGGGTCCCATACAGGAATTTAAGGTGAATGCACTCAAAGCCAGCCGGGACCCTGTGGGAAGAAGCAGACCCCACTGTTGTAGTTAGGTGCTGGAAGGATTGCACATGTGGGGGTGTCCCATGCCAGAGCAGCTCAGGAAGGGCTGCAGCCCACGGGAGGGATTCAGGTTTGTGAAAAATTGTGGAGGACTGTCTCCTGTGAGAGGGGGACCACAACGGAGCAGGTGGAAGAGGTTCCAGAAGTTCCCCCCGACCCTGAAGATGGAATAGGCAGCAGTGCTGACTGCACCCCCCATTCCCTGCTCTCTGTGCCACTGGGGTGAGGAGGTAGAGGTATCAGGAGCAGAGCTGAGCCTGGGAAGATGGGACAGGTGGTGGAAAGGGTGTCTTCAAGACACTGTAGTGCTTCTCACTGTCCTACTTTATAAGTGTTGTTTTTGCTAGTGTCAGTAATAAATTTATGTTATTTTTTCTTCCCCTAACAAGTCTGTCTTTTGCCTGTGACTGTAATGGGTGATTCATCCCTCCTCATTCTTACTTCAAATCCCAAGCCTTGGCATATTTTCTCCTTCTCAGTACTAGGAGGGAAAGTCAGTGGCTGTGTGGTGCTCAGTTGTCATGGCTTAAGTGATTCTTTTTTTTTTTTTTTTTTTTTTACCTTCATAACACCAAAGTTAATACATACTAAGATACTCTGAAAGAAGACATCCAGAAAGTATTTTAAAAAGACAGAAAACTGGGGGTTCTTTCTGCCTTGAATATCTCCACAGGTAACCACCAAGGAATGCTCACCATAAAATTAACCTGTTCTTCTCTATATTTTTATATTTTATTTTGAAATATTTTTTTTTTTGCCTTCAAATGATAGCCCTCAATATTTTAGTCTATATGTTAGTCTATATTAGCCTATTTAGAGTAATAAAATTTGTAGACTGGGAAAACTGGCATATAGCTTAAAATGAGGAGAAAAACAAGAGCTTTGGATGATAAAAATATAATATTTTAAGAGAGATATTTTATTTTAAGAAAAAATTCCACAGGGAGCTAGATAAGGAAAAGAAGGAAAAGAAGAAGGATACAGAAGGAGGAATCTGGAGGAAAGAAAACAAAAAAAGAGATTCAACTATGTGACTTGTCTCAGGACCCCTAATATCCATGACAAATGGTGCATCTGGATTATTGGTCTGTCCTCAGCATTAAATACAGTTAAAATATACCTTGACCTATTTCTTGGTCTTGTTGATTTGCAAAAAGGAATAAGCTAAATAAAGAAAAGAAAAAAAAAATATCTGTATTCTAATTTTATTAATTACTCCACAATGCAAGGTAAAACGTCATCTAATTGACAATCAAAAGAAAGAAAATTATATTGGATTTCTGTTTACGAGTTGATCTTCTCATCTTGCACTTGATCACACAGTTCAACTCCTTCATTAAGTCCAACCAGAGTGCCCCACAGAGTAAAACAGATCAATGACTTAAGCTCTCATACTGGGAGAGACCTGACCCCAAACACTTTCATTTGGTATCATGCTGGAATCTTTATGATTTTTCTTTGCCTTTTCTTTTTATTCAGTCAATTACTGGTTTAGTTTTGCATTATTTATTCCTCTAGATTATGTCAACATGTGAAATGGGGCATGTCCCATTGCCATAGTATTAAAAAAATAACGTTTTTTTAGAAAACACTTTATAATTATGAGAAAAAAAGTGTCACAACTGTATATTCTTGTTAGTAAAAGACAGAATTCCTTGTTATTATTTTAGTAATGCTATGACTGGCTTGTACCTCATAAGTATCAGGTTTGCATTCATCTAATTTGCTTTACTGGAAGAAATAATGATTTATTTTAATGAGTAACCATTCCAGCAGTTCTCTTCTACTCAGATTTTACATAGATTACATCATGCCTTGATTTAAATAATTCCCCTGCTCCCCTTGATTGTATAGGAAAATGAAGCCTTCTGGCTTAACTTTAAAGATTTTATGTAATTGTATTCCTACTTCTATTTGGTATTTTGTTTCCTATTTTCCCATTCACTTTCAATGATCACAGACTTTCTCCTAAACACTGTTTTGGGAGCTTTTCCTGTACAACTTTCTTTACTTTGTGTTTAAAAGGTGTGGGTTGTACAAAACAGCTTTGGCATGGTAACCTTGAGGCTTGAAGCTGATCTCTGGTGGAATCCACAGTGCCAAGCAAAATAAAAAATGGAGTTCATACCAGTCTGCATGTTGTTATGCATGAAATTCTGTGAAGGCAGTTATGTCTTAAAACTGTCACCTTATAAATTTAAAGTATTTAACTCTGAATCCTTAAAAGAGTTAGGGATTTACACCTTTCTTTTCAAGGTCCACTCAAATCTCTTCAAAGAATAATTCTGTTGGTGCTGCTCAATAGCAAGTAACCTATAACTGATGTGGGATCTCATTCCCAGATATTCTCTAGTTGATTTGAACTCCGGCATTGCAGACCAGTCAACACACACTTTCATGTACTTCTGAAGATTGTCTCTAAAAATCTTGGATGGTATCATTTTTCCTTTGTAGAGAGAACACTGCAGGAGAGCATGGGGAAAATTTCAGTATATCTTATCCTGCCAGCACAATTATGCTAACAGTGAGGTACAAGATTTAAGTATAGAATAGCTTTAGGCTATTTTAGATATATGAGGAAATAAGCGATGTATCTAACCTATGACTGAAGGAATACAAGCATTGCCTGTGTCCAGTTTTACATTCTTCATGTTCCCAGCTGCAGCTCAGTAAAGCTTTGAGGATATACGATGAAGTTTCTGCTCACTACTACTCCTGTTATGTACAATTCATCAAATTACTGCATTAATATGTAATAAATTAATTCTTAAGATTAGAAAGTGGGAAAATAAATAAATCTGCAAGAGTGAATTATGTCTCCAAAGCAAAGGTGGAAAGCACTCTGCGAGCTTCTTAAAGGCACATGGAGACTTAAACCAAGTTGTGCCATTTTGCTGAAATCTGTAACTGTTTGTCATAACGTATATAGCTGACATACACACCCCAGTTGGCCATTACAAAATATGAACATCACCCTTACTTCATGTGTTTTTTTCCTGCTGTTGATAGAGACAATCTTAGAAAGCTTCTTAGGACCATTGTGCAATTGAGTGCGGGTACACAGAGTTTATATTGCTTTTGTAATGTAAAGATATATGCAAGACAGTTATGAAAACATCTGAAACAAATGGGAATATCCATAGTAGCAGGTCATACCATTAGTAAAGGAATGTTCAAAAAAAACCCAAAAGCACTAGAATTCTCTATTCTGGGAGTATCATTGAATTTTTAAAAATATTGATGGTTCTCATATAAAATCGACCACGTTTTGAACTCTTCTACTAAGTTTACTTTTCCCTCACCCTTGTTACTAAATACTCTGAAGAAACACAATAGATATTTTCCTCAGAAAATATCAAACATTCTCTGAAGAGATTAAAACCAGCCTACCATCTCGTAAAAATGTTTTGTTACTTGTGTAGAGAGAGTACTCTTATATTTTATTCATTAATAGTTTTAAATTACATGGAGATATCCAATTATGAATAGCAATAGACATAATGACATCCCTGGGCCTTTGCAGAATGTCTACTAAGTCATCCTCCTTTTGTAAACAAAAAAAGAGAAAACAATTAGAGGAAATGATCCATTATTCCATAAAGTTCACAGGGGCAAAAATTTAAGCCCTTTCTGCATCCCTAATATAAACAAATAAAAGTGAATTGGACACAGGGGAGGGACTTGATCACATTTCCTAATAATGGCATTAGAGTCCATTAAGAGCCATACCCAAATAGTCTCTTCTGTCAAGATCTCATTTTAGAGAAAAGGCAGAGGAATGAGAAAAGAAAAAGGATAAAGCTTTTGTAAGGGTGACATTTTCCTTTTTATTGTTATAATTTCTTTTTATGAACATGTATTAATACTGTCTAGCAGAACATTATCCATCTGTCCTTTTACTTAAAGAACCTTGACCACTCCTAAATACATTTACATGCCCAGAATATAATGGGTTGTGATTCTGTAGGTACATACCCCAATACTTATTTTTGACTAAAAGTAAAACTTTCTTCTTTCAAAATACAGGGGGAAACAGATTCTGTTCCAAAATCCAGGTTGGTTAGAGTGCCCAAAGCAGGATGCAGCCTGAGGCCAGCATCTCTGTACAGCCACTTCCTCAGCTGCTACTAACTCTAGAACAGCTTATATCTAGATTTCTTCTTACACTGAACAGCTTTGTGACTATCTAATGTGTAAGTCTCCCACAGATCCAGAAATTGTGGTTCTGTCACATACCTTTTGCAAGAGATATTTTCAAACAGGTCATTTCTGTGAGATCACGTGCTGCAGAAAAATTCAATGTTACAGTTTCTTTCAGAGCATGGCCACAGTGAAAGAATCCATCAGCTCTTCAACATCTTTCTCATTAGTTCAGTATTTTGGTAGTCCAATACATGTCTTGTGAGTGTGTACTCATTTACACACCAAATAAAGTGTATCAGTGTGGTGTATCAGTGTGTCTAAAGTTTTATTTGGTATGAGCAAGATTCTCTAACCTAAAGGTTGGGACACATTTGGAATTAAATATACTCTGGTCTGTGCTGATGGTTTATACATTAAACTGCCTTTCCCTGTCATGCTCACAGGCATTAGTTCTTCTGCCTACCTCCCCGTCATATTGCATTATGTTTGTGCACTGTGCAAACTTTGGCATATGCATTTATGTACCACATATACTTTTAAAATACCACAAACTGCTTGCAAAACTTCTCATTGCTCAAATATTGATGTGGACCAGATGTTTCTAAAATTCACAGCATTGTAGGGTGCTGCAAGAATAAAATACCTTCATTATCATTGTGATTCCTATATTCTCCATTTCAAGGAAGATAAGTTGTGTTCAGCCCTGACTTTTCCATGTCATTTGTCCTTACCTTATTTATTCTAACAATTAACTGTCTGGATTTTGCCATATTTTCAAATTAGCAGGAAATTTGAGCAAAACACATTTAAATTACTAACACTAATTGTTTTCATGTAATGAAAGAAAGCCCAATAACATTCTTCTGTGTGATAAAATTTATAAGGTCTTGAGACTATATTTGGTAACGGTCTGTGGGGATAAATTACTATGTAGATTTATAGAATTTTGCTCATAGACTGAAATTCAAACATTCCTCCCAGGAGTCACAACTTATTTCATTCAAGACTGTAAAAAGGTGACAAAGTTGGGTCAAATTTACTGCAGATTTGCTTGGAATCCTCAGGAGAAGCTAAAGAAATAATGGTTTCTATAGCAACTAAATGTACCAACATTATGTTTATTAATTACATATACAAATAGCAGAAACTGTAGGAAACAAAATGTTGATGATGAGTCAGGACCTCACACTGGGACCAAGAAGCTATTACTTATAATGAAAATTGCGAGTTACACTGTTCTTTCTTAGTATGAAACAATAACTGTAAAGCAGAAGAAGCTAATGAGGTACCTGCTGTCCACAGGTACGATTTTATGTCATAGCTGGAGGATTAGATACAGTTACTCTAACATGTGAATGCTCTCCTTATGCCCTTTTTAAAGGATTTTTTTTTTTTAATTAAATTCCTTTTAGGTAGATTTCATCATAATATTAAGTCCATGGACATACCTTCCTTGGTATAGTAAACACTGTCCATAGGGCCAGAGCAGGATTTGCTACTGTAGGACTCTGTCTTTATCTCTTTTTTTTTTTTTTTTTTTTTTTTTTTTTTTTTTTTTTATTTTGCTTATTTTGTTTTTAATGGGGACTATTGTCCATGAAAGCTCTGAAGAAGTGATAACATTCTGGAATGAATAGTAACTTCCAGTACCTGTCCTCGAGGCCCGTTCACACTTTAGCCTTTTGTCAGTGATATTATATCTTTACTGAGATTCATTACATTTGCTCTTTTCTCTTATCTGTTACTTCTATAATTCTGTCTCTATAACAGAACAATAAATCAGTTTTTGTTGTAACATCAGTTCTTTGTATAGCTGATGATTATTCTCTCTTGCAAGTCTTTTCTCATCCATCCTCTCCATTTCTACCCTTTTTTAATATTGTCTCTCAGATTACAAGAACAAACTTTCAGGAAATGCATCTATTCTGAAAGATCAGTAACATATTTTCTTTGCTGCTTTTTACCTTTCTAGGAGATTTGAATAAAGAAAATATTTGGAACTTTAAAGATCTTAATGATGGATTTCAACACAACCAAACAGCATGACTGGAATTAAGTGGCAGCTGACACTAGAGGTAATAACTGCAGCAAAGAAACCCAGACTGCAGTGTGCCTATAAGCTGAATAACCTGTCGCTGCTAGTAGTGGCTTTCCCAGGGAAGAAAGATGAGGCACAGCAGTGTGAATTCTAATAGGAGTAGCAGTTGTGCCAAAGTGATTTCTGCTCTAAGCTTCTGCCCTCCTGATTTGAGCTGCTCTGTTTGCCAGCGTGCAAGCAGCAGCATTTGATAAAATTTCTCAGTGCTGCAGGTTGTGGCAGGCTGGTCCTCTATCCTTTCCCAGTTTCACCCTTGGCAATTGCCATCACCAACATCCTTACCAGCAAGGCTGCCTGCAACCATTTACAGGTGATCTTTGGGGCTGGTAAGGGAGTGTTTGCAGCTCATTTGCAGGCATGTAAACTCATGCTGACCGTACTCCAAGCCCACCTTCTAAACCAGAACCACAGCAAGCACCATGACAAACCCAAGGTAATAAGCCCTGCTTGGAGGGATTTATAGCATGCCAGCAAGGTGATCTGGGTGATGGAGCACAAGCAAAAAAAGTTTTTCTTGCATGAGTCTGTTTAGAGGCATAACCTTGAGTCCAGGTACCACTTTATAAACCATTTAAGCCAGTAAAGGGGCCAGAATGGAGATGAAAATTTTTCTTGGTACACCTCCAGGTTTTGTACTGTTTCTGTTGCTAACTAAACTGTCACACAACTAAAACCCATCACATTTGCTACAGCTGTGTGGGCATTAAGAGTAGAAGAAAAAGCTCTGAAAGAGCTTCACAGTGTTAATGCCAGTTTTTGAGGAAAGCTAATAAAAACAACAGCTGGGGCTGGCAAACAAAGGAAAACTAAAATCCAGTATGGAAAGACACTTGGAATCAAAAGGTAAAAGTCTGTGTGTTTTGTTTTGTTTTGGTTTGTTTTTTTTTCCACCAAAGACTGTTTGCAGCACATTTCTGATAGAGAAAATCTTCAGCATTACAGCATTTACAGTGTCAGCTATTGGTAGAAGTCGGCTTTCAGTCTGTACCAGTCAACACATTACCACAGTGTTGCAGTTGGTGTGAATGAACCACAAACAGGCTTCAGCTTAGCCAAGTACAACACATTCAGCCTTGAATGATGATGCACTAGAAATGCATAGAAATAAATGGGGAGATTGAGTTCCCCTGTTGGAAACTCATACACTTGGGTACCTGATCAGCTCATAATTTTAATGTAGGAAGCTTATCTGTGCAGGAACTCTGTGGAAACAAGATGACAAAAAGCTGTTTTATTGTACGCACAGCCTGACTCTTCAGACAACTGTGGATTGGTTGCCTCAGAAAAACGTGTGTTAGTTGGCACAGAATGTCTAAAAAACTCTCACAGAAGAGCAGAGAATAAATAATAAATGATAATAGTATATATCTCAAAGATCTTTAGATCTCAAAATGCTTTATGTAACTATCCTCATGACATTGGAACAGAGAGGAGTAATTTACTCTATATCACACAGTAGAACATTAGCAAGGCCAGGAATAGTATCAGGGAATCTTGAGACCAAATCCACTGCCCTGTCCCCAGAACCTGTTGTTTCTTCCACTACTGGCAGCTAAGGAATGCCAGGGAGATAAAGCACTGACAGTCTTAAGCTACAGTTAGTCAATAAAGCTCAGTTGTTTTGAACGTGCAGTCTAGAGGAAAAGATGCTTAATAATTTCCAAATTTTCTAGTTGAAACTTCTTCCTTATTTTGATTGTTTCATTTACCTTCAGGTGAATTTGACAAAAAAATTGCAAAGCTGAAACTAGTATTCAGAACTTAATTATTAGGTTTTCAAATGTTTTCAAAAAGCATTACTTCTTTAAAATTTTGAACAAATTAAACCAGTTGGAGAACTTTGTGTGCTTGTGTGTGTAAACAAATATGATTTAATGACAAATATGACTTAATGTGACAGGATCTAGCGGGCAGCCACTGTTGAATTTAACAGCCATTGATGTTTCCACAAGTCTGGGGTTTTTTTAAATAATTTATATGAGATCTATTTTTAAAAAAAATAATTACCAAATAGTAAAAACATTTTCTCTCAGGAAAGCTACATTTACAGAGCAGAACAGTTAAATTTGATTTGCTTGGCAGAACTAACCTTACCCAATGGCTCCAAAGAAAATTATACTGGTGGATGTTGCATATATGAATCCAAAAAAATATAAATAGGACAGCAGAAAAATTCTGCAGAACTTCAGTACAGTTCTCATAAGACTTATGTAGAAGTGCTAATAGAGCCATTGTCCCCATACAGCTATATTAAATCCACCCTAGAGACATAAAGAAGCAGACTGTGACCATGAGTAGATAACTAACTGTAATAGTAATGGGAAATGTCACTAAATGTCATTAAAGCCAGACATAACCTAAATGATGGCAGTATGTTTAGTATAATGGAAAGATATAATGAGAATATGGCATTCCATTTAAGGACAACAGCAGATTCAGACCAGTAAATTAATTCAGTCATAATAGCCAGCTGAATAAGAAATTAACTGGTTGTACTGCCAAAAACCCTTTAGATTCATAACAAACCTACAAACATAAAACCCTTAAAGGAAAAGAAAAGCAATCACCTTTATGAGGTGCAACAAGTGGATGAAGCATGAATTGCTAGAAAAACACTCTCACAAATCCCGTTTATTTTCACAGTTTCACAACAACTAAATGACTAAGTTTTTTAGCCAATAAAGTAAATTTTAATTTTTTCAGAAAAGCCACAGAAAACCCTGTATTTATGTAAATCCCATGGAAGTCTTCTATTTCAAGTGTAAAATGATGGAGTTAATTTTATTTCAGAAATCCATTTATCCCACTGAATTTACTCTGTCTAAACAGGAAAATCAAGACCAAAAAAGAAAGACTGGCCATACCACACTTTTCAAGCAGAAGCCCTTACATTTGAAGTGAAAGAAGAGAAAGATGCCTTTGTCACTAAGAAATTTACAGTTTGATATGAGTTTGGTTTTTGTTTGGTTTTCATTTGGTTGGTTGATTTGTTTTGTACCTTTAAAACTCGTGATAAAGAGGCATTGTTTCTGGATAAAGAGAAGTGACAGAAACAATTACAGCAAAAAATAAACAGAATGAAAATGTAAAAAGTAATTTAGCAATGGGGAAGCTTTTTAATAGTTACGCTATTTGCTCCTAATCAACAAATGATAAATAAATAGACTTGCAAATGTCCTTAGAATAGCTTAATATTTACCAGGGATAATAACCAAGAGAAATCACTACAATTCATAATTCCCTAGCTTAAATTTACATTTCAGTGGTCATTCTGATAATAGAAACAATGGAGACTGTTTTCCCAAACTGAAGTTATGAGGTGATGGCCTAAATGATTTCTTGGAGCAACTTTGCTGAAATCAGTGACACAACACCAAGAATGACTTTTGCTTCATATGCTCAGCCTTTGCAGGGACAACAAAAGAACCCTGTGGCCTGATGCATAATACAGCAGGACTCAAGCCATTCTTTTAGAAAGACAGAGATTGAAAACTGTGGGGAAATTGTGTCAGTTTTCCAGTATACATTAACTATGTTAGCTGTTAGTGATGAAATTCCTGATCTCCAGTGAATGTTAAAAAGCTGGAGTTAGACAATAAAATTAAAACAATTAAGAAAAATCAAAATTAGTTTTTCAAAATCCTTATCTATTTACATATTCTGGGCTGTACCGCCATGGTGTAGGACACAGTTACAGCATATTTCTGCCCTCCCCCAGGTCTGTAGAACTCCCAGTGATTTTAATAAGAGTGGAAACAAGCAGCATGTCAGCAGGTGAGACCACATCTAAGACAAAATCTGTGATTCCCCTCCAGTCCCTGAAAAGCGTTTGACAATTGAGGTTGTGAAGCTTTGATACCTTTTTTTGGATAGAATGTTACTTTATTTCCTCACTCTGTAAAATAAGTCATAGTTATTACACTTTCAATTAAAAAAAATATATATATATATATATAACAAGAAGGAAGAAGTAATGAGTTTCAGGTATCTGGTCCCCCAACTTAGAATAAACCCCAGCTCCTAAGATGTGCAGAACAATTTCTCTTATTTTGAGTTGCAAAGGAAGGATGTTGGAAATAGATGGTTGATATTCTGGAAAAGGAAGAGTTCTGATGTAACGCTTCTCAGAGGAAAATGGGATGGCAAACAATACCCCAAATTCTTAACAGGAGATATTCAGCAGTAAATGTGCGGCCCTGGAGATTCAGAGATCTCTATTGTCATGTTTCCTATGCAGGATACATGGGAATTATCCCCCTTCCAAAACAGACGCTTTTCAGGGGATGAATGGACGCAGGAACAAATGCCTAAACTGGGTGAACTTGGCCCTATGGTAACTAGAATATGGACATGGAAACTACAACACCTTTTCTTTACCATGGTCTTGTCACTTTCTTCGACTACTACAGATACAAGTTTTTTTCTTGGTCAGATCCTACTTGGAGAGCCTATAATTGCAATGACACCAGAAAACCCCAGTGGATTTAAACCAACAGTGATTATTCATGTTTTCTACAGTCTTTGATGGAAGTGTTGTGCTAACCATATTTTTGGGGGAGTGAGATTGAAAAAGAATGGTTTCTCTGAACCAAGAATTAAAAAACAAGAATGCAGCTTCATATGAAGAACCACATGGATAGCAGCTTTTCTGTAGTACACATGGGAAGCTTATTCAGTGAGACTTTTCCTGGAGGTTATAGTAAAGAATTACTGTTCATACATTCCTTGTTATTACAAAGCTTTGGAAGTAACCTCCTGAAATTCAGTAATTCAGAACCCTGTCCATCCACTGGACACAACAGTTATTGTCATTCTGAGATAAAAGATAAAAGAGTGGACTAGATTTGTTATGTCTAATTTAGGTACCTTAACACACGAGGGTACCAGACTTAAACATTTGATTTTGGGTGGGATGTCTAAAAACCTGGGAGAAGAAAAAGTGATTCTTAAACAGGATGTCTGAATTCCCCCAGTCATCAGGGAACATATGGGGTCACTCCACTAGGTGATCCAAACCGCAAAATTAGTCATGGATTATATTTGACTGAATATGGAGTAGAAAAGCAGTAGATACCCACAGGCATCAAAACTTTCCGATCCTGATGATAAGCACTGTCAACTCAGGCATTGCCGGATGTTAAAGCTCCAGATGAGAGATGGGCTGCTATCATCACAGGTTAGGGCCCCTCTGGATTATTAAAACAAATGAAATTGAGTGTCATGAGAAGCTTCAGAATAGGTGAGAAGGCATCTAGTACAGCTAGATACCTACAGGATTAGATCATGATGGGAAATAAGCAATCTAATCCCTGTCTAGATCCTTAGCAAAGTTTGATGAGACAGAGTCCCAATGCAAGTGGGGTTAGTCAGAATGGTCTGGGTAGAAACAATATTAGGCATTATGAGTATCATCAAGATGGGTTATGAATCACCACAAAGATTGAAAATGACACATTTCTATGAAACATATTATTTTCAGGAGCTCTAAAATAGATATTTTAGGGCATATTTAATATAGTATTTTAGAGTAAAAGACAAGGACAAAAAAAGAACCCCTTTTTGACACCTAAGACATATGCATTTTTCTTTTAAAAATGAATGCTTGTTATTGTTCTTAGTGTTTTTTTTCTCTCTTAAGCTTCTGTATATAAAAATAATTTTTGAGACAGCTAGGTCTAATTATTCTACTGTCTTTAAAAATAAAGACCTCAGGTCACAGACTAGTTTCATATAACCAGTAATGTGTTAAGTGTAAAAGAAAAACAGCTTTGTAAGTGACAGTCATCTCTTTTCTGTTGTAGTGTCACTGACCCACATCTTGTTATAGAGCACATTTGCCACAGTGGTTTGAAAGGTCAAGAACAATTTTTGCTTTACAAAAACAAGTCACTAGACAAGACTGAGCTTAGATACACATATAACAAAAGCAACCATTAACATTTCCTTCCAACAAAGGGAAGGCTTTTCATCAATATGTCTACTTTCATGTTTGTCTTAGGTACACTAGCTGGTTAAAAAAGGTCAACATTTGTCCAGTCTTACTATAGAATGATATCAGAAATGACAACACTTTCCTGCATTTAACAAAAGAAATAACTAGAATTATGTAAAGATGACATTAATAATTCTACATAAATGGTAAACTTTTTAGTAGAAACTATTCCATAGACCTACAAGAATACATATGCATTTACACATAACTTAGATTAATTTAATGACATAGTACTTGTCCAGCTTAATTCGCTCTTCATCTGTGAGTTCACTTATTTATCTGTTCCTCTTATCATTATAACTTAAATAAACTAAAGAGCAAAATGGTCTAGAATAAGTTTTTTTTAGAGAGTCACCATTTAATATTATTGTTTGTTTTTTTTTTTTCCCCCAAAGTGCAATTACTTACTTCTGCATGAATCACTGTTATGTCTCCATCTTTTCTGCTTGCTTTTCTGTTATAACTTTTTAAAAATTGCACTAAATTTATAAATGGTTATTTGATATGCAGGATGTTTTTGTATTATATCTTTCATGACAGAAATCTTTGAGCAGAAAAGTATTTTCTTCCCAACTGATAGAATATAAGACCATGGACAAAAATTTCCTCCTGTAGAACTGAATGGCACTTTTCTTTGTGGAACTGAGAGGAGGCAGTATGTGAACTGAAGTTTTCATACCACATGACTATGACAAAAGCACATCTATCAGTTTTCAAGACAGCAAATCACTCACATATTTAATGTGAGTAGTCACACATAGTTCTATAAAAATTCCCACTTGCCTAGAGACAACTGTTTACTTAAAAGCTTTGTTAATGGTAGAGAGGAATCAGGTTGTATCACATTATCTCCCATACATCTTAAGAGAGGCAATACAAGCATTAATTTGCCTGTATCACTACACTTGCTTCTTCTTTTTTTTTTTTTTTTTTTTTTTTTTTTTTTTTTTAATATCCATTCAAGGATTTAATTATTCCAAAAAAATCTCCACTATTTGTTATTTCAGACCATGAATGGTAAAATTTTTTAAAAATTATCATTTGAATCCCTTATATTTCAGTAGCAATAGGAGAAGGGAAAATAAAATCTTAGAGAAGGCTAAATATTTTCTTTTTTTATGTACCTTTATTTTCTACATACACTATTCTATGGCATTCTTAGCCACAAGACCTACCAAGGAACAATCAGTCACAGGAATGAAGTGTAGTCAGTGAAATTTCATGACAATTTTCAACATTTCAAGTGACAAGAGGCACAGTTTTGGGGTTTTGGTCTGGGTTTTTTTTGTGGATTTTTTTTTTTTTTTTGTACAAGGAATATTAAAGGACAAGAATAACTTCAGCATGCATGGACTTCAGTGCTACTTTTCAAGTCATCTACTTTCTTAAGTATTCCACTGAATTGGGTCCTCTCTAGTTGTTTATTCTCTAGTATCATTTGCAGTCTAGTTTGAGACCTAAACATCAGTGGGGTCATTTTCACTTTACAGTAACATCTGTAGGATCATGACAAAACCCAAGGCAGAATTCTCTGCTTCCCCCACATGAATTAATCAAAAAAACTGTGATATGAAAAATGCTGTGTTGTTTTTCCCTTTTTTCCTCTACAGCTGCGTGTAGTTACAGTGACTTTTTAGTGGACCTTAGGGATCTGAATGCTGCATAACAGAGCTGGTTCATGCCAATTATTATGTTGAGTGATGAAACTGCCTTGTATCATTTCATTTGTGCATATGAACAGCAGGTGAGTGTTATAGTTTATGATTTCCAATTATAAATCAAACAAACAGAATCCTCAGTTCTGCTAATAAGGGCTGTAAAAGCAGTGAAGTATGAGGAGACTAGTGTTTCTTGTGAAAAAGAGTTTGAGATTAGAGTTTATTGATGTGGGTTTTTTTCCCCACCTCCCTGTCATAGTTAGATTTTAAGACCAAAATTGAAAAATTAATTAGAGACGGAACTGAATGGAAAGCAACTAAAACACCTAACTACTGAGACTGTATTTAGGGTTATGAAGTATAGACAGGTGATTTAGTAATATGAAGTTGGCTTTGTGAATAACTGGCTTTCTTTAGATGGAGTTTCAAGTCAAAAATGTGAAAGAACATTGTAATGGTAACAGGACTTTCTTGTCAGTTAACAATCCAGTTTCTGACATACACTAGGTATGTGGAAAACCTGACTTTAAATTTTACTTCTGTCTGAATTGATCTGAAAGGTCATCAGTCTTGAGAGTGACATAGCCATGAGGCAGGAGGACATTGCTTTGTATCATCATTTTGCAATTGTGTAAGTCATGAGTGGCCACTGGGGCAGAGATTGGAGACCCTGAGCTCTGCTCTGTTGGGTGGGTGCCTTACTCACAGGGCTTGTGAGTCAATCTCCTCCTCTGACTTAACTGTCGTCTCCAAAGGTGAGAGATTGCATATATTCATTTCTTAAAGTCCTTCCATATCCTTCAGCCTCAGAGTATCTTGCAGACTGATGCTTACAAACTTTTCATAGAGCGTAGTTTTAAGCCCTTTGGAAAGAAGACATTAAACATACAGTTTCTATACGTGATCAGTGGCATCCTGGATAAAAATATTTCTATGGCAGAATGTTTATCATTCGTTTGTTTGTTTATCTCAGTCCAGATATGTATACATTTGACTTTTTCTTCAGTCAGAATATTTATAGTTTCAAGATTACTACATTTTTGGTTAAAATTTGGCAAAAAAGTCATCCTCTATTAATTATGAGGTTTATTAGACATCACCATCTATGAAAAGCATGTAATCCAAGTACCTGTCCAAAGATCCTCAGCTCAAATATTGTGAGAGGGAATACATTAACTTAAGCTTTCTGTGAAAATGTACTTCTCCCTTTTGACTGTATACAGAACATAAACTTCCAATATAGGAACCTAAGTTTTATGTCAGAACCAGAAAATAGAAATTCCTTTCTTTGTGTGTGCCCTTTTGCACATAGGGAACTATAGAATGTGAGTAGTGGATTTGACTCCTATTTTAGGATCTTATTTGAAATTCATCTGCAAGGACCTGTTCAAGACTGAGTCTTTAGTCTAGACTAACATGGAATGGTAAGGGACAAGATTCTTTACAGACAAAATACACAAGCTTTGATGGTAACAGTATATAAGAAACAACATTAAAGGGACTGGATTAAGTTACTGAAATTAAATCTTCAGATTCAGAACAAAATTTCTGAAATAGATATTCTGATAGCCATATTTGTAGCCTGGTTTTGAGCTCTCCAGTGTAAGAAAGACTAGACATACTGAAGTAAATCCCCCATATACCAACCACCAAGATGGTCAGGGGTCTGGAACACACAATGCAGAATCTGAAGTCAACTGGTTTAGGTTAGCCTTGAGAAGAAAAGACCGAAGGTGGGCTTAGCGTTCTCTACAGTCACTTAAAGGAAAGCTATAGAGGAGATGGGGGACCTTGCAGATGAAGGAGAAAGGATAAAAATCCATGGTCACAGGTTGCAAAATAGGAAATTCTGATTAAATATTAAGAAAAAAGAGATCACCATCAGGTGGTCAAACAGGAACAGGCTGCACAGAAAGATTCTCTGTTCTTCAAACCTTGACTAGACAAAGCCCAGCTATATGATCTAAGATGTCCCTGCTTTGAGTTTGGGGCAGAGGGGAGGGAATGCTGGACTATAGACCTCCAGAAGTGTCTTCTGACCTACATCACTCTGTCAGTTTATGATTCTATTCTACAAGTTCATTATTTATGTTTCTCACATGTTTTAAATTTGAAGGAGTGACTGGGGAAGAGGGAATTTATTATAGTCCACGTGTTAGTCTGAACACATACGGTAATTTCTTCTAATGATATAATAAGTATCTTATTATTCTTGTCCATGTAATTTTGTCTAGTAAGTGCTATGAGAATTGTCATTGAGTGGGTATAAGTCATATCATATTAGGTTCCTTATAGTCTATGCATCTCATACTAAGCTATTTTTAGAAGGTTTTTAAATGCTATTGACTGGGGATCCGCAAGGACCGATTTGAATTTAGCTCTGTTGCCATTAACAAGAATGAGAAAAAAGAACAATATTCAGCTCTTACTTTTACCTAGTTTTTCAGAATTAAAACATTCTGAGATGTACATTCACTGACTGCGAAAGAGTCACATACTAATGAGGTCCCAAGGTAGATCTACCAACAGAGGCATGCAGTAGTAGAATACTGTGCTTCATTATTTCTTATATATTCCTGTGGTGCATTATGCAAATTCAAAGAGATGTGCAGATTTATGAAGGAAACAGCATAAGACTGATTCTCTTCCCCTTTGAATAGCCTTTTGTTTACATAATATTAGATGTGCAGAACTGTTCAAAGGTCAAAATTGAGTGGGAAAAATCTCTTTAAAAGATGCAATGGAACTCAAAAAAATAAAAAGAGCATAAGAAGTATTTATGAAATCCTGAAATTTGAAAGTCTTATCTTCTCAGTGAATTTTGAACAGACTTGCTTAAAACAGTGAAATTACACATCATAAAATGTTTTGTTAGCAACATACTGTAAAGGTTCTGTCAAAGTTTTACAACTGTATAATTAATACCATCTGGTGTTTCAGAAAAGACTAATGTGATTTAGGATGAACTATGAAAATCACAGGTCAGTGTCAAGAAAATGTGTTTCTCGGTTACCAAAACTATAAATATAAGATATTGAATTTTTCAGCTCACACTGTGAAGGATTATGCATGTAATTCCGTATTTGTTTGTTTAAAAAGTTCTTTATAAATTGGAATATCAGAAATTGTCCTGAAAATGACATTTTGAATTTCTTTTTAAGTATAGTCATGTTCTTTTTTTGATCCTTTTCATAGAATCACAGAATCATAGAATGTTTTAGTTTGAAAGAGACCTTAAAGATCACCTAGCTCCAAACACCCTTTCACAGACAGGGACACCTTCCACTAGATCAGATTGCTCAAATCCCCATCCAACCTGCCCTTGAACCCTTCCAGGGAGGGGGCAGCCACAGCTTCTCTGGTCAACCTGTGCCAGTGCCTCACCACCTTCATAATAAAGCATTTTTTCCTTATGTCTAATCTGAATCTACCCTCTTTCAGTTTAAAACCATTATCCCTCATCCTATCATTACAATCCCTGCTAAAGAATCCCTCCCCATCTTTCCTGTAGGCTCCCTTTAAGTACTGGAAGACCACTATAAGGTCTCCCCAGAATCTTCAACCTCAACTCTTTCAACCTTTCCTCACAGGGCAGGTGCGTCAACCCCCTGATCATTTTCCTGGCCCTCCTCTGGAGCCCCTCCAGCAGGTCCATGCATGTCCTTCTTATATTGAGGGCCCCAGAGCTGGACACAGTACTCCAGGTGGGGTCTCACAAGAGTTGAGTAGAGAGGGAAAATCACCTCCTTCAGCCTGGTGGCCACACTTCTCTTGATGCAGCCCAGGATATGGTTGGGTTTTGGGGCTGTGAGCACACATTGCTGGCTCATGTTCAGTTTTCCATCCACTAATACCCCCGCATCCTTCACTGCAGGGTTGCTCTCAATCCGCTCATCACCCAGCCAGTATTTTTGCTTGGGATTTCCTTGACTCACGTGCAAGGCCTTGCTGAACTTCATGATGTTTTCATGATCCCAGCTCTTAAGCCTGTCCAGGTCTCTCTGGATGGCATTCCTTCCCTCCAGCATGTTGACTGCATCACACAGCTTCGTGTCATTGGTAAACTTGCTGAGGGAGCACTCCAACCCACTGTCCGTGTCACCAACAAAGATGTTAAACAGCATTGATCCCAATACCAACCCTTGAAGAACACCCATCACTGCTCTCCACTTGGACATCGATCTGTTGACCACAACTCTTTGAGTGTGACCATTCAGCCAATTCCTTATCCACCGAGTGGTCCATCCATCAGATCCATGTTTCTCCAATTTAGACATAAGGATGTCATGTAGAACAGTGTCAAATGCTTTATTTGAGTCCAGGTAGATGACATCAGTTGCTCTTCCCTTATCCACCGACACTATAACTCCATTACAGAAGGCCATCAAATTCGTCAGACGTGATTTGCCCTTAGTGAATCCATGCTGGATGTCACTAATCACTTCCTTATTTTTCATGTGCCCGAGCAGTTTCCAGGAGGATATGCTCCATGATCTTACTGGGCACAGAGCTGAGACTGACTGGTCTGTAGTTCCCCAGGTCTTCCTTTTTTCCCTTTTTAAAAATAGGGTTTATGTTTCCCCTTTTCCAGTCTGTGGGAATTTCACTGGACTGCCACAGTTTCTCAATTATGATGGATAGTGGCTTAACCACTTCATCCAGCAGCTCCCTCAGGACCTGCAGATGCATCTCATCAGGTCCCATGGATTTGTGCACTTTCATGTTCCTTAGATGTTCTTGAACCTGATCTTCTCTTTCACTTCTGAAACTTGAGTGGTGTGGCTGGAGAACTTGCTGGTGAAGAATGAGGCAAAAAAGTCATTGAGGACCTCAGCCTTCTCCATGTCCCATGTAGCCACGTCTCCTGTTTGCTTTCAGAGAGGCTCTGAATTTTCCCTAGTTTATCTTTGATCACCAATGTACCTATAGAAGCTTTTCTTGTTGCCCTTGATGTCTCTGGCCAGATTTAATTCTATCAGGGTCTTGGCTTTCCTAATCTGATCCCTGGGTGCTCAGAATATAGTTTTTCTGTCTTCCTCCCAGGCTACCTGTCCTTTCTTCCACCCTTTGTATGTTTCCTTCTTCCGTCTGAGCTTATCCAGGAGCTGCTTGTTCATCCATGCAGACCTCCTGGTGTTTTTACCTGACCTCCTCTTTGTTGGGATGCATCACTCCTGCGCTTGAATATTAACTAGCTTTCTTAGGCCCCTCTTCCCTCCAGGGCTTTATGCCATGGTACTTCACAAAGCAGGTCCCCGAAGAGGCCAAAGTCTGCTTTCCTGACATCTAGGGTAGAAAGCTTGCTGTGCACCCTCTTCACTGACCTAAAGATATTGAACTCCACCATTTTCCTTTTGTTTGAATCTAGTTTAACTCGGAATATTTTTGTACATCAGGTTTCCCTCTGTATAAGTCTAGAAATATGCATTGTTATGCAGCATGAAGCTGCTCTTTTTTTAGAGAGATATATATTTACAGTGACTCCACTGACTGGACTCTACAGTGCTTGTGCAAAGGCTATCTGGTTGCTCTGTAACTAATTTAGTGATTGCAGTTCCAGATACAATAACTCTCGCTACTCTGTTGCTTAAATTCATAATTAGACCTCAAAACACATGCAGGTTATTATCACAAGTCTATGAATAACTGCCCCAATGAAATGACAGGGAAGAATCTCAAGTGAATTAGGAAATGGCCCCATCTCATGTTCTGGTAATCCAATACCAATATCCATTTCTACCTTCACTCTCCACTGACACTAGTGGCTTTCAGCTGATCAGCACTTGGATGAAAATAATCTAAATAAAGTCACATACAACACAGGGGACAAAATTGGGTTCTTTAGTCATATTACCAGCTAATTGCCCTGCATGAGCAGAGTCAGACCTTGCGAAGCATGGAAACAAGTGAAGTTTAGACCCACTTCCAAACAATGTGTGTATCACCTACCCTCATTCAGAAAGTTTGCTAAAACTATCAGATCAGAAAGATCATATTTTGGAATCTCTTTGTACTGGTCTAAATGACTGCATACCTTGCAAAAAAAGTAGCTCTCAAAGCACAGCAACTTTTAGAGAAACCCCAAGTGCCTTGTATTTTAATGTTCTCCTATTCTAACTAGTTGTGTCTTACCCCTCACTAGACAGACTTAGTAGGCATCTGCTTTTGATAATGCCAGTCCAGATTTCCAGTCAGGTATCCCACTAGAAATGTGGGTTGCTCAGCTTACACAGTGCAAGGAAAATGGTCCTTTTCAGAGATAGCTACAGGGCCCGGGGGACAAGACTAGTGTGATACAGGCTTGATTCAGACAAATCTGACAAGTCTAATTCCCTAGACATATCAAAGAGCTGGAAAGCAGACAGCAGTAAACAGATCCAGGATTGTAACTGGGAATGGCAAAAGGCAAGTGCCAGCTGTTTTCTAGACATGCTGCTCATTTTTACTGTTCTTGTAATCAAATTTGTGTCTGTTGTTTTTGGAAGAAAATATTCAGTGCTCATATACCATTGAAAGATTACAAAGGTAGGACAGAAAAGTGTTGCCGAAAGAAAGATGTAATATGTGGGCACATGTTAACAAAATTTTCCATGGAAAACATAATAACACAGCTGAAGGAAACTCTGCTTTTTTAGTATGTTGTGGTTTGAACCTGGATGGCAGCTGAACATCATGCAGACACTTCCTCCCTCACCCTGAGGATGGGGGAGACAATAGGAGGGGTGAAGGGAGACTCATATGTTGAGCTAAAAACAGTTTAATAATTGAAATAAAATAAAATAATATCAAAAATAGAAAATACAAAAGGATAATGTGCAATGAGATGGCTCACCACTCATGACTGATACCCATCCCATTCCCAGCCAACAATCCTGAAAAGCCAAGATCCTGAAACAGCAATCCCAGAAGCAAAAGAGAGCCCCCTGCTTCCTGGATGCCCCTTCTCTACATACTGAGCATGACGTTACATGCTATGGAATATTTAATTGGCCATTTTGGGTCCTATGCTCTGGCCATGCTCCCTCCCAGTTTCTTGTGTACCTGCACACGGGCAGGACATGTGGAGTTGGAGAGTCCTTGATCTCTTAGTAACAACTGAAAACATCAGTGTATTTTCAGCACTCTTCTCATACCAAATCCCATACTGAATCCAAAGCACAACACTATTCTTACTACTAAAAAAAAAAAAAAAAAAAAAACAAACAAAAAACCCAAACCTCTATCCCATCTGAAACCAGGACAATGTACCAGGTACAAAAACAGGGAAGGTTTGATGCCACGCTTATCAATGTTATGCTACCAAAACCACAGGAAGATGGGGTCAAATAGGGCAGAAATAGACTCTTCTATGGCATCAAAGAAACAGAATAACAAAATAAAATGAAAAGAGCAATGGCTCTTTTTTACATACATTTGACATTTGCTTTTATTTTCCCTTTTCATTATGTTTTTGTGTTTTATTTTTAATTCATCATATTTACTCATTTCTAAGAGACTTCAAATATATCAACTTATCTTATAGTCTAATATTAGTATAAAGTTAATTGCTGATTTTGTATGTAGACTTACCTTTTGGGGTGGTATGGGAGCAAGATTTAATTAATATTAAGTGTCTATTGTCAGGGTTCAGATGAGCCTTAATTTCTACTCATGAAATAGTTATATTCTTTATAATAACCATGGGAAATTTTATTACTCTATTTGTTAAAACTTCTGTAACATGTTTGAGGAAGAAAAAAATTTCTTAGATTTCAGCTGAAGAGCCTATTCCTGGATACACAAAAATAGCTATGCTTGAGTGATCTAGCTAATGATGAATTCAAGGGAAAATTCTCCATCTCCCCAAACATAACTGCTAAACAAATATGTGCCTACAGGCTTTTCATCACAACTCCCTTGAAAATGGAACAAATGGTTATGTAGCTGAATAGAACTGCTTCCTTGCTCTGCTGCTCTTATCCAAGATATTGCCTCTATCCTTGATCAGACACCGAAAATATTTGAAAATCCTCAGGGACAAAAAGGAGCATTTTAATGGGTGAACTTCTTTACCTTTTGTTGTGCTTTTCTTATGTGTATAGTATAAAGTAGATTCCAACATATAAAAATAACAAGTACCACATTTCTATTATGGACGTCTACAAGAAATGTTGATATTTGGTCTGTTCTGTTGTCAAGCAATGACAAATACGATTTTGAACAATAAGTTCCCATGTAAAGATAAAATGTCTAAATAACATTTGAGTAGCTGCTTCCATTGAATTACACTACCATTAATCATCTCCACTAATTCAATAAAAACACTGTCAATGCAATAAAATATTTTTTCTATTGAATTAATGAGGGTTGTTGGTTACTAATAGGTTATGACTGTATTATGAAAATGGTTAAAGTAACATGATAGATTAACAAAGAAATATTTAATAAAGATTTAATGTAATTTTTAAGTCTTTCCAAACTCTGTAAGAAAGGAATGGAAATATGTATTATGAAGAGAGCCACTGCATAAACCCGCTGAACGTCATCAATTTACTACTTCCCTTGACAGTTTCTTTAAGGGTGTCAGTACTTTGTGTCTTGGGTTTGAGTGAGTGGTGGGGTTTTTAGGTAGCAGGGGAGGGGGCTATAGGGGCGGACTCCTGTGAGCAGCTTCTCAAAGCTCCCTCGGCTCCAAGTCAGCTCCACCTCTGCTCAAAAACTGAGACAATCAGCTGCGTCTCTGCAATAAAGTATTTAAGAAGGGACATGGTGACGAGCAGTGGGACTTGTGAGGAGGAGTTGCAGCAGCTGTGTGAACACCAAGGTCAGTGGAGGAACGGAGGAAGAAAGGAGGGGGGAGGTGTGCCAGAGCAGAGACCTCCCTGCATCCTGTGGTGAGATGGCAGGGCAGCCCCCCCCGCCACCCATGAAGATCTGTGGTGGAGCAGACATTGATTTATGGCCTGTGTTTTTTGCCTGGTTGATCAAGGTGCTGTGCACGAAGAAGGCCAGGGACTTGTGGGAAAAGGTAGCCCCACTGCTGTAATTCAGCACTGGGAGGATTGTATCATGCGGGGGAGTCCCACGCTGGAGCAGCTTGGGAAGGGCTGCAGCCGTGGGAGGGAATCCAGTCAGAGTAAGTTAGTGACCCATGACGGAACAGTGTGGGGAATGCTGTGGTCCATGGGAGGAACTCACGTCAGAGAAAGTTTGTGGAGGACTGTCTCCTGTGAGAGGAGGACCACGATGGAGCAGGGGGGAAAAGTTCTGGAAGCTCCCCCCACCAAAGGTGGGAGAAGTGGCAGCACTGACTGCACCCCCCCATTCCCTGCCCCTGCACCACTGGGGGGAGGAGGTGGAGATATCGACAGCAGAGTTGATCCCAGGAAGAAGGGAGGGGTGGGGGGAAGGTGTTTTCAAGATGTGGTAATGCTTCTCACTGTCCTACTCTGTTAAGTGTTATTAGTGTCTGTAATAAAAGTATGTTTTTTTTTTTTTTCTTCCCCTAACGAGTCTGCCTTTTGCTCATGACCATAAAGGGTGATTTTTTTCCCCATCCCAGTCCTATCTCAAACCCCAAGCCTGGTTCTCTGTCCTTTCTTATTGCCGGAATAAAAGGGGGAGAGAGTGGCTGCGTGGTGTTAGGTTGCCAACCAGGCTCAAACCACAACACTTTGTAGCAGTCAAAGGACTCAAGGGACCTGTAGGCCACCTTCAGTGAAGTGGGTAAACTAAAACATACGACTGGCCCTTTCTTGATTTTCTGTTTTATGATTTATCAAATGTGAAGAATGACACTGGCACCCTTTGTTCAGTGCATCAGATTTCTGGATAGAAATACTGAATGTGAGCCATGCATTATTCATAAACAGTAAGGTTTTATCTTCCTGTGAGTAAAGGTTCTTCAACCCCACCCCAAATAATGATTGTTTCTGTAGCATCAGGCAATTCACTTATGGCTTTTCAGAAGTTGCACTTACACTTTCCATCATTTTCAGGAGTTAATGTAATATCTGAGTAGCAGCATCTCTGCAATTCAGGCTGTCCACCTTAAACTGAGCCTTAAGATCAGTTTCTTCAGCTATAAAGTATTTGCAACAATACTTAGATCTGTCCATGCTGCCTTAAGAATTTATGACTTAATGGCCAGAAATCCATTTCACTATGAGAAGGGCTTAAAAATAATAAGGCAAATTGTTTTCTAAAAGGCAAAATGATAACTTCCTGATAATGTTTGAACAGTGTGAAGTAACATAGGCACTATAGTATGAAAAGCAGAATAATATACTTAATTGTCCATGGAAGATCTTTACATTTCTTTTGTGCTTACACATGCATAGTGAATTAGTCAAGTCAATGAAGAGGTACTAAAAATACAGCAGTTCTAGCTGTAGAACACTGACCATACATTTAATGTCAGATGTGTACTAATACTAGTCATGATGAAGCAAATAAGGTCTCTCCACCATTACATCTTGAGACAAATCCTCATCCCTTCAAGTGATTCTCTTCACCTGAGCTTGATCTCAGTTTTTTTGTATGTGGTGAAGGTCCTGGTTTAATGTAGTATGAAGTTTCTAATGGTGCTAAATTGAATTTCCTTCTAATTGGAGAGGGATTAAAACATATGTAGTTTTGCAATGTGTGATTCAAGTATTTTATCCACTTTAGAAATCAACCTGCTATGGCATACAAAACATACCATATTGTAATGGAATACCATACACTTATGAAACATATATATGAAGCAGGTAATGTTCTTCAAGTGAATATATCACTGTATGTTTGATGCATAAATGCTAAAAAGATCTAATAAATTATTTTAAACTTTTTCCACTTATGGTCCTTCCTTAAAAGGTGGAAATACTGAGATGAACATGTGACAGTCCTTTCATGAAAAAAAAAAAAGGAAAACGCATACAAAGCACCACCCCAAACTGTCTTCTTTACATAGACTGTACTCTGATTTTGCATTCCATGTCTCCAGTAGAGAATGTTTATTTTAACAGAGTTAGAGGGGAAAGAAGATTTTTTTTTTAAGTCTTTTTTGTTTAAAAGGAACACCAGAGGAAAGGTATACATTTTGTACAATATCAAAGATCTTTGTTGGAGATCGATTTACTTCATTATTCCAGGTTCTGTTAAAACCCATAAAGCAAAGTCTATTGTAATAAATATCGGGTCTGAACAGTGTTTTAGCCTAATGAGAAGTAGGATGTTAAAGTAGAAAACAGGATATGTCATAGAATTTTATTGTTATACAGAAGACAATTCCTCTGTTTTTGAAGCTTAGTATAATTCAAAATGCAAAATAGGTAAGGTAATTAGGAAAATTCTAGTGAGGTTTATATCCTCTCTCATTTTAATATCCTGTAAAATATTAATTGTTCTACAAAATCAACAGTGATGATTTATAGCTGTTTTAGAAGACTTCCTTTCTGCTCTCACAACCACTCTGGCTTTTGATGAGAAATAATATCCTGGTTCTTTATTAGTTAAATAAAATAATAATAATAATTAAAAAAAGATAAGTGGACAGGTCATTAAAGAGGGAAAACTCTAAAAGCAGAAACTGTAAATGCAATATAATGCTTTTGTAGTAATCTGAATTCAGTTTTAAAATCAATGGTTTGATATAGCCAAAAACTGCTATGGATGATACATATGTTTTTAAAATTCCTTCTGCTAAACAATTCTAAAAATATCCAGAGAATAATTATAGTCTTTCCTATTAATGCAATACACATTTTTTTTTTTTTTTTTTTTTTTTGTTCCTTAATATATAGTAATATATTAAAACCTTTTTCTCAGTCTGAGACATTTTTACACTCCTGACAGTCCATGTCATGTGTGTAAATTCTCTCAGGCATTATTCCCATTGGTAGAATCACAAGGGAACACTGCATTTGAAAGTTAGTGTTAAATATTTGTTGTGTTATACTAACACTCAATGATTTTTGTTTTTATTAAGTGAATGCCAAGGGAAGAGCAATATTAAAGTAATACATATATCTCTGAATTATTAATTTTCCATGAAAATAACAGTGTTAAATAATTCATGTGTGTGCATTTCCAGCAAGGTATAAGCTTGATTCTGTGTGCATTGCAAATGATTCTTTAGAATCTTAGCAAAATGCTTCCCTTCACAAAACTGAAGTATCAAGATCTGTGAGATTTTTGTGAACTACTAATAATCAACTGTTTCACGACATGCTTATCAAGGCTCTAACATTACAACTTCTAGTGCTCGTTCACTACTTGACTACTTTTTTATTAGTAGAATTTGCCAATTAAAGCTGGATGGCTGCAAAATGTTTTCAAGGAAGGAATGCCCACTGCAATCTTTCTAAAAATTAAATAACCAGGAGACCTCAGTAGAAAATCAGAAAAAGAGAACAGTGCTTAAATGTGTACATTCCTCTGTTTAGTGCCACTTTGAGAGCTTTAAAAAGTCTTGATAACACTTAAAGACAGAATGATCCTGAGAGTGTTTTACAGCACAACTGATATTTAATTAGCCTCGAATCTGTGCTAGAAAGGCATATTTGTATACTCAGAGCACTACTCTATGCAAGAGTATGCATATTAGTGTTTATATCATCATTTCATTTCTCAGTGGTACATATTATGGAGTGCTGTGTTTGGGGCAGGGGGAAAGCAATCAACTGGAAAGGACTCTGGTGAGAACACAGTGCAAAAATATAATTCAAGGAGAGCTACTAAAAATGTTAAGATGACACTTCACTGTTGCTGCTCTTTGAAATATTGTTCTCAAGATTATAACATTCATATTGTATGCACATGTCAACATCTGTGTATAGCTAAGCACAAACTATTGATGGTTTATATATGTCTACTTTTGTGACAGAGAAATGCAAGTACCAAAACAGTGGGATTGTGTATTACCTGCCTGCCTTAAAAATTTACAAAATAACATGTTGAGAGGAACAAAGGGCCATTTAAAAACAATCAAACTTCCACTTCCAAAATATGAAGGACTTTTAGTACTTAAAAAAATGCAAACACAGAGACAGTGGAATACTCTCTTCTTTGCACTCCAGTTTTTCAAATTAAGATTCGGGTATGTGAGCTATCTTAGTTGTTTAATATTGGTACTGGGAAGAATAATCTGGTGGGCTATGCCCCTGGCTCATATCACTAAGACTGGAGTTTACTGTAGCTATGTATTCAGTTCACAGGAGGAGCCAATTGTCCCCTCACCCCTTAGGACAGATTACACTAATGTAATCTCCATGCAAACAGCTTGTTTCTACTGTGTGAATCTGGTTCTGTAAATTGGGGTTCATTCCTACTAGGATCCCTACACTTTTCTATGGCTCTTATGGTCATTGTACATCACAACAATATGCATGAAGAGATCCAGAAAGAAGAAAGAGGAAATATTTAAGATGTGCAATTTCATTCTGGAATGTCATTAATGTAATTAAAATAATAAACACTTCATTTCTACAGAGATGTACAACATGGCTGTGGGCAATAATGGAAAGTTAGTCCAAAGTTAAACTTGAGTAGATTCCCTGCATGAATATTTCTATCCTCCACCAAACTAAGTGAATTGGACATTTTTACACCAGTGACTGTCAGCTATTGTTGTATTTCTGAGTGTGTGGCAAGGTAGGACATCAGACAAAAGAAGACAAGACAGCTTTTTTTCCTCCTGACAAAATTACTAACTTTCCTTTACATGTTAGAAGCAATTGGGCTTCTAAAAACATATTATAAAATAAAGAAAATGAATATGAATTTAGATCAAAATAATATGTGGAAGGATTTTTCTCTAGTTACCTTTTCCTCTACCCCAAAAAGTTAAACAAAATTTTTTTTTTATCTTTTAAACCTTAGATTTAATTGAGGTGGGGGGTGAGGAGGTGGGTCTTGTCCTGTACAAAATTATTCCACCAGAATATGATCTGCCTACTTTCAGCTGAGTAATAGACCTTTCTTTCCATGTTAAATAACATAAGAATACTTATTACCTCAAGCAAGGAGTTAATATAGGATCTTAATTATAAAATGCTCTTAGATAAAACTTGTCAAGCTCTCCATAAATGGATGCAACTCCCAATGTCTCTGATTAGCAAAGTAAATATAATTAAAATTACTAAATTTAATTATCTATTCATGAACATTCCTTTACCTCTTTCAACATAATTTTCTGAAGAATTTAGCCCATCTATTAAGAGTACCTCTGGCTATATAACATAACAGAATAAGTGTAAAAATATTAACTTAAAAAGTAAACTAGTTTCATCAGACTTCTGTTACACTGAATCCCGGGCTCAATAAAAATATACATAGATAAAATTCAGCAAATCTCCACCTGGAGCTAGAATTGTGGAAATGTTGGAGGCTAATTTAAGTATTACCAAGGAAGTTATTCATCTGTTTCTTTTGTCCCAAAAATTTCCCAATAGATTTTTTTACTGTTGCTTGTAACACCAATGGTGAAAAAACAAATATCCTCATGAAATTACTATAACTGGAAGAGAAAGATTCTAATTGTGAACCAATGCAGTATAATTAAGTAGGTAGGATCTGGGGCACTTTGTAGGAGGAGATGCCTGATTTTTTCAAAGAGCTAATAAAAAAAACCCACTGCAATGTTTCATAGATAGCCTTTCCAGAAGAAATATACGATCCAGCACTTTACATTGACCAGAGTTGTGTCTTGGGATGACACTCTGGCTTTCATTCACCGTCTGTCTGTGACTGAATTACTTGGGGCTCTGTCCTGGGTTTGAGTGAGTGGTGGGGATTTTGGTAGGGTGTTAGGGGGTTACAGTGGTGGCCCCCTGTGAGAAGCTTCTTGAAGCTCTCCCAGCTCCAAGTCAGACCCACTTCTGCACCAAGGCTGAGATAATCAGCTGCGCCACTGCAATAACATATTTAAGAAGGGACCTGGGAGGAGGAGTTGTACTTGTGAGGAGGAGCTGCAACATCTGCATGAACACTAAGGTCAGTGGAGTAATGGAGGAAGAAAGCGGGGAGGTGTGCTGGAGCAGAGACCCCGTTGTATCCTGTGGTAGGATGGCAGGGCCACCTATGGAGGTCTATGGTGGAGAAGACACTGATAGGGCCTGTGGGGGGCCCCACAAGGACATTTAAGGTAGCTACTCCCAAAGGTGGCCGGGATCCTGTGGAAGAAGCAGCCCCCACTGTTGTAGTTTGGCACTGGGAGGACTGAAGTATGTGGGGGTGTCCCACACAGGAGCAGCTCAGGAAGGGCTGTGTCCCATGGGAAGGATTCAAATTGGAGAAAAGTTGTGGAGGACTGTCTCCTGTGAGATGAGGACCACGCTGGAGCAGGGGGAAGAAGTTCCAGAAGTTCCCCCACACACCAAAGGTGGAAGAAGCAGCAGCACTGAATGCACCTCCCATTCCCTGCCCTCTATGTCACTGTGGGGAGAAGGTAGAGATATTGGGAGCAGAGCTGAGCCAAAGAAGAAGGGAGGAGTGGGGGAAGGTGTTTTCAAGATGTGGTAATGTTTCTCACTGTCCTACTCTCTCTGTTAAATGATGTTGTTGTTAGTGTCTGTAATAAATTTACGTTCCTTTTTTCTTCCCCTAATGAGTCTGCCTTTTGCCTGTGACCATAATGGGTGATTCATCCCTCCCCGTTGTATGTCAAATGCAAAGCCTTTGCTTATTTTCTCCTTCTCAGTGCTGGGGGCGGGGGGGGGGGGGGGGGGGGGGGGGGGAGGAGGAATTGAGTGGCTATGTGGTGCTCAGTTGCCCTCTGAGCTGAAATCACAAGCAGCTCTTTGTCTGGCAATACTATTTTCATGGTGTCAGTTAATGTTCCTGGACCCCAGCCCTCCCCAGAATGATTCATTTCTGTGGATGCATCTATATCGTTGTACACACTGACCTTAAGACATATACATTAAATAAGTTACATGTGATAAATATAACAAAGCTCAGAGATTTTGAAATTCATATACTATGCAAGTGTCAAATAATTGTTAGAATATATGTGTCACCAAATTGTTAAATGGACAGAATAGAAAAACAGAAACGATATTGTTTTGTACAATGAGTTACAAGAGCACAAGCTATTAAGCACTGGGCTACCTAGCAGAGATTTTCCTGTTTGTCTTGTGTATGAGTCTGCCTGCCTCATCAACTTTCTGGGTCCCTGAACAGGAAGATAAAAATGTCAAGCTTTTCCTGGGCATCTCTTCCAAGGACAGGTATATTTTCTGAGGCAAAAAGTTCCTACGAGAGTTCTCTTTACTGTACTTGACACCTCTTCTGAATTTAACCTTGTGGGTGGAACCCACTTAAGCCTTTTTAAGGCCAGTCTGAAAGATGTTTATGTTTTTCTGCTCTTCAGTATTCTGTGTGGTAGCTCCCTTCGTAGTCCTTTTTGCACCATACCTTACTGTAGCAGCAAATTGCACACATTGTTCCTTCTCTCCATCTATGAGCATGTCACAGACTATGCAGGTATCTGTTTTTTTCAGAATCCTCTGAAAAATGTATTTCAGGTGGCAGCAGACATTTTGCAATGGTAGAACTATTCAGCATGTAAAAGCTGTTGGGATGTCTGATCTAGCAGTGTGAAGACACTTCCTTCAGATCTGAGAGATATTGGTTTAAATCTTTTCTTCACACTATGTATAGTAAGTTGCCTTTGACCAGATACCTAAGCTTGATAGGGCACTGATGAGAATTTTCATGTTCAGCACCTAAATCCAATTTAGTTATCAGCCAGTGAATAAAATTGCCTCAGTGCCTGATAGCATTTTCCAGACTATGCCTGGAATCATCTTTATTTGGAGATGTTGAACAACTATGACCCTTAAGCCTTGATGGAGCTGAAACAGACATTCCTCTGTATCATCCAAGCAAGACATGAACTAATATCCTCCCTTAAGGCAATCGTAACTGTTGGCACCACAGATAGTGACAGGTCAGTATCCACATTTTATGAAATGCCTCAATATTTGGGTGCATACCCAAGATACTAGAGCCCTATGATGAATCTCACTCTTCTGCGGCTTTCAAGCTCAAGTAGATTTCAGTAGGTTTCCTGTATGCAAGAGATATATGTGCTGTGAACAGTGAATAACATTGTACATAAGTGTTTTAATGGGGAATCAATGCCTAGTGCCTCTGTGCTTTAGCGCCCTAACAGCAAAATGGTGAAGCAGAATTTTGTTAACTTATGAGTATGGTGAGGATACATCACATAAGCCTTTGGGGTGTGCAAATGTTCAGATGATGGTAATATAATCCATCCAGAAAACTTAAGTTATTGGTTTCAATATTTCTGTGACTGATGGATGAGTCTGTAATGTCTTTGTTTTCAGATATATTTCTGCATTTAGAACAGTAGCACAAGCTACTGATGTGGAAATAAATTAGTGGCATTCTCAGTATTATGTCCCTGAACTTTGAGGCACTTGCAAAAACATGTCTATTTCAGCTATGTTACTCGCATTTTCCTGCTTTTATGTTGTTCCGTTAAGTACTTCTATCTAAAAAAAGCATTTCCAGGAATTTCATTAAAGTATTGGGAAGCCCAGTGTACTGGAGCTGAACTTTATTCCCAGAACTATCAGCAATCTGTCTGTGCCAAGGTTTCCTGGAATGATATCAAAACCCCTGTCTACAGTGGCCAAAGGAACAGTGTTAGTCCCTCTCCAGCAAATTGTATTTAAGTGTAGTTCACTGGGAAAGTGACAATTGTTTAGAAACCCCACAGGCATAGATACATTACCAAACCTTAGGCTTTTAGGCAGATCCTAAACGTTGTAGCTGCTGAATACTAAGTCTTTCTGGTACATCCACAAATTTACACAGTGGTGGAATTTGAGTACAGGGAAGGGTGAAGTGAGAATGAAGATAAGACTACATCTCTCCCTGATGCCAGCTGAGAAAAATTTGAAATATGTATTTTTCCAAATATTTCTTAGACATGGATTGATGGTAAATAATGCTAGTAAAAACTCAAGCTTCTGGTTTTGCATCCTCTTTTGTTGCAAATTAGAATGAATGTCTCAGACATAAGACTTTTTATGGAATGAAATTTGCAATAAAAAAGATATGTTCAGAAACATGAAAGATTTCATTCTGAAGAGTTAAAAGCCATGTTCAGATACAAAATGAATATGAAATGATAAATGTGAAACAAAATATTTTTACATTAGTGAAATTAAATGTTTTTACACTAGTAATATGAATGAGAAAGACAAAAGGCTTCCCTTTGACACTGATTTTGTGATCCATATGACATTTCTGCAAAACTTTTTTGATTACAAGAAAATGGCATTTTCTGCAGGTTTTTTTTTTTTTTTTTTTTGCCACTTCTGGCTTAAAAAAAAATAATTTTCTGGAAATAATAATGAAAACTACTCTCTTTACTTAATTCCTGGAAGAAATACTGTCTATATAAGTTAAGTCCTAAATTGAATCAACCTTGAGAAAGCTAGGGAAGCTTCTTCACAAAAATAAAAATCAAAAATCTGTGAGAGGATGACAGTGGAAGACAAAAAAGTGGATCCAAATTCCAACAGCTTTAGAGAGGTCAATTTCTCAATCTTATTCTCAGCTTTTTGACCTATCTGCTCTATTTGGCAATAAACTATCAAAGGAGGGATTTTTATTCAAGTAATATTCTTGACCATTATCAGTAGATCCAAATTTGTATACTGAAGAACTGAATGTCTCTTTACACTGTCTACTCTACTCAGAACACTTTTTAATTAACATGCAGTGGTTATGATAGCAGAAAAAAAGGCTAAAATAAAAGTAATAATTTTTATTTTTTCTCCTTTACATTATAGGAAATTATCATTGTCTAGGACATCTTTATCTCTAAACATTCAAAAGTACACTGTGATTTATGTCAAGTAGAACACAGTCTGAAGGATAGGAGATATGTCATCTTAGTGAGTGCCTTTGCTTTGCATAATGTAACTGAAGAGATGCATGACAAAATAAGGAGGATGTGTAATGAGTCCACTAATTGTACTAGTTGCATTTATTTTCATTCTTTTACAGCACAAATCCATTTTTGGATGTAGATTCTTTACACCTTCTTTAACTGCTGTGATGACTCTCACATGGTGGAATATAATCATGCAGAATAAACACAATCTGTGCACCAGTTTGTTTTCTTCATATTTTTTTCCGTACAATTTCTAAAAAAAAAGTGATATTTTTACTGTTAAGGTATACCCTCAGATTCCTAGTTTTCTGTGGCTGGTGACAGTCTGTAGGAGTGAAGTGATACCCACATTTGAGGAAGATCAAGTTAAGAATCACTGAAACAAGATGAGCATACACAAGTCCATGGGACCAGATAAGATGAATCCAAGGGCGCTGAGGGGGTTACTTGATGCAGTTGTGAGCCTACTTTTTATCATTTTCAAAAGTTTATAATGAGTGGAAGAGGTTCCTGATGGCTAGAAAAAGGCAGACATCAAGCTTACCCTGAAGAAAGGAAAGATGATAATGTCTAACCTGTCTTCAGTCTCTAGGTATGTTAAGCATCAAATCTTCCTAGAAGCTGTGGCTAAGCACATGAGGGACTGGATAACCGGGAACACCCATCGTGAACAAGGCTAGGTCATACCTGACCAACCTGATTGCCTTCTATGATGAGGTGACTAGCTCTACAGTCAAGGGGAGAGAAGTGGATGGGATTTACCTTGTATTTAGCATGAATTTTCCACAGTCTCCCATAGTATCTGTACAGCCAAATTGGAGAGACATGGTAGGATAACTGGTCTACATTCTTCACATGTTTCAACTTGTGGATCATGACCCTTGATGTTGGCAATGTTCTGCATGATGCAACCCAAAAGGCAGGTGGACCTCTTTGCTAAGGGCATGTTGCTGACCCGTGGTCAGGTGTTGTCCACCAGGACTCACAGGTCCTTATCTGCAGATCTGCTTTCCAGATGGGTGTCCCCCAGAATATATTGGTGCATGGGGTTATTCCTTCCCAAGTACAGGATATCCCCTTGTTGAATTTCATGAGGTTCCTGTCAGCCCATTTGTCCAGCCTGTCAGGGTCCCTCTGGATAGCTGCATGACTTTCTGGTGTATCAGCCAATCCTCCCAGTTTTGTGTCATCAGCAAACTTGCTGGGAGACACTGAACCATCATCCAGGGCATTAATGAACATTTTGAACAACATAGGACCCACTATTGACCTCTGGGTTACACCACTTGTTAATGGCCTCCAATTAGTCTTTGTGACACTGATCATGACACTTCGGGTCTGGCCATTTTGCTAGATTTCAATCCATCTCACTGTCTGTTCATCCACCCATACGTCAACAGCTTACCTATGAAGATCTTGTGGCAAACAGTGTGCAAATCCTTACTGAAGTCCAGGTAGACAATATCCACTGCATTCCCCTCACCGAGCAGACCAGTCATGTCATCATAGAAGTGGGTCAAGCATGACTTCCTGTTGATGAATCCTTGTTGACTACGCCTGATGATTTTCTTGTCTTTCATGTGCCCAGAAATGATTTCCAGGATTAACGGCTCCATCACCTTCCCAGGGATTGAGGTGGGGTTCTCCTTCTTTCCCTTCTTGAAGACAGGAGTGACATTTGCTTTTCTCCAGTCTGGGCACTTCTCCTAGCCACCATGATCAATCAAAGACTTATAGACAGTGGTCTCATAATGACATGAGCCAGAACTCATGGGTGCCTCCCATCAGGGCCCATGGGCCATGTACATCTAGTTTGCTTAAGTACTCCCTGACCTTATTCCCTTCTACCACAGGTATGTCTTCCTTGCTCCAGACTTTTCCACTGGTGTATGGAACATGGGATCCCTGAAGGCTGGTCTTGTTAATAAAGACTAAGCTAAAGAAGGAATTTAGTACCACAGTCTTTTCCATGTCCTATGTATCTAGGAGGTTCCCTGACTCAGCAGTCCACATTTTCTCTGGACTTCTTTTTGTTATTATATGCTTATAGAAGCCATTCGCGTCTTTGCCAGATCATTTGCCATCCCTTGTCAAATTCAATTCCAGTTGGGCTTTACCTTTCTTAATCTCATCCCTGGATGAATTAATGTCTTTGCATTCCTCCCAGGTTACACATACTTGCTTCTATCCTCTGTATGCTTCCTTTTTTTGTCTGAGTTTGGCTAGGATATCTTTGTTTATCCATGCAGACCTCCTGGCATTTTTAGCTGTCTCATTGTGATGGACAGCTCTTGAGGTTAGAGGAGGTAATCCTTAAATATTAATCAGATTTCTTGGGCCTATCTTCCCTCCAGGGTCTTATCCCAAGGGACTCTTCCCAGCAGATTTTTGAAGAGGTAAAATCCACTCTCCTGAAGTGCAGGGTTGTGAGCTTTTTTTTAACACTTCTTTATCCTTCAGGTTCCTGAACTCCACCATCTCATAGCCACTGCAGCTGAGGATGCCTTTGGCCTTCATAACCTAACGAGCCCCTCCTTACTGGTATGAAGTCCAGCAAAGCACCTCTGCTTGTTGTCTCCTCTATCACCTGGGGGAGGAATTTTTCATCAATGCATTCCAGGAACCTCCCAGATTGCATATGTCCTACTATGTTGTCCCTCCAGCAGATACTGGAGTAGTTAAAGTCCTCCATGAGGACCAGGGCCTGTGAGCATGAGGCTGCTTCTATTTGTCTGTAGAGGGCCTCATCCACTTGTTCTTCCTGGTAAACTGGCCTGTAGCAGACACCCACTACAACATCACTCTTACCTATCTTCTTTTTAATCCTTATCCATGAACTCTCAGTTGCCTTATCATCCATATGCAGGCAGAAGAACAGATCCCATGAGTCTCCATTTCTATATATTACAGTACACAAAATGTTTCTTTCCAACTTTGGGCTATGCAATTCTTTCTCTTCCTCTCATACTGATGTGTGCTGAGGAGTTTATTTTCATTCTCCTTCTGCTCTACATGTCAAAGATTTCTTTGGAAATTTTGTTTCTCAATCCTCTTGCTCCTATGATTAATACAGCTGATTTATTTTTGTCATCTGACTTCATCTCAGAGCTTAACTATTACAGATGCTTCCTTGACATTGATATAACCTACTAGTCAGTGGAAGGTAGAACTGATGCAAACCCTTGAAACCTCAGGTAAGTAACCTCTGTGTGCGAGTGTGTGCATGTTTGAGCATCACATGCAACCCGCTAGGGCTTGGCAAATAGATGGTCTTCTACCATTTCTATTACTTAATAGTGATAACTAGTTCTCATATGCGCTTTGGAATTCTTACGTGCACTCAGAACACAGATGTTTCAGGTAAAATTATCCATAAAATAAAAGGAAAATTTCAGAATAATCATTCTGCAATTCTTAGTCTCCCTCGAAGTGGAATAAAGCAAGATTCTAGGTCAGCTAGTTATATTTCATTCAAAAAAACACCTGACTGATTACCTGAAATACACATATATTTGTTCATTCCAGTTTAATCCTTTGTTGCTAGATTTGTATAGGGAGATTATAATTGTTTAAATGCTCTCATGTCTAGACTGTTGGACTGGCAAAGAAAATGCTCCAAACTGTCAATCTGTCTGGTACATTGGCAGCAGTATAATCTGAATCCATGATAATTTTAAATTATAGTTCCAGTCAGACATCTATCTGTTTCTGTTCTCAAGTGGGGGTCCACTTTATACAAAAGTATTGAACTACAGAACAAGTGCTGATTTTGGGTTTTATTTTTTTTCAGGTTGCTAACAATTAAATATCAGTTGTGCTGAAAATAGTAGTCCATTTAATTTCAGTAACATGGTAGAATGAATTATGTCTGTGAGTCTGTTTGCATATGTTTATATATGTACAAAATCCAGAACCACAACTCAACTATGTCAGAGGGAGAAAGTAGGAGAAGAAAAATGGGGAAAGTATAAAATAATTATTTAAAATATAAAAAATAATCAGTGAAATGAGAAGTAGTTTAAAATCCTTCAATCTTAAAGGTTAATTCATGTTGCCATTATGCTGATGCTCTTGTGCCACATTTTTAAGTTCATGCAATATTCAGCAGTTACTGCTCAGCCTCTTGTTCCGCAAGTTGAGAAACTTGTATCTTTCTTACACAAATAATTGTTATTATTTTCCAAAACCCAAGATTGATGCAGAATGTTTAATATTATACTGGTTTTCTACATGTGACAATGTTCTCAAACATCTCTTGTGAGCAGTACAATGTACTTGACCACTTGGGCTTAGCATGTTTTATGAGCTGTAGGAGGGCAAGTATGGCAGGAACTCACAGCAGTTGATTTCTCCAAGCCTGCAATATATATACTCTGTTTCTGACATATAATAATATGCATATAATAATATGCATTCATTTCAGCTTGTACTTTTTCCAAAGTGGAATTTTTTTAAATAACACCTTTGAGTTTAAAGAGACTGTGAGAATAAAGGTTTTGATTCAGCATGATATATACCTGACTGCTGAAATTTAGGCACATATTTGAGAACTGTTCCGAAGCAAAGTGTGCCATTTTGATTTCATTAGAGTTGTAGTACTTTAAAAGAGGACTAAAGCAGCAACAAATTAAGCTCTAAATGACAAGCACATGTCTCCATAATAAGAAAGGAGAAAAAATGTGGGGGTTTTATGATTGTAAGTAATTGGCAATATGATTTTAATATGATTACAAGTAATTTAACAGTTTCCAAATTGTGCAATAATAGATGATCATCAGACTAATTAATCTGAAATATTCCAGTTCCTCCATTTTTGTAATAAATTTAGATGTCAATCCTTAACTGAACATGTAAGAAACTTATTTTATTTGACCTTCATTAGATTTGACAAAGATGTACCAATCATGAGGTACAAAAACCATGATGTATTCCAGGTATCAATATAATTCTACAGGACTTTCTGAAAGTTTTAACAAAATATCAACAACAGCATTGGTTAAATATTGTGATAATATAGCTCATGATGGATTGTACGCTGTTGTTACATCTATTCCTCACATGAAATACACGATATAATGTTGGATATTGAAGCATCTGACCATAAATGCTTAAAATAATCCCTGTACCCAGATGAAATCTTGAGGTTATAGAGGCTTATAACACAGAGATTCTGGACTTTCTATAGCATATTGACTCTTTTGATGGAAGTCAATTTGTATTATTACTATTGTTAATGCTATTGCTATTGCTGGTTTGATGAATAAATTAATAACAGTGTTAATAAGTTAATGATAGCATATTTTAAACAAATTGTCTAATTTTATTAATTTAGTAATTGTAACTTCTGTTTTTCTTCCATTTTCATAATATAGTAAGTCTGTTTCAATGCTTTAAGCCATCTGCTTGTTGAAGTTGTTATTTTCAAGCTCTATTAATTCTTTTCTGTTTACTGTTTGCATTATAAAACATTTCTGATGAGAAACTCATATTCACTCATGTATTTCTTTCTCATTATTATTATTATTAGCAGTTCTCATATACCTCTGATGCAATATTACTTAAAATATTCTAAACTTCTTCAAAGCATAAAGTTAGCACAGAACATTAGAGATAGCTTTAACTCATATCTGGTCTGAATTATATAAAATCAAAAAAGACAAAGATGCAGAAAGGAGAGATGATGATAGGAAACGAGTAAAATAATAAAGCATGCAGTGAAATCCAAGTAACATGCAATACCAGTAGGCAAATACTATCTTGGTTATCCTCTCTGGTTACTTGACTAAGTTTCTTTTTATTTTAATGTTAAAATATTCTATAATATCTATCACCCTGTTTATGCCCATAGACACCATCCACAACAGGATAAACCTGCTGCTTATCCATACCCTCTTTCCCCTGTAACTAACTAAAATATATTTTTTTATAAAGTAAATGAGATTAACTTTATAAAGTAAAATAGATGAACAACAGTTTTCAAAATCAAATTTGAATTAAGGAACCACTATGGGAAAGTTTGAGATCTGGGGAGATTTTGCAAATTTGGGCAAGATAAACAGACTAAATTTTCCAGATCTTACAGAAAAATGTTCTCTATTACTTTGCTGGGTCGCAGTACTGAAGTGGGAAGCTTCATTAACTTTTCTTCAGCTTTATGAAATGAAAGCGCACTTAAGTGTGAGGAGCACTATGGATAACTGAGAAAATACCAGAATCAAAATCTGAAGGAAAACAAAAATTAAATATGAATGACAATATGAAGAAAGAAAAGGAGGATAATAAAAAATTTAAACTCTGTTCCCTGAAGAGGATGCAAATGGAAAGGTACAATAAACATGATGTGGTCAGATCAAGGGCTGGGACAACACCTGGAATACTCAGCAGTACCCTTTTGTTTGACTATTGGGAAGATTAATGTGAAGGATATTTTGCTAAGAAAGAATATGAATTAAACTTTTTTTGTCAAGTCAAAGAAAAAGTTTGGTCTTAAAAGTATTGTGAAATGAGAAGCAAAAAGATGGGTGGTTTAGATATACACCATATACAAGAGCTGAAATTATTTTCTGAGATTGCAGTAAGTATTTTCAGAATCTTA
Source organism: Tyto alba (assembly GCF_018691265.1). Classification (NCBI taxonomy): domain Eukaryota; kingdom Metazoa; phylum Chordata; class Aves; order Strigiformes; family Tytonidae; genus Tyto; species Tyto alba. Next base: position 72,712,322 of record NW_024881282.1, on the reverse strand, counting down.
CAGTTCAATATTATTGGAAAAAATAAGGCCTTAGACTATATCTATGTTTAATATGAAAGAGATATTTAGCTTGTCATAACAAACACTGAAATCATCTATAACAAAGACGTCTATATCTCAATGAGTCAGTCTAGTTAATATAGTCAATGGAGTTTGAGGGTGACATCTCTTATTGAAGTTAACATTTAAAATAGATTTGATGAATCATAAAACACAAAAAAACTATTTCCTCCATGAACTACAAAGAGAAGAAAGAGTTGCCATTTGGCATGACTAAAGGATTCATGGATTCAGAGTGGATGAATCTAAAATGCTGAAATGAATCTAAATATGAGTTTCTGACTTTAAAACTGCATTTATTTTTAGTGCATTTATATAATGAGAAAACTAAAATAATCCAATTATCAGACATATATTTGGTAATATGCACCAAAGTCCCTTTGATAAAAGGATAGATGAAAAGTTTTAAATCCACATGAAGAAATAAAGAGTAAAGAATTTAAAAGTTCCCAAAATTACAATTGTCTAAATTAAAAAAAAACTCTATAATTTCCACAATACCCTAACACTTCTTCCCAGAAAACTATTGTTTTTTATTATTCCTGTAACTTTTTAATAATGTTGCATGGCCCTAAAAAACAGCTTACTAGTTAATATGCTTAACATGCCAGGCTTTGGTTATATGCTACAGTTGTCACTACATTCTTTAATTTAGCATAGATATAAAAAGGAAAGAATGTATCAGAAGAATATTTTTGGCAGCAGATTTTGAAAAACACATTCTCTTGCAATGCAGGCATATAACATGAGTATCCCTCTACTTAGCTGTGATCAAATCACAGTTCCCAGAAAAAGAAGCATGACATTAGAAAAGCATAACATTTCAGTGAGCACTTGAAGAGAATGACACATGAAATACATTTACATCACTTAGAGAATAAATACCCTTGAATGGAGGGAAAGTTAAAAAGCTGATTTTAAAGCACTAACTAAACATCTAGTCTAAGGTACTGTTATTCATCTTCTCTCCATTGACTACAATAACCTACACAGTTAGATGGTGTCAAGTAGATAGTTATAAGTGAGTAAGTAGTAAGAAGTAAAAGTAGTTGAGATGAATCTGTCCTGAAATGATAGGATTAAGTGGATAGGATTATTAAAATAATAAATAATCCCAAATGACTACAACTGTCATTAGATATCAGTTTCTGGTTGTTGACTCCTCATGATTTAGACTATATATCTGCACTTCTTGAATATCTTGTTCTTACACTTCCTCAAGATGATCAGAATTAGAAATGCAAGATACCCAAAATATTCAGCAAGTGGATTCCATCCAGACTACTATGTGTAGGAAGACACACACAGTCTGCTGAAATCATGGTTTTATTTGTATCCGGTGAGAAGTTTGATTAAGAATTGTCACAGGCTAATATTGGTAAGAGAATCAGACTAAAGTGTTCTGTAAATTAAAAGTTTGTATTTCCTTTTTCAAGTGGAGGCAACAGTTTTACTCTATACCTATTTGCTGAACAGATACAAAATAAATCAAGGGAAATATCATGCTAGCTTGCTAACACATCTCTGTGAATATTGAGAGGACATATTTTTGGCTGAAATTCACTTGAGTGACTAAAAATGACCTACGTCTTGCTATGTGTCCCTTATAGTCAAAGAAAGGTTAAAACATGTCATTTACTGGGCCATTGAATCCTGATTGCCTACATCAAGTTGATTCGTTTTGTGACACTCACTAGCTCAACGTAAAGGGGAAGTAACCTGAGCTCTTCTTAGAAAAAGATCTATTCATAAGAGCATTTTTTTTTCTTCCCTTGCAGAAAATAAGGCTCATTGCAGTCCTCAATGAGCTCTTTATCCAAATGCTATTCTATTCACAGAGGTGACACTGTCTTGAGTGAGAAAGATGAGACATAGGAAACCTATGTCAAATGCCCTGATCTTTACCTTGCCACTTTCACTACATACAATGAATATTCAAGACACTATTGAGACTCACAGCACATCCTTTCTGCAGCACATCTCACTTTTAAAATCCAGATTGTGAGGATTTTCTCCACATCTCAAATCTTCAAGAAATTATGTGTTCTGAAGCTTGGAGATGCATATTGAAAAATTTCATGGAAAAGATGTTGCATGGCAACTCATGGTATGTGTAAAATAAGTCTGCACTCTCTTCCCTACAGAATTACTTGAGCATCAGTCTTTTTTCCAGTGCTAACAGTGTAAACAAGAAACTGACCTATTAAAGTCATGAGTCAGACATGGGAAGAGCTGATGTGAGAGGACAATCACATCCTTTATCGGTTTATACCTCCTTCAAAAAAGAAAGAATATTTTCAGTTTTAATCTAAATTCATTATTGTCCCTGGATTTTGCATATTGTAGTTAGCTAGAGTTTATTAATAATTAGTGATCTTCCAATGGGACACACCTCTCATATTGTATACATGAAAAAACTACTGTTGTGAGCCCTGATTATGTTTCATTCCCCTCCTATCAACTTAATGTTATTTATTAGTGTCACTTGTAATGGCACTATTGTCCTCAAAATATCATGCCCTTTTCCATCTTTTGTGCTATTTTCCTATTTATGAAGATGTTTTCTTTCTAGAAAATCTTTCTTATTACACTGTTAGAGTCCTGTAAAGGACCAATTCTGTTCCTGCTGTTGAGCAGTTTCACTTGTAGCTAAGATTAAGAAGAGTGCTCAACAACTTCAGCAAAAGCTCTGTGCCTTGCAGGATTTATCCTTTTGTTGTTTCCTTTCATCTTCCTCCTACCATTTCTTTGCTACTCTAGGGCAGAGAAGGGTCAACTCCTCCTTCAGCTCCTTTTCACTGCTCTCTCATTTGCAGAGGAAACAAAGTTCTGCAAAAGACAGAAAAATATCTGTATGATGCAGGAGCAATTCTCTACCACTGCATATGACCCACCACTTCCCTGACTGTAGGTTCTGCTGTAGGAGGCTATCTGATCACTGCATACTACCATTTTACAATGACCTGTAGATGAATGCAGACCAGTTAAAGGTGTTGAAAATTTAAGCAGAAAATGGTGCTAGTCTGAGTTGGAGAGGGACCATATGTTTTTGAAAGACCCTGTAACAAAACTTTGTTCTTGGCCTTATGTGATCACAGGCATGTGCTTGCATAAATATTCATTTCTGAGAGATGGACCAAAATGCTTTTCCATTAAGTTTGGGAAAATTCACACTACAGCAAAGAGTTTGGATTTTAGATATGTTTGACGTTGTTTATTGGCAAAATAAATAGGCTCATATAACAGGATTTTTGAGGGGGAAAAATTCCCTCTACTCCAAAAATACCCAAAACATTCTAAAATATGATTAATAGCTAATAACTTGTGATACCATGTTTAAGATTGGATTTCATGTCTTTCACATTTTGTATTCAATAGATCTCATCTTTTATTTAGGAAATCACGATCATGCCTGATCATTTCTTCATTTATCTGTAGGAAAATTTGTCTTTGGTTTATAAAGAATGTGTGCTCTACAGAGGCAATAAAAACTCAAATTATTTTGTTGTGTATTCAAAAGACTGAATATTTTATGTTTTCACTGAATTTCTGAAATGTTCTCAGCAGCTTTAGCATCCATATGAAATGCCTGGTGTTGTACATTGTTATGGAAACTTTCCATATGGAGGAGTACTGAAGGGAAGATTATGAGTGTTTTAGTAATCCTGGTTCCAGAAGGTAGATTTGAAAAACTGTGTTTTCCCAGTACTATGAAACATGTATACCATCTTGAAACAGGATCACCTGAATACTAATCAGGACTCTTTCAAATATGGCATGCCAGGCTTATGCCATATATCCGCAAAATTCACCATATTGTATGCACTGTGTTGTTAAACTAATGGATCAATTTTTAAGTAGAAGGGTGTCCGTGTCAATGTCCCAGTACATGTTTGAATTGCTTACTGATATCCTACATTGGTAAAAAAGAATCCAAGGTTATTTGGTACTTCTACAATATCTTTACTAGATGTTCAGATGCCTGTGTTTGCTTTTATTGGAGAAGTACTTCTTTATGTGCAGTAGCTCAAGCTAAATGGGTGGATCGTCAGTGTCAACTGTTTTTCTTTGCTGTCTTAACTACTTTCATGTAACTAGGCAGTTGAAAGACACAGAAAATCTATTTTAAAGACTACAATGATTGCACAGTTAGATATTTGCACAATGTTCTGCTGCTCTGCATATTTATCTTTGACCTTCTTCAATCACCAAGTACATAATTCTCCATCTTATTTAAAATGAAACACCAAAGATATGGAAAGAGGTCTCCAACAAATATAAGTTAAATGCATGACCTAGCCAGAGAGCCGGTGAGGGACATAATGGCCTTTCTTTGTGGAAACATCTTTATTTCTGATTTGTTTCAGTTAATATTCATTTGAAAATTGTAAAGGTGGAGTCTTGCTGCTTATGGTCAAAGCATTGTACAAGGCCATAAATATACTGCTGAATTAATTCTTTCAAAAAATCCCCTCCAGCTTTTTATGATATTTTTTCAAAGAATGTGGCTATTCATATTTATTTTTAAATTTCTGTAGGATGGTCCAAGTGCAGAATGATAATTGTACTTCTTTTAAATAAACGCAGCAATGAGAAAACTCGAAGGCTATTGAGATGAAGATAATCCTTTGCCTTCTGTGGTCCCTTTTTATTCAGTTCCCCTGACACACACAGTGAAGTATTTGGCAATGTATTTTGAAGAGTCTTAACGTGCAAGTTTTCTGAGAGGAGAGGAGACTGAGTGTCATTCTTGAGATATCAAAAGAGTGTGACAATTTCTCTTGGGCAGTCAGGCCTCAGTTTTTTATCACCACCTTAAAAATCAGCTAGCAATTGATGCAGATTATAAATCGTAGGTGTAATATACTGCCTTGAAGAAATACTGTCTAAATAGTTGAGCAACTGCATTCCTTCCTTGTTCCAGTTTTCTGTGGTGTTAATATATGCACAGTGTATATATGCACAGTGAACTTCCATAATGAAGTCAAATGCACAGGTTAAGTGAAATGTATATGTAAAAAAAAGGTCAAACAGAATAAAGAATATTTGTCAATCACTGCTTTTCAGTGTGTGAAAACAGTTACAGAAATAATAAGACAAGTTGTAGGCACACTGCACAAAGGAAACATAGAATGATGCCCCTGATAAGAGACAATATAACACAGTGGTTTGGTTTACTTTGTTTTTTGTTCTGAATGGCAAAACAATTACATATGTCCTTAACTTTAAGTGAATTCTCATTGCTATTCAGCAAATGCTTAACAACATGTTTAAGATCAAATATATGTGTAGGTCCCTCAAATTCAAAATCACATTAGTATCATACAATTATACAATAGGGAGAATCTTTTAATTTTTAGCAAGTAAATAGATGTTGGGAAGTCTGAAAGCACTTTTACTGTTTTTTCAAGAGATGCATGTCTATACACACAGCAGAAATGAAGACCTCTGTGTTAACTATTGGAAAAAAAAAAAAAAAACTTTATTCCTCACCACAAACACCACAGAATCACAGAATGGTTGAGGTTGGAAGGGACCTCTGGAGATCACTTGGTGCAAACCCCTACTCAAGCCACCTAGAGCCACCTGTCCAGGCCTATGGCCAGACAACTTTTGAGTATCACCAAGGATGGAGAATTTGCAATGTCTCTGGGCAACCAGTGCTAGTACTCAGTCACTACCACAGTGCAAAAGTGTTTCCTGATGTTCAGATGGTGTTTCAGCTTGTTCAGTGTTTCCGCTTGTGCCCATCACCTCTGGTCCTATCACTGGGCACCACTGAGGAGAGCCCAGCTCCATTTTCTCTACACCCTCCTTTCAGGTATTTACATATGTTGATGAAATTATCTCGAACCTTCTCTTCTCCAGGCTGAACAGTCCTAGCTCTATTAGCCTTTCCTTGCAGGAGAGATGCTCCAGCCCCTTCATCATCTTTCTGGCCCTTCAATGGACTCACTCTTGTACGTCCATGCCTCTTTTGTACTGGGGAGCCCAGCACTGGACACAAGACTCTGGGTGTGGCCTCACAAGTGATGAGTAAAGGGGAAGCATCACCTCCCTCCACCTGCTGGAAATACTTTGGCTAAAGTAGACCAAGACACCATTCACCTTCTTTGTAGCAAGGGCACGTTGCTGGCTCATGTTCAACCAGGCATCCACCAAGACCTTCAGGTCCTTTTATGCCAAGCTGCTTTCCAGTTGGGTGTTGTGTGTCCCTCTGCTTCTCCCCCATCATCATACAGTACAGATTTCTGGGTTTTGGTACTCACGATAAAAGTTACTAGAGATTTTCATTAAAGGGCAGTAGGTACAAAGAATATTTTTAATAAACTGTTATAAGTAGTAATTTCTTGAATTTTATGCAAATCCATTTCGAACACATCTAATGGATAATTGTTCAGGTAAAGATGGATGAATTGTAAAAATCAGATGAATTTTATTCCAAAATAGTGCATGGTTATCCAAAACTTACCTATATTTGTCCACAGGTTCTACCCAGCAATGGTAATAGTATTTTTTGTACCATTATGTTAATTTTCCTATCATCATGTTCAAGTATGTATAGCAAATGATATTTTTACACTGAAAAGGTAGTTGAAACTTCTCTCAGTTTTTGATGGATGTTTTAGTGAATGAAATTTTTATCTGTACCAATGTGATCATCCTAAATTCTTATTACGGGAGTTCCATCCTGAAGTTCACTGGAAACTTCAAATGGTCAACATCACCTGTTTTCATCCCAAACATATAAATGACTTGACTTCTCATCTTTGTAAAGAGGTGATGGTGTTCCTGAGGTGATCATTTCTTATGCTTTTCTGAGCAATTCTGAACCAGACCTCTCAAGATGAAGGATGGTGGGGATACCAGAATAGGCCTTATACTAAAACTTTGTACAATGAAAGCAGTAAGTTTCTACATCTAAGTGTATCAAATGCCAGGTTGTTTCTTTAGATTGTAAACATTTGAGGACATAAACATCTTCACATATGATCTTAAATTCTTACAATATTAGATCTGAAATAGGACATTTGAGAACTACAATAATAATAGTAATAATAGTAATTAAAAAAACCTAATAATTCTCATGTCCATTAAATTAAACGGTATGTATGTTGATAAAGAGGATTACATTTTCTACTAAAATTATAGAGAATTGAAGAGAGAAATTACATTGAAGAGAGAAAATAGGAAATGAATTCTGATTTCTGTGGTCTAACTACAATGGATAAAACTTCAAAACATGAAAAACAACTGACTGGAGTTCAGCAAAAGCATTTGACAACATACTGGGGAATTAAATGCTTTCCATTTTTTAAGAACAGATTGTGGATTGCTGCTTTCTGTAGATAAAAATAAATGAAAAATTATCAGTACTCTCCTTTTGCAAGTTTTGTATCCCAACAAATACACTGTTGTTAATGGTCTATTGGTTGAGATAATATGTGGTAAGTTAGTCAAATTGACTACAGAAAATAAGGTGTCTAATTCTTACTTAAGAGAAATGGGAAACATCTAAAATTAGTTCAGTGCACTTGTCACAAGAGAATTTTTAAAAGATGGAAAGTGTATGAAAATTAAAGAGTAATGTACAACACAGTAAATGTAATATTCCTTATGTGTTCTTTTTAAAAGTATCAGGAAAAGTAGCAGTATACCAGTGCAATACATCATTTATTTTATGTTTGAATTTTTAAAATATGTTTGAACATTCTTTTTACAGGATCTTGTGTGTGATGATAAAAATGGAATAGATATCGAGTTGTTTAACTAAAAGAAAACTCAAAATGACATTCTACTTTATTTGTCTTTGTTCTTATTAATGAGCAATTGTGTTGTGTCAGATCACCAGAAGAGTACTTAATGGAACAGGATTCAGTTGTGCCGGATGTTGTATAAACACCAAGACACTTAGCATTTTCTATGATCTAATCAAAAGGCAAAGAAACTGATACGCAGGTAAGTGATCTTTATGGGGTTGAATGCTGAGCTTCTGGCACACAAGGCATAAGACTCCTGTGAATAACAAGCAATCCAGTCAGTTAAAGCGAGGCTGTAATTAAAGAAAAAAGAGTTCACATGTATACTTAGGTGATTAATGATATGACATCATTGCCATTCCTTTAAGGAAGAGGAAAACACATAATAGGACTGAATAGACTGTGAGGACAATTGTTGTAGTCAAGGAATTAGTTAAAGCATAGGAACTATTTTCCAGTCTGTTCAAATGAGGAATGCATTACTTCAGGTAAGCATTTTGGGTCTAAATACAAAAAAGGGCTGGAACATCTTCTATATAGGTATTTACTGGATTGACTATCTGACAGGTACCATGTCTCCAGAGTAGAAGGAAGGCTGTCCATGCCAGCATATGTTTGAACACAGCTGATGGATCAAATTGTTAAGTGATGATAGAGCATGGCTACCTCCTCCAACCCCGGACCTCTCCTGCCTGGCTGCTGGAGCCCAGCCCAGGGACCTGGGGTCTCTTCCCAGGCTGAGGGACATTTCTGCCACTTTCCTGTTTGCAGGTTCAACCTGTAGTGAAACTGACTATGCATCTCAGAGACACAGACACACCCAGACACACACAAGCAGGACACTGGCACAGCCGGTCACACAGATTTCTGCTGACAAGGCGCTGCCTTCAACAGCGCCTACATAGAGGACTCACATAAAACACAGGCGCAGACAGCCAAGTCTCCCACTGCTGTTAGGTCGGCAGAAGGTCACTAGTGCAGATACACATACAACACTCTCCAGGTTCACAAGTGCATACACATTTGTGGATACCCCAAGTGCCGGCATGGCCCTTTTGTCCACTCAGCATCCCTGCCCACATCCTGACCCTCTTACCCATCCCACAGGTCCCCTCTGTGTCAGCTGATCCAGCTTGTGGCTACCTGCACACACACACACACACCATTCACACTCTCTTCCCACAGGCATCCCATAGTCAGGGGTCCCCCATATACCACCATGGACCCTCCATTCACCTAATACTCCTGACCTGACACAAGGCCCCTCTATTTGCCAGCTGGTCCAGACTGAGATTTGCCAGCTAATATGTAGACACCTTCATTGCACACCCGGTCTGGGGAAGATACAGACACTCCATTCCCCAGCAGCCAGCACCTAGCACACAGGTCATGTCCCACAGCTCTGCTTCAGACACCAGCATTGATCCCTTCACTTGTCTCACTCACACTTGTCCCCCCAGTAGCTGGTTTTGGGACACTGTCGTCATTTGAGCCTACTCAGCAGCTAAACGCCCCGCAGTTGCTCAACCACCCTCCCCCAACTTGGGAATGGGGAGGGAATCAGAGGGGCAAAGGGAAGCTCACGGGTTGAGATAAAAACAGTTTAATAGCAGTAACAGAACAATACGCTGACAGCAATATCAGCAGGTAACGTACAATACAGCTGCTCACCACCCACCAACCGACCGACACCCACCTGCTCCCGGCTGGAGATCCCAAACACAAAGGCCCCACAGCAGCACTCCTGGAAGTGAGAGCCCCTCCCAGCCCACTCCTGCCTTTATATAGTGAGCACGGTGTCACGTGACATGGAATATCAGCCAATCTGGGCCCAGCCCTCCAGCTGTGCTCGCCCCGCCCCCGCACACAGGTGAGGGCACTGGGCCCTGGGGAGCCCCTGGGGTCTCAGGGTGCTGCAGCTCCTCCCGCTGCCAGACCAACGGGAGCTCTAGTCCAGCCCAAACACACACCGTTCCCACCCCATGGATGGAGGTTAAAGACTCTTACTGGCTCCAGTTGTTGACACTAAGACTACACTCACTCCTGTAGCTGACACCACAGGTCAGGGACACTTGCACTCCCCACACTCCTGGTCTGATTTCAGTATCTGGCACCAGTTTTCACTGACATACATACAGGTCTCACTGGTAGCTGGCACTTAGTCTTTACAGTGCACACACACACAGAGGATAGAGAGTGAGATTATGCAGAGAAACAGTTAAGAAAAAGATTTCGTAAGAAGATATAAGACAGAACAGATTGCAGTGATCCGGTGTAGGATTCAGCCAGCCAAGTGCACAGACTGGCCTTGTTTTACACACAACTGACTCCTTTTATACCCTTTCATGCCTACCCCCATCTTTTTTCTTCCTCCCTGCTTCCCCTTCCCCCTGTGCATTCTTCATAGATTTGTACATCTCTACGGATTCCCACATCCCTCCCAGTCTGGGATTCCCCTGGTTTACAATCTTACTAGTTGCAAAGTTCAGGCTAATCTTCCTGGAAGTGACACCTGTAGCTTCTTCATAGCCCATCAATTAGCACGAGTGGTGGGGTTTGTTTCTTGTCATTATCTCTCTATTTTTTTTTGTCAGGTCTGTGCCTCTATATATTTTGTTTCTGATTTCCTTTTTTTTTTTTTTTTTTTTTTTGTTTCCTTAGTTTCCCAATTGACAAGATTGCTGATCAGATAATCTCAATGAAATAAACATTCTCACACTCTCACATGTCCTTATCAATTACTGTGACTGATCAGGTTCGATTGTGGTCATTGTCTCCCTTATCATGTGTCGGTGCAGTTTGTGTGCCTGTATATTTTATTTATGGCTTCCTCCTTTTCTTATTATCGATTGTTGCATTGAAAAAGGTCCTTGACCTTAAAAGAGCAGACTCTCTGCTTCCACATACCCTTACAGAAACATATTACAAAAGCAACTATTTGACTACTGGGTCTCGCTGGGACTCAGGCTGTGAGGTTCAGTAAAAGATCTTGTGGATTCCTTCGCCAAAACAAGAGGCCTCCCAAAACACCTTGTTGTGTAACGTCCATAGTTAAGTCCACCCCTCGGTCACGTGCCCATCTATATGTTGCATCTCTTCCTTGATGGCCTGAGGCGTCATGGGCCCAGCGAGCCATAAACTTTTCGCCCTTGTGTTGCCAGTCCAGATCCACTTGAGCTACCTTAATTTTAGCGGCTTGGTCTACTTGATGGTTGTTTCGATGTTCTTCGGTTGCTCGACTTTTGGGTACATGAGCATCTACATGACGTACTCTCACAGACAAGTTCTCTACCTGATCAGCAATATCTTGTCATAAGTTGGCAGCCCAGATGGGTTTGCCTCTACGCTGCCAGCCACTCTGTTTCCACTGCTGCAGCCACCCCCACAGAGCATTTGCCACCATCCATGAGTCAGTGTAGAGGTAAAGGACTGGCCATTTTTCTCGCTCAGCAATATCTAGGGCCAGCTGGATGGCTTTCACTTCTGCAAACTGACTGGATTCACCCTCTCCTTCAGCAGCTTCTGCGATCCGTCGTGTGGGGCTCCATACAGCAGCCTTCCACTTCCGATGTTTCCCTACAAAGCGGCAGGACCCATCAGTAAACAGAGCATATCTCTTCTCATTATCTGGTAGTTCATTATATGGTGGTGCCTCCTCAGCACGGGTCACCTCTTCCTCTGGTGACATTTTAAAATCTTTGTTTTCTGGCCAATTTGTGATTACTTCAAATATTCCTGGGCGGCTGGGGCTTCCTATTCGAGCCCGCTGTGTGATGAGTGCGACCCACTTACTCCACGTAGCATCAGTTGCATGATGTGTCGAGGGGACCCCTCCTTTGAACATCCAGCCCAATACTGGCAGTTGAGGTGCCAAGAGGAGCTGTGCTTCTGTACCAATCACTTCTGAAGCAGCTCGAACCCCTTCGTATGCTGCCAGTATCTCTTTTTCTGTTGGAGTATAACGGGCTTCAGATCCTCTATATCCTCGACTCCAGAATCCCAGGGGTCGACCCCGAGTCTCGCTTGGTGCCCTCTACCAAAGACTCCAGTAGGGCCATTCTCTCCAGCTGCAGTGTAGAGCACGTTTTTAACATCTTGTCCTGCCCGAACCGGCCCAAGGCTTACTGCATGAACTATTTCGTGTTTAATTTGTTCAAAAGCCTGCTGTTGCTCAGGGCCCCATAAAAAATCATTTTTCTTCCGGGTCACTTGATAGAGAGGGCTTACAATTTGACTGTAATTTGGAATATGCATTCTCCAGAAACCAACAACACCTAGAAAAGCTTGTGTTTCCTTTCTGCTGGTTGGTGGAGACATAGCTGTTATTTTATTAATCACATTCATCGGAATCTGACGACGTCCATCTTGCCATTTAATTCCTAAAAACTGAATCTCCTGTGCAGGGCCCTTGACCTTACACCGCTTTATGGCAAAGCCAGCTTTCAAAAGAATTTGCACTATTTTTCCTCCCTTCTCAAAAACTTCTTCTGCTGTATTTCCCCATACAATGATGTCATCAATGTATTGTATGTGTTCTGGAGCTTCACCCTGTTCAAGTGCAGTATGGATCAGTCCATGGCAAATAGTGGGACTGTGTTTCCACCCCTGAGGCAACCGATTCCAGGTGTATTGGACACCCTTCCAGGTGAAAGCAAACTGTGGCCTGCACTCTGGTGCTAAAGGGATTGAGAAGAAGGCATTGGCAATATCAATTGTGGCATACCACTTGGCTGCCTTTGACTCCAGTTCATATTGAAGCTGCAGCATGTCTGGCACAGCAGCACTTAGCGGTGGTGTGACTACATTCAGGCCCCGATAGTCCACTGTCAGTCTCCACTCTCCATTAGACTTTCGCACTGGCCATATGGGGCTGTTAAAGGGTGAATGAGTCTTGCTAATCACTCCTTGGCTCTCAAGTTGACGAATCAGTTGGTGAATGGGAATTACAGAGTCTCTGTTGGTGCGATATTGCCGTCGGTGCACAGTTGTAGTAGCAACTGGCACCTGTTGTTCTTCAACTCTCAGCAGCCCCACAGCGGAAGGATCATCCGACAGACCGGGCAGAGCGGACAGTTGTTTGATTTCCTCTGTCTCCAAGGCAGCTATACCAAAAGCCCACCGGTAGCCTTTTGGGTCCTTGAAATACCCTCTTCTGAGGTAATCTATGCCAAGAATACATGGGGCTTCTGGGACAGTCACAATGGGATGTTTTTGCCACTCATTCCCAGTTAGGCTCACTTCAGCCTCCAACACAGTCAGCTGTTGGGACCCCCCTGTCACTCCTGAAATACAAATAGGCTCTGTTCCTTTAAAATTCGATGGCATTAGGGTGCACTGGGCACCAGTGTCCACCAGAGCCTTGTACTCCTGGGGGTCAGATGTGCCAGGCCATCGAATCCACACAGTCCAGTAAACCCGGTTGTCCCTCTCCTCCACCTGGCTGGAGGCAGGCCCCCTCTAATATCCATTATCAATGAAGGGGTTAGTGTAGTCTGTGCGGGTCTCAGTCTCATCCCGGTTACTTACTTCTTGTAAGTACGAACCAGGAGTCCTCCTCATAGGATCGGCAGCCAAGTCAACCCTCCTGCTCGGTCTGGGCAACAGATTACTGGAGACTGGAGCAGCGTTTCTCCTGAAAGAACCTTGATTTTTAGCCATTCTTCCTTCTAACTCTTGAACTCACTCTCTTAGAAGGTAGGTAGGTTTCTTATCCCATTTCCTCATGTCCTCTCCATGGTCACGCAGGTAATACCATAGGTCTCTCCGTGGTGTATACTGTCTCTCTTGAGTAGGGAACTGTCTGCTCCTGGTAGCTGAGACTTTAGTCCATGCAGGCGGAGAGTAAGACATATCCTCTTTGAGTTGGCGGGATAGTTCCTTTAGTTCCTTCACAGCTGCGATGATGGAGGGAGAGAGACTTTCATCATAGTTCCGGAGTCGACGCACCAGCTCATCCACAGTTGGTCCGTCTTCGTCTCGCCAGTCCATTACTGCTAATACATTGACATGTGATGATGGCGCGCTCCGTACCAATTTCCACCACATGGGCTGGGTGCATTGGACTTCGTCTGGGTCTGTGGGTAGCTGTGCATCATCTGGGTCGAAATAAACCATTTCCCGCATGGCTAGTTCCCTCAAGTATTGGATGCCTCTCTCCATGGTTGTCCACTTGCTTGAATGACATACAAGATCTTCCTTGAAGGGATATCTGTCCCTTATGCCTGACAGAAGTCGCCTCCAAAGACTGAGGGTCTGTGTCTTTCTTCCAATTGCATTGTCAATGCCTGCTTCCTTGGACAGGGATCCAAGCTGCCTGGCCTCTTTCCCCTCTAATTCCACACTGTTGGCACCGCTATCCCAGCATCGGAGCAGCCAAGTAAGGAGATGCTCACCTGGCTGGCGGCTGAAATCCTTCCGCATGTCTCGCAGCTCACTCAGGGATAGCGATCGGGTGACTACCACTGGTTCTGCCTCCTCCTCCTGTTCTCGTAATGGCCCTGGTTCATCCTCATCCCTTACAAGGCAGGGTGTTTTCTTTGTATATTTCTTCTTCTGTACAGGGGCAACTGACACAGTCGTGGGTTGGTTCTCTGGTTCACCCGCAGTACCTGTTGTAGGGGTCGGATTAGCTGCAGTTTCTGGTGGGGGTGTCGGAGCGGCTGCAGTGCTTGTTGTTTTGCTCTCTGATCCAGAGACCTCCTTTTTTTGAGGGCACTGTATACTGGTGAGCAGGGCTCGGTAGGCATGGGCCAGTCCCCAGCATGTTGCCGTGATCCGCGTCTCTCTTGAGTTACCAGGATGACAGCATATCTTTTCTAAACATTTTACTAGCTTCTCAGGATCCTGCACTTGTTCAGGGGTGAATTTCCAGGACACCGGGGGTGCCAACTCTCCTAAGTACTTGCCCATGCTATCCCATACCCCCAGCCACTCATAACCCTCCAACCTTGGGGGGGATCTCCGAGTGATGTTCAGAAATAGTCGCTTAATCCTTATCCTAAACACAACCCGAACAGCCTTTAGGAACATGACAGCTCCCAGCAGTGAGACAGCAACATTAGCATGAATATCCCATGGAATTTCAAAACTCCCAACATACTCAAACACATTGGTGAATAGCCTGGTGAAGAAGGAAATGGAAAACGATATCTCCTCTATGGTCTGGCTCTCCACGGAGAAAAGGGAGAGAGTGTAATTGTTAACCCATTCCACTAGCTGACCTCCCACATGCACAAATGATAACCATGCTGAGTACGAATACCAGACTAGCCTCAGGACTGACAACCTTATTGTGCCATAAATCAGTATTACATAGTACAGCAAAGCAACAATCTGAATCCAACTCCCACGGGTGATAAGCAGCAGCATGGGGAATATATATGGCAAGTAAGGTGACATATAACACAACTGTAACACGAAAGACCACGATTCCAGGAACCATTCGATCGACATTATAGCAGGATAAGCAGTCGACATTTTAACAAATTCAGAAGAGCACACAAATCAACCTGTTGTTATCTCAATCCTTCGTGCCCCACGTTGGGCGTCAAAAACTGTTGTGGTTTGGGCCTGATCAGCAACCAACCACCACAGCTAATCACCCTCCCTTCCCCCTTCCCACCTGGGAAAGGGAGAGGGATTAGAGGGGTGAAGGGAGACTCGCAGGCTGAGATAAGAAGAGTTTAATAATGGCAATAAAATGAGAACAATAACGATGATGGGGGAAAACAAAAAGAGATATATAAACAGGCAATGTACAGCGTAATTGCTCACCACCCACTAACCAATATCCAGCCCGTTCCCGGCTAGCAACCCCGAGATACCAAGATCCCACAATCGCAATCCCGGAAGCGAGAGAGCTCCTTCCCAACCACCCCTCCTTTATATAGTGAGCATGACGTTCCATGATATGGAATATTTCACTGGCCAATTTGGGTCAGGTGCTGTGGCCGTGCTCCCTCCCTGCTCCCTGTGCCCTTGCGCACGGGCAGGACATGGAGAGTCGGAGAGTCCTTGAAGTCTCAGCAGCAGCTGAAAACATCAGTGTGCTATCAGCATTCTTCTCATACCAAACCCAAAGCTAAATCCAAAACACAGCACTCATCTAGTCCCTGAAAAGGAATATTAACTCTATTTCAGCCCAAACTAAGACACACCTACATGTCCCTTAAAGGACTGAGAATTCATAGGCAGTCTGTTTAACATGTATAACACTTCAAAGTTAGTAACATTTGCAACATTGGAGATACTTTGATAATATGGTTAATAACTTGGAATAAGACATTAAGACATTACAGTAATAGACAGTCGATATAATGCAGTACTCATACTAAAAGTCACAAAATTCAGTCAGGAGGTACAGTAGCAGTGTACATGACAATTTGAAGACATCACATGCAAACATACAAATTCCAGTTAATCCTTTCTCAAAAGATTCAGGCAGTGGTGAGGGCTAGTTGTTTTTTTCCCTAAGGCTTATGTTCAGATTTCTATCTATGTTTGTAATGAAGGTGCTGCAGATTGCAACCGGGAGGAAGAAGATTCCCTCTAGCACACAAGTATCCCAAACCATACATCAATATAAAATATATCAATAGTAACACAAATTTCATTTCTGTCTTTGCATCTATACACAGAATCAATATTTTCATCTTTTTGGTTCTTCAGTTTGGTACCTGATATTTCTGACAGAGGAGGGAAAATTAGAATAGACAGGTGGAATAAAAATTAGATGATAATTTACATTTTCCCAACCACTTCACCAGTTTGAAGAACAATATTAAAACCGCCACAATATGGTGTTATCTTGCAAGATATTGTTGATGACACTGTTAATATTTTGGCTTAAAGTAGATTCTGCAAGAGGTAATAAGTGTCACTTATAACTTGTCATTACACGATCTTAAAAAAGATCATTGTTTATACTAAGAAATATTAGTATGGATGAACTGCATTGTAGTAATGTATTTCTTACTGTGAAGAGCTATTATGTTTTCTACTGAATTCCCATCCTCATCTAGGTAAATTTAAAACCATGAAAGCAATCCTTATGTCATCTTATAATCTGCACTCATGTCTTTATAATTACATAGCCTGCTGCCTCAGATGAACCAATTATGTCTGTCTTTAGTTTCAGAACTATTTACATAACTCTGCAATTTTTGAAGAGAAGTATTGGTGACTACAGATCCAAATATCAATACTGTATAATTCCTTCACTCTGAAATGCATAGGTCCTTCACTCCAAAACGCAAAACTGTTAGCTAAGAAAGTTGTACTACAATTATTTGCCAGGTAGTTTCCTCAGAATTTATACCAAAATAGAGACAATATATAGAAATTTGTGAATTTGGAGCATGCTGATCAAACAGTTGAACTGAAGTAACAAAATAAACTTTCCCATAGAGTTATGAAAACTCAGGTGAAAAGGACAGGGACAGGAGACACCATCCATACACTTTCAGTAAGAGAGAAACCTTTTTCCCAATCCCGGTTTGAATGCAGAAGGCACAATAGTCAGAAGTGTTTACTCCTACAATTTAATTTACTTCTAATTTCAATGCTTGTATCCCTCTATATGGGGACTTTTAGGCTGCTTTATCTGTCTTGTCAGAAAACCCATTGGTAACAGGATTATTTCATCAGCCCCCCCCCAATGCATTGTTCAGTTTTCTCCTCATCTCTCTCTAACTGACTTTTTGGTCTTGTTCGTATGAATCAACACTTCTACTTGCCTGTCCTGACCTTTTATCTCTCCCAGTACTCTATTCACATTATAAATTGTGAATATTGACTTTCACCTCCCATTGTGCACCATCATATTTCTACCTGGTTAAACTGAAGTATTTCACCTAGAGATAGTTTTAGCAGGCTCATTCTTTGCTGCATTTCATTTCACAAAAGAAAGTACAATGAACCATAGTGGTATGGACTTTCCTGTGAGTGACACAGCTGATGCTGGAGCATTCAACCAGCCCTTTCTTCTCCCTTTCCACAGTAAGAATAAAGCTCTAGTTTGTCATGGAGAGTTACACTTAATTAAACAAACATTCGGCTCAGATTCAGAGAGCTGAAATAGTTAGGGCTGATTCTCATGCAAGAATCTTATCTAGTCTGATCTAAAAATGTGTACTATGGCTCCCAACAGGTGGAAATAACTGCAAGGGAACATATGGGATGAAATGAATCTAATAAAAATAAGCACACTTCCTGGAGTGTTATTGACTTGTAACAACATCAGATGACATGAAAATTTACAAGGGTTCAAGGGAGACTGCGAAAATATGCCATATCTAATCTGGTAGGTTTGTAATTTTCAGAATTAGAAGCTTAGGTTTCAATTTTAAATAAATAATTCATAGCAAAGTTGCCAGGAGTTAAATTTGCTGCCAAATCCACCGTCTAACTTGATGACTTTAGTGTCTGCGGAGCATATTCCATTCATTTGGTCATCAGAGGGCATGATCTGTAGACTATGTTTCGTTATTAAACAGTTCCCTTCCCCCAAACACCCCCCCCCCCCCAAACAGGGCTTCAGTAAATAAAATCTTGAACAATACAGATTTATAGTTGTCACCATAGCTGAAGCATATACAATCCTACCTCCAGGGTTTTATTGCATGTAACAGGATCTTCTTTTATGTAACAAACTACAAATCCAATCCATGACTGTATGTGTTATGTAATACATGGAAAACTTCGGTATGCCATCTGGTACTGCTAACATAAAATAAGTTTTATACAAAAAAAACAGACAGGGACTTAAAAAATTAATGCATATGAAAATGAGGAGTGTTATTCCTCATAATTGCTCAGAAATGCAAAAATTATGTCTAGCAAGAAATAGAAAAAAAAAAATCTTTCCTGAATATTGTATGCATCCTAACCTTCTAGACTCTCTTACAGAGATAAGCACTGTGTTATATCAGTTGTATTTGGCATAGATCAAATATTCTGTATGGATGCTATATTCCTTCATTTTTTGTTTTAGTCGTCCATTACTCTCCCACTCTCACAATTAAATAATAGTGTCCATTCTTGGGGTAATGTCTCTTTGTCTCAAGTTGTATTTAACTCTGATAACAGGGTTCCCTTTCTCTATATTTGTATATGCACAACATCACAGAAAGAACAATTATTATCAGCCCTGCAAAACTGGTTAGAAGTACTTCTTGCCCTCGGATACCATATCCTGACATGTTATTTCATAGCTGGTCATGTATCTTCCTCTCAGAGCACTTTTTCAGAAGCCACAGTACATAGTACTCAGTCATACTGAAGATTAACCCCTCTGTTAAGAATAAGCATAAAACTCTAGGGACACAGTGAAATCCAGATTTATCATGGAATAATAGATCTGATTCTATAGGATGGGAGATTCTG
The DNA here is from genome assembly GCF_018691265.1 of Tyto alba. Taxonomy (NCBI): domain Eukaryota; kingdom Metazoa; phylum Chordata; class Aves; order Strigiformes; family Tytonidae; genus Tyto; species Tyto alba. Next base: position 72,693,120 of record NW_024881282.1, on the reverse strand, counting down.
GCCTATGTTTTCTCCTTCTGGACCTTCCTCTTTTATATTACAACTGGATAAATTAATTTGTTTCTGCAAAAGACTGATGAGTACTCATACTAAAGTCTGTTCCACAGGAAGACTGGTGCTAGCTGCATATCTGTCAGGCACGGTGGGTGATTCTGTCTCTCTTCATAGTTAAGAACTTCAGTTTTATATTACAGCTGTTTGTCAAGAGACTAGATAACTAGTAAAAAATGAAGGATCTCCCACAGGAATCTGAGACGTCTGAGATGTGTTAAGGCAGAATTTACTTACAGACCAAATCTGGGTTACTGTTTACCAAAATCCACATTGCTCGAGAGTCTGGCTAAGTGCCTGCATGTTTCCGAATACATGAAATAAGAATTGATGTGGTCTGCACAGTCCTCCTAACTTTCCATCCAAAAGTGACCCTGTGACAAATACTTTTGTAGGGGTACTTTCTGGGATTATTTTAAGAGAAAGAGCAGTATTTGAAATGTGTAATAGTAAAGTGAAATAAAGGGCAAAATTCTTTGGCTACATAGCTACTTTAGTGTTTGTTAGGCCAGCTCTTTCTCTTGCAGATATGTAGCTTAGCTTAGTCAGAAATGGCACTAAATGTAAGAGATGTCACTGCAGTAACATACCACAGTAGTGTCACTTGTGCCCAAGAAGCAACCTTGTAAAATACGAAATAAGTGCCTGCCATATTAAAAGAAATGGCAATTGGAAACTAAAATAAAATGTATACCATAAAGATCAAGTTGAAGAACATTTTAAAGTGCTGTTTTATACAGAAGAAACCATAGAGAAATCCATGGGTCAAAATCAATCAATTTTAAAAAGATTAGTATTGGCGTGTTTGAGGGATTACATAACCACAAGTCATTAGATTCAGAAAATTATTGTGATGTATTTTTGGTGGCTACATGCCACAGATTCTCAACCATTTCAAAGCTGAAATGCAAGAGAAGCATCATGTTTTATTACTTCCAGTGATACATACCTTTAAACCATCAGTTTGATCATTATAGAGGCTACTGAGAATTGGTTACAGAAGACAAATATAGGTCATTGCAATCTGTTTTGCAGGCAAATGCCAGAGCGTATTTCTGCTCTTATTGTGCTGCTTGTTTGAGAAAGTTGTACCTATGATGTAAGGCAAAAATTGCTAGTGCTGCAGAATTTGCAGAAGTGCTGTTTTGGCTTAAACCGGTAGTTCAGTTGGTCTAGTTTGCTTCTCTGAAAAATAAGTGATAGCTGATACTTTTAAAAATGTCTAAAAAATTCTGTAATGCCCAGATGCTCAGAGGGAAAATATATTTCTAACCTCAGGCAGTTTAATGTTTGACTTATGCCCTAAAGCATAAACATCTGCATGCTGTATATTTTTATCTTGTTTTATGCAGCAGTGGGTCATTTTAACATATTTATACTTTTAAAATGTATTTTTAAATTAAAAAAATGTTTTATATCCTGATATTTTGTGCCTAGGTTCTGGTCAGTAGTTCATACAGGACAAGTCCCATCTCCCACTGTAGACTCTCATGTAGAAGAGTACCTTCAAACCTTTGGAATAACAAAAATGTATGTAGCCTCGTGTAATTTCAGTTTTTCAGGCAGGCTGATATATGAGGATGTGTAACATTGTCCTTTTATAAGACTGACATGTTCTGTGATACTAATTTAGCTGCCTGTTTCAAATTTCATAATGTGATCTGGCAGACAGATTGGAACAGGCAATATCCAGATCATAGAGCTGCCAAAATACTCTTCAGCTGTGTGAAAGAAGCCATGCTTCAGCAAAGTCAACATCCACCCATCACAGGAAACACAGTGAGCAAGATAGTCCAAGTCCCATCTTGAACAAAAATTATACTTGTTTTTTATGTTGTAGAAAATATTTTGTCTTATTTTAAGAGTTTGCTCATTAATTATTTCACCAAAAATTTCATAGTTTAAACTGCTCACTATGGCTGTAAAGCAGCTAAAGAGCCTGTCTAAAGGCTGTAGGAAAAATACCCTATTACTATCAGGTTAAAGACAAGCTGAACTTTTGTACAGCTGCATGGAAGTAGGGAGGAGAACAAGAAACACAAGAAGCCTTCCTTCCACTCATTCTCGACATTGCACTCAGTGGAAGTCCCTAGGCTCTACAGAGATTTTACATTCTGCTGAAAAATGCACATGCCCAGACTACCCATAAAGTGGGAAGCAAAGCCCTTGGTATTCAACCCTGGCAGGGCTCCGTGCTGAGAGAGGAGCCTTGAAGATGCAGTGTCCTTGCCCTGTCCCTCTCTGTGCTTCCTCAGCTGACACAGGCTCTGCACTATTTTAGCAAAACTATGTTAGGGAAATAGCTATGTTTTACTGGGTTTTCAAATGTCTCTATCACAGAGATTTCTGTAAGAAAAGGCTTTGTGTAAGTAAACCACCATGACAATGACATCTCTATTTCCCAAGCCAGTGAAACAAAGTTTTCAGTAAGACTCTGTGTTTACCTGTTCAAAGGAGAGTACTTCAGGATGGCTGGCACTGAAGATTAAAGACAGACCCAAAATTCTCCAGTATATTTGTATGATATCAAGCTCGTAAAATGAGAAGTAGAATAAAAAGAATACAAGACATGTTTAAACATATGAATCTTAAAATCTCATTGAAAAAACTCGACTGAACCTTTTGCAAAATGTGCATAAATTCACCTATCATGTATATCTGTAAGCTGGAGAGTTCAAAAATATAGAAATCTGGGGAAGAGAGTGGAAATGTTTGAAAAATGTTGATAAAATATGTAGTTCTAATTCCTTCTACTGAACTGATAAAAAGTTTGTCTGACACTATACATGGCTGCATATGAACAATTTGCACTAAGAGTATTTGATTAAGCTACATAACCAGTGGCTTATTTCTCGAAATTAAGTAGGACAACCTTTGCCCTTAATTATTTTTTTCCTAAATTCTGTGAAATTGTAATGATATAAAAATAAAGATGATTGGACCACTATTGTATGCCCAAACTCAAAATCAAACAAATAAACAAACTCATCTCATCCCAAACAAATTATCATTGGATTCTTCCTTAAAATATATCAGTAGATGAAGTTACTCAAAAAATACACAGTCTGAACTGAGAATTTTAATTCAAAGTTTCAGAGCATTTCAAATTCTTTTGACCAAAGGGAAAAAAAGGTCATTTGTGAGTCTAAAGAACTGGTGATGGCAATTATAGGAAAATTAATATATGCTTCTTCCTCTCCTTAGAAAATAATAGCTTCTTTCAAAAGCATTAGAGTAAAATAGAAAATAGTTAGGTAATTCTGTACACAGTGTTCCCACTAAATAATGTATTATATAGGAGCAACTGAGATGAACTCCTGGATAAATTCAAGTAGATGAGGAGATCTTTCAAACACTGATTGGATGACCCTTATTGAACTCTGTTCAATAAATCCTGCTAAAAGGTCTTTCCATTTTCTCTGCAATATCACAAAAAAATATGATCTTACTAAATAAAACCTACCATTTAAAGAAGCTGTATGACTTTTGAAAAACAGAGCTGGAAACAAATTCCTCTTACCTTTGACACTTTGTTTCACATATATTTAAATGTGATAATATCCCACCTACATGAACAACCTGTCTATATGAAAAGCTTTTCTTCTGAATTCCATGCAAATATTACATATATATGTATGTTAACAAATATTTTTTTTTCTTTTTTTTAGGCAAATAGGATTGACCTGTGTACACATTTTGGTAATTTAAGGAAATAATTAACAGTTTACAGCTAATTAGCAGAAGGTACAGGGACTTTATGCTTCTAAGACATTGTAATTCTGTTATCAAAACATTTATTCTGTATTATCTTCATAGAAGACCTGCATTGGCACACAACATCATTTTGAGTCAATCATAAATCTAGGTCATCTGACTGAAAGCCAATGTGTAAATAGTAAAACAGTGGTAAAAAAATATGTGATAATAAAATGAAAGTAACATGGCAGGATATGTATGTCTTATGGCATAGACTTCTGTAACTGAGAAAGCCATTTCATGCTCCCTTCATATCAATGGAGAGCTGGTCAATATAGTAATCAAGCCGAAGACATCACTTAGCTGAACCCAAAGTAGAATCCCAAAAGGCTCTTTCTTGTCTTTCTAGTAAATGAACAACTTATAGATTAAGTATTTCCAGACTGGAAAATAGTCTTACATTGCAAGACAATTATAAAAATAATGATGACAACAAAACCCTCCAAAACCAAAACCCCACAGATAAATAGATATCATTATACTACATGATTTACAAATCTGTAAATTCTCACTTTTAGTTTTTGAAAGGAACGTCTTTTGAAAGTTCAGCTTCACTGGATTATTTTAAGATGTTGTGTCTTTGTTTGATATCTTCCAACATGTTGTAAAATCTGAACTATATTACAAGAAGTAAAAAAGGTAAGGGAATATAGCTGGTATTATATGCTATAGTTATTACAATTTCTGCACCTTTTCAGTCAGGCAAGGAATATATGAATTAACTTTACAGGTTGTTAACATCTAATTAGAGAAACTACAGTTCTGGGTTTGAATTTGGCAGTATGTGTTTTATAGTGTCTTCTCTATGTAAAATTTTTTAGTATATAAAAATCTTAATTTTAATTTAATAACTAGCTGCCAGATATTTTCAAAGCTATATAAGTTCTTCTTATAGTCTTGTATTAATGTGGAACATTACAAAGAAATAGTGTACAATGCAGAAACAGGATATACGTGCACATATATTTCCATTCTATTCTAGGTCAATGTATCTATCATTTTAACATGTCTCTGGACCAAACAGAAATCAAAGTCTACAACCTTGATGATTTTGTTGATGGTTAGCCAAATGAATCTGCACATCGTAGAATATGTAGATTTTTCTTTCTAGACCTGCACATAAATTAGTTCAATTTCTATTAAAGTATTGCTTCATCAATCAGTAACACCCCAGAGGCCAGTTATGACTGTTACAGAAATTCATCTTTAGAGTACAGCAATGTTTCATCATTATATTTGTGTCATGATTATTCTGACAGGTTAATTTCAAAGATAAGTTATTGGGCATTCAGGCATATTTGTCAAACAGGCATACGAAAACATTGTGTATATTCATTTTCTGAAACAAGAAGACATAACTATTGAAGAATTGTCAAGGACAGAAGTTGAAAACATTTGCTGCATTCTGTGTCAGGAATTTCTTAATATTCAAACAAGGGGAAAAATAAAAAACAAAAGTGAGCCCTCACTGAAACTAATAACCAGGGTTCTGTGGAATTCCTGAGACCCAGATTATACTTGTGCAGTTCTAGCTCTTTGAGTTATAGAAAATTTGTCAAAACCAGAACACAGCTTCTTCTTGCTTTTGAGGCATTCAGAAATAGATTTTTCCTTCACACTTGTCACACAGATAGAATGGTCTTCAAACTCTTTATCTAAAGCATTCCTACACAAAATCTTTCAAATGTAACATCCAACATGGCATTCCACTGTGTTCTCAGCAGGCACAGTTAAACACAGTAATTCTGTGAACAGGATGGGATAAAGTAACTAGACCATTTCTCTAAATAAACTCAGTTCTTCACCTTCTTTAGAAGGCCTGAGTGCAAATGTTAGTCATATACATGTTAGTTAGTTCTTTTGTTCTATAACATTAAATATATCTCTGTTGTTAATTAGAGACATTTGTTTTTCACAAGAACATTTCTAACCGAGGCAAAGCAGGGAAACAAAAATATTATTCAGTTTCCAAGAATTCAGAAAATAACTTCTGAATGCCTTAGCTCAAAACCCTTTCTCAAGGCACATTGTCCATGAAGTGCCAAAAAGTTATTCCATAAAAAACAGCTCTCGTCCCAGACATGTCATAATGGAAGCTTCTAAAACTTTGAATTAGTTGTCAAAAAATTGGGTAACATTTATACCTGCTAATGGTTACAGTTGACTGCATGAGAAGAATGACAATCATAGAAAATAAGTAACTCTTACTTATAAATGTAGACAAGTACATATACATGTGTTTAACATGACTATCTAGCCTGTAACTCATTAGACTTGGGATTTCATAAGATTTAGCACTGAAATAACTTTTCATTTATTGTGTGTACCATATCTGCTAAACTTTCATTTAAGCTAGCTACCCATAGGCAAAAATATCAAGACAAATAAAAGATAGAAAATGGCACAAATAGGGATATTATCAAACACTGTGCTTTGTAAAATGTTGCAAGTTTTCTTGTTATCAAAAAGTTTTCAAAATGGACAGGTTTATAATCTTAAATAAAGTGTTCGGAATTGTTGAGTACAGCTTTCAAAAACAGAACTTCTGCATGCATACACAAATAGCACATTGCAGCTTCCCAGTCAACTTGCTTGCCTTTGCTATATAGCACATATCCATACATCTTGATAATTTAATTAACATGAGGTTGAATGTGCCTGGAAGAGACATTCCGAGGGTTGTCCCACTCTGTAATTTTCTGAGACATCTGTGAAACTTCATCTGTCTGTCTAGAAGTTTGAGGTTGCACATGACAATAAAGGTGAGAAAAGCAAGCTATAGGCAAAAAATAAAATTAGATTAAATGCAGATTACATTTATTCCCCAAAAGTCTCAGCTTTAGCTTTCATTCCATCACCCTGAATTCCTGATTCCACTGACTGTAATGAAGCATATTTCTTATAGTTGGTTTCTCTGGAGCAGTCATTGCTGACAAAATATTTTAAGTTTTAAAAAGTTTTTTAAATGTTTAAAGTTAATTCTTTACTGACTTAAAAACCACATTCATTGCATACACCTGGAAACATTTTTTTCTGAGAGTGTGTCAGCAAACATTTCTTTTGACAGGATTTTGGAAAGTGTTTGTGCATGTTCACATGCACCATACTAAATATTGTTCCTTGGTTGGATAGTCAGGGCAGCTTGGTGAAAGGAAACAGAGGGAAGCTTAGCAGATCTGGATAAGATCCAGTAAACATATTTTACATGTAGGACTTTTTTCTTCTTCTTTCAAAACTTTTAGGTTCTGATTATACTACTGCATTTTCAATTACCTTTCCTACTTGTAATAGTAGAAAATATAAGAACTCTGCCATTTTTATTTGATGCTTGACATGAGTCACGTGCTTTGGCCTAGTTCAAGCAGAACAGTCTATCTAGGTTGCCAGGACAGCAATATCTATTGGTTTCTACACATACATGGGTTCTCATTTCGCCCATCTATGGCTCACGAATAGGAGGGTCTGAGACTTATGCTGTGAAATACAGACTAATTTCCAAAAATTCAATTTTATTTATCAAGATTTTTGACATGATAAAAAAAACATAAGCACTTTTAAATAACTGCTTTAAAACAAATGAAGCATGGTATAACACTGCTTTGTGTCCTGTTCCACTGATGCTGTGATGGAGAGAGGAAAACATTTCTCAGTGTCATGTCTTCCTTTATAAAAAAACCCACAGGAAACAAATGATCCACTTGCAAAATGAGGCCTTAAACAGTCCAGGATGCAGGATGCATTTTATGCTCTGTGCCTGTCACTCGCCTTGTGTATGTGCTGTAATCAGCAAAAGGTGTAACAATACATTTTGTTCTGCTTGGAAGAGCAGAAAAGTGGCTCCCACAGCACATTACTGCAACATGCCCTGAAGAGTCTTACAGTAGGAAGCAGGCATTTCTATTCAAAAAGTGGTGTGCCTATTCCTTCATTCCTTATCATTACTGATGTCTATAACAGGAGCCCTGGTAATATATTGGGTCGTCTTATCCCTAGCATTATACATATAATGAGAAAACAGTCCTGCCCTGTAACAGAAAGGTCAGGACTTAGCATTATAACTGTTGTTATAATTTTACCCTAATTCCATGACTAACAAGAGAATCAGCTACTTTTTGTGTTCACTGCACAATTGCAGAAAGCAAGATGGATTGACTTGAGCAAAGAATTCATAACTGGATGGCAAGTGCTTCTTTTTCATGTGATGTCGTACAGTCCTTTCTTATTTAGAACAACATTTAATTTAACATAGATTTTTTTTCTATACTATTTGCAGGTCAATGAGCAAAAGTTTTCCTACTTGAAATACAGGAACAACTTTTCCACTTCCTGTAATGTATATAGATCTTCATGATGAAACAACTACTGAACAGCTTTGGCAGCACAGAAAAACTGCATTTTGAGGCAATTTTTGGCATGATAAGGAAAGAAAAGTGAATTGGGCTAATTTGAGGAAAACTCATGGAAAGTGTTGCAAAGACACAAATTTGATTAATTTGGAGTTGTATGGTGACTGTTCCTGAATATGATATAACTATAGAAATTTGTCTGAATATTGCAAAATAATTGACCTGTATAGGACAATGTTCAATGATATCTTTTACAGAATTAATGCAGTGAAAATCTGCTCTTATGCAGTAAAGTAAGTGGACTGCAGCCCAGAAAACAGCCTCATTGAAAGCAGAACCATTGACTTTAATGATGTGGCTTCTTCCAAGTTATCCACAACGGTCTAATCAGCCTCAGAAAAACACCAGGATTTAGGCCAACAAAGGCATATTCTCTGAGAGAGGGGAATGAAGGTGCTGTCATTGGTCAGGCATTGGGGGATCCGCAGAAAGTCAGACAAGTTTCTGCTAGCTCATGAATATTATAAATCTGGGCTGCTGCAAACAGCAACAATAAAAATGGGAGACTATAGGGCAACATACATGTGGGAGGTATGAATTCTTTGCTCTTCCTCTCTGTGCCCCTAAACATTTGAATAGAACAGCAGGTTATGAAAAGAATAATCTTGCCTGCATTCTCCATATGGTATTGGCTCCAGAATCTGACAGCACACTCCATCCACAAACAGAAAGAATGAACTGTAGTAAGTTGTGTTTCTTCCTCAACATTTCCTCCACCTCTCAACTCAGTCACTCACTCCTTCAGAAACACAGCAGTGCTCTGGTTATTCTACCGACCTCCTCTGGATTCACTTTCTTTTGTTATCTTCATGGTGGAAGGAAGTAGCTCTGATTCAGTTTTGCAGAGGAAAAGAAGTACATTCAGCCAGTTGCTTCTTCACAAATAGCCTCTCTATCTCCAGAAAATAAAAACAAAAAAAAGTGCAGGTTAAACAGAGTTCTCTTGTGCACCAGGCTGAGTCTCATCTTAAATGATATTTTCTTTTAAGAATGAGTTCTAAAAGCTGTTGTATTCATACAGTCGTTAAGTAATGAACAGTGTGTACCTGAATTTGTCCTACCTACTGAGATAAATGCACTTGATCAGCCTTCTGACTGAGAATGGCAGATTCACAGGAGTCCATTCTAGAAAAGATAAGCGCTTAGTGAACACATGTGTATGTGTTTATGGGAGGGAGCGGGTATGAGTGAGGAGAATGGGGATTCACTCAAGTAGATAAAGCCTCAAAGGAACAATAGCCTTACACCACTGTCATCTCTCAGAGTATTCAATGCTTTGATTGAAAGAATGTTTTAGTTTCTATGTAATTAGCACATCTAAATGACTCCTCATTTTTCCAAATAATTGTGAGTTCATATTTTATGCAATATAATGTTTAATATTAATCTTGATTTATTATGTGTAAAGTAGCCAATAATGTATATCATATAGATGTCTTCTCTGTGCTTCATTTAAGCAACTACAGTGTGTGGAATAGATCATTATTTGAGGTAAACAGCAAGTCACATTGATTTACATCAGCTGAGAATGTGGCTTGGTGGTTATAAATCAGAGTTATACATATAAGTCTAATAAAATCAGAGGAGGATTTAAGGTACTTAAAAAAACTCTAGCTTAATTTTCAGTCAAGCAGAAGCTCCAATATTTCAGTAAATGTGAAATTAATCACAGGGAAGAATGCATAACTGTTATCCGTAACAACATTTTGTTTTGGACAGCAGTGATTCATAGAAGGATTTAGGGGTCGTTGTAGTTACCTCTGCACGACCTTTTAGCACAATACTGCAAAGGGCCTAATACAACCTTCGTATATATATAGTGGGTAATACTAAGAAGCAAAAAAGTAGTTTTGCCTCTCTATACAGCACAAAATTGCTGCTGGAATACTGTTCTTTTTAGCATCCTCACAACAAGCAAGGTATGGTAATGTTGAACACAGATTGAACTAGAGGTACAAGATGATCACTGAACACAAACCTTATGATATAAAATTATTTTTACTGATGTAAGAAGCGTGTCCCATCATTACCCCATCAGTACTGGCATGTGCTACTCATGAACAAGGACGAACTTTTTGTGGCTATGATAAAGGGTGGCAGTCTTGGCTGTAGTGACCACAAAATAGTGGAGTTCAAAATCCGAAAGGGATGTATGAAGGAGAGCAGCAGAGTACAGATCCTGGATTTGAGGTAAATTTTGACTTTACATGTGAGGACGGAGGGATCTCAAATACAGGAGAAAGTCACAGTGGAGCACAATTTGTTTCCAAACACAAGATGAGCCATCTAGACATGCAGTGCAGCTGAATGCTTGAACACATGACAATTTTAGTTCTGATTCATCCAGGCCAAAATGTAAAAATGTTTTTTTTAGTGTTACTTGTTTTCAGATCTTTAAACCTCAAATGCCTGAAGAAGATAGTCTTTTCATTATGTCTCTAATTCCTTAGTTACATAGGGCTTTTGTCAAAAAAAAAAAAAAAAAAAAGACAGAAATAAAATACCCTTTCCTCCAAAAATAGCGGGTCTGATTATAAAGATAATAAACTATAAAAACTTTGGTATATTTTCTTAAAAGTCATGAAGGGTATCAAAACAGGATATATTTCCAAAGGATTTTTTAACATTTGCAAGATACATAAAATTATCTTGAAATACATTAAGGAAGTTATGCAATATTTTAATAGAATTTATTTTCTTAATGATCAGAGACTTTCTTTTACTTTTTTTTTTTTTTTTTAAGAGTGAAGGCACTATGTCCTTCTATCAGAACTATCAGAAACAGATTCCTCTTCCAACCTTGAACTTCATGTGAAGTTTTTAAAAACATGTATGTTTTAAATATTTCCATTTCTTCCCATGTGAAGTTTCCCAGTTTCTCATTTGTACATTAAACCAAATTCATCATAATGGATGATAATTCCCCCATTCTAATCAAAGAAGTGTCAATTTTCAAAAATATTATGGTGTTAAGTAGATTGCAATGACTGTAGAAAACAAGCACAGGAGTTTCATATTCAAAGCAGAAGTGTTGGAAAACAGCACCAGCAAAGAAGAAAAATATACTAGTATACAAGTATTTGAAGAAAAATATATCAAAAATTTAAATAAGTATTTTCCCAGTAGATTTTAAACATCTAATCATAAAGACACCTTAAAATATTTTCTCTGAGTTACTTGTGCTGTTTTCAGAACTGAGAATTAGAACATGTGATCATAGGGAAATATTATGATATTATTTCTTTAGTGCTATTATTCAGATAGATTGCCAAAGACAGCTAGAGAATCCTGTCTGTGCAGTTGGAATGTCAGTGAGCTGACCATAGTTAGTCAGAATGAATCCAGTATTTGATCTTGGACTTCCCGTGCCAACAGTTGTGCAGTTTTAAAACATATTAGGAATTGTTTGTTCTTAAATATTTTATTCTTCTGATGACAAGCTATTACTATGAAACATTCAAAGTGAGTTTTAATTGACAGAAACAAAACTTAAAACTAATTCATCTTTTTGTTTGACCTCAATATAATACTTAAGCAATGAGAAATGACAGGGTGTGAGTAATGAAGCTATAATTCACACCTTTTGCATGAGTAGGTACAATACTGGAGTCTGAGTGCTGTTAAATTCACAAGGTGTGAAATATTATACCATAACTCAACAACCAGTCAGCTCTTAATTTAACAGAGAAAAAAATATAATTGGAACAAGGTACAACAACAAACAAAACTTCACACTATCAGCTTGGCAATGTTGTGTAATATTACACTGAAAAAGAGGAGTTTCTAGGTATGCATTACTCATACTGGGAAGATAATCAACATTTTCCTGTAGGTTTTCAGAGGATTCAGAGGTGTTTATCTACATGTTGCCAGACCAGGTGAGCTCTGAGTGATGTATGCTGTGTTTACTCTCAGCTGTTCGTTGGCTGCTGTGAGATGCATTGGTTAGTGCTCTAGCAGCAACTGGGGTGAGAGGTATCCCGACACAGAGAGCTAGACCGTTTGTGCAGAGATACAAAAGCACCGAGGGGAAGATATTAAAATTCTAAATTCTGAGGATGTGAGTGATAGGTGATGTAGGTATCCAGGGGGGTCTGCCTTACTATGCCCTTCTTTTGTATTTATAAATAGCTTCCAAGTCGCTGACTGCTGACTGAAATTCAGCAGTCAGTGTACTGTGGATCTTTTCAAAAGATTATTTAACCATCTGTTCATTCATCTTTCAACCCAAAGAGAGGATAAAAAGCTGTAGATATTCCTTTTTTGCTTGGGATTTTTTTAACATACCTTCACAATTACTTTGTTAAACTAATTCTTTGCCATTACACCAGTTCAGAATAATACTTTAATTGAAAGTTTTGTGTAAGAAATATTGTGGTCTGGTAATATTTATTTATTCTTTGTACGAGCTCTTCATACACTTTTCTTTCAGAAATTTAAGAAATTTATTTTGCTTTGTTCTCATTATAGTAATGAAGAAACAGCAAATAAGTCAGACCTGGCTTCAGAATATGAAATTATGGCTCAGAAATTTAAACAAATTCAGTCAGTCAATTATCCAGTCAGGAGGTTATTTTCTTCCATCGCAGTGAAAGTAGCTTGGTGTAACTAGTCTGGACCCTGATACAGATTCTTTCATTGTCTTTTTCATTCTCTACAAAGTTCATAATTAGGGAGCTTTGATTTATCTTTTAATAGAAATTTCTCTATCTGACGAATGCAAATACTTAGTTTCTATTCAGAGGCTGAAACTATTATCCCTGATTTCATTTCCTGCATATCTAAACAAAATCTAGTGGCAGTTACATCAAGGGTCTTTTTCATTGTCAGCTTTGAACAATCATCAATTCTGAGTTTTTAATTTAATTTCTCTTCCTATCATCATTGCATGTGTGTTTGACTTTTCATATGGAAAAATTTTTCAAGCATTCCAAGAAAAATGTTAAGCTTAAAAGTTCAAAATGCACTTTAAAGTATTTAATTTGTGTTGTTCATTACATGATCCTGTGAAAAATTTCACAAAAGAACAAGATTTGCATTGAACTTATAGCTACGGGAAAAATTAAATACCCAAAGTTCACAGGGGTAGGACTCACAAGAGTCTTAATACAGCTAGGATGCAATAGATAGAATGTGAAATGTTAATACATTAATAAATATGTCTGTTAAAATTTTAAATGTCCCATCTAGTTCTGAACATTTAAAGAACTAAATGGAAAGTATTTGGTGAGAGGTGGAAGGTGTTCCTTTTTTTCATAAAAAGCAAGTTTGGAGAAAATATATTTGCAAAAGAGAAAGCTAGCAGACCATTGAATATCACTATGCATGCAGAAGAACTATGACGTGTGCTCCAACTTCAACTTTAATAAGGAAATTTTTATATGTAAATAATAAAATACTAATGAAGATGAATATGTGATTTAATATGTAACTAACCTGTTAAACAGGTGAAAATAATATTTTGACCTCTATATTCATACTGATATAATTATCTTAGAATATATTGCTCATGAGAATAACACAGTTATAAGATAATTCATTATTTATCAAACTTTGTAAAATATTTATTAATGTATATTTGTTTAAAATGTGCCTAATACCATTTTTATGCCCAGTTAACATAAATAACTAATACACTCAACGGTTCAAGGACAAGAAACAGAATTGTGATAGGTTTCAGCATAATCAGTTGTTGGTTGGTTGGTTTGACAAAAAGTGTTTATAGTTAATTATCTAACCTTCTCCACCTCTTTTGTAAAATACTTTTAGAAACAACTGCACCTTAAAAAAAGACAATCATATTTAGTGGTTCTAATACTTCAGGCTATTAAAACAATTTTATGCAATCTTATCAGTTAAATCTACATAACTGAACACTTAGAAGTGTTACAAGACAAGAGGCAGAAACCACACATTTCTTCAGAAGAACATTAAAAATTAATATTAATGAAAATTATGGTTTTTTTATTACACTGGAAACACAATGTAGTGGAATACAAATCAGATAAGTAGCAAAATGTTGACTATTCAATCTGGTAGCAAGTAATCCTCTGATCTGAAACAAGGTCTCAGACAATAAATTAAAAAAAAAAAAAAAAGAAAAAGTGCAACTGCACTCTATTCTTAAGTAATTGGACAACATTCGGAATAAACAATTTGAATTGTCAGAATTATTTTAGTGGTCCTTGTTATTTACATTAAGAGGAACTACTGGACTATTCCCTTTGGGTACTAAAAAAGGAACACTGAAAATTGCATGACATGTCAATAGTTTTAATTTTTATTTCTTTTCTCTCTATATATATTTTAAATCCAAATAATGTCTTTGCTTTCTCCTTAACTGTCTTTCCTCACAGCCTCTGTTTCTCATCTCCTCAGGTAGTTTGCCGAACTTGCATGCTTTGTCTTCCAACAAACAGCCTAGAAGGTTTCTTCTCCAGCTGAGAATTCTATACAGCATAGTCAGCATACTTTTCATGATTTATTACATTACACTGTAACCACATCCCGAGATATTAAAATGTTAGGAAACGTACTAATTATTACATTCCTTTAGAATGTATAGAATTATGGATAATTTCAGTGGTTATCATACATGTCTACTTTATATCTTATCCTATTACACAAAAAATAACAGAGAAACATTAACCGGTGCTGGTTTGTAGTACAATACATGAACATGTTGTAGAATGCACTATGAAGTTGTGCATGACTATTGATAATTAACGGTTTCCAATATTTTAAGGCCTTCTGTCATCTTATGTGAACAAAAGAGCAGGTTTCCAGCAAGGAGAATGGGATTGGTATTCCAAAATAGCACAAAAGAGTGCATAGACTTACACAAGCTTGCTCTGGGGGGTTAGCTGACTCTAGAAATCAGAAAACATTTTCAGCTGTTGTATAGTAATAGAGAAAATGTGATAAGTGCATGCATACAACAGATGAGATAAATAATTGTTGAACTTTAGAATGGCATTGTGGCAACAAATTGTAGAAGACAATGAATTAACAGGATTTAGAAATGAAAACTACTCAATATGGTTGGTACTTACAGCCTTTTTCTTCTTAAGGTATTATTGGTCTTGCATATACCAGGTTTTATGAAAAGAGGTTGTTTTAGGAAACCTCTTTATTTTATTAAAGCTCTTGCTGTTTACTACTAACTTTAAGTGGCTCCATGAAAATGGATATGCCTTAATTATCATTATCAACTTATTCTGATTAATAGGTTTAACATGGATTTTTAATAGCCAATAAGAAGTATTAGATGCATTAATTGTTTGTAACTCCTGTTGTTAGTTGTCTTCACCCCAGTCAATGATTTCTAGTGTCCGCCTTTGCCACAAGGGTGCATTGCTGGCTTGTGGTCAACTTGTTGTCCATCAGGACACCCAGTCCCTTTCCACAGAGTTGCTTTCTAGCCAGTTGGACCCCGATGTGAAACTGTGCATGGAGTTACTCCTCCCCAGGTACAGGACTTGGAATTTCCCTTTTCTTGAACTTTGTAAGGTTCCTGTTTATCCATTTCTCCAGCCTGTTGAGGTCCTTCTGGATGGAAGCACATCTATCTGGTCTATCAGCCACTCCTCCCAGTTTTGTCTGCAAATTTCTTGAGAGTACAATCTGTCCCATTATCCTGATCATTAATGAAGACATTAAACAGTATTGGCCTCACCAATGACTGGCTTCCATCTGAACTTCATGCTGCTAATCACAATCTTTTAAACAGAGTAGTGCATCCAGTTTTCTATTTGTCTCATCATCCACTTACCTAGCCTGTATTTCATCCATTTGTCAATGGGGATATTACAGCAGACAGCAATGAAAGCCTTGTTAAAGTCAAGATAAATATCCTCTTATCCACCAAGCCAGTTATTTCATCATAAAAAAGGCTATCATCTTGGTTAGGCAGGATTTTGGCTTTAGGAAGTCCATAATGTTGATCAACTCCCAGTGTTGTCATTTGAGCCTGTGCTCAGCAGCTAAACGCCCCGCAGTTGCTCACCCACCCTCCCCTCACTTGGGAACGGGGAGGGAATCGGAGGGGCAAAGGGAGACTCGCGGGTTGAGATAAAAACAGTTTAATAACAGTAACAGAACAATACGCTGACAGCAGTACCAACGGGTAATGTACAATACAGCTGCTCACCTCCCGGCTGGAGATCCCAAACACAAAGGCACCACAGCCACACTCCAGGAAGTGAGAGCCCCTCCCAGCCCACTCCTGCCTTTATATAGTGAACAGCACAATGTCACGTGACATGGACTATCTGCCAATCCAGGCCCAGCCCTCCAGGTGTGCTCCCCCTGCCCCCGTGCACAGGTGAGGGCACTGGGACCTGGGGAGCCCCTGGGGTCTCAGTGTGCTGCAGCACTCCTTCAGCTAATAAAACAAACATGAACTTCATTCCAGCCCGAACTAGGACACCCAGTCACTTTCTTGTCCTTTTCAAGCTTCAGTTTTGTCAGGAGCTCCTTGTTCATCCATGCAGGCATCCTGTCACCTTGGATTGATTTCCTGCCCATTGGGATGGACAATTGTTGAAGGAGGTGATATCTGAAAGCAGGAGGTGATCCCTCTTGTCTTCAGGACCATATCCCATGGATTTCTGCAAGAAAATCCCTGAATACATCAAAGTCTGATGCCCTGATGTCCAGAATTATGATTCTACTGCTTGCCTTGCTCTCTTCTCTCAAGATTCTGAACTCTATCATCTCATGGTCACTGCAGCCAAACCTGCCCCCAAACATTTACATTGCTCACAAGTTTTTTTTTGTTTGTATCCTATCCAGCAGAGTACATCCCGTATATCCATATACAGCTCCATGTTTTTATCACTCCATTGCAGTCCTCCAGTTGTGTGAGCTATCCCACCACATCTCTGTGATCCCAACTAAATCTGCCCTGCACCTGTATGCAGACCTCTAGTTCCTTCTGTGTGTTTTCCATGCTGTGTGTATCAGTGTAGACGCACTTCAGAGAAGCATCCAGTCATGCTGATTTCCAAGGAAAATAGTGAGAGCTTCCCCTTATGCTGTTCTCTTAGCACCTTTTTATTTATGTGCATACACTTGGGATGCGACCCCTTCAGCCCTGTTATGTTGATTATGAGGCATTTCATGCCCACATCACTCTGCTCCCTTTGCTTGAAAACTTGGTTCACAACTTTCTTGATTAGGGGTTGCCTTCTCCCTCACAATATTACTCTTGTTTTAAAGCTTTCCTAATTAGACAGCCTCTTGACCTTGCTTTTCTTAAACACATGGTTATGCAAACATAATCATAATGGCCGTAAGTGACATAATTCCTGTATCCTATAAAACATACAACTTCTTCTTGTTTTTTTCCTAATCTTTCCCAATATTTTAGCCTTATCGGTCATAGCTAAGTAGTAAATATGAGAAAAGATTACAAATCAAATAAAACTAATAAGAACAAATAAATGTCTCTGCAGACCTAAACAGAGTCCGACAATAGCAATTCATAGGCTTTATCGTAGAACATACTTTAAGAGCAAATGAAATAGAAGATACTGAGATTACATTACAGCGTGCAGAGAGTTCTTTCTAGTTTTTGTTGTCTTGGGATGTTAACTACCAGCATCTCTCCTCTTCAAAAAGTTAGCAAGTATTAGCCAGCTGGGTGCCAGTTATTATTGCTAAATAAGTCTAAATGTTAGTTGTTATTCTTCCCGTTTAGGGGAGATAACAGTAGCTAATAAAATGACCTGACAGTGCTCTTAAAACAAATATGGTTTAAACTTCCCCATGGGGAAACATCACAGTATTAGAAAAAACATTTTGAAAACAAGACAAATTCTGCCTTCCTCCAAATTAGGAAGGTCCTGTGCTTAATATTTCTTGTCATTAATAGCACTGTAAATCAATTCAGGTTGGAAGGCACCTCTGGAGATCTCTAGTCCAACCTCCTCTTCAAAGCAGGGTCAACCATAGTTGCTCAGGGCTTTATCCAATCAAATCTTGAAAATGTCCAAGGACAGAGACTGCACAGCCTCTCAGGCAAGCATCATCCAATGATTTTCTGTCTTCATGATTAAAAGGTTTCTTTTGTACCTGTCTGGAAGATCTCCTGTTTCAGTCTATTTAATTTTCTCCTGTCTTCTCATCACACAGCATTGTGAAGACCCTGACTCTATCATCTGCTTTACAACCTCTTTGGAGTTAGCGGGGCTTCTGTTACGTCTACCCAAAGTCGACTCTCCAGACTGATCAAGACTGGCTCCCTCATATTCTCCTTTCAGGGCAAGTACTCCAGGCCTTGACCATTGTGGTTGCTTTATGCTGAATGCACTCTAGTTTAGCAAGGTCTTTCTTCTACTGGGGGCCAAAACCAAACACTGTATCGTTCCAATAACGTATTTCAACTGAATAATAGATATCCCATTAAATTACCTGCCATAATACTTTTAATTACAAGTATTTTCAACTACAATTTTTCCTCATATATTTCAAAAATGCAGCAGAAGAAAGCACGTTAAGCTGCTGGAACTGAAGAATGGGGCCTCCTAAGAAACAAAGGTACCAGAAAATGAATGGAATTGACATCAATGGCAAAACTAAATACTGATAAAAACCTCCTGTGTAAAGCAGTAGAACAAGGACAAGAGAAACATACAAGAAAAGAATGATGATTCAACAAGACTGATATTCAACAAGAATTTAGCATTTCTGTTTTAAGAAATCCCTAAGGAAGAAATCTCTGAAGTTAATAAGGAAATGCCAGTGCCTTGTGCTTTAACTGTTCTGTAGCCTTCTTGCAGGAGCAGCTAATAATAGGATAAATTATTATACAAACCTTAGTCTGACTCGTTGTAGGTTTGTCGTTATGATTTGAGAGAGAAAGCTCAGCATTGCAGCTGTTCTGAAAGTTGTTGCCTTCTTTTTCAAGAGAAGTTCTGTAAGTATCTGTTTCCAAGCATGGAGGTATCTGCACACAAGCAAATTACAAAGTCAGTGCATATATGTATCCAAGAACTTGAAATTCCCTCTCATTTCGAGTGGTCTGGAAGAAATCATATCACTACAAGCTTGTAAAAGGAAAGTAATTTACTGTGCAGTTTGCTAATTGACAATGCTTTATCTGTGCTGAATAGCAGAACTTTTATGCACTTTTCATGTGCAATATTACAAACTATTGTAAAAATACTTTTCATAGGTCTCCTGTTTATTTCTCAGGTGATCTTTCGGGGACTGTTGACAAATTTAACAACTGTAGGTAACATCAGCAAAAGAGCTCACCTCAGTAAGAACTGCTTGAGAGAATGAAGGTTTCCAGATCAGATTCTAACTGTTAATTTTACTACATACCTGGAATATATGTATCTTAATCAAATGACAGCATAAGCAGTAACATATGCTAGATTTTTGTCGTCTGTTAAATAGTACACTGATTATAGCAATAATTATAATATCTTCTTTAAATCATGACAACTAGTGTCTGGAAGGCTGTAAAACATTGAAGTTTGTTGAACTAGCAAACAAACAAAACCATTTGATATATGATCGCTCATTTATTTTGACAATTAAATTTCTATTATTTTTTATATTTGATAATATAATATACACTGCAATGCATTTTTTTTAATTATAGTTTAATAATTTGAGCTGTCACTAAAACACTCATATTTTAATCTTTGGTGAGAGGTGGAAAGTAATTGCCAATTTTTAGTGTGGTTTACACAACATGCAGATTAATGAAATGAAGAAGTTTATGCTGTGTTACAAATGATAATTTTACCAGTATTTATTTAAAACATGATTTCTGAAATTAATCTTGCCATTAACATCAGAAAGGGCAGATGGAATTGGTTTCTTCTTTTTTTATTTTTTTGTTTTTTCCTTCTCTTGTTTTTGTTCTTAGGAGTCACTTACTTTGTCAGAGGGAGTATAATGATGAAAAAGCCTTCTGGATGCTTTATCTAAGGGTAGGAACTATTCTATCATTAATCTCTACAGATGCTTTTCCCTCTTTTTTTTTTTTTTTTTTCCCAAGAAGAAAGAGCAAATGTAGTAGTGGGAAACTCATGGTTCTAAGATGAGGTCAATCAGAAAGACTCAGTCTTCCCTTTAAAGCATGACGATTTCTTCTGGCTATGAATGATTCAACTAGGATTCATGCTTTTGTAATCTCAAAGATTGTTACAGTCAACGTTAAATGGACTATACATGTAGCCTGTTTGGAAACTAAACTTGGGACCAAATGTAGCAGCTCAATCACTACAGAAGGGATTCAGAGATGGATTGACAATGTGACTGGAGATAAAAGTTATGTCCTCAGACAAAAAGGAAGCTAAGAACAAGGTATGCTTAATTTACAGCTATAACAAATAAGAGGGCAAACGGTCAATATTGAGAAATTAGCAGATTGTGTATAAAAAGTAAATCAGAAATTCCTTCTTAACCTTTTACTATAAAATGATAGAGCAGCTTATATTTCAGGGAAGAAATTTATCATTGGCTGAACTGGAAAAATGTGGTACCATGGACAGGGTGGTTTTAATAACTTCTTGTGCCTGAACCTTGAACATCTACTACTAGCCATTGGGTCAGTCACAGGAGAGCGAGCTGATAGGATAATTGCTCTTGCCTACTGCAGCGGTAGGCTAACAATGGCCCTCTAGACCTGACGCTGGTGAGGAGAATTTAGTCCGTGCATCTAGGACTGTTTTGCTCTGCTCTGAAACTTTACTTCAGGGGTCTAAAATTAAATGTGAAGAGTTAGATTTGTCTTCAAGGCATATTTATTCCAACTCCAAGGTAGAGAGTTGTCTCTTCACAAATTGTGTGGAATTCAGAACATTATTTGATGTGTTCTTTTCAGACCATTCAGTAACTTTTACTTTAATTCCTGGGGACATATTTGTTCTCTGGAGCTTTGACTATTTCTGTGAGAGAAAATAAGAAAATGGAGTTCTTGAAGACATGTGTTATGGAATACCAAAAGGTCTTGCTTTAAACTTCATTATTCCTACTTACTTTCCAAACAGAGGTAAATCACAGATTTGTTCTACATTGGTCTAAGAAAGACATAGCAATATGATATTTAATAGAACTGAATAATGTATCAAAAGTTTTAAGCTATATTAAATCATTTGAAATTTTATGAGATATTGTGTATGACTTAGAAACCAAAGAGATTAAATGAGTACAATTATGTAGGACAATGTTGCTGAGTGACTTGGCAATGTTGTTTGGGTTTTGGATATATATATATATATGTATGTATATTACTTTCTTTCAGCTAATATTTTAAGAATTATAGGAAAAGACTTGTTATCCCTACAAAAGCCTGAATTGCACTTGACAAATTGTCTTTAGCCGAATGTTCTTCATAGGACATAATTGGGAGAAGTCATGCTAAGTCCCAGCAGCTACATCAAACTGAGGGGCTACTTATAAAAATATTTTTACCCTGTAGCTGGAGGAATGAACAGTAGTATATATGTGACAGATTGAGCTAATATGAAGCATCCTCCTACTTGAAGCATAACACAAATGGGAATAGCAGGTACAAGCTCTGTACTATGTGACAAAAATAAATTTAACTGAAGAGCTACACTTAATACTGATAAAGTATCCCAAAGGAAAATATCCTCAGTAGACAAATAAGCTGCAAATGAAACAGGAGGAGACTTGTTATGACAAAAATAATAGTACAAAGAGGAAAAAGCACAACGCTGTTTTTTATCTAATGATTTCAGTTATTAGTAACATGTACAGGTTAACTGAGCACACCTTATAAGTGTTCAGGTTTAAACTTCAGGAGTTTTAATTTAGGCATGTAGATTATGGCTAAATTTTAGGATACTATAGAAAAGATCATCTTTAATTCCCTGAATAATCAGGAGAGGTATGTGCCTTTAAAGCCTCTACAGGAACAACCTACCTAAGTGTTCAAACATAAGCAGACACATCCTTTTACTATAGATTTTCAAAGGCATCATCTTCTCTCCAGTGACTACTGACATTTTACTCAAGAGTACTGCTTTGGTCCACTACCATCTACATTTTAGGCATAAAAGCATTGATGGACCCATGCGGGCTAGTCAAGCAAACTCACCATGAGTCGTTAGTAGAACTGGAGCAAATATGTTGGTTCAGAGACATACATTTTGTACCTGTCCTGGTTACTAAGAAAATTATATGTTCATTAACTAAATAATAACACCAGTTTCAAAAATTAAGACCTAAATATCTCAGTCTCATCTGAAACATCATAATAAACTTGTTTAGCAGTCCTTCACTTTGTAAAGCTCCAAATACATAAATGACTACTGTTATTATATGCCTATGTACTACCCAGCAAGGTAATAATTTTTCTCTCATGGAGTAGAGCTGCAGAGAAAGAAAATACTAAAGAACTAATCAAATTAATTTAACCAGTAAAATTGCACAAGAAGAAGGTATTCCTGCATACAAAAGTACAAGAATTAGAGCTGCAGTCTTTATCTTTGATGGTATACTGGACTTTTTATTTTGGAATTACTTTGGGCAAATAAGAATTTTGCTTTCTGATAATGTTTTATGGTTCCTTTGAAGCATATGTCATATGAGAGAGATTAGGTTTTACTCTTCTCAGGAAACACAGCTGGAGAAGAACACTGGCCTAAAGTGAAGCCTAAAGTATAGGCATCAAGAGATATCTGACTCTTCATCTTACTACATTCTGTTTAGTTCTATTTTATTTGCTTTTATTTTCTTTTAGAGTAAGGAAATATAATTGTCACTCCTTTACATGCTTCCCTGCGATGTCAAGTCACTGCAATATAATTTGTAACTAAAGTAGCATAAATGTAAGAAAATTATAAATTCAACTAGATAAGACATGTGCCAGTCACCTCTGACCTCTTTGAATGAATTGCTTGTCGATTTTGAGTCTCTTTCTGCTCCATCTAGCAACAGCTCCTGAACAAAATTTTCATGAAGTAGTTACTTCAAACCTACACACCCATTCAGAACCAACTGAATATTTTTGATATCTCCCAGCTCTATAAGTTCTTGGTGGAAGAGATACCAAAAAGGAGAGTCAAAGTCTCATTTCACTTTCCCTCTAAAGCAACATTAAAATACTAAATTTTAACCAAATATGTTAAAATACCATGAGCCTTAAAACACTATGAACCATCCCATTTTCAAGAAATTTCCCATTAAAACAGAAAGGAAGAAAAATGGATTAAGAGAAATAAACAGGAGATGGTGCTACTTGCTTAGAGGAACAATTTTCATATAACGGTAGAGCAGAGAGCTACCTAGTTGCCTGGCACTAAGAAGACTTTTGAAGCCATAAAGCAGTTTATTAATGATTCATTAATCCTACAAATTAGGATTAAATCTATGGATGAGCAATTTATATTGTTCTCAATATAAGATCTTGTCTTCCACAATGTCCTGGCATTCAGAGAAGATGAAGATGCTCTAAAGACTTATTTGTTTCCCATGTCCACAGGTCGTTTTTCTAGTTTGGCATTTGTAATAGAAATATACTTCCCCCCACTCCAGGTTTATCTCTCCAAATTGGATGATACTTCTTTTGGCCATTTTGCCTGTTTGCAGACAAACTAGATAATCTGATTTCCAGAGGTTACTCTTCATACTTTTCTAGGCACAGTAAGAACTGAAATGATTTTTGTGAAGAATTACAATCCTTTCTCTTTCTCATAAAATTTTACCATTTAGTGATAGGTATTCAAAATACTACTTTCAATATGAAGAATGTGTAAAATATTCAAAAGCAATAGTTTCACATTAAAAACTTCACAGAATGTCTTGTATCAAGGGATCCTCTACCTTGTAAACTTTGATATGGAAGTGTGGGGGAAATGTGACTTATCTAGAGAACTCTGGTCTTTCACACATGAATATTCTCTCTAGTCAGACTTGTGAACCTGAACTCTGATTTGCGTCATCTTCTGAAACCTGTGCACAATACTTCTGCTGTCTGCACATATTAACTGAGGTGATGCATTTTAACCATCATTTTCTTCCACTAATCTTCCAGATGACTAGGTCAGTAGAGCTCAAGAGAGAAGCAAACAAGAATGAAGATATGGAGGGTTGAGTTAACCTTCTCAAGACAACTGCTATGGTTAAGCAAGTAAGGTTTTTTCTTCGGAAAGACTTCTGCAGACTCCATGTGAGGAATCTGAAAAGGAGTTCACTTGAAAGAAAAAATGTGAACTGAATTAAGCAAGAAAATGCAAGAGTAGTCTCTAAAAGTCAGCACATGTGATGTTTTGACAAGGAAATAGTGTTTGTAATTATACATTGAATTATAGGTAGTACTTCAAAAGATTTAGTTAATAAAACAAACAAACAAACAAACAAACAAGTTATGAAGTTATACGTTTAATCATGTTTTAGGTCTGGAAGAATATGCTTTCATCAATTTGTCTTAACTGAAGACTAATCTTAAATTCAATTTACTTAAGCAGCTGTTCAGAGGAAATGATACTCAAAAGCTACAGTATGACGTGGTAAATTTGAACCATGTAAACCTCCTAAATTGTACTCACTTGATCTTTTAGAATACGGAACTGAGATTTTCCAATGTGAAATTAAGTTTAAGGGAAAAAAAATAAAAGGTAATTGATGCTTATTTCCAGAAACAATGGTGATGACAAAGCACTGGATTTGAACTACAAAATATGTTGCTAATCTGCCTCTCTGGCCACATCTGCACAGAAATATTTCAGTTTACCTCCTATACCTTTATTAAAGTTAATGCTTAGTGTATTTTGATGAGAAGCTAGGGCATATGATATACCTGTATTATGCAGGTATCACATTTATCTTGAAATGAGAGATGTTAGGGGCAGCTGCACATTACATGATGTGAGAAATTTCAGTATGAGAAGGGGTAAAGAAGGTGTTTTTATTTTCATTTTCTGGCCTGTCATTTTCTCTAATAGTAAATGTGCAATATGGTCCTTGTACAGAAAAAGGTGTCAGTTCAGAAAACTTTTTTCTATATAGTATGATTATGATGCTGTCACTGAAGTGTGGTGCGGTGAGTTCCATGCTGAGTTCCTGTCTTCTGCAGATTAAGTTATTCACCTTAATGTTGCATTAAGTGTGTCATCACAGTGACTGCAATGAAAAGGTTGACAAGGATCTATTCTTCCTTTTGTCATCAATGGAATATGAATCAAAATTAGATTTAGAATTGAAATTGAATTAGAAATCTTTGAGAAGGACTCTGAAAGGAATCTTTCTCAGATCTTTTTCTTGTGTTGTTGTAGTTGTGCTAATTACGAAATTCAATTCTAGTTCAGGATAAAAAGTGTTAATGTCAGGAAAAGTTTCATGAGGGCTTTGAAAGAAAAGAGAGCTTTCATGTTTAATTAATTTAGACCAAGTTTTGTCTGTTATGTATTTTTATTTGTAATTGTCTTAGACAAAAATAAAATTAATAACATACATAGACAAATGGGAGACATGCTGAATACTTCTCTTGTACACTATAATTTATTGTAGAAGTTACTTTTTCAGGAAGTTACCAGGGTATCTGGATTTCTCTTCTGAAATCCTGAGACTGAATGAAATCTATGGTAGCTCATGTGAAATATTTAGGGAGACACCAAGAAAGATAGTTTTGATATTTTAGGACTTCTCTCCTGTGGAAGTGTAAAGAGAAAGAGAAGGAGAAAGAAAGAAAGGAAGAAAGAAAGGAAGGAAGGAAAGAAGGAAGGAAGAAGAAAACAACCCCCAAAATCTGGGGCCTTTCTTAATTTTTCCTTCTCTGATGCTCTCGGAGAGACAAATTGTAGTCAAACGGGAGATTATTCAGATTTTTCTGAATTTGAGAAGATATTATGAAGATAAGCTGAATCCCAATGAAAAATCTACTAGGCTGGAGGCTCTGTAGATCAGGAAATACTGGAACAAGGTGAACGGGTGTATTTCAGCGATTGCATGTACAGCTGCATAAGAAACAATCTGTAATGCAATAACTGAAAGTTTCTTCAAACATATATCATGCAGTGGTGAATATTATAATAAAGTAATACTAATTAAGATAATGTACAGTCTTATGAGTAAGAAAATATTAATCTATTCTAAACTATGTAGTGAACAGACTCATTTTTCTTTATGTATGACCTAAGTACCAGTGTTATTTGTTATTCATTTCTGGTTTAATTGCGTTCCAAATTTAAAATAATAAAAATAAATCTTCTTCATCCATTAGGGTCTCTATTTTCATACAATCACATAGTAATAGTTAATAAGATAATACCTCTGAACATCTGGGTAGCTCTGAAGTTTTAGTTAATTTAACTGACTGCAGTTAGAATTCTCCATATGTATACAGAGCAAAGTGCTAGAGCTAAGATTCTTCATACAATTTTATGGAAAAGTTTGACCTTAATTTAATTGTTTTGTTTTGTTTTCTTTTTAGTTCATAGAAAAAGTAAAATAAACAATGATCTCACTACTTAATCCTTCCATATAACAAGTATAAGAAATTTTAGGTAGTGTAAAACAAGAATACATGTGACACAACTGTTCAGAAAAGACATCACATTTGTAAATTCATTCTAAAATGTGTTCAAAATGGGGCTTTGCACTGAGCCTGGAGGCTGTTTTCTTCATTTTGCCATAGACTTGTTGTGCAGGTTTTTTAAGTCTCTTCTCCATTTAAACATCTCTAAAATATATATAGCTACAGTTTCCAATTTAATTAGATTCTTCTGAGGCTTAATGTATGTATACAGACTGACTCTACATTTTTGGAGGAAGAATGGAAAAGTTTCACATCCCTCTGTCTACCCTGAAAATAGAATTAAAACTTTCTAAATCATTGATATATTTTATAAATCCTTTCCAGGTAAACTTATGAAGATTTGACACTTACTATAAGCTAAGATGCATCTCTTTGATTCACGATCACCAACATATTAAATATATTCTGCTTTTGAGATAGTGTGTTATGAAAGATTTCTTCAAAGTGTGCAAGAAGCTTTCCTCAAGTGATTCACTTATCTTTTAGAAAATACAAGCATTATATGAAACCTGCATATTTAGAAATGACACTTGTAATGAATAAATCCTGAAAGTTTTCACAAAACTTACTATATAAATCACTTTGACATTTTAGATAAGTATCATATTCTCTTCTCTTTTGTGTAAAAAAGCCAGAGAATGGCATGGGAAAGATAAAAAATATCTGAGTGCATTTTTAATAGTTGTATAGACACAAAGTGGAAAAAAAATGAAGTCTTCAGGGTTTTTAAACTTTAGTTTTATTACTATGGAAATGACCTTGTAATTTAGACTGTCTAAAACTTTAAACAACCATGGCGGCTTCTGCTTACATATTCATATTAGTCTTATAATGACAATGGTGTCACATATTTAATTCAAGTATTTAATGCAGATGATATAAAGCATAGTGTCTTGAATGAGTTCACTGGATTTATTTTACTACAAAGTCTTAGACTGGATTAATGCAATAACTTCTTATCTTTAAATTTGAATATAGCTACAACTGATCTGTATTTGTAAAATTGTTGTGATAAGCTCACTTTAAGTAGTGGTTATTAAAGCAAATTTAAGAAATGTTCTTTTCAGCAGCTTCAAGCAGATTATAGTACAGGAGATCAAGAAGGTTAAAAGAGAAAATGCCACAAAGTCTCTTTAATGGATTCAAAGAAACATTTCATTTATCTTTACAGCCTCTATTCCTTTCTCATACTCATTCTCAACAGATAGTCCGGAGAATTTCTCTTAGATTGCACTTGCCCCAGGCCAGAGTGGAAATAACTCAGATCCCCAGAGCTCCCAAACGTTTTTACACTGTTAAAATTTACTTCTCAGCTTGAAATAATAAACAAAACCCACTCTACCTCAACAGCTCTTGATCATGAACATTAACATAGAGATGCCCTCGTATTAGGACTGCAGTTGATGGTCTGATGGTGTTTTCCAGGTGCTCTAGTAGTTTTCCACTCCAAACTAACATTAAGATCTATTTAAATGTCAAAGAAAATTCTTAATTGTGCATAGCTGTGGCACTCTTTTAAGGAAAAGTAACTGAGGAGACTCAGTTGCCACTGAGGAGAAAATCTGAATTAAAAGTACCAGATACTTCATCTCAATCTCTGTCCCATGAAAATGCGGTGTTGAGTTTTGATTTTTACTGTTATCTACACAAAAGCATCTAGAATAGATACCCAAGGAAAGAGGCCAGAAAAGGCATTTTTGCAGCACTCTTAGCTCTGGGAAAAAAAAAAAAAAAAAAAAAAAAAAAAAGGAAAAAAAAAAAAAAAGAGGGAAACAATTAAATTGTCAAGCTCTTGCAATAAATTCTAATGTTCTTCCTGGAGAGTCCATATCTTCTCTGGAGATAAGTCAGACCATTAATGTTTCTTAACAAGAGTCACTGTAACTTAATAACATTCTTCATTGTGTGTCTTGAAAGACAATGAAACATACAAGGTACCTCAGGTGAGATACTCTGTTTGGTGTTTTTTTTTCCTTTTATTTTTATGAATGTACACAAGCAAATATGTTCCTCCTTCTCACTTAGGCCCATTTTTACATATGACACCTGGATGAAGTACTAAAGAATTAGTTCACTCATTCTTTCTCCCATTGGTAGAGATTTCGTACAAAACCAATACCTCCCACTTAGGAAAAATAGTAGTACAAAATTTGGGTGTGACTAGGACTAGGAAAATGTTGTAAAGTCCTCTATAGGGCTTTTGTTGTAGATCAGCTTTAGGATCCTATGGCAGGCTGAAACTTGAAGTGCCAAGTCTTTATTGTGCCTGAAGTGCCAAGGCACCTTAACAAAACTTTATATGTATAAACCTCCCTGAATTTGTATGTCATCCCAGATAACCAACCAGCAATTCCCTGTCCTAAAATATAAGTAGCGAATATATCCTTTAGAGAGATATTTGTTTGAGAACCCAGGCGGTGAAGCAAAGGCCTAAAACATGAAGGTCCATATGGCCTACCTGTGGTCTTCTAAATTATCCATGAGAGGCAGGCACAGTTTTTTGAGTTTTTCTTATGTTTTCTTGGGGTATATGCAAGGATAGGAAAGCAAATGTTAAAGATATGAAAATTTCTCCTATTATGGAATCATTGTCTTTTTCCTTTGAACATTATCCAATTGCTATAAAAGGTAATTTCTGTCAATAATTGGCTGTACTTTCCTCAAATGTGATGCAACTGAAGTCTATAATACTTTATTTTTATTTTTTTGATTACTGGATCTCACAGTTGTTTAATGCAGTTTACTGGATCTCACAATAGTCACAAATGCAATGCTTAATTTGATGTTTCATATTCATGTGATTATGCAAATATACCATGGTATTAAATCTGTAAGTGTTACTGCTACTAACACCTTGCTTTCTGCAAATCTAGATCAGTACAAATATGACCCAGTATGAGTGGGTCATATGTTCAATATGTTCTATAAGCAGGCAGTGTTTACATCATCTTCTGACTGACTCAAGTAACTGGACATTTAGATGGTCATGTGGAAGTGTTATGCTTTCTCGAACACTTTAGTTTACTTCAGAATTGCTTACTTGCATGAGTTGTTAGCTGACTGAAATAATCATTCAGCCTCAGCTAAAATTCAGCCTCAGCTAAAATTCAGCCTCAGCTAAAATATTAGCTATTTATGCTATCAGACCAAGGAATCCTTTCAATCTCCCATGACTGGGAGTGTGCCATGGCTAACACTCAGTTTATGTTTCCTGACATGTATTCTGATTTCCATGAGAATAAAATCCATACATGGAGCAACAGAATTTTCCAAAGAGCCCAATCCCAAATATAAAAATGATGGTGAGTACAAGGCGTGTTTATAAGCTCCAGAATAGATTCAGATCTTTGCTTTTTTTTCTGGCATTTAGTATCTATTACTTTATTTTTTTTGTTATGCTAAGGTCTCAATTATGAGGGCTCAGTAGATTTAATTGTAAACCCTGACTCACATTTCTCATTATCTTCCACCTAAGGATATAGACCAGTATGGCAGAAAGAGATAAGAAATAGACAGTACATCTAGAAATCTCTCAGTTGATAAAGAAGACTGGCATCTACCCTTTAGACATCAGATAAAGGATGTTTCCAACTGATGCTTGTAAATAAGTTCTTGAGGCCACTCTGTATATACTGGGAACCTCTATTATATACTCTCTAATCCTTAATCTAAATTTATCATCAGTATGCACAAAGATGAAAGTGTCTCTAACTGTAATGCATACTTGCAAAATGTTTTGTTTCTATTTAAGTGACTAAGATTGTCAGAGATCACTATGAAAGGATATCCTCAGCTGCTAGTGACAGTGATAGAAAAAGATAGAAAAAGAGTTAGCAGAGAGACTGAGGAGACTACTTTCAGTTGTAGATGTATGATTTACAAACTTGAATATAAATCTGGAAAATTTTACTGGTAGAAGATAACCTTCCTGGACTTTTCAATAGCACTGAAATCTGATGTTGGGAATGTAAGTAGGATTAGAAAGCTTCTTCAGTCTCTGACAGAAGTGTTCTCTCAATATAGAAAGCACAAGAAAAAAATTTGTAAAAGCAACATGGGCATTTGTTTGCACATTACAGAAATAGTCTTCATAACTCTTCTGTAAGTGAACTTTATGTTGCAGATGATATCTTTTTCTAATGTGTTAGACAGGAAACTGTGAAGAAAGTGAAGTTGACCCAAGTGTGTGTGACAAATACTAGGACTAAAACCAAAAAAGATAAGCTAGTACTGCAACTTTTTCCCCCAACTGATTATAGAAAGGGAAGGAAAAGAATGAAACATACTGAAATACAGAAATCTTCTAGCAAATGGTCTTCGGACAATACATGTAGAAACTGTCAGCCTATATGCAATGGTTGATATGAAATCTTTTATTTGGATAAAATACAACTTCCAGAGAAAAGTATATGCCACACTTGTATTCTCACTATTTGTAGATTCAGTTAAGAGAAACCATAACTTTGAAGTACAGAATTGTAAGCAAAAAAAACAGTATTTGTTAGATATGACATGCTGATTTGAGTTTTATCAAATTAAACATAATCTGACTACTAGGAAATTAGAAACATTGCAGAAGGTTATGATGTTAAACAAATTAAATTCAGAGTATCTGTAATGTAATGATTTGAAGAAACCAGTAGTGATAATATCAGACTGATATTTGAAAAGATGAAAAGTCAAATACAAGATCATCTTTAATGCTGATAAATTATGGCATACCATACTTGGCAGGAGTTCTACTTGACAAAATACAGTCTAGCAAAGTCTTATAATCAGATTATCTAATTAGGGATCTACATTTAAAAAAAAAAATGTATTGTAAACTCATATATATATATATATACACAACATCAAAAATGAAAAGTCACATAACTGAATGTATTTATATTCATGAGATATTCAAATTGTGTTTAACAGTAAAAGGCAGCCATATTCCTTAGGCTGAGTCTTGTTCACGTAATGTCACTGTTATGAAAGGGGAAACCTACAGATGGAACGCATATAACTTTCACTTTTCCCAGAAAAGGTGAAAGAAATTAGATTCAAAGACAAAGAGATTAGAAATAGATTATGATAAAATGCAGGAATTAACATTGGAGAAGTCCTTCAGAAAAGTAATACTTTAACTAAAACCTTCTGAGATGCTTCAGGGCATCAAGACAAAAGAATTCAAAGTCTGGTAGGATGCTATAGACTTTATATAAAACTTTCGGCATATTACCTGTTTTCATTTTGAGGGTGAGACGGTATAGCTGGACCTTTAGAATCATAGAATCATTAAGTTTGGAAAAGACCTCTAAGGTCATTGAATCCAACCATTAACCTAACACTGCCCAGTCCACCACTAAACCATGTCCCTAAGTGCCACACCTACACATCTTTTAAATACCTCCAGGGAGGTGACTCAACCACAAGGTAACGATCAAAATATGCTTGAACATTTGAACACCAGAGTAAGCTTCTGTAAGCAGACTGAAAGAAACACACTAGTTCCCAACCCTAAGTTACAAGCTTTGTTTTCTACTGTTTGCTTCTTCTTAAATTAAAGATTCATATTAGTTCTCAATTCTGACTTAGACTTCTAATTTTTCAGGACTAGGAACAGTACCATGGCTCCATGTATCAACCTTGCAGAAAAGTTGTGGGTTATTCTTATGCTAATACATCAGCTAAAAAAATCTCATCTGGGTTTTTCATTACTATCTTTCATGTAAGTATCATGACTGAACTAAAAATTCACACTAGTTAAATAAATTGGGACAGTGCCAAACTGTAGGCAAGCTAACATTTAAGATCTGATGGGTAAAAGCTATGCTATGGCAGCTTTGCCCATCACATCTATTGATGTGCTCATGCAAAGTGCTTACCATTGTGGGTATTTCTCAAGCACATCATTCTGTCACCAGTGAACTGGAAACAGATTCATATACACTGATGGACAGTTATTGATCTGCCGAAGCTTGACAGAAAATCCACAGTAACAAGGATAGCTTGCATTCCATCAGTATGTATTTCTAATTTACATTTTTGTCACCCAGGAAACCTGTGATAAACAACATTTCTTGCACAATGGAGTAGTCATGGGATTGCCTCCTTTTTTCCTTTTGATTGTACTGCCACCAATCCAGTAAAACTTTAAGAGTTCAGGCATAGGTTTTACAAAAAATCAAGGGTCTCATCTTTTGAGATGCTTAAGTGTATTATGTGAAAGGAAACTATATCCTCTGAAGTCATATGAATATGGCTATGACTTATAACACAATATTCAGAAAAAGGCATTTCTATGCTTATTGTTCCTCATATTGCCTTCTACAAATTTTTTCTATTTTTTCTTTTTATAGCAGATCCAGACATTTGGATCTTTAAAGCCAATTTAGTTATGTGAACAAAAGATTGAAGAGCCTTTTTTTGGAAGGTTGAGCAATGCTGGTAATTTATCAGTACCCAAAGAATACTGTCACCAAACTATTCATTCAATATTATTATATTTCTGGAGAGTGTCCTTAATATTTTTAGCACAGTAAAGAAAATGTTAGTGAATAGAGTAAGAGGAGTCTTAGTTCTCTACCTTCATTTTCAAAGCAGTGTCATTATTCAAGTCCCAAAAATGAAGAGATTGGCTTGCTCTGAAACAAAATCCCTCTTACCAAAAGAATCATTGGCCACATAAGAAAACACAGGGTAGCAATTATTTTTGTTAGTAAGACAATATATCTAGTATAAATAAAATCCTTCCTTAAAAGTAATACAACCAGAAGGAGATTCACACTCTCTTCAGACTCCTTTTAAGAACAAAAGGGTCAGAACAATGTAAGGTGGAACAAAATGGCTCAGCTTTGACCAGAGCAATTTTCTTCTAGAATGACAACTCCACAATGAATTACTGCAAAGCTAAGGAAAGAGACACAGGCAGGCAGTTGGCAATAAGCTGTGGCTCTCACAGATCCAGAGTAGAACTGAAGCTGATAGGGAGAACATATTGCTTATGCAGTGTATATAGCTCCCTAAAGCTATGTAAATATGGATGAAGAGGTATGAAGTATCCTATGAAGTGGGGAAAAACGCAACTAAAAATGTTCCACCTTCTTCTTGTCTATGGTATAGAACATTTCATAGAGATGAGTGATTTTGTGGAGGTTTCCAAATGACCTTCTTTGCCACTTAGGAATGTTTACCCAGCAAACAAATATTTTGAGCTCTGACTTAACCACTTCCTTCAGTAAAACACCTATAATTTCAGTAGATTGCTGACAGCAGCCTTCTCAGCACACTTTATTCAGATGTGGTATTTTATTTTTCCTCCTCTCCTTTCCCCACAAGATAAACCCCACACCTTTGTGTCAAGAAGACTTGCTGTCAGCAATCTACTGCATGGGTGCCAAGAGTGGCAAACAGGTACACTGTGAATAGCAAACAACAGAACTAATCAAGTACTGGAAGTTAATACTTTGCAAAGAAGCAAAATAATGGTGACAAAATTAGAGTGACAAAATGAGGGTGACAGATAATCTCGCTTTTCAGACAGTGAGAATAGCCTGACTTCTGCTGAGTTTCTTCCAACATTTCTAACTAAAAAATTCTATCTGGTAACCAGTGCTAGGAAGAATACAGACACTGGATGCCATAATACAGCCTCCAAACAAACAAATCTATTTTAAGTTTTTTGGTTATATAATGCTTATATTTTTACATAAAATATTAGCTGAGTGGTACAATAATTTCCTATTCCTAAATCAGTTACAATTGGCCACCAAATGGCTACCTTTGTTTAATACCTAAAAAAAATTATAGGAATTAAAAATAGAGTGAAAAGAAGAAAAACAGTTAATGTGATGTTTGAAATGGTATGGATGGAATGGATAGATAGTGGGACACAGAAAGATGGTCCCAAATTACAAAAACCACAAAAGAAAGGGCTTATGTGTCATCACAGCCAAGAGGTTTGAAAAGGTGTTTCATTCAGTTGGTATGATTTAGAAAACAAGCAGTTAAATAATATTTATGTATTCTGTTAGACAATTACGTAAATCCATAAAGAACCTGACTAGCCTTCTGGGATCTATATGGTAATAAAAAACTAATTCACTCTGCCAGAGCTGATACTAAATAGTCCTTCATCAAATTATTTCTTCCTCTTTTTATGTTTACACCTCAGACAGATGCATGTTAAACTGCATCCCCACTTTTATAACAGGGAAAATAAGATCATGTCAGACTCTCTCAGATGGAGAGGAAATTGTCAAGAATATATACAGTTGGCAAAAATTATGAGAGAGTTAAGGGTGGTAAAGAAGGAAAGGAGTTAAGATTGTGAGTTTGAAAAGTGACAGAAGAAAGAACATTGGTTTCACAAGCGGGAAAAGAAGGTAAGAAAAATATATTTTTTACTTCTGCTTCACAGTGCATCTATTTTCCCTTTCAGTTTAAGATTGTCTAGGAAGAAACCTATTCTATTAATTCAGGATGGGACTTTACAGAGTCTGTGTTGTCTTATCTGTGCTTTCATTACAAAAAATTAAAAGTTTACTCTTCAACTCAATCAGCCTTAAAACACTCTTAACTGCTCTTGAAAATCTCCTTAAGGATTCCTTAAGGATTTACTACAAGTACAAAAAAAGATTGAATGTTTTAGAGTAGAAATTCTGAACTTGTAATAGCCCACCCATTAAGTTCACTTGTCAATATGCTACTATTATCACCTCAATACATGAACAATATTGGAAAGAGAACTACATTATACCACAATAAGCTATATCATGCTTTCTGAGAAGTCCTTTACATATTAAAATAGACATACAAGGTTTTTATTGTTTGTTGTTTTGTTGTTTTGTTTTGTTGTTGTTGGTTTTGTTTGTTTGTTTGCTTGTTTGGTTTTTGTCCCTGAACTATGTGTTTTTTTTTTTTTTGTTTTTTTTTTTTTTTTTTTAATCTTATTTTTTTTTATCAAAGAAAACAAATTCAGACTTCTTCAGTCCTGATTTATATCAACTCAGGATTCTATCTGTGCTTTTCACCATATACATTTAACCAGGTATATATGAAATTGTTGATGGATATAATGTTCAGTAGTATTTTCAGTGAAAGATTCAGTCATCCAACATATCCACAGTGTAAGGGGACTGAGAAGGGTAGAAAGGCAGACAATTAGTAAAATACATTGATCTCACACATATGGGTATAATTTATTGGCTCTCCTCTTTTGTGATTGAAGTTTCAATCTGCCTCTGAGCAATGGAAGACTCTACAGAACATAGTCTTACATCCCAGGAGGGAATCAGCTTCACTGAGTGAAGACAGTCAGCAGTCAAGGAAGGGGAGAATGTGGGAAGATGTTTACTTCTAGTCTGTGCTTAAAAGATTTTTTTTCTTTATTAATACTCTTCTGATATGAAATGCAGATCTGTTCCAGGGAAACTATTTGGAAAACATGAGGTATGACCAGTTAGGTATCCTTGCCACTAGGATACAAGCAAATTCTTCCTGATGTTTCTGCTGTGGCTGTGGTTATTACATTTTGGGCTACAAAGTGGCTTTCAGTCAACATGTTTCATGACCTCCTGGTTACAGTACCCTTGGATGACTCCATTGTGTAACCAGAAAGCAGAAGGCAGTCAGTGTCCCTGCAACAACAGCAGTATCTCCCTTCATTAGGTCATTCTCACGAGTCTAGGCTGACTGAACTTCAAGTGAATGGAGACCCTCCTATTTCCCATTGTTTCCTGGACCCATAAGCACATGGAATTAGTATCTTGAGAAGCACTTAACCTGTCTCCATAGGTTGTTAACCAAGTCCTAAGCACTTGATATTTTGGAGATAGGCATCTAATCCAGATAGATCTCTTCCTACCCAAAACATTCACCATGTTAATTTCCCAAACACAACATTCCTCTGCAAACTTTGAAAAATGTGGACAATTGGAGAGGGCATCTACATGGACTTAATCAACTATTTTTTAATAGCTACCTTAGATTTATTATATAGTCCATTTCTGAAATATTTACACCATCTATTTTGCCATTAATATGAAAGAAGTAATGAGATCGATCCTAGTAATTACCAGTTTAAATCTCTTTTAGTCCAAAGTAGGTATTTCAGAATGAAGAATTAATTGCCAACTAGGTGCTTGCTTCATCACTGTGTTAAGTCCCAGGTAGACAAGACTCCAGAAAATGTTTCAAGCAAAAGCAAAAGTTGAAGAATTAACTCTCCTGACACATTTTTTACAGGGTGGAAAAAATACATAATCCTTTTGTAATTCTATGGATATGTTTTCTCCTGTGCATTCTTTCTCCAGTCTTTATTACTTGAAATTTCAGTAATTAATATGGTAGTTATGAGTTTGTGTTGGTCTGACACAACTTGAGTCTAAGCCCAGTATTTATTCACAGCAGAAGACTGTACTCATGCTCAAAAATTCATTACAGTCTGTATGAATTTCATAACCCCATTGTCATTCTTTTCCTCATTATTCTCTCACTTTTAATATCTGTTCAGAAGTCCTACTAAAGCATGTATGAGTGAGAAGACAATTTGTGTCAATGACTTAAAAACTCTTGGGGAATCCTTAATCCATAATAGGTACATCAGAAAATATCCCAGCTGTGCAGATATATAGGATATGCATGGTAAAACCCAGTTATTGTGAGTCGTACTTAGAATGTTTCCAGGTGGGTTAGGCTTTGGCTATTCATACTAAATGTTGCTTTAGCTATAATTTATTCCCAATTATTAATGATTTTAATAAACCTACTAATGGAACTAAAGCTCTCATTTAATTTTTCATAAAGTTCTTCTGTATATGAAAAACAAGGGAATGGTTGAGCTTGAATTTCCCCATGAGCTATTTCTATGTCTTTTCCAGCATTCTACTTGACATAAAAGTAAGAAAAACATTTTGCTTCTAAATAGTATTGTGCATATAGTGTTCATTAAGACACTTTTCTCCCAATAAACTTGTAATTAATTCTACCTGATACATGGCAAATAAACAAAAGTGGAGTTCTCAGGAAGATCTTCAAAACATCTACAACTATTGAATTAATTAAATTTACTAAATTTAGGAGACAGTAGTTGCTTTTCATTATTATTTAAATTAACTTCTGAATGTATGTGTTAGGATATGAATTGCCATCTTTAATCAATATAGACCATAACTTAGTACAAAATCTTTAACAGTCATCTGGATTTCAGTTATCCAGTTTTCTCAAGATACAGAAAGAATCCTCTACTAGAAATCAGGTAACTTCTTAGCGTCTTGAAAAAAATATATTTTCTCTACATTATTCCTGAAATCTCTCAGGCTTGTCATCCCCAGTTTTATTTTGCCTTTAGTTAAAACAAAATGAAAATACTTTGCTCCTGAAAAGTGTTAGGACAGTGAGAAGAGGGGAAGAAATTGTATCCAATTACATTTTACTATAAAGTATGGGAAAAGTCCTTAGAACACAGATCAGAAGCCTTTATCACCCAAACCCAGACAAGGACGGTAACTTCTAGGCCTAACTATGGATTCAGGAGATCCACATGTCTTTCCTCTTCCACATAAGAAAGGACCATAATTCCACAGCATTTTTATGAATAAGTTATAGATTGTTCATTCGTGTACATTTTTGAGAATGAAGAAGTGCAGATTTAATTCCTACAAAGAGAGAAATAAGCTATCTTTAAGGATATAGCACATAATTCTTTATGGCTTTGGCCTTTAGCTCTTTCTGCCTCAGTCCTACCTCCTTAAAATGTTGTGAGAATGATTACAATAAAGATAATGAGATACTAAAATGCTGTCATGATGGGGCCTTACATATGGACTACTAAAATGGATAGGTTAAGATTAAATACTCCTCTTCTTCCTAATGATGTAATTAGAAAGCTTTTAAATTTAAATGAAACACCACTCAAAGTGCCTATCTCTGGCTTTGTGTGTGACCTAGAAGATACATAACTGTAAAGATGATTAAGAACCCATTGAATAAAAATGTGAATAATAAGAAATCAACCAATGCGGTAAATATGAAAATATATTCCTCTGCCACTTGCTTGTGTTTAGAGGATTTCACATTTCTCCTGTAGCTAACGGCATGAAGATGTTGCTTCTCTTATGCTGAAAGCCCCCAGATCCTCAGCAAGTGAAATTATGGGTTTCCTCCTCAGTTCATGTTAACCATATGATAATACAGTGAGACAATTATGGCCCACAAGTAACTGCTCTTTCATTGTGGCAGCAGAGATTGGGACAGATCCAAGCAATTTAATCTCTCATATATATATAAAAAAATATATATATATCTCAGATTATTAAAAAATGTGCTTTGTGTTACCCACAAGGCTGAAAAAAAAATTACATAGTAGGAGAAGTTCCACTGTCTGGGATTTCAGTAATGCTGTTTTGAAGTCAAAGACAACCACTGCAAGTGTAGTGAATCTCGCTCTCTTACTCTTGCTGAGCCATAATATAATGCTGCATAAAATCTTTATGTCACAGTGGATCATATTCAGCACAGAACTATGCTTTCCAGCTTTCAACCTTTCTCTTTCTTGTAAGATAGCTGTAAAATACATTCACTTCTGAAAAAAGAAGGTGGCTGCAGGGAAAGCATTTTTTTATAATCATGCAAAAATATAGGGGAGAGGAATCTACTGGCAGATTACAAGTGTCATACTGGTGATTTACAAATTAAAAGTTAATGCCCCATTATTGTCCTGATTCTATAGGTATTTTGAGAGTAACTAGTTGTACTGGGTCTACTTGGGATAATGTTAATTTTCCTCAGAGCAGCTCATATGCTATGCTTTGTATTTGCAACTGAAACAGTGTTGATAACACACCAATGTTTTATCCATTTCTGAACAGCGCACAGCGTCAGGGCTTTCTCTGTTTCTCACTCTACATGCTGTGTCCCACTGCCCTGTGAGTAGTCTTGGGATGGGCAAGAGCTTGGGAGGGGACACAGAAACACAGAATTTTTTAACACAGAGTAGTTAGAGCAGCATGCTGGGTCCATGTAAACAAATTCATTTTTATGCGGCCACAAGGGGAGTTAGAGGTTTGGAAATGGAATGAATGCCATACCTACAGAATGGAAAACTGCATCTTTCATAACAATAAGTCTGGAAATGATTCTGTGGGAAAGAATTTGAAAACAGAATAACATGATTTGCCAGCATGATGTCTTTGCAAAAGAGACTAGTGCCTTTCACAGAGGATAAATGGGGTAAGTAGAGGTAATGTTTGCATTTAACATGTGTGACACTACTAGTGGAATCATGCATACAGCTGTGTTGTCAACATTCTTTAAAGAAATGTTGTCATTATTAGAAGAGTAGAGACTAGAATTTAGCTGGTTTGTTTTGTTTTGTTTTGTTTTTTCCCAACTATACAGAAAGGCCTTCCAGTGACAGATGTCAAGACCATAATCTATTTATCTTATTAAAAAAAAAACAACAAAAAGAGTGACTTTATTAGGAGTAGCCATGTATTAAAAGAGTTCTTTTATCTAGCAGACAAGAGCATAATAAGAACCAGTGAAGAGGGAATTCAGAAATATTCAAGGAACACTCAGAAGAGTTACTCATTAGAATATAACACAAAAAGAAACAGCACAATTTTTATCTCTTGTTGTCAAGTCAAAACTGTATTTCTCCCTGGAAGATGTATTTCCATCAAAGACAACTTACTTGTTTAAGAAAGAAGTAAATTATATTTTATATCCTGTGACCTAGTTGTATTTCCCACTATAAAATCAGAGAACCACCAAAATTATCTTGCTAGATATAAATAACACTCGTTATTTATCACGTCAGCTCTGAATAATGAAACTATTTTTGCTTTTGGTATTGCAGAGCTACCCACCAGCTTTCCTGTGACTGTTTTCAATGTAATCTCTGAAACTAGAAATACAGAGTCTACTTGAAATAATATGATCTTTTCTTTTCTATTTGTATGTACTGAAAAGATTTTTTTAAGAAACTGCTTCGTAAATGTTGACCTTTTACAGACCCTTATGTTACATTGAGATTTCTTCTTTTAATGGTTTGACTATAAGTAGATATTACATAGACTGAATTGATATTGGCTTTCAGATTTTTAACAATTTAGTCAGATTTAATCAATTGTTGCTCTGTTTTCTCTACTATAACAGATCCAGTACTGTAAAGCCTCAGGAGTCATAAAGATGAAATCTAATGAGCTTCCTTGTTTTTGTCACACATCCCAAAATTTGTATGTGTTCTAAATGATATAATTCCCTGTAGCTGTAACTCATCAATTTGTTTAACTTTTTAACTACACAGAAACTTAAGTTTTTTAAATTCTAGTTAGTGCAACACTGAATTGACAAAGTCTGATGGAAAACTGCCTACTAATGCTTAAGGAAAAACTTCCTCTAATTAACGAAAAAAATCTTCTAAATTAGATGGTTTTGGTGTTGTAACAGTAATGGGTGGAATTCAATTTTGGGGAAATGTAGGTTTCCTATGTCATTGTGGATGACCTAGGGTATTTGTCACTGCAAAGGCTGTGTATCTTCTGTAGGTCTTGTGTTATGCCTACCAGCCATGACACTAAATACCTATGTTTGCATACCTGAATAACTCCCAGTGCTTTAATTCATAATTTCATGTAAGGTGCACTGAGTCAGCCTGGGCTGGAGTTAATTTTCTTCATAGCAGCTTGTATAGTGCTGTGTTTTAGATTTGAGACTAAAACAGTGTTGATAACACACCAGTGTTTTAGCTGTTGCTGAGCAGTGTTTTCACAGCATAAAGGCTTTCTGTTTCTCACTCTGCCCCGCCCAGTGAGTAGTCTGGATATAGGCAAGAGGTTGGGAGGGGACACAGCTGGGACAGCTGACCTAAATTGACCAAAGGGGTAATCCATAGCATATGACACCGCTAAGCAATAACAACCGGGGGGAACGGATCTCTTTCCAAAGTAGCCATTGCTCAGGGTGTGGCTGGGCATTGGTCTGGTAGCAGGAGGTTATCCTTTACACCATTTGGGTTTGGAGGGGTTTTTTCCTTCTTTACTTATTAATCTGTCATTATCTTGACCTATGACTTTTTCTCACTTTTTCTTTCCCCCTGCTGTA
Source organism: Tyto alba (assembly GCF_018691265.1). Classification (NCBI taxonomy): domain Eukaryota; kingdom Metazoa; phylum Chordata; class Aves; order Strigiformes; family Tytonidae; genus Tyto; species Tyto alba. The sequence goes on along the minus strand of NW_024881282.1, from coordinate 72,651,297 downwards.
GGGGGAATGGAGCAAGCAGGTGGTGGGTGCTTAGTTGGTAGCCAAGGTCAACTCACCACATAAGGACATATAGAAAAACTACTTATTGCCATTGTAGAGTTTAGCAGTTTGAATCCTCTTGAGGAAAGCAGTGTTCTCAGTATTTTAGCAATTATATCTCCAAAAGGTGAGGGCTTCCAGAGCCTGGTGTCATCCAGAGAAGGGAAGGGGAATTAGTCAGTTCTTAACCCACTTATCTCCATGATCAGGAAAAAGACAACTACAACATCACATGTTACCCAGAAGCTGTCAAATAGCCAAGCAGACTAATCAGTAGGGAAGAGCAATTAACACTTCTAGTCCCTGGGAAATTCTCAATAAAAATCTAAGTATAATTCTAAATTGGCAACAATCTGTCAAACCAGGATGTTTGAACAAAATATTTTTCAGTAAAATGATGACATTTTGCACTGATGTGGATAGAAATGCTGTGAGGGGAGGTTTATCTAAAGTTTATCATTAACTCCATTTACTACCAACTAGAACAAACCTGACTGTAATGGAAACCTGAGCACCTAACTCACATGCTTACAACAAAATCACAAATGTCTGAAGTCTGGTAAAGTAAATCCCATCCAAAATCTAAACTGGCTACTGGGGAGTTGGGGGGGAAGAATGTTACTGAGTATATATGTAACATGGTGTATAGGGTATATGGCATGCATGGTATATATAGTATATATATACACACACTATATTGCATGGTACAGAGAAAGGCCAAAGAACACCAGCCCGGCAAGGTTCTCTGACATTTTGGGTTGAGAGTCGAAATATACCTGTCCATCTTTTTTCCCTTCCTCTGTTTTGCCCGCATTCTTCTCTATATTATCTATAGGTGAAATCTGGGCTTAAGCCATACATATACTAAATCAATGAATACAGAATTTTAATGCCTCAGTAATTCTGCCTTAATATTCTGCTTTGTTAAAATTCACAGTTCAACACTATACTTAATTATAGAGAAAGCAAGAAGAGAATGTATGCCAAAAATCAGTTTGATATTAGCAAAATACCCAGAAGATCCTCATATGTCCTTATTATCATATTTTTTTAAAACTCCAAACACATGAGGCTATAAAATTCACAGTTCAACACTATACTTAATTATAGAGAAAGCAAGAAGAGAATGTATGCCAAAAATCAGTTTGATATTAGCAAAATACCCAGAAGATCCTCATATGTCCTTATTATCATATTTTTTTAAAACTCCAAACACATGAGGCTATAAGATCAGGCACAAAACCCAAACTAGGACACCAGTCTGGGTTAATCTAATTTGATTTTACTCTCTGATGAAGACAATATCTTAAAAAAGCTTGTAATCTCTATTCATTCCTTTAGTTGTGCTTTAAATTTAAATTTAAATGATCCTTGAGTATTGTATTATCAGGTATTTTAAGAAACTGCTCATCATTCCAAAGGTTTTCATGAAAAAACTTTAAAGACCTAATCCTGACAGTAGCCAAATTCCATTAAATCATTCTGTTAATGTCATTTCCATTTTAAATAACAGCAATTTATGAGTAACCAGCACTAGGCATGTTCATATCTGAGTTGCTTCATGAACAATTACAGCTTCACAACTACATAATTTGAATTATTACATGTGCCAGTAAATGGGAATTAAGATAGTAATTTTTATAACTTTACAAAATAGTTGACAAATAATTCAGTGTAAGATGCAAGTGTGCTTTACACAATTGTCACAACCCTTAAACAGAGTAGGAGCTAAGAGTAGCTCTAATTCTTAGCAGTCCCACAGATATGACCCTAAACTCCTACCCTTCTGCAGGATTAATCTGTGGGTCTTATTACTTATTCATACAGGTATAATTACAACAGTTATAATGACAGCTATTAACCATCATTTGATATCTTTGTGGGTGTGTGGATGAGTGTGTTGCCTTCAAAGGTCAGAAAGTGAACGATTCACATTTTCTACAAATAGCAGATGAATGTTGCCCACTCTGTGCTCTGCCTCCCACGTGCCTCTTCCACTCTGTGAGTTCTACTGTCTATGGTCCACGGGGCCAAGATTTGGCATGGTCCAGCTGAGTATCCTCAGTTTACACTTCTGAAAAAATGGGTTGTGAGAAAGAATAATGAGAAAGTTCATGCAGTGGCATCATGCAAGGTAGGAAATGTAAAGTTATAGAGGTACAAGTGTTGGAGCAGGGATCATTAGTTTTTCAAGGACTGAAGAGGAAAATCACCACCATGTAAAAATACAATATTAAAAAGATAAAAAAACCCTGGAGAATTAGATAGAAAATGGCAACGCAGCAACTTGAGCATCTGTTTCAGAGAGCAGTGGAGGATAATCATTTTCTTCCTGACCAAACCTCACTTGGCCAACAAAGACCCTTTGGGTAGGTTTTTTGGACAGAGAGCATAATACTGCTCATACTAGCCACTCCTTCTATCCTAACTATCTTCTATGTGAGCTAGCTAATAAATAATTGTTTTATACTTTTATATCATATGTGTTCTGCTTGCAGAGTATCCTTACAAATGGCTAAAAAATGTCTGAAGAAAATGACCCGGATAAGAAGGGCTAACTAAGTACCTTTTTCAAGGGTATTTAGTAATAACAAATTATGTGATTCATTTAATCAAACTTTACATATCTCTAATATAGACATCTTCAGTGGACAAACCTGAGCTAATCATTCCCTTTTGAGGCAAGGGAGAGAAATAAGGAATTTTAGGGTACAATTCAACTGACCTATTTTAAACGTCAGTCTTAGGAGAAATCAATACTGCCTTAGAAGTACCTCCTTTTCTCACTGTTGATTAAAAAGAGGCCCAAGAGGATTAGCATGGATGTAGATGTATCCTTTGAAGACACCTATTTTCGTTTAGATGACCTCCACTTGGTATAACTGAATTTCTGTGGCTTGCCAAAACCAACACATGATTAGTTCAGCTCTCTGTGAGGACAGAGAGAGATTTAGTGTGAAACCACTACAGCTACTTTTCAGACAGATGATTTTTCATTTTTAATAAATGTTTCCTTATCGTAAAGCTTTCTTAGACAACCAAGTCTAGTAATAAGCTCAGTACTTGGAATATCACATAATTTTACCTATTAATACCTCATGAAATTACATATTTTCACACAATCCATACCAAGAAGGCATTCTGAACTTTTTACTGCACATACTCTCCTTTACCTTATCACCCTTTCATCCGATGACAGCACCTAAGTTTTCAGTCTTTGCTTCCTCACTTACCATTCTCTTACTGTTATTTGAGTATCCAACTCCATGTTTTCAACATTAACCAGATAAGGGGATGAATCATATAACAGGTTTGCTGATCAAGTAACCATACACTGAAGGTAAGCATAATCTGGATAAATATGTAATGCATCACAGAGACCTTAAATAAATATGTACACTGCAGCACTATAAATCTTACCTGCTTATTTTAGGCATAGTCGAGTTTCCTTGATCACTTATCTCTGACTCTGGTAAACAACATATGGTAACTGTGATATAATACATTTTCTGTAATTTAATCTTTTTATGTGATTTCCTATAGGATCAGAAATTTCAGGTCAAATTTAGAGGTGGCGTACACAATGTTATAAATTACACACTCACATCAATGTAAAAAAAGGTGTAAGAAGCAAAAGAACTCAGAATTTGGCCCCATGGTTATTGTCCTCTGATTATTTTAAGCATGTATTTTAAAAGAGTGAATAATATCACACAAAGCAGGATTTGAACTGTTTTGATCTCATTACCTGGGGAAAGCTCTGAGAGTGTTTTCCCAGTGCAGCTATTGTCTCTAAATGATGACCTTCCTTGATGGCTTAATGAAAAGGCTAGAGAGAAAAGAACAGGGTTACACTGACCATACATGGTCTTCCTCTGCATCTACCTTTTTTTTTTTAGGTCCTAAATTTTCCATATTTGAGTACTTTATTTCCCAAAGCTTTTAATGAAAATGCAGTCTGAAATGTTTTATGTCTTTTGGGTGTATTCAGACTGTTTGGGTTAAAGGCAATATTATTAGTTACTGGCCTAATCCTGAGTTTCACTTAAGGACATGGAAAACTATGCGGTATGACATGAGAAACCTCTGTTCATAACAAATAACACAGTGATACACTGACAAAAGTTACAGATGTCACCACAAGGCCTGACTGGATTTCACAGGTGATAAAGGTGGAGTTACATGAGAGACCATGAAACTGTAAACTGCACAGATACTTGGAAGGGGGCACCTTTTGTGTAGTACAGTCTTGCAAAGTCAGCAGCAGCTAGGTAACCATATGAATAATAGGTAAGGCCAGAAGGACAAGGTAACCCTGTGACCACTGCTTTCTGTGGAAACCTGTGAGACAGCCCTGAGCTTGATGGCCAGAGACTAATAAGGGCAATAACCCAAATCTGCCATTCAGACCATACCACACAAATCAAACCTGAGGTCAGGACGTCCTGGGGAAAAAGATGCTTTCAGTACAGTAAAACGTCTGGATGAGTGGATTAAGCGTCCTGTGAACAGATTAATCAACTGTATAACCATGCCAGGTCCACTCCAGGCCCATAGACATATTCATCTTTTCATCACTTCCTGACACAAACTTCTTAAAAGAGCACTAATACTCGTGCTTTAACATTATTCCTACCAGCATGTTACTTCTCTATGACAGTGAATGTCATTTTCCTGCAGACCAACTCTATTTCTCTCATCACATAGTTACAGAATCACTGAGGTTGGCAGGGACCTCAGGAGATCATCTAGGCAAACTACCTTGCTCAGAGCAGGGTCATGCAGAGAAGGTTGTTCAGGGCCCCACTGTCCACTCTTCTACTCGTTACTTCTTCAGTTTGTTAGTGATGACGTTATGGAGGATGATGTCAAATCCTTGCTAAGGTCTAGATAACCAACTTTCACTGCTCTTTCCTTGTCCACCAAGCCACTCATTTAAGCATAGGAAGTTATAAGGTTTGTCAGGCAGGATTTCCCCTTCAGAAATCCATGCTGACAACTTCCAATCACTTCCAATCCTGGAAGTGGTCTCCAGGATCATATTCTCATTCACCTTCCCAGGGATCAAGGTGAGGCTGTCTGTCATGTAGTTCATCAGATCCTCCTTCTTGCTTCCTTTGAGACCTCAGGAACATCCCTCAGTCATCATGGCCTTTCAAAGATAAGAGTGACCTTGCAATGATATTGGCCAGCCCCCTCTGCACTTGTGGATGAATTCCACTAGGTTCTGTGGACTTCAATCTGTACAATTTATTTAAATGTTTCGTTTCTTGATCCTTCTCTATTAAGACTAGCTCTTCATTGCTCCAGAATGTGTTGTCTTTCCAGCTTTTTCTTCATTCAGTCTGTAAAAATATTCTTTTATGACAAAATTGATACTGTAGATCAAAGCAAGCCTGGACCTTTCTCATTACTTTATTGGAATTTATTGTTTCACCTCCTTCCACCTACACTCAGCCATCAGAGGGTCCTAGACAGAAATGGAAGAGAGTACTGAACTGACACGAAGGAACAACATGACTGCAAAGCACCCCTCCTCTTTCATCTCCCTTTGCAGCTTTTGCCTTTACTGTTTCACACTTCTGTTGACTTGAATGTTTTGAAAAGATTGTTTGATCATTTGGTCAAGGTCCACAGCCTTTGATGTAGCTCTTTTCTTGAAATTTCATTTAGGTGTACTGATGGTCAGAAAAGATCCATTGTTTGACAGGCTGAAATGCATATCTATATAAAGGTAATTAACAGCATAGACTGTATTCATTTGTAAGATGAGGTGCTGCTTTTTTTTTTTAAAAAAAAAAATAAAAACCCAAACAGCTAAACTATAAACACTAAATGAACTTTAGACTGAGAGAAGTCATGAATTTTTTGTCTTCTTGAGCTTAGGCCACTGAACTTCTTGAATTCATTTGGCTAAATGATCTTACCAGTTTTACAAGAATGTCCTACAGAAGCTGTAATACAGTTTATTGCTTCACAATAAAATGAAAGAAAAATTAATGCTTTTTGATTCATTATCTCTTGAGAACAGTTTTCATGGGACTGTGATGAAAACTCCTTGTCTGAAGAAAACTGGGAGCTGGAACAAATAGAAGCTTTTGCTCTCTATTAAATTTGAGTACTTTGGTATGTTTTCTTTCAAAAAAATATGTTCAGAAATTAAAGTTCTTTTAAACACCCTCAAATATTGTGAATTGTTTCAAGATACTAAATAATAGTTACTGTAGAGCTAAAACTCAAAATGACACATTGTATTAGTAAGTTTTCCTCTGAAGCAAAATTCATCACCAATTCTGGAATGACTATTTCTTAATGCCATTGAGATATGGAGTGGGAAAGTATAAAGAAAGAAAACAGCTAGATCAGCCAAAGTGTTTCACTACTGAGGTTTTAAAATTTTACTAGCCTTCTAACAAATCACAACTCACCATTAAACATCTGCATTACATTTTGGTACCCTAACGTGGTTTAATTACAAAAGAGGCATAACCTCCTGCAGGAGTCCTGCTTGTAACTGCTAATGAGCAAGAGGCAATAAACTGTTCTATATAAATCAATATATGAGAAATTAAATATGATTGCTTGGACTTGGTTGGCCCCATAGCTAATGGAACTATAAAAGACATGATTAATTATAAAGGTGTTTTGGAAAGGTTAATTAGTTTATTTTTTAAATTATCTGCTGAGATAATGTGGTGGCTAAAAAAATTCCTGCATTACTAATTAGCCAATGATTTTTTTGTAGACTCAGAATAAACCTATTTTGTCCAGCAGCTGTAGCTGACAGATAAATCTAGATTTTATTCTACAAAATTTTTACTGGTGACATTTTTTAAAATCTCTTCTCATCTTTAGTTATCAGTGTAGAGTTATTCTATGTAATAAGAATCTCAGGATAGGATTATATTTTTTAATCCTCTTAAAAACCAGTGAACTTAGTTTTGGTTTTACCCAAATATATTATTTGAGAAATCCTAGACCTTGACCAATATCTCAACTAGCTAAGTACAATCTAATCAGAAAGATGTCTTATGTCATCTTACAAATTAATTTATAATTTGAGTATAAAAGTAGAGGAAACAAATGAAAAAATGATGTGGAGAAATACTATAAAAGTATTTGTTAGCTTAATAGGGAGTTGTCTTAGCTCAAATAAACATAATTTTCAGGGATTTTTTGAAAACTAATAAGGTAGCTGTGAGGAACAGTGTTCCCTAAACATGAGGATCAATGAGGGAGAAAGCTTGACTGTGTGTGTTCAAAAGTATGTGAAGGACATGTCAACACAGACAAGAACAAGAACTGACAGCAGTAAAGAAGAAATTATTATACTTGATGGATATCTAGTGAAAACCATTGAAAACAAAGATAAGCTGTTCATGTTTGTGAGACAGAGAATCTAGGGACTTTATGCAAAGAGACGGATCTCATGGTCCAAGGAAATGAATCAGTGGTGTTCTCAGTACATACCTAACACATGAGTTCATAAGTGTGAAGGCCAAGGAAAGCCTATACAGTAGATGATTTGCAAGGTTGGTAAGAATAAACTGTATCTACCTGGACAGAAAGATGGGGAAGGACCAGTAAGATTTATAGAAATCTCGGGTGTATGAATATATTAGTTGCTCATAGTCAAAGATAACATCTCTGTTATAACTTTAAGTGATGTTAAGTTAGTGCTATTGTCTGCAGAAGAAAAATAATTAGAAAGTGATCTGAAGAGTGAGAAATACCTCAGATGGCTATGCTATATGACAATTACTGAATGAGGAGCTATGAGCTCTCCCAAATATCTAGAAAAACATCAGAGTACTAAAAAGCAACCTTTAAACATGCAGATAATTCTGGATAAAAATTGATACACATTTTATTTTCAATGAACAATGGCATAAATCTTGCATTTTACTCATTTTAACTCACTAAATGAATAAGCAGCAATGATCCACAAAAACATACATAAAGCAGTGCACCATATTTATTAATAGCTTTTGTGAACTGTCTTGATCACTAACTAAAAAGGTAAGAAGCAAGTAAAATAAATCTTCAGAACAGAATGACAGAAGTAGAGGGTAATCATAAAATGAACTCTGCAGCAATTTCCTACTTTTTTAGAACTGATTCAAATATTTAAATAGATTTGTTTTGCACTAAAAATTAAAGTGCACTGGGTCATTTTAGATCAGGCTGTTTCTGATCAAGGTCTTGTCTTCCCACACAAAAATTTTCTTTGATATATTGAAAAAACATCTTAAACCAATTCTTTTCTAGCTTCTTTATAACTCTTGCCGGAAATGTAGTTTTGTTGTTTCTCTTGTTTCTGCCATTAACACAATTTAGCAATGCCAGTTCCTTAATCTGAGGTTATGTAATTATTTTTTTTATTATTTTCAGTCATCTCTTCGATTTCTCACTACCTTACTATTTTCAGTATTCAGTTTAGAGTAATGTTATTTCCATCCATCACTGTCTCTGCATTTTCAATTTTCCTCTCAGCATCTTACAGTCTAGGGCCAAAGCTCTCAAATTCAATCTCCACAGAAATGTTTGTTATTAGAATTGCATCCAACCATTTACTAATACTCACAAGGGCTGGTTGTGGTGGTTTTCTTTTTAACTGAGAGCCTGAATTTGCCTGATAAATCCAGTCTGTATCTTTCAGTGAGGGGACACTAAACAAATACTTTTATTTCAGCTAGTGGAAATTTAAGATGCCAAGTCATGCAAAAATTAAGATTTAGTTTTTGGAGCATGTTTGACATGCTCATCCCTTCCCTCATCACATAATTGATAAATGTGGAAAAATTATAAAATGGAGGTAAACAGAAGAAGTAGCAGTTCAAATAATGTTTTAGACAGTGACTTTGCAAATATTACTAAAATATAGGTTACTTGATTGTGTAAATAATTCTATACAAGACAAAGGTCTACCCATTTATGGAAATCTTGGCTATGAGAAAAGAGTCCAAGAAGATACAAGAATTGGAAACCCAATAAAAAACCACGTGTCTGCTGATGATACCAAAGAATGGGAAAGATGATGGTATTAGAGAGAACAGTTTTAACAGTGTAAAATGTAGGCTAATTTGCTTGAGCAAAAAGCAGTCTGAAACCTGCTGAGTGACTTTACAGTGAACATATTGTTCAAATACAATCTAGTCTGCACAAAATGGGCTAATAATACATGTCTCTAAAAAAGAGGGGGAAACTCAAGTGGGCTGAAGTTCACAATCTCCTATAAAAGTTTGCAACTGAATGACTACATTATTGACATTCTTGATATTAAAGAAATTATTATAGCTTGAACTGAATGTTTTGTTTGCCAAAATTTAGGACTCTGAGTCTTGTTTCATAGTGCATACTTTGACAATACTGAGACAGTATTTAAAGCTGAGAACATTTTTGGTTGAGTGGAAATTCCAAACAAATAAAAATATTATTGGATGAATTAAAGCCTGTGCAATTTTTCAGAGAATCAAGAACTTGAATGAAATATCATGCACTTATAATGAAAAAAAAAAAAAAAATTGACAAAGTTAAGTTGTTTTTGTGATTGGAACATTTGGGAACATTCAATTAAAAAAGAAATCAACTTTGTAAATACAAAAGGGTAATTAAATATTTAATATCTAATATTTAAATTTTTCCCTGAAGTAAATGATTTGGAAAAATCCATATGAATGACCAAATTGTTTTAAAGTCATTATTTGTTTGTTTGTTTTTTTGCTTTATGTATTTTTTATTTTACCAAAAATGTTTCCAAATTACAGAATTATCCACTTAAGATATCGTCCTTAGTTATTTGCTGAGAAAATATATCTTATACAGAATAAAACAGCTTTTTATCTAAGGTTATAATTTATTTTCATCAGGTGTTATTTATTACTAGATTGGGTGTTGGGGTTTTTTGTTTGTTTGTTTTGAGAAGAATTAGCTTTTTACTACAGTCCTGGGCTATATTAAAAGCCTGGTCCCTATCCTCTTCCCTTGCTTCATAATGAGATCACAGGATAACATTCCTTGAACTTCGAAGAGGAAATATTTCTTGTCTAAGGAACTAATTTCTGCTACTCATACACTGTCATTGAGTATTGACTGATGGGCATAATTCAGGCTAAATCTCCACATGCAAATAATTATTTTAACATTGTGAGGATATAACAGTGACCTTTTCCATTTTGAAGGGTTAATGAATGAATTCCAATGTCTCTCCAATGGTTGACTGTAAAGGAATCTCATGGCAATGAATTTCATGAGTTATGGTAAATGCAGATGGTAAACAATTATTTTTGATTGTCGTGGTTTGGGCCTGGTTGGCAGCCAACCACCATGCAGCAGCTCTCTCTCCCTTCTCTTCTGGCAATAAGAAGGGACAGAGAGCCAGGTTTGGGGTTCGAGGTAGGGCTGGGATGGGGAAAAATCTCCCTTTATGATCACGAGCAAAAGCCAGACTCGTTAGGGGAAGAAAAAAAAGAACATACATTTATTACAAACACTAACAACACATAACAGAGTAGGACAGTGAGAAACATTGTCACATCTTGAGAACACCCTCCCCCCACACCCCTCCCTTCTTCCCGGGCTCAGTTCTGCTCCCAATATCTCTACCTCCTCCCCCAGTGGTGCAGGGGCAGGGAATGGGGGGTGCTGTCAGTGCTGCCACTCCTTTATCTTCAGTGAAGGGAGCTTCTGGAACTTGTTCCTCCTGCTCCATCGTGGTCCCCCTCTCACAGGAGACAGTCCTCCACAAACTTTCTCCAACATGAGTTCCTCCCACGGGCCGCAGCGTTCCCCACACTGCTCCGTCATGGGTCACTAACTTTCTCCAACTGGAGTCCCTTCCACGGCTGCAGCCCTTCCTGAGCTGCTCTGGCGTGGGACTCCCCCACATGCTGCAATCCTCCCAGCGATGAATTACAGCAGCGGGGCTACCTTTTCCCACAAGACCCCGGACTCCTTCGGGCACAGAACCTTGATCATCCAGGCAGAAGCCACAGGCCATAAATCAACATCTGCTCCACCACAGATCTTCATGGGTGGCAGGGGGGCGCCGCCCTGCCATCTCACCACAGGATACAGGGGGGTCTCTGCTCTGGCACACCTCCCCCCTCCTTTCTTCCTCCATTCCTCCACTGACCTTGGTGTTTATGCAGCTGCTGCAACTCCTCCTCACAAGTCTGACTGCACGTCACCACGTTCCTTCTAAAACACGTTATCACAGAGGCGCAGCTGATTGGCTCAGTTTCCAAACAGAAGTGGAGCTGACTTGGAGCTGGGGGAGCTTCGAGAAGCTTCTCACAGGGGGCCACCCCTATAGCCCCCTCCTCTGCCACCAAAAAAAACTCCACCACTCACTCAACCCAGGATATTGATCCACTGAATCCCATGCGATGAGTTTGATTTGCTATCAGTGAGACAGACAAAGAAAAACTCCTGAAAAGCCAGGCAATTTCTTTGTACTCCATTAGAAGTTAGAACTGTTTTGTCCTGCCTTCTAGATGTATTGCTCATTAATTGGGTTACTGCAGTCTTAAGGTAGGATCATTTAATATCTGGTGTAATGTCAAATGATGATAACTAAAAGAACTCATAACTTTTAATAACTTTCATCTGTGAATGTTCCCTATTTAAGGGCTACAAGAACACGAAACAATGGTCTCATTAAAAAAAAAATTTTTTTTAGTATTCTTAGAGCAAGTTTCCTTGTTCTAATTTTTGAAAGGAGATGAAGAATTGACTTTATAAAGGAAAATTATATCCATAAAATGAAGAATTTTACCTTGGTTTCTGTCCATTCATAGAAATGTCTTTATGGACTTCTTAATTTGGTTGAATTAATATGAATAGATTCATTCCAATCTCAATATTTCAATAGATGTTTCTTATGAAGAAGTAGATGACCTTAATTCATTTTCAAGCTAAATAAACATAAATTAAATCTGCAAAGATTATGACACAGCCTTTTAGCATAAGATACATTGGGAATATCGCAATGAATGTATTAATAAATGTAGTACTTAGACATGACATAATGCAGTACCCAAAACTGAACAAGTACAAGATAATTTTCAAGATTTGGACCCATAGGATCTTACATTTTTATTCAACAATCAGTTTTAAGTTTAAGCTTTAAAGATAAAATAAGTCTCCTTATCTGTTCATGTTATAATATGTACAACAATTACATATGTAGAGATGAAAAAGAAGTTTTTAAAAAAATTTTGCCATTTTTAAGGGAATTATGGCAAAAATTTACAATACCAAAACCTTCAATGGACAGTGCAAGAAGCAGAGATTACCTCAAGGATATTATTCATGATGGATCTATTTTGTCAGGGAGTTGAACTCATGACCCAAGTATTGGAAAGTGCTGGGCTTACCTATTGAGCCACAGAAAAATCTCATTTGTTGTCAGTAGCAGTCCTTTTAAATTCAGCTGGGAAAGCTTTCAGCCAAAGGGCCTTCACCTTGAAAGGGTAAAAGATTAAACTGAGGATAGTATTAAATGAAAAAATCAATGACAACTAGTTGAATAAAAAAGAAATCTCTTAGATGAAGATAAATAATTGGCCAAATTAATCCCTTGTGTATCTCTTCTTTTCTTTACTAGAGTCACACTAGGGCTAGGTTTTTCCCTGTGTGCAGAACACAGAAGTGTAACAATCCAAAAAGAGTACTGTGTAATACAAAATGGCAAGTAATTATCTGGGGAAGTATGGAAATTAAAACTTGCTTCATAACTGAAGATTGCTAAAAAAGTTCTGAATTATCTGTATTTTAATCTGAAAAAAAACATGAATCAAGGGTTGTAGAACAAGGGTTGCTTGTTGTGTTGTAAGTTACTGATTCTTGGAGCTGCAAATTAAAGTATCCGTAAAATAAGAAGCAATTCTTAAATTAGCTCTAAATAACACAGGAATCTGAAACAATGAGAACACCATTCTAATAGTGACTACAGTCAAATAAATTCAAGTTTTTTTATAGGATATAATAACAAGCCTAATATATATATGTGTATGTATATTATATATATATATACACACACTAAAAAGTTAAAATAGAAAATAATGGTATAAAAAGAAAAGAAAGAAAGGAAAAAAGCAACACCTAGCAGGGAAAAAATTCTTGCAGGAGACACAGAGAGAATGTGAATGAGGTATGATAAACAGCATATAATACACTTGTATCTCAAAATTTATTATATAAGAAAATGGAATAAAACCAGAATATTTTCAAAACAATACAAAGATGGTAAAGAAATAAATAGATGTGTATAAGGAGTCAAAATAATATTTTGAGAAGAAAAGAAATAAGTGTGCAACTGTATGACAAATTTAAATTCAACATGGAATACCTGAGAACATTTTAGTAAAGTTCCATCAGCCTAAGAGCTAATACTTTTTCCAGATATATGAGAAATAAGAATATTTTCAGGAAGTTGAAAAGATGCAATCAAACTTAAATTAGCGAGAAGATAAAGACATTGCAGTAAATCTAAATTAAGTATTTACATCAATGGTCTTTATAAAGGCGATCTCAGATGTTCTCATGTCAGGTGTATTATTTATTGTATGAACTGTTGAGGAAAGGTCTTAAACTGAATTCTCAGTAGAAGAAGTCAAATAACCAATGCATAAGCTGAACAGCATCAAATCACCAGGACAAAAGTTATTTATTCAAGAACTGCAAAAATGTTGAAATCTAAAACTGCTGAACTTCAGTGGTAAAAGACTATAATGTAATGACATTCTTAGTAAATAACACCAGGGCTGACACCAGAAAACACTGACTAGTTTGTCTAATTTGCATAATAGATACCTCTGTAGAAATTGGCAGAAAAATTGAAATTGTAACATCAGGATATGTATGATATTTTGGAGAAAATTCAACTTTTTTCAGTCAGTATTATGCTTTACAAATCCATTAGCAATCTCTGAAACAGTCAATAACTGTGAATAAAGGTGCTCTAGTCAGCACATCATACTTTTATTTTCAGAAAACTTTTTATAAGGTTACTTCCATATTTTGGGACAATTAAAACTGTTGTTGGATAAGACACATTCTTTTAATGACTCATTAAAATAGAGGACGAAGTACAAATAAATGGTAATTTTTCAGTTGAGGGTAATATTATGGAATTCCTCATCCTCAGGGACATGTGCTTGGTATGTAAACTCTTTAACATATTCATAAATGATCAAGAAAAAGGGATTGATTACTGAAGTAACAAAATTTGTAAATGGTAGAAAATTGTGGAAGATGGTAAATTTAAAATTGACTGTGAAGAGCTGAAAAAAATATTCATGGTACTGTCTGATTAAGCAAAAACAGAATAAATTAAAATTGGTATCAACTAATGTAAAATAATATACAGAGGAGAAAAAGAAACACTCCAGTGATACATATGCAGTGACACACCAAATAAGTTACTGTCAGTCAGAAAAGGAAGACTGAAGTGAATAATTCTTTATGGATGTCTTTTCAGTGATATTTAGCATTCACAGTGGCAAACAAAAAGCTGGGAATTGTTAGGAACAGAACAGGAAGCGAAACAGAAAATGAGATTAGGTTCCTGTATAAATGGGTGGTGTGTTCATGTACTGGGTGCAATGCAGTGTAAAATTCTGGTTGTCCAGTCTCAAGAGAGATATAGTGGAATTAGAAAAGAGACAGAACAGGATAATGAGCTGAAGAACAGATTACCAACTCTTCAACTTGGAACTGAATAGTGAGTAGCAGTCTATAAAATCATGAATTATATGAAGATACTGAGTTCACTATTTTTCACAACATGAAAACTGAGAGGTACCCAATGAAGCTGTCATGCAGTGGTCTAAAGTAAATGAAGAAATATTTTTTTACCCACAGTTTACTTAAGATGTGAAGTTCAAAACCAAATGTGTCAAAAGGCGCTTAGGCAAACTAATAAAATAGATAACCATTTGTGGCTTGTCTAGATGCAAACATTCACAGTCCCCAAAGCACTGACAGCTGAAACTTGGGAGAACATAGCAGCAAAGGTTTAATGTATACATCTGCTCTGTCTTATACTTCATGGCCCAGATCCAACTAGTCTAACTTTAGGCATTTGTGTTGGCTTAAGTCCCTATAGATGTTTCTGTACAAGAAAGAAAAAGGAAAGTTTTGAACTGAATTCTGGAAGTATATATTCCTTCTCTTATTCTACAGGAACCCTGAAATTATTTAGATGGTACTTTCATGATGTAAAATATTTGTCAAAAATAACATCTTTATAGGCCCACCTTGTCTCTCAATACTTTGCTACTCATTCCTACCCCATAGTGAACCAGACATCAGCTGAGTCCTACACAAACATTTGTAATTTGGGATCGGAAAAGAGTGATCAAGCTTAAAAAAGCTTCACACTTCTTTTATTTTTCTTGAAAGTTGCAGCAATTCCAGTCTTGTTCACAACTCATTGCATGAAAGGCTAGTGTCAGAGCAGTCGAGAGGAAAGGAAGTTAGTTACAGCATGGAGCTGGAAAGAGCCAGGTTGGAAATACTTTTGTTCATTACTGCCATCCAGTTCTTTGTAGTGTAAAACCATAGCCTTTAGCGCCTCAACTGGAAGAGAAGAATCAGGAATTCAAAGCTTTTCCTAACTATTCACCATATTCCGATGTAGGATTAATTCAAACTAGGCTACAAAGATGTCTGGTCTGATCCCCTATGGGTACTGCCATGTAAATGTTCAAACAATAAAATTGAAATTAAAAGGTTCTGTAATTATATTCTTGCAGTTGGCTGTACATGTGTTTTAATGGCTTTGGTCTACAGGCAACAAATGGAAAGGATAAAATGCAACACAAGATCAATATTATTCACAGGGAAAAGATCAGACTGTGTCTCATTTGCAAGAGGTGTCAGATGTACCATTGATACTGTCGCTCTTCTGGTGAGTGTGGACAATTTGAGGTGTTGAATGGAAACCACTGCTTCTTACAAGTGTTTGGATTTTATTTGTAATTTTAAAATTTTTATTTTGTTTTTTTGTTTGTTTGTTTGTTTGTTTGTTTCTGATCATTACATAGGAAGAAAAACACTTCTTCAGAATCACTCAGGGTTGTATGTGTAAATTTTGTCCTCATTTATGTCTAAATTCTGTGAATACCAGGGATTTTCAAGAACAGATTATAGTTTACCTGAAAATCAACTTTATAAGAATTCAGATACCCAAATATCTATGTATAGCCCTTAATGAAATCTGCCACTATATGTATTTCTCATCAAAGTGGATATATCAATTATCTACAAATATTCTGGACTGGAAATTATGAGAAACTTCTAGTTCATAGTCAGAGTTATTGTCACAATTTCTGGGATTTTCTTTTCTTTTAGAAAACAAATAGCTTTATTCTATTCCTGTGCAACATGATTCTTCCACTACATTGTGTCAACTTACATTTGGTTCCACTGCAGACTTTGATGTGATAATATCAGGCATAATCCAATAGTAAGTGATGAGCAAGAGAGGTGAATGCTCTCCCATGTTAGGAACTACTTACATTATTCAGTACTGGAAAATTCTGCCTGATCATAATTGTCGGTTTGTTCTGACATGTCTATGAATTTAATATAGACATAGCAATATATAACAACTTAATTTTAATTCAAAGTTATAATTCACACTTAGATATTCATGGGAGCTTTACTTTTCAAAAACTGGTAATTATTCATGACTCTTTCATACAAGATAGTTAGAATTTTAGTTTTTGAATACTTCTGGATAATTTTTATGTCACTTTCTGCAACCCTGTAAATTAGTGAATTGGTTTTCCATTTCTATAAAACATATAGATACTATACAGTGGATATGACAGATTTCATTCTTCCCTCAGTAGAATTTCACATTGGCAACTAAAAGTGTTTGTAGGAGTATCAGCATCTGTTGTTACATTTGGAAAATAAATTAAATACATTAGGAAATTAACCAATGAAAGACTTACAGAAAAGAACAGATTTAATAGCTTGTTGATCTAATTTGATATTCAGACAAGCCTCCAGGGTGCCTTCTTTGTTTTTAAGGAGAAATTAGGCTTCCAGTACCTCATAAACTATTCAGATGTTCCACTGCTAATGGATACTTGACTAAGGAAGTACTTCAAATTTAAGAATGTTTCAATTTTTTACTGTAAATGCTTCTAAGCACCTCACAAAGTTTTCCAGATTTCAAAAAGGAAGAGAAAGTTAATGTCTCATAAACTGCAAAAGAATGCAAACAACTTTTAGACAGTTCTAATATACATTGAACCATGAGAGAAAGATAGTTTTTATTAATTTGAAAAAAACTATTAAACTGGTTTTGAATGCTGTCATACACATTGTTTCATGGTAATCAAGAGGCACTTTTTAAGATTAATGGAATATGAGCTAAAGCTGCAGTGGTTTTATATGTTTGCCAGCAGTGCAAAATGTTTCATCCGTAGTACTGTGTTTACAAAGGTCACTACAAATGTTAACCTTCATGACCTTTAAAAACTCAGACCTTTGACAAACAGTAAGAGATGTTCAGTGACCAATTTATTCTCTGAGAATTTCAATATACTGAATGTGCTGCTGTGAGAGTAGGTTATCTAAAAGTATATAAGCACAAACCTGCAATATAGTTGATCTGTAAGATTAAAACATATCTATGATAAAGAAGCAGGTTGGTGCATCATGCTCACAGTACTGATGCACACTTATAATTGTGAGATCACAGAAATAATACACACTTGGACTTCTGGTACTTCCTAGGATTTCAGTGACAGACACAACCATGTAAAAGATAATCAGAACATAAATAGTTACCAGAAACAGATTCTTCCCCATGTCTTGATCCCGGGCAGTATTCCTTTTGTATTCTCACAGCAGAAACCATTAAATGATCCTGGGAATTACATGAGAGCAAAGAGAGTATAAAATGACATAATGTCAGTATAATTTCCCTAGGAAACCCTAAGTTATGAAAGAACTGTGTCACTTCTAGCTGTGATTTTTGCAGGAATGGAAACAGGCACAGAGTCTTCCAGAAGGTATGTCATTTTCTCAGTTCAAAATGATGGTCTTTGAACACAAATTTTCCATCAAGAGCCAAAAACATTTATTATTGACTAGGAGAAATCTTGACTGTTTTCATTCCACATAGTTTGTGAGCAAACAACAAGTATTCACAGTGTAGAATGAAGAGCACATTTAATAGTGATTTTAGCACTCAGAGAGTACTTGCTCATCAAAGGAAGATCTGAAGCTAGACACTTAATAGCAAAAAAACCTAGTTCATCTTAATGAGGATTCCACGAAAGTCAGAGTTGATAAATCTTTCTCTAGTGATATATTTCCACAAAGAAGCCTCTCTTTACTGTATGTTCCAGAATTAATTGTGAACTGTGCCAACAGCAGCTAGCTCTATGCCTCACATACTATAATGCTCACTGAGCAGATAGACAGTTATCATCTCCATGAGGCCCTTCCTAGACCTGTTCCCACTCCTTTTTTAAGCCAGTACCCAAGAGAGAGCCCTATTTCAAGCTCCAAACTTGAGTGAGCCAATGACCTTTAATGAGACAATGTTCTTGAACCTTTGCTAAGGAGTTGATTTTACATATACGTACAGATATATAAACTATGTAGAGAATCTGAGCTAGATGTGGATTGGTGAGGGCAGCCTGTGGCAGATAATAGGGAATGGTGGCAGCTGACATGGGTTGTTAACAATATTCTCCAACATCTTCCTCAAAATCCTGGCTATGCTGTCTCATCACTCTCTCATCTCATCTGACTATTTTTGACATGTGTAAATGCGTAAAACTAGCCAGGAGTGAGAGACTGCAGAATAAATCTCCTTGTCCATTCTAATTTTCCAGGTAAAGTAACTTTGGATTGGACAAACCAGCACTAGGAAAATAGCAGCCAATCACAACATTTGTTCTTTGGATCTGTCATGAGGAGGAAAAAGATCAGAAATTAGATGCTGTATAGGGTCCATGCATCACAGACACTATTTTTGTACCCAAATAGCAAATGTTCCTTTCATACTTTCCTCTATCTGCATGTTTGTAAATTCTCACATCCTGAATATTGATCCAAAATGGTCCCAAGTCAGAAAAGTTTAGGTAGTGGAGAAGGGGACAGATGGAGGGACACAGCCTACTCAGACAGATCCTAGACATGGTTTTGTTCTGTTGCTACCAAGGACAAAATTATACTGAATTTATATGAAAGTTCTGTGACCAGCTAGTATTGTCTTAGGCTCTGATAAAGCTGTTGTCTTGGCAGTGTTAAACCACCTGGAAACTTTGGGTGATGAGTCAAGTGTTTGGTCCTCATCACACCACCAAAGACATGCAGTGGGAAAAAATACCCAGTTTAAGAAGAATGCTCATCAAGACGTCTTTTCATGGAGACTTAATAGCTCATACCTCAGCTGTGCTGGGATTCAGATATTAGGTCTGTCTTTATGGTTCCACACACTATCCAATGCCAGACTACCTTAAGACATACAGAGGTAAAAGTTAATTAGTGCCAAATAAGAACCATTTCAGCCATTGCCAGAGTCCAGTGCTCTCTAATGAGGTTCTTTTAGATATCCCACATGAGGAGGTTTTAATATTTTAAAATCAAGTTTACTTATTTGAGGCTATTTGACATTACATAAGATTTTGATTCAGCAGAGTGATACAGCAATAGACTGAAATCACAACACAAGCTTAATATAGCAATTGCAATATACAGTTGAATTACATCAGAAACATGATTGCTATTATTGGTGTCTATGTGCCAACCTTCACGGTGTTGGGCATCTCCAATCACTGGGAAGGAATCCATGGGTTGAAGGCAACTCAAACCTCTTGCTCTCTTAATAGTTCATTTTGTTTGTTGTTCCCTTTTTATACTCTATGTTGCACTCAGCCACATTCACACTTCTCCCATACTGTTCTGGATAGCTGATATCCCCTTTGTATTGATCTTTCTTTCCAAAATCTGTGATTACTCCCTATATTCTTCCCTGAGCTTCAAAAGCCCAATGCCTATGCCCATCTCCTCTGAGCCTTTTTCCATTCTGGGGTGTGTTTGTTGGTCTCAGCAACACATAGGCCAGCTCATTTCTGTTGTTTTTCATTGCACAGCTAAGTATGTAGCTTCTAGCAAAAGATGTAACTGTGGACACAATGGGGTATATGTCTTACTTCAGAGCAATAAAATGGCTTGCATGCCTCTGATTTCAGGAAATTAACAACAATTCTTGTAAAATAACCCAAAATACTTTTTTGTTCACTTCAATTTTACTGCTTTTCATTTTTGGTTTTTGTGTGGTTTTTTTTGTTTTGTTTTGGTTTGGTTTGGTTTGGTTTTTTTCTTATTTTCATGTGTTGAGTTGACTAAATGTAGACCTACTGAAATGCAATAGAATTGTTTGTATTTACAACAGGATGAATCTTTTTCATGAGAAACATGTCTTAATATAGTGAAGTGAGTAAAACAGCCAGAAAAGGAAGGCTAGAGATTTAGCCTGTAGGAAGATTGATAAATATGGAAGACCATATGTACTTAGAGGTAGAAACCTTTATCAGAAAAGCAAAGTTATTGTGAGGAGACTTTGGGTAATTAAAAGACATTTAAATTGAAAATGCAATAAGGAATTCTGTAAGCAGTAGTGCATGATCTTCAGTAAGGGCTATGTGATTTTAATGTTACTGATCACAGTCAGGTTACATTTCTAGTCAGAAAATATCTGTATGATCACATTGTGGAACAGATCCTCAATTTGCACAAAGTGGAGAGTTCAGTTTTTATTAGCTATGCCTCTAGCCCAAAGCATAAACTTTGAGAAAAGAACAAGTGATCAGCAGCAAAGGATAAATATGAAAATGTATGTTTCAAGGGATTAGTACAAGAAAACTTCAGGGATTCACCTGAAGGCTTCAGAACGATCTTGTGTAAATTGTTGAAAGGCTGTGAATCATACTGCATTCAAAAGATGCTCTGTATGTCTTTGATCATTTACATTGTACATTCAATATGCATGAAGAATTTAAATGCCAGTCCTGTAAAATCTAGGCACAAAACTCTACAGTAATTTTTTTTCTACTGTCTTTAAGTAGTACAAGAACACCCACCTTCTTATGCAGGTAAAGAAGAACAATAATTTTAGGCTAGCCTTGTCTCCATGCTTCATCATGACTTGCAGCACCAATCCTGCTACTGTTCTAACACTTCTCTACAACTGTAAAACAGTTGGATATGTTTAGATCCAGGGTACCAGATGGGATTCACCTGAGACTGTTGAAGGAGATGGACAATGTAATTGTCAGAATGCTGATTATCACGTATGGAAAACTGTGGTAATCAGATGTCTGGCAACTGGAAATATTAACATTGTGTCTATCTTAAAAATGGGTGATAAGGAAGACCTAGGGAACTACAAGCTGATCAACTTCACCTCACTCCATGGAAGTATCATGAGGCACATCCTCTTGGAATCCATTTCCAAGTACATGATGGATGAGAATATATTCAGGAGTAACTATCATGGATTTAGGTAAGGCAAGTTGTGCTTGAGTGGCTGGATGGATGAAGGGTGAATGGTAGATACCTCTATTTTAGTAAAGATTTTCACACCATTTCCCCCAGTGTTATTATCTGAAAGATGCTTGTATACACTGAATGAGCAGTTGGTTTAGTAAGTTGAAAACTGGACACACTACCAGTCTCAGACAGCAATGATCAATGGTTGGGTGTTCATCTGGTAACCTGGGAAAAGTAAAGCACTCGAAGAGTTAGTGTCAAGAACTATAACATTCAATGTCTTCAAAAGTGGTCTGAGCGATCGCACACAATGCTTTTGGAGAAAATTTGCAGATGACTCTAAGCTAAAGGGAGCCTGACCCTTCAGTCCAGAGGGAGCTTGATAAGTTTGTGGATTACATTAAATGAAATATAAGAAAGTTCAGTAAGAAAAAACAACATGCCACCTGAGGCAAAATAACTCCATATAGTCTGAGAAGCTATTAAGAGTTACACTAGGTGCTAGGAGCATGGCCAGCAGATTGAAGGGAGTTATTGTCCTGTCTACTTGCTGGTGGTGAGACCTCATCTAGAATATTGCACCTAGGGGTTGCAATATTATGTGTAGAAGTCTACCAAGATCACCAGGGGCATAGATGATTCATGGAAAAAAAATTATTTGAGCTGGACTTGTTTAGTTTGATAAAATGGAAGTATCGTGCTTTCTCCATCAGCCTTTCCCACGGGCTTGCAGCTCTTCATGAACTGCTCCAGCATGTGTCCCTCCTACGGATTGCAATCCTCACAGGGAAGAACTTCTCTAGCATGAGCTTCCCTCAGAGTCCTGGCCTTCTTCGGGCACAGCCACCTGCTTCAGTGTGGGGTCCTCCACGGGCTGCACCTGAGCATCTGATCCACTGTGGACCGCTATGGGCTGCAGTACAGCCTGCCCTCTCACCACAGGCTGTAGTGGAGACTGTGCTCTAGTGCATCTCTCCCCTGCTCCTCCTCCTTTCTTCCACTGACCTTGATATTTGCAAAAGTATTTCCCTCACAACTACCATCCTTTCCCCCAGATTTCCCTTAAATACATTATCACAGAGATGTAGCCATCATTGCTAATTGGCTAGGCCTCGGCCAGAGACAGGTCTGACTTGGAGCCAGGGGAACTTCAAGTTGGTTCTCACAGGAGCCACCTCTGTAGCTCCCTCCCCTGCTACCAAAACCCCCACCACACACAAACCCAACACACAATGTTAAGGGGAAATCTTAATAGCTGCTTGAAACAACTTGAACAGTAGTTAAAAGGCAACAGAGCCAAACTCTTCTCTGTTGTGTCAAATGATATACAAAGAGACAATGGTTAAAACCCATTATTTGAGAGGTTTAGGT
The DNA here is from genome assembly GCF_018691265.1 of Tyto alba. NCBI lineage: Eukaryota > Metazoa > Chordata > Aves > Strigiformes > Tytonidae > Tyto > Tyto alba. The sequence goes on along the minus strand of NW_024881282.1, from coordinate 72,628,362 downwards.
CAGATACTGTGAAAAAAATAAACATTTTATAAGGAAGGTAGTATTGTACTGAAACAGTTTAACCAGAGAGATGGTGGAAGGTCCTTCACTAGAAGCTTTAAAAATGTTGCTACCAAAGCCACATCTGATCTAATCTATGTTTGGCATAGTATTGCTTTCAGTGGGGGCTGGACTAGATAACTTTCAGAGGCCCCTTCCAACCAACATATCTATGATTCTATATGTATGTCTGTGGCTTAGGTCCTGGTCCTCCCTCCAACAGGAGTATATCTCAGAAACATGCCAGATTATCATCCAGTTTAAGTAGTTTGGCTTGTTAAACATGGCTTGGAAAGATTTGTCTATTTATGACTTTGAAGCTACCTACCAGGTGATTATTACAGATACTTGTGTGCAACAGAAGAGGCAACGCTGTGAGATTCTCCATTCTGCTGCTGTGTTTTGCAACTTCTCTTTTTTATTCCCTCTTTTCTCACACTGCTTGTGCACACATTTCCTGGACTCTGGAAAACAATGTGAGATCTTAGGTATATGGTTTAATGGTGAACTTGACAGTGTTATCTTACAGTTGAACTTTGATCTTAAGGAATTTTTCCAACATAAATCATTCTATGATTCTATCTTCCTTCCTAAAACCATTAGTATTTTCCAAACAGTGTATGAACAGATACCCTCATATTCTTCATTTGTCAATATTTCAAGTTAACACACTTTTGTGATTCCTTGAATCACATGTTTGAAAAATGGTGCGAAGTAAAACCTGTTTCTAGTTAACAGTGTGGGCATCCACCTCTGACTAGACAGTCAGCTTCACATCCTCTGGGGTCCTGAAGTCCTCTATGCTTCCTGATTCACCTACTTCTTTTCTCAGTCTGTGAAGAGGACTGACAACTAGACTGTTTTCTAGCAATAACTTAACTGGGAAACTTAGGTTCATGTCTGACACCTGGATCTGTTTATAGACTCCAACCATACCCTGACTCTATATGTGGGAAAACACGATGTACTCTACCTGTTTTCTTCCCTCGCTTCCCTATCAATCCTAAGGTGATTTTAAAGGAATCCTGTGTTTTGAACAATATTTTGTATACATATCCATAGTTTCAGAGATGAGATCATCTTTAATGTCTAGTGTGTGTGCTGGGTTTGTGTCGTGGGGTTTTTGGTAACAGAGGAGGGAGCTACAGTGGTGCTCCCTGTGAGAAACTTCTTGAAAGCTCCCCCCAGCTCTAAGTCAGACCCACCTCTGGCCAAGGCTGATCTAATTAATGATGGTGGTTGTGCCCCTGTGATAACGTATTTAAGAAGGGCAACCTAGGAGGAGGAGTTGGAATTGTGAGGAAGAGTTGCAAGGAGAACATCTATGCAAACACCCCGTTCAGTGGAAGGAAAGAGAAGGATGTGGAGGATGTGCGCCGGATCAGAGACCCCTGTATCCCGTGGTGAGATGGCAGGGCCACCACCTGCCACCCATGGAGGTCCACATGGAACCAAGGCCAACCTGAAGCCTGGGGAGGAGCCCACACTGGATCAGGCATCTGTGCTTAAAGGAAGCCAGGACTTTTAGGGGAGAAGAAGCCCCCACTGTTGTAGTTTGGCTCTGGAAGGACTGCAACACAAAGGGGTGACCCACGCTGGATCAGCCTGGGAATGGCTGTGGCCTGTGGGGACTCACGCCAGAGAAGGCTCGTGAAGGACTATCTGCAGAGAGAGGGGAGCCAAGTGGAGCAGTGGAGGAATGAGTGTTGTTCACCTCATGTCCTGAGAAGGAAGGAGCAGCGAGCTGACTGTAACCCCCATCCCCTGCCCCCTGCGCTGCTGGGGGAGGAGGCAGAGAGATCGGGAGCAGAGCTGAGCCCGGGAAGAAGGGAGGGGTGGGACAAGGTGTTTTTGGATGTGACGGTGCTTTGCACTGTCCCAGTTAGTCTGTTAAGTGTTGTTTTTCTTAGTGTTTGAATTTTTTTTCTTAGTATTTGAATTAAAGCGATATTCTTTTTTTTCCTCCCTAGTGAGTCTGTCTTTTGCCCATGAACGTAATGGGTGAGAATACCTCCCTGTCCTTATCTTGATTCCTGATACTTTTATTTTATTTCCTCCTTCCCATTCCTGAGAGGGGAAAGGGTGAGTGAACGACTGTGTGGTGCTCAATTTCCCTCTGGGCTTAAATCACAACATAAGCATATCTGCCATTGAAGTTAGATGCAGCTGTGGTGGTCTATTAATGTAACACTGGATAAAGAGACTGATCACTATTATATCTGCTCTCTTATGTGCTATACTTGTGCAGACCATACTTATCTTGGACACCATGATAATATTTACCTAGATTGCCTGCAAATAATGTGGACAGTGCACCCAGCGAATATATTGAACAGGGCTTATCATAACCTGGGGGCAGAAACTATCAGAGAAAAAATGTATTGCAGCAAGTACCTGTGTTTGATTGCTTTGTGTGTTTTTAACAAGAGAAAATAAAATGTGAAGTCTAAATCTCATCAGTAAATTTTATATTATTTTGTTGTTTTTTACTAAGGTAAACACTAGAAAAATTCACATTTAAATTTGTTACAGTAATCTGCAGTTATCTCCTGACTATCCCTGAGGGATTCAGAGTACTGATGGTTTCTTAAGTCTCCTTCTTGCAAAAAATACAGTAAAAAATTAAATGAAGGACAAACATCCAATCTATTCATGGTTACTCCTACCAGTCAATTTCAATATCATACCGAAGACAGTGTTTATTGAGGGTTTTGATCAACATACAGAGTTTAAAAATGTAATTTAAGAAAGAAGTAACTTGAGGGATATCAAGCAAAAATAAATTAGGGAAAAGACTGCTTGCTCAAAGACTGGTTGATGAAGGGCTTGATCCTTCAAAATTCCTAGTAGGATCACTTATGTGGTTAAAGTTTAGCAGGTGTTTAATCTCTTAATTGGATCAGGGTCAGACTGCTCAGCACCTTGTAGAGAATTAAACCTATTGCAGTGCCTTCAATAACCATGTAAGTTAAATAACTGGGTTAATTACTGCATATCATCCTAATATGAAGAATACTCAACTAAAAATACAATTTGGTAGCATTTTGGTGAAGACCTTAAAGGTAATCAAGTACAGTAACAGTAAATTTACAATTAAAAAAATTACGTTAGAGGTTTGTGCCAAAAATATAATTATCTTCTGGTTAATTTTAAAGTCTTTAGATTTTCTAATTAGACTTAGAAAAGCGTGCTTGAAACATAATTAATCACTCTTTTTGCACAGACATTGTAAGTGCTGCTACATTTTTCACTGAAAGGTTAAGTAATGTCAGGTAAAATTTTACTGTAAGCCAGAATCCTAATAAATTTGAAAAGCCAGTATGACATAGAGAAAACCTTTGCAAAAGATCAGGGAATGCACAGATATTTAAGGAGTGAAAAAACAACAAATAAATGCATAATAGACGAAGAAGTGTTACACACTTAACTATGTTGCAGAATAGTTTTATTGCTCTTTTTCTACTTAAACCTCTTCTTATTTTAACTTAGCTTTATATGTCTTTCACATGTTAAATAATGGTTATATGTTCTTATCAGGGATGACTTCGCTCTTCTTTTTATTTTCCAGGGATGCAGCTAGTGTTTTTCAGAGCATTTATATAAAATAAATGTGGTTTATGGAAATGGTATTAGATTCAAGCAGCTTTAGAGTTTTTAAAAGCAAGTAAGTCATGTTTTACATCATGTAATCTGGATTTGTTTTATAATATGTCAGAAATACAAATGAGCTCTCCTAATTATGCTCTTTTCCAAGATAGTCTGAGGTCAAATACAGGCCCTGTACTTCCTATGAATCTCAGGCAGTTGTGTTATGTAATGGATTTTGGTGCCAAGCCATTGCTGATGTAAGCAGCTCATCTCAAAAGAATTGTCACCCTGAAGGAATGTTTTAATACAATATTTTGGATCCAGAACAGCCTAAAAAATTACAAGCAGTAAAGAATAGAAAAAATAGACAAAACTGTATCTGACAGTATGGTTACAGTATTTTTGCCTATGTGCCATGCTAGGCTATTGAAAATCAAGTATATAATGTGAAAAAAGTAGCATCCTTCACCCATAACTCTTCCGTGATATCTGTGGTGGAAGGTCATATGAAACTTACTTTAAACTCTGAATTTGAATGAGAAACAGAAAATATCTGATAAGAAAATGGTTTAGATATGCAGTAAATGCATACTACTTGTAACAGAGACAGGCATTTGAAATCACACAAGCCTAACACATTGTGCTATTTGTCCCGTCACGTCAATTAAAATCTCATTTAGATACAAAAATTTAAGGTACATGTATATGATGTAATAACTTTAAGTTAGCCTTCTGAACTAGCAAATATTCTATCATGCCTACATGGCCCATAAACTTTTCCTTGTTGGGTTGTAGTGTCATAGAGTCCATGCACAGGAATAAATGGAAAGAGAAGCTATCATCAAAACACAGCAAGGCTATGATGCAAAGCTTCAATTAGCTAACATTCCGTGTTCAGTTTTAAAAACATTTCATGATAGATAAGATTATCATTATTTTCAAAATGAGGCTGGAATGACCTTTATATTTCTGAATTATGGATTAATTCCTGCTGTTTTGCTCTGGCTCTCACTCACAATTGAGCGGCCTTGTTACAGCTCCTATTTAAGTAGGTCATAATTAAAAAAAAATAAATTTGATCGATTTAGAAACATTGGTAAGCAATGGGATTTTCAGTAATGCTAAGCCTCTGACACAGATAAATTCCCAACATCAACAATTAAAAAAAAAATTTCAACTTACTGCTGTCTACATGTGGACATAAAAATAGTCTCATATATTGTTAGACATGATATTTAGGCTCTTGTATTGGAAAAACTTGGTCTTAATGACTTTATTGGGATGTTATTATTGGATTACAGCCTAGCCCGTGCTCAACTTGAAAGAACCACTGAAAATTTATGGAAAACCTAGTTACCACAGACACCAGGATTATGACTTCAGGAGGATAATTATAAAGAGCAGATAAACTCATGAGAAACCATGATCCCATTTTCATGTAAATGTTACTACTTATAATGAGTGAAAGGAAAATTACCTGGAAAAACTGCAGAAAGACAGAATTGTTTTTAATAACTTGTCTCCCAGAGTATGCTGTGACCTGTCTTATGATCTTTAGCTCCTTTGTTCTTTTTCTGCAGCTTCTATAAAAAAACAGTATTTATTTTGGGAAACTGAAACCAATAGCTCTTCTTTTTTTTTTTTTTTTTTTTTTTTCTCCTGTCACAGTTAGCAAGAACAGCCCTCGCATAGAGATCAGGGATTTTATTAATGCAACAAGTTGTATCATCCTTTAAGAGTTAGAAGGGAATTTTTCCTCAGTGAGTACTGCTTTTGTTCCTAGAGTGTCACACCAGTAATTCAAACAGGGCTGTCAGGTCAGTGAAAGAAAATGCAGTGGCCTCGAAAAGACACCTGGGTTGTTGGAACAAAGAAAATACACTGATTGTTCAGAATTCAGGCCTCAGACTGGAGCTGGAGGAGCAGAGCTGAGCACTTTCTATTGCTATGCTGCACTGAGGGAGAGGACAGGCTTGGGATGACTTCCAGGCAGTCTCAGTCTGAGCTGAGAAAAGCAAAGATTGGTGGGTCAAGCAGTCAGCCTTACTGCTTATACGGCATTAACAAATGGAGCATTGTTTCATTTCATGAGTTATGTCTCCGATTACCTCTTGAATTGGTAATTTAGAACAATACTTGCCTCAGTAGAAAGTCTTTTGATAATTATTTTTTTGGCACAGCTGGTAGAATTCATCTACAGTCAGTGAGGAAGAAGAGACAGCTCCTATACCCAGAACATTATCCTTTACTTCAACTTCAGGTAACATGAGTACAGAGAATAGTCAGAAAAAAAGTTTCCAGAAGCTCTGTATTTCTGGCAAAAGAATAGAGCTGGATGGTATTATTCCTGATTTCTGGTTCTATGTATTTTATATTTTGGGCAAAACTATTGAGAAAATTTGACATAAATTTAAAGTAAGTTTGTTCTGACAGCTTAAATGCACCAAAAATGTATTAAAAACTTACAGATAATTAATTTCTGTTTATGTATTTTATATATAAGAACATTTATTCAAAAGAAGTGGGATGAAATAATGTTAATATTTGCTCTAGAAGATCTTTTTATGCATTTAGATTTTAATAACTTTTTCCTATACAATACAAATCCACTTTATAACAGCCATGTACATAGAGAGAAAAAATGCCACTATTTCAGTGGCTGACAACATTTGTTTTGGTTTGTTTTGTTGCTGTTGTTTTTTTAACTGTTAAATCCTGATTTGCAAAGGCACTGCAGTGAATTTCTGAATTATTCTGAAAAGCTACCCCATTTTACATTTCTTAAGACTGTCTACTTTGAAAAGTAAATTCAAAGACATTTTACTTTCCGAACTGAGTGACAGGTTGATAGCCTGTTCTGCTGAGCTCTGGTTCTTTTAAATGGATAACAAGTGAGGATTCATTTATTGCCATTGAAAATGATTCAGAAAAGGAACAGAGAAACAAGAGAGAAACTGTGCAGCTACTGGACATTGCTAAAAGTCTATAATGCCAGCCATGGCTGCAGGTCTTCTTTTCATTACTCTTATCCTGATTTCTGATTATTCAAAGCACGTAGCAGAGGTAAATCAAAACAAATAAGAAAACAATGCAAACATACACAGTATACTGGAAAATAATGGCCTCCAGAGATTCAGGAATTTGAGGAAGTTATTATCTTACAAATATTTTCTTGTTATCTACATACATAAAACCAGTGAGCAAAATATTTTGATTGGTAGCTGCTATCTCTATCATACACAATCCATTTGCAACATCATATTTCAGCAAATAAGAAAACACTGATTTTTTTTGTTTGTTTGTTTTTTTTAAAGATCAAAAGACACAAATTCTCTCAGACCTGAAACAGGCACTGACAATGTAATACCAGGATGCTTATTCCATTCAGCTGGATTTTTTTACCATTAAGAATGCATCCCCTTCTTTCCATAGACACTCACAACCAGAAAAGCACATTTGATATGGTCAGAACAAGTTTGGTTATTGTCCCAACTAGACTGTGGTGTTCAAAATCAGGGCTATGAGACAGGTTACCACAGGTAGTTCTGGTCAAATAATTGCAAATCTTATTATCCCTTTTACAATTTTTCCAACTCTTATTCTCATTTTCTCCACCACAGTCTCATCTCAAACAAATAGCTCATTATTTATTGTTTTTTTCCCCTCTTAGTCCAAGGTTTGTTTGCTACAGCAGTATCTATTCTGTTATTTCTTGTATTCTGATATCCCTTCTGGTATTTCTTACACCAGTTCTGGTATTTCTGGTATGGTTACATAGGTCATCCTGGCCATGGTATTACTGCCATGGTTACATAGGGGTTGCTGGCCTTGCCAGACTGAAGTACACAAAATGTCCCCAATACGCCTTCATTTATGCTCTGATACAGTTATATAAAGAGTATGCCTGGAGTAAGCAGTTTCTAGAAGTGCATATATAAAAAAAAAAAAAAAATTGAAGCTGTTATGCAGTTGTTAGTCTCTTAATTGTTATGAGAAAATGGTGCCATTTGAAGGATTCCACAAGAGTGGCTATAGCAGTCTGGATAGTTTTCTAGAGACAATGAAAATAGCAAGCTTCAACTAAAACATAAACAGGACTCTGCCTTTTCATAATTCGTTTAAAAAAATCTTTTTCTTTGCTTTTTCCTAATATATATTCCATGCTACATGTATTGCAGCTGTCAAAACTACTGACGTGAATCCTGTTAAGCAGAAGCTAAATCCACATTGCACCATATCCCTAGTTACTGATAGTACAAAAAAAGGATAAGTTTCATTGTATAACTAGTCCTTCTGCAGTCAAGCCTTTCAAGTGACCTGTTACGATCGTACTGTTCCAGAACAAATCTCTGCTAATAGTATTTTAGCTTCATCAGCACTTTGTGCAACAAAGTTCCTTTTATTTATTTTAAGCCTCTCCCCCAGCTCTTCATCTGTCTGACTTTCAGCATTTAATTTAAAAATGAACCTAAAATAATTTAGTAATTTGTCCATAGTTTATACCAGAGCCAAAAGCATTCATATGCACTACTTTATTCAATTAAAGACAATGAAAAATGTAACATTTTTGAATTGGCACATTCCAGCATGTTTAATTTCAACTTGAAATTAAAAAAAAAAAAAAAAAACAAAAACAACAAAACCCTCCCAAATCCTAACCTTTAATTCATAGGTGTGCTTGTTAGACAATAAAGCTCATTGCAGAGAAAAATCTTAGACCCTATTACTACCATGAGTAGATATTTTACACATGTACCAAGATCAGATTAAAATACCTTGCTATACCCTACATCAAACTACCAAAGATGTTGCATAATACATCTAATCTTCAAAAACCAGACCTATTATTCACCGTATGCAATCATTCATACAGGTGTCCTCCCTGCCATCCCCCTGATACAAAGTCAGTATGATAGGCTGTTCCTTTTTTTTAACATACCCTCAGCTGTACCACTTGTTGTTTTTTACAATCACATCCTCCCTTCCAACTGGGTTTATTAACGGAACACAGCTGACTGGCCCTGGGCTCTCCGGACATTAAAAAGGCAGGTGCCCTTCTATACCCCTCCTGAACAGTCTGGGTTTTCAACTTCTTTCACTGCTGGTCCTGTTTCAACTAATGTTTAGTTTTCTCTCAGAGACATATTTCTGTAATTAAACAGTGCTTATTTTGGCACTCCATACATGAATAAACAAAAAAAAAGAGTTTGCAGAGGGATATTATTACTTATCCTCAATTTTGGATGAGGTGATGGGTCCTTCATCTGGACAGTTACAGACAGATCGGGTGTTGCATTTGTCTAATATGATATTTCACAAACCTACGCTGAATATGATAGTTTGTACTTTGGTGATCTTTATCATACAAAAATACATCCAGACTTTATATAAAGGCTTTAAAATATGTCATTATGTATAACATTTGACACTGGTCCCTGGAGAAACTGATAAAGATAAGGGTATATTGACAGTACTGAACTCTGAGTACTCCTATTCCTACAGTTCTCAAATGAACTTTTGATGTGGCCATTTGCTTGTCCCCAGCAAGTCTCAAAGTTTTGATAACTCAAATCATCATATAATCAATTTGTAGAAATAAATTTTTGAAGAAACACCTATAGACTCAAGAGACTGCTCTTTACCTTAATATAATTGTCAGCAGTGTTCCTTTTTGATTAATGCTGAAAGCATTTCTAGAGGTACGTCACAGGCCGCAAAAACTCTGAGGGAAAAAAAAAGGTGGGAAATGGAAATTCTGAGTAAAAATTGGGGATAGATAGTGGTAATTGCTATTTTCAGGGTCCATTGCTTAAAAAGAGAAAGAAGTTCCAGATTTAATACAGTATTAACAAACATCCTTAAACTTGGTTAATGAAAATTCGATTTGTTCTACACTTCAAAGTTTCAAGTACTGTTTAGCTCTCATATGCTAACAAAGACTTTTTACATGTGATTGGAAGAGACCTGAATAAATATTCAAAACTTCAGTCCCTAATATTACAGAGAAATTAAGGCAGTCTTCCTAGTTTATCATGTTCAGTTTTCCATTGATCCAAATACAGTTATATTAATTTCAAAGCATCCTACTACTACACAATATTATATAAAATACCTGATAGAAAGTATGTTCAAACAGGAATATCTATTATGACTACTAAAGGACAGCATGTGAAGTTTCAAATATGCGTAAATGAATAAATTTACGCTAAGATTTCTGTGAACATCTGAACATATTAGTGATTTATTGTGCCCTTGGAAGGACAAAACTGTAATTTGATTGAAACAGTGTCTCTTTCTTTAAAGAAAGAAAATTATCATGGAGCAGAATATTAATCATGTTTTACCCAACAATTGTTAGTTTCATTGGTGTTTTGCCTATCAACAATCTTTGTGCCTTCAAAGAGATGACAAATTATATACCATTGATTCTGGTTGTTGCCATTTGTAACTGACACATTGAGAAGGTAGAATTAATCATTTGATTGATTAAGATTTGTTTTAACAATGGAATTTCAAACTGTGTTTTCTCTATTTTCCTTGAAATAATTTTGTTTTACCTTATAAACTGTTTTTCATGCCAGCAAAGATCATTTACAATTTAACATTGATTCTCCTCTACCTTTACTTTCATCTATATTTTATTCTTCTTTTCTACTGACTTTTTTCCTTTGTTTTCTTAATCTCAACTGTATGAAACTGAAACTAAATATAACATCAGTGTGGGATACAGTGACATATTCATAAAAATTGAGACTTTCTTTAAAGAATTTTTACTTCCCAGAAGCTCAGTTCTGTCTTTTTGTCTTTCAGTGTCTTGTGTCTTAACTATTTCCAGAAGCTATTCCTCAACTATGTCATATAAAGCCCTTCTTGGAGTAAAGAGAACCTTGTGGTTTTACTTGAATAAGAGGAGTTGATTTCTAATAGCATTTCTTTGTCAGAACCTCATCTTGTGAGATTGTTTAGAATCATTATTATAAATAATAATTTGACTGTCTATGTTAGGCTCACTTGAAAATCCCACTAATATTCCATTATTGCTCTGAAGAATTTTGAGTATTTTGTTTGAGAAGCTTTTAAATGAAACAATTCCCTGCTATCATTCACTACTGTAAATGGGGAGATTTGGCATTGACTGTTTGTGCCAGTTCAGATATGATCAGGTAATTAACTCAGGACTTGAAGAATTTGAGAAATTCTTCCATAATATTTGATTTGTTTGTGGACTACATGGGAAAAATAAAAAGTCTAAATGAAACTTGGGCAAATGTAGCTACACATCCAGTAGTAACAAAATTGTGTGAAGATTACACATATAAGTAATAACCAGGCTATTCCAGAAGTCAGAGCACAAGAATGAGAGTCTGTAAGCTTCAGGTGGTGCATGGTGTCTACTCTGAGATTCCTGGAGGTTTCTCAAAATCCTTTTTCAAAGCACACATAAATAGAGTTGAAGTATATCTGCTTTGTTCAAAACGTGGCTGAAGCACAAATTTAAGAGACAAGTAGGCTCTGCCCACTAATAGTTCAGCTCAAGTATTTCACCTCATTCCAGTATCAGTGGAGCAGTGAGGAAGAGACACATCTCTGAATTTCTCAAACAGATAATCTTTAGAATTACCATTTTAGATCTGCTTCCACAGTGTTGGTCTATGACAGGACACTAAACGAACGTCATTTTAGCGTCCCCATTAAGGTTTGTCCAGTGTTCTATAGGAATGACAGACGATTCTTTAACAAAGTTTCAGAATTAGAAACATACAGACTTTCCACAGATTTCTTATTCAGGTAGTTTTGCATAAATGGAGCCTTTTCTAGGGCTATGTTCTGGTTTCAGCTGGGATAGAGATAATTTTTCTTCTTAATAGCTATAATAGTGCTGTGTTTTGGATTCAATATGGGATCTGGTATGAGAAGAATGTTGGTAATACACTGGTGTTTTCAGCTGTTGCTAAGAAATCAAGGCCTTTTCAACTTCCCGTGTCCTGTCAGTGAAAGAAGCTGGGAGGGAGCATAGCCAAAGCAATAGGCCAAAACTGGCCAATGAAATATTTCATATCATATAATGTCATACTCAGTATATAGATGAGGATTGGCCGAGAAGTAGGGACTCTTGCTTCTGGGATTGTGGTTTTGGGTTTTTCTCTCCTCTGGGATCTCTATCTGGGAACAGGCTGGGCATCGGTCAGTGGGTGGTGAGCAATCACATTGTTCATCACTTGTTTTTATATTCTATTATTACTATTATTATTATATTTTAATTTTATTTCAATTATTATATCATTTTAATCTCATTCTACGAATCTCTTTACCTTTATCCCTCCAATGCCCTCCCCCATTCTCCAGGGCAGGGGGGAGGGTGAGTGGCCGCGTGGTGTTTGGATGCCAGTTGGGTTTAAACCACGAGAGGTTAATAGTATTTTAACAGCAATTAGAGTTCCTTTACCAGCAAATCAGAGTATTATATAGCAGCTAAAAAATTACAAGACTTCTACCTTTTTTAAAAAAACAAACGAAAGAAGCACAAGGCATATTCTAAATGGAGAGATTCAACTGTCTGTTTTGGCCTCCTTCCTTATTATCATTCAGCTGCTGTGATAGAGAATAAGAACTTGAGGTTTTATTCTAAACAGGTTAGGAGGAAGGAGATTACATACTCTATTTAAGAATCTGATGATATCCTATGCAAAAGTTTACCCTGCAGACTTCTGCAATACAGCAGAGCAGAACTGGATTTGGAAAGGACCTTTGAGACTCAGCCTACAGGCCTCTGGAATAGGCTTGATTTTGAATATGAAGTGTGAATCAGTCTATTTTGGGGGGGGGGGAGGAAAGAAAAAAAATGTTTGGTAATACATAAATCCAGAAAATTTAAAATTCTGTGTACCTGTATATGGTATTCTGGATACAAATAAAATCTTGGTTTATAAGAGGTGGGATTGACATTTGGATTTAAATATTTTTTAGTAGATTAATTTCAGTCAGTATTGTTGATTCAGAACAAACATCCATTCAATACTGAGAATTTAGTACACGTATATAGTTTGGTGAGGTAATAGAGTAAAACAGAGGACTTAAAACCAAAAGGATGAGAACCTCTTTATTCAGGGAATTATAGAATCATAGAATAGTGTGGGTTGGAAGGGACCTTTAAAGGTCATCTAGTCCAAGTCCCCTGCAGTTATCAGGGACATCTTCCACTAGATCAGGTTGCTGAGAGCCCCACCCAACCTGGCCTTGAATGTTTCTGTGAATGGGACATCTACCACCTCTCTGGGAAACCTGCTCCAGTGTTTCACTATGCTCATTGTAAAAAATCTCTTCTTTATATCTAATCTGAACCTACTGTCTTTTGGTTTAAAATCATTACTCCTTGTCCTATCTCAACAGGCCGTACTTAAACGTCTGTCCCCATCTTTCTTATAAAACCCTTTTAAGTATTGAAAGGCCACAGTGAGGGCTGCCTAGAGCCTTCTCCAGGCTGTACAACCCTGACTCTCTCAGCCTTTCCTCATAAGAGAGGTGTTCCATCCTTCTGATCATTTTCATGGCCCTCCTCTGGACCGGCTCCAACAGGTCTATGTCCTTCCTGTGCTGAGGATTCCAGAGCTGGATACAGTACTCCAGGTGGAGTCTCACCAGAGCAGAGTAGAAGGGCAGAATCACCTCCTTCCTGTTGGCCACCCTTCCTTTTATGCAGCCCAGGATAGAGTTGGCTTTCTGGGCTGTGAACACATATTGTCAGCTCATGTCCAGCTTTTCATCCACCAGTACTGCCAAGCCATTGACTATTGCCCTCTGTATACAACCATCCATCCATTTCCTCATCCACCAGTGTCCATCCATCAAATCCATATCGCTCCAATTTAGAGAGTAGGTTGTAGTGGGGGATGGTGTCCAAGTGCTTACAGAATTCCAGATAGATGACATCCGTAGCTCTTCCCTTTTCCACTAATGTAGTCACTCCATCAGAGAAGACCACTAGTTTGTTACTAGTTAGACTAGTTTGTTACTAGAAAGACTTGCCTTTGGTTAAGCCATGCTGGCTGTCTCGAATCACCTCCCTTACATCCATGTGACTTAGTATAGGTTCTAGGAGGATCTGTTCCATTATCTTCCCAGGTACAGATGTGAGGCTGGCAGCTTGGTAGTTCCCAGGGTCCTCCTTTCTACCCTTTATAAAAATGGGTGCAATGTTTCCCTTTTTCCAATCACCAGGCATTCACCTGACTGCCATGACTTTTCAAATATCATGGAGAGTGGTTTGGCAACTACAGCAGCCAATTCCCTCAGGACTCTGGGATGCACCTCGTCAGGTCGCATGAACTTATATATGTTCAGGTTCTTCAGGTGGTCACAAGTCTGATTCTCTCTTACAGTGGGAAGGACTTTGCTCCCTTGGTCCCCATCCTGTGGTCCATCCACTTTAAAGGTGTAGGAAGAGATGCTGCCAATGAAGACTGAGGCAAAAAGGTTGTTGAGTACCTCAGGCTTCTCCTTGTCTGTTGTTACCAGTTTGCCAGTCTCATTCATTGGGGGGTTACACTTTCTCTGACTTTCCTTTCCTGTCTGACACACTTGTAGAAGCCCTTCTTATTATTCTTTGCATCCCTTGACATTTTCAGCTCCAGACATGCTTTGGCCTTCCTGACCCCATCCCTACATAACCAGGCAACATCCCTATATTCTTCCCAGAATATCAGCAGGTCTTGACTCATTTATGCGGGTTTCTTGCATTCCCTTCCTGATTTCTTACACCTGGCAATTGAGAACTCGTGTGCACCCATTTTTATAAAGGGTTGACCACTAATGTATTACCTCATTTTAAGAAGTTATCCTTGATGCACTCCAGGAGTCTGCTGTATTGCCTGCAGCTCTCTGTGTTACTTTTCCAGCATATGTCAGGGTGGTTGAAGACTCCCAGCAGGATGAGACCATGCAAGCACAATGCCTCCTGTATCTGGAGTAGAGAAGGCTTTGTCAATTGGCTCCCCTTGATTGGGTGGCCTGTAGCAGGCACCAACCACCAGATTTCCTCTGTTGCCTTGGTCTCTAATTCTTACCCAGACGATTTCAACCTGCTCATTGCTATTCTTCAGACAGCTCTTTCACAATCTATCTATTGCTTGATGTATGGGGCAACCCATCCACCCTCCTTCTTCATCTGTCTCTTCTGAACAGCCTGTAAACATTAATAGTCATACCCCAGTCATGGGATTCATCCCACCAAGTTTCAGTAATGGCAGCTAAGTTGCAGCTTTCTAGCAGCACAGTGGCTCCCAACTCCTCCTGTCTGTTTTCCGTGTTGTGTGCATTAGTGTAGATGAACTTCAGCTGGGCATGTCAGCTTCTTAGAGGAACACACCTTAATTTCTACAAGATATTTCACCAGTGTTTCCCTGTTGGTTTCTATTACCTCAGGAGCCCCTGGCTCATCTCCATAAGACTTCAAGCATGCTTCAGTGTACACAGAATATCACAGAACAACAGGATGATGTCCCTCACTGGAACCCTGTCCCTCCAACCTTGGTGTCCACTCACAGCTTGTCACAGGCAAACCTGATATTATCCCCCTCACCCTTTAAGTCTAATTTAATGCTCTGTCAATGAGCCCTACTAGTTCTTGAGCAACAACTCTATTCTGCTTTTGAGAAAGGTGAATCCCATCCAAATCCAGCAGCCCAGTGCCATGTAGGCCATCCCATTATCAAAAAACCCACACCAGCCATGAAGCCATGTATTAATAGACTGGGCCCATTTGTTTCTTCCACTGTTACCACCTGCAACTGGAAGGAGAGAGGAAAAAATTACCTGTGCTCCAGATTCCCTTACCAACTGCCCCAGGACCCTGAAGTCTCTTTTGATAGCCTTTGGACTATTCATTGTGGCTTCATCACCACCCATGTGGAAGAGCAATAATGAGTAATAGTCCAAGGTCCATGGACCCCTCAGAAGGGAGTCACCTACAACTTTAACTTGTCTTTTCTTCCTCATGGAGGTGGTTGTGATATAGAGGGTAGGCCTTTCTGACATTTGCAACACCTCCAGTGTAGATGGATCATCATCCACAACATCCATTGACTGGCCTTCCATATCCAGACCCTCATACCTGTTGTACAGAGGGGAAGACAAGGTGGGCAAGGAGGGAGTTCACCTGTTACCCTGAGCATGGACTTACTTCCATCCACTCCTTTCCTTTAAGCTACTGCCTTTAGCCTGGCGGGAAGAGGATACAGTAACCCCTTGATCTTTTTTTTTTTTTTTTTTTTTTTTTGTTTGTTTGTTTGTTTGTTTGCTTGTTTGTTTGCTTGTTTGTTTGGGTTTGTTTTTTTTGTTTTTTTTTTTTTTTTTTTGTTTGTTTGTTTGTTAGTTTGTTTTCTGGTGGCTGTTCTTGTTTCTGTCTCAGGGAGGACAGAGCATGGTTCCACCAATCTATATATTTCTCAGACTCCCTGATGTTCCTTAACCTTTCTACTTATTCTCATAGATCAACTTACACAGCTGTTCTCACTACTTCCATAGTTACCAGACTTGCAGACTGAGACCTGAATGGCTGCATGTTTTCATGGGAGCTCTGCCTGGGTTGACACTTCCATTGTGGAGAGTGAAGAGGACATAGCTTTCTGTTGTGGGGGTATCATAGCTGAGGTCCTTCTGAGAGGATGATGACCACCAATTGAACTTCTTGAGCTGGTAGGGTGATGACGACCTTCCTGTGTGCCCTTCTTCACAAACTGCCACAAAAAGTGCCATGCCACATGCTGGTTGACACACTACACTCAGTTCCAGGTCACTCATTATCCCTGGGTTGCTTTTTGATAGATGTGGCAGTGGCCGCGGTTGCTCTGGCAATGCCCAGGCCTCCTCAGCATCTCCCTCAAGACCTGCTGGCTCCTGGAAGTTCTTTCTGTTGTCCATTTGTTTCCCTACCTCATGCAACACCACTGTGCATCAAGATCTGCCACTCCACTGTGGATTGGGCCACCTCTGGAGTAGCTCACCTCAGTGACTGACCATCCAAAAAGGAAGACCCATAAGTATTCTAAAAAATCTATTTATTCTTGTCCTGTCAAGATTAATATAATGCTTGAAAACCATGATTTAGACCTTTAGCATTAAAAGATCCTATCCTGAATAAGAGAAAACATTTCCTATAGCTGTAAGAACATCATATTTATTGCAATATTATAAAGAATGGGTTTTCTTAAGTATGGAACTTTTTACTTGTACTTCAGAACTAGTTAATAATGAATACTAATCTTTAGCCTTTCCTGAACAATCCAGTTTCCTTTTATATGTGGAACAATAAAAACAGTACAGTGTCTTAGAAAATGTGCTGGGACATTTTAAAGCAAACTGCCATTTCTATTCAGAAATGCTTTTAGAGGGAAAAAACAGATACAGCAGATGGAGGGAGTGCTTTACAAAATTCTTGTAGTAAATCAAAAGCCTTGGAGCTGTGCAGACCTTCTGGAAATACAGGGTTTCCATATTTCCTCCATGAGCTTGTAGAGTCAATTGGTGTTACCAGAGAAGCTGACAAAGATGCATCACACAGTTAACCTTGTAGATATGACTGGAATGAACTCTGCATAGTGCTTTGTTGTAGCCCCATCAAATCCTGAGTATCACAGGGAGCTAAACCTTTTCTTCTATAATAATATAATAAATATCCTGTTATTCTATGACACTGCTAAGTGATATGCACATCATTTTCAAACTGTGTTTCATTTTCCATCCTTTGTGGTGCTGTGAGATTCAAGGGCAAAAAGGATACTCTGGTTTGCTGCCAATAACTGAGCGATTTAAGAAACTTTTGAAACAAACACCTATAAAATCTCCATTGCAATAAATGGAGTTCTTTTCTAAACTCACCTTTTTTTTCTTGATAAACACAGCTAACCTCTGCTACCCCTGCAATATGTCATCATGCCACCCTGCTATCATGTTTCTTTTTATGCTCTAGGGTAGAAAGACTTGTTTATAAAACAGTAAAGAGTTCTAAAGTGTCTTAAATCAATTTGTCTTATTAGTTCCAAGGAGTATGCTTCCCATGTAGTATTGACTTTACTACCCACAAAGATAGCTACTACCTGATCATGTACTGTATTCTTGTAGCTTGATGGAAATAAAGAGATGTGTTATTTAAGACAATGTTACTATCTATCTAAATACTGTCAAATGGAGATGAAGCAGACACATAAGTCCTCTTACAAAGGATCTCTGATGATGTGGTATCACCTATCTGTTGATGTGGTATTGCGGAGCCACGGACGAACGACACGCGGAGACGGGTTCAGTGTGGATGATAGAGCATCAATCAACGTGTGTCTTTATTGGTCCAGGGTACATATATTTATACAGACAATGATAATTATTATGCCTACTAGTCACTAGCTGATTGGCTTAAGCTCTAAAGGTCGTATTCGCATGGTCCACCTACTTGCAGTTAGCTTACAGCACAAGCTTCTCATAACACTAAGTTTCTCATGCTACTATTTCTGATTCCTGTTGACTTGTTTTTGATACACGACAGTACCGTAACACAATGTTTCTCAGACCACCGTTATCATAACACTAGATTTCTCAGACCACTATTCCTAATTCCCCTTAACCTGCTTTCGACACACCACGGTACACAGGGCTGAAGCGTCCTTGACATTCCTCCTGTATCAGCAGCTGCGAGCAGCTGCAGGCAAACCCTAGTGAGGCTCAGCATCAGCAGCTAGAGCAGGCTCTGGTCATACAATTGCTCGGTGGGCTCAGGACCCTTGTCTCTGAGCCATTCTCCAACAATTCCCCCTTTTTCTTTTTGTATGAGCAGAGCCTGCGCCAACGTTCGTTCAAAGATTTTCTTAATACATGACAAGGCACAACTTAGGCATGCAGGCTTACAATCTACTGGCTAAAGGCACAAGACCCTTGTCTCTGAGCCATTCTCCAACAATTCCCCCTTTTTCTTTTTGTAGGAGCAGAACCTGCCCTAACGCTCGTTCAAAGATTTTCTTAATACATGAGAAGGCACAACTTAAGCATGGAAGCTTACAATGTGTTGGCTAAAGGCACTTATCACGCACCCGGAAGTGCTGTGATAGGTCTGCATCAGTTAGCACGCGTGAACAAACTAAATCTACTTTGTGGTTAGTGTATCCAGGCATTCAAGCGGGAAGGAAGCACTAGCTTGACTTCCTCCTTCTTGCCCTTCCAGGTGATCCCAAGGGCAGGATTACCACGTGGCAGTTTTCTGCTCAGAGACCCAGCCTGGATTGTCCAAACCCTGTAGGATCAGTGCATAACCCTGATTCCCCCCCAAAAAAAAATTCCTACCAGGTTTTCCCCCTTTTTCTTTTTTGGACAATCCAGACTCCTTTTAACGTTTGAAACATAGCATTCATAAAGCATTTCCACACAGACTCCAATACCATCATGACAATCATAATGACAATCAGCATTGTCAGTCTATGCATCAACAAAGCTTTCAGCCACCCAGTAATTTCCAAGTTTTGTAGATTTGCAACCATCATCAGTCCATTATCCAAATTCCCAAGTCTCGTAACCAGTCTGTCAGTCCATGTTCCAATCTTATGCAGTCTTATGTAGCAAGAAAACCATCCTTACAGTTTTAAAAGTGTCAGCAATTATAACAACAGAGTATGCAATACAGAATGTAATACAGGTTTCACCATGCTATGTTTTAAACATTGCACTGAACCCACAACATACAATGAATCTGATACTACATGAACAAGTTTTTGATACCATGTTGATGTTGAAACGCCATACAATGAACCTGATACTACATGAACAAGTTTTTGATACCATGTTGATGTTGAAACACCCAAATGACAGTTCAGAGTTTTAAAGTTTGTAAGGAGTGTCCAAATGTCCCTGAGGAGAATCTTGTGATCTTGAGTTCCCAGGTGTCCCCCATTCGTTGTCACTACCGGGCAGTCCAACGCTCCAGCAGCATGCCAGTCTCCTTCTAACAAGGCATCATGAATCGCCGCACTCCATCGGGACTGAGCTAAAAGCAGAGCTGATTCTGATAAAGGTGATGGGAGTGGGTGTGGTGGGGCTGCCGGCAGCGTTTCCTCTTCTTGTAATTGTAAATGCAGAGTTCTGTTCTGTAGCTCAACTTCTGTAATTTTCTTTCAAGTTCTTGGACTTTGTCACTGTCCCTTACTGATGTGTGACCCTGTTGCTTTAATTCGGACAGAGCCGCCGCTTTTCTCTCTGAGCCAGACGCTGACGCGCCGTCAGGGGTGGAACAATCTGAAGGGTGGGGAGGTGGGCAGAGTTTATGGTGGCACGCCGCTCCACCCGGTACCCCCGTGCCGCCTGATTTCTCTGAGGCTTCTTGCGCGGCGGAGCAGACAGGAATACTTGGTGACATGTTCTTAATAGAGCAGAGCTGTTGATTACACCCGAAGAAGGTGGCTAATCGGGACGGACGATTGGTTTCGGAAGGGACTGGTGGGGATGGTATAGCGCCGACAGCCGCCATAGCAGCAGCAGCTACTTTCTTTTCTGCTTGCATCTCCCCCAGAGCTTTTACGATCGTTCGCCAGACCACCCCGTGCTGTCGTGCTTCGCTGCCCTTATTGCCTCCAGTGATAGTCTCGTCCCACAATAAATCACCTACTTCGCGCCACTCCTGTTGGCTAAATATTAGCGAGGGGCCATCGTCCCTCTGCCCCTCCGCCTCTGAGGTGGGGGGGGGGGGGGGGGCATGACTGTAAAGATACTGGGGGGGGGCTGGCCTCCAGACTTTCCCTATTCACATTAACTGTAACTGGCCCTCCTGTTGATGGTACAGGAATACGATCACTGTCAAAAAGCATAGATCCGGATGCCTCACTATCTGGGGTAACAGTGGAACTTTCCCCCCCCAACTCTGCAGTTGCCACAGCTGCAAGGTTCTTTTCAAGCTGATACCGCTTACTATTATTCACCACCTCCCGCCATGGTTTCATCATTTTCCTTGCAGCTTTATCCTCGTCAATTGCCATATCCCACAAAACATCACCTAATTGTCTCCACTCCTCGACATCAAAAAGAGAATTAGGGTCCTGAACACATCCTTTGACCCGTCCTAATGCTTCTAAACCCGTGAGTGATTTTATACAATCCACTCCCCGCTTTTCTAAAAAGCGCTGTAATAAATCCAGGGCTACCTCCTGTTCCATCTTGTCAACCTGGTGCTCCTTGTTTAAGGCACCTCTGGTCCTGTGCTCCCTGGATAAGGCACAGTACCGTTACTGCTGACCCACCCCTGATTAAGGCACCGTCGGCCCTTTGCTCCCTGCTTAAGGCAAAAAAAATACTCCCGCCGGCCTGTGCTCCCTGTTTAAGGCACTAAAAAATACTCCCGCTGGCTTGTGCTCCCTGTTTAAGGCACTAAAAAATACTCCCGCCGGCCTGTGCTCCCTGTTTAAGGCACTAAAAAATACTCCCGCCGACCTGTGCTCCCTGTTTAAGGCACTAAAAATTACTCCCGCCGGCCTGTGCTCCCTGTTTAAGGCACTAAAAAATACTCCCACCGGCCTGTGCTCCCTGTTTAAGGCACTAAAAATACTCCCGCCGGCCTGTGCTCCCTGTTTAAGGCACTAAAAATACTCCCACCGGCCTGTGCTCCCTGTTTAAGGCACTAAAAATTACTCCCGCCGGCCTGTGCTCCCTGTTTAAGGCACTAAAAATACTCCCGCCGGCCTGTGCTCCCTGTTTAAGGCACTAAAAAATACTCCCACCGGCCTGTGCTCCCTGTTTAAGGCACTAAAAATACTCCCACCGGCTTGTGCTCCCTGTTTAAGGCACTAAAAAACTACCCCCTTTGATATGTTGCTGATACTCCGTGATTAAGGCACCAGGTGCAGCTCTTGCCAGCAGCCCTTGCAGAGAGCGACCCTCTATCTCGGTTCAGGTCCTCGGAACGACCCGTTGGAGGCCCACTGTCCGATCGTTCTTGATTTGGCTAGGCGCTGCTGTCTCTGATATTTCCCAGCATTTGTTTCTGCCGCCGCTGTATGCAGCACCTTTCTGCGTCAGCTTCCGTTGCCCCTCTGCGTCAGTTCCGGCGCCCCCCCACTTCCACTGCCGGGGCCACCCTGCGGTCGCCTCCAGCGCCCCCTCGCGTCCGCCCCCGGGGCCGCTCAGTGTCCACCTGTGGCGTCCCTTCACATCCACCCCCGGAGCTGCCGCAGTCGGCTCCTTACCACGTCAGCTCCGGTGTCTTTCTGCTTCCGTTCGTGGGGCCACTCACTTCTGGTCTCGGGGCCGCTCCGCCTCCGCTCTCCGGGGCCGGTCACCTCCGTTCTGCGGGGCCGGTCTGCCTCTGCTCTGCGGGGCTGGTCACCTCCACTCTCGGGGCCGCTCCGCCTCCGTTTCTCGGGGCGGGTCCAGCCGGCTTCTCTCCACGTACTCCCCCGGGGCTGCTGGGGCCGGCACCTCTCCATCTCAGCTCGTGGACCCTGAACGCTGCTGTATTTGGTGTTTCTCCGGGTCCGTTCTCAAATTCCTCGGTCGTTGCTGTTTTTTTTTCTGGGTCCGCCGCTCCGTCTGTGTTATTCTTCTATGCAGGTCCCTGTTCGGGCACCATCTTGCGGAGCCACGGACGAACGACACGCGGAGACGGGTTCAGTGTGGGTGATAGAGCATCAATCAACGTGTGTCTTTATTGGTCCAGGGTACATATATTTATACAGACAATGATAATTATTATGCCTACTAGTCACTAGCTGATTGGCTTAAGCTCTAAAGGTCGTATTCGCATGGTCCACCTACTTGCAGTTAGCTTACAGCACAAGCTTCTCATAACACTAAGTTTCTCATGCTACTATTTCTGATTCCTGTTGACTTGTTTTTGATACACGACAGTACCGTAACACAATGTTTCTCAGACCACCGTTATCATAACACTAGATTTCTCAGACCACTATTCCTAATTCCCCTTAACCTGCTTTCGACACACCACGGTACACAGGGCTGAAGCGTCCTTGACATTCCTCCTGTATCAGCAGCTGCGAGCAGCTGCAGGCAAACCCTAGTGAGGCTCAGCATCAGCAGCTAGAGCAGGCTCTGGTCATACAATTGCTCGGTGGGCTCAGGACCCTTGTCTCTGAGCCATTCTCCAACATGGTATCAAATCAGACAAATGATACTCATCCTCCAGATCAAGTAGTCCAGAACAATGATGCAGAAAGCGATAAGAGTTTAGGAATTAGAACCAGGATTGTAAGCATGCCTGATTTCTACTCCCAGTTCCACGCTCAGATGTTTTAAAGAAGTCATGGATATTTTCCATTATCAATACTGTATGCTAACTTTGCATACTAAATTAAACATCATACATTGTGAATGATTTGAGTGCCAGAACTGACACCAGTGAGAGGGCTGAAAGCTTTATTTTTCTGAGAAACTGGTTGTCAAAAAAAACATTGTATTGATTAGAAGTCTGTCTTTTGGCACACAAGATTTGAAATGTTATGCTCAGTTTGAAAACAGGATGAAAGTTTAGAAGCACTCTCCTGGAATTCGTACTTTAATATTCAAGACAGTAATATTGAGGGTGTGCACTGTTAACAGAGCTATTGCATTTCATTCCATGGGTGGAGGTCACATTTCATTTGTTCATTCCTGTTTGTAAGGTGCTTTGTGATAGAAGTTGCTGTATAAATGTAAATTACTCTGCTGTTGTTGCTACTATTATCTCCACAGGCATCTGTGAAAAAGTGAAGAGAAAGTAGGATAAATACATCCATCTTCCAGATTTTGTAAAACTATCTTTCTCAGAACAAAGACGTGCAGGCCCATCCCACATGTGTGGACCTAAGTGGTTTCTGAGGAGCAAGCAAACGAAGTCATCAGTGACACAATGTCCATCTCATACGTTTGTGAATACGTCTCCTAGTCTGCCAGTTTAGATGGAGCAGGTAGAAATTGAGTGTTAGATATGTTCTGGTATATCATTTGAAAAGTACTATTTCAGCCATGAATTTATATGAATGTTTGTCACCTAAAACACACACCAACAAAATTCAGTCTTAGTAGTGAAAATTTTTGGGTAGTCACAGACATGAACACAGCAGAGAAACAATGTGAGAACTCTTCAAAATAGTGAATAATAAATTTTATACTGATTGCAATTGTAATGTAACAGTTTAGTAGATGATGATTTTGATAATTTAATACTTTTTATATTTCAAATTATTTTTTGTTATGGCAATGATACCTCAGATTACACTACCTTAAGACAGACATTAAATGTACATTTAATTGGGCCTCAACCTCCTTCTGTGCAGCTACACTTGAAGATCATCCTTGTCCTATATGATGTTTTAGTCATATTAAAGTCTAGGAACATGATAAGCAGTAAAACTTATTGGAAATATGTCCTGGTTTGGGCTGGAATAGAGTTCCTGTTCATTTTGATAGCTGGAGGAGTGCTGCAGCACACTGAGACCCCAGGGGCTCCCCAGGTCCCAGTGCCCTCACCTGTGTGCAGGGGTGGGGGGAGCACAGCTGGAGGGCTGGGCCCGGATTGGCCGATATTCCATGTCACGTGACATTATGCTCACTATATAAAGGCAGGAGTGGGCTGGGAGAGGCTGCCACTTCCTGGAGTGTTGCTGTGGTGCCTTTGTGTTTGGGATTGCCAGCTGGGAGCAGGTGGGTGTCGGTTGGTGGGTGGTGAGCAGCTGTATTGTACATTACCTGTTGGTAGTGCTGTCAGCGTATTGTTCTGTTACTATTGTTAAACTGTTTTTATCTCAATCTGTGAGTCTCCCTTTGCCCCTCCGATTCCCTCCCCATTCACAAGTGGGGGGAGAGTGGGTGAGTGACTGTGTGACATTTAGTTGCTGAGTAGGCTCAAACGACAACAAAATATTATATCACAAGGAACCTGGGATTTCTAGATTATCATCAGCTCCAGTATTGAATTAGTATTTGGACAATTCATTTAATTTTTCCCTTTGTAAAGTTATCCACACTTAACAATTAATGTCAAGTACACCACAGTCACAGACCTGATACATCTATACCCTTCCTCATTTGTCTGGCTATATTCCCTTGTGTGTGAAAGCTTATGCAAAATTCAAACATTTATGGCTCCACTGGGCTAGGATAAACTGTTCATTGATCAGTGTTTCTCCAGTTGACTCTCTGTTAAAGAATGTCTTACCTGCAAGTTTTTATGTTTGGGGACAGCATAGTAACCAGACAGTTTGAGTGAAAACATTGTGGGAAGAAGAAAAAGATTTCTGAGCAAAGAAAGTTCTACATGTACATCAATATTATCTAAAATCTTGTTAGCCTTTTTTAGAGACCTAAGCAACCCTTCCAGCTTCACTGACTCCAGGGACCTGAGGTCTGAGAGGCAGTCTAGCTTCTTGCTCAAATAGTTGTGCAATTTACAACCAGTCTAGCTGTAGAATTTCTCTTGACCCTTTAACAAGCTAGTCCAGTGAACTCAGCAGAGGATCAGAGGCAGAGAATATGAAAAAATAGCTTTTGATTAGTCCTGGAGTTTTGCTAGATGGCTATTTCTCTTGAGCCATTTGTCTGTCTTTGTCTTTGCTTCCTAATAGCCTTCTTGACATTTTAATCAAACAAAGAGCATCCTAGTGATTAGGCTGAGCATGAAACAACTCAATTGCTGACTTTGTTAATATTACCAAATCTATTTATTATAATTTGTAGTTTGTGAGAAATGGGAGAAAAATATTTGTTGCTTATGGAAATAACTGACAAACACTGACCCTGGAAACACTACTTTTATTGTAAGGAATAAAACCCCTAAAAACTCAGTTAAGTGAGATATTTGCCTACAAGACTGAATTTTTTAAAGATATGATTAAATAACTATAACATTTAGAGCTAAGTAAAAATATTTTTACATATTTTGATACAAACATTAAAAAACACCTCAACAAGCTACCAGAGTGTAAGTGCCTAATGAAAACCAATGTACCTGCTACATTTTTGTTACTAAAAAGATAGTTGTCAGACATATAGCCTATGAGAAAGCACTAACAGGTGGAACGGAAAAAGCATCAGCATGGGATATTTAGCATATTCCCCAGCAACCAAAGAAGAAAATTAATGTATGAATCTGACCTCTTTCTTATGTCGTCTTATTAACGACTCCATATTTTGCTGCTATAATAGACATTCTGTAGTGTTGGTATCCTACTGGGGGCTGTACTCATGCAGAGAAAGACTGTAAAGAATAAAAATGTGATATAGAGATTTCCCACTGTCTTATTTTTGAATGCCATGGTCTATCTGTACTGTACTGTATGTTTTCCAGGGACTGACATCTTTTCTTCCAGTGTGAAGGACTGACTATCGTACATAACCTAAAAATGTAAAGAAAAAGTATTTGTCCAATATTAGCAAGTATGAGGTACTAAATTTAATATCTCCTGTCCATCTATAGGCATTCCAAGAAACTTCTAATAACCTGAAGTATGTATCCAAATATATTTATTAAGATTTAACAATAATGGAAGGAAAAAGTAAGTATATTCAACTACTTTGTTAGGCTTCCCTGCAATATTAACTTATGGTGGAAGAGCTGTATTATTTTTCTGTATCCACCTTAAAAGTGATTAGAAATGTGGAATATTGTTTCACTAAATTCATTTGTGTATATTTATGAAGAAACCTTTGTGTTAAATTAAACAAGATTGTTAGCAAACATTCAAATAAAACTACTAAGATTGTTTAGTAAAAATGGGAAAAACAATTTTCCACATACCTTGTAAAAGAATGTTAGAAAGAAAAATGTATTACTAAATAGAATTTTCCCAAGACCTGGTAGAACCATAACTAAAACCATCTGCAATCAACCTGAAAAATACACTGTGTAGGACAGATAGAGAAGCAACATTTATAAAATAATAGAAGTCTCATTATAGGAATTTCCCAGACACTTCTGCTTAAATCAAAATTCTTGCTTGTAGCAAAATAGTATGAATTTTTTTTTTAAATGAACATAAGTGTCTGATATATTTTGTACAAAATGCATACAGGCTTTTGTTCTTTGAAGAAGTTAAATACTGTGAAGATATAATTTTCAGCTTAAGTAATACATGGTGCCTTGAGTAAATAAATAAAGACACACTGATAGACATATGGGAATGAAATTACAAATTAGAATTTTCTTATTAGATACCAAAATGTATGGAAGACCTTTCATGTAAGATGTGCCAAACATCACTCTACAGAGCCAATTTTTGCATCAAATATGGCAGAAAGATGGCCACTGTATTGTCAGAAGTGTGTCTATTATGGAAATGAACACAGCATGGGCAGAAGATGTCTATGCTATGGACAAGACAACTGGGATATTGATAGTCAATAACTTAGAAAGGCATGGCTGGAACAGGCAGGCTGACTGGACCAGAGGTTTCCCACACAAGCTATATGCAATGGCTGTAGAAGTCAATGTTTCATTCTACCTCATTTGCTCCTATCAAATATTATACTTTTTTACTTTAGCAAGTGACAGGGGACAGCTCCCTACAGAGTTAGTAGTGGATCATTGTTTGAGTCTTTAGTAGTTCTCCGCAGCTGAATGCTCTTTCTCAGTCCCTGGTGGTGTGATATTCTCCTCCTTGCTTGGCTGAGAGTCCTTCCAGCAACCTTTGCTCCCATTATGCTCCTGTGGAAGTTTTTACCATGGCCCTTCTCCTTGTCTTCTAGTACAGCTGTGGCTTCTACAGTCACAACACTGCTCCAGGATCTTAGGGATAGCTTATACCAATGAAAGCACAAGTCTTCATTTTCTGATCTTACAGCTGAAAAACAAAGATACTATCTCAGATATTCTTCTGAATATTGTGCTCTGGGGGGAGGGGGGAAAACTCTCTATAATTCCATTTAAGGAAAATAATAAAATACAATCTTCTAAAGTTTTATTTGTTTTGGTTTTGCTTTTGTTTGTATTTTTTGTTTGTTTGTTTGTTTTTTTGCATAAACTTAAATCCAAAGAGACATATGTCTTTAAGTCTGGTTTCTTAGATCAATCATTTTCTGCCAAAATGCTCCCTTGTTCAAAGTTGGTTAGCATCAGATGCTTCTGAAAATAGACCTGTGCTGACCAATTATTGCTGTTATATAAGCTTTAGTACTTTAAAGACTGAGCCTGTCAAGAATGTAATTTGACAAGCTGAATCATACCAGCTCATATATGATGGATTTCAAAATAAATTGCATCTGACCATCTGTACGCAGAAGAAGAGCACATCTTTATGGAATTCATCATGTGTTCACTTTTTTTGCAAATGTTTTATTTCCTACTGTACTTCAAGAGATTTAGTTTGACAGAGATATGTCTTCTCTGTTATAAATTTTAAAGTGCAGGATGGGTGAATTACAAAAAATCTTTCCTAACAACACAGATTTGTGGCGGATTAGGAAGAATCAAAATCAGTAATAATTTGCTATCTTGTCCTGATGGACAGGGATTTTTAAACACAGTATTTTCCTCTAATCTCTACTGCAGCAGTGGACCGAAATATGGAAACGGTTTCTCCTGAATCTGAAAATTCAAGTAATATTTTTTTTTTTAAAACAGAATTCTTTTAGTGATTCTCCTTTAGATATAAAATATGTCCAATTTAGAGCTTTTTTTCCCAGCAAGATGATTTGATTTCCATGACTGTGTAATACCCAGTAAAAATCTTAGGCAAGATGAATCTCAATCAAATAAAAGGGAACTTGATGTTCCCTGCACAATTCAGGGGGATAGACTTTGCAATGATCTGGCAGCATTTCTAAATGCCAAAGCAACCTTGACAGGCTTATTCATATATTCTGGGAATCAGTGTGTAGTAGGACCTGATTAATCCTAAACTAGACCTCTATCTCTAATCTCTCACATGTTTGGATGGGAGATGTGGAACAGCTATTTGAAAAACCTTTACATAAAAGAGCCACAGAATGAGTTTCTAACCTTTGGTTGAATATCCTCAACTTCATTTAAACACTGTTTTTTCATGACTCTTCATTCTCCCTATACTGATTAACCTTAAGATATTTATCCTTAAATTAATGAGCTTCTAAAAGAATTTACACACGTCTTAATGTGCATGTGGATACATTATCAATATATGAAAATAACTAGTAAACATTACCTGAGCTGTTTCTGGACCTGACAAAAATAACTCCCTAATATATTACAGATACTTGTACAGTTATCTGCAACTGCACAAACTCCTACTTTTGAAAATGAAGTAGACAGATTTCCTTGTGTGTAGGAGCACCTTTCTGTTTAACAGTGTTCTTACCCATTAGAGATTTATCCTGAACTTCACTACAGTCTTGTCTGACTGCTGAACAGTTCTTTATACTCACTTCTTTCTCAGTTTTACCTGCTCCAATTTTCCTAAACTCTTAATTTTTCATAAATTGTTGTTTCAGTATGCTTCCCAACAAGATAAGAAAAATCTTTGCATTGTTTTCATGAGATCTGGAGTGTCTGATACTTCCACATTTGGGGAGAGAACTGTAAATTACCTGGAAAAAAACTGTAAATTCCCTCTACAGTCAATAGATAGTAAAAGGATCTTCCAGTATTGCCTAAAAAGGGCCATGAGATGCCTTGTTTTAGCACTCTGACAGATTATTGGTTTCTCTGCAGATCAGCAGGGTTCAAAGTGAAATACTGTGCATGACAAATTTTAATACCAGTGATAGGATTACACAAAAAATACCAATTAATTTCTTTGATCTTTCTCTCCCATGGCTTTTGAACCCACCTGTTAAGTTATTTCTTGTGCTATGATTTGGCAGTTCATTTACAGAGTAACAATATCAAACTGGACAGTAGAACTACTGGAGTGACTACATCAGTGGGCAAGGGAAGAGCTATGCATATATTTATCTGGAATTGTGTAAGCACTTGGACACGGTCTCCCACAACGTCCTACTCTCTAAATTGGAGAAATATGGATTTCATGTATGGACACTTTGGTGGATGACGGAATGGATGGATGGTTGTATCTAGAGGGCAGTAGTCAATGGCTCATGTCCAGATGGAGATCAGTGACAAGTGGTGTCTCTCAGGGATCTTTATTAGGAACAGTGCTGTTTAATATCTTCATCAATGACATAGTGGGATCAAGTGCACCCTCAGCAAGTTTACAGATGACACCAAGACAAGTGCTGAGGTTGACACACCTGAGGGATAGGATACTATCCAGAGGGACCTGGTCAAGCTCAAGAAGTGGGCCCATGTGAACCTTATGAGGTTCAAC
This sequence comes from Tyto alba, assembly GCF_018691265.1. NCBI lineage: Eukaryota > Metazoa > Chordata > Aves > Strigiformes > Tytonidae > Tyto > Tyto alba. The sequence goes on along the minus strand of NW_024881282.1, from coordinate 72,598,477 downwards.
AAGTCCAAGTGAAAGGTCCTGCACCTGGGTCAGGGGCAACACTTTGTATCAGTATGGGCTGGAGGATAAAGGGGTTGAGAGCAGCCCTGTGGAGAAGGACTTGGGAGTACTGGTGGACAAAAAAGCTGGACATGAGCTGACAATATGTGTTCACAGCCCAGAAAGCCAACTCTATCCTGGGCTGCATAAAAGGAAGGGTGGCCAACAGGAAGGAGGAGATTCTGACCTTCTACTCTGCTCTGGTGAGACTCCACCTGGAGTACTGTATCCAGCTCTGGAATCCTCAGCACAGGAAGGACATAGACCTGTTGGAGCTGGTCCAGAGGAGGGCCATGAAAATGATCAGAGGGATGGAACACCTCTCTTATGAGGAAAGGCTGAGAGAGTCAGGGTTGTACAGCCTGGAGAAGGCTCTAGGCAGCCCTCACTGTGGCCTTTCAATACTTAAAAGGGTTTTATAAGAAAGATGGGGACAGACTTTTAAGTACGGCCTGTTGAGATAGGACAAGGAGTAATGATTTTAAACCAAAAGACAGTAGGTTCAGATTAGATATAAAGAAGAGATTTTTTTACAATGAGCATAGTGAAACACTGGAGCAGGTTTCCCAGAGAAGCTGTTGATGTCCCATCATTGGAACTGTTCAAAGTCAGGTTAGATGGGGCTTTGAGAAACCTGGTCTAACGAAAGATGTCCCTGCTCATTGTAGAGGGGTTGGACTAGCTCACTTTTAGAGGTCTCTTCCAGCTGAAACTTTTCTGTGATTCTATGAACTATTTCCTCCATATATGAAGTCCAGTTTCTTGTTAACTTGAAATGGAATTGCTTTTCCTCACTGATACTCAAAGAGTTATGGGGTCTAAGTGTTGTTACTACTATAGAAACTGAAGCAGAAAATAAGAAGTATCTTTCTGAGATTTGCATTTGCATGATTTAGTTCTCTGCTTTGGTCATGTTTGCATGCTTCCTGTAACCATAAATTATTTAGATTTCCTGGCAGGAAAAATGCATTGTTGCTTACTATAAAAGAAAAATTAAACTTGTATTGAAAAATATAGTAAAGAAGATAGTGAATGAGTAATTTAAAAATAGTGAGAAACATTTTGGCTTTATACCCAGTCTTTCTTTTTTTCTGTCAGTTGATCTGAGGACCAAAGGTTAGGTCACTCAAAGCCATAAACTTGAGGAGAAACAAACCACAAAATATGGCTTCTAGGCTTTGGTGTAGAATTGATAACTGTTAATGAACTTTATAGTCTTCCTTTATAAAGTGTTAGGAAACCTAGGATGACAGTTTGATGCAACAGGCACACTTCAGGCACTGGTGTTAGGGATCTGAAGGCAGGACTGTCTCCCTCAGAGGCAGCAGGAAGGTTTCTTTGTTGAAGATAAGCCCACACTCTTTTTTTTTTTTTTTTTTTTTTTCAGACAACAGATTATGACTCATTCTTGTCCTTTAAGGAAAAGAAATGCAGCTTTTTATACAATAACCTGGTATTTAGTGCACCCTCCCCGAACAGTCATAAAGCAAGACTCAGGCTTTAACTCCTTTTCTCTGAAATTGTTTAACCCCACAGATTCTACCTCTCCAGGCAATATCACGATCAGTAGTCAAGAGTGAGTACTGGTAGTTATGGGGAGACTGAGAGGGAGAAGGGGAGGGGAGGGGAGGGGAGAAGAGAGATTTTCCTGGCCTTGGTGATAAAGGCATTTACTTACAGGAAAGGTTTGTATATTGCATGCCCATTTTATAATCTTGCTAAAAGTGTGCCAATTAGTATTAACTGTGATGTGTGACAACTAGGACACTATGAAATGGAATCAGGTTGTTAATATATTTCATATACATAGTGAAACTGCCTTTTTATCACTTCATTGGATAGTATTACTAAAATTGCAGAGGGAAAGGTGTACAGCATCTTCTGACAAGTAAGATTATAAAGAAGCAGATACCCACCTGAAGGGTTTATATCAAAGGTACTTATTGTGTAATATACCAGAAATACTTTCTAATTCTGCCATTTTCCACAAATATGAGTCTCCTATTGTTCAGTGCAGAGGAAAAAAGCCCTTACATGCTCTGCAGTGACAGGACTATGGTGGAAAATTGAGACAGGGCACAAGAGACTGAAGAATAAATGTGATTCAAAATATGGTACATGTTTATGCCTCGTAATACAGTTCAATGCAGGGACCCCCAAAGTAGAAGTTTTTGAAACACAAGGCAGCGTTTCTGCATTGTGCTGTGACATGCAGCTGTGACAGGGGCTCTTCAGTGCACTACCTGGTACACCCACACTAAGCCAAATTTATCTTTGAAATAACTGATTAATTATATCATATTTAGTGTTGATCTCAGTTATGTCAGTGTAGAGGGAAGTAAGTCTAACACAGAAGGTAGAGAAAACTGTACAATTTAAGAAGAAATAGCCCCAAAGAGTTTGCCAAGTTTACACATGAAGGAATAAGGGAAAAAATGATCTTTACAAAAAAATAATCAAAATTTTTCCCATGAAATGCAGAACTCTATTTTCTGTATTTTATTTGTCTTTTGACTACTAGACCAACCCATAACAGTAAGCCAAATTTTCTCAAAGATTCTCATGATGCTTCACACCACTGACCCTAAGCAGTACTTCATGTCCCCAGGGCTCCCTGTGCGTTTACACTCAGCTTCCACTCCTCTCCCCAAAGCGTCCTTCATGGTGTTTTGGTCTGTCACCTGGGAAGAAGACAGCATGCCATGGCTGGGTCCGACTTTCCTGCATGCTTGTTGATCAGCCGACTGCAGGTTCCACTTGCTCAGTCACCTGTTTCCAATGAAGACTGACAGTGGCCAAGTTTTCCCTGCCTTCCCCTCAAGTTGAGCCTCTCTCATCCACTTACAGAATGTATTCACCTCTGCTTAAAATTTAATTAGAAACCACCACAAGCTAGACTGACAGATGGGCAATGTGGTCATGTGACAGGTGGGCAAAAATACTGTACAACCTAGTACAAAAGAGAGCTGGGAGGTAATTTGACAGTTTGCAATTCCTCTTTTGCATGACATTCATCATTTCACTGTCTCTTACAGCACAAATAGTGCTTCCAGGTGCTGTAGTCCCAGAGAACTCCTAATTTGGGGTACTTCTGAATTACAAGATTTTTCTTCTAAGCAGATGAATTGAATTAAGTTCTTTACAAAGAAAAAGGAGAGAAAGAGAAGATCATGTGCTGTAAAATTATACAAGGCTTGCAAAAATGCTTAAACATGTTTGGAAAATTTTTAAAGAGATTACAGCTTGTTGATCAAATTTTATAAAAGCCCAAATCTATTTGATTTGTTGACTATGATCAGTGCCTGGGGATATCTCTATATAATAGTCCATTTCAGGTTGTGGAAATCCAGCTTATCAGATTCTCTGGATAATAAATTTTAAATAATCATTCTTGAGGACCTGCGAAATCTCTCTTTTGTACTGTGTATGAATCATTCAGTTTTGTCTTTTGGTCTATCTTCTTTCTGGCAGTCCTTTTTATGATACAAAGAGATTTGCAGCCTGTCACAGTGGGAAACAGAAAAGTTCGTTATTTATAAGAAACAAAACAAAACAAAATCATTATAGTCCTTAATATAAAACTATTTCACCTTAGAATATTAGATAATAATAGTCTAAAATATTTTCTATTTCAAAAATGGTGTCAATAAATATGTTGGACCACATACAACAATGCAATGTTATTTTCATGTTAATAATAGTTACATGAATAGTAGTTGTGAATAAAGATTTCATTACATCTGGGGAAACAGATGAATGTCCATAACAAATAACTATTACAAAGTTATGCTGAAAATCTGTGCTAAAGGAGAAAACAGATAATTGGATTCTCCACTTGGTACTTCTTTGTCCTCTTTAAAATTTGCTCAAATCTCTTAAAAGGTGTATCTGAAAAACATGATGAACCAATTAAGATATGCCACTGTGGTGCCTCCTTTTTGTTTGTTTATTCAGACATTGTAAAGATATTTTAGATATTCAAATTGATATTGATCTAATGAAACAACATACCACTTCTATAAGCACCTTTCACTGCTGAAGTCAGTGAATTTTCTCAATCATTCTTACTTTACATTGGATCACTGAAATATTCTCAAATAACTTTACTGTTATATTGTGTATTGTATTATACAGCCAAAAGCTATTGAAATTCTGTAGGCGTCTTGTGATTAACCTCTCTTGAAAGTATGAGACCTAATCTTGTTGTTTTTTGTTCTAATCCAGTACTGAGATGTCATCCTTCCCTCACAGATTACCAAATTCTTTATCAATGTCAGTTCATTGTATTCCCATGAGACAGGTCAGTAACTACCTTATACATGGCCAAACTTAAATCACAGTTTAAAAAACCTTCCTTAGGGTCATTCAATGAATGAAAACCGGAATTTTGAGTGACAGACTCTTTGTGTTACTAAATAGCTACACTTACCAACCTTAAATTCTATCATCCATTCAATTATGACTTTTCAGTGACAGCCATTCACACAGAAAATGTGTTTATAGTTTTAAACAATTCTTGCTGTAGGAATTACCTGATCAGATATGGTTGGGAACCTCCTCCTGTGCGGCTCAGGTTTTCTGTGGCCATCTCTGAGGCATGAATTCATGGAACCATAGAATCATTTGGAAGAGACCTTTAAGTCTGACTCAGTCCCTCAGTCTCTCCAATTGCAAGGCTGAACACTTATACCTGATAGGCAATTTAGACTACATAGAATATTTATATACATATTTACACATTTGGCCACACAAATAACAGACACACAAAGCACTCACATGAACACGAACAGCAGCAATGGCCTCTTCCTGTTCCCAGCTCTGGCTGAGCAAGAAGTCTGCTAGAGGGAATATGTATATACATATGTTCAAGATTCAGGGGCAGCTACTGGTCTCATACACCCAGCCTGACCTGTCACTGTCCCTGGATCCCAGTCTCCCCAGTTGCCTTTAGACACCCCTTGATCCCAAGCTACTTCCTGATGGCTCATTCAGCTTGATCTTCACTGGTGATCACACACTCACACACCTGCACTCACTCCAGTCACTGGCACCACAGGTGCCATACATGCATGTGCACGTGGGTGAGAAGCCCCTTACTGGAAAGTAGTTGAAGGTGGAATTTAACAATGAGACAGGACAGACTGCAGTGATCAGGTGAAGGGCATGGCCAGACAAGCGTACTGACTGGCCCTTGCTTACATGCAAATGGACCCTTCTATTCCCTCATCCCTTCATTTCCCATACTTGTTTCTTCCCAAATCATCTAAATCACTCACTTTTCCCATCTTTGGCTCCTCCCCTAAGCATGACTTAACAAATCTTGTGTATTCCCAACATGATCCTTCCCTGCCTCCCATATTGTGCCCCACACTCCTCAGCAGGAACTCCCCTTAGTTCAGACAGTGATGTAGACCTCTCTTCCCAATGACTCATCGCAATGGATTTCTCACCTGGACAATGGGACTGAGGCTCTAATAGGACAAACCTGGGAGGGGCCCAGACAGAGTGTTTGCTCCTGGGAAGTCTATAATTTTGGTTCCCTGACTGACACTGTGCCCTTGTGCTACTCCAGGCTTATGGAGATGAACTTTTGATGGGCTGATGTCTCTCTGGCAATGGACCTGGGAGCAGCCAGGGCAGATCTTTCCATCCAAGATTTTGAAATCCAAAACCTGTATCTGACACTGTTTATTCACTAGGGAAACCTGCAAAATCCTGGTTTCCATCATTGGCCAGATTAGGCACTAATTTGGAAGACATTCCACCCAGCCCTTGCACTTGTGTTGTCTGGTGAACAGGAAAGTAGAAAACAGAAAACGAAACCAAAAAGCTATGTCTGAACTACTCCCTTTTGGAACACAAAATAGTTTGTCTGGAGATGTGTCTCTGTCTCCTTGTCATACACAGCCTATTCCTCACCTGGAAAATTCCTACACACTTTCTATCATATCCTGCTTTTCTTCTGCTAGCATACACCCGGTCTAGGCTTGTTATCCCTAATCTGCCACGTGAAGAGGTGATAATAGAGGAAGTTCCTTGAATTCTGTAAGCACTGTTTCTTTCTACTCTTGTGGCTTTTAGAATCCAAATGGCATATGAATGTGTGAAGGTGAGTTCGAGTGGTGGAATAGAAAGTGGACGCATAGCCCTAATGGCTCCCATGAAGCCAAGGGAAGATCTAGATATATTTTTCAGTCTGAGGATTTAATTCCACACTGATGAAAGCCTACACCAAACTTCTTGAGAAACAAGAAGGAGCAGAAGTTTCAACTTTGTGTGATAGGTTTGCTATCTTTTAAGGGTTTGTTGAAATTTTTTTATTTCTTATTGCCAAACAAGTTTGGACTATGAGAGCTTATTTGTATGTACATGGGCATGGAAATGGAGGGAAGAAAGGTGTCACTAATTTTCCCTCAAAAATACAAAGAATAAGGTAAATTTTTTCATTTCCAGTTTGCAGAAGATACCACCTATCTTAATCACATCTTAAACCAGCCAGAATAATCAATGAAAGGAAAACTTTTCCCCAAAAAATGAAGGGATATATTTAATATAAACATTGGTAATCGTTCTTTCTGTATTTTAGCTATCCTGCTCAAGAAAGTAAAAGAACCAATAATAGTGAAACTGCATGAAAAGGAGAGACTACTGGATTAGAAGATGGGATTTTCTTGTAAACATTCAATTTACTCCTTCTCAATACAGCAAGAACAAAAGTGCTTGTTATAAAAGTTGCAGTTCCAACCCTTTTTTAATATCAATGGGCGTAGCTTCAGACCATAATTCAGGTGATACATGACCTCTAGCAAAATCTGCACACTGGGCAGATAGAATCAACATATTTGATCACTTGGTTCCCTTTCTGTCTTTTTGAACCCAAAGTTGTCATCTGATGACTAATTTTAGAAATCTGGAATGCAGACACCTACCTATGAGCCAGTTGTCTAGACTCCTTTTATTATCCATGTTGAGAAACAGTATCTTATACTGTAATTCACATGACCCAGTTTAAATGTCTTCCTCATGATAAGAGTAATAACATCTCAAAACTGCCTTTTTTGTACTGACTATAAAGGAACTACAGACAAATATTTCAGGTGTGGATGACTACCTTGCAGACATATAATGCAAAGTCAGATGAAACTTCTCCCAAATGTCTGTTTAAGAAAACCACTTTTCACTCATGTAGCACATATGTATTTCCTTCTTTAATAATTCAAACCATTACTTTTTTAATTTAAAAATTAATGTGGTTGGAGTGAAGATGGGGTCTTGTCTGTACATGCTATGCCAGAAAAAGAGGGTCACTGTTTTGATATAAAATAAACTGTCAGTTGTTCATACAAAACTGTTATTTGAAATATGTTAGCCTGGATGAAAACACAGGGAGGTTTAATTAGGTCTCTCTTAGACTAATAAGTTTGATGAGATTTAAAAAAGAAGGAATTTAATAGCAAGTGGAGATTTCAGTCTCTCAAAGGTTGAAGTTGTAGTTTGTAAGTAGGTCTAGCTAGAAAGCCATCCCATTATGGCATATCTACTTTCAAAAATTGGAATTAAAATTACGGACAGAAGCAGATGCCCAAAGATGAGGATTTGACATGATATTGGACAGGCTCCCATCTGTGCAAAAACAAGATTATTTTCTTTGGAACCTGCCATCTTGTGCTCTTCAGCCTAAGACAATATTTGGAACAATGACATCCAGGAAGAAAAAAACAGAAAATAAACATGAACTTTCTAATTTTTATGTCTACAAAGACAAATAGGAAAGCCAATTTTTTACTGTGTAAGTCTGGAGAGTCTGAAACTATAATCCTAAAATGGAATACTTCAATTCATATCTTTTCAGTACAGTTATTAACACTAAGTTATTTTAATTTGAATGTCAATATTGTGAAAGACTATATTGTTGAGCAAAAAATCCCCAACCATCACAATCAATGATTGTGTGCATATAGAGTTCACACATGAGACAGAGTATTTTCAAAATGTGTGCATGATGTCCTTGAATGGTGTTCTGTTCTGAGGTTTCACATAGCCAGAACTGGGTTGGCAGAGAGAGTTCAACAATTGCACTTGCTTTGCATCTGTCCATTGTGACATCTTTTGAAAAGTCCCAGTCTCCTTTTTGTTTACATTTCTTATGTATTGGGCTCTGAAGTCTGTTTCTATAGAGCACTTGATTTAATGGAGTATGAATTCTCTCAGAGCGTTAAGGATTTAAGCTGCAATTATCACAGGCTGAATGCTGTTTTTCAAAATCCATTTTCCAATTGGCTGGTTGGAATTTCAGTAGTAATATTACCATATTCATGACTAAATTCCCCAAGAAGCACTTATGTCATTGCTATCCATATCTTTATCATTCCTAGTTTATAAAACAGGATTCTGTATACATGTTAGATATTTAAAATTCACACATTTTGGGGAATATTTTGAAAAAAGCCAAGTGTACAGCTCCCACAGAAGTGTCGTAATGTTTCCCTGTGCATTTATTTCAAACTCTTCCTTACATTCTGGGAGAGATAGAACCACTTAGATACTGGCAGACATTACCAGCGTAGCTGTCCAGCCTTACCTTATCTCATCATCTCATGATTCCTTTGTGTTACATACCATGCCTTCTATGGAGGAGCCACCATCTCAATTACATTCAATCACCGTCATGGAAGAAATTATTATATCAACAACTTTCAAAACATGGGTAATAGAACTATGCAGAAAACCCAGCTTCCAGAGCAGTCTTCTTTACCTTGTCCGTAGAATCAAGTAGTGAGGTGGAAATATTTCTATTAAATGTTAAACAAATGCCAAAGGAACAGAGACATCTGTCAGAAGACTACCAGCTCACAATAATTTAATATTTCACTAAAAGATTATTTGAACTTGAAATCTACTATATCATCTGCTTGACCTAAGGAGATGAAGATGCACTACAGTCAATACCAGCTTTTCAGAACCAATAAAGATATCAGATCATGTTCTTACACAGAAGTAATTATTGACTCTAACTCTACATTTAGAAAAAAGTAGTTTTACTTTCTTATTAATAGCCATTCATGAACTATAATTTAATTTGCACATCTTAAAGTAAGTACCTTTGATTTAAACCATGCCCTTAATTATTTCAGATGTGGAGTTCTAAAATTTTCTTTTTAACCCTTTTGACAGCTGCAGTATTTAATATCCAAATAATGAACAGCTCTTTCCTCTGTGGAACCAAAGTTTTGTTGTCATTTCATAAAATTAGATTTAATTAGATTCTAACTATAATGGGCTTTCCTTTATGAGTAAAGTACCTGACAATGTGCTAACTGTCTGACAATGTATCCAGACTCTAATAATTTCCACTAGCAGTTTGTTAGCATCTCAGAGGGACCAATGTTCAACCAGACCCCAGTGTGCAATTCTGAAGAGATTCTCTTGTGTCACCAATAATTGCAAAACATGAAACAAAATTTCACACATTTAGATGCAAAACACACCAGATATGAAGAACATGAATAGGATTCCTTCCTCTGTGACTGGGAACCACAAATTGATGTTCTCTTTGATGGTGACCTGTAGCTTAAAAGTCAATTCTGTGTTTTTCCACGGGGAATCTTCTGCAGTTTGTTAGGTCCTCTTCCTTTTCAAAAAAGAAAATCCATTACTCCTGTGAAAAGCTCCATTTCCTTGGGTAGAAGTCCACAATGTTGCTCCAATGTACTTAGGAGCTGGAAATTCTGAACAGTACTTAAAATATGTTAGTTTTTGTTGTTGTTTGTTTTTTTCTTTTTTTTCGTTTTCTTTTTTTTTTTTTTTTTTTTAATGTGAAAATTAATCTACCTCATTCTCTTCTGAATACATTCTGACTTGGAGAAGACAAATTTATGGAGAACAGCTTTGTATGGTAGATTTTAATTCTTGTTTTGTGACCTGTGCAAGAAGTATGATAGAGATATTTATAAATAAATCTTCATGAAATCACTTAAGGACAGCTTACTCAAGGGAATAGGCATGAAAAGCACTCATCCTAACCATTTTCAGTAAAACCTCTTAAATAACTGATGGCACTTTAATGATACAAAATTTCTAATCAAACTGAAGATGATTATAAATTAAAAAAAAAAAAAATCATGGTTATGTTCTCCTTTGGCTTTTTTTTTTTTTTTTTAACTCCCCCTAAATTTTATCAGAAAAATGTAGAATATACTCGTTATACTCTTTTATCAACTTGAGATTCTTGCCAAAATCTCTGGCAAGCATGAATCCTGTTCTAGTTACATAATTCTGTGATCTACATTCCCAAATTATTTTCTCAGCTCTGGGAGGTTTTATTTTATATAACTAGAGAAATACTGTATGTATGAATGTCATAAAAATTTCAGAAGAGACCCATGCCTATATTTTGATATCATGTTTTTTTTTGAAATTATTAAAAGTGAATACATACCTGAAGGGAGGGTGGAAAGAGGACAGAGCCAGGCTCTTTTCAGTGGTGCCCAGTAACAGGACCAGAGGCAATGGGCACAAAGTAAAACACAGGAGTTTCCCTCTGAACATCAGGAAAGACTTTTTTACTGTGCAGGTGACTCAGCACTGGCAGATGTTGCCCAGGGAGGTTGTGGAATCTTTATCCTTAGAGCTACTCAAAAACTGTCTGGACTTGGCTCTGGGCAACCAGCTCTAGGTGGCCCTGATAGAGCAGGGATCTTGGACCAGATGGCATCCAGAGGTCCCTCCCAACCTCAGCCATTCTGTGATTCTGCAATTATGTGAATATCTAGGACACAGAAAGAATCTGTTTCAGATATTCTATAGCAAGAACTTGATGACTTGATAAACTCCAATTTTGATCATATTCTTCTGCTCACTTCAAAAAATACTTTCAAGCTTAAAGAAAAGATCATACTGCAGAAGTAGGTGAAATTACACCTGTCTGCACAAACATTAATACAAAACTCTACATCCATATACAAATATGAATAGGACAATTCATTAAAAGCTAAAGAGAAATCATGAGTGTGATAGCATTGTGAAAGAGCAACTATTCTCTCAGCACATTTGCTGGTAAGAAAAGGAAAATAATAAAATCCTGTTATTCTTTCACAGAACACTGTCTTTGTTTTGTAAGAAAGTGAAAAAATCTCATAAATTATTATTATCAAGGCATTTGCAGCTGTAAGTATTTAATTTTCAGAAATATGTGTCTGTGTTTCTTCTCAGGTTCTCTATTTCTTAAATCACATTTTTATCCTCAAATCATTCAGTGTTCTTTTTTGATAGCCGTTCTAAAGAATGTACCACACTGTCTTTAAACCTGGAAAGAACTGCTGTTTCTTCCCCTTCATTTGAGAAAATCACATATAGTTCTCATAAAACACAGAAAACTTTAGTAGTGACAGATTTGTATAAATTGTACTTATGAGACATTTTTTATGACTCTTTCAACTCCAGTTCAAAAGGTCAGTGTTGAACTGGATAAGCTTTTTATATTGCTGTCTATCTTTCATGACTTTGAATTTGTAGCTGCACAGCAATTAATACTATCTTAACAAGCTATTTTCACAAAACAGTTGTTTATATGTATAGCAATATTTATAATCTTTAAAAGCCAAATTTATGGAATCTTCCTTTTAAGAAGGAATATTTGAAATTATTTAAATATTTATTTTGAAGACATATTTAAATTTAGACACTCATATTCTTTTGTCAGCTGATATTCTTTCATTTCCACTGAAGTCAATAAAAAATCTTGACTTTATTAGGCAGAGAATTGGTTACAATATCAATAACAGTTATTTGTAATCTGGCTGAGGATAATGGTGCACAAACACGAAAACACTTTTCTGATCAGTTTGAAATAACAGTTCTCACATAAAGGATTTTGAATGTATTTTCTGTGTTCTGAAAATCTTATACAGTAAAGCTTTTCTGAGATCTTGGCTTCAGCTTGCATGTGACCAGGAAGGAGTAACTTACATGAGTATTCAATAGTTCCAGTCCAAAATTATGACATTCCTGAAATAAAAGCTGTTAAATAGGAAAAAAATTAAATATCATCCTCTTGGAAGGAAATACATTCAAATTGACTGTGATACATGGGACCCTTTAACTAGGCACACAGCCTAGCACCTGTAGCTGGATCTGGCCTGCCAAAACAATTAATTTGATACAAAGCACAGCATCTCCCCAGAGATACTTTGTGAAAGAGTCTGGGAAAGGCCAAGAGTACTCTCTGCCTTTTTATCCCTAAAATGTCATCTCTGTCATATTATTTAGATAACCACTGCCATATGACCAAAATACATTTATCCACTGCCATGCTAATGGACATGCACCTATTGTGGCAAAATATATTCTTATTTTGATGATGTGATAAATGCATTCACAATCACACAAGGACAGAAAAGAATATATACTGCTTGAACTCTTGCATAAGTAACTACCTGACCACCTCAGCCTAATACAAGGTTGTGGCTGTCACAGTTCTAAATCCCATAGCCCATTTCTTGAGGTCACATTTTCAATGTTCTTTGAACTTTACTTAAATTGTGAGACGTTGTGAAGATCAATATGGTCTTCTACACAGTCATACACTTTCCCATCAATCTACCCATGCAAGTCATCATGAACCTGCAAAGTTAACATCTTGCTTTTCCCCTCGGATTCAACTCCCAGCAACCACCTCTTAATGTCCTGCTTTTCTGCCTTCTAAAAGTTTCAAAAGCATTGTGGAAGTTCTACTAGAAACAGCATTGCAATACTGTGAAATACCCTGCTCCAAGATCATAAAGTATTTACATTTGTAACAAAGAACTCCAAATTGACAGAATTCATTATCTTATTTTTCAGAGTGCTTGGATATGAAATGTGGTTAAGTGCTAAAAACAGTGGACCTGCTTGGAGACAACTCAAGTTTTGGATTTCAGTTGCATGAAAGTACTTAATATGCCATCCTGAGCTAGCCATCTAAGAGCCAGAAAGAGTTGAAAAATAAACATTTGTTTAGCATTCCCCATTAACTATCTCTCTCTCTATATATATATTAGCATATATATATATCAGCATTTCTGTGATTTATGGCCAGAAGTCAACTAGACGACTTCCCGCATTTTAAACAGTTTAATTGTAAAGCAACTTTATCAAGTCTCTGTAGTTGATTTAAATGAGACTTTGTCAGACTGTCTGTAAGAAACAAGTATTAAAATAGGAGAAATAGTTTTTTGTCACATATTTTGTCTGTATAGTGGATTGACTCCAGACAACAGACAAGTTCCTAGTCATCTGCCCACTCACTTCACTCTCCTGCAGGATGGGGAGAGAATAGAAGGAAGGCAAGAAGACGTGGATCAAGATAATGGTAGTTTAATAAGGAAGCAGGATCTGTGCACACAAGTTAAGCTAAAAGGGGAATTCATTCACTACAGTCCACAGCAAGCAGATGTTGAGGTACATCCCAGAAAACAGGGCCTCAGCATGCATAATAATAGCTTGGGAAAGTAAATACCATAACCACAAACATCCCCCTTTCCTTCTCCTTTTCCTGAGCTTTTCCTGATGAGTGTGACATCATATGGTATGGAGTATCCCTTTGGCCAGCTTGGGTCAGATATTCTGACTATGTATCCTCCAAAACTTTTGTCCACCTCCAGCGTTACTTACTGGGAGTGAAGAACAGGACAGACTGGGAGACAGAAACCTTTGATGCTGTGCAAGAACTGGTCAGCAGCAGCCAAAAAATTGGTGTGTTATCAACATTGTTTTAGCCAAACATACAAAGCACAGTACCACATGGGCTCCTGTGAAAAAAGTTAACTCCACCCCAGGCAGACCCAGTGCAGTCTGGCCTTTAGAAGTGTTTACTTTCTTACATTTTCACATGGGTCAAATCAGACTCGGCATTACAGTGCCAGACCCTTTCATCTTGTCTTTTTCCTTTTCTCCCCAAAAGACCCCAGCTATTTTCACCATTAATACTGTCCAAAAAGATGACCAACAGATGTTTTCCTTCTGAAACTTTTCAGAGCTAAAGTAAAAGGAATGATGTTAAAACTGTTTGTCTCTACCATAAAACGTAGTATTTAAAAACTATTCTAAATAACACAGGTAGATTGCTCATATGTGAAATAACTTCAGATTTTAGTTCCCAAGCATTTGGTACAGTAGATAATATCACTTATACAGTGGTCTGAGAATTATGAGTTTGTTTTTAGTTTCAATGTTTGTTTCTATTTTATAGCATTTTAAGTTTTTGAGATCTGTTCTTCAGTAATAATTTTACAGTGTTAACAAAATCAAAAATACTTGATAACCTGGTGTCCTGGGCTTGAGTGAGAAGTGGGGATTTCTGATAGCAAGGGAGGGGGCTATAAGGGTGGCCCTCTGTGAAAAGCTTCTAGAAGCTCCCCCAGCTCCAAGTCAGCTCCACCTCTGCACTAAAACTGAGCCAATCAGCTGCGCCTCTGAAAAAACGTATTTAAGAAGGGACATGGTGAGGAGGAGTCGGACTTGTGAGGAGGAGTTGCGACAGCTGCATGAACACCAAGGTCAGTGAAGGAACGGAGGAAGAAAGGATGGTGGAGGTGTGCTGGAGAAGAGACCCCCCTGTATCCTGTGGTGAGATGGCACCCATGAAGATCTACGGTGGAGCAGACATTGATTTATGGCCTGTGTTTTTTGTATGGTTGATCAAGGTGATTTTGCCCAAAGAAGACCAGGGTCTTGTGGGAAAAAGTAGCCCTGCTGTTGTAGTTCAGCACTGGGAGGATTGCAGCATGCGAGGGTGTCCCATGCCAGAACAGCTTGGGAAGAGCTGCAGCCCATGGGAGGGACTCTAGTCGGAGAAAGTTGGTGACTCACAACAGAGCAGTGTAAGGAAAAGCTGCAGCCCATGGGAGGCACTCACATCAGAGAGGGTTTGTGGAGGACTGTCTCCTGTGAGAGTGTGACCACAATGGAGCAGCGGGAAGAAATTCCAGAAGCTCCCCCCACTGAAGGTGGAAGGAGCAGCAGCACTGATTGCAAGTCCCCATTCCCTGCCCCCTGTGCCGCTGGGGGGAGGAGGTAGAGATATCAGGAGCAGAGCTGAGCCCAGGAAGAAGGGAGGGGTGGGGGGAAGGTGTTCTCAAGAGGCGGCAATGCTTCTCACTGTCCTACTCTGTTAAGTGTTGCTGTATGTGTCTGTAATAAATCCATGTTCTTTTTTTTTCTTCCCCTAACAAGTCTGCCTTTTGCTTGTGACCATAATGAGTGAACTGACCCTCCCAATCCTATCTCGAATCCCAAACTTGTCTCATTTGTCCCTTCTCATCGCTGGAAGAGAAGGGAGGTGTGAGTGGCTGCATGGTGTTTGTCTGCCACCCAGGCTCAAATCACGACACCTGGTTGAAAGTCAAATGTTTTGAATAAATAAAAAAGCACAACCATCATCTTCCTGATATTTTATTTATGAATCTATAAAATTTGAAACTTTTGTGTGAGTATTTTTGTCTTAAAATATTTAAATACAGTATTTTCATTTAGTTTTGAATAATATTTCTTGTATAAGAGTTGTCATAAATTAAAGATAAAAATAAGATTTTAAAAAGTGAGGTAAAATATTAGAAAACATAGAAAAATATTTTATTTCTAGCTGAAGTAAATGTTTCCCTTTAGTAAAAACATAAATTTTCTTTATTTTATTTAGTTTTGTTACTAAGGCAAAACTCTACTTTTGCACAAAAGAAATAAAATTTATGTCTTCTTAAGTGCAATCTAAAAAATAAAAATCAATCTGTAGGAACAAATTAAAATGTTTCAGTCCTTTTATAGGCTAGAGAATAGAGCAGCAGTTTGAGTAGTGGGATCTATTTTCAGCTCCCTGCTCTGTCTGAGGGAGATAAGCAAGAATCCAAGTCTGATTGTCCCTACATTATTGATCAGAACCTTGCTGCAAACTTCAGATCTTCTTTGGTAATAGTAATTCAAATAGGAAGAATATTGTTCAGATCCTTATGAATAGCTTGCAATTTTTCACTGGACTGGAAAACAAAACCAAAAGCAATCCCAACTGAGTAGTGTTTTTCTGTTGAAGCTTCTATTTACATGTATATGAGTATTTATTTTTTATTAGTCAGAACATACTAAAATAAATCAAAACTTTCAGTATCTATATCCTGAAACTTCCAGCTCTTTTGAACTCAGTAATCAGTACAGTCAAACAACATTCTGAGTCCTGTTCCTTACAATAAAAAACCATGGTTTTTACATGAAAGCATCACGCAAGAAGGAAGAAGGTTTTAAAATCTTTCACCTGGTTACTGTTGCTTAGGAAACCAGAAGCTCAATATTAACAGATATTCATCACAGACATACCAC
Source organism: Tyto alba (assembly GCF_018691265.1). Taxonomy (NCBI): domain Eukaryota; kingdom Metazoa; phylum Chordata; class Aves; order Strigiformes; family Tytonidae; genus Tyto; species Tyto alba. The sequence goes on along the minus strand of NW_024881282.1, from coordinate 72,582,094 downwards.
ATTAACTAGTGAAGGACAAGGTGGCCTCACATTATATTTTCAACAAAATAAAAATTTGGATTATGAATTTAGTATAATCCTTTGGGATGTTACTGCCAGTCAATTGAAACTTCAGGAATAATACAGTAGTTAGTGCTGTTATACTACCCCAATAATACTGTGGGAGATGATACAGTAAGTATCTTAGTGATTTCAATGTTAGTGAAAATAATGGCACTTGAGGTGCATTTGTGTTGTGGGTTAACCATGATAGACAGCTAAGCACAACACAGCCTCTTGCTCAGACCCCACAGTGGGATGGGGGTGAGAATGAAAAGGGTAAAAATGAGAAAACTCATGGGTTGATATAAAGACAGTTTAATAGGTAAACTAAAAGCTGCACGTGTAAGCAAAGCAAAATAAGCAATTAATTCACTACTCCACATCATCAAGCAGGTGTTTAGTCATTTCCCAGGACAGCAGGGCTCCATCATGTGTAACAGTTACTTGGGAAGAAAAGCACAACTCCAAATGTTTCCCCTTCCTTCTTATTTCTCCAGCTTTATATGCTGAGCATGCTGTCATATGGCATGGAATATCCCTTTGGTCAGTAGGGTCAGTTGTCCCGGCTGTGTCTCCTCCCAGCTTCTTGTGCACCCCCACCTACTCACTGGAGGGGTGGTGTGAGAAGCAGAGTAGATCTTGGTGATGAGTAAGGATTATTCAGCAATAACTAAAACATCCTTATGTTATCAACATTGCTTTCAACACAGTTCTAAAATATGTCACCATGTGAGCAAACTTGAAGCAAATTAACTCTATCCCAGGTCAACCTAGTACAATTTGACAGAGAAAAACATTTTTTCATCCCATAATACATCCTATTAAAGGTCTAAAGCATAAGTAACACAGATCAGCTTGCTATTTTTGGAGGAATCATATTCTAATTTCTCAGGACTCTAAATCAATTATATTAAAACAAAAGCTTTGGCCATTTCCTAAATGTATGCTTTTTTTTCAGAATATGTAAATACCCATGATGATATATAGATTTGAAGAATTTTATTGTTATGATCTCCTTTGAAATATTTAAAACTACAAATGGAGAGAAAGGATACCTAACAGATACTACTTTTACAAGCAAATTAATTACATTAAAAGATGATTCTCAAAGTGTAAAAGCAAGTACTTAAAGTCATTATAAAAAAAAGTTTGAAAATACAAATATGGATTCATTTACTAGATCTCTACCTGTAGGCTAAGAGAAAATACATGGTGCCAGTGCAAGCAGCTTTTTTCCTGTTATATACAGCTAGCTGTCACTGGAAATGTTTTTGTGTATTCTCTGAAAATCAGAGTTGTTTTTTTTCAGTGTATTATTTCTGCAAAATTATAGCTGATTTCCTTCTACAGCAGGTTCCAGTGTCCTCTCCCCACAACTTTGTTGGGTTTATTTATATATGTAGTATTTGTTTGTTTGTTTGTTTGACTGATTTAAGTGAATGTAAGACAATTATTATACATTTGGTTGATGGCACGTGAGTTCTTCATGTACAGATCTGTTTCAAGCTCCTGTTAGAATCTATAATAAAACCAAGGCATCAACCTGATGGCAGATGCTTTCCATATATAAGGCTATATGCAGGCTGCTTTAGAAGTACCAGATTAGTCCGTAAATCTTGAAAATAAGCATAGGTTGAAAATGTAAACAAATGAGCTATGAAGCTATTAAATTCTAAAATAAACTTTTCATATTCTACACAGATTACTGGGGACTATGCTCACAAGCATTGCATTCTGATAGTTTCTGAGATGTTAAGCATCATTCTCAGTGGGCTGTGTTGTTATCATATGAGTAAACAGTACTACAGACAACCTGAGACGCTATTTTCCTGTTACAATTCTTGTTTGAGAAGCCAAGAAACCTTTCTAGAATAATGTATTTTCAAAACTCAAAACTGCTACTATATCCATTCTTCGTTGTCCAACAAAAGTGACTTAGCATCCTGTCTTCTCTCACTCTCAGGGTTGCTTGGTTTGCCTTGTTGTCCACATCTTATTTACCTACCAGGAGACAAGCTGACTGTTAGAACACATTTACTCTCTGAATTTTAATTACCTGTCTCCATTCATCTGCTTTTCTTCCTTTTTTCTTAATCAATCTTCTTTTTTTTATTTTTCACACTGACAAAAAAAAACCACCAGTAGAAACTCAGGTGGGCTAACTGGTCTGTTTTCATAAATAAATCCAGAAAAATTCTTGGTTTTCAGGTGTGTCACCTGCTAGTAAATAAAACCCAAACAACCCAAATATCTATTTCCAAATGAATAAAGTAACATATTATCTTTTCTTCGTTCCTGTTAGATCGTAACAGATGTAAATTTCTAAAACAATGTGCTGTATAGCAGATACTCAGCAGATGGGAAATTGCAGCCAAATAGTTAAAGTCTCGCAAAGTCGAAAATAGATACTTATAACAAAAAATGTCAAGCAACCAAAATTCTCTACTCCTATTTGCCTTAATACACTACCTTTACATTAATATGTAAATTTATATAATTTGAGGAACAAACGCATGTTTTGCTTCATTAAAGGTTTTGTGATTCCTTATGGGCAAAATAAAACTAAGTATATTAATTAACATGGTTGTCATATGATACATTTATGCTACTTGACAAGGTGCAATTTACTGACTAAAACTCCAAAATAGAAGACAAGTGCCGTAGTCTGGTTTGAGAAACATTATCTGCTGTCCATCTTGTCTGAAAATAAGGGTGATATTTTTCTTAGTGACAATGGGGAGGCAGCTACATTTCTTAATTTAGAATGTCTTGTTACTTGGTGGTGTCATTCCTCTGCAGGCAACAAGGGTTGAAGCAAATTAAGGAGAAATTAAAGGCTCATTTGCGCAGTGAAATTAATGTGTTGTAAGGTGGACTCTGAATGCGCAGTGCACTATCAGTTCTGTTTCTCACTCCCCAGATGGAGGATCTAACATGTTCCTATTACAGAAGTCCTTAAAGCACTCTATTTTGAAAGTATCTCTGGGATCCCTATCGCATCAGCAGCCTGCACAAATGTTCTGATGAGGTGACTAAACGTCTCACAGTGAGAATATCATGGCACTTGCGAAGAATGACCTCACTCACCTTTTCTAACTAATATCACCCTAATGAATGTAGCAATGATATTTGGAAGCACATGATGGAAAATAAATAAACTCAAAAAGCTTTGGATGTATCCGAGTTTCCCTCCAAAAGCACCATGTGAAACATTCCAAAGTTGGCTTGCGGTAATACAGCAGGTAGAAATGTGGATAATAATTATCCTAGACTTAGGACTTCCTTGCAGCATCCATGTGCTATTTTTTATGAAGCGAACTTGAATTTTCTGAGCAATATATAGTAAAATAGGCTCCTGATTCAGAACATCAAAGTAACCCACTATTTGTTAAAAGCAAATCTGTGTAATGTAGAATTACAGACAACAAATTTTTGCTACACTTACAGTGGTTTTCATAATTAATCCACTTTTGCTGATAAGCCAGTAGCTTACCCAGTAGCTATTTCATAGCTGTCTACCTGTGATAACAGTTGACCTGCTGTACTATGATGTTAACTATAGAAATACTATTCTAGTTAAATGGTACTCCTATTAAAACATTTGAAGACTAGAGAAATTCTCTCAGTGTAATTAATAGATAAGACCTATACTATGTATCCTTGAGACTGAATGCTAAAAATCTTGCATAAGCTACATAATATCCCTTTGGAGAGAGATGCAGTAAACTTCCCTTCCCTCTCTGACTCCTCTTCATTTTTACTGCAGAGATCCTCTAATGAGCATCTTTGAGGATACTGTTTTATCACTTTTCACCCAGACACACTCCAGATTATAGCCTCTCTGGGTAACCTGCTCCAGTGTTTGACTACTGTCATTGTTCAGACTTGTTCCTAATATAAAATTGGAATTTCCTTTGCTGAGAATTGTATCTGCTGGCCCCCTTTCCACCTCCAAGAGTCTGGCCTGGTCTTCTTCATATCCTTACAGAAGGTAGCTGTGGGTAGCAATAAGATCCCCTCTTCATCTTCTTTTCTTAAGACTGAACAAATCCAGTTCCCACAACCCTTGTACATTGTGCCCCATCTCCTAACGTTATTGGTAGCTGTTCACTACAGAACTCACACCTGTATGTCAATAACTTTCTTGTACTGAGGAATCCAAGCCTAGACACAGTACTCTAGATGTGATTTTACAAGTGTTCAACAGAGGGGAAATAATAACATCCTTCAGCTTTTTTGTCACATTCATGCTAATATAGCCCACTATACAGTTGGTGATCTCTTTGCTGCAGAAATGTATTGATGACTCATATTTGAATTCTCATCTGCCAGATCCTTTTCTGGAAAGCCCTTCCCTAGCCAGTTACTCTCCAAACAATACCGTTACATGAGGTTATTCCATCCCAAATACAAGAATTGACATTTGCCTTGTTGAAGATCATGAGGTTTTTGTCCACTCATTTATCCATCTGTCATGATGCCTTTGAATAGTAGTCTTGCCTTCCAGTCTATTGACCCTCTCCCTCACCTCCTTAATCTGGTGTCATTCATGTAATTAATTCCAGGATGATTTACTCCAGTCTTCCTAGGCAGTGAACCCTATGGTTTCTGACATATTCCTTCTTGCCCTTCTGGAAGATGAATATGATGTTTGCCTTTTTTCAGTCATCATGAACCCCTCCTGATGGATATGACTTTTTGAAGATGAACAGTTTCAAAAAATGAACAGATGAAGAAAATCAACCAGTTTCCTCAGCATCCTCAGATGCATCCCTTCTGGTCCCATGGCTATTTAATCTTTCCTGTTTGGTTAAGTGCTCTGTAAGTCTATCTTTTTCTAGTGTAAGTGGAACATCCCTCACACTGACTCTGACAGTTCACTTATGGTCCTGAGACACCTGAGGCCAGGCCTTAGTTGTTAAAACTGGAAGAAAGAAGACTGTTTTCTGTGTACTCTGTCATTAGGTTCAATGACACATTTTCTTTAGGTTTCCTTTTGCTGACAAGGTACTTTTAGAAACCCTTTTTTGGATTTCCTGTCTCTCCTTAGTTTCAGCTTCATCTGAACTTTGTCTTTCTCAACTCCTTCCCTTCATGTGCAGGTTCTTCCCAAGAAGCACATCTCTGCTTCCTCCTACATACTTTGTTTTCTGAACTTTAGCTCAATCATGAATTCTCCATTCATCAGTACTGGCTTTCTACCTTTGTTGCCTGACTTTCTGCACATCAAAATGGATGATTCTTGTGCTTTGAGGAGCCTTTCCTGAATATCAGCCAGCTCTGCTGAGCCCCTCTGCTCTTCAGAGGAGTTTCCAATGAGTTGCTGGCAAACATATCCCTGAATAAGCTGAAATCTGCTCTTCTGAAATCCATGTTTGTGATGTTGCTATTCATCTTGCTTACTTAGGATCCTAAAGACTCCTACCTTGGGAACATTAGCCTCTGGTGTCACATTTACTGTTGACCTTAATGACCTTACATAAGGAAGAATCAACCCTTCCTTAATCATAAATGGCATGTCCAATAGTCTTCCCCTGCCAGCTCACAGACCACTGATTTTTGTCACAAAATAATCCTTGATGCTCTCCAGAAATCTACGTTGCTTGTGCCTTCCAGCTTTGTCCTTCTAGTATATATCAGGATGGTAAAGACCTTCATGAGAACCATGGCCTGCAATAGTGAGGCTTCCTGCAGATGTCAGTACTTCCTCTTCTGGATTAGGTGCTCTGTAGCAGAAGTGTACCACAATGTCACACACCCCATGCTGGTATATCCTCTGATCCTTACCCACAAGCTCTCAGTTGCTTGTTATTCACTCCAAAGAACATATCCACTCAATATGTTGTTTTGTACAGAGAATGACTCCTCCTCATCTTCCTGGCCATCCCTTCCTAAAGGGAAAGGCTGAGAAAATTGTACATTCCAAGAGATCGATGCATGGACCACTCTACATGACATTCAAAGGGACCAACAGCTCCCCGTTCAAGTCATATGCTCTAACCAAATATGATTTCATATTTTATTTCTATTTCTATACTTTTGATTATAAGATGAACTTCTTATATTGTGCAACAATAAACCAAATGGAATGCTGTTATGTTTGCACAATGTTGTGACCTTTGTAAAAATTTCCATTCTTCAGAACATATTTTCTTGTGCACTGTGTATGGAAGAACCTCACACCACTACCAAGAAAATTCACCAGTTCAGTTAGGCTGGTATCCTATCAGGCATGCAAGATAATACAATAATTATCATACCCTAATAACTATAATATTAGGTAGCCACGTTAAAGAAGAATATGTCTATCTTTACAATAAATATTAAATGCATTTTTTCTCCTCCCTTGATTCCCCACAGAACACTCAGTCTTTCTGGAAAAATGATGGCTCATGCTTGTCTTCTGCACCAGCAAAGCTGAAGCACAGACAGTAAAAACAAGGAAGGACACAGAGACTTGGCATCTAGGACCTCACCATTGATATTTTAAGCTCAGAGGAGGAGACAATACCTCCTTAACACTGGTATCTCTCACTTGTTTTCCTTGCTAGCGATGTACTCTAAGCTGCAGGTTTTGTCTCAGAAAGAGTACTGCAAAATGTTTCCTACTCCAATAGTCCTACTATTAAAGGTTACCTGTAATACTATATTCTCTTTCCGCAGAAATAGAGTGGACAACAGTTGCTCTTAATACCTGTTACAGAACTAGCAGAAATATGTCCACACTTGAAATTGAGATTTTTTCGTTTCTCATTTTATTTTGGTGAGAATTAATTGTATGTAAGGCACATATTTCCCATACCACTTCAGGTAAGGTCAGCGTGATTTGAATAAGAGGAAAGCTACAGCACAGAGTTTAGAAATGCTTACATAAGACAAATGTTAAATACACTGAAGCCCAGAGGGGGGAAGAAAAAAAAAGGGATTAAGGTTGTAGTATTTTATTGTATTTCACTGAGAACAGTTTCAATGCTTAAATACATTTCTGTCTCACGATTAATTAAATGATGATTATGCTAATCTATTCCACTCAGGTCTTTACTGTGAGTCCATGGACATTTAAGGGGCAATTTACATGTTTGTGTAAAAGTACAACATTAAAGTGTAAAAGTTTATGTGCAAGTTTTCTCTTTCTCATGCAGCAAAGAATAGATAATTGTTGATACAACTTTGACAAGACAAGAGTTAATGAAATTTGTATGAGTTTCTAATTCAAAGTATATTAATGTGTCACAGTGGAAGTGCTCTTTAAATATTAAAATACTGAAAATGTATTCAAAAGCGTATGGTACATGTAAAAATAATTTTATCATCTAAAGTTAACGAGGAGGTTGTGTGCTACAGCATTCTAATTGTAATGTGTACTTTACTTTTCAGCCCTACAAGAGATTTAGGCCCAATCTGTTATCATAAGAGAAAATTCCCACTAAAAGCCATCTTCTAAAAAACCATGGCTTCTAAAGGAAAAGACACAAGGAACAGCAGCAGGGAGAACTAAATAGCAGTATGGTAGTACTGAACCACTGTTGCAGTGGTTTCCTGGGAGCTTGCAGAATTGGTGTCTTTTCCTTTTTTAGGTTGACAAATCCAGTTATTCTCCTGACAACCAAATAAGAAAACAAGTGAGTACATAGGAGAAGAAGGGGAATGGTCTTTAAATCGATTAATGGGAATACTGAACCATTTGTGAGCAGTACTAAAAGTTACAATTTATAAAAGGTAATAAATATTTTTAAAATTTCAGTAAGAATGGAACAAAAGACAGATTTTTCTTCTCAATCCTCACAAGTATCATAATCAGGTTTCTTAGTACGTATTCACATATCTTTCAAGCTACTTAGATGCATCTGCATTTTGTTATAAAGGATATTCCTCACCAAAAAGAGCTTGAAAATTGAGTAAACTTTATATGGGATTAAAAACAGTTTGCACATAGTTCAGCATGCTTATTTATAAATGTAAGATGACTGTTGAAGAGATTTTTATGGAGATAGATATGAACAGAAGAGGACAAAGCTGTAAAGTCAATGGGTGGGCAGTGAAGCTATGAGTATGAGCACATTCCGTAATGATGATTTTAACGGGGAAAAAAGTAGAGGACTTACATCTTGACCCACAGTGTTTTGGGGAGCTTGGAGATAGACTCTATCTGAGCAGAAAATACATTCCAGGCATATAGCCAAGACAGAGAATGGCAGAAGAGACAACCAAGGGGAAAGTAGAAAGAAGAGATACTGTCAGAGTGTAGAGTCCAAGAGAGGGGAATTTAAATAGTAGCAAGTTATTACGCAAAGATTTAGATGAAACTGGTGAATACTCAAAATTATATTTCTCATTAAAAAGTGACTAGGAGGTGATAGGCTAACAACAGCTGCTGAACAGACAGAGATAAGAAAAGGCATCTAGATAGAGAAGATAAGCATTAAAATGGAAGTTAAAAAACAGTAACCAGTATGGGAACTACAATTAGTTTCTTAATATTTTTTTACTGCCTTTCTGCTGGGAGCTGTTTTCCCTAGTGGAAAGAGATAGTGAAAATAGCACTCTCCAAAATGTTCTTTATTAAAGAAAAAATTTAAAATGTGTGCAGAAGAGACATTACAAAACCTGTGATCAGCTGCAGAAAAGCATAAATCCATTCCAATTTAACAACCCTGATAAGCACATGGTTGAAGTAAAGTAGGTATTTAACTGGGGTGTTTGTACAAATTTAGCATTTTTAAAGATATTTGGCTTTCAAGCACTTGGGGCATGGATACACTAGAGCCTCCTACAGCTGCCAGTCTACTGCTTTATTGCTATAGTAAATGGTTCTATCAAGTGCTTATGTCTCATTGAGAAATTCTTCACCTAAACTGCAGTTCAACCTTAAATTTTCTAAAATATACATTGTATGAATTAACAATAGTAACAATACAGATATACATAAACAATGAATGTACAATGCCAATCACAGAATAAATATTCCATCTTGCAGCACATTGGTTTATTCATGAGGGAAAATGAGAAAATTCTCCCTGCCTTCTCTCAAATTCTCTCTTCAGCGACCCTACATGTTCCATAATTTCCTAGAAAGAGAATGCATTATCTCCCTCCTATTTATATTTCTCCTGGCTTATATTATAAATTTCTAAATATATCATGTCATGTTATTTATCTTATTACCCAGATGCAGGGTGTTTGCCTAGTCTACTGACTCCAGGATTCTTGCAAATAAATCAGTTTCCAGAGTGTGTACTGCAAGGCCAGGGTTAACCAAAACACCAAATATATTTAATTTATACAGTGTCTCAGTAACATTGTTATGCAGAACAAAGCAGAGTAATTTGATTTCCAGAATTAAAAGAGTAGATTATTTCTTCTCCACAGATGGCATTCCATAAATCTAGAGGGAAAGAAAATCTATTAGAACAATCAAGATTTGAATAGACAATGAAAAGTGATCTAAAAATACTGCAGTTTTTATATGACTAACATTGCTTCAGTTTGCTAGTCAAAGGTTCCTAACAAAATATGAAGAAACTCAGTAATATAAAAAAGCCTTCACGTTAAAGTAAGCTTCCCTAAATAATGATGCCATTCCACACCATTTCAAAAGAATACATGCATAAGTAATCAAATGACAGAATCACACAATCTCAGAATAGCTGAAGTTGGCAGGGACCTCTAGAGACAATCTCATTGTATCTCTAGGCTCAAAGCAGTGCCCAGCAGAGCATGGTGCATAGCACATTGTCCAGTCAGGTTCTGAGTATCTCCAAGAAAGGAGACTCCACAGCCCCTTCTGGCAATCTGTTCAAGTGTTTAAAAAACCTCACTGTAAAAAACAACAGTACCTCACGGTGAAAAAGGGTTTTTTTGTGTTCTGATAGAATTCTCTGTGTTTCAGTTTGTGTCCATTGCCTTGTCCTATCATTGGACACCATTGAGAAGAGTCTGGCTTCATATCCTTCTTGGCCCTCATCAAATATTTATACACATTGTCGAGACCCTTTGAGCCTTTTGTTCTCCAGGCTGAACAATCCCAGCTTGCTCAGCCTCTCCTTGTCCATCAGCTGCTCCAGTTCCATCATCACTCTCTCCAGCATATCCATGTCTTCACACATACTGAGGAGCCCAGCACTGGATACAGCACCCCCAATGTCTCTCAACAGTGATGAGCAGAGGAAGGATCATCTTTGTTGATCTGGCAACACTCTGCTTGCTGCACCCCAGAAGGATGGTGGCCTTCAATGACACAAGGGCACATTGCTGGCTCATATTCAACTCGGTTTCTGCCAGAACCCTGAGGTCCTTCTCTGACAAGCTGCTTTCCAGCCAGTCAGCCTCCTAGCCTGTACTGTTACATGTGGTTATTCCTCCCCAGGTGCAGAACCGGGCATTTCCCCTTTTTGAACTTAATGAAAATCCTCTCTGTTCAATTATCCAGCCTGTCCAGGTCTCTCTGAATGTCAGCAAGATCTAATGAATCAACACACTCTCTACTCCCCATTTTGTATCACCTGTGACGTTGGTAAGACTGCACTCCATCCAATCATCCAGCTCATTAATGAAGATGTTAAATAGTATTGGCCCTGGTTTTAACCCCTGAGGGTACACCATGAGTGACTGGCCTCCAGATGCACTTTGTGTTGATCACATTAGAGCCTGACAGTTTAGCCAGTTTTCAATTCACCTTACTGTCCACTTATGCAGTCCATACACAAATACTTCCTATATTTTTTACACTTTGTAAGAGGAACAAGAGGAACTGAACTAATAAAGAATGTACTCATCTTTAGATTTATACCTTATGTCCCTACATAAATTTAAAAAAATTTATTTCACTGCCCAATATGCTTGCCATTTCCTAGCCCACTCCTTCCCTTGTAATATCTGGAGAACAATGATGGCTTCAGCCACACTACCCTCTTTTCATCCAGTTTTGCAGCTAGTTTCATTCAGCAAATAGGAGGAACATGACACTTCCCGTTTTACAGCTTCTTTAATTCTTTGCTCTATAATTACTCAACAAGGGAGTTCTTTTGCTACTTTAAATCAAGATATATAAAGATTGTTTGTGGGATACATTGTGAATTACATATGCCAAAATATGTATCATGAGGAAGAGTTATAATTTAAATTACCCTGGTTTCAAGACTATAATTTAGCCATTTCTAGTATAAAGTTACTAGACATTTAGCATCCTGAATAAATAATACAGCATCCTTCCTTTAAAATACACTTATCTGCCAAAAATAAGCACTCCCCTACCAGGAAGAACAAGTACACTACTTGCTCTGTTCCTTAGATAATCAGATATGTTTCTATCAGAAAGAAAATTATTTGCATAACAACTCAACTCAATAAAACCAAAATCATACCCTAGTCAGGATCCTTTCATTGTTTACTCTGGTGATCCCACCCTACACAAAATTTTTCTCTTTCTTCCTCTCCCCATTCCTTGACAATTATACATTTCCTACTCACTACACTGACATATAGACATAAAAGATTTTTCACATTACCAAAATCCCTTATAAGTGATTCTTCATGTTCTTGTGAGTAGAACATGAAATACAAACAGCAGAAGCAATTGTCAGATGGAATTCTTTGTTTCTGCTAATTTATTTTTATGGTAAATTAAGAAAATTTATTTGGCTCAAGGATGAAGCAAATATTTTTGATCTACCAGCTACCAAAGAAAAGAGGGGTGAATTATTATTCTGTTTGCAGGTTTGGATAGATTTTAAACACATATGTTATCATAGCATAAGAATTTTCAGGCAGAAAGTTAGAATGCCTCTTTAAATCATTGGGATTACTTGTGATATTGTAATGCTGGGAATTGTCACACAATGAATGTATAGTACTGAAACCATAAGAAAATACTGAATAAGCTTTATGCAGAAGTCAATAATCTCAAACATCAACAATGTATATGATGCAACAACTTGTGCACGTTAATTACTTCTAACAATTTTATAAGAAAATAAATTTAAAAAGGATACAGAATATGAATGTATTTTAATTTTTATCTCCAAACAACTAATGAGAAAAAAGGAACTTCAGCTATGTAAGTGATAAAGTTTAGTAAGATAGGGGTACATTCAAGAAGGACAAAAACCCACTAAGAATCCTTGCAAAGATTTATTTTTTAATTTACATTTGGTACCAATATTGTAGAATTATATGTAGACAAAAAGATGTAACAGGAATTGCAAAAGATTGTGAGGATCAGCTGTCAAAAAAGTCAGTGTATGCTTAGGACCATGGAAGACAAACTATCTAAGAGTTTTTTGGAAAGATACTGTGTTCAAACTTGTGGTTAACTAGAAAGAATATATACAGGTAATGTAATCAATTAAATTGGCAATTAAAATGAATTGCTAGTATTGGGCAAAAAATTATTGTCAGAAAGAACCAAGAAAAGTGATATATTCTACGTAAATGAAACAAGGAAATACTAGCAATAGTGGGGGTTTTAATTTTACTTTTACTCATGCTTCTGTTAAATTATTGTTGTCATATTGAAAAAAATAGAAACCTAGAGGACACAGAGATTTTGAAAGGTTTCTGCAAACATATTTAATGAATGACATTCCTCTCTGTTTGAAAATGTAGGGCAGATAAAGCTTTTTAGAAAAGTAGTCACCAACTTTCTCTGACTGGAGTCCCTCCCATGGGCTGCAGCTCTTCCCAAGCTTCTCCAGCATGGGACACCCTCGCATGCTGCAATCCTCCCAGTGCTGAACTACAACAGCAGAGTTACTTTTTCCCACAAGACCCCGGCCTTCTTTGGGCAAAATCACCTTGATCAACCATACAAAAAACACAGGCCATTAAATCAATGTCTGCTCCACCGTAGATCTTCATGGGTGTCATCTCACCACAGGATACAGGGGGGTCTCTGCTCCAGCACACCTCCACCATCCTTTCTTCCTCCATTCCTTCACTGACCTTGGTGTTTATGCATCTGCAGCAACTCCTTCTCACAAGTCCAACTCCTCCTCACCACATCCCTTCTTAAATACGTTATCTCAGAGGCACAGCTGATTGGCTCAGTTTTAGTGCAGAGGTGGAGCTGACTTGGAGCTGGGGGAGCTTCTAGAAACTTTTCACAGAGGGCCACCCTTATAGCCCCCTCCCCTGCTACCAAAAAACCCACCACTCACTCAAGCCCAGGACAGTATTAAGGATGTGAGCAATCTGAAAGACAACACAGCAGTGTCCTACTTCTCCAGAAGGCTGTTGATTTGATTGGTCATGAAATTCTACAGCTGTGACATTAACATTTTTGTCACACTAATAAGGAAGCAGATAAAAAACAAACAAAACAAACTCCACAACCAAACAAACCTTAAATCATTAGATTTGTCCTCACATCTATTGCACTCTATACATTTTACTTGCCCATGTTTGTTATAAATACATTTTTCCTCCTTCAGAATATATTTTATTTATCAGAAATCAAAGTTTTTATCAAAATGAGAAAAGAGAGTAGAGAATACTTTACATTTTGCTGTTACAACTCAAGATTTCATAATACCTGTCTCTCATAGATTTGTGTGTCAAATCTTTTACTTGTATTCTTTTTAAGTAATGTCACTCTAGATATCTGCCTTTCATGATTTAAACATGGTTTAATAAAAAGACAGAAAATTGGTCTCCACATCTTGCTTTGATCAAAGTGAAACCTGAATTTCAAGAAGTCTTTGATTTTAGAATCCCCCCTTACTAGAAAATATTTTTCTTAAACTGTTGGTATACATATACATGTCTGTGAAACAAATAAGATGTCACACAGATTTGAAAATCTCTGCATCATTTAAATAAATCATGTCTTAATAAACAAAATCATGACATGAAAATAAAGAGACTTATCTCATTTTTGCTTTTTATATCAGTCCTTTATTTTGAAAAGAAGGCAAGAATATTATTTGAAAAAGAGGCCCTAAATTGAAGTAATTTAAAAGCTAATAACTTTTGATATTCAATTTTGTCACATTATGTCCCTTTTTAATACATGATGCTTCGATACAAAGTTAAATGGCAGTTCTTTCCAGCATCACTTCATGAGTATACATTCACTGTTTTATTAAAACATTGTCTCAAAACTTTTTCTCACTCAAAAAGCAGTACTTGTTGCATTCTTTGGTAAAATATTCTTAATTTCTTCCAGTCTTCTATTTTTTATTTATTATGCAAATCTTAAGAAATTAGTTTGATGTTAGAAAATTCACACATGTCTTACAGAACTTTGTTGCTTCCTCTTTTTTTTTTTTTCTTTAGCTCCTACCTTAACAGATAATAACTGACAAAAAAACAGTTTTTAACTAAAAGAAATTCCTTGTTTCAAACTCTGTGCATCACTTCTTTTAGAATTCTTGTTGTTTACTCTTATTGGAGGATTCAAAGATTTAAGAAATCAGTAACTCTATAGAAATATGTCTACTTTTAAATTTGGACTACAACATATTAAAAAAAAATCACTTTATCGTATTTACTCAAAACTTTCATAATTTCAGACTATAGTTTTCAGTCATTAACACTTAGAAACTATTTGAAGTAATGCTGCTTTGTTAAGTTTTATAAGTGTTTTATATGAGACTGAAAAGATCAGAACTATTAGTTCTTTGAAGCTGTTTGATTGTGTGAAATGAAGTAATCATATTATATATGTAGAAATACATATTGCATACAATGACATGGATTAATATCCCTTTGTCTAATATTTGAGAATTTTCTCAATAGTTTGTATGCTGAACTTAACAGAAAAATTATTAGCTTTATTTTGTAACTTTGTTCAGAAAATTCTGAAAGGCGTGTGAAAAGCCTCCTCCAAAAGCAATATGTAGGAGAAAAAATGTATTCGAGAGCATGTGAATTTTGAAACTGTTTTATGTAAAGCAAAAAAGATACTGATTGTATATAATATTTTCAGTTATAAATATAAAGAATACATAGTAAGTTTATCTAGTTGTATAGAAAAAAGAACACATTTAATTGTACAACTATGAAAGATGAATCCATCTGTTTTGTAAAACTGTATAAATTATACACTAAGTTATTTTTAATATTTGGGGGGGAGAGGAAGGGGGGGGTGGGAATCCAAAACCCCAAAACTCCCTTGTAAATTGGTGATGGGAAAAAAGATTTAGTATTGAATTCCTCATAGTGCAATACCACTGTACTATACTACCATTTTCTACATGACTCTGAAGAACACAAAGCAGACAAGGACTGAACATTTTACATTTCAGGTTTATTCCTGCTTTATTATACACAGCTGGGAAAGCAGTAAGCAGGGGTTGTGTGTCTTGTCCCAGCATTCTATTCAAAGTAAAGCTAAAGCATCAGGGAAATGGAAACAGGACTCTTTTGCAAAACAAACTGCTAGTCTTGCTAACTTTGTACTTTCCTTTGAGTTCTCTATAAACCTGGAAATTTCACATTCCTGACTACACAGGCAAAAATTTGCAGTATGGCAAACACTTCCAAAAATGGTAGGAATTGTCTTTAAACCTCAGACCTAAACATTAATGTAAATTCTTGCAAAAGACAAGGTGTTTGTCCTGGTTAGAGCTGGAATAGAGTTCATGTTCGTTTTGGTAGCTGGACGAGTGCTGAAGAACACTTTGATTCCAGAGACTCTCCAGGCCTGAGAGCCCTTGCCTGTGTGCGGGGGCGGGGGGAGCACAGCTGGAGTGCTGGGCGAGGATTGGCCGATATTCCATGTCATGTGACATTATGCTCACTATATAAAGGAAGGAGTGGGTGGGAAGGCATGCTCTCACTTCCGGGAGTGTTGCTGCGATGTTTGGGATCGCTAGCTGGGAGCAGGCGGGTGGCAGTTGGTGGGTGGTGAGCAACTGTATAGTACATTATCCGTTTATACTGTCACCATATTATTCTATTACTGTTATTAAACTGTTTTTATCTCAACCTGTGAGTGTCCCTTTGTCCCTCCGATTCCCTCCCCATTCCCAAGTGGGGGGAGGATAGGTGAGCAACTGCGTGGTGTTTAGCTGCTGACCAGGCTCAAACCACGACAGTGTTGTAGATATCTTCTCAGGTTTTTGTTGGGATGCCTCGGTCTCAGCATCCTGATACACAGCTAACTGAAAGTCAGTATATAAGCCTGTTTCTCTGCTGCAAAGCACAGGGAAATGAAGTAATTTTCAGTGCTACAACTGCTATCTAATCTGGAGTTTTACAGGACTGATCATTACAAAGTCTAAATCACTCTGTTGAATCTAGATCTGTGTACCTGACCACTCTGAGAAGGGTAATCCCTTGGCATAATCAGAGCTTTAAGCAACATCCATACTACTGTTGGAACAGAAATAGGAAGAAAGTCCAAACTTGCTCACATGCTGCCTGGCAAAATTTAGTCTCATGCTTGCTAGAATAGACAACTCCAGAAACATTTTGGATCACAACTCACAACAGAGACCTTTCCCAGTAAATATTATGGACAAGACTGAACCACAAGTTTTTTCCTGATCTTATTATGCAGTTCCCCAAGACTATACAAGTAGGTATTACACCCTTAATATCCATCATGACATTCCCTGGGAAATGTACTTTATGGCCATCTGCTGTGCAAATGTTACTCACAGCTGTCACAGTACTTCAAACACAAAATATACAAAATAATAATTATATCATAGATCTGTAGAGTCACTGTAGGGATACAGAGCAAATCTACCCCTACAGTGCTCTGTAATGTGTATTCAGATGACAGAATGTGTTTTACTGAGTGTTACTACGGATGTAATTAAAGAATCATAGGAAATATCTGAATCAAAAAAGGGAAGCATCTAGTCAATTAGAATAATTGTCTTTGCTAAACTCTACTCATTTTTGTTTGAGGCACTCAGACCCTTTTTTGGGCCTGAACTAATGTTCCTGTGTTTCTATAGAGATGAAAGCCACAATGACAGAGAGAGCACAATTCAACCCATGTCTACAGGGCTTGTGGAAAAGCAAAAACCACTCAGTAGTCCCACAGACAGGCTACCAGGTTGCTATGCCCTTTCCTCCCAACTTCATTCTTGCCTGGGGACACTAAAGCCTCTCAATACCTACATAATTTTTTTCCTGCAATAATACTGTGATCAAAGCATAGCCAGAAGATCAGAGGAAGTGATTAGTCCTCTCTATTCAGCACTTTTCAGACTCCATCTGGATTATTGTGTCTCATTTGGGACTCCCCAACGCAAGACAGACATTGATAAACAGGAACAAATTCAGAAGAAGGCTTTCATCATGGTCAGGGACAGGAGCACTCTCTATGTGAAAAGAGACAAAGTGAACTGGGTTTCTTCAGCCTAGAGGAGAGATATCTTGGGGGTGAGGAGGGTAAGCCTACTGCCAAAAATTCACCAAGAGGACAATCGGGCTGTCCAGGGATGTTAGGCATTCTCTCTCCATCCTTGGAGGTTTTCTAGACCAAACTGGGTACAGACCTGGGCCATCTGGTCTGAATTCAGAGCTTTGAGCAAGAGGTCAGACTGAAGATTTTCTGATGCCCCTCCCAACCTGAATGAGTCTATGCGTAAGCCCCTTTCACAGAATATTATTGAGAGATAATCCTTGGCTATCACTTAATAGCTATCATTTGCCTGTAAAAAGCAGTTTATTTTCCAATAACTAACAATAAAATATAATTTAGAATACTAAAAATTATCATTTGTTAGGTGTATTGTGGTTTTTGCTTTTTTTATTTGTTCAGCATGAGTATGTAGATTACTTTCTAGAATATGAAAAATAGTACTTAAGTGCCTATATTCTCTCCGTGGTGATCTTTTGTTCCTTTCCTAATAATTAATCAACTCTTTGATCAAACACAGACAAATCTGACAGAGTAATAGTGATATCAGAATTCTGAGAAGCATTGTAAATATAGGCAGCAGAGTAAAGATAAACCCAGATTAGTGTCATCATGGTGGGAAAGGATGCAGTAGCTGTCTCTTCTGGTTTATCTGTTGGTCAATCAGAATGAAGTGTTGGCCAGACAATTAAGTCACAGAACAATTAAACACCCAGTAAGCAGACAGAGGAACACAAGGTATTTTAGGGAAAAAAATTAACATAGGACCTCTTGGAAGATGTAGGAAAACTGTGTGTGTGTGTACCTGTAAGAAACTGTAGTGTATTAGTTCCAGTGTTCAGGGAAGTACTGCAAGTTTTTAGGTTCTTTTTTCTTGCCATAAAGAAAGAGATTTCTGGCTTGCAAAAGGAACAGAGTAATAGACAAATTCAAATTATCTCCCATGGTACTGATATGCTTGGTAAAGAACTTGATAAATATGAGAATTTTGCCTAATTCTGAGAAACAGCTTTATACTCCAAGCATAAAGGTGCTTGGTAAAAGGCAATGACATCATTTGCAACACACTGTTTGAGACCTAAATAATTACAGTGACGGAAAAGACCAAGAGCTTCATCACATAGATAAAGTATATTACATGCATGTTGAGGGAATATTGTGAATTTTAGAATTCATGATTCCATAGAAGGATGTTTTAAAGCTATTGGCGTTTCCCCTTGATTAGAAATGATGATGTAAAAAATGATAGTGAGAGGAAGGAATATAAGAGAATTTCTTAACACTGTAAAGCATTTTGAAATTTTTATTTTAATAATTATGCAATAATCCATGCAGCAGAAACATGTTCAAATACAAAGATATTAAAAATTTGCATTTTAATATGAGATACACTTGTCCAAATGTTTTCTTTATGCACTCCCTGTTCTTATGATCCAAAATAACAATCTCTTACCAACTGTTTCTTGATTAAGATACATTACTTTTCTCTCTTGATTAATGTATGAAAGTGTTTGGTGGTCTTTTGTTTGTTTGTTTGTTTGTTTGTTTGTTTTTTGTTGTTATTTTGTTGTTTTGTTTTTTTTTTTTTTACCAGGCACGAGAAAAGTTCAGCAATTTTCCCAGTCTCACAAACCTTCTCCCTGTAGGATGTGATAAGGGAATCTCTCCATCTCAAAAGAAGACTTTAGAAGGTCTGTTTGCAAGTCCAGGGCAGCCTTGTGACATACAACTAAACATTTTCACTGTATGAAAATGGAATTTAGCCTCATTCTCTGGGGGGGATTAACTAGGAAATTGCCCATTCTGATACTCTATGAAGAAGATAAACTTTCTCCCATTCTATTCTTCATGCTAAGCTGGAGGAAGTACTCTTTCTTCATATGCACAAGAGCTTGTGAGGACCAGGTGGCCTTAGGGTCAGTTTTGCTTCTTGGCTTTGGCTGTAAAAATAGTATCAAAGTATTCTCTGCGAACAAAATGATGACTAAATTCCGGTGCAGGATTAATTCTTAATTTCCTGTTAAAGAAATTTCTGAATCAATGCACAAAGCATCAAAAGAAGAGCTGAAACAAGGCTTTGTGATTTGTAGATACCAAGTATTCCGAGAAGATCTGCACAGAAAAAAAGTAAAATGTGGGAAAGAGAGACCAAATCGTCTCCCTTGAGAGGACTGAAGCAGAGGTCTGTGAATGTGGTCTGTTTTTCTA
Organism: Tyto alba; assembly: GCF_018691265.1. Classification (NCBI taxonomy): domain Eukaryota; kingdom Metazoa; phylum Chordata; class Aves; order Strigiformes; family Tytonidae; genus Tyto; species Tyto alba. The sequence continues at coordinate 72,562,530 of NW_024881282.1, read as the reverse complement.
GATTTGGACATACCTGTTATCAGTGACAACTGAAGTGAAACTTTTCTACATTAAAGATATAAGTTGTATTGCCAGAAGACAAGAAGGTAGTGACTGTGAAGATTCTCCTCTTACTTATCTAAAATACTTCCTTTTACTTCAGTGGAGCTGTTCATTCATACAGTTCAAATGGTATCAAAATCACACTGCAATCAATAAAGGGAAATCCTCCTTTTTTTCTTGCAGTTTAGACAAATCTGGCAAGAGAAGTTCTTGAACCACTTTCCTTCCTCTTATTCTGAACACAAGCCTCAAAAAACGCCAAAGGAAATTTTATATATGGTTAAACTCAGAGAAAAAATAGTCAGGTTGTCAAGCCTGGCCTAAAGTTAAAGTTTAAACAAGGTTTTTGTGGGATTTAGAAATGATCCACTATAACTTGCTATCATCTGTGTTACAGATACAAGTATTATTCTACTCTCCAACACCTCTAGATAATGGAAAATGTAAGTAGTCCTCATATTGTATTTGTACGAATACAAATTGAGTGAGGTTGGAATATAACTTAATTTATTTATCTTGAAAACACATGCTTAAATCTTTTAATACACTAAAAAATATAAAGAACTACTTAAAATATTTTTAAGATTGAGCATATTTGAGTTGGTGCACTGTTCTCTGGGAAGTAAGGAAAGAAGCACATAGTATTTTAATATATGTTAGAAATGTTTGTAACTACACTGTGAAATGAAGTAAAAAATATCTGAGTAAAATGGGGAGCTGAAATTGTTTCTTTATTGCAAGTTGGGTCTGACCAAAACTATATGTGCATGTATGGGGAGAATAATTGACTCTGGCAAGTCTAAGAGTCATAAATTGAAGACATTTATTGCCGATACAAGTGCGTTTATAAATCTTCCTAGCAACTGATCACACAAAAACAAAAGGCTTGATTGGTTACATGCATTCTCCACACACTGTCTACGTGCCTAAGACTAACATTTGATTGGTCATTTCGCTCTGTCCATAATACACCAGACAACTCATTGGCTACAAGTTAGTTACTGCTATCCTAAGCCTATTGGTTAATTAAATCTTACAAGCACAAACACAATGTTCTATACACTTTTAGCTCAAGGTAGAAACCTTTCCACTGTTTAAGAAACGGCCAGATGTTTTCCTTAACTGTTGCCTTGCATGTTTTCTTCATACAAAGCTCAGCATCCTTTTCTTGTTTTTCTACATCCCTGTTTGCTGTTCCCAAGGATTCTGGCCGACCAGGGTCAATATGTCCTCATCATTCACTAGCTGTACATCACTCTCAGTCCTTCTTCCCAGCTGTCATGCTACACATGTATGCCTCTTTCAGCAAGTAGATCTGAGTAGGAATCAATAAAAGAATAAATCTGAATTATCTGATCTTTCTTTAGGGTATTTTAACCTTCTAGTTTGCACCTACTGTATAACTAAACCTTCCTTCTAAAACCTGGCAGTACTTTGTGCTTCACTGACTTCAGGTCACTGTTCCCTCCTCATGCACCAGAATCTGTACTACCTCCTTTTCTCTTGTCTTTCTTTTCTTTTCCTTTTCCACTCAGATCAGTGGATGTTTGTTGTCTTTTCATGCCAGTGCTTTTCAGTCTGAACTGTCAATAGTTGCTTTTTAGTCTAATGTCAAATTGGGCAGTTCCAGCACTGAAAACAAGCTCATAAATCCAACTGTAGCTGACTGATGGATTTTAGAACAACTTAAGCAGTATTTTATTACAGTTCCCAGCTCTTCCAGTTGCAGGAAGATGAGGCAGATAGATCTGAGGTGATCCAGCACAGAGATATCATGAGTTTGGCAGTTAGGCTTGTATTTGAACTTCACCAGCTAGGAGATTAGTAGGATAGAATATAATGTTTAAAAAAAAAATTTTTTTTTTTTTGGTGTTTATTAAAAACAAAACAATCAAGACTGAATTTGGGGTAGAACCATGACAGCATATAACAAAACATTTTATTCTTTGCCAGAAATGAGAATAGTTCTACTTGACCTGACTGAACACTTCATCAGTTGTTCATTTTTGGTTTTGGATCATTACAAGAACATATGCTTCCAGCCCTTTAGCCTGTCACAGTGGAGATTTTGTGCTTTTGCCTCCCAAATCTTAGGGCTTTAAGTTATACCTCTTCAGAAAACTGTATTTAATATGGCTTGGAAAGAAAATAAATAAATGCAAAACCAGAGAAATAATGAGTTTATTCTAGAATAGTAAAAAGATGTTACAAGATCAGACTAGCAAACTAGACTAATACTGCCTGCAGAATGAGATTTTAAGATTTAATTCAAGTGTATTAAAATTTTGTCATTGATTTCAACTCCAGATACTATTTTCCACTGACTAGATATGGTTCAGAATAAGGGGACAGAAATGGAATTAGGGAAGATGATCACTGAGGAAAAGACACACCTATCCCAAATAAGACTAATTCAAGAAAAATTAGATAGTATCTTGAGGGAAGAAAATACTGAAATAGAATTGTGTTTGGATGAGCTCAGTAATCTATGACTAGACTTCCCCAGATACATTTGTTTGTAAGCACTCAGGAAATAGAACTTATTTCTATCTTCAAATGATAAACATGTTGAGTATTTATTTGATGTAAATTTTATTTTTTCACCTGCACTGTTTAGTACTCTGGTTACAGAGCTTAGATATTACTTAGGCCTCAAGCTAAGCAATTAATTCACATCTAGTAATTTATTTGATGAGTTTTACTCTCTTCTATGCATGAATTTTCTATGAGCAGACTATGATTTTTCTCTGATTTACTCAGTATTTGAAATTATTATCCAAATAATTTATTTGAATAATTTTTGGTTGGTGAATGGCTTGGAAAGAGATAATTTTAAATGATATATGTATAGTATGTGGCCTAGAAATAATCATTTCCCACACAGGTCAATCTCCTTTACTATTTAAAGATCTTTAATTCCTGTCAGCAGATGTGAAGATAGGATTTAAGAGTCTTTAGATGGTGCACATCCAGAGAAATCTGTTCTCACTTTTCACTGAACCCACTGAAATAGCTCAGCCAAACAAACAGATCTTTGGAATTTTTATAGTAATTCAACTCCTTTGTGATGTTAAATAGCTAGGGGAGACTGGGAATTTTATGAGAATTTTGTGGAAACCACAAAGCTGACTTGAAACATAACATAATGTATCTCCAACATAACCAGTTCTTGGAAAGTTATCCAACGCATCTCTTGTCCATGTACTTCATTGTATCCTTTCTTAACAACAGAACACAAAAATTAAATCATTTTCTAATGATATGATATTAAAATCTCTCTGTATAACCTTAAATACTTTACCTCTTTGAAGACTTTTTTATTTAAACATATTTTCATTTGAACATCAAGTAATTGAGTACTTTTAATCATGCCTATTTTCTTATGGATTTTTCACATGTGAAAACGTGAAACAGCAATTGCTTTCATAAAGGGGTACCCTGTTTTGTCAGAGTTCTTATTCCAGTTCTTTAATTGCCCCAAATTTTCTTTCTCTGCATTTGCAACAGAAAATGCCTCTTGTGGAGAAAAAACAGGTCAGAATTTGTCTCGTCTCAACAGAGAAAAGACTTCAGATTAGCTGTCTCCACTTGAGACCTGTAATCTAGTGTTTATTGCACACAGGCAAACAATTGTAAAAGTGAGTTCTGTGCAAAATACAGGGACCATCTTTTTTTTTCCTTCTTTTTTTTTTTTTTTTTTTTTATCAGACACGTAGAGGTGTGACACAGAAATCTAAATCTCGGTGGGGAGAACAGAACTTTCATAGCTTGCATGAGCTCCTGCAAAAAAAGAGTTAAAAGCAAAAGCAGCACTTTCAGACATGTTTCAGAAGAAGTAATTCTTACCTTTTTTTTTTTTTTTTGATAAAAGATAAATGAGATCTCTCTCTTCAATAAAAGATTCTAAGTTCTATATTTCAATATACCTGAGGTTTTTTTTCCTGCAGCATTAATGGCTTATCCCCGTCTACCTTCTGCTCAGAGTGCTATTTTCTACAACTTCATTTAGATCTGCTTTTAATTAAGGGGTATTAAGACTCATGTTTTTATAAAACAATTAAAAATTACATGTTGTGAAACTAAGCACTAAAATATCTAAGGCACTCACTGGATCTAGCTCCTGATTTAGAAGTGTAGATTCTGTTCCTGTAAAAGATGTATTAAAGGTCTCTTGTGGATTATATTATTTTAATATAAAGTTCAAATATTAAATTGTATTTTTTATGTATATCCTGATTCATAGTATGTGTTAACTTGAAATAGTAAAGAAAATGATTTAATTACTTCACCCATATCTTATGCATCATTCCCTCCTCCTTACACATATCATGCTGTGAAAGAAGCAGGGAGGGGCTTTTAGTGTCATCCTACAGTTTGAAGAAAAACATTAAGATTTGTTCATGGATCTAATAAATCCTCATTCTGTGTTATTCATAATGGCTACAATGGCTACACCACTTGCTTTTTTCTTTTTTCCTTTTTTTTTTTTTCCCCCATGGGAAATCATGACACTCAACTACTGTGGACAATCCTCTCGATACTTTTATATTTCCCTCTCAGCACAGATCTCTGGTAAAATCAACATGGCAGATAATCCCCCACTGTATCAGAGCCCTTTGGGATGATGCAGATTAATGTTCAACATCTTCGACAGTTGCTCCTGGTAACATTTTACTCACTCTTTATGCACTCAGACTCTTGCAAAGCCTTTTCTGACTTGGATCTGTTATAGCTGCAACTATCGCACATAGCAAAATTGAATGAGAGGTTATTTTGAACAAAAAGGAGAGAAGAAGAGTCAAGAAGTTGTTATTTTCTGATGATTGAAGCATATATTCATGGAAGACCTGAATAGGATTTCTGTAAAACTCCGTTATTCATTTCAGCACAATAATACAATCACTGTACATTATGAAGCCAGAAATCAATAATTTAGTATATAGCCTTGATGAATTGTTTCTTACTGCTTCCAATTTATACCTTAAAGAGGAGGTTAGCTTGTAGAGTTCACGGTGTTCAACTAATACACCAATTAGCTGCTGTGACAAGGTTCTGCAGTATCAAAAATCAAAGCTTTCTATAGAAAATAATCTTCTATCTTAGAAAGTTAAGCAGGGAGGAAGTCAGTGAAAGACCCCTGTCCTGGGTTGAGTGAGTGGTGGAGTTTTTTGGTGGCAGGGGAGGGGGCTATCGGGGCGGCCCCCTGTGAGAAGCTTCTCGAAGCTCCCCCAGCTCCAAGTCAGCTCCACTTCTGTTTGGGAAATTGAGCCAATCAGCTGCGCCTCTGCGATAATGTATTTAAGAAGGGACGTGGTGACGAGCAGTGGGACTTGTGAGGAGGAGTTGTTGCAGCTGCATGAACACCAAGGTGAGTGGAGGAACGGAGGAAGAAAGGAGGGGGGGAGGTGTGCCGGAGCAGAGACCCTCCTGTATCCTGTGGTGAGACGGCAGGGCGGCCCCACCCTGCCACCCATGAAGATCTGCGGTGGAGCAGACATTGATTTATGGCCTGTTGCGCCTGCTCAGCTGATCAAGGTTCTGTGTCCAAAGAAGGCCGGGGTCTCATGGAAAAGGTAGCCCCGCTGCTGTAATTCAGTGCTGGGAGGATTGCAGCATGCGGGGGAGTCCCACACCGGAGCAGCTCGGGAAGGGCTGCAGCCGTGGGAGAGAATCCAGTCAGAGGAAGTTAGTGACCCATGACGGAGCAGTGTGGGGAACGCTGCGGCCCATGGGAGGAATTCAAGTCAGAGAAAGTTTGTGGAGGACTGTATCCTGTGAGAGGGGGACCACGATGGAGCAGGAGGAACAAGTTTTGGACACTCCCCTCACCGAACATGAAGGAAGTGGCAGCACTGACTGCACCCCCCATTCCCTGCCCCTGCGCCACTGGGGGAGGAGGTAGAGATATCGGGAGCAGAACTGAGCCTGGGAAGAAGGGAGGGGTGGGGGGAAGGGGTTCTCAAGATGTGGCAATGCTTCTCACTGTCTTACTCTGTTATGTGTTGTTAGTGTCTGTAATAAATGTATGTTCTTCTTTTTCTTCCCCTAATGAGTCTGCCTTTTGCTCGTGATCATAAAAGGGGGATTTTTTCCCCATCCCAGTCCTATCTTGAACCCCAAGACTGGCTCTCTGTCCCTTCTCATTGACAGAGGGGAGGGGAGAGAGAGGTGCTGCATTGTGGTTGGCTGCCAATCAGGCCTAAACCACAACAACCCCAAAGATATATATGCATAATATTAATCTCAATGTAGATTAAACACATTAAATGGGTACAAAAAGAGTATAGCCTCTAGACAGAACTTTTGAAACAAGCTACTGAAATAAAAAAAATAGACTTAAAAAGTTTAAATTATTAATACTAAACACTGCACACTCTGATCTCTTAAAAAAGAGATTTTTACCTTCCAGGATTTTGTTGAGGGAGTGGTCTCATTTACTAGAGAAATAAGTTCTGCTGGATTTATCTTTTTACTTATATTTTTTGTCAATAATTCTATTATTATATTTTTTTAAATGTGGTCACTCCAGATTTTTAAATACTATAATGCTGAAACAAGAAAAATAATTACAGAAGTTGCAGTTCTTGTTTGTGGTGGGTTGACCTTGGCTGGCTGCCAGAAACTCACTCAGCTGCCCCCTCACTCTTCCTTCTCAAAAGAAAAGGGGGAAAAAATAAGATGGAAAAGCTCATGGGTAAAGATAAAAACAGAGAGATCGCTCATCAACTACCATCATGGGCAAAATGGATCAACTTGAGGAAAATTAAGTATTGTCAATTAAAATAGATTTAGATAGTGAAAAACAAATACAAAAACTAAAGCACCTTCCCTCCAGGTCTTCTTCACTCAACCTGACTCCTTTATTCCCAAAGCCTCTAATTCCCTAACTCTGAGTGATACAGGGGTATAAGGAATATGGATTGTGGTTAGTCCATAGCAGCCCCTTGTTGCTCCTCACACTCCCCCTGCACTAGCATGGATCCTCTCCATGGGCTGCAGTACTTCAGGTTAAGCCTGCTTGGGCATGGCCACTCTATGGGATGCAAGAAATATCTACTTGCTCCAGTCTGTGGTCCTCCATGGGCTTCAGGGAGCACATCCTCTCCCTCCTTCTTCACTGACCTTGGGGTTCACAGGGTTGTTTCTCACACTTTTTTCCTGTTCACTCTTCACTGCCCTCTGGTGGTTTTGACCTTTCTTAAATATGTTTTCCCAGAGATATCATCTTGGGTGATGCGTTCAGCCATGTCCTGCAGTGGGTCCATTGTGGAGCTGACTGGTTTTGGTCATGTCCAGTATGGGACAACTCCCGGTCTCTTCTCAGAGAGGCCACCCCTGTAGTCCCCTGTACTACCAACACCTGGGCGTAGACACCCAATACAGTCCACAGAGGCATTCATATTACCTAAGCCCCTGCACCTATCAAAAGGGGAAAATAATACTGTAGAACTGATGCTGTAGTTAAGAAAGGTTCATATGAAATCCGAAAGGCATTACAGCATACTCAAACTAAGCTTTCCTAACCAGACCTCTGAAAAGCACTTGCCTCACTCACCCTATGGTATATAGAAAAAGGTCTGCCATAAATTACCAGCATACAGAAATCAGAGGTGTGTTCATGGGCTGCTACTCTTAAATTGGAATAAATTTTTCTCCTTTCCTCTGTTTGCCAGACTTCCTCAGTTTTGTGCTGTTTACCTCCTGATGCATAGTAATGGAAAAAAAAAAAAAAAAATGGTTAGCAGGAGCAGAGTATGACACTTCATATGTCTGTGGGATCACACTGAAAAAATGAAAACATTCCTAATATGGAGGGTTTGGGCTGAAATTTGACCTGTATCACAGAACCCACAATATAATTCATGGGGTTAGCTACTCACTTCTGTTCATATAGTCTGAAATCTGACCAGGTTGATTGTATAAATATATTTGGTTTTGACGCCTTCATTTTGCCTTTCTTTCCTGTAAGTTTTGAAGTTGACTAAAGAGAATTGTTTCACATGCTGGCTTTTGACTTCATATATAACAAACTGATAAATATTTGGCAGACTACCAAAAGAGCGGAATTTGTTTTTCATGAAAATTGAAATAAATCTCTGGCAGATGGCATATCTAATGGTGAAATGAAGGAAAACAATTTGTGGGGAAATATGAGTCTGAAGATTTTGTGTTGTTAACCAGTCCACAAAACTGGGGAAGAAGGGCTGTTTTACTTGCTTAAGAATTTCCTGTACGTTTGGTACATCCAGGAGTGGAAAACATGTCTTGACAGTGATATGGTAACACTTGTCAACAGAGTCTAGACTATTTACAAAATCATTGTCTTTCCTCGACAGAAAATGGAAGGTCAAGTGCTATCATTCTTCTTGTATGTCAATTTAAGCCCTTGGGCGGTTTGCAGTAAATTTCCTTTTCCTCCTCCTCAGTTGCTTGAGGCATAAGACTTTTTTTCTGGAAGATGTGGTGCTGGCTCATATGGACCAACATAAGGCTTTATTTTGAAAGGAGAAATATTTTCAGTTATGCTTGAAGCAGAAGCTTTACTTGTAGTTTCCAATAGAACAAAATGTGTGATTTATTTCAAATAGTTGGTCAAGGACTCATATTTTACATATTAAGACATAAACTGTTTTCATAATTTTCCCTTAATTCTTCAGAGATTCTAAAGTCTGTATTGATTTTCTATTATTTAAAGTTTGTTCACTATAAACTTAAGGCACCCACGACCTTTTTATTCCATGAGAACCCAAAATATCAAGGTCAAACATTCTGTTACTGTGACAAAAAGAAAAAGGTCACCAGTTTCTTTTTTATCTTCAGGTTTCCAACATATCAGCAGCCTGTTTTTCCAATGCCTTGACCTGCTTTGCACTTGTCCAAAATAGGAATAAAAGTACTAGACTGTGTATGACCCTACAAAGTGCAAAACAAAATGCAAAGTCAGTAAAAAACTTTGAGTTTTATTGACAGTATGAAGCCAAACTGAGGACCTGTTTTGTGTCTCTCCCATGTTAAAAATAATGTTTAGACAAGCTTTAGCTCAGACTTTATCCAAAGAATTTCTAAACTTTAATAAAGAGATTTTATATTTATCAAATTAAACCAAAACAAACCCCTGCTGTCCGTGCATTAACCCATTGATCAGTATAATTTAATAATTTACTTGCTTGACCCAATGTTTAACTATTCCTGAAATTTATTAATTCTACATAATTTTTAAATTACTTCACTTAAATCTACTTATAAGATTTCTACCAATTTAACTAGATTGGTTCCTGAATATGTTTTTTTTGATTGGTAGAACTTTAATACAGACATGCTCAGAGATCTATGTGCAGTAGAAATTTGAGGAAAGTAGTATTAAGAAATATGCTTTTTACTGAATTATAATTCAGTTATCTATATATATTTCTTGTGAATTTCACCCCTGGCTCTCACAAGGTGACAAAATAGATATTTGTTCAGATTAGAATTATATTTATGGTTCTTTACAATTCCAAGGAAAGGATTTAACTCCTAAATAAATCACTGAGGTACTTTTAAAGGCAGGGAAATGGATTGGGCCCTAGGTGTTTTATAGAATATATAAAAATTAAATTACATGTGAAATTACAAGTGAAATGATTCCACAGATGTCTGAAAAACAGAAGGTTTCCCAATAATTCCCCAAGTTTACTGATCACCTTGTCGAAGACACATTGCTCTTTAGGAAAAAAATTCAGCTATGCCTGTCAGTCTGGGTTCAGCACATTGTTAAGGTTGTATTTAAATGCCCTTAGTGTAGATGAGAAGGAAAATGTGAGGCAATATCTCATGGTGCTTTCAAGACAAGTCTGAAGGGTGTTCAGATCCCTAGAGATACAACATATTAATTTGCATGTACACAATAGAAAATCCATCCTAGCTCTCAACCAGGTGTAGAAGAAGGAGCCTTGAGATTTGTGGCTGTCATATGGCTTGGCTTGATTCACCACAAGTTGTCAGTGTAATGCATTATAATATGATGTTTGGATGAAAACATTTTGTGAATGCAAAATTTTGAGTCCTAAGAGAAAACTATAAGTAAGACACTGCAGAATGAGAGATTATTCAGAAATCAAAATACTATTAGTGTATGCCATAACATTATAAAAGATATTTGAGAAATCTGTATTTTTATAACATGCTCTTCATGTTGAAGCGGTTAAATCAATCAAAATCATATTTCTCTATGGCTGAATTGCTCCTTCTCATGTCTGAAATTGTTTGGGATCACTTAAGCTTTAGGAGACCTCCTTTTTCTCATTTCCATGTAAGTAAAACCAGGATGAACAGAAATAATGGCAGAGACATATAATATTCACCCCATGCCCTTTCCCAGCTGAGTGCGTCCTTTGAAACCATTCTGAGTACTGCTGGCTATGCCTTTTAAACAAACTCTGAAAAAGCAGGTAATGTCTACACTTCCTCAAGAGCTACTGCCCTCTAAGCTCCTTTTATTCCAATAACAATACAAGATAAACACAAAACAAGGGGAAAACGGCCAGAAAGACAGAGCTTTGCTTTCTACCTCTGTAGCTGCAATTGTTCCTTGTTTATTCTTCAGAATACATTTCTTGCTTCACCTCGAAACAATTTCCCAGAAATAAAAGCTAAATAAAACTTTAGTAGGTCACAGAAACTGTCAGAAGCCAGTCTCTTCTCCTTCAGAATAGCTGATGTCCAGTGTTTGCTATTGAAGTCTGCTGTGTGCATGGTTCGTCTGTTTGAATGCCCGCTGGCTCACAAGAGCAGAGCAGCAGGCTGAGCAGAAGGAGAGCATGACTTACATAAAGGCACAAGTCAAACAAAGTATCTTGGTCTAATTTTAAGCTTAGAAGAACTGAAAATGTTTCTGTTAAATGTATAGATTAAATTTCTGGAAGTGTAAAGAATTCATCACATTTTAATAGGTGACTAAAAATTTATCATTTCTTAACAAATTGTTGGTGGTGTTGTTTCTATTGTTAATATTATTATTCATCTGTGAGTAAAGGATGTGTTTGTTAGCAGTCGTAATTGTGAAGAAAACTCATCTACACAAAGTAGATAAGCAGACACTTCTTTGTTCTAATGCTGGGAAACACGGGGGATAGCTCCACAAAAGACATGTTCACCAACAGACACAAAGCACAACACATTTATGCACTTTTTCAGCAGAGTCATGATTACATAAGTTCTTTTACATAAAGATGCAGAGAATGCTCTCTTCTTAACTTGACCTTTACAATGATTGTTTTTATCAATTACCTCATTTTATCCATGTCCTTATTCTAAAGTAATAATTGGTTAACCTCACTGATTGTAATCCTTGATATTAAAATCAAAGAGGGGAGGGTAGTGATTATCATATTCATGTTATTTCCTGGAAATCATTATCATATGCAAATGTCTCTAACGCATGTGTGGTTATGTTGGACGGGAGTCCCTCTGGTGGTCGTCGATAGTCTTCCTCACTGTGTCCACTGATTGAACTCCATCCTTGCGCATGTTCATTTCATACGTTGGCTGATCTCCCAAACTAAGGTCAGTTTCTTCTGGTACCCCTTGTTTTAATTTGGAGTCCATATTCGGAGTCCATATATTCAGAATTCTATAGTAACTGAGGCAAACACAATGCTAGTTGCTCATTACAAGATCTTAACATATCCTGTGTTCTCATAGCTCCTAAAAATTTTATATCACTCATATAACCAAAAATCTAAATCATATTCTAAAATTCAAGCTATTTCATTAGCGTATTTGTAAATTTTAACATGTTTACAAAATACTTTAAAGATTAAGTACAACGCTCCATTGACCTGTACTTTGAATAATGGTCACAGCCATTTGTATATCTGCAATGGATTTCCATCCATTTCTAGTGTCAGAAACATCTACAGAGTTTGTAATATCTAATGATGCTTTGTAAGACAGTTCCTCAAAAATTTTGTCATTTTCAAGGAAACATACAGAAAAAATATTGCAACCTATTACACTTTCACACAAACTCTGAATAGGAGGGATGAACTGAACTGAAGGACAGGGAGGCATGACTCACCTATTATGGTCAGGAGCAAAAGACAGACTCCTTAGGGGAAGAAAAAGAACACCAATTTAATTAAAACACCACCACCACCACTACTTAGTTTATCAGAGTAAGACAGAGAGAAGCATTCACACATCATAAAACCACCTTCCCCCCTATCCCTCCCTTTTTCCTAGGCTCAGCTTTGTTCCCAATATCTCTACCTCCTCCCCTAGCAGCACAGGGAGGGCAGAGGATGGGTGTCGTGGTCAGTTTATCACATGTTGCATCTGTCATCCCTTCCTCCTCAGAAGGAGGACTCCTTGAACACTTCCCCTGCCTCAGTGTGGGTTCCTTCTCACAGGCAACAGTCCTCCACAAACTTTCTCTGACATGAGTCCTTCCTACGGGCTGCAACTCTTCACAAGCTGCTCCAGCAAGGGTCGCTCCCGTGGGTTACAGTCCTCTCAGTGATGAAATACAACAGTTTGGGCTTCTCTCAGTCTTGGCCTCCTTTGGATGCAAGACACTGCTCTGATGTGGTGTCCCCCACAGGCTGCAGGTCAGCATTTGCTCCACCGTGGTCCTTCATGGGCTTCAGGGGGGGAATCTGCCATCTCACCATGGGCTGAAAGGTAGTATCTACTTGGGCACACCTCACCCACCTCCTCCTTTCTTCCACTGATATCGGTGTTTCCATAGGTGTCTCCCTAACAGCTCCTCCTCACAACTCCAAATCCTCCTCCTATCAGGTTCCCCTTCTTAAATATGTTATCACAGAGGCACAACCACCATTGTTAATTGGCTTGGTCTTGACCAGAGGGGAGTCTGGCTTGGAGCCACAGGAGCTTTGAGGAGTTCCTCACAGAGGCCACTCCTGTAGTCCCCTACCTCACTACCAAAACCCTCGCCACACACAGAGACCCAGCACACTCCCCAACATAAGAAGGACATAGATCTGTTGGAGCAAGTCCAGAGGAGGACCACAAAGATGATCATGGGGCTGGAGCACCTCCCTCATGAAGACAGGCTGAGAGAGTTAGGGTTGTTCAGCCTGGAGAAGAGAAGGTTCTGGGGAGACCTTATAGTGGCCTTCCAGTACTTAAAGGGAACCTACAGGAAAGATGGGGAGAGACTCTTTATCAGGGAGTGTAGTGATGGGATGAGGAGTAGTCATTTTAAACCGAAAGAGGATAGATTTAGGTTAGATACAAGGAAGAAATTCTTTATGGTGAGGGTGGTGAGACATTGGAACAGGTTGCCCAGAAAGATTGTGAATCCTCCTCCTGGAAGTGTTCAAGACAAGGGTGGATGGGCCTTTGAGCAACTGGGTCTAGTGGAAGGTATCCCCGTCTGTGAAAGGGGGTTTGGAACAGGGTGATCTTTAAGGTCCCTTCCAACCCAAAACATTCTATGATTTTATGAAGTAGAACATAAGTAATACTAATGAAACTGGATGGTATTATCAATATAAATTTAATCAGTTTAAAATTTTTGGGCTATGTCAAGGAAAATTAATTTTTAGGGATTACAGACCCATGTAAATGTGTGTAGGTTCACACACACACTTGCATGCCACTTGTTTCATTGTCTCTAAAATCTGTTATATGAACAAACAGACATTTCAGTAAAACTCTGGGTATACTTGTTCACATTATAACAGTTCATAATTGTGCAGCAACAGCAGATATAGAAATCAGATCTTTCTTCTTCAAAAGTTTCCACAATTTTACTTACAAAATTTACTAGGTGTTGGTTGCAACTTAGCAGAGGGGTATTATTTCCAAATTATGCAATACTGAACTAAAGTATTGTTCTTCCCTCCAAAGGAAGGCAGTGTCATATACACAAAGCACCCATATATATCATCTTCCAGCTGAGCAAAATGAATTCCCACATAGTCTGAAAATACTAACACACCGACATCTTAAAACTTTGTGCTTACAGAAGTGCTGAATATCTTGGGTTTTTCAGCCTTTTATACTGATAACACTACTAAATTTCTGAGATCCTTATGCCAGATTGGACAGTTATCCTATAAACTACTATATAAACTAAAACATAAAAAACCCCAAACCTATGGGTTATATGCCCAGCTCAACTATTCACAATACTTAAATCAAGCCCAGAGGAGCATCTCACATAGACATTACTGAAGTTATTAAAGTATTGATTGTTGTAGTAAAGTTTCAGAACCTAATACTGCAGGCAAAAACACAGAGCAAAGCAAAGTGCTTTCAAAATGGAGCTGAAAATTAATCAGGAATTAATATCTTAATGTCAAAACATTTCCATACAAGTTGCAATAACTGGAAAAGGAATCTTTAAGCCTAGGAAATTAATGATTTGAATTTTAAGGAAAGCATCAACATCTTAAGAAATATAAGTGCAAACAAGACTGTGATTTTATCTTAGCTCTGTTTTACTAGAGTGTCAGAGAATAACTGCACAGATATTACAGTATCTTCTCCTGTACTCTTATTTGATTTTTAAAGGCATGTATTATTTTCTTATGGAATAATACAGACTGTCTCATCTACTGCTTTATTTCCCCAGCACTTGTTTTGTTTAGAAATGCAATACCAGGGGTATGCTTCCCAAACTAATGTGTAGACCAAAGCATTTTAATATGAAGCTTCTATTCTGTTAGTTGTCCACTAATAAAACTTTTCAACATACAGGACCAATTTCCTTCACATCATTAACAGCAACAGAATGTTTTTATATGCAAACTACATGAAGAGTAATCTATATGCAAGGTAATCCGAAAGGTCAGTTGATTGCATTAATTTTCTGTATTAACACAAAGGTAACTGCTTCAGAATTAGCCATGTTTTTAAATGTACTTTCTATGCCCACAGACATTAAATATAATGAATGTCAATAGCTAGCTTTATTGCAACCTGCTTTCTAAGAATGTTGTTTATGCAAAGAATTATAATAATTTGAACTCTGTGGATAAGTCAGCAGATTTTATTAATTCATAGGTAATACTACTCAGGAAAAATAACAGGCAAACAGCACAGGGGTTCTGTTTCTTTCAGTTTTTAGTTTGTTCTAATTTGTGATCTAACTGATGAATTTACTTGCAAATATTTAAAAGGTTTGTTCTATCCTCAAAGTGTGAATGGAGAAGTTTAGGGAAGACCTGATATGTTCTTCTTTTAGCCTAAACAATGAATCTTTTGTTTAGTAGTAAAACAGCATAGTACCACCACCTTTCACTACAAATCAAAATGTCAAAGAAACAGATAGTTTTCACTTATAACACTGTCACTTTACAATGAATAGAATTTTTCTCTCTATAAATTAAATTACATGCCCTCACCTGATCTTGGTCCTTTTTGTACTTTTTGCTTCTTCAGTAATCTACCCAAACATACATTTTCTACATTTTCACCTGGTTTATTCTTCAGGCCATGATTTCTCATTCCAAGCATGTTTTTATTTATACAGTATTTGAAGAAATGCAGTCACAGGCTAAGGAATACACAAGGAGTAACTGTTTAACTTTGGGTGGTTTTGAATTCTCTTGTTGAAGCATAAGTTTGTAGACAAAGGAAAATATTAGTTTATACAACTTGGCTTTGAACTGTTCTATATCCTTGAAACCAGAAAACATAGGATTCATGTGTATGTGTGTTTGTACTCTGTGATACCCATGGGAAGATTTTAAGCAAGTGAAAGCCAATATGCGAGTCTTGAGAGAAATACTATTTATTTCCTGCTGCTCCAATTTCTGCTACCATGTCTTTCTCATCATAGTTTTCTGTCCCACAGAGCAAAACATCACCCTTAACAGACTGCTTAGTTACTTGATAACAGCATGTGCCAATTTAAAATCTATCAGATCTATGTCTGACCATACTCCCTTCCCTTCTTCTACAACTTCTCATGGCAAAAGGTCTAGCTGTATGATGGCAGCAGCTGGCAGGGAATGAGGAACAAGTTTCTTTAATGATGGAGCTGAGACACCAGTTTAAAACAGATGAAGAAGTTCCTTCTGTAGGTTTGAAACTTAAGAACTCTAGCAATGGATGCAGATCCACAGGCACATTAGCTGAAAGGGAATGACCTTTGGCAGCATATTCAGAGGAAGTTCTCTCACAACAGGGACCCTTTCATTAGTGATACATCACTGTCAGAGGACAAAAGTGTTCAAGATGACATTCCTGTAAGCTTCCTTATGTTCACAAAAGGCAGCATTAGTCATTGCTATTTTCTGTTTAGTGCTGTGCCAGAAACAATGACTGTTCCTCCTTCCAGGTGTTCTCAACTTCTCCTTGTATTATGGCTATCTCAATTTATTCTGCTTGTAGGCTTCACAGAAGAAATGAGCTGGCTCAGAGGTGCAAGGAAGATGCTGTGTAAGGAAGAAGTAAAAGAGGGACAGAAGTGAGGTTGAATGAAACCCAAGACCATTGTTTTTTACCAAAAGTTAAAAGAAACAGAGTATTCATGCAAGATCTGGAGCATCTATATATGCCTACCTACTTTGCTTCATATCTGCATTTAGATCTGCATTTCCCATATCACGGTTAAATATAGTAATTATTAGTTGTCATAAGTTGGATTTTACTCACAATTTGAATGAAGATTCCACCTTTACCCTGAAGACCTAGCTTGGTTTTGAAAACGTGATGCATTAACCCACTGTCTGAACCCTCATTTTTCAATGGTAACCTGTGTCTGTGTGTTGTACTAATATATGACATTCTTGCAAATACCAATGCATGGTTCCATCTCACATGAAAACATGGAAAGCTCTAATTCCTGATATTAATTTGTATTAAGCAAGGACAGACTTGTCAGAGGACTGCATAACCTCTTATTTGTACTGCCCAAGGTTATGCATGCTCCCACATAATAGAATAAACTTGCAGTCTCACAGCTGAATATGCATCCATCTGGGAGTTGAAATAAATAAGCAGAATAAATTAGCTTTGCTAAAACAAAAATTTTTCAACTTTTAACACCAAGAGTTAATTCACAGAAGTTTTTGTCAAAAGAAAGTCAAAATAAATTATTTTGCATGTTGTATTTAATTTATATAATGTCACAGTAGAGACAGTTTTGATGGGGAAGGGCAACTGGAACTGGAACAGGTTGAGAAAAGCTGGGACATGAAGCTGGTTTTGCAGCAAATTAATCAAGAATTGAACTGGTCACAAATATGTTCACATAGGAAGTCCAGATGAACAGAAGGCTGGCAAGATAGTCTCCTTGGGGTCATTGTACTTACAGAGCCCAAAATGTCCGTGTCCTGTTATTCATGAGCTGTTAGCAAAAGGCTCAAACCTGTTTCTTTCTGCATTGGCCCACACTATTGTCAATAATCTATCATCACTGCATTATGCCCTTTATTTCAAGCAGCAGAATCCTAAGAGTTAAAGTTTTCAGTCCTGATGTGGACAAAAATAAAGATATGATTAATTATGATGGTATTGCCTTTTTCTTCGATTTGTTCTTTTAAAAAGTAGGAAAAAATGATGTTATATTCAGTATTAGTATGAATTCTTTACATAGCAAAGATATCCTCAAATATTGGATAATGCCCAGTTACAGTCACTGCATTTTCATGTCTTGTCCCAGTGTATTTTGTGGTAAGATTGATTTATATGTCCATGTCAACCCTCTTCTATGAAATTCTTGTACCTTTTGTTCCATGAATATGCTGAACATGAGCCAGGGTTGACTTAGCACGAGTAATGCCTTTACTGTCTGTAGAATCCATAAAGCTTACATAGTCAGAAGTTGGAATGTGTATAACAATGTACAGGACTGCAGGAACTGAAAGAAAGGTTTCCTGATTAGGTCTGTCAAATGTTGCTGACATCAAACTTTCTATAGCAGATAATGTCCCTTCTTTTCTTAAAGATGTTACAGGGATTAAATAATGGTTATGAAACAAGCATTTACAAAGAACCCAGGAAGAGGCTTTTTCTAAATAAAAACATAATTCTGCAGTCAGCAGGGTTTGGACAGTGCACAGTAAATGGACTATGAAACCTCTAAACAAACAAAGATGAGAAAACAAAATACTGACTGTGTGCACATTAAGGGAACAGATATTCTGTGCAGTGAATGTAGGGAGAGTTCTGTGAAAATTACAGTTTGCCATTCTGGAATTTAGGTTTGTATCATAATGCATTTGCATACAGCATCCAAATTAAGCTGGTACAAACAATCTTAATTTAGGCAATTGTTATTTTTCTCATTGATGTTGTACTTTTAATTGAATTTTATACTACAAATTTTTATGTATAAATGGTGCTGTTGTGGTTTAGGCCTGATTGACAGCCAACCACAATGCAGCACCTCTCTCTCCCTTCCCCTCCGGCAATGAGAAGGGACAGAGAGCCAGGCTTGGGGTTCAAGATAGGACTGGGATGGGGGAAAATCCCCCTTTTATGATCACGAGCAAAAGGCAGACTCGTTAGGGGAAGAAAAAAAGAACATACATTTATTACAGACACTAACAACACATAACAGAGTAGGACAGTGAGAAGCATTGCCACATCTTGAGAACCCCTTCCCCCCACCCCTCCCTTCTTCCCAGGCTCAGTTCTGCTCCCGATATCTCTACCTCCTCCCCCAGTGGCGCAGGGGCAGGGAATGGGGGGTGCAGTCAGTGCTGCCACTTCCTTCATGTTCGGTGAGGGGAGTGTCCAAAACTTGTTACCCCCTGCTCCATCGTGGTCCCCCTCTCACAGGAGACAGTCCTCCACAAACTTTCTCTGACTTGAATTCCTCCCATGGGCCGCAGCGTTCCCCACACTGCTCCATCATGGGTCACTAACTTCCTCCGACTGGATTCTCTCCCACGGCTGCAGCCCTTCCCGAGCTGCTCCGGTGTGGGACTCCCCCGCATGCTGCAATCCTCCCAGCACTGCATTATAGCAGCGGGGCTACCTTTTCCCATGAGACCCCGGCCTTCTTCGGGCACAGAACCTTGATCAGCCGAGCAAGAACAACAGGCTGTAAATCAATGTCTGCTCCACCGTAGATCTTCATGGGTGGCAGGGTGGGGCCGCCCTGTCGTCTCACCACAGGATACAGGAGGGTCTCTGCTCCGGCACACCTCCCCCCTCCTTTCTTCCTCCGTTCCTCCACTCACCTTGGTGTTCATGCAGCTGCAGCAACTCCTCCTCACAAGTCCCACTGCCCGTCACCACGTCCCTTCTTAAATACGTTATCGCAGAGGCGCAGCCAATTGGCTCAATTTCCCAAACAGAAGTGGAGCTGACGTGGAGCTGGGGGAGCTTCAAGAAGCTTCTCACAGGGGGCCGCCCCGATAGCCCCCTCCCCTGCCACCAAAAAACTCCACCACTCACTCAACCCAGGACAGGTGCTCATAGATGTCTGATATACAGTTTTATGGCAGCTTACCACTTAAAATACATATTCTGGAGCTTCCACAAAGGAGGTAATGATGTGAATCAAAGTTATTCCTGGACTTCTAAGTTTTCTATACACACTTCTGACTTGCTATTTAGATTGTTGGCCTGTCTGATGTGGAAATATCCTCTGCTCAGAATAAGGCTGAAGACTGCAGACAGAAGAGAAGTTATAATAGGCCCTGAAACTCACCTCCTGAAAATATATGCATTTCTAATTGCTCCATTGACAGTTCATAAACTTGAAAAGCCTAGGAGAAGTATAGGCTCTGAACAACTCAATTTCAGATTAAATTTTAAATTAAAAGAAGAAGAAACAGCAACTCTGAAACACAGTAAAGAGTTCCCACTTCAGACATCTGTGGATGTGTGTGACTAAAAGAACAAACCTTAAAAACATTCACTCTTAATGAGTGAAGTATCATACAAATTAATAATGAAAGCCAAGATTTTTATAGAGTACATAGATGCTAAAAGGGCCTCTCCCCTCCAGACCCCTATATTCTACTCCTCTTGATGGTTGAAGGGAATTGCATTTCCAGTACAGCTTGACTTGAAGATGCAAGCTGCAGTGTCAAGATGGGGATAAATAGCAGCAAGTTGGTTGGACTTACGTCCTTTCAAAGACAGACACCTGCAGATTTTCAGCCATTACCTTGAGGGTAATGAAACCAATGTTTCTTCTGAAAATCAAAAGTGAGACAGAGAGGTGGTGAAATATCATTCATGAGTGACTGTTTAATGCTCTGTCTTTATACTTTGCACAATTAATTGCAGTATGTGAAATCTCTATTTCTGTGAATAACAGATATTTTTTAAAATGAGGCAACCATGACAATTCCAGCCCATCACATCCAGTAGACTGATGTTTAAGGTGCTGTATTGGTAATAAATGCCGAGTCCCTGCAACTTATTGGGCCAGAAAGAAGAATTTAAAAACAAGGTTTGCCCGTTCTAAATATGTTGTGATCACTAGGCTATGTTTAATCAACAGAAATGCACCAAAACCCCAGTGCTACTTATTTTGGTGATGACAGAATTCAGGTTCTAAATAATACACTGTAAAGTTAAAAAAAAAAAAAAAAAAAAAAAAAGGCAGATGTGTTATTTTGTGTTTTGGGTTTAGGTCAGTCAGCTGTAATAAAGTACACCATGTGATATTATGCAACTTCCATAACATACAATTAGATCGTACTTTTACTTTCTATGTAAGACTGAAAGGCATAAATAGTGCTTTACCTCTACAGCCCATTCACCTGCAAGGCAGAATATGAGCCCAATTGGAACATGATCCTCTTCTCTCTAGTATTACCTCTCACCTTTTGTAATTTATTTTTGACCTAAGTTTAACAATTAAATATTTACACTTTATTTTCCGAAGATGTTTCTATATAAACGTTATTTTTTTGCCTGCTGAAAAAAAAAATTACTTCCATTCAATGTCTGCTTTATTTATTTTCAGTTAAACATTGAAAAACTAATATTATTCCATTACTAGTTTGCCTTAATTTCTGAGTGATAATTTAAATCAAATTAGCAAAATGTTACAGGGATGATGGATCTGATACACATTTAAATCTGCATGGAAATCATGCAGCTTCACAAAATCAATTGTGTATATACAAATATAAATCCTACATAGGGTAGTAACTTCTTTAAACTTCTTGGCATCTTTAAACTCAACTCAGCTATGCAGCTTTAGTATTTTTATATTCTCAGAGTACTTGATGTGTCAGATTGCACATTTGCTATATTTCCTAGCTGTCCTTCTGCAGATGAAAAGTAGTACTTTGATTACTCATAGTTATTAATAACACATTAAGCAAAATGGACAGAGGATGTCATTCAAGAGGTGAGAAATGTTATTGAGAACTGCATCATAGACGAGTCACCCACAAGGGACTATTTCTCAGGCAGAAATGCATCTGCCTGGAAAGCAGTCATCAGCTCATATACCTCCAGGGGTAGAAATTGCTGAGGTCATGAGGCAGGTCATCATGCCCAAGGCTCTCTGAGGGAGAAAGCTGAACCATTCTGCCTAGGGGATTGCTAATTACCAAGGAAATAACATCCTATATTGCTAAATGTTTTTCTCTGCCCTCAGGGAAAGTCGGCACCAGGGGTGTGTCAGAGATAAATGGTTGTTAAGATTGGCCTGCAGAGGGATTTAGCATGTGGAGGTCAATCTCAAGCAGGTGAGTTTGAGATGAGGTGGTTTTTTTATTTCCCTTTTGAGATGGCCATCCAGCAGGCTGATGTCTGAAGAGATACCCTGTTTCTCTTTGCTAACTCAGCATGAAAGGTGCATTATTACATGGTTAAGTACAGCCATTTTACTCACATTTAAGGACAGTTCACTCTAAGATAAGAGTGGGAAAAATTAATTTCCTCCTCTGGTAACTTAAGCTATGATATAAAAAATAATAATCAGGACTTCAATTATAGAAATCTTGTAATGCACAAGTGAAAAATAAATCAATAAAATATCTTTCCTAACAAAATATTCAGTTTATTATAACACTGGGTAATACATTGCTTTTCCCTGAATAGAAGGTGGTTCTCCGTACTTTGTATCAGCATATTTCTACCTTGCAATAAATTGTGTCTATAAATTATTTATACTGTATCTTGTCAAGAGAGAAATGTACATTGGAAGCAAGCTATGTATGTGTGTATATAGAGAGAATACACATATTCATACTGTTAAAGTAAAAGAGGTGTAACAGGACAAAATGGTTAAGGTGTCTGCATAGTTAGTCAAAGAAAACAAAACCAATATAAAATATATTTTACATCAGAATTTAACTATAGTTTTATAATGACAGCTGTCAATGTACATATAATTATGAATTTCTCTCAGTCTGTTGTAGGAACAGGGTAATAATCTTTTCTCAGAAAACTCTCATGAGGCATCATTAAAATGGGGCTTTTAGTGGAGAATCAACAGTAAAGACAAGTGTATATAGTAGTTCACTTCTCATAGAGAAATTACATAAAATTTCTTAACTCTTTCTAGTCAGCAGAAAATTCAGGTGGAAAATTATACTTGTTAGGCAGGTTTCTTATGTAAAACTCAAGAAGTTACATAGACGGCAAATAAGAATATTAAGTTTGTATGTGAAGTAATATAAGGTCTAACTCAATGTCTAGGCAAGCAACAAATCAAATAGTACTGTTGATGACTTGCCTTTGAGCTATATTCTTGAGAAATGCAACATTCAGGCGTGGTAACCGATTTATCAATTCACAATGAGCCATATTCCACAAGGAATACACAGCATTTGTGTAACATCAGATGCAGTGTTCTTCGTAGTGAATGAATTTTTGGTTACATCCAATGACTGTTTCACTGAAGTAAAATATCTCTGAAATAAAAATGTTGCAAATACTTAAGACATTACTCTTCAAATGTGTATAGCTAAAGGCTTTCTTTTCACTTATCCTTTGTACTTTAGAAATGAAAAGTTAAATAATAAACAATAAACATTCATGCTATTCCAGCTAAGAAAAAAAATACTAACTTGACAAGCTGGACCTATAGGTTTGGATCTGTAACTCATTTCTCTGATAGTTACTACTAATAATATATATTCTCCTTTCCATGATGAAAATAAATTACGATTTCACTTAGTAACAGATAACTTGAATGCACTGTAGAACATGAATATTTCATTGATACTTCCTTTTTCTCTTTCACTGTCATAATTACTGAAAAGATAGCACTTCAGTTAATGCCAGTTTTCAAAATTTCTATTGGCAAGTAACATCCTGATTGGAGGACTGGTTTTAAGGGGGACAGATAAAATAATCTAGTGGAACATACAGACAATCATAGATAGTATATCTAATTTTTTTTTTATTTGTATTGAAATAGTTTTTTCGACACTGATGTCACGTACATCTCTTGTAACTATTATGTTTGTGCAATTTGGAACCCATCTATAAATTGAAGATAATTTCTTACACATCAAGAATATTTTGTATTTCTTCAAGACAGGGTGTTATAAACACAAATGTATCAATATTCACATGTGTAGTGAATAAATCAAAGAGACCTTACTTGCTTTTCTCCAAGAATGAAAAAAAAGGTAGTGAAATCAGAAAAAACGGATTTACCATGTGAATTTAAGTGCTAAAAATTATGTAAGACTATCATACGGATTGTTGGAGAATCACCACAATAAAAGTCTAGAAAGCCATCATCTACCCTAAAAGTCTCCATTGTGGAGTTTCCATTTTGATCTAGAGTATTAGGTTGAATTTTAATGAAAACAATTTAGATTATTCTAATATCATTATCAGTGAAATGTGGGATTTCCCATAAACTGATTTTGAAGATAGCAATTTCATTATTGTTAGCATAATGATTATAATATATAAGGAAGAGTGAAAGAGACTGCAAATGACCTTACCAATGGCAGGCTTTTATCTTGCCCTAATGTATTGACCTTTGAGAATACGTGTTGAAATCATAAAAAAAGCCTACTGTTCAGACAATTTTGATTCTTAATCTTACACCTAATTGAAGTCTCCCATTGGAGAAGTCTCCCATCTGGCTGACCAAAAAACTTCACAGTTACCAGTTTGGGAGTTGTTTATCTGATTCTTTGCCTGTCCCATTTCTCTCACATAAAGGGAAACTCCTCTTCCTCCCTTTCCCAGCATGTCCTTCTTAAAGAGCCTATACCCATCCATCACAACACTCCAGCTGTGTGAGCTATCCCACCACGTCTGCTTCTAATGAGATCATAGCCCTGCAACTGTGCACAGACCTCTAATTCCTCCTTTTGTTCCCCATGCTGCATGTGTTAGTGCACAGGCACTTGAGAGGGGCACCTGCTCATGCTGATTTCATAGAAAAAGTGTGAAAACTTCTCCCATAGCACTGTCCTCTTGGATCTCTCTTATTTGTGTGAGTACACTTTGGGTGGGCCCTTTTTTGCTCTGTTGATTGTGAAGTTTGTCTTGTCCGCATCACCCTGCATTCTTTGCTTGTCAACCTGGTTCTTAGTTTTCTCACTTGACTGAAGGCTGTCATCTCCCTTTGCTGTTACTTCTAATTTAAAACTCTCCTCACCAGGTTGGAGAATCAGCTGGCAAAGGTGCTTTTGTCCCACTTGGCTGGGTGGTTCTTGTCCCTGCTTAGAAGTCTTCAGTCTTTGAAGAGGTTTCTGTAGTCGTAAAACTCAAATTATTTGTTTCTAAGTGCTTTTACTACATAGCTTGTAGTACAAGGTGATGCATCTGCAGAATTAATAGCCTAAATATCTTTTACTTCCAGCTGAATCTGCAGCAACAGATGACATATTTTTTTTCTCTATTTTTACTTCTTTCCAAGATGAGGAAAAGTCAACAATCCCCATTATTTAACATTATCTAGACACATTGTTTGATGTATTCCAAATGGTTTGATATCTGAAAGGAAATTTTTCTAGAAGCATCACTCTATGCAGCTTGATGAAAAACTTTACTGAAATGCATGAGACTGTTTGGGATTTTCACACCACTTCACTGTAAGTGGTTCTACTGTACTTGACTTACTTCATTTTCCTCTTATGTATCATAACCTTTTCAACCAATTCACACATAATCACCAAGTAGTCAGATACTCCTAACATCAGTGGCAGAGCTGATTCAGCATGTGACAGTGCTGAACCTACTAAATCACTGAGCTGTGCAACAGAGAGATGAAATCTTCCCCAACACTTTCGATAGCATGTCCTTTCAGTGACAGCCACTATGAAGGGGCCAAGATCCCACTGTGACAGGTGTAACAAGGAGCAGCATCTCTGACATGAGGACTCAGCAGAAGACAAGATGACAGAGAAGACAAAGACTGAGGTCAGATCTAAATCTATTAAATTTCATTAGTCACAGCTTTCTTCACTTCTTTCTTACCTTGAGGGCTGAGGAGTCTCTACCTCATTGTGGTTCACAGAAAATGTACAGACAGTTTGTCCAAGTCAGTTAACCCATTTGGGATCCTTAGATATGTGTTAAAATGAAGATGTATATGATGATTAAAGTGATTATGAAGGAATCTTAATTTTAGTAAGAATGTCGCAAGCATAGGCGAAACACTTAGCAATAGTGTAAACAAATTAAACAGATAGATACAGACATAAGAAACAAGACATAAACCCAAGAAATAACCATTAGCCCCTCAGCAAAATAGAGATTAATCACTACTTAAGAACAAAAAGATCTCCCAGTAGTTTGTTAGTTTAGTCAACCTTATTTTAGATACTTCAAATTATACCAAACTAGATTTGTTTCCTATAGTATGAATCTGTGAGGAAGAGACAACAGAGAAAATCTAAATATAGGAAAATGTTAATCAAGATAAACAATAAAATGTTAATAGTAAAGGCTGGCATAATGGGATGCTTCTCAGTAGAGAGTATCTTAATACACACTGTTCAGAATTTCTAAAGAGGTGGATTGTACAACTCCATTTACCTCTGCAGATTATTTTGAGTGTTAACAATATAAATCTCTCATAAAAATCTTGTGGTGAGTAGCAACATCCTTACTCCATGGACATCTAATGCTGAACACATCTGAACACTGCAAGTCTCAGGACTAATTGTGTCCTTAAATATGTCATCTTAGAAAAAAGAACAACAGAGAAATACGTAGTGAAATATTCTGGTTGTCCAATCAAACAAACATCAGTGTAGAGCATTTCAGACACAGTCACAGCTTATTCTTTTTGTCTGAATCATTTTATTTCCTTTTCACCTTTAAAAAAATACTGAGGAGCCTCTTGTTGGGCTATAAGTCTTTTGTAGTTTAAAATTGTGGCCTGTGAAGAACTTGCTTTCTTGCAAACATGTTTATAGTTCTACAATGATTCTCTATGATAAGTTATTTTTTAGTTCTGCTCCTCATAGTGTTTCGCTGTTCATATACTTTTGACAGGAATGCATATTTTGCTCATGATATTGCATCAATTTACTTGTTTTATTGTCTGTCTTTGAGACAAAAGGGAGAAGTGACAGTGAACTAGGTCTAACATTAAGGATAATGAACTACCAATTACTACTATAGTATGCAACTGCTCAAAACAGGGTAATTAAATGTTCAGTCTTGCTGAATTAATTGAACAGAACAGATAATATATTGTATAGGCATTCTGAAAATTGTATAATATGAATGTCTTACAGTTGTCTTGGAGTTCCCCTTGATAAACATGGCATATGCTGATATATAACATACACTGTAATAGTCTAAAAAAGATCTCTTGTTATTAACCGTTCATATTATCAATTTTCAAGAATTAGAGATCCCATTAATTTATCGAATATTTTAACCTAACAGTTTTGTTGTTAAATATTTGTCCCAGGTACTAATATTGACAGACTGTTTACTAAAATTACATTCAAACCTTCATTTGAAGCAAAAAGGAAACACATCTAATATGTAAAGCTAAGTAAGATATATTGTTTGTGACATTGAAATCTTAGCAGTCTAATCAAATTCTTATTATTAGTCCAGATTTTACTATTACTGAAAAAAAAAAAATAAATAGTAGCATTGTGGAAAGTGTCACTAATAATACAAATAAAATTGTTACGCTCACTATTCTTAATTTATGCCCCTTTCTCTGCTTTTACACTCACGCTGCTAGTGTTTCTTAGTGGATCCAAAGGCTGTGGTTTCAGACTGGACACGGGGAGAAAGGCTTACAACAAGCTGGCATTTTCCAAAAAAAATCCCCTTTTATGGTCACGAGCAAGAGGCAGACTTGTTAGGGGAAGAAAAAAAAAAAAGAACATACATTTATTACAGACACTAACAACACATAACAGAGTAGGACAGTGAGAAGCATTGCCACATCTTGCGAACACCTTCCCTCCACCCCTCCCTTCTTCCCGGGCTCAGTCTGCTCCCGATATCTCTACCTCCTCCCTCAGCAGCACAGGGGCAGGGAATGGGGGGTGCAGTCAGTGCTGCCACTTCCTTTAACTTTGGTGGGGGGAGCTTCTGGAACTTGTTCCCCCTGATCCATCGTGGTCCCCTCTCACAGGAGACAGTCCTCCACAAACTTTCTCCAACATGAGCTCTTCCCACTGGCTGCAGTGTTCCCCACACTGCTCCGTCATGGGTCACTAACTTCCTCCGACTGGATTCTCTCCCACGGCTGCAGCCCTTCCCGAGCTGCTCCAGCATGGGACATCCCCACATGCTGCAATCCTCCCAGCACTGAATTACAGCAGTGGGGCTACCTTTTCCCGCAAGACTCCGTCCTTCTTCGGGCACAGAACCTTGATCATCGAGGCAAAAAAACCACAGGCCATAAATCAATGTCTGCTCCACCGTAGATCTTCCTGGGTGGTGGTGATGGGGCCGCCCTGCCATCTCACCACAGGATACAGGGGGGTCTCTGCTCCAGCACACCTCCATCATCCTTTCTTCCTCCGTTCCTCCACTGACCTTGGTGTTCCCGCAGCTGCAGCAACTCCTCCTCACAAGTCCCACTGCTCGTCACCACGTCCCTTCTTAAATACGTTATCGCAGAGGCGCAGCCGATTGGCTCAATTTCCCAAACAGAAGTGGAGCTGGCTTGGAGCTGGGGGAGCTTCAAGAAGCTTCTCACAGGGGGCCGCCCCGATAGCCCCCTCCCCTACCACAAAAAAAATTCCACCACTCACTCAACCCAGGACACCCCTCCATGGGAAGAGCATGCTGTTGACAGTTTCTTCCTCTTCTTTTTAGAGGAGAAGATTTTTATACATTGGAGCTGGTTTAGAACATTTTCTGTCATACTTAATGTATCACTTTCATCACTGGTCTGCACATTTGTTACATCTAAACTTACAGGATATGGCCTGTATTAAGTATGTAAGATACTTGTTCTTTCTTTTTGTTATCCCTAAAACCAATTTTTCACCACACACCAATCTTTATTTCTTCATCTGGTGAATTGTTTACATGTCTGGGGTTTTCTGTGTCATCCGTGTGTTTCACTTATCCTCTTGCAGTTTTACTCCCCAACACTGCATTTTGTATCCCCACTTTCAAGGCGTTTGCTGTCATACCACAACTGTATTATTCTACACTAAATTATTCTGGAGTTAACAGTATTTAATTATATGCTGAATATTTAATTCTATGCAGAACAGTTTTCTTATAAAAATATAAAAACATGGTTATACCACAAAATTATACAAATATAAGCAAAAATAAAACTAATCAGGCAAGAGCCATCTGGTCATTAGAAAATGG
Organism: Tyto alba; assembly: GCF_018691265.1. Classification (NCBI taxonomy): domain Eukaryota; kingdom Metazoa; phylum Chordata; class Aves; order Strigiformes; family Tytonidae; genus Tyto; species Tyto alba. The sequence continues at coordinate 72,533,838 of NW_024881282.1, read as the reverse complement.
CGTTTTTATCAAAAGAAGCTAAAACAAAACACTGTGTAGGCCAATGCAACTTCAGACAAAGTCTGGCAAGGTTCACTCCTGATCCTATGACCTGTTACAAGTGATGACAACACTGTATTTACAGGGCTACATTAACAGCTACCAGGGATCTTTGCCTTCAGAAAATATTATTGATATATTATTGGAGACTTCGTTGCCTTCAACCTGTCAAGTTATTTCTGTCTTTGTCTCTTATATACCTTATATACAGACCTAGATCACACCATTTGTTTTCTGAATACTAATAGTGTCTTTTCCTTCTCACTCTATCCGAGGTGCACGAATGACCACATGAAGAATTAATTTTCATCTCAATAACTTAATTCTCACACAAATATTTTTAATGAGCTCATTTTCTGACTACAGTTCATCCTGGAGATAAATCTGCTTCAAAGTTCTGAAAGAGTGAGTCTCAGGGTAAAGCACTCTTGATTGTCCTCTAATATTTAGGTGTTCTAAAGAAAATTGCAGTGCTTGTTTTAGTTTCTTTCCAGATAGACTATCAGTGTGCCTAAACCATAGTCACACTCAGCTCAACACCGACTGAAGAGAAGCACACTGCTGAGTTAGCAGCACTTCTGTGTAAAGAGGAGATATGCACAGAGAATGTAAATCACGTTGGATTTGTGCCAAACTCTAGAGCAAGGTGGCCAGACCCAGAGACTGTGATCTCCTGCACCTCTTCTTGTCACTTATTCCCATTTCTGTAGTTTCTCTTCTCTGCTCTAAATTAGTTATACATATATCCACAAGGTAGAAAATTCCTCTAACAAATCAGGAAAGCAAAGCAATGTAGTGAGAAAACAATACTAAGTTCTCATGCAGTTACTCCATTCAAGCATACTGGAACAAATCTGTGAGAGAACTGAGGTGAGATGCAATTCAGACTTAATCCTGTCACCAAAAAGATTTAGATGCTGCTTCTTCTCCTGTAACAGTGCCAGAAGAGCATGACTCTTCAGGTCCTCAGCTTGGATAGCTCCTAATTTCTTAGAGTGAGCCACTTTAGGGCTTCCATTTGTTAAACTGAAAACCTTGTGAGAAATTTGGAGCAATGGTAAGTCCATCTGCATCTGATGACATACACACGATTTCAGTTATTATTACCTTTTTCTCCTTCCATCTAAATATTTCTTTTACAAAAAAGGGAGAAAGACATTATTATATTAATTTATAAATTCATTAGTTAAATGAGGGTCCTTCAGGGCTGAAAATCTGTTTATTAAGATCCAGTGACCTTGTTTACCACAGGAACTGTGTCCTCTAACAATAGAAACTTGTGGGGTTCATGGGACAATTGTATTTGCTGACAGACTGTGGGCCCCTGTGGCAAGGAATACACTAGTTTTAACTATTTTTACTAAAAATAGGTTCTGTAGAGCAAAGAATTAAATCATTTAACTTTTCTTTGGCAAAAATATCAGTACAAATGAGTCCATAGTTTGTATTTTGTTGTATGACTGAGATTTTTTAACGACTTTTTATCCTGCAGACATATAATAGTACTGCTCATAATTAATTAAGTCAACACATATGATCACATCCATATTAAAAAAAAGTTACTGATAGAGGGAGTGGCACATCTGAAGGGAATATATTCATCATCAATATGGAGTCTGAAGAGAGTGCAAGAGTGAGTATTGACATTATCAGAATACTTGCTAAATAGTTATGGAACTATGGCATTATAACTTCTGATAAAGAAAGAAAATTATTAAGAAAATTCAATCTAGGCAAAAAAGAATGAAAGAAAATAGATGAGTTTCTGATCTTCATGAGATACAAAACAAAGATATAGAAATTAACACTCCTACCAACAAAGTAGAACTTCCACATACATTAATTCAGATCCTATATTTATTTAGAGACTCCTAACCAATTCACATTTTATGTTTTTAGTTTATGCTACTCATATTCCTGTAGAATATAGCATTATTATCAAACTTCTTTACAAAGGCTACATGATTACTCAAGGTGACAATGAGAAAAATAATTATCATTAGATTGCTCCAGTATCCCTTCCTAAAATTCCTAACAAGATTTTAAGCAGTACCAAGAGACTGATTCTTGCAGCCAAATTGAGGGCAGAGCCATAAATAATTGATGTTACATTGACAATGACAAATAAAAATTTTAAATTACAAGGGACGATTTAAATTAATTTTAGGAGAAATTGAATGCCCTGGCAAGAGAGATCATATATTGTTGCTAGTCAAAACCAAAAGAGAATATTAAAGGCTAACAAAATGAACTTTGTTGTAATTTAAAGGTACCTTGCTGAAATTAGTCAGCACAGAGTTGTGTAACTTTTTACTTTTGTACAGAATTGTGGGAAATGCTCCTTGTATTACTTCTGTCTTTTACCATTATCTGTACAACATAAAGTGAAAAACTGCTCCTAGGTCTGGTCTATTTCACTCATCTGAATTCTGAAAGCCTTCATCTGAAGCCAGGAACTGTTTTGCTTTTTTTCCTCTCCTCACACCATGAATTGGGAACCTAAACATATTGGCAATCTCAAGTGTTTTAGAAAAATGGTTTTGAGTGCTTCTTAAACATAAGTAACTGTAGCCCTGATGATAATAGGAGGATAGATTCTAAACATTTCTGTTGTTGTTATTATTATTAATAATAATAATTATTAATTATTATTATTATGCATTACTTACCATGATGAAAAGTGTCTTTTTCTAATCTGTAATTTCACAAATATTGATGAATAGCTGGATGGGTAGATATGTATCTAACATTGTTACCTTATATTTACATTCTTGTTATTTTCTTTTTTCATGTGGGGTGTCACGTCATTGTGTCTCACCATCTTCCCATTCCATTTGATTGTTTTCTGGTTAACAACAGCATTAGCCAAAAAAAAATGCTTTGTTCTTATTTTTATTCTGGAATGTTAGTATGGAGTGACTTTTCAGTAGACTACACATAGACAGCTCTCGACCTTGCAAGCCATGCAGTAAAATTCCCCTAATTTCAGAGGAAATATTTCAAGAGCTGGTGGAGAGAGAAGCTCTAGGATTTTTCACATCTGGAACACAATGGCTTCCTAAGCCTCCTATCACTCCAAAGTGGAATAGGGGAAGGCTGGACCTGACTCCAGGCCCTTGGGTGATTCACTTTCCTCAGTTTCAACAGCCCTTCCTTGCTGTTGAAACAACCAACATGCTGCCAATTGCATAACACATCCCTAACAACAGAGACCCACTTGAACTACTCAAGCGAAAGAACTCCTTATGTAATCATGGAAACCCATGACCTTGTCTAGGCATTTTGGAAATCTACTGGAGCTGGAACAAATCTTGTGTGCGCACATGGAAAATATGTAATAAAGCATACATAAAATGATACACAGATTGGGTAATTAAGAAACAGATATATGAGGTAAGTTCTAAATAAAGAAAAATCTGTTGATATTTGTTATAAAACTGGATAGATAAAATTGTTCTGAAGATATGACATTTCTTAGTATAGCATGTATTTTCAGAATTGGTAGAGAATCAAGGAAGAGAAACTAATATTTTTTCACTGAAGTGAAAGTTTTCTCTCTGACTAATGTGGTCATAAGCATATAATGTATAAATAGATAATGTTTATAAATAAGCTCAATTTCCTTCAATAAATAAAAAATCTTTTAAAATACTTTAAAGACAACAAAGGTTCATGAAGAAAAATATTCTAATTTTTTAATTCTTACTATTTTTATATTATGTTCATCATAAAACATTCAATGCATTAAATCCAGAGAGACTTTTCTTAAACAAATTGTATGAAAAATCAATAACAATTGGAAGTGGAATGATATCTGAGTCACGTAAGAGTGAATGAACAGTAGATTTAGTAGGGCAACAATGGTTTTTCCATCCTACATACTTTTTCAGGTAAGGACTTACATGGAGATTGAAATTAGGATTTTACTGCCCACACACAATACATCAAGAATTTTATGACTGGAATTTAATTTATAATCATAGGTTAGTGACTATGTAGTCAGATTCAGGTCCTCTACCACTATCTAGTGATATATATTATTTTATATGAGATCAGATTAACATCCATTAAATACAGATTTATAAAAAGGATAAATTATTTTTGTCTGGATTCATCTCTCACTTGAGTCTTGCTCATTAATTGTGAAACATTAGTGATTAGAGGCTTCCAGCATGATGAACATTATACTGCATGCATACATAGTAGGAGACCACACCTGTTCAAATGAGCTTCTGTTACCCAAAGGCATAACTAATTAGATACAAACCATCTTCAATTTATTATTTATTCAACGTTGCTGATCAAATTAGAGGGCATAAATGCATGGAATTCACAAGGGAAAAAACACACATATATTCATATTTATGTCATTCCTGATCAAACGGCTGGTTGGGCCAAAAACTACTTGGAAATACAGTCTTCCCCACAAAGACAGTATACAACAGCTTTGGTTTGACATGCATAGGAAAAGAAATTCCATGGCTACTTTTGTCCTCCATCAGCTAGCTGAATCCTCTTTGGAAGCAGGGGCCCCTGTACACCCTGGACAGGCTCAGCCAACCCCGCTTGGGCTGTGGTTATGTTTTTGTTGATTTGTGCATTCAAACCCTTCTTTTGCGCTCCCCTGGGTTGGACCAGTCCTGGCTAGTTCTATTCTTCCCAGCTACTAGCTTTGCCTTGGCCAATCTGGCAAAACCTTCAGTGAGAATAAGACATGCAATGAGAGATAATTTGCTGCTGCAGTCGTTAAGGCAATTGCCCATGGACATGAAACAGTACAATGGCTGACCCAAGAGAAGATCCCAGCAGGTCTTCCGATTTTAAATCTAGTGTCACAGTGTCACAAGTCATAGTGAAAACAGAAGATTGTAGCAGACTCTCAATACACATTGGTAGGAAGTGGGAAATGTGAAGCAGAACAGATCAGTAAATATTTGAAGAGAGTCTATGGTTTTATATCAAAGGCAAAAGGAAAAATACTTGTCTCCTTCCTTTCTGAAGCTTTTTTTACTTTAGAAAGAATAAAAAAATGCTTATTACATATCATCTGCCAAAAGTTTCATTACATATTTAAAAGAAAGTTCACAAAAATGATTTAAGAGAAATGTAAAGATCTCTAAAGACTTTATACAATAGTTGAAAACAGAAGGAAATCTCATAAGAAGTCCCTGTTGACCTCTTCTTTTACAGTGCTTCTTTCTCTATTACATTACATTTTAGTCAATCAAAATCATCGTTATATATTGATATAGTAACATTTCCATCGTGTAATTGTGAAGCATGATTTACTTGATAGTAGAATCTTTGAAATGGTTGTGTTTAGTGCAATTAAATTCAAATGTAAGTTATACGTTGAGAACAAAGAAATTGGAAAGGCATTTAGAATTTGATTATGAAAACTGCACATACTAATCACTATGTATCTTGGATACACATGCATTAACTTCAAACTCTGAGATAAAGTCAATTCACAGAATACTGGCATGAGTGAACACGGAATCCTAACTTTTCAACCTGCTGACAAATTGTTGTTTCAGCAAATAAAGAGAGACTACTCAGAACATTTTCTTATTGCTGTATCAAATTACATGTCTTGAAAGACAGCTGTAAAAATTGATAGAACAGAATTAAGCCATCATGTAAATCCTGGTTACTCCAAAATAACATCTACTGAGATGAAAAATATTAAAAATCATGTTATAAAAAGACTATAAGAATAAATGTATTTTTTTTGCAGATAGTATTAACATTATAAAGGTATTTTGATGCAGAGAAAGGTACACATAAAATGTATATTAACACAAACTGACTGTGCTTGCAGTTCTTAATCAACCATCTCAAACTCTGAAGATATTTTAGAGTATGTTTCTTAAACTATTTAGATGCCTATGAAACAGATACTATATTCTCTATTGTATTTGTATCAAGAACCATAATTAAAGAAATAGGATCTGTCTACAGTGAAGAAGTGCAATAAACACATTCAAGAAAAGCATTCAGAGCAAAGAGTCTCCTACAGCGCTTTTTCATCTAGCATGAAATAATTGATACAGAAGTATGTCAAAATTGCACAACTTTCCAGAGCTTAAGTTCTTGACTTAGAAGCATGAGTCAATAGTTTTCTTGTGATACATAGTGTAAAATCCACAACTCTTGTGAGAGAAGGTGAGGTGACCTTATCTGAAAATCTCACAGCTCTCTTTTCCTGAACAAAATTGCCAAACCATCCCACAAGCTGTACAATTGTCCATCTGGAATGGTATTTAGAAGCTGAATTCATCCTGCTGTCCAAGAAGATTCAAGGCCATGGTTTTAAATTTCTTTGATATAATTATAATCTTTAACCAATGGAGTATTCAGAGTGGAATAGAGGAATCAGAGAGGTGCTCCATTTTCTTCAGATTGTGTCTCTATACAAAAAGGATACAAACTTAATATGGCAGAAAGAAATCCTGTAGGTAGCATCCTGGTACTGTAATAATTGAGTTGCATATTTCAAATGAGAAAAGGTAGTGGCTTTAAGTCCCTGTTTCTGTTTTTTCTGCTTTTTTATCTGGTCACCATTTATAAAATACATAAGCATTCCAGAAGCAGAGAGGAGAACCTAGAACTCACCACAATACAGTTTAATATGTACCCTCATTTTTTTTTCCTTCATATACCCTTGATCTTGATTCTTTTCTACACAGTAACAAAACAGAAAAAATAGATGATCCATCCTGATCTCTTCCTTCAACTAGATTATCTTGAAGTGTGATAGACTCAATGTTCTCATAATTTTAAAATGATGCAAAAAATGCTTCACTGCTGGATATTGCTCAACATAGGTTCTAGGTCCTATGCAGACAGGCAGTCATCAGGAGCCAAATGTTAACCCTTTCTCATCCAGATCATTCTGGACAGGTATACAATGACCAGTTGGAGTCATTTAACATTTTAGCATTTAGCTTGACAAGCTTGAAGTCTTAGCAGACTTTTAAATTTGATGGCTTAAAACCCATTTTCTAATAGGCTACATCAGTGTGGGAAGTCCACCAATGTACTGCTTTAAGTATTTAAGAACATTTTCAGACCTTATCCTACACTACAGCAACATGCATTTTTCAGGAGCCTCTGTTCAATGATTCAACTGCAGAGAATAAAGCGTTCTTCAAAGGATGCTGTGAAATCTGCTCATGAAGCTTGACTACACCTAGGAATTGTTCAGATACAACACATGGGTACTATTAAAACTCCAGGACAATAGATGTGGAAGATCAGACAGGTCCAAAGAAAGGACAAGCCTTTAGAAATGTCAACCGGAGGCAGAATATTCTTTTTCACCTTACTTACTGCTGTATAAAAATTCTGGCATTTAATCATAAAGTACAAGATTTTAAAGATATGATAAATCTGTACCAGCAATTTGTACCAGCACTTCAGCCAGAAAGATAACTCAACAAAAACATCTGAGGAAAAGAAATCAACACAGATCTCAATCACAATGTTAATCACAGTGTAATTATCATTGCTCAGATTGACATAAGAATAGTCATTAGATAGATATTAAACTGCAGTCTTCTGTCTCAAAAATCTATTAAGGAACATGTTTGATCAATATGCAGAATCATTATGCAGATTGACAAGACTATTCTGCCTTCTATTAAGTTTGAGAAGCAAAAGGTTTTCTGCATCCTCATCAAAATAGCAACAAGAAAAAGCTTTAGGTCTTTAACTAACTTAAACCTGCTAGCTATTCTAAGTAAAACAGTTAAAGAGGGAAGATTTAAAATAAGAATTTGTTTTCTTCAAGGAAGATATTTAATTCTCATATATAAGCTCTTCCAATAATTATCTGCCCTTAGCATTAAAAATGTAAAATTATTTTTAGTACATATTACTTTTCAGTTTTAGAGAACTGGATCCTAATGTATTTTTTTCTCTATTATGTTGAACAACCATCAGATATAAAACAATTCTTCCATGTAGATTCTGAGTCACTCAATACCAGGCATCAGGGATAGGAGACAGTTCAAGATATTGGGGTATCTAAATATAAATGTATAAGCTCCTACAACAGTCAGTGGATATCAAAGAAAGAATTAGTGGAATATAAAAGAGCAATCTGACAGACTGGACATGAGAAGTGGGATTCAGTGTACCAAAATTCTAATATCTGCATGTAGACAATGTGGTCAATGGAGCCTGGAGAAAAATTCAGATCTGTAAAGTAAATATTAAATACTGTTACCTAAACAAAATAAATGCCATTTGGACGACTTACAAATGGAGACAACATGGGACTGCCAGATATGGCATGGCACCTGAAGGAAAGCTGTCTTCTGCAGAGTCAGATTTGGGCCAGGCAGGATACTTTCAAGTATCTTAAATGTCATTAGATACCTATTATGTGACTGACTGATCCTTAGTGTGTTTGTTAAAAAGCAAGAAAACTTAATTTATTGTAACCTTTGCATAATGTAAAGTTTTCATGGAGAATCAGATCTCCTGATGTTCTGTGTGAGTAGCCCATCACATGCATAATTCATCACTGTTGATACACCTAAAATGTATACAAAACATCTCTTAAACATCTACATACAAAAGACTGTCCTACACAATCATTTCTGAAGGAAAAGTTTCTATTCACTACAAGTGTCTTCTCTAGGCACAATTCAGTCATGTCTGTAGCAAGAATGACCTAGGTGAGTCCTTCAGACACTCCACCCAGGATGTTAATCCACACTTTTAGGCATATAAATTGAAACAACAGGAGTTGCCAAACTGTCCAAGGTTCCCATCTGGAGGGCTTCTGTAACTGTTAGTCAAATACGTCATTGTGAAGGTTCAATCAGTCAGTCACCTGGTTTCAAGTTGGTCCATTGTCTCAAACCTGTCCATTAAATCATTTATGCAGATGGCTGGCTGAAGAGTTCCTGGACAACTCAAAGAATTAATGATTTATATGTACTGGTGTCCATACAAGCAGAGCCCTAAAACCCATCTGCCCCACAACTATAACTAAAGAATGAATTCAATTTTCATACTTACAACTCACTTACAACTTAAGTCTCATAGCTCTTGGCACAGTGTTTAACAACAAAAACTGTATAAACTATTAAAAAAGTATGTACTTCATAAAAATATTTTTTGCAAAAGATGGTCCCTTTGGTATCAACAATAATAACTGATAAGGCAGAGCACACAAAGTGTGAAAAATCAGCTATCTAAAATGATTAATGAAATAGAAGAAAAATAATTAACGATACTCACAATAAAGTAGTGAAATTATGACAAATCCCATTGGATCATGCCACAGAAAAATGACACAAAGGAAACTACAGATATAATACAGTTTTGGTACTTGTTGATAACAAAGTTTTGTTTAGTGGTGTGATTGGGTAAACCAAGCGTTACAGCTGAGCTCTGAAAATATTTATGCAATCTGAATTTGTAATTTACATTTTATTATTTATTCTACTTCTCTAATGATGTGAATTACTGTGTCTTCTCTTTTAACAGAATTAGAAACCCCAGATGTAATTTATTGAATTATTCAACTTAAAATATGTTTTCATAATATTAACAATAACAAAAATATTTCCTAAACTAACGTGACTTATATAGTCAACAATAATTTATGAAACATAAATGCTCAAAGAAAAACAAGGACTATCAATATTTTTCAAATTATCAGATGTTCAACTCAGATCTACTTTTGCAAGTGTTTTTCTAAGCACTAATTATATGACATTTTCTATCTATATACTGCATATGTATATTACATGAGAACTGAAGAGCAGATTAATTACTCTGAAGGCATATTAAGAACTTTGTTCTTGCCCTCACTGAATTCAATGGGAATTTTGCCATCAGCTTCAATGAAAGCAGGTTGAGATTTCAGAGAGCTGACACTGAGCATATTTTAAAAGCACCTGTGCAAATGCAACCACTGAGCCACCTTCTGTTGCTACTGTTCTACAGAATTTTCACTCTCCAATGGTATATTACTTTCACCTAAGAGCATTGATTAAACTCATCATCTGCAACATTTTTAACTAGAATCACACTTTTTATACTTCATCTCTGTTAGAATTAAGAGATCTGAGTAAATGATCTTATTTTGAGTTTTTCATGTTTTTATCTCTGTCAGTGTCTTCCATGAAAGCAGTCACATTTATTATGAAAGGTTCAGGTATTGAGAAAATTTGTGATGCTATAAAATATGGCTGCTAAAAAGTTTTTTTTGGAAATGAGGAAACATCTATTTTCAGTTTGTCCATCTTTATTTTATAGCTGTACTAAGAAGGCTCCAACTACTGAGGTCAGGTTCACCTGTTTATGAAGGGATCTCAGCCATCCACATAAGTGTAACTTTCAGCTATTTGAATAAATAAGAAAAATATATATGTTTCCATTATTTTAATGTAGATAGGCTCTTGTTTATTATTGCTACTTTATAATTAGAGGAATGTGTTCTTACTTGTCATTCCACTGGAATGAAAATTTAACTAGTATGTCTGACTCTTCTGCCAGGATGCTTTTTCCAGCATTCAATCATCTGTTTTCATTTGGGCTGCTTGTCTTGGGCCCTCTTTGAAACAACAGCATCTATTCTCTTGTAAAAATGATACCTTATTGTACTGTAAGTGGTGAGAAGAATTGTAGAAGTATTTGCAAATTGCACGGCTTGTTTTTAATACCAAGGACTTTTTGTGCAGCTTTGATGCAAGAGTTTAGAGATCAAGATTATGGATGGAGGATGGGGGATGGTGTTAGCCGCTATTATTGATATTGATTTGGGCCTGTAGCCATAATATTATTATTATAACGGTGGAAATCATTAGAGTTTTAATATAGTATGATGCACAAATCTCAAGCTTTGGCTAACCTTGAAAAAAATCTGATTGACAAAATATACTGGATCTTAAGTAGGGCTTTTTGGACTTCTTAGCATGTATCACACTCTAATCAAGAGAATGTGGTATAGGATATGCATTCAAAACACATAGCTCACTTCTACCCCACTCATGGCTACTTACTGTCTCTGTGAAAAAAGCATAAATTAGATATACTGAAAAATAATACTGAGAGCATTTAACTGATTTTTATTTTTGTCGAAAACATGTTTAGCAACTGCAAACAAAGTAGTAACATACAGTGAGTCAGTTCTTTTAAGTACTGAAAATGTTGATTTATAAATAGGTCATATGTAAATGTTGACATATGAGATTATTTTGTGTCAACTTTGTTATTTTTTTCTCATACTGTGTTACAGCTACAATATTTTGTAATTGTTGGAATAACTATATACTCCATACACAGACAATACTCAGTGCAATGTTAAGGGGAATTTAGGAAAGGCAGTCCAAATAGACAGCACAAACATTGACTGAGGTTGATAATAAATTATAACTAATGATTTGCAAATTTTCTTTGCATCATGGAAGACTGAATACATACAGATGTTCCCATACAAGAACTATTCCTATGATTTATTTGTCATTTGTTAGAGAGAAGTTCCAGAAAAGTTAGTGTTGCTCATATCTCTGTAATTTGATACAGAATCACTACCACTTATTTCAACGAAATCTGACAGCTTAACTTGGCCCTGTACACTGATTTTTTTCTTGGCAATTTTTTCATCCAGTACTGTGCCTTGTGAAACCAAACAAAACAGAAAAGCAGGAAAAAAAAATCAGATGTGACATCAGCTGTACCTTCTTCCATGTATAAATTATATTAAGAAATATAAATTATTTTAAGAAAATTTAGATTAGAACTGTTAATATAACTCTAACTGGACTGATAATAACTTTTGTTGCACTTTCATTAGGCTGCTAAAACTTAAGATAATAAGTTCTTGAGTCCAAAGGTAAGTTGTATTCCCTTTTTGCCTGCAACATCATTTTGACTGTAAAAGCCCTATAGAGCTATTAGCAGAGAGACATAGAGAATGGGGTGGTCTTAAATCCCACTTCTGCTAGGTGCAATGGTGCTTTATTCATAAAATCAGGAGCTTTGTTACATTATGATTTCATAAGTCTCTCTAAAAAAGAGGTGTCAACAGGTTTAAAAATGTAATTTATTTATTATTTTAACCTTATTTCCTATAGATTAGATTGTTTATGTGTATTCTCTTCTCAATGGCTACATCTGAAAGAGAACAAGGGCTCCACACTGATCAATGACTATGTTTTTTACAATTGGCCCTAATAAAATTTTTACTCAAGGGAACTGTTTTCCAGATAAAGCCCAGGCACAGTTCAAGTGATATTGCAGACCAAGAACTATGTTAACAAGGGCATATGGACAAGCTCAACACATTCATGTAAGAGAAAATGTGAGAAATATGTGAATGTGAACCTTGACCTGCCCTTTGCCCCCAGGGCCGGAGAATAGTCCCTGTCCTTTTTTAGTTATTAATACATTTTTGTCTCATGCCTTGCCAATCATGGCCCCCAACTTTTCTTACTTATTTAAAAAACTTGGTCACAGAAGGCTAGAGACTCTGAAAGTGTTATGATTGAGGGAAAATATCCCAGCATAAACTGTACTCCTTATTTATTACTATGCTCTAATATACATGTCCCAATCAAAGGAAAAGCTTCAATCAGAGATTGTATTTTCATAGACTGCAGAGTCAATCAGCTGCAAAAAATAAATCCATAGAAAATCAGGCTTTCTTAGTTCTGGTACTAAATGTTTCACAGAAACAAAGCAGGACGACCTTCTTTTAAGCACTGTCAATGATGATGCCGTATCTTCTCTCTCCTTTTTCTAAAATATTTCAATGGCTAACTCATTTCCTCAGACAGGAGAGACTTAGGGTCAATGCCAGTTTCTGTCTCAGGGAATACAAACTCTCATCTCTCACATCCCTGGCAAATGCAATAATCAACAAGATAGTTTATTTGGAACAGCAGGGAGTGTTCGTCACTCATTTTGTTGATTCTATACAGAAAAGAATTCAAGATTATCTTGGATAGAGAAAAAGGACAGGGAAAGTAAGTAAATGAGAACATGGCTTTATGGTTTATTAAACATTCCCCTTGAAATGAAGAAAGCTGCCAATATCAGGTATTACTTAAAAGATAATTAATCCATTTTATTCATGACCATTGCTTGTAAAACACAAAAAAGAATTTCAGAGCAAAGATTAGAGCTCAGATATCCTCTCTTCTCTGCTCTGATGAAACTTAAGCTCATTTTTGCACAGAGGTACAGCTCCAGCTGTTGGGGTTGCAGATGCATAAACCCACGCAAAGAAACCCAGCACGTGGCACCTGGGGGCCAAGCCACAGAATAACATTTAGGTTTCATTTTGTCAGGGTGTAGTGAGGTCAGATAGCTCAGGGAGGGTTTAGGGTAATCCCAGAGCCAGCCATGCCCTCAGAATTGGGTACAGTCCCACAGGGTCTGGACACAGCGGGCAGGGCTGAGATCCTTTCAGGAGCAAAGGAGATGCTCCTGACCAGGCTAGAGACCAGTTGGCAATGTGGGTCTAAGGTCTGTCCAGGACAGAGGGCTGGAAGAAGGGCAGAGCATGATGCATGTCCCAGGGCCCATTTGGGAGATGAGCTACTTACAGAGGTCTGTTCAGGGAGATGGAGCTGGAGTCAGGCATACCTACAGCATCACTGAGGCTGGGACTGGTGGCCCCAGGTTGAGCTGATAGGGGCTTGGGCCCATAGGTAGGGGTGGGGGGTCCCAGGATCACCTGGGCAGGGACAGTAATCCCCTTTGGGGGACTAAAGTCTTGGACAGATTCCCCTTAGGCAGAGGCCTCTGTAGCTGGGCTCTATTGTGTCCTGCATAAGCAGTCTAATTTCTGAGCTAAGATAGAAAAAGGAAAACAGTACTTTGCTGAGCAGAGAGTTATTAGGATAGCATTCTTGGATTTAACCATCAGAAATCCACTTCATTTCAGTGAAAGCTTCTGTGTTTTATTGCAAGTAAGAATAATTCCCTGAGGCAATTCTGAACATTGCCTCCCTGTCCTGCAACATCGATGGCTGGAAAACCTGAGCTGTTTTTAAATCCTCTAGAATTATGCAGGGAGGTAACACTGTGAGGACTTGGACTGATTTACCACCTTCCCTACACACTTATTTCTTCAGGGACCCACTGCTGGAGATAATATCAGACTTGCTTTCTACTGAGGAAATCCCACAAGAGAAAATCCTTTGCAAACTAGCATGTATGAAATTTTACCATGAAGAGGCAGACAGGAAAATGTTGTTAACACAAAAGATTTCCTCATCTTTAAATAAAACATAATAGAAGATTCCTTTGCATTGTATTATATGCCATCATTTAGCCCACTTTCTCACCTGTAGAGAGGATATAAGAGATACTTCTCTGTTGGAAAAATAAAGTTGTGTCGAGTCACAAAATTTTATTTCTAATATAAAGCTACTACTACACACAAGACACTATAGTTTATTTACTACCATTGGGCAGTTGCATTTTTAACATACAAAGGACTACTTCCAGAATAAATTCCTTGTTAATTAAATATTTTTGGATGGGATCTAAGAAAATAAAAAGGTGTCATCACTAGAGACGGGGATGAAAATCTACTAAAAGGATCCTGTTGACATTGCTGACATTCTGAAAGAGGGATTTCTGCCCTCTACCCTGTAAAATTAAGCAGTCTTCTATCATAGAGGATAGCCAGCTTCTGAAATGTACATTTCTAGTGTCAATGCACAGGAAAATGGAGCTGTACAACCCTTCAGCATTTTTAGCTAGTGATACCTCTGAGTAAATCAAAGCACTAAAGGTGTCTTTATTTTATCAGTGTTGCTCAAGACTCTGAAGTGTCATTCTGCAGTCAGAAAGGCTGGAAGATATGTTCTCTTGCAAACCTAGTAAAAGAGGACTTTAATACTGCTTCTACTTAATGAGTGGGTTTGTTTTTGTTTGTTTTTTTTTTTTTTTTTTCTGTTCCTTTTTCCTCTATTTGCTTTCTTCCACTGTTACTTTTTTTCAATTAGACTTTGTGTATGCCTTGTGAGGACATAGCATCAGTACTATGGTGACTAAAGCATTCAACATGTAGAGAAATATTAGACAAGGAACAAGGGTAAGATAAGCTTTTTAAACATTTCAATTAAAAATAAATTAGAAACTACTATCTATTATTAATAGATTGTGTAAGAAATGCTTTACATTGATTTTCCCTCTTTCATCCTTTCAATTAATAACCATTCTGTGGCTTCCACAGTGTCTATCATTCACAAGGCTGAAAACAGACTAGTTTTGGGGCTCACACAAACACTCTCAAGCTCATTTACAAATAAGATCAGTTCACTAAGACAGGTCACATGGACACATTCTAAATGCAGTTGAGGGATCCCAGGCAGTTTTATAAAAAGTGGACAAACTGCTTAATCAGACTACTTAAATTCAGATGTGAATTAGACTCTGAAACTTGAGACAAGAATTTTATCATGTTACTTTTTATCTGATAGTATGTACCTGAAGGAGTTGAGGGGAAAAAGAAGTTGAATAGAGATATACTGATGGGGCATCTCTTCATGATTTCACTAAAAAATTATATCCTCAGTAGATGGCTGTTCTTTGTACTTCTTTGTCAAGCATGGACAATTCCCTGTCTTGTGTTTTTTAACGTAATTACAGAAATCTTTATTAAAGTTTGTGTTTACTAAAACAGAAATATGAAAGAAGATTCATCTGTGTAGTGTGCTGCACAGTTGTACATTTCATGACTTGGTTTTTAATACTCTAGAACCACATGTGGGATTTTAGTGACTCTGCTGTTCAAGAAGACCTGAAAAATTCTATAGCTGGATAACAAAGAGATTTGTTAACATAGAGTGAAGACTGGACTAGATCTTCAATTTATGTCCTTTACATACAGAACAGTGGTTCACTGAACATAAATATAGAGATTGTTTGCTTGCCAATTTTCCTTTTTCATTCTGCAGCTACCAGTTAAAGATAGGAAACTCGGGGGTCATTTCGGTTCCTGTGGGTTGAAAACAAATCGGTATACTCAGGCTTAATGGGAGGTTTACAAATAGGCAGTGTTAATGAAGAATACCTTAATAAACATGATATCTCTGCTGAAACAGCTATGCAGTTTGCTCTTTTCATCTTCTCTTTAGAGATGTTCCTTTGTGCATTTCTAGTTCTGCCTCCTGGATCAGCATTCTGAAGATAGGACATAGAAAAGAACTGCCCTTCCTTATTGCTAGAATAATCTTTATCAACAGTTATCTTTAAAAGTATGAGGATGTTTCTATAGTACATTGCTAATCAAACCCACTACATCTATTAGCCAGAGTGACTTTATGTGCTTCCATTTATTTTGCTGAATTATAAAGCCTTACAAATTTATAATGAATTTATGCATTTAATTACTTACATAGAAGTGATTCAAAATTTTCAAGTTTTATTACATATGATAGTAAGCCCCAGGTCTGACTGTCTCTAACTGTAGTCTCACAGGTAAATTTATAAATCATTGTAGATTGCTGTTCAATACATTCAGACAGTCAGTAAAAAAATATAACTGAGGTTTGGTCAGATCTCATTGTTAAGATTAATGGCATTATTCAAAAAGACTGTTCTCACTTGCCTGAAATTTCACAAATTAATTAATAATCAATAAGAAGAATAGAGAAGGTTTCAAGGAGATTCTAGAAATTAATTTCTAATCAGAGAAGATGAATTAATATTTCAGTAGAAGAGGTATAAAAAGAAGAATTCTGTGTCAATAACCTCACCTCTTCAAAATCGGTGTGGTGGCTGCCTATAGCAGGTTAACAGTTTCATATCTCCGCATTTTCTATGAAGAGTCCTTTTGTGAACTCTTCTGCTTCCTGCCTCAGTGAGGGCAGGAATCTTTTTATGGTATGTGTTTGGGCAGGTGGATCACATCTCTCTGATTTCTGTTGAGGTCAGGAGATTCTATCACTGTAGATCTCTAATGTGTGATTGGCCTGTAATCTGACTAAGACTTTGCCTGGCACCCTGTCTTCTGCCTCAAAGTATTATCTGGAGACATGTATGTTCATGTTGATAGGGGACTTAGATGTTTAAAAGGGAATTAAATCAGAATTCGATGGCCAATGTTTAAAAATGCAAAATGAAAAATGCTCACTCCATTGTCACTTTACCTAAGACATTGCCTAATCACCATAGGCGGTACAGCTTGCCACATTTAGCTTTGCTAAAATATGTTGTCACAGACTTGTGACTCAGAATTGAGAATAATAAACCAATCAGCACATAGCTGATTATAAAGCAGGAAATCATAAAAAAAAAAGGTCATTATTTTTAATACATAACTTCCATGGATTTGTCTGATAAATTTCCTCATACCAGCCATGTTACAAACATGTTAGAGATTCCTCCCCTTTTCTGATATGCAAATTTACCTTTTCCATAATCACTCAGTGGCTAGATCACTCACTAGTGGGAAAGGGATATCAGGAAGACTGACTCAGGTTCCCTATCCACCTAAAGATATTCCTTCACATGTCTGTCATAGAATGTCCTCAGCAGACAATATCCCCTCTGCCACAATACTTCTTCTTCCTCCTGATGAAACTGCTTCATTGTGCAATAAATATTTGTAAGTTGTTGGAAAGAATAATGGAAGAGAAGACAAAAGTAAGATGACAAAAGAAGGAATAAAGAGAGCAAACTGGAATACAGCTCTTCAGTCTGTCGATTAGGGCACTGAATTATTGTTGCTGTGATTGCCTCAGTTTGGAAGATAAACAAGGATGCAAACTTTTTTGATCTTCTTTTCTTAACTCTTCACCAAACGCCTGGTGTTGGTTTATCAGGGAAAGCTACACAGGTAGATCAATCTGGGGTCTGACACAACATGTGACATTATTATTATTATTATTATTATTATTATTATTATTATTATTATTATTATTATTATTATTATTATTATTATTATTATTATTATTATTACATACGGTGAATAAATTATTATTGACAAGTTCTTTAACTAAGTTGTGAAAGACTTTTAATTTTCTAATTTAATTTTTAGGACACCTCAGAATAAAATGAGAATATTCTTACCTTAATCCCAGTTGAAAACAAACAGACAAACAAACAAACAAATAAACAAAAACCAAACAAAACAAACCAGATATGTATATATGTTTTATATTACAACTATATAAATATTTATTTATTAAAAAATTAATAATTGCAAATGAAGACCTTTATGTCAAGGCCTGAAGAAAAGCTTTGTATATCCAGTATTGGAGGAATTGTTCAAGAACAGTTCATCCTTGTGAAAATAATTACCTTCATAAAGTTAATTAGCTGCATAAGTGCTGGCTGCATGAGGTAGCACTGCCCAAGGGCAACTTAGCATTCATGAATCAGTGTAATTCATACACATCCATCTCAGTCCTTTCTACCTTTTTGATGTTTTATGGCCTTGAGTAGCCCCTTTTTTAGTACTGAATCATTTGTCATGCAACCATAGTAAGGAATGTTAGCTTTATTGAACATACCTAGGACTGCTGCTTTCCAAGGCCTTTCTAAAATGTTCCAGAGAGATCTGATCGTAAATGTTTATTGAGTATTCCAGATCTTTCATAGCTAGCCAGAAGTCCTTGTTATTTAAAAGAAGGATGACTAGAGAAGAAAGAGAATATGTGTTCATATATGCACTCTGAATATGGAAAAATCTGTTATGAAATAATAACCTATCTGCCTTTTCCATATGGAACCAATTCAGACAGAGTAAGCAAATAAAATTAGTCTACCCTAATCCATTTTTTGGCAAGAACTTGCTTTAAGTCATACATAATGCAGTAGTAGTTTCTTCTGACATTAAGAGATTAAATTTTAATTCTCAAAAAAAAAACCCAATAAAACAACAAAAAAAAAACCTGTTTAAAGTGTCTTAAAATAAACAGTCGTTACCCGAGTCTCTTTTGTACTAAACCCTGAGCTTTCAATGGCTGAGGAGCCTAAATTACTTGTGAACAGCATTGGTCACTGTGCACAGCCAGTTGCAAATGGACAGAGTAGAGTAGCCCTATGGAAATTGCCCTGAATCAAGAAGGTCAGGATTTACTGGAGACAACACTGGCTGCCAAGTGGGGATGCCAGCATTATGAACCTGCTCTTTCAGGTTTCTGTCACTGGAAAAGTAACTGGCACCTCCAGAAAATGTTTCAGCATATCTAAGACCTGAAATCCAAAGTATTTTACTTCAGAGGGGAAATGCAAAAAACGAAGGAGCTTCAGAATGAAACTGCATCTATCCAAAAGGGGACCTGAATACTGGTCTCTGTTCAGGTTCAAGGTAATACTGGGCAAAAGATACCCCAGTTTCTATTCCTTGTGAAATGTGAGTCTTGATCTGAAAGTACCAATTATATCAGACTGAGGAGTTGATAATAGGACTTAAATTTCTATGGGCTTGCCCTCCACACAATATCCACATATATCTTCCCAAATTGACTACAGTAATGAGGTTTACACTTAGGTGAATTGCCACACTTCCTTCTATTGCTTGTAGGTGTGGACCTAATTTAGGTACATGGTAGACAAATGTAGATAACAATTTGTTTGCACAGTCAAGATTTAAGTAGGAAAAACAGTCTAGTCATTTTGAGAATTCTAGCAGAAAATCTTAATTACTCATATATTTTAAGGCAGAGCATCTGAATGCTGAGTGGGATCTCTGAGTATTTAACTAAAACTTATACTTATGGTAGGGTAGCTACTTGGGATTTAGATATCCAAATTCCCATGTAGATAAACTTAAGCACACATTTTAAACTGTAAGTCTTTACTACTTTGTTGTTTCATTCATGATTTAAATACTATATTTTCCTTGATTCGCAGTGTCTACATCTGATAGGTAAAAAGAAAATATATTGGCTGGTGTAAAATGTGAGCTTGAGCATATACAAATGCATATTCTGACATTATTGTCAGGGAATAAGATAACCAAATATTAAAAATAATTATTAACAAGGACTCATTTCGGTTTTTAAGGTGCCCTTTGTGAATCTGTACAGCAAAATAAACTGGTTTATTGTAGAGTAACTTCAAAATTAGTGCTTTTTGAGGGATACATAACTCCACCAAATTCAAAGCTGTTGTATTGCGTGTCTTAGCATTTACCAAAATATTCTCCTAAAATGAAAAAAACTTAAGTCTATATGAATATAGTAATTATACAGATGAATAGCTTACTAAAGCATCCCAATTGCACACTTATTTATGAAGTTTATATCAGACTTCATATCATAATTTTGCTATACACTGTCATGGTAACATTTTGAGCTTTTTCCTGTGGCTGAGGTTTCACCATCATGTCTGTTTCATATGACTTTCAGCTTCAATAGAAATGTTTTTTTATAATACTTTCTGCCTTTTATAGTTTTAGTAATACTTGACAGTGGAGTATAAACCTACATTGATTCTGCAACTACATCTACACTACTTCACAGCATGTGAAACACTGGGACCCAGGCAGGTTCTTCTAGCCACTTGAATTACAGATTTTCATGTGTTTTCTTTGCAGATAATTCTTTCTGGATTACACTTAGATTAAAACCTACTACTCCTTTCTCCAGATATTTTAATGAATTAATGAGCTGATCAGGACAGTAGCTCACAATATAACTGCTAAATGTTTATTCACTACCAATAAGTAATTTAAGAATGGCTGATATCCTTCAGCTTAGGCAGATGGAGCCTTCCTCTGCCAAGACCATAAACAAAATTTATCAACCATTGTGTGAACTTCCTTATTACCTATTAAGAAAAAAACTTTTTGAAAACAATAGTCCTCATTAGTGATAGAGCAGGATTCAAAAATGTAAAAATTATGATCCATACAAGCTTGTATGTTGAAACTTATGTTTTATGCAAACTTATAGAAGAGAAGAGTGCATGTGAACCATATTGTCATTTGATCACAGCTAGACAGGAAGAGAACCACATCACTTTGTAAATGGGGTAAATCTGAAATGAATCACTAAAAATGACTTTACATCTAACAACTGGAATTTGATGTCATCTCAACCTGTTAGTGATCCTTCAACAGATACAACAATGCAGACTTTTGATCTGACAGTCAAGAGTGAATTTTGCTGGGCAATGGAAGTAAATATAAACAAGAATTATGTATCAGAAAGAGATACTATCTTTTCTATAATAATTTAATGTTTGGAAAATTTAGGAAGTAAAAGATTTTCCTTCTAAGGTTTCTAAATATGAGATAGATCGTGACTGATTATGAATAATTCCCATAAAAGTGCCCTAAATATTGAGTCATTGGCACAGACACATGTGGGGAGGAGGGCAAGATGCTCTTTTTTCATCCTATTGAAATTACACCCTTGTGTGGATAGTGCTAAATTAATGAGACCTGAGAGAGAGACAAAACCAGAAGTGGATGTCAGAGAGCTGGAGGGACAAAACCAGAGAAAACTGGAGGAACCCAGCTCTGGAATCCAGCAATGAATTCCAGATGTCTAGTCTTTAGGGATGTCTGATGCTTGGCTTAGCTAATAGATATTTTGAATTATATTCTCAGGTGACTAATTTATCTGACATATTCTACAAAGATCTTGTGGATTTACCTCACCTTTGATTTTTTCTCTCAGACTTCAGTGCTTAAAAGTAAGACATGTTAATATCATCTTTCTGCCAGTTCTGTCTCACTTCTGAAAACAAAGGTGAGCACCCAGACATCCTTACCTTGTACATTACCCCAAACCCATGAAAATCCCTTACTTTTGATCAGGCCCCTAGAGCAGCATAAAGCACTGAAGTGAATAGAAATTGCAGGTATCTAACTGAAAAATCAGCTATTTAATTTGGTATCTGAAAAAAAAAATGCTTGACTTTCGGCACATTTGAAGATGTTATCCTTCTGCTTAAAAACTTGGATTTAGAAAGATAACTTCTGTTCCCCAGTCCTGATTACAAGGATGAACGGAGTATATATTGGTTAACTGTCTGTCACTATAGTGTATTCTCTTGTGCTGTATTTACAAAGAAGCAGTAATTGTGTTGGTGTAGAGGTGATCAATAAGAAGTCTGTTATCAATGTACTAGCAAACTTTGAAGTTAGAAAAAAGGAGAATTATATTGCTTTCAAACATCCTTGACAATTTAACAAAGATGTAGCAAAGACAGAGAAAGAGATGGGGAGGAGCTGTAATGACTGCCCTTGGTAGCAAAGAAAAGAAGAATGACTCAGTTACTGAAGAGTTACATGAACCACACAGTTTCATCCTTCAGAGGCTGAAAAGTTCAGGGCTATTAGCTATTTTCTTCTACTAACAATGAATAAAAGAACAAAGCAAGAAACAGAATATCTGTCCAAACAGACTTTCCACATTTATTGGCCTAACAGTTTTACTTTCTTCTAAGAAAGTATGAAATAATGGAGCAAGGAGTCATGAAACATGCAATCTTTAGCCTTGAAAAAGAAGCGAATTTTGCAAGAAGCAGAATTGACTTCACGATTAGGATTTAATCCATTTTAACCCTTTAAAGAAAGAAGCAATCTAGTAACTATCTGAGTAAAATAAGGAGGTAGCTAAGCAGGACATAGGGAGCTCCAATGCATTTTATTGTCTCTTACACAGTGCCTCCATGGGGTATTATTAGATGTTCTGGGATTGCATATGAGCTGATGGTCTCTTTGATGAAAACTGTTCTCCTGACCACAATATGACACTGAGATTAGCAGCATTGCAGGTTTTTTTCCTCAGCGAAAGACATTTTGGGTCCAGAATCTTAAGAGTTCCTGCATGTTTTTAATCAAAGATACGCTTGTGTCTCTTGTGGTGTCCCCCTGGCTCCATACGAACAAGCCTGAAGAAGCAGTGAACTCAGTATCTGTGGCAATTTCCTTACTTTGAAATAACATGCAGTATGAGCTTTGCATTTCATTATGATTATGAACCGTTAATCTAACTCCATAAGCATGCAAAATATTAGACCTTGAAAAATGAAGGCATATTTCTAGCCTTAACGTTTGTAGAGAGGTAAGTATGCATGAGTGTCTGAACATGTATTTTTCAGGTTTATTTCACCATTTGGGGGAGCTATTTCTCTGTGGTTCTTGCCTGCTAACAATGAAACTCCATTTTGGACATTGGTGTCAGTGATAAAGAATCAGAAGTACAGATGAGGTGAAAAGAGCTAGTGTGACTGAACAGATGAAATTGGAAACAATAAGACCTAACCTTGGGGATATATATCAGATGATTTGGGGGTGAGGGGAATAGATAAATGGCCAATTTCAACAGAGGAAGAATGAAGTCCTGCGTAGCATTCAGAAGAAGGGAAGAGTCAGAGTTGGAGTTGTAGCTTGACTGCTGCTGCTCAAGGAGTTGTCCTGAAGGAGGGGAGGAGAAGTCTAATCAGGAAGATTACTAGACATGTGTGAGTCCCAAGCAAAAGGAGGTCCTGAAGAGACATGTGTGTGTTTGGGTGGAGTGGGGACATACTGTGGAGCTGCAAGAGGAAAAGGTGGATTTGGTGTGACAGGTATATAAGTAAGGTACTCACTTTATATATGCTTATATGGTCTTGGTTTTGTTTTGTTTTTTTTTTTTTTTTTTTTTTTTTTGTTTTGTTTTTGTTTTTTTTTTTTTTCTTTCCCCCTAGGTCTGCGTTAATATCAGAAGGCTGCAAACTGTAGGCTGAGAAGAAAACAGCTGCCTTATCTTTCTGATAACTAAATGACTGATGCACTAAATTAAAACCTCCATCCTCCCTCCCCCCCCCAAAAAAATACAGACAAAAAAAACCCCACCTCTTTTACCAAATAAAACCCCCCCAAAACAAAACAGAAGAATTAACACAAATGAGACTGTGGAGATGTGAGTAGAAGTTTGTAGGGATAAATACAATTTAACCAGACAACCAATAATAAGTTCTATATCTCCATAAATTGTATATGAATGAACTGGGCTTTTATATGAGACGAGGAAGCAGAAATTAATTTGCCTGTAATAGTTGATTAATACTTCTTTCCTCTCTTCCACTCCTTTCTCTCCCCCAGATTCTGCAAAACCAATGCATAAGTACTCCTTTTTTACCATGTTATTTCCCATCTCTTGCTAAGGCCTTCAAAGTTGGTGCTGCAGATACTGAGTGAGAATGCAGGCCATTAATTTATTATCAAAGTAGAGCAAACAACACAGAGAGCATGCCTTCCTCCCCTTTACTGCACCTACATGAAAGCAAAAGGTATTTTATTCACCACCAGAGGTCACATGGAGAAGAGCTGAGACCTGTACTTTTTACCGGTAAATGGAATAATAATAAAAACAAACAAACAACAAATCCTCTTAGTCTTAGAATCAAAGTTCCCTGATTAAATTTTTGCCACAGTGAATCCTATAACAAATGGAAGATTACACAGCAGCCTGGGTTGTATGTGCTTAAAAAAAACAAACCACACTGGCAGATCATCAGTAAATTAAGTACTGAAATGAAGTGCATGATCTGTATTAAAATATACTTGCACAATTACCTTTTCTCCTTACAAATTGTCAACTATACACTGTAAACTAGCTTACCTGTGACCTAGTGGCACTGCCTACCTTAAAATTAAACCTCCTTTGGAAAATGTTTTACTTCATTCACATCTATATTTTGTCATGCAAATTTTGCATTCAGGACTTCAAATGTCCAGTTGCCTTTAATGTATACTTATTTTTAAATCAAACATGTTCTATTTAATTTTAAAATCTACTTCAACAATCTTCCCCTAGTTTACCTCTTAAGAATTAAGTTATTCTCTCTCACTGATAGTTTTAAAGCTGCAGAAAACAAAATTAATTAGGGTGGAAAGACTTGGCCAATCTTTGGCTTTATTTACTTCTCTTTTTTAGCTTCTATAATTCCCTAGGTCTTTATTTCCTTAGAGCAACTATTGCGGGAAGTTAATCCACAAACTGTACCAGCTTCTTAGGATACATTTTAAAACATAGAGCTAGATAATGGTTCTTACTGTTGCTCACTTCTATTTGTCTGTCAACATAATGCAATAGTGAAGTAAGGTAACTTGACAACCAACTGATTGTTCCATTCCCAGCATGTTTAGGTGAAACAGTCACTGTAGTGTTCCAAGGCATTTTTCAAAGAATTAAATAGAAAAACTGTATTCTGTCACTGAATGATGACTGAGTGAATATTTTCGTCAACAATATTCAAAGAACTACTGAAGAAATAGTAGAAATAGTAGTGCATTCCCTGTTTCAGTCCTGAAAAAAGAAAATGGTAATCTGAATCTAAAAGAAAAAAAAAATATATATGGTGATTGCAGAGAGTAATTTTCAGTGGTCTAAAAGGAATTGAAGTCTTTGGAAGGAAGAAAAATCCCCAAATCTCATCTCTGCAATTCTTATTGAGGCAGAAATCAGCAGAAATTCTTATTGAGGCCTTAATATAAGCAGAAATTTTAAATCATCAATATATATAGGACTGGGCTGTGAATCTCTATGTTTCTTCTAATGTGCCAGTTAAATTATTCATGGCAAATCATTCCTTGCTAATCCTCTTTTTTTTCCCTTACTGTTGTCTGAATAGGCAACTTTGGATGGCTATTAATTCAGGAAGTTATCACTTTTAGTAAAGAATTCCCTTCACAAATCTGACAGGGATGTCACCATTTTTTCAATCTCTCAAGTCAAATTAAAGACGCACTTGTCTTCCTTTTGTTTTACTTTTTTATCTCCTCATAACAGACTACACCATACAGTCAGTATAAACTTAAAAAAAATCCTGGAACTCTGTGCCAGGGTCAGAGAACCATCTTAGTTCTTTCTGTCATTGAGGGAAAATCACCATTCAAAAGACATAATGTTTTTAATGAAAGAAGGAGACTTTTCGATCAGACAATCACAACGGAGGTTTTCATAAAGTCCAGGAAGTTTATTTTTTTAACAACATGTTGCAGTGGTCTAGACTTGATAATGACTCTTGAGTAAAAATGAGCTTGGGCAAGAAGTTCAACTGCGGAATGAATTTTTGAGGAAATTAGACAAAATGAAAGTCAAAACTAAAGCACCCCATTTTCAGCAAAGATTTTTTGCCATAATGAGATATTTTAAGGATTGTTAATACTCCTTAACTTTCTCACCCCTTATCACCAGAACTGCCTCACCTAGAAATACACTTTGTGGCAATCAATGAAATAAAGAGATTAGAAGATTTGGTAGAGTACACTAGATATTTTGCTATCAGTACTTAATTTGGTTATGCTCATGCACTTGATAGGTGCTATCAGTGAGTGAACACAAGGATATGAATATAATCTCAGCACTGAAAACTTTGCCTGTAACTGAAGGCCAGAGAGTCCACTGTCGGGAGGAGTGCATGGCAACAGTGCTAGGAAGAATATGGGATGGCAGTGCCTTCATTCCTGCTGATAGAACAAGCCTCTGGAATCAAGACTACAGAAGCCCATGGGACAAAAGAAAGACCACTGCAATGAAACAGCATTTCCTCGTAAGTAAGCGCCAGCTAGGAGAGCAGAAGCTTGTGGTCTCTTCCTGCATCCTTGTTAACGTTCTTTTAGTTAATCACTGAAGTGATTATACAAAATACTTATGGAAAAAGTAAACTACAATAGACATAGGTGCTTAAACCATGATACAGGGGTCTTCACTTGCCATGGACACCTGTTTCCCTCTTCTCTATGTGTTGGATAAGAATTGGCAGTAGGAGTTCAGAAAGGGCTCATGACTGTCAGGAACTGGAAGATCTGGTCTCTTATTTCTTAAGTGAGTTTTCTAACTATTCAAATGAGTAACTCCATCCCGTGCACTCATATTATATAATGAAAGTTACGAATGCTTTTGCTTTCAGTCCCAGACCTGTCAATGCATGACAGATGTCTTTCCAGTGTGCATAAGTAAGTCCTCTTCTGGGGTGTGCATGCTAAAATGACTTGCTTTTAAATCCTGGTGAGTCCCAAGCTAAGAGAGCTTTTTGGCTGAACAGGGAAAAGCCTTGCTACTGTTGAGCACCTCAGATCAAATGACTGTGGTACAAAGCAGGGAATGAAGTAACCTCTTGTTGTGGTTTGAGCCTCCTCAGCAGCTAAATGCCACACAGTCACTCACCCACCCTCTCCCCACTTGGGAATGGGGAGGGAATCAGAGTTGCAAAGGGAGGCTCGCGGGTTGAGATAAAAACAATTTAATAATAGTAACAGAATAATACGCTGACAGCAATATCAGCAGGTAATGTACAATACAGCTGCTCACCACCTGCCAACCAACACCCACCTGCTCCCAGCTGGCAATCCCAAACACAAAGGCACCACAGCAACACTCCAGGAAGTGAGAGCCCCTCCCAGGCCACTCCTGCCTTTATATAGTGAGCACAATGTCACATGACATGGACTATCGGCCAATCGGGGCCCAGCCCTCCAGCTGTGCTCCCCCCGCCCCCACACACAGGTGAGGGCACTGGGACCTGGGGAGCCCCTGGGGTCTCAGTGTGCTGCAGCACTCCTCCAGCTACTAAAACAAACAGGAACTCTATTCCAGCCCAAACCAGGACACCTCTGAAACCAAGTTGGGACTTAGCTGCCCAAACTCACCATGTATATTATGCAGTGAACGTCCTTCCTTTCTAGTACCTGGCTACACTCTCTCATCACATATCCTGTTGTTTTGGCTGATAACATTATCTTCATATACCAGATAGTGGTTCATGTTTTTAAGAATACAGAATTATAAATAATATATTTGTTTCCAATTTTTTTTTTTTTTGGAAACAGCATTGATTTTTTTTTTTTGTTATCTTTTGAAAAACTGTGCTCCACATCTGTATTAATTTGTATAACTTCAGTCTTGGCTAAAAGTCTAGAAAATGGAGTAAGCAATATCCTAGCAGCCTATTTAAATTGGAGTGCAAAATGATTTTTATAAGTCCATATCTCTGCTTTTATAAATTTAGCAGTAAAAAGAAAGTTATTATTGTAATGTCCTTGTGGCATAAAAACGGCCCTCATCAATACTACTTGTAAGGACAAACAAAAGCATAAAGATAAAGATAAGGATAAAGTATTTTTTACATATGAAAAAGGCATCTGACTAGTTCCCAAGTCTACTAGTAAAGATTACTTATTCCATTGATTCTAATTGTATCTGATTGGGGAACAATTCCATATGTGATCTCAAGCCATTTCTCCTCTTATATGAAATTAGTAACAACCAACCACATTGTGTTCATTATGAAGATTTGTCTGAGGATACTAGAATAACTGAAAAAAATAAAACACTGGCAGAAACTGTTACAACAAATATTGGTGCAGATACAGTTTATGTGAAACACTTCCATATTAAGAGAATTCACACTCTCATCACCTTGTCATATCTTCTCTTCTGCAAACTATGAGGTCCATTTGAGTATATGTCCGAACTCTCATATTTACCATCTATTTCTCCCATCTCATATGTCAGACCCCTTGTGTTGTCCACAGACTTTGTGCATATTTCTGTTGTGACGTGGTTAATGATGCTTAGTTGCATTTTCTTAACATACTGTTGGAACACCATATGCTCCCAAATGTTTTCTGATTTGTCATTGCATTAAATACTTTTATTTAAAATATTAAAGGAAGAGAATCCTAAATAAGGCCTGGAAAACTGGCACAACCAGTGGATTTGATCATAACTCTCACTGATGCTTTTCCAATGGAAAGTTAGTCATGGTGGTTTTGCTTGGCTGTGTTAAAGCTCTCTGACTCTACAGTAAGCTGCATGCAGTGATGGAAAGAACATACACTTAATATTCCTTGCTGACTAGGTGATGGGTAGAAAAGAGAGACAAGCAAAAACTGGTTGAAATGTAGGCTTTTCACCTTCTGCTTCCTATGCAGAAAAAACAATCTGCTTTAGCAAGGATATGTTGTAACTATGAAAGTTCAGTGCGGAGCCGTGGAAGAACGACACGCCGAGACAGGTTCAATGTGGGTGATAGAGCATCAATCTACATGTGTCTTTATTGGTCCAGGGTACATATATTTATACAGACAATGATAATTATTATGCCTACTAGTCACTAGCTGATTGGCTTAAGCTCTAAAGGTCGTATTCGCACGGTCCACCTACTTGCAGTTAGCTAACAGCACAAGCTTCTCATAACACTAAGTTTCTCATGCCACTATTTCTAATTCCTGTTTTTGACACACCACAGTACACAAGGCCGAAGTGTCCTTGACATTCTTCATGTATCAGCAGCTGCGAGCAGCTGCAGGCAAACCCTAGCGAGGCCCAACATCAGCGAGGCAGCATCAGCCCTTAGAACAGGCTCTGATCGTACAACTGCTCGGTGGGCTCAGGACCCTTGTCTCTGAGACATTCTGCAACAGTTCAGGACTAAACAGATTTGTCTGAAGCAGCTGTGCTGACGATACATTTCTTTCCTAAAGCTCCTCCTTATTTTTTGTAGCAACACATTTATTCACACTTATGGCATTAAGTAAAATACTATTCTAGGTTTACAATAGTGAAGTTGAAAAGCATCTTCCATCATAATTGAATTTCTAGCAATAAAGAAAGGTTCCCAAAACATTTCTAGCAAAATTTTCTATAGTGCAGATTGAGTACTGGTGGAAAGTATGATCAAGAGCTCTTGCACAGGTTTTGTTTCATAAGTTACCTATTTTTTTAAAGGACTGTTAATTACATTCATTTTAAAGTTAAAATGCAGCAGAGAGCTGATGATGTAGGAGCAAAGAAAAATAGCTCCTGAATTGCTGACAATTTTAATAATTTACTTTTCCTAAAAACAATAATTTCAAAACAGTTGGAAAGCCTACTGAAATATGCGCCCATGTCAACAGGAAGAAGTTCCTGAAAAGCTCCATTACAATCTCTTTTTTAATACATTCAGTGCTATAAATTTTCTACTTTCTAGAAGTTTGAAAAGTGATCTTGTATCAAGAAACTAATTAAGCAAACAACGAACACAAAAACAGATGGCAAACACAGGATAAGAGTGATATTAAACTTGATTCATCAACTTATTCTTAGTGTTAGCAGAAATGACCTTAAGAATGTATTTTAGTATCTTGGCTTAAAACCAATTAAGAAAGAACCTATATAAATCACAGCACTGTGAGAATAAGATGTATAAACTGAGCTAAGATTATATTTTTCCAGATAGATTTTTAGAGAAAGTATGCTCATAATATTACTTCTAGGCAGTTAGATCCAAAATATGAGCTAACTATGAAAAGCTCCAAATGATACCCATTTTTTTTGAAAACTATATTTAGTTTTAGCATTAGTAAAGGAAAGCAAATGATCTCTGTCTAATGGATTATATGTGAAGCACAAAGATTGATCCAAAGACATTTTTTACTTAACACTGAAGGAGAAATTATCAGTTTTATTTTTTTTCCCAATAAATGGTTTAGCTTCCATTTCATTTATGAATTATTCACTAGCTTTTGGTACTGGCCATCAACCTGAAAGAGCGATGAGCAAAAATATTAAATTTCAATGGTGTTTTGTTTTATTTATTTTTTTTTTCTTGATGAAATGAGAAACTACAAAAAAATTAGTTTTTACCTACATGTAATATTCTATAAGACATAAAAAGTTTGAAGTCAGGAGTAAAAAGAAAGCCAAAGATAACTAAGGCTTGCCTTTCCATTAAGAGATCAATGGAGCTTTCCTCCCCTTATTCTCTCTGAAAAGACAGCATTAAGGACATTCACTCAGGCTAGGGTAGTCATTTTCCTCCACAGATGACTGGATCTGAACCTGCCTCTCTGGAAATTTTCTTAAACATCACCAATCTGGAGAGAAAAAAGGCTTGTTTCTTTCAGTTCTACATTGGGAAAGAGTTCTCCACCTTCATTGTAGTAGGGACTAGATGACAGCTGTTTCATATACTGACGTCCTTTGGTATCTACTGAGTGTTTATATACCCTCTGAGTCTGACAGCTGGTGAATTTGATTGATCAGGAACTATAACAGATGACAGGAGAGAATTGGTACTGAGTAGGGACTGGTAGATAGCCATCCAGATGGAGCTATCCAGAAAGTGATTAAGTCTTGTAGTAAACATCCTAACTATCAAAGGATATAGCCATTTCACTTGTATAGGACTGTTAAAGTATTTTATAAAAATTGGAACACCTCCAGCAAAAGAGAACTCTGCTGCAGAAAACCTGAGATCCTAGTGTGTAAAAGCCTCACCTGTGAGTTAGGGGATCAAAGTTCAAATCTTTGGCCTGAAGCAAGAAGAAAGTGAATTTGAGGACATTCCTCTTACCTCTCAGACAGGTACCTTAATCACAGGGACATGATGTATTCTAAAGAAGCATTGTCTCATGTTAGAGCTAATGGAATTAATTAATGTTTGCTTCACTGAAAGGGAGTTTCTGCAGCTCCATAAGGATTAAGTAGTGTCATCAATCCTGAGCTAAAGCAAACTTCAGTAGTTGCCTGACTATAGTGTTATCTGACCTGTCTCTGGTTCCCTCTTCCTGAACAAAGCTATGTATGCTCTGATGTCCAACTCGGCAAAAATACATTGTTTTCTCTCACATGCCCAAGAATACAGTACCAGAATGTTAGATTGCTGGTGGTCATAGGGGAAGTATTGCACCCAGCTTGATGATATATGACATAGAAGGGCTCTCTCTATGACTACGGTCATAGGAAATCAATAAAGACTCTTCCATTAGAGGGCGAGTATTAGTTGAATGACATAGTATTGGTTTCTAAGTTTTTTTAATGAGGGTCTCACAGAGGCAACATCTCCTAACGTGACCCCAGAAAGGGTAGCATGTCTAAGCTCTGTATTTCATCCCTGTTAGGATCTTGCAGTGCTACCACAAACCTGCCATCCAAGTATAAGGCAGGTACATGCCCAGATAAAAAACAACCTGTCAAATCTTAGTGCAGATATAAACACAAATAGGGAGGGAAAACATTTGGCTGAACAGAAAGAAGTTATGTGTTTGTCCTCTAAAAAGAGCATCTAGCATCCTGCATCCCATAATTAAAATAGTATATGATTTTGCAGTGCACAACTCACAAGCTAGGTTTGCAGTTACTTGCAGTAGTTAAATATTGTGAAAGTCTTCCAGAGATGACAGGAAAATGAATTTTCTATCTAAGATGAATTTAAAAAATATTAATAGTCTTGTTAGGTGGTATTTGTGATAATAGTTGCTAAACTTTGATAATTTTGCATTTTTATATTTTGTACTACTATATCGTCATTTAGAAAGTGACAGGCAGTGATAGAAGAACAAAGGAAATCTTTCATGATTTGGAGAACAGCAGACTTTTCTTATGAAAGATGCAAGTATTTTAAAAACTTTTTTTTTTTTTTTTGTCATTTACAAAACCATATCAAAATAAATTATTGTGTTAGTGTCAATGTTTATTATTCTTGGTTGTACAAACACAAAGGACAGCTCTGCCTGCTCTGTATTGATAATAAACGAGTGCCAATTTAACCCAACATTTCTTTAAAGGAATTCTTATTAATATAAATAGAGAAGTAAAATGTTAAGATTTCAGTATTTTAATTAAGTTTATAAGGTAAATTCTTGTAATTGTTTCTTGTAAATCTTGTTATTTTTTTCTTATGTTCTGTTGAATACTCACAGAAATCAATCACAGAAAGACAATACATTTCAATTTTTGCCTCAAACTGTAAGATAAAGATTTTAGATTTCATCATTTTTTTAAATTCCATTTTTTGTTACTGATTTCAAAGATTAAGATCATAAGTGAAATACCTGATAATTACCTTGACATATTTACATACGAATTTATTTCTTCATTTTAAAAATACAGTAATTTTAATAATGGATCTATAATAAGAGATGCATATTTTACAATTGAACTACATATAACTGTTGAATTCAAAATATCCATAGATTAGAAGGTTAGCAGGAGCACTGTGAGATGTTCAGTCTGTTCTTGGTTCATACAAAAAAACAGTTAATACCTGCAATATTTATCTTATGTTTGTGTATTATGTTTGATGGTCCTGCAAGAATAGCACCACTGAGATTTGTCAAACATTTATGCTAGCAATAATAAGTAGCTATTTCTTTGCGGCATTGGAGAAATAGGATTGAAATTTTTTTTTTTTCAGTATTTACACTTAATCTTACATATGACTTGCATATTACGTTAGTTCTAGAAAATCCAGATAATAAACAAAGGATCAATATTTTTAGCGTATTTTCATAAATTACCAGTCAAACTGATGGATTTTAGATGCATGATCAAAGTGAATAAGCTTTGATAAAAAAAAAAAATATAAACAAAAAAAGAAAACTTTGGGAAATTTATGTAATGTTGGAGAGTGCACCGAGAACTGTGTCTTCTTCACAGTGTAGTATGAATTATCTCTGAAGAGTGGAGGTCTGTGCACAGCTGTTGGAGGTAGAGCTGTACCAGCTCTATCAGCATAATCTACTGGGTGTATATGACCTGTATGTCAAACTTCATAACAGTTTGTAATTTTGTAATTTATAATCTAAGACCACAGATCTGAAAGCAGTTCTTCCTATGTTTAATTTTAAGCATTTGAACAGTCTCTTTGGATTCAGCAAATCAACTCATATATTTGAAAGGAAACACATGCTTGCAGAGTCAGATCTCGAGATGACAGGACCGGGATGTTTTGTTACCCCATTCATGTGCCACTAAATCTCTGATATTAGATTTACTGCTACCTTGTGCTTTACATTGCAGATTCAAAACCAGCCACCTGAAGTTGTATCAAGATGAGGATTTAAAAAATATTCTTTAGATGTCAAAATGTTTACTTCAGCTATTTAACTTGTATCTGAAAAGAAAATATATGTCTTTTTAAACTGCCAAGAACACTTGTCATTTCTAGCATGTGTTCATGCATACAAATAATGGTAAGTGATGTGTCATTTGAAATGAAACATCAGTGACAATATGAAGGATTCTGTAAAGACTGATTTTTAAAAATCTTTGAAAAGAAACCTATGTAACACAAAAAAATGTGTCCAGAAATTGTTGAGTTACTGAACTTCTTTACATGTTTAACTATAGTAACAGCCATTGTTACATAAAGAAAATAAATGTTGAGATGCAAATCCTTTTACAGACTCATTACAAAAAATATTCTGTGCTAATTAATACCACTTTGATGCTGTATATCTGCAAAAATACTGGGTTTTTTTTTGTCAAATAAACTGTATCTCTAACATTTTTCTTTCTATCTACTTCTATTCTAATTCATCGGAGCCTGGTGTCACCAGCAGAATTTTGGGGTTTTTGATCATGGGTCGGTTTACGAGACACCTGATGGCAACAGACATGATACGCCTCTCTCAAAGAAGGAAAAGGATTTTTGCATAGGAGTTAGCAGAGCTGACTGAAGGTTTTAAACTAGATTTGAAGGGGGAAAGTGATAAAACCAGGCTTCCTAGAGATAAACCTGAGGGCAGCATGTTCGGGGGATGATGTGCTAGCGAGGTCCATCGATCTGCCATCTCAGTGGCAGTAGAGGATGGAGATCCATGCAGCAACAAAGACACAATGATGATTGATGCGTTAGAAACCACAGTAGTGCCTGAGAACAGTCACATAGAAATTAGGGCTTCTGCCCTCAGAAAGATGACAGGATCATTAGTCCAACCAAAGTGCATCTACAGCAACACACACGGCATGGGCAACAAACAGGAGGAGCTGGAAGCCATTGATCAGCAGGAAAACTGTGACACAGCTGCCATCACAGAAACATGGTGAGATGACTCACACAACTGGAGTGCTGCAGTGGATGGTTCTAAATGCTTCAGAAGAGATAGGCAAGGAAGGAGAGGCAGTGGAGTAGCCCTGTATGTTAGGGAGTGTTTTGACTGTCTAGAGCTTGATGATGGTGACAATAAGGTTAAGTGTTTCTGGGTAAGAATCAGAGGGAAGGCCAAACAAGGCAGATATCATGGTGGGAGTCTGTTATAGATCATTCAACCATAATGAAAAGGTAGACAAAATATTCTACAAGTAGCTGGCAGATGTCTTGTGGGGGACTACAACTTCCCAGATGTCTTCTGGAAATACAATACAGTGAAGAAGAAACAGTTTAGGAGGTTCCTGGAGTGTGTAGAAGACAGCTTCCTGACACAGCTGGTGAGTGAGCCAATTAGGGAAGGTCCCCCTCTAGACCTGTTGTTTGTGAACAGAGAAAGACTTGGGGGTGATGTCATGGTTGAAGGCCGTCTTGGGCATAGTGATCGCGAAATGATCAAGTTCTGGAATCTTGGAGAAGTAAGGAGAGAGGTCAGTAGAACTGCTACCTTTGGTCTGTTTAGGATCCTAGTTGACAGAGTCCCTTGGGAGGCAGTTCTGAAGGGCAAAGGAATCCAGGAAGGCCGGACATTCTTCAAAAAGGAAATCTTAAAGGTGTAGGAATAGGCTGTCCCCATGTGCCAAAAGACAAGCCAATTGGGAAGAAGACTATCCTGGCTGAACAGAGAGCTTTGGCTGGAACTCAGGAAAAAAAAAAAAAAAAAAAAAAAAAAAAAGAGAAATTATGACCTTTGGAAGAAGGAACAGGCAACTCAGGAGGACTACAAGGATGTTATGAGTTTATGCAGGCAGAAAATTAGAAGGGCCAAAGCCCAACTAGAACTTAATCTGGCTACTGTTGTAAAAGACAATTGTAAAATTGTAAAAAAAGCCAAATGTAAAAGATAAAAATGTTTCTATAAATACATTAGCAACAAAAGGAGGATTAATGAGAATACCCATCCTTTATTGGGTGGAGAGGGAAACATAGTGACAAAGGATGAAGAAAAGGCTGAGGTACTTCATGCCTTCCTTGCCTCAGTTTTTGATAGATTAGTTGTCCTCTGGCTACTCAGCCCCCTGAGCTGGAAGACAGGGATGGGAAGCAGAATGAAGCCCCCATAATCCAAGGAGAAATGGTTAGTGACCTGCTACACCACTCAGACACACACAAGTCTATGGTACCAGATGGGATCCACCCAAGGGTACTGAGGGATCTAGCAGAAGTTTTCACCAAGCCACCATTCCTGGAGGTATTTAAAAGACATGCAGATGTGGCACTTAGCGACATGGTTTAGCGGTGGTCTTGGCACTGCTAAGTTAACAGCTGGACTTGATGATCTTAAGGGTCTTTTCCAAACCAAACAATTCCATGATTCTGTGATTCTATACATGTCATTAAAAGGACATTAAAAGTTAGCGGAACCATTTCACACAGAATAAATTCTTAGGTTGATGTATACTTGTAACAGATCTCTTTTTGATGTTCTTTGAAAAATGCAAAAATATATTTTAGAGTTACAACTAAACCATGATGATTAACAAAGTAATTATTAGTTTATTGAAACTTCCTAAATGTCACTGTAAAGGAGACAAGGACCTTCTCATTTATGTTGAAAAAAATGAACACACATTCTTCATTGTTCTAAATATAAATTCTTAATTTCCCTCTACAAGTGTGTACCTAAAGCATGTAACCTTGTCTTTTATTTCCAAAGCTCATACGAGTCATTCTTTAAACTCCTTGTTTTGTGTATAACCATCATTTTGTAATCTGCCTGAGAAGGTTTGCAATTCCCTGCACTACCAGAGTTTTTTTACCAAGAAAATATTGCTAATTATTAATGGTTTTAGGTACTTCCTGAAGTCTCAATTTAATTAAAAATAACAATATGATCATCTGAATGTTACATTTGTTAATAGTTAATAATATATTTTGTCAATTTCACTTTTTTTTCACTGTTGACTGTTTCCCATGGAACGAAGTAAGAGTTTTGAGTCCAAGAACCTTTTAAAATTAAAAGACCTATGAAGTAATCCCAACTTGTAAAAGCTGAGAATATAGAGGATTTTGGAGGCACTATTTCAAGTAATTTGTAAATTTCAATGAATAAATGAATCTCTTTCTTGAAGGTACACATATGTTTTAATATAATTCATCTTCATGTTACACCTCCCTTCCTTTTACTTTCTGTAACACTTCTTTGAATCAGTATAGTTATAGATGTTTTATTAAAACAATTTATTTCTTGAGACGGGAAGCTAATACTTCAGTGATTTCTCCTTTACTTACCATCAACATAATTTTTAGCTATATATTTAAAATAAATCTGATCTATACAATGTTTTGCACATGTCTTTCAAGAAGTATCAAGATTAAATCTTACTGATAATTATAATTTTATTTTTTAATTATTACATTTTAATTTCTGATTAATACAATGTGGTTGTATATGCAATAGCCTGGCATCTGTGATCACATCCATTAAAATACTTCATAGTAAAATCCATATACTCACATGAGGAGAATCACGGACTCCAGCAACTCTATAAAAGTCAGAAATAAAAATCCCTTTATTGCCAATACAAGTGTGTTTATAAATCTTCCTAGCAACTGATCACACATAAACAGAAGGCTTGATTTATTACATGCTTCACGCACTGTTCACATGCCTAAGACTAACATTTGATTGGTTATTGCCCACTGTCCATAATA
Source organism: Tyto alba (assembly GCF_018691265.1). Lineage (NCBI taxonomy): Eukaryota > Metazoa > Chordata > Aves > Strigiformes > Tytonidae > Tyto > Tyto alba. Next base: position 72,496,305 of record NW_024881282.1, on the reverse strand, counting down.
AACCAGACAGTTCATTGGCTACAAGTTAGTTACTGCTATCCTAAAGCTTATTAGTTAATTAAATCTTACAAGCACAAACACAATGTTCTATACACTTTTAGATCAAGGTAGAAACCTTTCCACCGTTTAAGAAACGGCCAGATGTTTCCCATCAGCTGTAGCCTGGCATGTTTTCTTCAGGCAGATCTCAGCATCCTTACCCTGTTTTTCTACATTCCCGCTTGCTACTTCCAAGGCTTCTGAATGATGAAGGTCAAGATGTTCTCATCATTCCCCAGCTGTTCAACGCTCTCAGTTCTTCCTCCTCTTTTCGCATCCCTTCTGCGATGAAGCCAAAGTCTTGCTCTTGTCTGACATGGCCACTGTCCTCCAAAAACGATCCCACGCTCACACATTGCAGTTTTTCAGGCTACAAGTTGTCCTCGGTAAATCTTTCCTACTGAGCTGTGGAAGATGAATATTTTGAATTCTCAAATGTAAAATAAAAAGAATTATGAGCTTCACTTCACCTTGGCCAAATTGTTCTATACTATACTGTTCTAAAATACTTTCTCCATCTATTCATATAAGCCTATCTAATCTTGGGTAGGGTTTTCAGTAAAGAAAGACACACAGTAATTTTAAACTATAATATAGAAGATTTAGCCTTTTTCATTAAAGTCCTGAAGTGCTGTCGGAAGCTTTATAGGACCTAAACCATAAGAGAAATACTGCTAGGTGCATTTTGGCCCTTTTTCCGGCAACATGTATAATACATTACTGTCCCTTGTAAGAGGAATTATAGTGAATGGAGACACTGCATAATTTTCCAGAACTCAAGGTTATTTCTCTGCATGTAGCTAAGTCATTTTAATTAAATAAATCAGTGCACAGCAAAACGAACAAACAATCACAAAATACCCAACACAAACCAAACCAAAAAAACCTGTTTAAACATACATTATTTTTCCCCCCAATACCTGCAAATATTGCTAGTCTCTAGTCATCTGTTGCATTGCAAAGCTGAACAATTCTGTGGGAACAGTGTTAAGGAAAACCTGGAAACCTAAACAATTCTGTCATACAGGTTCCCACATTAGCTGAGGCTTTTCAAGATAGTAAATCAGTTTTGTCTGGTATATATTCTTCCTTAAAAAAAGTAAAGGGATGATGACTCATTATTCTAATCTTTTAAATTAGGGGTTTTAATTTTATTTTGAATACTTTTAATAAAACAATGAAGTTAGAATTTGCAAGAAGTACAGCAAAAAAATCTCCTTTGAGATCTTCACAAACATAGGTATGAAAGTAAAAAAAGATCACTGGTCATCTTTTTTTAAGGGGGTAGAGGATTAATTCTTTTGCTGTTTATACATTATAAAAAAAGTTGGGATTTTTTTCCAGAACGTATAAGCAATCCCTTGGGAAAAAGGCTTTCAGGTTTTTTTTTAATAGATCAGACTACTTGCAGCAGCATTTTCTAAAAAACAATTCCTAGGAGAATATACCAGCTAAATGCTCTTCCTTCTCCATTCCCAGAAATATAGAACATACTACAGGAAAATGCAAAAATACACCTAATTCCCTGAGTAACCATCTATTCCATATTTCCAAACTGGACACTTCATTATATCCAGAACACATTTACTGGTTTCAGCACAGGTAAGTAGGAACATTACATCACAATACACACTTGCTCTCTTCTTAGGCTATGACTATGAGGAAACATATTTGTTTAAATAAAAATAAGGTAAAATAGACTTCTGGAGAGTTATTTATCACACTACTATAGGTGTATCTGTACTAACAGCATTTTCTTCTATAATGCCTTTAAAATATTTGAATCTTTAAAATACTGTAAGGTAAATGGAGTGCATATTCCATTCATAAAAATGTTGAAAATGTACTTGCTGTTCTATAAATACTATTTAAGATTAAAATGTATTTAAAACACCATGGTAGGAAGAAATCATTGAAATGATCTAGGAGAAGAACTGGAAAGAGAAGTAAAATAAATAGCAAATTTAGGAGGGAAAAATTAGGGCAGCACATGACATTGTTAGTCAATAAGGTGGCAGGGTGAATAAGAAAGACTTCTCAAAGCATATTCAGGAGGAAAGAAGTTTTAATTGGGTCCAAGGGAGCATTTACGAGGGAATACCATAGCATATCTAAATAACAGCAGAGTATTTATTTGACATAGGAAACGTTTCTGTGATATTGGTGGATGTTATGTTGTAAAGTAAAAGGGAAGACAACATCAGTGAACTTTGGAAGAACAAAGACACTGTGGGTTAGATTTTGCTACTCTTCACTGTGCTCCAAAGCTCACTATATCACAAATGGATACATTCAGTAAATTGGTAGATATCATCAGATCTGGCCTTCTGTATGGAGAGAAATATTTTTTTTTAATTAAATATTAAATTAATACATTATGTTACAGGAAAAAGAATGAGATGTTTTGAAGTGCTAACATTTTAACATTTTGAAATGAAAAAACTATTACTGTTTTTTTTTTTTTTTTTTTTTACTTCCTATCTTCCCGAAATATATTTAAAATTTAAAATATTATAATAATTTTTTCACCAACACTCATACAACATTATCAGAATTAATAGGCAACTTACAAGTTTCACTTTCATTCATTTTTCTATAATGATTCGTGTACATTTAAAACTAAAACTAATGGCTTTATGGCTTTTTGACCACTTCAAAATTAAAATCACATTGAGTTTTCCAAAGTTTTCATAAATTGTAGAATTGAACAAGTAATGGCTCATTATAACTTTATTATAATAAATAACTTGATTATTTGTGAAATATTAGACTAACCTAGACAGCAATCTTTTCTGCCAGAGGCAACCAAGTAGGGTCATGTAGCTTTGTTTCGCCCTCTGCTTCCATGTCAAATAAGTGTAGGGAGGCTACCAATAGCTACCAATTGGAGTCTTGCAATAGCTACTGAAACATAGAAAAACAGATTAGATGCCTAGACTTACTAAGTCTAAAATTCAGTTTTATTGAATTCTAAAGTCTAGGATAAAATATAATACATAATTTAGGAGTGATTAGTTTTCTGTGAGTTACTCATAGATAAATGGAAACCGTTTCACACATAGTCACAATTATTTCTATTGATGTTTTTCCATAGGATATTATTGTAGACAAAACATATACTTACTGAGATCCATGTCACAGGCAGAAAAGCATAAAACTTTAGCTCCTGAAATTCTAGCTGAACCTGCTGACCACACTAAGAAAAACACACTAAGTTCTTTGGCAGTATTTCTAACGGAATCCCACAAAACTACAAAATATCTAATATAAGTGAAAATCTGCTCTAGTCACATCATGAATTATAATTCTGAATCAAACTGTGAAGTCATGGATGGGCATCTTTTCATAAGCTATCCTTAATAAAATAACAGTGAATCCACCTAAATATTAAATAAACAACCCCACATCTTTTTGTTTGATATAATTTATGTCAAATGAACAGTTGAACTGATCAAACTTTGGTATAGAAGAGAGCTTACTGTACTGACTTCTCTTCCTTCTTCTGTTTACACAAATCAAGTTTAATGGTGTTTGTATATAATTGTGGTCTTACCCAGTTTGTGCTGCATTGCAAATATGTTTATGTTACTCAGCACTAAGTTACAGTTTTCTTTTTTAGTGTTCTAAGTGGTTTAAGTGCTCAAGATATAACTGTGAGGTTTAATTATGATTCTAGTATTCACTATTCAGTTGACTGGGTCTAAGAAAAAGTAGATGTTATCAATAGAGTTATACACTAGGACTGCACATTTCTAACAATAACAAAGTAAGATAAAATTGTGTGAAAACTCATGGATAAAATATAAATTCTACAGAAAGTGAGAGGGAACTTTTTGCCAGCTAATGTTTATTTTTTATTAGTATATGAGGATTAATTGATCCTTTTATCTTTGGTAGAGTACAGCAGGCAAGAGAAGCAGCATAGAAAGTTTCACAATTTAGTACAAGGACAGTGGCTAGAGGCAGAGCTTTCTGTTGTGTGGTCCAAAGGTCAGTAAGGGTGGATAAGGAAAATTACCTAAGGTATGAAGGAAACAACACACCCCAGAGGGGACTCTAACAGGTGAGGTTTGATTCCAGATCATCTCTGCTTCTGTCTTATTAACTAATTACTTTAATTTGGTAAGTAAAAATTAAAATACTTCTGTTGTGAGACTTCATTTTCAGGGCAGAGAAGTTATGTTCACTTCTGATTATGTTCATATACATCCTGAATATGGTTTTTAAGCTCCTTAAACTGATCTGGGACATTTCTAAGGGATCAATCACAGTGGTATTTTAAAACATTTTCAAATCAGAAATTTAAAAAAACCACCTGAATATTGTTGAGTTTATATCTTTGTAGCATATTTAAAAGTAATTTTAGAAAGAAGAATATTTTCTCAATTTCACAGATGGGGAACTGGCAAAGTAAGTGCTTCTGTGCTTTGCAATCCCTTATTTATCCAGGTAGGGGGAGGATAGGATGAAGAGATGTCATGTGATGTTGATATGAAGCATCATGGAAACATTTAACCAGTGACAACGTACTCCAGCTCTCCAAGCTGGCAGCCAGTATGAATGACACAATTGAGTCAGTTCAGTAGTCCTTCCTCCTTATTTTTGATACCCACAGGAAGTGCTCGGCACAGAATGAGGAGGAGGATGACAGCCCTTCCACATCCTTTAGAGCTATGAGACACTGTACAAAGCACTACTTCAAGCAATCTGTTGAAGGTGTTTACATCTGAGCAAGGATAAATAATGCCTAGTATGACATACAGTTCAATGAATTTCTGAGAACCTACTTGAGCTGAAATAATCACTTTATCAAATTAAACACTGACTTACTTTTCAAGTAACTTCACTGTGGTTCACAAGATTAAGTTGTTGATAAAGTTGGCCCACAGTTATTACTGTTCTAATGTCAGAAAATAAAAACATGACAAGTTGCTGTGGTGATGAAACACACATGGATACTCTGAAAGACTCTTCCATGCCTGGAAATTGACATAATAGCCAGTCTCTTCTGGTGGCTTAGCTATTCCTAAATATCCAGGAGCAAAACCTATCATGATTCTGAATTTTGCTCCTTAATTTTCTGTAATGCGTTAGGTAACATGAACATCTGCAACTCTTTTGAGCTGTGAAGTTCTATTTTTAATTTAATGTTTGAGTGCCTTTAAGTAGCGCTTTTTTTTTAAAAAAAAATTTAGACATTTTTGAACATATATATTTCTTACTCATGTTTGCCAGTTTTATTTCCAGTGCCCTTAATACTTTCTTTAATAAGCAAGAAGTGCCAATTTTCCAGATCCTTTTTCCAGATTGGAATTAAGGCAGGTTAATTTTAAACTTTTTTAGTGGATTTTGGTTCCTTCAAGTTTCCCCTTGTGGAAGGATGATGGGAGAAAAATCCTACCAAACAATACAGACATTCACATTCATCCCCTTCAAGTCAAGAAAGGAGATATCAGAGCACTTCAGAAGGGAAATTTCATGAAAGAACTATTAACTAAAAATTTGTAACTGGGAACTTGCGAAAATAAATCATTCTTTTAAGTTGCAGCAAGGTCAATAGATCTTAAATAATAAATGTTCACAACTTCAAAAGCTGTACAGTCATATGAACGAAAGATGTATGCTAATGACCCTCTTGACCTGTTCAAGGTGCTTTTGGTACATTCTTTGCTTGAAGCACCATCAACTGCCTCTTTCTGGTCTATTAGCATTTTGCTTATCAATTTTACATATTTTTCAATATGAATTTGTGAATAGGATACTTAGTTACACTGAAATAATTTCTATCCTCCTCCTCTTTTTTTTTTTTTTTTCCCAGCTTCCCACGTAAGGTTCATTATTTAAATATTAGCATCAAATCGTGTTTACAGTAGTCTTTTGTAAGTTTAATTTTTTCTTGAGATGCATGTCTTCTTCCTTTCATCTTCACACTTTTCTATTCTTCATTCTGAATCCCTCCTAGCTTGTCAGACATCATCTATGCATCAGTAAGACTGCCTCATTGCTATCACATGCTGAAAGAGCTGTTTTTTGTGCCTCTGTAATGCTTTTAAAATGAAAACAGGTTGCTGTGTTCATAGTGCTTTAACCTGAGGGATCTGGATTTTCCACCTTGTGATATGTCCAATCTGTGTAGTCCTACAGAGAGTTAGACTTTTATTGGCAGAACTCTCAGGGTCATTGAAGTAAATATTCCCTATACATCAAGCTCAGAGAATAAGGAAGGACATGCAGTTTAAACAGAACTCAAGTCTTGTTTTGCTTTCTTCACTTGCCCTTTCTCAAACATTTTTTGTTCTTACTTTGTCAGATAATTTTTTTTTTTAGTTTTGAGGACTCAACCAGAAATACTTTTATTTTCCCAGAACTGAAGCTGAAGTTCTCCTCCCCCTAATCTTAATGAAATACTATTCCCTGCCCAATTACAATGCAGCTTCTATGAACTGTATATTGTATTAAGATAGTCACACACTAAATGAGTATCTTACACTTAGTATTGTTTCAGTAAATTTCAAACAAATGAACACCAAATGTCATTCAAGGAAAGTTACTTGTAAAATACTTGAGCAAAATTTTGTGTTCTGTAAGAATAATGACAAAATACTTCAGATAATAATTATACCCACATGGAATGAGGATAAGATTGATTATATGTACTATTTTAAAATAATTTTATTTTTTAAATAATATTTCATTGTAAATGATGACATGTCCATCCACTCTTACTGTTTAGACCAACAGGAGGTAGTTAAATAATCATGTCCTGGAACCTCACCAGAAATGTATGTGATATATATACCTATTTTCATCTGGGGAAAGTGTTATCACTTCTTATATTTGTTTCATTGACAGAAATAAAAATGCACATTAGTGCAGTATGAAATAATTGACTTCATTATGCATGATATATGAATATAACATGTCACTGAAATACCAAAAACTGTTCAGTCTTTCAACAGCTCTACTCAAGTGCCTTCTCGTGAAAGTCTCCTCAGTCCACTCATTACCCACTTTCTATGTAATCCTTTCTATGGCTGCCCATGTCAAAACAAATCAGTATTTTGTTAGCTATTAGCTTTTCATTCTGTGATCAATGTATAACAAATTACACATCTGTGTGTTATGCTGATCTTTGGAGCAGCAACTAGAATTCTAATTTCAGGTTATTATATTTTTTTCTCATTGTTCTTGTGGCTAATTATTCAGGAATCTCAGTGGATTCAAGGTAAATTTTCTACTGTCAACTTTGCCTCGGAACAAATTCCTATAATATTTTATGAACAGTATTATGAAAATATATTAAATACTAAGTGGTTAATTAAATTATATTAAGCAGATCAAAGCAAGTATTTAGGATTGACTTGTTAAGAATCAGATTTACACAACAGTTTTCATAAATGAATGAATCTACATAAAGTTTCCAATTTTATGTGAAACTACATATTGCATACAAATTGTTAATCATCTGAATCCATTGTTCAGTTATGCAATTTTGATACCTTCAGAAAAAAAAATAGAGACAAGAATTAGTATTTAAGTTGTCAGTGTGCTTTTTTTTTTTTTTGTATAGAAAAGGCTATTTTAATCAAAACTATTCAATAAAGAAGTCAGCATCACAAGCAAATGTATTTATTATCCTCTCCATTTAGAGTTACTTTGTTTGCATTTACAGGAAAGGTCTCTGGCTGCTTATTGTACAAGTGTTTTTTAACTACCAATTTATTTTATTAATTTGGATGCTTGTCACCTGCAGAACTTCATCTTCTGTAACATAATTCTTTATTTATATCATAATTACATTTTTTCTTCCTTTTCCTTTTCATGGAGACTTGCTCCTGGTACTGAATTGCTATGTGATGGAAGTTATAGTATCATAGAATCATAGAATAGTTTGGGTTGGAAAAGACCTTTAAAGATCATCTAGTCCAACCCTCCCTTCAATGCACAATGACATTTTCAACTAGCTCAAGTTGCTCAGAGCCTCATCCAATCTGACCATGAATGTCTCTGGTTAACCTATTCCAGTGTTTCATCACCCTCATCATAAAAAATTTCTTCATCAAGTTTAAACCTACCCTCTTTTAGCTTAAACGTTACCCCTTGTCCTACTGCTACAGGCCCTACTAATATGTCCGTCCCTATCTTTCTTATAATCACCCTTTAACTATTGAAAGGCCACAATAAGTTCTTTCCAGAGCCTTGCAGTTATACACTGCTTCAACTTCTTCCCTATAATTCTGTTAAACCCTGTATCTTTTAACCATTTTTTTTTCTGATCCTGTTATCTCCCTTCTATAGCCATCCAACCTTGTCCAGTCCTTCTTCACTGAGTTCAGGTTCATGCCCTGCATGAGTGGGTATCTGTGCTATTCTTTATTAGTGTTGTAATATCTTTTGGTTTTCTGTTCTGTTCAGTCAATTGTCAACTTTTTTTCTTTCTTTATTCCATGTGCCTGATTTTGTGTTTTCATTTACTTCCAGCCTCCTCTATTATACTTTTCATTATCCATTTCTGCCTTGCTACTCTGTGGGGTTTTTTTACCTCGATGGTCTAGTGTTCCTTCAAAATCACTGTGGAAAATTATTTCCTGTCTCCCCATCCTTCCTCCTTTCCTTGCTCTTTAACTCCTTATTTAGTGATGTTTAGGATTATTCTTCCCTTACATCTTTATACTTCTCACATGGTATTTGTAATTCTCTCTAAGTATCTACCACTGGTTAATAAAATTTTAAACATTTTGCTGTTTACTTCATTTCCCACTATGGCTGTATAATTCTGAACAATAATATATGCCATATACTGCTGCCATGTTATTTTCTCTAATATTGTTTTCCTCTACTCATTACAAAAATGCCATGATAATTTGCTCAAGAGTGTTTCAAAGGTGAACAAGCAGCCATTAAGACATTTAGCTGAAGAGCAGAAGGGAAACATTCAGGGTTTATAATATTTTCTGTTGTTGAATAAGGTGTTAGGTCCTCTTCCACCACAGATTTAGTGAACCCTAACATGAATATGAGGATCCAGTGAATGAAACTTGAAGATACAAGAAGAGTCACTACTATTTGGACAAAATTAGCATGATAACTTCTTTAACAGCCAAACATGAGTGCTATAGTCTTTACTTGTCCAAGGTTCCTTTAGTTTCAGGTTCCTTTTTGTCTTTCTTTTAGGTGACTAGTCTGAGACAGTAAAAATAAAGAGAAGCCACACCACAGTGGTGATGTCCCCAGTCTGTGAATGATTGGAAATGAATATACAGATTTTTTTTTTTTTTTTTTTTTTTTTTTTTTTTTTTTTTGTCCCATTCCTCTAGTCTTTCCTGGGCATCATCTTGCATTCACTGTAGGAAACAAGAAATTAGGATAGAGATAACTGGTCTAACCTGATATAGTCTCTTCTATGCTCTTGTATTCTCTTTCTCACAGCCTCCAGAAAAAGTACTGGGAAAGAGAACAGTACATTTACTAAGTCCCTTCTCAAGCAGAAACAATATTTGAAGGAGGAATTTCGAAGCGTCTAAGAATCTCACAGTTCGAGGCTGAACAGACACAACTGTAAAAGGGTCATTTGACTGAATCTAGAAATAGACTGATGTTGGAGAATGGCTCAGAGACAAGGGTCCTGTGCCTTTAGCCAGTAGATTGTAAGCCTGCATGCCTAAGTTGTGCCTTGTCATGTATTAAGAAAATCTTTGAATGAACGTTGGCGCAGGCTCTGCTCATACAAAAAGAAAAAGGGGGAATTGTTGGAGAATGGCTCAGAGACAAGGGTCCTGAGCCCACCGAGCAATTGTATGATCAGAGCCTGCTCTAGCTGCTGATGCTGAGCCTCACTAGGGTTTGCCTGCAGCTGCTCGCAGCTGCTGATACAGGAGGAATGTCAAGGACGCTTCAGCCCTGTGTACCGTGGTGTGTCGAAAGCAGGTTAAGGGGAATTAGGAATAGTGGTCTGAGAAACCTAGTGTTATGATAACGGTGGTCTGAGAAACATTGTGTTACGGTACTGTCGTGTATCGAAAACAAGTCAACAGGAATCAGAAATAGTAGCATGAGAAACTTAGTGTTATGAGAAGCTTGTGCTGTTAGCTAACTGCAAGTAGGTGGACCGTGCGAATACGACCTTTAGAGCTTAAGCCAATCAGATAGTGACTAGTAGGCATAATAATTATCATTGTCTGTATAAATATATGTACCCTGGACCAATAAAGACACACGTTGATTGATGCTCTATCATCCACACTGAACCCGTCTCCGCGTGTCGTTCGTCCGCGGCTCTGCAGACTGAGTTTGCAGACATGGCGAACTATGGGTTTCCTGACACTGACAGAATTAGATTTGTATCTTTTATTTAATGACTTTGAGCTGCACCATTGGTTTCTTGTCATGTCTGCATGTGTGTACCTGAAGCAATACCTGCCTAGAAAGAGAACATGGTGAATAACTGAATTATATATGTGGAGGGAGGGTCAGAAGTTCCACACAGATTTTAGAAGTTCTGAGCATATGCAGAAACAAGTTTAGACAGTTGGGAATTTAAGATCTGGACAAGTTGTATACACACAGCAGTCACAGTGTTTGATACCATTACCAAGAGGATAAGTGCCCTCACATTGGACCTGGAATCACTTTAAAACTCTCCTACAGCATATTAGGACATGACTTTACAAAGACTTAGAGCTTGTCCACAAATTTACATAAGAACACTGCAGATTAATTGCAAGAAATAGAATCTTTTGCATAAATTAAAAATTACAACTCTAAGACGGTATTGGAATATGTGAATGTGATTTTGCTGAGCTTTCCATTAGTCTTGTTTGTCAGTGTTGTATCAGCATGGTGTTGAGCACTACAAACTACAAAGACAGTACAGTTGTTTTGCAGTAGACATTTAGAGTTCTTGAGGTGATTGGTCCTTGACCAAGATACTTATAGTACACAGGAAGGAAATTAAAATTTAAGAAAAAAGGAAGTAATTTTATGTAACTATATGTAGTTGAAGTTCAGTCTATACATAAATATGAGGATTTATCAATACACAAATATAATATCCCAAAAAATACAGTTAAAACAAAGAAACTTCCTCTATCTTTGTCACTCTCAGACCCATGTCTTTTTCTGATATAGCAATATGTATAACTGTTGTATTTATATAACTGTATCCAAACAAAGGGCATTATCAATATCTCAGCCTTGGTAAAAAAGTCAAGCCCAGTTTAGGTCCATAAACTCAGCAGCACAGAAGATATGAAAATCCAAGAGAGATTTAAATGTAAAGAGGAAAAATGGCTATTCAATAACAAGAAATAAACATTTTATTTAAAGAAGCCTTGCACTCTATATAAGCATTTTGACCAAATTCTGGATCAGATCTACCTTATCACCATTCTTCCCTTTCCCCAAATGCAATAGGAGAGCTCCCAGACTAATTTATTTAGCCACTTGTAATTTTTTGTAATTTTTTAAATTAGAAATTACTTAAATCTTCACCAGAAAGAATGCCCAGAAAATGTCTCAAGCAAAACACTGTTAAACACTGTAAAACATTACACCTGTTTTATGTAATCCCAGCTATCAGGAGGCTGAGAGGTTCTCAGTCTGATTGAATCCAAACTGGAATGTTCCCAAACGAAATAAAAGCAATAGATGAACAAAAAATACTTTTAATCTTTGGGACATAACAGAATGAACATCTGTTTCTCCTTTGGTAATATGCTAAGTAACAGTTCTGATTTCTGGATTTTATTTGTAAGCAATACATGTCTTTGGATAGTGGTAGTATTTTGATATTTGGTAGTATCAGGTCTGATACTATATTTCTGCTTTTCACAACTGTTTCTGTTCATGGCTGGGTATATTATTAATCTCCTGTCCTTAAAAAGAATTATGTTGGACAATAAACATCTGAGTGAGGAGCAAAAGAGTTGCACTGGTTTTGCCTGGGGTAGAGTTAATTTTTTTCACAGTAGCTAGTATGGGGCTGTGCTTTGGATTTGTGATGGAAACAGTGTTGATAATTCAGGGATGTTTTCATTATTGTTGAGCAGCACTTACACAGAGCCAAGGCCTTTTCTGCCCCTCACCCCACCCCACCAGTGAGTAGCTGGGGATGCACAAGAAGTTGAGAGGGGACACAGCTGGGACAGTTGACCCCAACTGACCAAAGGGATATTCCATACCATATGATGTCATATTCAACAGATAAAGGTGGGGGAAGAAGTAAAAAGGGGGGCGGGTTTGGAGTTATAGCATCTGTGTTCCGAAGTCACCATTATATGTGATGGAGCCCAGCTGTCCTGGAGATGGCTGAGCACTTGCTGGCCCACGAGAAGAGGTGAACGAATCCCTTGTTTTGCTTTGCTTGCGTGTGTGGCTTTTGCTCTACCTATTGAACTGTCTTTATCTCAACCCATGAGTTTTTACTTTTTACTCTTTTTACTTTTTACTCTTACTCTTCTGATTCTCTCCCCTAATTCACTGTGGGGGGAGTGAGTGAGCAGCTGTGTGGGGATTAGTTGCCAGCTGGGGTTAAACCACAACAGAGCACAGCTCTGTAGTGTGACTCAGACTGTTTTTGTGAAGGATTCTGTGCAAATGAAAGAAAAAGGACTGGAAACAAAAAGAGGCAGTGGGATACAGATGCAGTAAACAAAACTGTTCTGGCTACAGAAGAGTGAAGCACCTCTGAACTGCAGTAATCTTCAAACCTATGAGCACAAGAGATATTAACCTTTCCTGTCTGGACTCATGCTCTGGAGGCAATTGAGAGTAGAACTCATTTTAAAAGAAAGAAATAGTTCTCAACACTAGCAAATCTCTATTTTAAAAACAGCTTGTGAAGAAAAAGCAGTTTACATTCGACTACAAAGATCAGTGACCCATTCCAGACTGTCATTCAAAATGGAAGCTGGACTTCCTAATTTTAGAATTGGACAACTCATGATTGAGAGTACACAAGAATTTAAGGATAAAATCCACTATGATACATTGCCAATTTTATCTAAACCAAACTTTACAAGACAACAAAATTTAGATGCATTTCTGTTGCTTCTAAGTGTTGCATTTTCCAATTTAGCTAGTTACAGTAGTAAGGACTAGACTAGGTATATAAAAAGCAGTTAGATAGAGGGCTATATCTCACATCCTCTCTCTGATGGGAGACAGGACTGGGTGCCTTAGAAAGAAATGAAATTCGCAGAATGACCCCTCCACTGCTAATCCCTTGACAGTTTTTTGAATCTTCAGGTTGATTTAATGAGATAAGTTTAAGTCGTTGTACTTAATAATCTTAGGAAATTGTGAATTTGGCCAATTATTTTTGAACATATTCACATTTTTAAATTTACAGCATTCCCTGGCAATGAATTCCATAGTTTTATTCTATTCTCCATGAAAACATACTTGATCTTTATACCCCAGTCAGAGACATCTAGTAATTTCATTTGATATTACCTGGTTCATGTCTTGTGATAAAGACTGAAGAAAAATAATTTTTTCTAAGCAACTCATATGGCAAACCCAGCTTCGGTTTCCTCTTCCAAATGGTGTTGAGTACACATGTGAGAGGAATCTTCTCACTCTCCATATTGTGTCCCTCTCAGACTCCACACTTTGGATCCTAGGTGGAGAGGGGATGTGGATGACTGCTGGGCCAAACAACTGAGCAATAAAAAAGATCCATCTATGTAAGCAGGGATGTACCAGCATCTAAGTAACTAAAGCCAGCTGCAAAAACAAAACAAAACAAAGCAACCCCCAACCAAACAAAAACCCTAACCACCACTAAAAATAATCAAAAAACCCCACAGAAAATTCCTGAGAACCTGGGGTTCTGAGATTCCCCTATGCCCTTCAGCAAGTTCCTCTCCCTGATATTTCTCTCCTAGAGACCTTTTTCCTCCTGTGTTGCTCATTCAGGAACCCAGAAATGTCTCACTTATGTCTCTGTAGTCCTACCCTCGAAGACAGTTGATATTTCTGAATAAAATAAATAAATCTCAAGTAAAAAAAAAGCCAATGCAAAATACTACTTGGCTAACAAAAGAATGAACAGATTCTTGGTGACTGGGCTGTAACTTCACATCTAGTTATTCATCACTTCACTAATCATCTCAAAAGAGCAAAAAAAGAGAATCACCGAACACTGAAAAACAGATTTCATTTACCTTAAAGGTATCAAGATTATTTGTACACTAAACATTTTAATCTTACTAAAAATGAGAATTAACAAAGGAACTAGGAATGAAGGTATTTTGACCTTGAGTAGGGACTAGCAAAACAGAGTATCTTGGAAATGCTGAATGCACTTCTTATCTTAGACTTTGGAGATATTGCTCCTAGGGAGCTTGAGAGTAGTACAGGCACTGTGTCTCTATTCCTTGATGTATTATATTCAATCACTTTTTATTTCACAGTTCATTATCAAGAAACATTAACATCTGTAAGAATGAAACTAAGTTTCCTTGGGAGCTTGCCTACACTCCCAAATTTGTGTAAAACTAAGATAATTCAGATGAAGAATTACATGCATGATTTTGTAGTCTCTGTATATTTTGGCTAGAGATATTAAAGAAGCTTGAAATAAAAAGAAACAATCAGATGCATAAAAGCAAAAGAAAGAGTCTGCTGGTCTGTCAGAGACTGGTACTATCAGTTAGCTTTGCTGGTTAAATAGATAGGGGTAAATATCAACATTTGAGTAAAAAAAGAAATCTAAATCCCATTGATTTTAGTGAAAATACTTGAGTACATGAGTACTACTATATACAAGAAATTCTGGAATCAGAACAGCAGTTGCTAAATAGAATTCCCATATAGACAAATGCCACATAATTCTTGAATAACTCTAGTTTATAGCTTTTACAGACTTGGTATGCCTTCATCATCTGAATATATGATTTCAAATAGCTCTCTATGATTAATAAAGGACAGAATCTTAAAGTTGTTTTTTTGTTTTTTTTTTTTTTAATTTTTCAGGCATAGATCAGCCTGTATAAAATTTCTTCTATTCAGCCTTATTCTACATCTGTAAAGGAAACCTGACCTCTAAACAACAAATTGAGTTTTCCTATTTTCGAATGAAAAGCCTTAGATAGTTTTGCAGCAGTACACACTCTATACCACTATAATTCAATGAAAACATAAGATACTAACAGTATTCTTTTATCAACTCAAGTTTATTTAATGATCCTGTCAGAATTCTCTTCAGCACAGTCTTTGTGGAAACAGACTGGACGTTGACAGAGTCAGAAAGTGCATCTCCTGTTTGCAAATGAGACAGCATGACACAGAGCAGGTGTTATCCTATGGGTATGTAATCCTTAAATATTTCATGTGATGTGTAATGCATCATACTATCAATGAAGGAGATACTGCTTTGTCTGCAGAGAAGAACACGTAGAATTAAAGCAAGCAGTGTAAGCATAATTTCTTTATTGTTTACAAGATAATGACAAGAGCAGTAGCAGCTGGTGAATTGGGCCTTCCTTCATCTCCCAGTATACTGGAATGAGGAGAGCGCAGATTTTGGTTTGAATTCTGTACACAAGAAAAAGATAACATACAGTGTACAAACACAGCATCAGAAGTGAACATTCATACCACTATAACTTTTGGCATCCCTTCAAAACTGCATAACTGATACTGCAGACAAACAGCTGCTCAACTTCTCTGTGCTCAGATTAGTCATCTCAGTCAATAATGCGGATATAACACATCATGCAGTGACTTGCCATGGGAAAGTGGAAACATTCCAGGGTTAAGAACCTTCTTTTCAAAGAGGGCCCAAGTTAAAATGCTGGATTTGACACCAATTTTCTGTAGGACTTCAGGCTATTCACTTACTTCCTCTGCTCTGACTGTAATATCTGTGAAAAAAGAGAGAATATTGACTCACCTACCTCAAAGGCAAACTAAAGATTAATTAGTTTGTGCTTGTATAGAGCTTTGAAAATGTCAAGGCTATATAACTATTGTTAAATAAATGGCAAAGAGTCAGATTGGACAAGTACAGAGCAGGACTTCAAGAGGTTTATCTTTGTATCTTAGTCATTACCTTTAACAGTATCCAGAAAAGATTTCTTATAGTAGATATAGGTAGGTAGAAGAAAAGTATAGAGCTGTTTCACAGAAGTATTTCTTCAGTAAATGTAAAAGCAAATGAGAGCGCAAGCACAAACTGCAACATGTCTGAGATTTTAGATTCATCAGGTGTAGTGGTGCAATTCTCACCCCCTGGGCTGCTGGCTACTAAGTGTGATTCCACCCACCTCCCCCGGGCTATATGTCAACCTGGAGAGATAAGGACTGCTAATGGCAGTGAATCAGAACGTTAAGGTGCTCCTTTAACGAGCCTGGCTCCTGCCCCTCCCTATCACTCGGAAATGGTTATAACAGTCCCTCATCTCCTAACAGCCTGGAACACCTGTGGCTGGGATGTGATCAAATGAGAACAATAACAGAGTTGCACCTTCATCAAATTCTTGTGCAACTGCTGGAAGGTCCCAGAATGTTTCATTGTTTGAGCTGGGCCTGAGCAAAAATACATCATGAAAGTCAATTATCTTGGACCCTATAAATTGGGACTCCAAGTGAGACCCTTTGAGCTCTCCTGGGTCACAGCAGGCCTGTAACCAGCATCTCCCCTGAGCTGGGATGCTTCTCGGGTATCAAAACCTTAAGGTGTCATCTGCTGCCAGAGCTGATGGAAGGCCAGGGCAAAGTCAACCCGCTTGAGTCTCAACTACTGCCCATTGAGGAATGCCAAGGCATTGGGAGTATTTGCTCTAAACTAAAGGAGGGAACATTTACTTTGAGCTAGCTTCTCTACTCTTTCTCTGCCTATTGGTGCATATAGATATATACTTCATTCTACTGGATCCAAATACTTTTGTCTTGTGTGTATGTGTTTGTATGTTTTGTGTTTGTGTATGCACATGTATATATGTTTTGATTTAAGATACCATATAGTAAGTTAGAGTGAATTTTGTCATCTTAGAATCTGTAAAGTCACTACTTTTAATTATAACATACTCCTGAATTATTTTGTATGTATTCAAACCATTTAATGATCAAATGCTGTTAGTTATTAATAAATTTTGATTTGTTGTTAAATCATTACTGTGCTAATACTTTCATCCACGACATCAGGGAAACATATTAGTTCTCTATCTCATTTGGTTTGTCTTTTACTGAAGTAATATACAAATACTCCAGTACAATACATATGAAAAGTTCTTGTCCAACAGAACGGGAAAAAAAAATAATAAAAAGTATCCCTTCCTTGAAGACTAGGGCCACAGGGCAGACTGTAATTAATCTGCTTACATTATTACTTCTTTATACAATACTGAACATCACCATTGTAAATGCTGAATTTCTCAGAGAAGACTACAGAAATCAATGTCCCATGAAGACACTTTGATTATGTGATATATTTTTTTCAGGGTGGGGTGATTACTTAGAATCAGTGTTGGAAGATCCAGCTCTCCACCCCACTGCCATCCCTAGTAGTGCACAAAATGCCCTAAACTTCCTCATTCTCTCTTGCAAAAATTCTCTTAAGCTTCCCGTTCAGTTTACCACAAGCAGTCATGCTGTTATATTTTTCATTTCCCACTGTTCATATTTACAGACATCAGATGATTTAAATTTGCTGGCACAGAATCACTAGTCATTTTAAAGCCACTCTTTCCTGCCAGTGACAATTGCCCATTTCTTAATATTCTGGTACTTAGAAATATAAAAATCACTGCATTGGGGCTCTTAAATTGTTTCATCCTGCTTCAGTAGGATGATACAAACCAGATGAACACAATTGGATCTTATGTGTATTGTGTTTACCTTTTTTAAAAAAGTACAAGTGCATTTGCCCAAGACTAAACATTACCATGTAAAGTTACAATGCTACACAGATATTTTTAAAGAAAAACAGGAAGGGTGAAAGTGGGTTCAGAAACTGAGAATACTGTAAAAGCTACATCTAGAGTGTTACTCATAGGAATTTATTTGAGGAAGGGAACACAAGAATACAAATTCTTCAAAAATAAAAATCAAGCAGTACTTTTCCCTTTACAGTTGTTGGTTGTGCAGAACTATGATCTCTGTACCAGTATGATGAATTAGGAGCTGAATTTCGTGCAAGAGTGACTTCAGAAGGGCACCGCCTCTTTCATATAAACCAGACAAGGTCTTGCATTTCAGAGTTATCTGTACATGAACACACTCCCACACACTAACAAAGCCAGTCTGTAGATTTACAGTGTAAGCAGACAATTCCACTTGGTTAATTAAATTCACCTGAAAGGGAACTTACAACAAGATAAACTTATTTTTGCTAAACATTCAATCTACCATTCATTATAAACTCATACAACCTTCACAGTCTGAAATACAAGTTCTGTGTGTCTACAGGTTTTCAAAGTTAAATCCTCACCAAGGGCAAAAATCGACAGCAACATATCTAAGACTGGCTGGAGAGCTGAACGATAGCATGACAAAGGTGTGCAAGTAATAACTCTGCAGTGCAGAGCAGAGCGCATCATGCACTCTCACAAATGCACCAGATTTCACACAACCATCACTCTAAACGTTACACCCACTGACACTCACCCCATGATTATCTTCTCAGGTTATATTCCTCCTGAGCAACCTGAATATTTGATTTATTTGCACTATTAATTTATCCACCCATCTGTGATCTCCTGGCTATTTAATTGATTGACTTTAATTGATCTAGCCATCTGTGATATCTTAGTCATTTAATTGATTGTTTTTATTGATCTAAACATCTTGCAGCTTTGTTGCCACCTAGCTGGATGAAAAGTCACTGGCTGCGATTATTTACACCCCTTAATTCTTAGTGCACATCTATGTACTATCACCTGTCTTCTGAGGGAGAAAGGACAGAGGAGGAAAACAAACACCTGAAGTCTCATCTTGCTATGACCTATCATGGCCAGGTGCTGGTTGGCACAGACCCCACTGAGTTCAGTGACACTTTTCCCAGCTAGTTGGGCATCACGGAACTCAGTTTCTTCCTGGAATACAAACTTTACTCAAAAAAAGCACAAACAACAAAATAAAAGAAAAAATTATGCATAACAAGATTTGCAGCATACTGTCAGGGTTGTAAATCTCCTTTATCTGGATCTGCAGTGCAAGTGAATTCCATATGAAGAGATCTTTGTTAAGGAAGCTTCGTCCCAGCAGTCAAGTACTGATGATGAGCAAAGTGTCATTACTGATTTTAGCTCTCACACAACATAGGCACCACCACGAATAGGGAGAGTGATAATGGTATTCTGAATCATGAATGGCATAAAGGGTATCCTTTTCACTTAATAAGCCTTTGGGCACAGAACTAAAGGCATAGGAGATTATACCTGATATAGTAAATTATATGTAAAAGTGTAATTTATGTAAAATTATGTAAAATATATGTAAATTATACAAGAATCTTATTCTGTCTGGGAAACTTAGATGTAATCTATAAAAAGTGAGAGCTCTGGTGAAGGCAGGCAAGGAATTTGTAGGACTTACTTAGAAAAGGACTTGATGGTTTCATTTAATAAGAAAGTATTTGATGTACTTTACACAGTATCCCAGATATCTTTGTATATTGACCAATTACAGTAGTTCTTAATCCATCAGTTAGCAGAGTAATAAAAATAGAAAAGAGAACGAATTAGGTGTTAGCAATCTTTCACCTGCTCTGCTCAGCGCTTGGAGCCCCAAATCAGGAGGATCTCCAGGTAAACAAATAGAGCATGGAGACAAATAATGTGGAAAACAAATAGAGGAGAAGTAGAAATGGGTTCACAGAGATGGAAAGTAATCCCCAAAAGAGGAAAGGGAGAAGGCAGGAGGCGAAGGAAAGAAGTGGGTGCAGTATAACCTGAGTCAGTAAGACTAGAGTGGAGAATTCAAAAGCAAGAAAAATTGGAAAAATAAATAATAGAAAATTTATAATGAGAGTAGCAAAGATAGAACAGGCCACAACACACATAAGAATTCTTACCTTGCATCCAATCCTCAATTCACAAATTCTGTAGCACAACTCTGACACTGACCAGCACTGAAAACCTCACTAGAAGGAAGAAAGCCAGAGGAGAGAAAAAGAAGTTGTTAGCTTCCTAGATGATAGCTGTGTCTGCAAACTCTGTATCTCAGGCAAGAGTCTTTTCTATTCTCACATTTATTCTCCATATGCCATTTTGTCTTCACCTTACAGGTATCCTGCATTCCACTGGCTAATCACATACTGTTTGACAAAATAATCCTTCCTTTACCTCTGATTTTAATGTGTGTCAGCATTTTCCAACTAGAAAATCTGCAACTAAAACTTTCTAATCTACTTGTTTCAGAACATTTGCTTTCCCTATTTTTCTCCCTGTATTTCACTTTTTCTCTTTGTGCTGACACATGGCCAGAATGAAATGTTTTTATCTTGACCAAGCATACCACCACAAGTGTTCAAATCATAAAGCATGTTTTATGACAGTGCTCTAACAAGTGCATAACAATATACATATTTAAGAACATTAGTAAAACTAATTAAAAATAAAAAAAAAACTTCAAGAAAATAAGATACTTCAAACTACAGAGTTTTCTCTGTAGTGAGATAGAAGAAGCTATCTTATCAGTGTTTGATAGTAGTCACATCATGTCATATATTTTCTCCACCAGAAAATAATAAAATTCAACAGAGGTAAAAGTCACCTAAGAAATAATAATCCATTCCACAGATAAAACAGAGATCTGTCTATACTTTTCGGCCTGAAGCTGTGCAGTCATAAACTACATAAACTGGAGAATATGCCTACTTTGGTGTATTTCATCCTTTACAATTATAAACTCTGTTAGAACTCCCTCCTGTCCTAGTAGCTCTGTCCTTCTGCATGGGACTCCATTTCTGAATTTGCTGTCAAGTGTCATGGTATGCTGCTGCAAAGACATACGGGATAGATGGTGGCAGATTGGACAATATGCCCAGCACTGCTCAAGAGGTTAACTATTTTTTTTTTCTAAAAGCATGAATAAAACCAGTCAGTTTCTTTGCAAGTCCACTGGATGTAAATCTCCCTGTAAGCACCTGGCTGCCACAGCTGTCTTGAAAATTCCCAGTGCTACTGGTGGTATAGCTTCTTTGCTACATGTCCTGCACTGTGGTAATTTGTGAGAACTGCTCTTGCCAAAGCTATACTAAGCTGTTGAGCAAAAAACTGCTCCTCAAGTGCCTAGCGCTCCTGATCCCACAGTGCTTCAAGACCCACCTGCACATCCAAGCTTGACCATGATGGGCTTGCCACCAAGGCTTACTTGGTGGGGGTCTTCCAGGACACCAGCCTGTGCATCATTGCTATCAATAAACTGACAATTATGACCAACAGTATCTGTCTTATTCAGGGAAAAGGATTTCAAAAGCTATGGTGTGGTTTCCTAACAGCTGGAAAAGTACTTGACAGCTAGATTCACACCAGGATGTTCTAAGCAGATATATGTGATAAAGTCTTTTCCCTCTAGCAGGCTCCGAATCTTGTCTCAAGGTTCCCTGGGCTCAGGCTTGATGTAAATTTGGAAGTTCTGAGTTTGGATATGAATACAAGCTCATACTCACACTCAACAGACAATAGCTTATTATATCCACTGGTGCTGATTGTTCACTGGTAATGCAACATCTGATACACAGCAGTCTTGGATGTGACTTCTGGCCAATGCAAAACACGTTTTCCTCCGTTAATGATTTGTTAATAAATAATTCTAGTACCTCTATCCTGGCAACCTTCAGAGAAAAAAAGCCACAAACAATCAGAAATATCTTGGTTGCATCACTTTCCCTCAGGCAGAAACAAAATAATTGTTTGAAATATAGCCATTTGTTTACCTCAATTTCACACAGCTTTAGCCACTCAGTTTTGTCACCCACAAATTTTCCCCTGTGTCTCAGTTTCTAGATTTCATCACCATTTTAAACACCATGAAATGTTGTTTGGTGGTGAATCAGAGCTCATTATTTTAATTACAAATAGGTGGGTTAATGAACATTGGAGAAAAACACTTTAAGAGCAGGGAAGATGTTTAACACTTACACCAGTCTACTGCCAGTCTAGCAATATCTAGTCTATGCCATAAAAAAAGTTACATTTGAAGGAAAGATTTTGAGGAGGCCAGTAACTCCTGCAATTGTGGTTTTCAGGGTGTTATGGTTTAACACCAGCCAGCAATTAAGCACCACACAGCTGCTTGCTTGTTACTCCCCACTCCCTGGTGGGATGAGGAGAAGAACTGAAAATAAATAAAACTCATAGGTTGAGATAAGAATAGTTTAATAATTGAATTTAAAATAAAATATACAAGAGTAATAATAATTATAATGAAAAGGAAGATAACAAAAAGAGAGTGAAATAAAACCCAAGACAGGCAAATGATGCACAGTGCAATTGCTTACCCCTGCTGACTGATAGTCAGTCCCCAAGCAGCAATCTCCCCTCATTTTATATACTGGCATGATGTCACATGGTATGGAATATTCCTTTGTCCATTTTGAGTCAGCTGTCCTAGCTGTATCCCCTCCCAACTTCTTGTGATCCCCAAGCTTTCTTGCTGTCAGGGCATGAGAAGCTGAAAAATCCTTGACTTGGTATAAACATTACTGAGCAACAACTAAAAACATCAATGTGTTATCAACATTATTCTCATACTAAATCCAAAACACAGTACTATACCAGCTACTAGGAAGAAAATTAACTCTGTCTCAGCTGAAACCAGGACACAAGGAAGATTGATCTTGGAGACAGACTGCAAAGTAAACTGCTCTGTAGACTTAAGCTACCCTCTGCTTTCTGCCTGTTGTCTTCAGAGGCAATTTATCAGACTCATATAAACTTCATCTCTTTTTTTCTTCAGGGAGATCAAGTCTAGTGAGAATTAAATCTTCAATAAAGCTTTAACTTGTCTTTGTTACAAATAAAATGGTGATTCTGTCCTTCATTCTTATTCAGCACATCTATCTGCTGAGCTCAAATCCACATCTCCCAAAAGCAATTTATTTCATTTTATGTGATCAGTCAAATTTCTTGACGAGACTTATATTTCTATAAGGAAACACAATGATGTATTTAAATATGTTTTTCAGTAAAAATACCTAAACTTGGCTTTTCTTATAACACTCCAATTTCCAAAGCTATTGCCTAGAAACTGAATGTCAGCTCAGAGATTAATGATACATAAATTGCAAAATAAAAATAATAATTTAAAAAAATTCCTCTTTAGAGACATCTGATGTAAATTCAGCAGCCACCTCAAGCAGAAATTGGATTTCTATTTTCTTTTACTTTACTCCCACTTATTCCATAACATACATATCCCAGGCAGGTCTGCTATACATCTAAATCCTTTTTTCCTCCCCCTCTTCTCTGCCTGTGTTGTGACTTAGGCTGTCAAGCTCTTAAAGCCACATACTTCATTAGTCTGTATTTCAAATAATAGTTTCTTCTTTTTCTACCCCTTAGGCTTTATAAGACAAAAGCAGGAGTGAAATTTACTTTAAAGAAGGGAAATCATTTACATTTGAAGCCATGTAGTGGAAATGTTGTAGTGGAAGCCTTGGACTGATTAGATTGTTTCAAAGCTTTTGTATGACTTTGATTGATTGAATTTGCCCGTGGCACTCCTAGTGGTAAAGATACTGTGATTATTTAAACAGCAAGTAACTTAAGGACAGACTGAGAATGTTAACTTTGAATTTCCAAGCTTTCATCATCTTGTATTTTCCACAGTTTGTATTCAAGAATACTGCAATATGCATTGTGTGGCATTTACTGCAGCTGTCATTTCCTTACTTTTCATGTTTGAACTTTTCTGCATAATTTTGTGCAAGCATGCATATCCTATTCCCATGTTGGTTATGTCATAGGTATGCCAAGGCACTAAAACGGCACTGGTGCTCTTTGGAGTAGACAGGCCTCTGTGCCTCCTCACCCCACAAGAAATTATCAGGCAGCAGACAGCCATGGCTACTTGTGAGGAAATTGGATAAGGAGAGATCTCGCAGTCCCTGGATAAACAGCTGAACAGTCTGCAGGACTCGCCACAGCTTTACAATATGGTGTCTTGTCATTTTAACATGTCGCACAAGTCACTCTCAGTAGCAGAGTATTTCCCCTGTTCAGACAGCACCTCTCACACTTCCATATGGTATGTTCTTTGCTCCTTCTGGGGAATCTAGCAGTGGACGGAAAGGCAGGAACCTGTTTCCTCTCTTCTTTTTTGTGAACTGTCCCACAGCAAACTGCATTTGCTTTGATCTTGTCCTGAATTTTCTCCTTTTGCCTGTAAGCTTTTGTCTCCATAGTCATCCCAGTTCCCTCATGTTGTTAAGAGAAAGTAACCTTTTACTTCTGTGATACTACGCTAGTTTTATTTCTATTTGTAGCGCTCCTTTTATAACTGTCTTCACTTACAACCCACACGCAGACATCTCCTCTCTTGCATAGTGCAAATAATAATTTCCTGCCACACATTTCCTATTCAAATGTAATTATTTTTTCCAGTTTTGAAGAAAAAAAAAAAAGGTATATAAATATCTTCATTTTTATTTTAAAAATCTAAAGAACAAAGTTATTTTTAAATCTGCCTGACAAACACGTTATGATTGGGACTGAGGATAGTTGGTGTGAATTTTTCTAACACTGAAGAAGAGCATAAAAAATGTAAATAAATAGTTTTCTGAGGCCCTAAGAAAAAGGAACTGAATTTAAACATAACTTTCGCATTACTTTTTGTACCCTTTGCCTTTAAAACACTCACAACACACTTCATGTTTCTGGAGATGTCTTTTAGAGTCTTCTGCTCTCCTTGGTTTCAGAGGGAGGCAGAAGCACCTGCAACTCCCCTACAAACAAGACACTAGTTTTTATTTTTGTTTTCTGTTTTGTATTTTAACAAGCATTACAGGAGTTTATGTCAATTTAACTGGATAGAAGATATGCAATCACACTACCAGGACATATAAAGGTCAAAGCAATTTGATATCAGATGCTACAGAGACAAGTTTTTAAAGGGCCATGGGACCTGAACTGCATTGCAAGAAGAGTACATTTTAAGGATTATTACAGCTTGGTAAGAAATTTGGCTTACATTCATCTTCCTGAAATTCAAATTTAAATTTACATTATTGGTTCAGCAACTCTCTGGCTACAACTTAAATGCCCAAAATGAAGATTAAATTGCTAACAAGGATATATTTTGGATTTCAGATTAGTCTTTGAAATAGCAGAAAATACTGGAATGTAAAAATTATGAGAATACTCAGAGTCTTAGGGAACTATTAAGAAAAAGGATAAAATACAAAACCATTTAAATGATGACCAGAGAAGACCAAGTTCTTTTGATGGGAAAATGCCCCTTCCTGGATTTTTACTAACTGTATAAAACAAATGACCATATTTTAGCCAGGCTATGTAGATCAGTAACAAAAAAAAAAAAAAAAAAAAAAAAAATCTGTAGAGATTTTTTAGTATAAGGTGTTAACTTTTTAATGTATTGTCTGTTTTTAATGCCAGAACCCTGAAGTTTTATCCTGGAAATGATTTTTCCAGAGGTAAGTGCATAATACTTGATATCACAGATCATGTAGAAAATATGCTAATAACCATGAGAGTCCAGTCTTTTACTCTTCTGTCTCAAAGTTACATCAGAATCAAAGAGGGCTCTGTTTCCTTTCCATATATCTATCATATATATATAACAGATATATATATAGGATCAAAGAAGCATGAATGATATATTAAAACATGTCTTAGAGGTGTGGAAAAAAATACCTATATTATTTAATGTGAAACTCCCTAAAACACACAAATTTGGAAGTTTTTGTATGTTAAAGAGAAAGGAGACAACATTTGGTATTTCAGTGGTAAAACATTTTCCACAGAGGTTTAATGAGAAATCTTTGTGACTTCAATGTTTTGTAGGATATGTTTAGCAGATACAATGCCAGAATTACATTTCTTCATTTTACATCAACAGCAACTGATGATATGTCATTAGCTTTAATTATAGAAGTGAGGATTTTCTTGATTTCAGGACTGGTGATACAAAGTCATGATCACTCTTAACTCCAAAGTGCAACTTCAAGAATATGTAATGAGAGTACTCAGCTCCTCCAGAGGCAATGTCTTTGATATTCACATGTTATTTAGTACAATCTTTGTAAAACAGCATCATAAGGACAGATTTTTATGAGACTATTTAAAAATAAATCCTAGGATGCAAACAGTGGCTACAATTTTCACTGATTTCCATGAAAGAAATACTAAGTACCGTATGGGAGTAGAGTTTTAGAGAATGTTAAAAAGCAGAATTAGTCATAGTAGAAGACACAAGAGAGTTAACACCATAAATTCTAATAGCTCTCCATCATAACTATGGCAAATTATCTAACTGTATAATAAAAACTTATTTAAAAACATATCTTGTGTGTAAAGTCTGAAAAATATTTTGGAAAATATTTTGGAAAATATTCCTATACACCCGGTGAGTGTGTCTTTTTAGTCTATGAAACAAGTGTTTCTTCTGTGCACATATTAAGAAGCTTCTGAATCTACAGTTTCATATGCATTCATAGACCTACACAATTCATTGGCAAAACAAGTGTGGCATGTCATAGATTTTAGCTCCAAAACAGCAGGCCTGTTATCTTAATATGAAATTGCTCCCAGGCCACAGATGTGTACACCAGGTTTAATCCACAAGTTAATTAAAATGACTGACTTAGAAGCCTTCTGAGAAAAATTTAAAAAAAATGGAAAGGACAAGTCAAATCTTCCACTGCTACTAGGGTAGTAATAATTTCACTTTTGCCTTAGGTAACTGTTTTTCTGAATATCAGGAGTACTCAAATTGAGATGTTTCAAATGCACATGATCTTCATGGCCATTATTCTCAATGAGATGTTTTCAAATTGGCACATTTATCTACAACAGAATTTCCTTAAAATAATACTAAAAGTGTTCTTATTTTAAAATTGCAGTAACTATTTACCTGAACTATTTGAAAGAATCCTATACTTTTCCTGCTGTTTAAAACAGCATTTTACTGCTAATAATATCTTAACAATATTGCCAGTTAGGCCTGGAAGCCAGACCTCTAGCACAGCAGGCATTCTGCTTGATTATGTAAAATTAGTTTTCCTGCCAACAGGAACTACATGAAAGATTCCAGAATGATTTTGTTATCAATTAGAAGTGATGAAACATCTGGTTTCTGGCATCAACTGGTGTTTTTTTGCAGCAGAATTTTGATTTTTTTAAGAACTGAAGGAGAAAATTATATAATTCAACTTTTCAACTTATATCAGACCATTATTATGTCCAAGTAAATTTGAATGAGATACATTATACAGATTTATATACATCTCTAAAGAAAAAGCATACAAAAACCACACACACACAAAAAACAAAACAAAACAAAACAAAACAAAACAACGTGACACTTTTGATAAAAGCAGGTGAAAAACAGTCCCCCAGAGCTTTAGTATGTGTAGGCTGTAGGGAAATTTAAAAAAAACAACAACAATAAAATTAAAAAAAACCAATCCAACAAACTAACAAATAAATTACAGGCTTTGCTTGTGCTAAAACATATGCACATACTTTGTAAAGCATACAAAAGTAAGCTTCTATACATTTGGTGCAAAGAGAACCTAAACTGAGCAGTACTGGTAGACTCTCCTTCTTGGAGTACTTGAAAAAGTAGAGGCCACAATATTGTTCACATGAGTAAACATTTCAAATATAGGCAGTCATTATATTTTTCAAGTGACATCATTGGCTATTTCAGAATACAACCAGGAAAAATTTAACTACATTATTGAGAAATAAGTATTTTGCAGGTAGATTTCCAGACTGTTTTCTTATGGTAGAAATCTGAGCAAGTTGCAAAGGATTCTGAAAAAATTTTTTTGTGTGTGTGATAAAAGCAGTAATTACACAAGTATCATTATCTTCCAGTTACTGTGAAAAGGATGGTAGATAATTTAGGAAGCTATTTTGTTTTTATTTT
This sequence comes from Tyto alba, assembly GCF_018691265.1. NCBI lineage: Eukaryota > Metazoa > Chordata > Aves > Strigiformes > Tytonidae > Tyto > Tyto alba. Next base: position 72,468,207 of record NW_024881282.1, on the reverse strand, counting down.
CACTCTAGAGAGGCTTCTAATCTTTCACTGTTAGCTAACTGCTCTGCACCTGGTGAGACTGATAAGAAGCAATGTTGGGCAGGCAGATAAGTACATGTAGTATGAAGACAAAGAAAAAACACATTAGAATTTCAAAGATGTTTGTCTTATATGTACATTTAAAAGTAAATCCATAAGCATCCCCTTAGGTTCGTACATGATTTTACATTACATTTAAGTCAATTCTTAAATTGTAACAGTAGACTTGCAAAAAATGATTTATGTCCACAAGAGCAGGTTTTGATCTCTGCAAAATTAAGTAAAACTGGAATAATCCCAAAGATTTAACTGAATCAGAATTTAGCCCATAGGATTTATTACAAACTGGAAAAGCATCTATAAATCCCTTATAATGGTTGTTGATTTAGAGGAGAAGATAAGGGATGTAAACATAGATAAGAATAATATTCACAGAGAAAAATCCTTCACACCTTTTCCACTGATAAGTTTATGTTTTAAATTATGAATTCTGATTAACTTTGTTATGGTTACAAAAATCATGTATAGTCCTATTTCTCATAAAATTATTCAACTTCTTTAAACTCTTCAGATTTAGTATTTGATGTGCATGGTACATCACAAGTTAAATCTGGCTGTAGCATTCCACTTCAGAAAGCTATGTATCAACCAGAGCTATATTTTAAACTCAAGAATTTGGCTTTCAGTTTGTTATATTCAAGTAGTAAGATTTTGTTGTCTTTTGCCCAAATTAAAGGTCCACATCCTCAAAATTAGAAGACAGTGTCAGAAGTTTTGTCCTCAAAATATATAGTTACCTTAGTTTTTTGCTTGCCCTATAATGCAAATACAGGCCTGCCCTTCCACTCAGTGCTAATTCAAAGATTTAACTAATTCTGGTGAAAACCATAAAATGGAGTCTGAAAGTTGCTGCAAGATGCAAGTTTCAGCAACTTTACAAAAATTTTTTACCACCTAATTATTCTGAGGGAAACAATCCTCCTGAGAACTATGCTAGGGCACATGGAAAATAAGGAGGTTATTGGTGACAGCCAACATGGCTTCACTAAAGTCAAATCATGACTGACAAATTTGGTGGCCTTCTACAGTGGAGTACAGCATTGGTGGATAAGGGAAAAGCCACTGACATCATCTATCTGGACTTGTGAAAAACATTTGACACTGTCCCACATGACATCCTTAGAGAGACATGGATTTGACGGATGGATCTCTTTGTGGATAAAGAATTGGATGGATGGTGACACTAAAAGAGTTGAAGTCAGTGGCTTGATGTAGAAGTGGAGACCAGTGACAAGTGGCATTCCACAGGGGTCAATACTGAGACTGGTGATGTTTAACATCTTTGTTGGTGACCTAGAGAGTGGGATTGAGTGCACCCTCAGCAAGTTTGCTGATGACACAAAGCTGTGTGGTGCGTTCGACACGCTGGAGGCAAGGGATGACATCCAGTGGGACGTGGACAGGCTTGAGAGGTGGGCCCCTGCAAACCTCATGAAGTTCAACAAAGCCAAGTGCAAGGTCCTGCACATGGGTCAAGGCAATCCAAAGAACAGACACAGGATGAGAGAGGAGTGGATGGAGAACAGCACTACAGAGAAGGACTTGAGGGTATTAGTGGGTGGAAAACTGACTATGAGCCAGCAAGGTGCACTCGCAGCCCAGAAATCCAACCGTATCCTGGGCTGCATCAAGAGAAGTGCAGCCAGCAGGTCGAGGGAGGTGATTCTCCCTCTCTACTCTGCTCTCATGAGACCCCACCTGGAGTACCGTGTCCAGCTCTGGGGCCCCCAACCTAAGAAAAACATGGACCTTCTCGAGTGAGTCCAGAGGAGACCATAAAGACAGTCAGTGGGCTGGAGCACCTCCCTTATGAGGAGAAGCTGAGAGAGTTGGGGTTGTTCAGACTGGAGAAGAGAAGGCTCCAGGGAGACCTTATAGCAGCCTTCCAGTGCTTACAGGGGGACTAGAGGAAAGGTGGGGAGGGATTCTCTATCAGGGATTGTAGTGATAGCACGAGAGGTAACAGTTTTAAACTTGAGAGGACAGATTGAGATTAGAAGTATGGTAGAAATTCTCTCCTGTGAGGGTGGTGAGACACTGGCACAAGTTGCCCAGAGAAGCCATGGCTGCCCCCTCCCCGGAAGGGTTCAAGGCCAGGTTGGATGGGGCTCTGAGCGACCTGATCTATTGGAAGGTGTCCCTGCCTGTGAAAGGGGGTTTGGAACTAGGTGATCTTTAACGTCCCTTCCAACCCAAACCATTCTATGATTCTATGAAAAAAAGTAAAAAATCTAATAAATACAGCTCAAGTAATTTTTTTTTATGACTTCAAAACCAAACAATTGTGTTTCACGTAACTGGGAAAGAAATTATTTTTCTTGATCTGTCTCTCACTTTCCCCCTAAAATTTGTGCATACATTTTAGGACATGTTTGGGAGTGGAATTAAGTTTTCTAAAAATCCATCACTATTTCAGATGCCTAGAGCATCCTATCTGGCCTCTGGCTTCTTCTACAAAAGCACTTGTTTTCTAAGTTCTGTATCCTACTTGTGAGCCCCAAACAATTTAAATAGTTGGCAATAGAAAACCTATCTAGGTACTTCAGTAGTTCAAGAGCATGCTTCCAGGTTTTGGAATGCATGAAAAGACATCTGAGTTATGGTTCTTACTTCTAGAGCACAATACTAAGATGTGTTGAGGGTTCCCATATGCACCTGTTGTGGGATTCATTCTGCAGAGTAACTGTGTTCCTGGGCTTGTCTCTGCCTTTGGACAAGAAAGGGAGAACAAGTTGGCAAAGGAATCTGGAGTTAGGAATTGTACATCTGTTGTAAGTTACATCCTCAACTCAATGTCAGCCTGTGTGAGTATGTCCCAAACACCAGGAATAAAACAGTAGATGGGGGGACTGAAAAAGATGTGTGGCCTCATGTCTAAAAATTCAACAAGTGGGGCATGCAGCAATCAAACATTTAATTAATATGTTTACCTACTGAATACACCAGAAGTTTCGGGTTCTGAGTTTCTCCTGGTTGCACTGAGGGTGGATTGGGCAGATGCCAGACCCAAGTCTAGTGCCATGATACACAGGAAATAGAAATGTACGTGGGAAGCAGAAGTGCACTGAGCCCTCCTGGTAGGATCCTCTCCAGGTAGGAAACATCACAGACTTTATGATACTGCTCCATACCGTGTTTTGGTTCAAAAAGAAAAGTCCAGTTCTTGACTGTTGAAGCCTCTTCACCAGACTTCATTAAAAATGTTGCAGTCCATGAAAAGAGTAAGAAATCATCTGGGATAAATGACTGAAAAAACATACATGAGAACAAAAGCCATTGGGAATTGTCACCACTGGGATGTGGGAGCAGCAAGAGGTTTTAGGTGGATGACTCAAGAGCTGAAAAAATCAGGAGCTCCACTCAGTAAAGTTTTGTTGTAAAAAATGAATCTGTGCTATATCCAAATCCCATCCTCAGGATCTCAATGGATACACACATACAGACAAGGATTCATGTTTAAAAGAGGAACCTCCAACACCTGTAGCAAACACAGGGATAAATATTTTTTCATGTCTTGTATACTAAATGCCCATGTAGAGAAATACTATTTAGCAGGGTTTCAGCCTCATCTTAGTTCTGTACAGAAAGCAGAAAGTATCAACCAAGATTGTCACAAACAGAAAGTATATCCACACTGACTATGCAGAGGTCTTTGCCAGCCAATAAAAAAAGTTTTCTTCTTTCTCATTCTACTTTTTTTCATTTGTTTGTTTCCTTTCTGAACTGTAGCTATTCAGTACAGTGGTCTGTGCAATGTACCAGCACCAATTTAAAATGCCTTCACTCCCTCCACACCCTCACATGCCAAGTTAATGGAACAATGCTCTGAAGAGGAAATGCTGTCACTGGGACATGCAGACAACTCTAGATGAAACCACATGACTCTCTGTCATGGTTTGAGCCTGGATGGCAGCCTAACACCATGCAGACTCTCATTCCTGTCTTCTCTTCCGGAAATGAGAAGGGACAGATGAGCCAGGCTTGGGGTTCGAGATAGGACTGGGAGGGGTAGATCATCCGTTATGGTCATGAGCAAAAGGTAGACTTGTTAGGGGAAGAAAAAAAGAACATAGATTTATTACAGACACTAACAACACTTAACAGAGTACTATAGTGAGAAGCATTGCCACATCTTGAGAACACCTTCCCCCCCACCCCTCCCTTCTTCCCGGGCTCAGCTCTGCTCCTGATATCTCTACCTCGTCCCCCCAGAGGCACAGGGGCAGGGAATGCAGGGTGCAGTCAGTGCTGCCTCTTCTTCCAACTTCGGTGGGGGGAGTTTCTGGAACTTGTTCCCCCTGCTCCATCGTGGCCCCCCTCTCACAGGACACAGTCCTTCACATACTTTTTCTAATGTGAGTCCCTCTCACGGGCCGCAGCATTTCCTTACACTGCTCTGGTGTGGGACACCAACTTTCTCTGACTGGAGTCCCTCCCATGGGCTGAACCATTCCCGAGCTGCTCCAATGTGGGACATCCCTGCATACTGCAATCCTCTCCGAGCTGAACTATAACAGCGGGGGCTACCTTTTTCCACAAGACCCCGACCTTCTTTGGGCACAGAACCTTGATCAACCAGGCGAAAAACACAGGCCATAAATCAATGTCTGCTCCACCGTAGATCTTCATGGGTGGCAGGGGGGGGCCGCCCTGCCGTCTCACCACAGGATACAGGGGGGTCTCTGCTCCGGCACACCTCCCCCCTCCTTTCTTCCTCCGTTCCTCCACTGACCTTGGTGTTCACGCAGCTGCCGCAACTCCTCCTCACAAGTCCCACTGCTCGTCACCACATCCCTTCCTAAATACATTATTGCAGAGGCACAGCTGATTGGCTCGGCTTTGGTACAGAGATGGAGTTGACTTGGATTTGGGGGAGCCTTGAGAAGCTTCTCACAGGGGGCCGTCCCTATAGCCCCCTCACCTGCTACCAGAAGACCCCACCACTCACTCAAACTCAGGACACTCTCACACTTGCAGGAATCAAAGGGTAAAGGGGAAGGAAGGCCTGAACTCAGGGTAGACTGAAGAACTAATTTTAAGAGACAAGGGGATTATCACAGAAAAAGCAGCTGTTGCAGGTGGAATTACTTGCAACTGAAATGGAAGCATGCTTGTTGACCTTGTATATAAAATATGAGGTCAACTACATATACCTTAAGTGCTAGTTATTTGTAAAGTCACTACCTTAGTGAATCCTGCCAACAGCCTAGAAGAAACCAGGCTCGGGAGTGCTTTGACCATGTTAAAACACATTTGTTCTATTGAAAAGCACAGACATCTTGCTAATTTTTTTCTAATTCAGGCCATAAATATTACACCACCCCAAATTTGTATAGCCACAATGCCTTTAATCATCAGGGGAAGGAGGAAGGAAAGAATGAAAGGAGAAAGAGGAAATTAAACAAACAGTATGTAAAGCCATTGCCTGATTGCAGGGCATGTAGACATTAATAAATATCTCACGTGCATTTTCATGGAACAAGTTGTTTCATTTTTTTCTCAATAAGGTACACATGGAAGAAACAGAAAGCATTGAAGTTTAGGAGATCTTTACTGTTTAATTCAGTCTATAGGACTGCATGCCTACCTTGTCATTCATTGTGCTTTACATAAACTACCCCAAAGACTTTGTCTCACTTTTTGTGTCAGTGTAGTAAATGTCTGGGGACTTTTTTTTTCATTTAGTCTCCCCCTGCCTGCCAGAAATAAACAGTCATTTATTTATTTTTGTGAGTAAAGAGTCATTCACCTGGGAAGTTGATTAAGAGGCATCTTTGAGAAACTGCTTTTCAAACAAATGCTTAATTACATTATATATTATATAATTTCATAATTATAGTCTTTCAAGACTTTATATGCATGCTCTATGTGTAAAATGAGTTCTAAAAACTTCTAATACTTCTACCAAACACCAAAAACTCACAAAAAATATTTAGTGTAAGATTTTTTTCTTTTCTTCTCTCATAAAAACATAATTTGTTTAATGCTATATAACAAACAGAAATTAAATCTATGCAGCACTCTTCTGTTTTCCCATAATACATTTTATTCTAGGTTAATTTGTAATGGGAATGAGGCAAAGGGATGAAATAATTTATATTAAAAAAAAATAGATGAAATAGGAAAAGGGCTTCTCTTTTGCTCTTGTGTTTAGGGAATAAAATCTTATATCACTGTCTTCCATACTTTAATCCTTCATGAGCTAAAACAACAATGCTGTTGAATGTATTACACACAGAATTTTGAGGGGCTTTTATTGGGTTTTATTGTTGGGGTTTTTTTGGTAGTTGTTATTGAATTGGTTTTCTGATGGTGTGCTCAATCACATTATGGATATGCAAGCTCATTTTTCATCAGCCAGCCATTAATAAAATCCCCATAGCATGAATTGACCTGTAGGCAATGATTTCAGTCTGCAATAAAATATCTCTAAATTTGTCCGGCACCTTGAAGCCAGAAAAGTGTCATTTCCAGGTGAAAATGATGTTTTCTAATGTGTGTTTACTGCATTTTGCAATGTGTATATTCATAACCATTCAATTCAAGCCAGCCACTTTTGTCTTTAATTCATAACATGAAAGAGAGAGTCTCACAGCAAAATCTCTTGCTAGATTAAAAAAAGCATCTCTTTATTCTGTTTGTTTTGAAAATCCAACTATATTAAGACTAAGCAGGTAGGCATGTCATTTTGAATTTCAATATTTTCATTAAAATGCAAAAAAACCTGGGATAAAATTACACTCACTAAGTGACAAGCTAAAATATGTAGCGTTACATTGCAAAGCAAGCCTGCCTGTCATATCTGGCAGAGGGGTCTTGGCATCCATTCTGGTTTTGTCTACATTTCTCATCCTATCATCAATGAAGCTTACAACATCCACAGAAATCATAGAGTAGAAGCATTTGTAAATCTTAATTCATAGGTAAACTGCATCCAAAATCTTTACAAATTGCAAAGCATGTATTAAATGGTTACATATATACATTGCTACCCAGATTCAACTATGACAGATACCTGAGAAATTGCTAGTGAATTAACATTACAATGTCAAATTGATGGTAGAGCCATATTTTTAGACCAAGGACAAATATCTGTGGTCTGAACAGTAATGGAGTCTGACCACAAATTATAAACCTAAGCTTTACTAAGGCAGTAGGAAAGATGAGCAACAATGTACCCATATGGTGCACTCACCAGTAGCAAGCACAAGATCAAAAGCAATGCCATGTCTCTGGTGGGCTGCCAGGGACACGTGGTGTCCAGGTCATCTGGCATCAACAGCCAATCATGCAAATGACTTTTGAATGTGGGTAAGAGTCATGTTGCCCCTCGGCTCCACCAGCAGTGGTGCGACTGGGGAGAAGTATACCCTACATGAATAATGTGGGCAACGTCCTGCCTATGTTGCTGATGCTGTTGGCTGTTGGCTGTCTATGTTGCCAATACTGGTCAAGGGGCAGGGTGTCAGGAGGTAGGGTATCAGTCTCCAAATTCAGTATTTTCACATCTAGTAAATACCATTTTTTCAAAAGGAATTTTTTTTCAAGAGAAAAACCTGGCAAAAGTAACAGACACTACCCAGATGACTACTGATCTTTCACCAGGACAACTGTATTGAAGTTTGTGTGTCTTGTTAATGTTACTTGATCTTTGATAACATTTATCTGTGAACTACTGTTGACAGGACTGTGAGACCTGGCAAAATGCCACCCACAAGTTGACATTGTTCTTTTCTCTCAAGTCAACACTATAGGACACTGCTAGTCAACCTCTCCTATCTCAGGCAAATTGAATTGGAAAGTCCCACAGCTTCAATCCTGTAACTTATTCTGTTTCAGCCTCTTTTTGTCAATAGCTGTAGATATGTGGATCTGGGGAAATTCTGGGTTGTACATATTTTTGTTTGACCCAGACAGTGTTTTCTTTCTTCAGGCTCTTGGCAAAGGTTGAGGCCTAGATGCTACATGGCTGAAGTTCAATCCAGGTAAGACATCTGTTATAGCAACTAGTGGAGGGAAACACTTTGTTTCACTGGAAATGTACTAAGCTTCTCAATCAGACCTGGGTTTGTGTCCAATAAGTGTCAAAGCACCCCAGTGCTATGAGGTGGGCATTACAGAATCACCAGACCTTGAACATTGTTGCTTTGTCTCTGTGACACATTCATCTCTTATTTTCAACTCTCGACTTCCTTCTACTGGCGGTCTGATTCAACTCCTGGAAGTCCTTCAGTTGCTTCCCAGGGGGATTGGATCAGACTCTGTCCAGAGAGCCCCTTCTTTTAGTCCGATTTAACTGGTACCACCTGCATGAGTTTAGGGAGAGTGGCAATTTTTCACCTGGGATCTGCAATGTTTCAAGGGTACTAAGGCATACAAGTGAAGTTGAAATCACTAACCACACTCTAAAAGCCAAAGTTATCCTAAAAACAAATTCCGAGTTTGACTACCTTTTATGTTAGAAATGGCTATCTCACATGGAAAAATCATCAGAGAGGTAAAAGCCAGGCACTCTCTGGAACTGACTTGAAACAGAAGCATATTCACCTAGGACCATGTCTATACCTAGACAGAGTTCTAAATGACATATCTTTGCTCTGGCTTCCTGCTCATGGTGAACTGTAACACCCCAGGCATTTAGATGACTGCTCACTTCTTTCAGTGTTCTTTCTTTCTTTAAAGTTTCATACACAGATGAGAGCATGCAATATTGCCTTTTTGTTATAAAATATTACTGGCATAATTTCAGACATATAAAAGCGCACCTAACTGACACATGTAATGAAGAATACATTTGTCTTTAAATACATTATTTTTCAGAAGTTTTAAGACAACCTTTATAAAAGGAGGATTGCAATAACTACTGTATTAAGTTAAGAAGATACTTTCAATCTCTTTTAAAGACAGGAAAATCCCATGCTTTCACTTTTGGTAACAGTATTGGTCCTTTTTCTCCATTATCCTGTCTGTCATGCAGTCACAGAAGAATTCATTCAGCTCAGTAAACATTAGGTATTCACTGTGACTTGAGGCTTTGTAAGGTATTGAAACATCTACATGAGACTGGAAGACATGACTGAAGTGTTCTGGGAGATGCCTTTGCTTCTTGAAGGCTGAAGGCCAGAATCATTACTTTGACATTGAAAAAATATATGACAAAAATTCAAACAATTCAAAAGTTAGGAAATTGATAACCTTTATGACTTTTGATACTATTCCTTCGATTGTTTTGAAACTTCTAATCATAATGCATTTTAAAGTGGGGCAGTTTTAGTAGTGATGTTAATTAAACCAGTTACTGATTAAAAACTTCTCAGTTTTTAATGTGTCCTGAAATAAGATGTTTACAATACAAATTTCAATGTCTCAGACAAGTTTTTAAATACAGTCAGTGAAGAGAAATAAAGCACTTATCGAATGAGAATCATCAGGCTTGTTTTAAACATCTTTTTAGGATGAGGAGAATCATTTTTTATGTCATATCATGATATCACTGCCTCTTTACAGCTTTCCTCCCCAGACTGCCACTTGGTCCTGTCAAATGAGTAACCAGTGCTGGAGGATCTGATATGGCTGTCCTGATTATGAATTTGAAATTCTGACAAATAAGAGACACTGAGATATTATTCAATGCTGTCCTTGTAATTAGAGGAGAAGAACAAGTTCTCTCAAAGAAGAGGAAGAAATCAAACCACAAAGATTCAGAGATCAATGCTATGTATTTTTTTTTGACACATCCATATGCAACTCTTCCTTCTGCCCTGAATCCCTTGCAAAATTTCTGACATTGCCTTTGCATGTTGTCCTGGTACTTTGATTTACCTTTTTTTTTTTTTTTTTTTTTCTTTAGCTTCTTTTAACATAAGTTGCTTTTTGAAGAATTCACCAATGGTTTCACCTAAAGGTTTGTTTAGTTTCAAAATGATGTATTTTCCTTAACTATTAAAGATACCTGAAATTGACCTATATTGTGTATTTAACTGGATGAGATCCCTTAGGTAGAAAATGTAGATAGTTTTCCTGTGTATGTGTATCACATCTTATGTTGCCAACACCATACCAAAAATATATGAATAGTGATGTAATGATGCTGATCTACAAAATGTTCATCTTTAATAACACATAAAGGAAAAACTCTTGCAACTGGGTGAAATTATGATTCATCAAACCTTCCTGAAAAAAATAAATATTATATTATATTGTCATTTTCATTCTAGTTTATGACTGTATTGTCAACAAGATAAAAAACTGAGAAAGACATACATGCTACCTCTACTTCTTTATTTCAAGCTGTCAGGATGAAGAGATCACTGCAGAGCTATCAAGACTTGTCAGTTTGATTTTTTGGGTTTGGTGAGACTTTTCTATGAGTGTTCTTATTTTGTTGTTGCGGCTTTTTGATTTTATAATCCTCACACGAAGTAGTCCTAAACATCAGAGCAGAGCAGAAGAGATTTTTCTCCTGTCCTCTGAGGGGACCGGAAATCTAGAGATACTAGTCTTGCTATCTGTACAGTCTATCTTCTGACATGTGAGTTAGAGATCTCTGGAGTAATGTAATACCTCTTCAGCACAAAAACCCTGTTGATTATTATCCTCCACTACATAGTCTTCAAAGCAGGATGGTTCTGAATAAGCACAAAAGACTGGACAATAGTCTAAAACAGAGATACTTTTGCTACCAAATTACATATTGGGAGAAGAGGATGCTTGCTAAATACTACAGGTGGCAAGAGTTCATACAATGTCAGAAGTGTATCTTTTGTCCTTAGTGCCTATATTTATAATTTTTTTTTGTTTGTTTCACTTGCTGTTGAGTGCTACTAAACCTCCCAGTTGTTCTATTACATGATGTACTGTGCTAACAAACAATACTGTTGGAAGGCTGTGTTTTTTTAAGCCACCAACTTCAAGTGTGACTGCAGCTCACAGTATGTGGTAAGCATAGTGAGGTTCTTAAAAGCCCTAAAGGTGATTAACTGCCGCCTCCTTCTTCAGCATGTTAGTCGAAAGTAATCTTACAAATATTCCAGTCAGGCTAACATCTAGCTTCTGCTTTTGCAGATACAGCACTAGTGACAGTGTTTGACTTGGCAGGCTCCATAGTGTTTGCTGTCAGAGTAGTATCCTGTGCCAATAGCATGTTGCACTCTAAATAGTGAAGTCTACATCATCTGCTTAAAGCACTATAGTGCTGTCGTTCTTAGCCTGACTTTGCCAATGACTTCTGTGAATTGCTTACGGCAACATTTTTCTGGTATGATATAGATTCTATTTTCAAATTTCATTTATGCTTAGATGCACAAAGGCTCCTAGGTACCCAAAGCAGCACTTTTACAGAATTCAGCAACCCAGTCCAGCCACAGCTCCTCCTATCATGTGCTTGGAAATTTATAGGTGCCTATATTTTCACTACCTTTGGAAACAAAATGTGTACTCCTGTACACATATGGGCACTTATATCATGGTTGGGCATTGCAGTTTCTTGTTTATTTCTCCCATAAATGGATTTAATATATTACCTATCTCTGTAACTAATTTTTATAGCAATAAACTCACCACAAAAGTGAAGAAATCACACCCACAACAGTGCATGTCACTGCAGTAATATATGTAATATTTCTGAGATAAGAGAGAGAAAGCAAGCAAACATAGGCATGACTGTAGATAAAGGAGGCACTAACTAGGAATATGAGACTTGGATACTGATCCCTGTTTCAAATGCAACTTCTCCATTTCCTCTACAACCGGCACTGAACAACATTCAGATTAGGGACAGGTGTCCTTTAATCTCACATTGTTGACAGGAGTCCTCAAAAGTAATCATGATGCTTCTGCTTTCCCATCACCCAAACCCGGATTCCCTTCACTTGTCCTTTGTGAGAGAGCTTACTTCAGGAGTCTTCATAAACCAAACTGAAGTAGAAGACTGTAAGATTAAGTACCAAACTATTCAGCAGCGTCCCATGTCAGTGTGTTTTCTCAGAAAACATTTGTTTTTTCAAAGGGTTTGGTGGTATGCAAGGGATGATTTTGGAAATCTTGGTAATTTCTAAATTTTGGAATTCAGGATATACATACAGGTAAACATGAGCACAAATTTCATACAGGCATCAAAGCTGATTAATTTTTTTTTTTTAAAATTGTGCCCTGAGATTATATACATCTTCTACATGAAAAACAAAATGTTCTCCTTATATGTCATGAAGATACTGCACTTATTATATTGTCTAGAGCATATAGATGTCTGCCTGTTCAACTACAGAATAGATATGGTAGCAGCAAAAGTTGATTTCTACTCCTTGTTTTCTTCTAATTTCCTATGCTAGTCTCTGTAACCCTCTCTGTAGGTTATAAAGCAACATAAGCAAGAGATTTTTAAAAATGAAACAATGGAAGAAATACCTAAAATCTTTATTTTCATCTGGAAGCAGCACAGAGGTACTGCACCTTGAGTTAGCTCACAAACACAAAGAATAAATCTGAGTATTCAGGATGAATATATCCAGATTTTCAGTTTACAATTCTTTCACATAAAAGAGATATGAAAAACTAGATTCCATAAATCAGGAAAGGTATGGCTAATACCCTTTTCTAGAATGCTATCCTCTCTCCTTCCGGAAACTGCTAAGATCTCTAATTACCAGCTTGAACAACACAGAGTATCAGAACATGAGCAGCCCTCTCTGTAGCAAGCAGCTGAATTGTCATGGTGCAATACTGCAGCTCCACTTCTCATCTCACTGTATATTCTGTACTTCTCTCTTTTCTACAAGAAAAAATATCTGGGGGATGGAACTTCTGGTCCATTGGTCTTGCTCACAAGCTTGGTGTAGTACAGCTCAGTATCAGAAAGCAGCCACTTCTGTATTGTTCTGTTATCCTGCCATTCCCTCTTTGCTGATATCACTCAGTCTTTCCAGTTAGTAACTGCATTACAAACCCCACACTGAATAAGAATAAAAAAGGGACTCAGCTTTAAAAATTAAGCTATTCTCTTATCATGACAATAATTTCAAAGATAGTAAAATTTATGCACATCCTGTGAACAAAATCTGGCTTTTTTATGTAACTCTGGCCTTCCTCAAAGTTCTGGTACATTCAGCTTCAATCTCTCACATCTTCACATTTAGTTAATCTCTTGTGTTGTGACGAAATAAGCCTCAGATGAGAGAACATTCTGTTACTTAATTGTTCCTGCAAATTCTTTCATTTTCCTCAGAGATGATTAAGTATATGATAGAACTAAAATGATGTTCCTATGTTGGCAATCAAAACACAATAAACTAGTATCCATGAAGAAACTTGACAATTCAAAATATAGAACAAAATTTTGGGCTGTGAATCATCAAGGATTTCATTCTTTTCATTCAATGGGCCTGAAAAATTAGGTACTTACATTATATGTAAGTGCTTTAATGCTTCAACGTTCTATTTGTCAACTTAATCAAAATGCACTGACCAATGTAAAGACTTAAACCACTGAACAGAAAATAGATATTAGAGTATTTTACATCATCTGCTATTTTTTTTTTATTTCCATAAATGATCTACTGATTATTGTTACGTATTCTATGTGAAAGTTTAAACTGAAGATGCTTTAATCTATTTGGGATCGTGTTAACATGAATGAGAAGGTATTATAAGATGCCTTTAATTGAGTTCAAATTGCTTGACTAGACATAAAATGATGTTAAATGAAATTTTAGTTTACAGCTAAGTAGTTTATTATTTGGCTATAAACCAAATTGGCTCAAGTTGTTAAACATCAAAACAAGTGAAGGTGAAAATGGAAAGCAAGTTAACTGCTTCTGGTGTGTGAATTCACATTTTTAGCGTCTGTTTATATGGTACTTGACAGCATCTGTACAATGACTAAAGAAAAATATCTTTGATGAGAAATTAGATTTATGACCACAATAATAGAGTTATTTTAGGTGCAGTGAACCTTCCTACCTTTACTGAAATAAAGGCTTCTTTAAGAGTAAATATATTAATGTCTACACATTATTGAACACTGTGATCTGAATACCCTTGGTATTGTTTCTTACATGGTAACTATTACAGATTATGGAGGAGAGGAAGAAAATGTATGTATTACTGTTTCATCCAAGTACCCTGTGGGTATAGTATTAAGATATATTTACAGTTAGTACATAAACCAACACCGTATCAGATTGTTCTGACATTATCTGTGCCGAAAATATTTTAAAATGTAACTATTATAGCTAGTTCTCTGCTTTGAACATCCTATGTTGTTTACACTCGAACACGCTAGATGTGAGAAGTTGATGGTAGCATTAGGAAGGCATGGGACCATGGAAGGAAAGGTGACTTTTCTTGTCCTCAGTCAAATTGTACTTTCTTTCTATAATGGGAGAGGACAAGGAAGAACACATCACTGCTAAAAAATAACTCTTGTGTTCCCTAGGGGCACACTGACACCTACCAAAAGAGTTTCCCATATTGTCTACTCTGGAGTATCCTGTCAAGTAGATACCCTGGAGGTTCCACTATTTAAAAAAAAAAAAAAAACAACAACTTTGTGAAAATTGGGATTTTATTCCAAACTGAAAATTTAGAAATATAATCTGAAAATAATGTTCTCTCTCTTTACTGTAGAAGGATTATGGGCATTGTTAAATTCAACTGCTTTTAGATGTCAGAAGGTTACCCAATTTCTGGCTTTATAATATGAAAATAAATAGAATAAAAGGTGTCTTGATAGTGTGAACTATTAGGCTTCTGTTATATTAGCAATAGTCAACTTTAAATTGCACTGTACAATGCAATTTAGTACAAATTCCCTAAAGAATGAATAAAAAGGGGATCCACATTTTTGTTTTCAGTAATAGGCAGATTTAGCAGACTCTACCCTTACTATGTAAACCTCAGTCCAAATACATTTCTATCTCTAGTGTGCAGAAATACGAGCAGTCTGTTTCTTGCAAGACCTCTGAGCAGGTAAACCCTGGCATGCCATGCATTTCAAACATATACTCTAAACTGTACTAAGATGACCTTACCTACCACAATGAAAGACACTAAACTTCTGTCTGCACCTACTCCACTGGTCTTTGCCCGCACCTCTTGAGAGAAGACTGGATAGAAAGCATGGCTATGAATGCAGCCTAGAAGACTAGATCATCATGTGCTGTAAGGAAAAAAGATTTATAAGTAGAATAAATATAGATTTCATAGTAAATTCAGAGCAAATTCAGGGTGCCTCAGGATAGTTGGGAGGCCAGACATCAAATTTAAGAATCACTCTGGATTAAAGCTATTCCCAGGACTGGGCAGCTTTGTTAAAATGTATGAGCAATACATGTGACAAACATTCTTTAAAATACATAAACACATTTCTATTGTATACTAGGAACTATATTTGGAATATACTTTCCATGTATATTAGAAACTCCAGTTTTTCAGAATAGTATTTGAAGAAACTGTAACATTTTATAATTTAGGAAAACTTTTCAATGCTGTATGTGTTTATTTTCTTATTGTAAACCCATTTGATAAATCTATGAAATGGTTAAAAATTATGTATTTCTGATAGCGTATAAGGAATTAGATTTTTATTAAACTGCAATTTCATGCAGTAGAAGAGTTTTGTTATTAGAATACACACTGTAACCCTTTTTATAACAATTAATATGCAAAAATTATACAATAAGTTATAAAATAATGAAAATGCTGTTCCAAGCTGTAGCAATAATAGTTGCAAATTTTCAAATTTTTATTGTAATAGCTCTACTCATGATACTGAAATATGAGCTGTTTGCTCTTTTTTCTGTAATGACTCTATAATTTCAGATGTTTATAAACCAGTCATAAAAAGTTGTCTTGGAATATGTAATTCAAAACTGAATTTAGGAAAGGAAAGAAAAGAACAGTTTATTCGAACTGATTTGGTTGCCTGTGATATTAAAGCTTTTTCCCAACACAGTCAACAATCCTCACTGCTGGAGGAATGATTGGATAAAATATTATCTGTAAATGTGTATGTACAGGATCTGGCCTTAAAGTTTAGTGTGGGTTCTAAATACAGTCTATAGTGCCAGATGAATTGAATTTGTTTCAGTTTTGGTCTTACTGTCTGTAATTTGAGAATGTAGACATTATCTGAATTGACATAATTTGTGCTTTTTGCCTGAACAGTTAAGAAACATTTCTGATACATAAGCAGAAATTCTAAACTGATATTTCCTTATTTGCAAAAAGACTATGAAAGTCCATTTAGTTGGTAAGTGGAATTACAATTGTAGGATTTATTTTCTTTGTCCACAATTGAAAATCTTTTACTTTCAGGATTCGTCCTTTAAAATTTTGTCTAAGATTTTGTTCTGATTTGTTTCCCCCAGGTGTTTATACTATACATGTTATACTATAAACTTCACATTTCTTGTGTTTCTTATTGCTTTGCTTTGTGAAGAAATCATGATCTTAAATTTAATGGAAAGTTCTGCTGCATTTGTTCTTATTTGGTAACCTTAAAAAATATATATATTTTTTGGCCTGAATCTGGGCATATTCAAAGTTAAAAATGAAAACTACTTGTTGTTAACAAATTCATATTAAGCTTAACTCTTACACACCTACAGTGAAATGTAAAGGAAAGAGTTCACATATTCATATAAAATACATAACATTTCTTTATCCATTCACACACCTAGTTTTCTGCTAAAAAGTTTAAATTAAGTTTTCAAATTCAGTTAAATAATTATTAATAAAATATAAATAATGAAAGTTTTACTGAAAATATATTTTTTTCCTACAGAAATAATTTAAGGAAAAATATGTGTGTCAAAATTTAACGTTGAATAATTTCACAACTAGTTATATTTCCAGACTTGATGATTGTTTGGTGAAAAAATAATTATTTGAATTGTAGGTTTGAAAGTTTTTTAATAATACCTAAAAAATCTTACTGTCCTTAAACAAAGCCATTGATTTTATAGGATAATAAACAAAAAGAAGTAAGCAGATATAAACAGTTTTCAATAACACAAATTAGGCTATATTTTTAACATTTGAGTATAATTTAAGATCTAGACAATCCGGTATGACTACTGTGATAGCTGTCAACTTTGGACCAATACTTCTCATAAGCAGATATTTCATCCTTTGTGTCACATAAATGGAAATCCAGTCAGGACTCAAATGCAAAGTTGTCTGGCAAATGACAACTTCCATTCAAAGAATGTTACTGCTATATTACAAATCAGAATGTATTTCTAAGTAAAAGGGTGCAGCAATTCAGGCTAATATATACCAACAAATCATTCAGTATAGTCACTATTACTGCAATGTGTACTGAGTCTTTTTTAAGTTTAGTAAGTCCATAGTTGTGCTTTTCAAACCTAAGTGATTCAAAGATTCTTCACATTTAGGAATGGAAGCCCACACATACAATATTTCTTAATTTATTTATTTTTTTCTTGGTCATTCCGTCTAAATATGTTTGCAGATTTCAATTTCAAATTTGGATTTTGGTTCACCAGTTCCATTCTGTGCTATTAAAACTTAACTTTGGACTTTAACAATACTTAAAACTGTCAACTTCCTCTTTGTTTAGTGTCATGATTTTGCAGTTCTTTTCTCTCCACATAGCAGAGAACAAATGCAGCTAGTATCTATCTTTGGTTTATGGTCTAAGCTTCACTATACCTAAAATTTTATTACAGTTTTCAAAACAAGAGACACACATGGCACAATTAAATTTTATTGAATTACATTAAGTTGACATATTTACTACCCTATAACTTAAAAAATCCCACTTCACATATTGGTAATAGCTCATTTATAACCACAATAAGCAAACAGAATTCTAGTGGTTAAGCCTTCAGAGAACAAGAAATCATTACACTGTCCATTTTCAAGGTCAGCTTCTGATGACCTGCTCGGTGTTCACCATGACAAAGTCTAATTCTCTATTCAAAGTTTCTTATGCGATGGTGTGCAGGGTTGATAGGGGCTTCTGTTTTATCAGGCCAGTTTTCTACTATTCATATAATGTTTTTTCATAAGCATACTTGATTTCATGTTATAAGACATCAGGGTGTTTGCTCTTGATATACTGTCAGTATGTTGCTCTGAAACTTACTCTGATGTGTAGAAATTTTACTAAAACAGAATTGTTCACTATATAGCTTTGAAATGTCTGTGATAAGAGAATATTTGACATGAACCAGTAATTAGAGGGTGTTGTGACTTTGTGAAGTACTCTAATTTGTATGGGAAAACCTTCCTTAGGCAAAATGTCCCAGATTTTCTAGTGTATGATGCTAAAAAACAGAGGCAAGAAAGGTGAATTTGAACCCTGAAGAGGCCATCTGTGCGGTTCCTATCCACACACACTCATTTGAATGGGATTTCAGTATATATAGCTGCTATAAAACTGGATCATTAGACAGCTTTGTATGCATCCCAGCCGGGCATTTAGTACTTCAGACATTTCAGAAGTTGTATGGATGGAATGCAGCCAGACAAATATTTAAGCAGATTTATCTCCTGCCCATTTGTGATGGGAACCTTCTGGTATTCTTGAGGGAAAGGGATCTAAATCCACAAGGAGAGAGATTCAATTGTCAAAAAAATCCCACAGGAAAGTAGGGAAATTACATTGGTACATTATTCTGTCTTGACCAGTAGAGTGCAAAAATAGCCACAGTAAATTTTGTTATAGATGAGTAGTTTTCTTATTGATAAAGAAACAAATTTATCATCTTCCTTTCAAACTTTACCACGTTGCTCACTCCATAACACGGTTCTTCACTTTATAGGAAGGAAGGGGACATTATTTACAAGCTACCATATATCTTGTATGGAAAATTAAGTGTATCAAGTAATTTCAACACCTTCCTCATTTATTACCTTTGTAAGTTTAGTTATAATTTTTTTTCCTGCCCCAGATTATTTTAATTTGGATAGTATCATGATGCATGTTGCAACTTGCTGAACAATTTAACACTTAAAATTATATAGATTTTAAAATGGTTCTTCAAGCCATGAATAATAAGTAAACATTCTGTGCATGTTAGAGAATACAAATGTAAATATAAGATTTCATTATATCTTTAACTAAGAAGTTATTATTTTTCACACTAACATGTTCCACCATTTCAGTTAAAAAGCAGAAAAATTGTCTTGCCCACTTTTTCCAGTTAATTAGCAAACAGAAATGCTGATGAACAGCAGGTATTTTCATGTTACCCACTAATAGTTCTATCTACAATGCATGTTTATTTCTATTATCTTACCAAAAATCTATGAGCAGAAAGGAGCTTGCATGCTGGGTTATTGACAGGATTAAAGGAAGCACACAGATAAAAGAAAACAATGTGCTTGGGGAAATAACTCTTTTTGCCTATAAAATATAAATCACATATTCATAATTGGAATGTGCTTTGGGATTTCTGTTCTTACACTGCATAGCCATTTGCAGTGCTACTGCATTTCTTGAATAGAAAGGGAAAGAAAAATGTCTTTTTAAAAGAAACCTAAGAATATATGCTTGATTTTTCCTTTCCTTTTCTATGATATGTGCTACAATATCCCTGAGAAACTGTACCTGTCTTTCAGAGCAAGTTCTGTAACACCAGAATTTTATGAACTTTGCAAAGTATCATCAAAGAGTCAGTAGTGCATTTTGCCAGAGACAGAGACACCCAGAGCCAAGGTAAGGCTGTGCAGATCCCTCCAGAACAAACATTTGAGTGTTTAATTTCACATACAAGTATTTAAAAAAATATTTGTTGACATTTATAACAGCTCTCATTAAAATCTAAATTATCTTCACTGATCATCTAGCAATAGAATTATCACTCAAACTAATATTGATTCAATAACTTTGTGGAAGTAATTTGAAACAATCACTGGGTAAAATATGAAACAAACAGTCCCAACAGCATCATCTAGATCCAGGACTACCTTTTTCTGGGTGTTCTCTATAATCTGCGAACAAAGTCACTGCTATTTTTACTTTTCCTCTTTTTCTGAACAAGTTGTGTATTCTTTTCTGCAGAGCTCAATAGCTGTGAAGACAGCAGCTGCCTTGCCATGCTGGGGGCGTGGGCAGCCTACTGGGGAGGGCACTTGGGAGTCTTGGTTTCAATTCTTTCAAACAGAAGGGGGAAATGAACTTGGATCTCACCTATTTCAGGGTAATGTTTCAACTGGTAAAGTATAATGTGCAAGCTCTGCAAAGCTATCACTGCCACTCACTGCCTGCTGTGTTTTAGAAGAGTAGGTTAGTCTGAGTTTTCAAAAAAAAAAGGCTCAGCTACGTTCCTTTGAAAGAGGGATCAGAAGGAGATGCAACCATTAGACAAGTAAGCCATAAAGATGGACAACAGTTAAGATTCCATCCTGTCCTCAGTATGTCCCTGCTGGATGGCTATAAGTAGATCCCCTTTCAGCAGCCTGATTTCTCTGAGGGCTGTTCTGTCACCTATAACCTTTTCTGTGTATTGCGTATGGATCCAGTGATTCCAACACATGGCACTGCATTTCAGATAGCTCATGTAGAAACCATAGGCATTTGAATCCCTGACATTGTATCACTTAAGTCTCTATTTAGAGGTAACCTGGGTGCCTAACTTTAAGCACTCCTCTCTTATTGCTCTTTTTTTCTTTCCGTGTCTTTTCTTTCAAAGGTCCAGTTTTAGCGTAAGTTTTGACTGCGGGAACATGCTACAGTGCCACATTGTTAGAAACAGACTAGTATTTTCATAAAAAATAAAATATGACTTTGAGTGGTTTATAACATAGTTGTAAAAAATGAGCTTCAATAGAAACATAATATATATATGGCCTGCTTGTCCCAAGGGGAACACAATGTTCAGTAAAACAGCATGTATTTTTTCCTTCACAGAATGTGTTTAGGTACATGTGGTGAGCTTTTTGAGGTCATCAAAAATGGAAGAGTACCAGTGACCAGAATACCTAATAAGTCTATCCACCATAGTTTTCTGATACCTTTAACCTTGACCTAAAATAGTTCAGGTGTTTTTCCTAGCAAAGCTACCCAGTAGTGCAAAATAATCCCAATTTATCGTTGGACTCCATAATGGGTGAATTTAATGAACTCCTCACTGAGATCACCCAATATATGTGACCTTGAACATATTTTATATAAGGAATCCAAAGCAAAAATATAACTATATGAAAATAAAGTGCAATATATCCCCCCATCAGATTTTCAGAGATTTTCATACTGAATTGATAGTATTTCCACATGTGATTTAGAAAGTAAACTGACAAGATAACTTTCTGTTTAATTCCTGGACTGATAGAAATGGATCCCTAGAAAGTCTGTCTTAACCCTGGGAGAATTTGTCCGTGAGAAAATGAAAGGGAAAGAAGTAGGTTATTTTTCTCAGCTCCCTAAAAGATTTGGTGCATGATGATAAACCCTTGTGAAAGTTCTGGGCATTACTGATGAATTTAGGATTCTGCAGGACAAGGGATTCAAGCAAGACAGAAAGTCTAAATTATGTTACAATCCACCCTCTCCTTTACAACAGACCAAAAAAAACCCAGGAGAAAGCATATGAGTTAATTCTACCTTTACCTTGTCTTCCCTGTGGTTGCATACTGTCTACATTTGCCTTACTCAATGTGCTTTAATAATGTAAGAAATTACATGAAGAACTGCTTCTTGTTTTATACACTAAAAAAAGTCTCATCAACTCAGATTGATAAAAACAAGCAGGCAATTAATATTACTCTGTCTATATGTCAATCCTAATCAGGTCAAAAGGAATTGTGTACACCCTGCATCACACTTTTAGTATTTTGGGCTTATGGCAAATGTTAGAAAAGCCCACATGTTCAGCTGTGCAGTTGGCTGTTTCTCCCTACTGATTTTGCAGAAGTGTTTCTACACATATCCAACACAATCCTGCTTCTGTCATAAAAGAAGAAACTTGGCTGAGATGATTCCATTCTTAGTGGCTTAATGTTTCCTCCCGGATTCTCACCAGCACCAGTCTCTTAACAATATCACCTCTTGTATTTTTCACATTAGGAAATCTCCCAAGGAACACTGTAAGGTACTGGCCAGAAGGGATTAAGCAGGAATGGGCAGAATAGAAATGTCTGTGTGAATGCCTCTTCTGATAGCCTGTTATTCCTGGGCTTATTCTGCAAGAGTAGAGATGGAGTCTAAAATACAATACAAATAATTGATCTGAGGATGTCTCTGGCATGTGAAACTTGAGTTTTTTACTGAATTTGTCACTTCTTATACTCACAGAAAAATATCAGAATTCCAACACAAGGGCATCCGATATTAATGTGAGATAATCTTTCTACTCTCCTGTCTCTTGTGTAGTGACATCAAAGAAGCCCGAGAATACAAGAAGTTGTGGCAGCAAAATTCTGAGTATAACTTCTATTATGAAAGTCAATAAATAATTCAAGATTATATTTGGAACTCAATTCTTAGCACACCATGGTGATGTGTGGAATAACGACTTTACAAGCAGTAAGGCTATAAAGAAGGTATGTTTATTCAGCGCTGGGTGCATGGGGGAGCGGGATTGCTCCTCCACAAGCATGCACACCCATATGACCCGGGGCTACTCCCTTTATGCCCAAAACAATACATATTCATAGACTTTCCAATAAATCATTTCTATATGTCACTTCATCTCTTCTCTTTGCACCTGCACAGTTCTTCCTGGTGGTCATGGGCCGGGGTCTCAAGGATGAAGTAAGGCTCCCTCTTCTTCATGAACTTTTCAACTTGATCTCTGGGGCATGGTCTCCTGGCCCCTGGTGCCAGATTTCCCCAGCTACAACTTTGGTGCCAGCCCTCTGGGCCCTTAGAGCCTGTCCAACCCACAG
Source organism: Tyto alba (assembly GCF_018691265.1). Classification (NCBI taxonomy): domain Eukaryota; kingdom Metazoa; phylum Chordata; class Aves; order Strigiformes; family Tytonidae; genus Tyto; species Tyto alba. Next base: position 72,445,278 of record NW_024881282.1, on the reverse strand, counting down.
AACCAGCCCTTCCCTAGCAACTCCCATGTTATCAAACAAAGGGCATGTCTTAACAAAGGGCATGTCTTAACAAACAATCTTATCAAACAAACAGCACGTCTCAACCCTCAGGTGCAATGTTGCCTGAGGTGGCCATCTGGTTAATATTTCCTTAGATCCATGGTGCCTGTGTCACACTGTCTTGTGGTGGTGGTGGTGTGGCAGTAGGGAAACCTGGTGGCAATTTTTTGAAGATCCACAGGAATCATGACAGTGCTGCTGAGGTGAAGCAGGAGCAATCACTCTACTTTTAGGACTCTGAAAAAAATGGCAGTTCTTTACCCAATTTAATCAATTAGCATTGGTCAGAAAATGAGAGGGAACTCAGGCTGGAAATTGAAATACATTATGGGAATTCATTGTGTTGTGTACAGAGGGCAACTGAGAACCACGCAGCCACTCACTCGTTCCCTCATCAGAGATGGGGGGAGAGAACATGACCACTTAAGGACAGGGAGAAGTAGCTCACCCATTATGGTCACAGGCAAAAGACAGACTCATTAAGGGAAGAAAAAAAGAAAATCATCACTTTAATTCAAATGTTAACAAAGACAACACTTAACAGACAAGGTGGGACAGTGAGAAGTGCCGACACATCCAAAAACACTTCCCCGAGCCCTCCCTTCTTCCCAGAATCGGCTCTGCTCCCGATCTCTCCCCCTCCTCCCCCAGCAGCGCAGGGGGCAGGGGATGGGGGTCACAGTCGGCTCCCCTCTTCTCAGGAGTTGGGGTGAGCGCCGCACGTTCCTCCCCTGCTCCCCGGGGCTCCCCTCTCACTGCAGACAGTCCTCCATGAACCTTCTCTGGCGTGAGCCCTCCCCACGGGCCGCAGCCGTTCCCACGCTGCTCCGGCGTGGGTCACCCCCGCGTGTTGCAGCCCTCCCAGTGACAAACCACAACAGTGGGGGCCGCTTCTCCTCTCAGGGTCCCGGACTATTTTAAGCACAGACGCCTGTCCTGGAGCAGCTTTCTCCTCAGGCTTCAGGTCGGCCTCCACCGCAGACCTCCACGGGTGGCAGGGGGCGGCCCTGCCGTCTCACCACGGGACACAGGGGTCTCTGCCCCGGCGCTACTCCCCCACGTCCTTCTCCTTCCTCCCGCTGACCTTCGTGTTTGTCCTTCTCGCAACCCCTCCTCACAAATCCCAACCCCCTCTCATGTTCCCCTTCTAAAATACATTATCGCAGAGGCACAGTTGATCAGCTCGGACCTGGCCAGAGGCGGGTCCGATTTGAAGCCGGGGGAGCTTTAGAGAAGCTTCTCTCTCACAGGGGGCACTGCTGTAGCCCCCTCCCCCGTTACCAAAAAAACTCCACGCCACAGAAAGCCAGCACATCAGGGTACAATGACCTCAAGGTAATTTAAGACTAGACCCGGAATAAGTTTGCGCTAATGTGCATAGGTCGGATGTGATAGATGATCTGAGTAAATTGATGCAATATTGCTGCATGTACTGAACTTGTTAAATATAAACCATAGGAAGTATTAAAAAATGACCAGTCTTTCAAATTCAGATCTGAGATTAAATCCATGCATTCTCTATGACACCATAAGAAATCTAACTGTTGAAGCCTGCCAGTGTGTAAAAACAGAGGTGGAATTACTGGAATACAACACAGTAAGAAGCATATTTTATATACTGAAACACATATTAGAACCTTCCTTGAATGAGGACAAGTATTACATTGCTTGGGAATCCTATGAAAGGCTAAAAATTGAGACAATTATTAGAAAGGACATTTGACAAAAATTGTGACTGCTGATTCAGAGTACCTTGGGAATATCCATAGGGAAGTGTTACATAAAGTAAACCCCAGAGAATTTAAATAAGTGGACTGGAAAAACAACCAAAAAAAAAAAAAAAAAGGACAAAATGAAACATTATCTGCAGAACTCTATATAAAAATAGATAAGTGTAGAAAGATGACAACAGCTACTGGATTTTAAGTGTTTGTTTCAATATATCTAGATCTCTTCACACATAGAGCTTTGCAAACCTAAAGAAATAGTACTGAAAGCAATGATGACGTGCATTATAAAATTATGGGAGCCAGAAGGTAATTGTACCTAATATTTTCATCCTGGGGAAGGAGAACTACTAACAAAGGTTTCTGAGCCAGTTCCAGCAGATGAGAAAAGATTTCTTCAGTGAGAAGATGTTTACAAGTGGGATTTATGTTAGGAAAATAACTGTGGACAAGGTTGTCTGTAAAAGATAAGCACCATGTTTATTCAAGATGGTGTATGCCTACATAAGTACAGTAATTCTGAGTCTGCAGATAACTAAAGTGAAAGGTGAAATTTTGTTTGTTTAAGCAGCATGGGAGAAGAGAGAGAATTTTAGTTGTTTTCTAGAGCTTGAACTCTTAAGTAATTCTCTGGACACCTAAATGGAAGATATTTTGAAATAATAACAACAAAATACTAACTTTTTTTTGATTTCTAGCAGGTCTGCATAGAGTCTTTCATATTTTCTCATATTGGGTGTCCATGGCAAGGTTTTTGTAGTGGGGGAGATGCAAGGGTTGTCTCTGTGAGAAGAGGTCAGGGGCCATCCTGTGTCAGACACAGCCCAAACCAACTGCAGGACACAGCTCAGCCCATCAGCAGTTAACAGTGCCTCTGCAAAAACATATTTAAGAAAGGGAAAAAAATTGAGGGACAAGCAGAGGAGAAGGGGGAAAAAAAGTGAGGAACAGCAGAGGGAACATCAAGGCCAGAGGAGGTGCTCCAGGTGCTGGAGCAGGTATTTTCCGCAGCACACGGAGGACTCCACATCGGACTAGATGAATATGCCTAAGTCAAATGGAAATGGAAAAGCTACATTAGAGCTGATTTTTCCTCGACAGGACTGCAGCCCATGGAAAAGCCCATGCTGGAGCATAGGAAAATGTGAGGAGGAAGGAAGAGCAGCGAGAAACATCTGTGTACTGACTGTAACTCCACACGCCAGTCCCCACATACAGCCTAGGGGGGGCAAAAGAGTCTGAAGTGAAGGAGTGAAGTTGAGCCTGGGAAAAAGGTCAGAAGGGTGCTTTTTTAAAATATTTGTCTTTTTGTTTCTCACTACCCAATTCTAGAATTAAATATTCATTTTAATTGGCAATAAATTAAGTCAGTTTTCCCCAAGTTGAGTCTATTTTGCCTGTGACAATAACTGTCAGACAATCTCCCTGTCACCATTTTGACCCATGAGCTTTACTGTTCCTATGCGTTTTTTCTATTTCCACCCCTCATCCCACTGAAGGAGGCAGGGAGGGAGGGAGCAGCTGGGTGGCAGTTTGGTTATTAACCAGGCTAACTCACCACATCTCTAGACAAATTCAAATCTATACTTGTTATCATTGCCTAACGATGCAGTTACCTCAACACTGCAAAAATAATGCTTTTGTGATATGCATTTTTGTTTGTTTGCAACAGTGATTGCAGTAGAGAATTTTTGTTGATTTTAAATGGTAACATATTATCTAGAGACATATATACTTTGCAAGTTTTTAAAAACAAACAAATATTTAATGTAATTCCAAAAATCTTTTCAGTAGCTCCATCTCTATATGAAATGCTATATGACTGTAGCTGCTGACAGAATGGAACTAACCTTTACAACACTTTGCAGCGACTTGTTGCTTTGTTCCTCTGGTATATTCATCTGGAAATTCTCCAAGATGTCAACAATATCTGTGGTGACTGGGGACCTGTCATTGGAAAATATTCAATATACCACAGACACAAGCTATCTTCCCTGACAGAAATAGCAGCTCTAGCTGATGTATCAATAAGTATATTTTGTTATAAAAAAAGTTTTGAAAAAATAAATCAAAATATTGATTAAAATGCCGGGGGGGGGGGGGTGTTTACATGTTTGTTGCATAGCATATATTGGGTTTTAAGAAAAAGATACCAAAGTAAACAGTGTTCTCCACTCCACTGGGGTTTATGGACAGGCACACATCTTCAGGTGTCTGGATAACTGACATTAACAATGTGCAAATAATTGTGGAGTTCCTTTGTTTAGTTTAGTAATTAGATTTATACTTATATACATATATACACTAACATTTGAATCAGAAATATGGAACTTTTGTAGAAAATCATATAAATCACATTTCTTATACATGTAAATCATATTTCTTATTTGAAACAAATATTTAGTTTGGCTAACAGATAGTTACTTGTGTTAAAAAAACAATCAAATGGTTTCATTGCAGCGTGGGCAGGGAAAGACCTGAGTGTATTAGAACCATCTACCAACACCAGGAAGGAGAGGGCAGCTGAAGCTCTGCCATGTCTAGTTAAAGAATTCAGGTGTTCCCATGGAAAGTAAGGGACATGAATTTTAATCACCCACTTGTTCTATTAAAAACAAAGATTTTCAACACTATTTTTGCTCTTTCTCAATCCAGTGACTGTGCTAGCCACTGGACTATAGAGCATTCTCAAGAAGAGCTTTTTTTGGTCCTTGCTGTCAAAGATGTCCTGCTTAAAATAAAGTATTCCAATTCTCATGTGGTCAAATAAAATCTGATTATATAATGTAACAGTAAGGGTACAGGAAAAAAACCTTTATATTGGAAAACTGGATTGTTCAAGTATATTCAGTGTTTGAAAGGCAGTTGGACAATGCACTTAATAATATACTTTAACATTTGGTCAGCTCTGAAGTGGTCAGGCAGTTGGACTAGATGAGTGTTGTAGACCTCTTCTAACTGAAATTATTCTATTCTATTCTATTCTATTCTATTCTATTCTATTCTATTCTATTCTATTCTATTCTATTCTATTCTATTCTATTCTATTCTATTCTATTCTATTCTATTCTATTCTATTCTATTCCACTTCTGAAACTGAATTCCTTCCGTACTTCAGCTACACAATGTAACTACCACAACAGATCTGTTTTATTAACAGTACCAAAATTCCGGTGCAAATCTAGTTCATCTTTATAATTAAACATTTTATATTTTTTATTTTCAAAATTTCCTGACTACTTGAATATTTCTAAAATGGCATCTTTTTTTTTCTCAGACAAATATATTTGCAGAATTTCACTAAGATTTCCGATGAGTGACCAAAATTTAATTTCTTGGAAAGTGAACAATGAATCAAAAAATACTAATCCAATCATGTTGTTATAAAAATTTTAACTGACACATGTTCTCAAAAACTCTGAAGACAAGAGTTGTCAAGCCTCACAAAATATTATCCTGTCTTATTTTTTTAGTGCCAGTTACATTTTTTTTCTTAGAAGTCATGTTCCACATTTTTATTTGTTTTTAAAATTGTTTACCAGTGCACAGATGTCTTTGTTTCATGTTGCTGGAATAATGTGTAATAGGCATGCTGATGCTAAATGAACTGATGGTTTCATACATCCAGTTGTCACTATTAGTAAGTCACAAATTGCCAACTGTTACTACATCATAAAATCCCAGAGAGATATGCTATGCTAAGTACAGTCACATAACTCTGGTATCTAAGATACCAGTGCGTGGTAACTTTTGGCAGACACTATCTGTTTCATAGCTCTCAAAAATCCAAATGATTATTACTTAGCCTGCTATTACAATTGATATCCCTGCTGGCAGGGAAAAGAGGCCAAAAACGAATCAGTCATGGAATCCAAACTAACCCCACATTCTTCAAGTATAAAGTCAACTCAGACTAGAAAACATTGGAAGTTTTCCCTGCTGCTTCCTCTTTTCTGTATAAATGCAAGTCCTCACTTTTTCAGGATTTACCTGTCACTTTTCAGGAACATGATTTATCTTTAAATGAAACTTGGTGAAGAAGAGAGTTATTGTTATGTGATCATGTTTAGAGGAGCATCTTGACTGTGTTACTGAAGACAGGTGACTTCACAACTGTCCTTATCAAAGGATCTCACTATTTGACAGCCACCTTCTAAATGATGCTAAGCAAAGGCAACCTGCCTTTATTCTTACATACTGAACAGCTGAAGTGATTCAGTATTTTAATTCTAGGACTGAGCACTTCTCTATTTCATTGGTTTCAAAATAAACAAGATAGTAAAACCATCATAGGAAATATGGCATACAATTATCCAAATCCCTATCCACATGTAATGTCCTGTGCCACACAAAATGTGACTCCTTAACAGTCAGGACATAGGTCTGTGTTTGGAAAGATCCAGCAGGAAAGTAAACTGTAAAGGAATATGGATAATCACAGTGAATCCTTAAAGTTTGTATACATATGTGACAGTAGATTAAAACCAGACAGCCATTCATCCTACATCTCTAATGGAGTGAGTACTTCCCATATCAGGGTTCACTGAACATTTTAGGAAGGAGATGCTGATACTTCTCAGTATTCCATATGCTATACTAGAATAAAAAGATTTGAGATGGTTCATGTCAGGCTGACTGAAATGTGGGGTGATGAGGAGCTGTTTCATGAGCCATCCAATCATCCAACCTACACGGACAACAATCTGTTGTTGATGCAGTTTGAAGCAGACATGGAGTAGTAATGCTGCTGGCATCCACCTCTAATCTGTGACCACATAAATCTGAGGTCTTAAGCTTCACTCATTAGAGAGGTTATGCTGCTCTCTAACTACACTGTCATTGAAGGTGCTTAGAAAAACAATGCTCAGATGTGCACAATTATTTCTCATCAAGACAAGCTCATAATTTTTGTAACTCCATTATATCCAAGGGAATCATGACTGCAAGTAATTTGTCTATTCCATTCAGTTTGGTTCAAGGTCTAAAGAACTACAAAGACAAGTGGGAAATTATGTGTACAGGGCTTGACTGATGGCTGAATTTAAAAGGAAAAAAAGGACAAAGAGTATCTGCCCAAACCAAGCTGAATGCAATTTGATTTTAAGGATAAGTGATGGAAACTGTTATAGCGAAGAAATTTATGTAATCCTTAAAAGCTGTTCTAAGATGGGGACAGTAAGGCAGGAAGAAGTATTGGTATTTCAGTCTCCAAATGTATCATTTAAAGACAACTGCAAGACAATAGAGACATACAAAAGTATTCACTGGTGGATTTTCATTAAATTTAATTTTATGCTTGGAAGTATATAACTAAAGAACATCCCTTACCAAAAGGGGATTGAGCATGTGGAGGTCCAGGGATCTTTATTACTCTCAGGATGTGCACCTCTGACTTGAGAATTAACTTGGAGTCTTTAGAGAAACTGCACAGTAGCAATTGCAGACATCAGGGAAGTCCCTTCTCTATCACACCCACAACCTATCTCCACTATGAAATTCAAAAGGGAAGGAGATTGTAATGTTAACCAACATATTACACCAGCAAGAAGCCCCCTTAACAAAGGAATTATTTCCTGTCTAGTTTTCACCCTCCTGACACCTCTCAAGCAATATATAAAGGAGAAAACTGTGTTAGAGACCTTACAAAGCATGCTCTCACCATGAGAAAACATACTACTTGACTCAACTCCTCTTATTTAGCATAAAATACTAGTCAAGTAGGGCAGTTTGTTATTTTCATAGAAGTCAGAAACTGTAGTTAAACTGTGAGCTTTTGTGAACAGCTTTGCCTTTGCTGTGGTTTTAGCTTGAATCAATTAGCTGTCATTCAAACATACTGTTGTGTGTTTTATGATTAGACAACAGCATAGACTCTAGCTACCGAAAAACACCCTATGCTCTTAAAAAAAATATAGTTATTGAAAGAAAATGGTCAGTTTTCTATATAAATGTTGAACTGCAGTAGAGATTTTAATAAAGAATAATAGCCTGCCAAATGCAGTAAAATATTGTTATTTCCTTCCTACACGATTCTGCAGGTTTTCCCCCCATTTAATTGCATGAGACTTCTCCACAAGACTATGTTTGGCTTAGTTTTGTAACATCATTTGGATAATTACCTTTATTTATGGTATTGTTTAGAGTGCTGCAGAGCTGCTGGAGGCTGGACTCTGGAGATTACAGGTTTGCCAGGCATTGTGACTATCCTTTATTTTTATTTTTGTTGCTATTCTGTTAAATCATTTCACTGTGGAATAACTTCACAGCTTCCATGCCACAGTGGCATTTCACAATGCTGTTAAAATGCTAACACATCCTTGGAACATCATGTCAGGAGAAGACATATTATATACACATATCAGGGCCAGTATGAGTTCTGACCATATAACAGTTTGTTTTGTTTGTTTGTTTGGTTGGTTTTTTTATATAATCATTAGTTACATGGTTATCGATTGCAGTTATGAGTTCTTTTAATCATGTGATTTTATCATGTCTACTCTGAGTGTCAATCTCAATAAGTCTCTCAAAAATATCAGTGTTTGGAAAAGCTGGGATTCTGCATGCAGCACTTGGCAGATAAAGAGCTGATTGAAAGAATGTGACAGCAGAGCCTGAGGCATCAACAGGTGACATGTGTTCATGTATGTAGAGTACTCACTTGATTTCATATTAATTTCCTACTCTGTTAGTGTTAGAAACAGCAGTCTATGCAACAGTGTCATTGGGAGAAGATGGTTCTTCTATGCTTTCAGAACAAGTGGCTATGCACATTTCAGTCAACGTCTGTCTCCACAGGGACAGAAGAAAGGGTTAGAAAAGTACTTAATTTCAGTCATGCCACTCTTTCATCCATAAATATATTTATGTGTTTTCAAACAAGCTTTTGCTGAAATGTCAGTGTTCCTTTATCTATCTATAGATTCATAGAACCATTGAGTTTGGAAAAGACGTTTAATAAATCTAGTACTGTGTTGTGGTTTGACCTCAGAGGGCAACTGAGCACCACACTGCTGCTCACTCCTCCCTTGCCTCCCAGCGATGAGAAGGGACAAATAAGCCAGGCTTGGGATTCAAGATAGAACCAGGAGAGGCATATCACCCATTATGGTCACAGGCAAAAGGCAGACTCATTAGGGGAACAAAAAAAGAACATACATTTGTTACAGACACTAACAACAACACTTAACAGAGTAGGACAGTGAGAAGCATTGCCACATCTTGAGAACACCTTCCCCCCCACCCCTCCCTTCTTCCCGGGCTCAGCTCTGCTCCTGATATCTCTACCTCGTCCCCCCAGAGGCACAGGGGCAGGGAATGGAGGGTGCAGTCAGTGCTGCCTCTTCTTCCAACTTCGGTGGGGGGAGTTTCTGGAACTTCTCCCCCTGCTCCATTGTGGTCCCCATCTCACAGGAGACAGTCCTCCACAAGCCCTCTCAGACATGAATCCCTCCCATGGGCCACAGCATTTCCTTACACTGCTCTGGTGTGGGACACCAACTTTCTCCAACTGGAGTCCCTCCCATGGGCTGCAACCCTTCCCGAGCTGCTCCGGTGTGCGATATCCCCATGTGCTGCAATCCTCCCAGTGCTGAACTATAACAGCAGGGCTACTTTTTCCCACAAGATCCTGGCCTTCTTTGGGCAAAATCACCTTGATCAACCATGCAAAACACTTCACAGGCCATAAATCAATGTCTGCTCCACCGTAGATCTTCACAGGTGGGGGGGGGGGGGGGGGGGGGGGGCTGCCCTGCCATGAGATACAGTGGGGTTTCTGCTCTGGCACACCTCCACCATCCTTTCTTCCTCCATTCCTCCACTGACCTTGGTGTTCACACAGCTGCCGCAACTCCTCCTCACAAGTCTGACTCCTCCTCACCACATCCCTTCTTAAATATGTTATCACAGATGCACAGCTGTTTGGCTCAGTTTTGGTGCAGAGATGGATCTGACTAGGAGCCGGGGGAGCTTCTTGAAGGTTCTCAGAGGGGACCACCCTTGTAGCCCCCTCCCCTGTTACCAAAAAACCCCACCACTCAATCAAATCCAAGACACGCTGCCAAGTCCACCACTAAACCATGTTCCTAAGTGCCACATCTACATGTCTTTTAAATACCTTCAGGGATAGTGACGAAACTGCTTCCCTGGGCAGCCTGTTCCAATGCTTGACAACCTTTTCAGTGAAGAAGAAAAATTTCCGAATGTCCAATCTAAACCTTCCCTGGTAAAACTTGAGGCCATTTCCTCTTGTTCTATTGCTTGTTACTTTAAGAGAAGAGACTGACACCCATCTTGCTACAACCTCTTTTCAGGCAGTTGTAGAGAAAAATAAGGTCTCCCTTCAGCCTCCTTTTCTCCAGGCTAAACAGCCCCACTTCCCTCATCTGCTCCTTGTAAGACTTGTGCTCTAGACCCTTCACCAGCTTCTTTGCTCTTCTTTGGGCACACTCCAGCACCTCAATGTCTTTCTTGTAATGAGGGGTCCAAAACTGAACAAAGTATTCAAGGTGTGGCCTCATCAGTGCCAAGTACAGGGGGACAATCACTTCCCTAGTCCTGCTGGCCACACTATTTCTGATACAAGCCAGGATGCTGTTGGCCTTCTTGGCTACCTGGGCACCCTGCCGGCTCATATTCAGTCAGCTATTGACCAATGTTCCCAGGTCCTTTTCCACCAGAGAGCTTTCCAGACACTCTTTCCCAAGAATGTAGTTTGCAGGGGGTTGTTGTGATGCAAGTGCAGGACCCAGCACTGAGCCTCGTTGAACTTCATACAGCTGTCCTTGGTCCATCAATCCAGCCTGTCCAGATCCCTCCATAGACTACCAGATCCCTGTGCTTGTACCCTCGATCAGATCAACACTTTTGACCCTACTTGGTGTCATCTACCAACAGTGAGGGTGCACTCGATTCTCTCATCCAGATCATTGGTAAAGATACTAAACAGAACTGACCCCAGTACTGAGCTCTGGGGAACACCACTTGCAACTGGCTGCCAACTGGATTTAATTCCATTCACCACAAATCTTTGGGGCTGGCAATCCATCCATTTTTACGCAATGAAGTGTATGCCCTTCCAAGCCATGAGCAGCCAGTTTCTCCAGGAGAATGCTGTGGGAAATGGTGTCAAAAGCTTTACTAAAGTCCATGTAGACAACATCCATGACCTTTCCCTCACCCACATAGAGTGTTACCTTGTCACAGAAGGAGATCAGATTAGTCAAGCATGACCTGCCTTTCATAAGCCAATGTTGACTGGGCCTGATAACCTGGTTGCCCTGTATATGACACACAATGGCACTCAAGGTGATCTGCTCCATAACCTTCCCTGGCACTGAGGTCAGACTGACAGGCCTGTAGTTCCCCAGATACTCCCTCTGGCCCTTCTTGTAGTTGCTAACCTCCAGTCTCCTGTGACTTCCCTGGTTAACCAGGACTGATGATAAATAATTGAAGGTGGGTTGGTGGGCACTTCTAGCTGCCTCAGTACTTTTGGATGTATCTCATATGGCCCCATAGACTTTTGAGTGTCTAAGTGGTGTAGCAAGTCATTAACCATTGAAGAATGTCCAGCCTTCCTAGACTCTTTTGTCCTTTAGGACTGCTTCCCAAGAAACTCTGTCAATCAGGATCTCTCTCTGTCTGTCTGTCTCTGTCTCTGTCTCTCTGTCTCTCTCTCTCTCCCCCTCTCCCTACATACAGTCATGTCTCATAGGCAGAGTTGTTTGCAGCCAAACTCTGGACACTGATGCAAGCAGAGAATCAGTGTATAGCTCACCTTTTCCCTTCCCAAAATTAAGTAGTCAAGGGAGTATGTATATCCATGCTTATGGTCATTTCTACACCTCAAGATGGTATCTCTAAATTTTTGTGCTTCAAAATCACAGGACAAAGAAGAGGCAGGAAGACTGGTTTAAAATACATCACAAATCATTAAAATAATGAGTTTTATTTAGGATGGAGCATCTGAATCTTCTAGGGGAAAAAAAATTAAATACCAACAAAGAATTAAAAAAAAATAATAAAAAAGCTTATTAGTCTAAAAAACCCATAGGCTACCTTGGTTAATGGCCTTAATCCCTATATTTCACAGAGAGTATTCTGGTCCCTTATGACTCCAAACCTAAATCACCTGGTCTCTCTTCTCTGCTACAACTTTGCCTTCCAGTGTGAAATCAGAGAAAGTCTGAATACATGCTCTAAGTCCTTTGTAAGAAAATACAGAGCACAAAAAACCTGTGAGAATTATCATTTTCCATAGTCTTGGAGCAAGGAAAAGGGCATGATGATGGGAGAAACAAACACAGCAGCAAAACCAATGAGCTGAAGGTAGGAAGCCCCATAGTGCAAACATTAGACCAAACACACAGGGCATGAAGCAGAATTTGGGCAAAGAAGTCAGAAGAAAGACAGAAGAGGGAAACAGAAAAAGAAAATGTGAGGAAATAAGACAAAAGATAAGTAAAATCAAAGAAATTTTCTTCTCCTTTCCAATAACTTCTAAGTTCCATTCCCATTCCCATCTCCATAATGTGCTGTAAGTTTACTTCAGGAGGAAAAACCTAGAGCTTAAGCAGCACAGATCTCACGGAAATCCTATTACTCTACAAGGAAACTATTTTTAGAGCTAAACATAATTACAGTGACAAAGTATTAAATTATTGTAATGTTTTTAGCAACTAAAACCAAATCAGCTAAGTATTCTGGATCAATTTTTTAGGATTTATCTCACATATAAATTCACTCAACAAGCTTTTACATTCTGATAAAACCATAAGCAGAGGGCATAGTCTGTAAAATGAGGGCAGGCAGACAACAAATCTTCAGCTATGGATTATATTCAGGAGATGACAAGTAAAACAGCATTTTAGGGGATAACTGTTAGATTTCTGGTATCGAGTTTTAAGCCAGTCAGAGAAGTAAACTCAAGCTTATCCTGCTAAATTTCTATAAAGTATTTCCTTAAATTTTATTATTCTGCCTTTTCAGTGGAAGGCAGCAGTATAAAGGGAGGTTTTAAAATCATCTGAACACATCATTATCCTTCCTTCTGGCATTTGGTATATGTATAGAACCAAAATAGTTCAAAACTAGCATAAATTGTTACCGGATTATGAGAATCTGCTTTTTTCAAGACCCCCGCTAAAAAAAAAAAAAAGGTGTAAGTGCTCTCATTTTATGGCAGTAAATTATTTAAACAGAAGCTTCCAGCCATTCATCAGAAGAATTTTAATGTGGGGACACAATTTTAGAAAGAGTTGTTCTCATTTTAATCATTTGGACTGGATAATTCTTCCCACACAGGGACAAGATCTACTACTATGTCATCTTTACAGGAGTGATTTATATTTGTCAGGTTTCATCTGCGTTTTGCAAAACATTCTACAGTCTTGTGTTTCACAGTAGTCTCACTCTTCCTTTCTTTTTCTTTCCCTATCCAGTTCCTACTTTACTCCATGTCTTGCTCTGTAAAGGTGTCAGTTCTCTTCCTTTCTGTCTGGGCAGTGAAATTCCAAAGAGGTAACTTCCTCTTTCACTTAGCAGTCACCAAATATTTTATGTATGAGTAAAGTATATTTTTTTTCCACCAATAATATTCTCCATAAGCAAAACATGAATGTGTGCAATTGGCTGCCAATAAAAAGGAAACAAGTAGCATAGAAGAATAAAATGTGTTTTGTAATCCATGGAAGATTTATTATTTTCTTATTTTGTTCATATGTTTGACTAGTTATTTACATTAAGCATTAATTATTATGTTACTTGAAAGCAGAATAGAAAACCAGATAGTCTGCTATAATATTTCTGTGCAATTTAAGCAGCAAGAGGCAGCTGCAATTCAAAATCTCAAGTTTTAGCTGAAGGTGTTTTGGGGTCAGTTGTGTTAGTATAAATGTATTTCTGCAGCTACAAAGCATAAGCCACCATTTGCATTTGGCTGACCATGGCCACATAAAATCAAGTATCAACAACTTTCATAGTTAAGAGATACATTGTTCTGAATGCATTTCACAGTAAGAACACATTGTAACGCATGGGTTGAGGGCAAGAGATTTTCAGAAAATTAAGCCATTAAAAACATAAGTATTTTACACAATTATTTCTAAAGTAATAAATATTTTAATTTATTATTTTATTATAAGGCTAGTATATCTAATCTCTTTAGCTATTATTGTAATATAAATCTATGCATATGTGTATATGTGTGTATACAAAGTATACGTGCAGGTTAAAAGAGAAAATCACAGAATTGTAGAATGGTTTGGGTTGGAAGGGAACTTTAAAGATCATCTAGTCCAACCCCACCTGCCATGGGCAGGTACACCTTCCCCTAGACCAGGTTGCTCAAAGCCAAGTCCAACCTGGCCTTGAACCCTTCCAGGGAGGGGGCAGCCACAACTTCTCTGAGCAACCTCTGCCAGTGCCTCACCACCCTCACAGGAAAGAATTTTGTCCTTATATCCAATCTAAATCTTCTCTCAATTTAAAACTGTTACCCCATCTAATCTCAATCTGTCCTCTTCAAGTTTAAAACTGTTACCTCCTATCCTCTCACTACAATCCCTGATATAGAGCCCCTCCCCACCTTTCCTCTAGTCCCCCTGTAAGCACTGGAAGGCTGCTATAAGGTCTCCCTGGAGCCTTCTCTTCTCCAGTCTGAACAACCCCAACTCTCTCAGCTTCTCCTCATAAGGGACGTGCTCCAGCCCACTGATTGTCTTTATGGTCTCCTCTGGACTCACTCGAGAAGGTCCATGTTTTTCTTAGGTTGGGGGCCCCAGAGCTGGACACGGTACTCCAGGTGGGGTCTCATGAGAGTAGAGTAGAGAGGGAGAATCACCTCCCTCGACCTGCTGGCTGCACTTCTCTTGATGCAGCCCAGGATATGGTTGGATTTCTGGGCTGCGAGTGCACCTTGCTGGCTCATAGTCAGTTTTCCACCCACTAATACCCTCAAGTCCTTCTCTGTAGTGCTGTTCTCCATCCACTCCTCTCTCAGCCTGTGTCTGTTCTTTGGATTGCCTTGACCCATGTGCAGGACCTTGCACTTGGCTTTGTTGAACTTCATGAGGTTTGCAGGGGCCCACCTCTCAAGCCTGTCCAGGTCCCTCTGAATGACATCCCTTGACTCCAGCGTGTCGAACGCACCACACAGCTTTGTGTCATCAGCAAACTTGCTGAGGGTGCACTCAATCCCACTCTCTAGGTCACCAACAAAGATGTTAAACATCACCAGTCTCAGTATTGACCCCTGTGGAATGCCACTTGTCACTGGTCTCCACTTGGACATTGAGTCATTGACCGCAACTCTGAGTGCAACCATCCAACCAATTCCTTATCCAGTGAGTGAGCCATCCATCAAATCCATGTCTCTCTAAGGCTGTCATGTGGGACAGGGTCAAACGTTTTTCACAAGTCCAGATAGATGATGTCAGTGGCTCTTCCCTTATCCACCAACACTGTTCCATCACAGAAGGCCACCAAATTTGTCAGTCATGATTTGACTTTAGTGAAGCCATGTTGGCTGTCACCAATAACCTCCTTATTTTCCATGTGCCTTAGCAAATTTTCCATGATCTTGCTGGGCACAAAGGTGACTGACAGGCCTGTAGTTCCCCAAGACTTATTTTTTTTCCCCTTTTTTTTTCCCCTGCATCAGTCAGCAGGAACTTTACCAGACTGCAACAACTTCTCAAATATGACAGATAGTGGCTTAGCCACTTCATCTGCCCGTTCTCTCAGAACCTGTGGATGCATCTCATCAGGTCCCATGGACTTGTGCACTTTCAGGTTCAATGATCTCGAACATGATCTTCTCCTACAGCATGCGGTTCTTCAGGATGAAAGATGTAGAAATTCAGAAAGATGTAGACTGTTTTATTTAAATATTATTGAAAATCATGAATCAGTAGAGCATTAGGGATTTCCTAATGTATGTTTTAAAGGAACAAACATCCTAAGTGTCTTTGTATTCAAAATGTATTTTAAAAACCTAGAGGAAAAAAAATCCATCTTTGGTGTTACCTCATTAATTAACACCTGAGGATAATCTGGTTCCTAAGAAACTACGATTATTCAAAAGTAGAAGAAATAATTGTTTCTTTAAAGTTCAAGGAGTGATGGCATAAATATTTGTAGAGAATTTGCCTCTCTACAATATTTATGGATGTGGGTCTAGAAATCCCCCTTATTTTTCTACTTTGCTTTTCTTTTTGTGATTCAGTCCTTTAATTGGGATGGTTCTGGGGGCATTAGCAATACAGGGAAACCAGTGACAAAATAAATCATATGGTAGAGAGAGGTAGAAGTAAGATAAAAGATAAATAATTAAAAAAAAAAATAAAAAATAACAGCCACATATGTCCAATAAATCATTGAAATGTAGAGACCCAAGCTTAGAGGGGAAGGAAATGGCAGTGACAATCACAGTCCTTTCCCTTCCTTCACATGGGTTCTGGGAATATTATCGTACATGTGGACAAAGTTTTTTGGTGAAACAGTGTTATAAAAGCTCCCCTAATGAAAAGCTTATATTTTTTTTTTATGACCCCAAATAATATGGAGCAACTTAACATCAAGTCAAAATCCCTCCTTCTTAGAATATTTGAATATACTGTACATCCAGAAGTAAGATTACAAGTTGTTGTCAAGTAGAACATGTATTTGCACATGTTTTCATACTGGTCATGCTCTCTTTAAATCTGGACAGGTTTGTAATATTTGCCAATTTATAGTATTTATGAAACTTGGGACATACTACCTTGCAGCATGATCCATGACCTGATGATGAAGATGTTATTTCCACTTGTATAGCCAGCACTATTGTCTGGCTGAATATCAGTTATCTCCTATCCTGGATCAGCTTCATCTTCTCTGACTTTAGGCACCTAGCAGACGTTCCTAAATTAGGAACCTGGTTGCCACAGGTTCTTTATTTATGATACTGGTGAGAAAGAGAGGCACCCCCAGAGGAAAATACCTTGCTTTTTATATGAATCTCTCCCTGGAGATTCCTCTCTCTCCTTGCTGAGTATACAGGGAGCATCCATTAGCTGTGTTTTTAAGCACGATGCCTGGAGATAGGTGGGATGAATCAGGACCCCTGAGCCTTTTCTTACACTGTTACAATACTTTATTTATTTGCTCTACTTAATCATAAGCTCTCTGCAGAAGGGACTGTATCTTCTGTCTTTTCATATCCAGTAGCCTGGAAAAATGTTTTTAAAAGACAATACTTTTAAAAAATGTATTTTAGAGTTATATGAATTACATACTTCAGACACAGCATATTCTTTTACACTTATCAATAACTTCGTACTTTGAAAAGTGCATTCTCCATTAAGTTTATAGTCTTGACTTAAAACCTTCCACTGACTTTAGTCAGAACAAGACTGGACACTTTTTCATTATAGGAACATTTTATTCAATCAGCCGTGGAATAGTTGTAATTTTGGTTTATTAGATTTGGTGCAGCTAAATTGGAAAAGGGTGACAAAGCAAGCTAAATTTTATGTCTGTTGTTACAATAGTTACTTGTAATAATTATTGGAGTAAAACATTACCGTGTTTGAGGATCTGAGATGTCATCAATCATTTACACCCAGTGTTTTTGTTTGACAGCTCTTGATTAAAAATATACCAAAAACCAGACAAAGAGAAAGATTACGATATACAGCATTTTAGAAAGAAAAGTAACACTACCTAAATTAGAGACATCATTATTTTTTTATATGTATCCTTTTACTACTGTTTACATGCATCAAGTTTGGTAACCTAGATGATCAGGTAGTAGTGCATTGACCCCAACCACAGGTCACTGCTGTATTTACAACACAGCAGAGCTTTTGAATCCTAATGCAGAGACATAAGTTTACACTCTTAACATTCAAGACAGTACTCCAGGCATTGGGATATATCCTATTCTTCTCAACAAAGTTTGAATCAAAAACTTTCTAGGTGCAATTGGTGTGGAAACAGTTGTATCTCTATGGAACATTAGGGCTTTGGTGAACCAGTGTATTTCACCAAAATGTCACACTGGCGAAAATGTTCCAATCAATTGTAATACTGTACTATATATTTAAATCTTTCTTAAAATCTTTAAGATGGTGCTGTGCAGAACTGTTAGTGCTGTCATCCATAACTAAAATACGTGATCAGCTTTGAACTCTAAATTCAACCAAATGTGGTCTTAAAATACAAGCCTAAATTCTAAAGGCTCCTTTTTAAGGTGAAAGAGATTATTAGGTGTCAGTTCACAGGAAAACTCTTGCTGGAGCAAATTAGATAATTTTGTAGAGTAATCTCTAAAAGCCATGTGAAATTTAAGTCTTTAACAATCTTCAGGGGAAACTGCCTCTGATAGCAAGGACCTGGGAGTTTTTAAAGCCAGTTAAAAGAGTTATTATTTAACCTCTGTTGGTGATGTTATTTTAGGCTGTCTTCTTATAAATTCAACAAAGGCCTTATGGATTGATTTACACTGTGAAGGCTATTTTGAAACCAGAAGACTAGAAACTTTTTTTAAACAACTTCTTAAATTCAGTATTATATTTGGTAATCTCTTCACAAAGGGCTTACCAATACGTCTTCATTGAATCCAGTGTGAATATCACACCAGTCACAAAATTCTTAAATAGGAAGGTTTAGGGAGATACTGGGTTGGAACCTACTATCAACAGTATTAATCTAGACTTTCTGCATCCAGTACACAATAACCGGGACCAGTGAATTTATACCAAGCCTTAGCATATGCATTCCCCTAAAATAAAACTCCCTAATTATACACTACCAAAACACAGAGATATGGAAGCTTGAAATATGGTTCTGCTTTTAACAAAAGATTTCATTCTGAAGAGAACAGCTAGTTCAATCTGAAAAGTCTAATTATATCATTTAAAAATATGTACAGTGCAAGACAATGGCTTTGTGGTTACAGTATTGAGTTAATTATTAAAGGAATAATATTTTCATGTAGATTTTATCATAACTTCTGGAATCTAAGAAGTCAATAAAAATATTAGAGTGTCCAGCCCAGATGGCTGCAAAATCAACCTTGGATAATGTGAATAGGTCTGTGTGTCTCATTTTTAAGTTGGTGGAAAGTATGATTTAAATAACATAATTGTAATATTACTTGAAAACAAGAGGAAAGTAAGATGAATGAGCTAAAAGATGATGCAGCTGGAAAAATAAATGTTAGAGTAAGCAATGGAAAAAACACAGAGTTCTGAAGCTGGTAAATGTGAGCTTAGACATTCAGAAAAAGCAGCAACCCTCAGACGAACATCTATGGGCAGAGCAGAGGAAGTACAGAATATTTTCTTCTGAGGAGAGCTTGTGAGTTCATCTCACCAGAAACACAAATACCCTGACCTAGTTTTCTCAAGTTCATTCTTATATATCATGGCATTGAAAGCAATTTTTTGTGTAGATAGCATCTTTCTAACAGACTGACACAGCAGGATCCACTTGCCCATAGTCAGTTGCTTGAGATCTTTGGGATGTCAAAACCATGCTGTGCCAGAAACAGTTCAAGTCTAGCTCAGGAAAGGCTCATTTAAGAGTCAAATTTACTGAGATATAAATAAATAAAAAGCACATGGTTCACAATAAATTTGAGGGCATTCACTGAGTTTTGGTTGACTATTATCAGTCCAGGAATAAACTCATTTTTCAAGTGTAATAATGCATTTTGGAGTCAAGATGAGAAGACAGCACTCAAGATCTTGCATACTAAAGCAAAAATACTGCAGTTTGAAGCAGTTTAAGGTGAAGTAGAATTATTATCAGTTTCATAGGATATGGTTGATAATTCTGATGTCTCATTTGTGCTAGTTAATATACTTTTTACTGCATAAAATTTTCCAAGCAGGTTATAAGGTTTTGAAAGGTCAGTCCTCCCTTCTTAACTAAAACTTAGATGAATTGGCATCACACTTGGCATTAATTGTCATTCTTACATCAAGTTTTATTAAGGAGAAACACAATAATATTTTAGAAGAATTACCATATGTCCCATTTGTTCCTTTTCTGTACCTGCTGATATTCTTCCAATGGAAATGCACTTCAAGAAATTTTGTGGAAATTTTGGGCCAGGCTCACCAATAAAGTCTGTCAATGCATACTAGGCAATTAAGTGGTATATTTAATCTGTTTTACTTCAGGAGAAGGCCTGTATATTACACCCATTAGTTAATTAACTGGCCCATTAGTTGAACTGACACCAATTTAAGGGGTTGAGAAGATAGCTTTCCTTTTACTTGCAAGTACTTTTCAAAGTCAGACTATGGTACACATATAATTAAACAACAATTTTTGCAATGGATTTTTGGGAACAAGCTTTACTTCTAAGGCACAGCCTTTGATTTACTAGGGTCAATGTGTAAGTTGCAAATCATATCCTTAAATTTAATCCTGTCTGAAAGTAAGACAGTGAAGGATATAATGTACTTTTTTATGTTGAACACCCAGAGGAGACTGGAGGGTATATAAAGGAACGAGCTTCCATCCACCCTCCCTTTGACTTTATAAATTATATTTTTTCTACCTTCTGAGCTTAAAAACTCTCCTAACAAAGATTCTTTTGGACCTAAGCTTTGCAGGATTAAAATAGGCATGTCTTACATTCAGGGTGTCAATATTTTTTGTATTCCTGCACAGTTTAATCCTTTTTGAGACATGTTTAAAAGTAGTTTTAATTCACCAGCTATCTCTTATTTCAATCTATCCCTTTATACATTTTCCTCACCTGCACATACTTTAGTCAGCTATTTGTAGGACTTTGAGAAACTTCTAACATATTTTGGTAAAATCTTTCAGGCAGTACCAGACTGAGAAGAAGCACATTTCAGCCAATAAACACATAGTAGACATTCCAGAGTTTTACAGTTTACCTTCTTTGATGATGCTGTCTAGCATGACCTTTAAAATAAACTAGCATCTGGACAATCAGTCCATATTGTATTTCATATGAAATGGGAACAGCCAGTGTCCAGATAAATAAGGAACAGTATGGGCAGATATATACTGCCCTTGAAATAATTCAGGGTTTTTCAGCCATTGTTAAAATTTCTTCTAACTTCAGCAAGATGACTGTACAGCATTGTGACCATATCTCAGTCTTCAGACTTCTGAATCTTGAAACATGAAAAACTATTTCAGAAAATAAAGCAAAAACTTATTGCAGAATTTTTCAGATTTTTTACTTAATCATACTTAATTCAAGGCTTATAAATGTAGTTTGGCTTGGGTTGTTCTTATGGTATGGCCATTCTAGATATGTTTTGAAGAAACTACATTTCTAGGTTGCAGTATGATGATGTGCTATTGTTCTAGTTCTAGTTTTAGTGTATTTTCTCTGGTAAGATTATATACAAATATGTACAGTGACAGTATATAGAGACAGATGTTTGGGAAATTATTTATGAAAAAAAAAGCTGATCCATATTCAATATTGTTAAGATGACATTTGATAGCTCACATGGCATTATTTCTGTAGTATACCATCAGAATACAATCCTTCAGACTAGATGTGCATTTAGGGTAGTTTATAAGAAAATTGTAGATTACACCCAGAGATGATAGCACTTTACATGGCTCTAGAAAAAATTACACTGTTTTACACAGGTTAAGAATTTTCCTGTTCCTTTATTATGAAGCCAACACAGAAATATCTTAGTGAAATATCCTTCTCATCATATATTGTCTAAACTTACCTGATCATACCTTTGTTTGTCTGTTTGTTTAATTTAACCATTCTGCAGGATGGAATGAAACCCTACCATCCCAAACAGGGAGGCTATTACTTTGGGAATAGATGGGATTAACACTAAATACTTCTGGAAAAGTGAGAACTCTAGTGTGTGTTGTAGCAGAGAGCTTCATATTGATAAAACCTAATGTATAAGAAGAGATTGCAATTTCTGTCCAACACCACATTCTCATATACGGTGCAATGTATTTGAGTGGGAAATAATTTGATCTTTATGCTATTTCCATCCCGAAACTCTCTTCAAAAGAGACAAATTGTGATAAATTATGTGTGGTGGTGTTCTCTTGTGATTGATGGCAGAGAATTAAGAGCACTTAGATGCTCACTGTGGAATTGAACCAGGCTTACAAGAAATGAGACAAGCATTTTACATTGAGTCATCCAGTCCTGTTGCTCAGTCTAGAAGCTCTGTTTTTAAGTTCCAGCCAGCCCCATTACTCAACAGGATCCACTTCTTTCTTTCAGGGGACTAGTAATTAGCACAAGTACAGTTATTGTAAGCTAATTATATGTTCTAAAACTAATGTACTTACATGAACCAGAGGGTAGCTTACCATGTGAGCATTTGATAAGCAAACAGGTGCTTAAAAGATTTAATGGGTTTGTAGCCATCTGTAGTGATTAATGATGTTTGAGAACCTCATTGCAGCTCATATCATCATAAATGAACACAGGGACTTTTCAAAAAAAAAGTGTAAATGATTCTTAGATTTTCCTGCTCAGGTTCCTTATGCTGAGTTACAATTTTATATAATTTTATATTCCAAGGGGCAATAAATAATTGAACTTTCCTGGAAGCTACTAAGAAAAAAGAAAAAAATCTTCCCTTTAACTTCTCCCGACCTTTATAATGGAAGGTAGAATGAAGTATATTTTTCCACATATGGAAAAGAAAGATAGAGTAGATTTTACTTCTTCATAATCAATTTACTGCATCTCAATCCCTTTACTAAGTCAGAAACTGGGTTAAGCAATTTCTATTCAACACACCCTGTAGAAATTAGTAGCAAAATTTCAGTGTGCCCAGATACTTCTCCCTGTCTGGAAATTGGGAACCAAGTATGAGTAAAAGAAACTGCCTTGTCTGTGACTGAGAAGTAGTTATGACTGTATAGCATTAAGCTATGAATTAAGCTATAGTATTAAGCTATGGATCCACAGAATACAGGGTGGGATACAAGATATTGGTACATCTCAGATCTTGATATCCTACAGAAACTACACTTTCTTCTTAGGGCTAAAGGAAGCACATCCTTCAAGTCATGATTCACAAAGTTGTAGGTCTTTCAAAATGAAGGTGATTCTGTTGAGGTCCTCTTATAAGATAACTAAAAGTAGACCATCAATTTTAACCAAGCTATGAGAGATCCAGGATTCATTATTTTTACACAAGCTGCTGTATGGAATAAATCAATTGCTGAGGCAAGACAGAATGAAGACTGGTCTTTATCTGGAAGGCTACTAAACTCAAGAACAAATTATAGGGGATTAAATCTCTACTCAATGAACTTTCATTTTATGAAGTCCAAAATGGACAAGTAGACTTGCATGGAGTAGAAGTTCCATGACCACCTCAACACAAGAAGCCTGGTTTCTTATAGATTTGTGCCATATGGCTGACTGACCTTAGCATCTGAAGGAAAGATTACAAGTTCAGACTGATTTTTCTTTCTTGCTCACCAGGGATATTTATAAGTGTGAATTCTATGGGCTTTCACAATGTCCAACAATTCTTCAAAACATTTCTAACACTTATCAGGTGTTTCCCAGTGCCAAAGTTTACAAATATTGTAAGAATTCACTATTTTTGAGACCTAGGACACTCCTTCCACTTGGGTTTAAAATGTTTGATAAGTTCAGCAGTTTGCAAGGGAAACCATGTAGGAAACTAAGAAAAAGACTTAGCTGGAAAAGGTATTTATTTGTTTTATACATATACAATTTACTGATAAAAAACTGCATCACAAAAAGACTTACAACCTACTTAGGTAGGAGATGAATCAAAAAGAATTCTGTCATTTATCTTCCACGTACTCCCTTTTCTTTAGGTGATTCTTTCTAGAAGTGCTTTTAAATGGAAGAATTCAAATAGAAAATAAATTCTAAAATGTCACATTTAATAATTAATGTGTAAGTTATTGCAATAGTAACAAATGACCTATTTTTAATTTATTCAAGGAATTGTCTGATGGCTGGAAACAACTTTTCCATTCATCATTATTAAGGTAATTAGTTGTTCATTGATATGTTATATTCAGCATCCCAAACCATGCTGCCTACTGGTTTAACTTGGCAGAGCTTCATTGATTTTATTGACTCTTTTAATGGAAAGGTGACTGCAGTGCAGTTCTTCCAGTCTATGCTGGCAGATTACCTCCTCCCTGTATTTTCAAGGTAATGTACCAAGATTTCATAGAATCAGTGTAACAGTGCATATAAATTATTTATTTTTCATAAATTAGCATCCAACCAGCAATTGCGAAGTTTAATTTTATGTCAACTTTTTCACACAAGTTTGAGCTAGCTTTAACCCAGCCAGTTCAAGTACTCTTGAAAATATGGCAACACAGCTTCCAAATCTGCCACCATGACTCATGTGGCCTAAAGCCAATGACTCTAAAGTGTCACCTAGTATACCAACTAATGATCAACAGCAATCACATAGCCCTGTAATGCAGTAGTCATTGACAGTAGTAGGCTGTAAGCTTTGTACACTCAGTGGAGTTTGTAAGACCACAGGAGTGAAGCCTAGCAAGCTTGCTGTGTTTGAACTTTTCTTGACCTACTTGCAGCTTTGTTTGGTTTAGCTGTGATGATAATTTCTCTAATTGATCAGGTGTCTGTGGCTGTACTTTTTGTTAGGTTATGTGGTAAAAGCTGCACGCCCACAAAGGAACACAGAGGCACAGTTGCAGGTGGGAGAGCCCTGCTGGCTGCTCCCAGGCCCATTGCCAGAGAGACATCAGCCCATGAGAAGCCCACCTCTACAAACCCATAGAATTGGGACACAGTGACAGAGGGGGAACTCAAATTAAGGAGTCAGAGCCTCATCCCTATTGGCCAGGTGCAAAACCCATCACAATGAGTTAATAGGACCAGATCTCTATGTCATCTTTTGAACTAAAGGGTAGTTGCTGCTTAGGGCTCCGGGACACAGTATGGGAGACAGGGAAAGAGCATATTGGGAATGCACGGGATTTATTAAGGCATGTTTAGGGGAGGAATGAAAGGTGGGAAAAGGGAGGGGTTTAGGTGATTTGGGGAGAAACGAGTATGGGAAGTGGAGGCATGAGGGAATAGAAGGGTCTGTTTGCATGTAAGCAGGGGCTGGTCAGTGTGCTTGTCTGGCCATGCCCTTCACCTGATCGCTGCAGTCTGTCCTGTCTCCTAGTTAAAATCTTTCAGCTGTTGTCCAGTAAGGGGCTCTTCATGCCATGTGCACATACATGTATGAGGCCTGTGGTGCCAGTGGCTGGAGTGAGTATGGGTGTGTGAGCGAGTGTGTGATCACTAGTGAAGATAAAACTGAATGAGTGAGCAGGAAAGCGAAGTGGCCTCTGATGAAGGAGGGTGTGTGGGTGTCTGAGGGACAGCTCTGGGCGTGAGAGTACCTGTATGTCTCTAAGGTTAAGAGCACAAGGGGCTCAGCTATGCGACCATGGAGTCATGGACACCTGTGTATGAGTGTGTGTGTGTGTGTGTGACAGTCTGCACCGTCAGTTGGAAGGGGGCTGTGATCTTGGGGATTCTTATGTCCAAGTGCCAGCAACTGGGAAGACTGGTATCCAGGGACAGTGACTGGGCAGTCTGGGTGTAAGAAGCCAGCTTCCAGAGCAACTCAAACTGTATTTATGTATGTAGATATGATTTATATTCCCACTAACATGTCTTTATCTTACTTATCTAGAGAGAGGAGCAGGATGAGGCCATTGGTGCTGTCTGTGTTCATGTGATTGATCTGTGCTTCTGTCTGTTATTTGTGTGGTCAAACGTGTATATATATGTGGTGTATACTTGTGCTCGGTGTGCACATGCTAAGCGGGAATACATTTTCAGCCTCATTACTTATTAGACCTGGGGGCATGGATCTGCAGCAGCCTTGCCTCTCTCAGGCTGTTGGATCTGGCATGATATATTTTTCTCTAGGTCTTTTGTTTATCTTTGTGTGGTACAACCATAGTTTTATATTAATAATGATAATAGTCAATTGTTCTGTGTAATATAGAGACCTGGTACAAGAGCAGCAGTCTAAGAACTGGAGATAGAGGATGTGGCATGGAGGAGTGAGGAACTGGGATGGTAAGAGATGGAGCACATCCTTGGCACAGGGGACCCCACAGATGTAAGCAACTGATCAACAGTCAGTTATAGACATTCGAGCCTGGAGCTGGACAAAACTGGTTTTAGGGGTAACAAGGAGAACAAAGAAATGGTATCAAACATACAGAAAAGGCACCGTGCATAGTAAGTTTGGATGTAATGTGGAGCTGCAAACTAATGAATAAAGAGAAAAATGTAAAAACATTTAAGCAAGCATATAAAAATGCCTCAGAGTGAGTACTGGAGGAGGAAGAAACCATCAGCATTATACTACTCCTGGCAAAGAAACCCAGATGCTACTGACTTTCCATAACCCTCTCCAACCCCTACCCCTAGTAGATTAAAACCACCAATATTAAGACCCAGAGGAGCATGGGAAGGTTGAACACAACACCAGGAATAGGGGTAGAAACTGAGACATGTGTAAAACAATTTTAACTTAATTATTATTCTTTCTTTAACAATTGGATCTTGACTAATAATGGTCAGATTCTTAAGAATTGCACAATATGAACAATTAATTCATGGCTTCATTCATATATAATGTTTGCTTCCTCTTTACCCATTAACAAGATTTTGAACATAACATTACACATGCTGAAGGGTAGATAACCTCTAGAAATGGTTGTCACTATAAATCTGGCAAAGTGTGTGGACACACAAGAAGGATGTATTCTGGAATGCTGGAGGTGCTGGGTGAAGAGAAGGGCAACAAGAAGGATGTGGTGGTATAGCAGCAAGGTAGTCATGAAGGAAATAAAGGGAAGAAGACAGTGCTGTGGATAGAGTGGAATGTTGCAGAAACAGTACCTGAAAAAAACCATGCTGCAGTAGTTCAGGAACCGTTGTCTAAAAGTTTTTAAAAGGAATTTATCAAAGAAGTATTGTGTCATTTCTATGAATGTTAGTGACAATATTCTGTTAAGTACTGTCTGCCTTCTGCCATGATATGAAATCTGTTCTAAAATCAATTGGATCAATAATACAGCCTCTAAAAATAAAATCCCCTACTGTTGCTGCCTTGACAGGTCTGGATCAGAGAGTTGCTCTATATGGCTGATACTTACACACAATAATGTCACGTGTATGAATTTGAATGGACAATACCACACACAGCACAGAAAGTGTTCCTGATCTATTTTGGGTTTTGGAATTTGAAAACTTGCCATTCCAAAGTTTTATCCACAAAAGAAAAAAATATTTTATAGTTTTTTATAAGAATAATTACCATCTTCTACTGGGCTCACCAGGAGCAATTTAAGTGAAAATAAAATAATTGAGAACTAAACACCTGTTCAAATATGTTACTATTCTGACCAAGAGAGCTACTTATTTGAGGGTATTTATTCTAAAGATCAAATAATGCAGCAGTGCGTATTTACAGTTGCTGCTAATGCTAATCAACACATTCTTAAATTTGCTACAATAAACAGCAATGAGCCCCAAATTGGTTAGTACCCACAACTACTGCCGTATGTACTCCAGAAATATAAACATAGGATCCTTTTTTTTTTGGCATAACTATTGTCACACCCAAATAAGCTGATGTCATCTAACCTATCTAAGTAAGCTCTAACCTAATTTTTTCCTTATTACCTCCCAATTCTTGATCTGTCACAACTGATGACAATTGTGTTATCTATCTGGTCACGACTAACCTTTTTAATGAAAATTAAGTTGAAGAGATATAATACTCCCCAGTATTCTTCACATCATTTGATGATAAGTATTGGAGCATCCTCTCTATCCTCTCTTTGGTTTTACTGTTACTCTTAGTTTACATATAAAATATCTTTCTTCTTATAACCCTTTATGTCCTTTGCTAGCTATACCTTATTTGATGCTGTACCCCATTTCCACACTTCCTACCCTTTTATTTCTTGTCATTCAGCATGGTTTATGGAACACATATCCTCTCAAAACATATACCTTTAAGAATATAATCTGACTAACATTGGTAGTTCCTGGTTTGGGCTGGGGTAGTGTTAATTTTCTTCATAGCATCTTGTATGGTGATAAGTGTTGTATTTGTGATCAAAACAGTGTTGATAACATAGAGGTGTTTTAGCTGTTGCTGAGCAGTGCTCGCACAGCTCCAAGGCCTTTTTTGTTTCTCACATTCCCCTGCCAGTGAATAGGCTGGAGGTGCACAAGAGGTTGGGAAGAGACACAGCTGGGACAGCTGACCCCAACTGACCAGAAGGATACCCCACCACCATATGGCATTGTGCTCATCAGTAAAAGCACTGATGTTAGTCTTCCCAAATACATTTTATGTAC
This sequence comes from Tyto alba, assembly GCF_018691265.1. NCBI lineage: Eukaryota > Metazoa > Chordata > Aves > Strigiformes > Tytonidae > Tyto > Tyto alba. The sequence continues at coordinate 72,417,117 of NW_024881282.1, read as the reverse complement.
ATTTTACAGACATTTTACAGGGGTGGCCTGTAGACTAAGGGAACAAAAAAACCAGCTGCCTGATGGGGGTTATTCCATAACACTAGTGGTATGGTTTATTTGAGCTAAAGTAGTTAATTTACTAGGTATGACATGGTAAAGTTGATTAAGAAGCTGAAGTGATATCTAACCCCATGGAACATGGTACCAGGATTGAAAACTCACAAGATTAAACCAATAATTTTAAGCAGGTAATCAAAACTGATTGTGCTTTCACTGAGGTCCAACAGGATATAGTCTTTTAATTGGCCATACATTATTTAACATCTTGAAAGACATGGAATAAAATAAATGACCAGTAAAGCTGCAGATGAACAAAGAATGTTAAATAATGAAGCAGAAAGGGCATCATGTTACTTTTTAAACAATACATTACCAAACAGTATACTTTTTATCACAAAAAAAATAAGAAGACGTACACCTTGGAGCAAAGAATGTTGGGCTGTAGAGATGAAGTACCGAGAAACACTGTCCCTGAGTAGGACACAGAGATCATACTAGATAACTAGGAGAATATGAACAGAGAATACAGTCACTGTTGCCAAAATATGTGAATTTATAAATGAAAATGTTAATTAAAATACCTGATTCTGCATTTGGCACTATTTCTATTAATATGATAAGTCCAGTTCTGGTATTCATAACTCAAGAAGTAGGTTGTTAAGTTGGAGATGATTCAAAGAAAAGCCTCAAGACTAATCATGGTATTGGGGAAAAAGAGAGTGGGAGTATTCACGAAGCTAATCTCTTTAGGATCATGCAGTCATAAATGAAAAAGATTATTGAACCAATGTCCCAGTCCTATTCTGAAACTACTTCTGAGAAAGACTGTTGAAAACAGAAGAAATCTAGAGAGGGTTTTCATCTGTATGCTAAGCTAGCTTCTGTGGATTGATCTCCTGATATTGCTGTAGGAAAGAGCTATGTGATAAGATAAAGTTCTTCAGTCTAGTAAAACAAATTATAACAGAACCCAATGTTTGGAATTTTAAACCACAAACATTTTGCTTATATTAAAGTTGAGAAGTTAACTACTGAAAAAGTTTACAAAAGATCACTTGGTAGTTCATCAATAAAAATATTAAATTTGAAACTGTTTTTTTTTTTTTTTTTTTTCCTACGAGATATATTTTCACTTAAACTGAAACCAGTACAGGGAAGTTGTGTAGAAAGTCAGCTGAGGTGATTACAATTCCCTTTTCTGATTTTATGGGTCTGTGATGTTCAGAAATTTGAATTAGAAATATAACTTAATTTCAGTCTAGTTAAGAGATGTCTATCACATATCCTGAGCTGGTAATAATCTGGGATCTAGATGTATGCCATTTTGACAACTTCAGACATAAACAACAAATCATTATTTTTATGAATCTCAAACGAACTGATGAACAGTGTTCAAAAAGAAACTAGTTTCCGAGCAAATATTTCCAGCTCTAATAAGCTATAACATTGAGATGTACTACTGATATTTAAAATTATAAATAAAAGAACCAAGAAATAAATAACTTTTTAGAATCAGTGGGAGAAGAACATTTTTGGATAGTTTCATAACTTCTGAATGATATTTAAACATTGAGAATGCTAGGTCCAGATAGGCATGCTGTAAACTATTCATAATGTTAAATGATAATATTCATAAAACAGCAGCATTCACCCTTTATAGATTGACATACAGAAAACTGTTGCTGGCCTATTATTGTTTTTTTTTCATCTGTGAACCTTGAAGAGGTTTTGATTTTATCAGTTAATTGTATATCAGCAGAGAATTTCCCCCACTTGTTCTACCTTTAACATGCAGTAAAGTCATAAGTGCCTAAGATTTAAGATTAATGATCTGTGTGGGCTTGAGATTCAAGATATGAACATTGAGTCATTGCTCACAATGCACTATAGGCTACCCATGCCAAAGGAGTGGGACAACCTCTTCATGCATTTTCATGACACAGAACGAACATAACCAACATGTATACCAAATCTCAGCACACTGCAGTATTGGGTACTGCTGCTTTAAAGGACAGTATTTCCTGAAAATCTGTGTGAAGTACTGTGAAGTATTGCTGTGCACAGTCAAGTAGAACAACACCCAAAATAAAGCAGGTCATGGTAATATTTTTAAATGGTGCGTGAGCAGTAAGTGTTACTTTAGTCACACTGCCTCTCTAATAAGGAAGTGAAACACAGTACCAGTGAATCAGAAAAGTCTAGAAAACACAATTTTCTTTAAAAAGGAAAGTAGGGTGAGCCAAATTTTTCTTCACCTGTATGTTGCTCAAAACCATAGTTCTGTTTACTGTGTTGACTGCATGCACAGCTCAGAGGTCACTAATCAATTTATTAAAACAAATGAAGACAAAATTCACTTTGCAGGGACACCAGGTCAGGTTTGGGGGGGGGGGGGGTGGGGACACACACAATTTTTATTTCAGTGAAAGACCTAAATATCTCCAGTTTTAGCCGAAAAAAAAAATCACTTTCTACTGTACTGATTTATGGGAGGCATATCTGAGTTGCTTTGTATCTCCATTTTCCCCAGTGGTCTCAGTTCCCAACACAAGCTGCCTCTCCCTTGATTCACTGGGGTCATGGAGCTGTATTGCATCATGAAAAATGCAGTCTGGTCAGAAAGCTTAATCCATCTTATTGTGAAGACGGATGAAAACAAAATCAGACTAGACTAGACTAGAATATTTCAACTTGGAGAGGCCTACAATGATCATCTAGTCCAACTGCCTGACCACCTCAGGGCTGACCAAAAGTTAAGGCATATTGTTAAGGATGTTGTCCAAATGCCTCTTAAATACTGACAGGCTTGTGGCATCAGCCACCTCTCTAGTAAGCCTGTTCCTGTGTTCAACAACTCTCTTGGTAAATAAATGCTTCCTAACCTCCAGTCTAAACCTCCCCTTTGAACCCTTCCTGTCACTGCACCTCCTTCTCCACTTCCCCTCCTCAGGAAGGTGTAGAGAGCAATGAGGTCACCCCTTGACCTCCTTTTCTCCAAATTAGATAAGCCCCAAGTCCTTAGCTGCTGCTCACAGGACATTCTTTCCAGACCTTTCACCAGCTTTGTTGACCTCCTCTGGACAACTTTGGGGACCTTCACATCCATTACTTAAATATAGTAGGAAAAAGGACCGATAACGGCTCTTTTTATAGGTAGAGGTAGCCACTCCTTGCAGTGCACCACATATTTCTGGTCCTCTCGTTAGGTGTCAGGGAATATCAGATGGAAAGTTCTACATATATCTCCTTGCTTATGAACCTGTGATTCCTTCTCAAGAAAAGAAAGAGTGATGGTATATTTTTGGGAAGAGTGTGTGAAGACTTTGCATTCAACTTTGTATTTTCATATTTTTGGAGTGTAGTGAGACTGGGGCAATGAAGCATCTGGCCCTTCAGGCAAACACAGTCACTGCAGTGTTTACATCATCTACTCTACTGTAGGCCTCTAACAGATGCAGTTTGGAGGATGGATTTTAAGTGCCAAAGTTCCTTAGTCAATGAATGAAGGAAAGTAAGTCCATGCATCAAAGCAAGTCAGAGCATCAAAATTAGATGTCTAAAACAAGGAATGTGGGTACTCTGCCACTAGACACTATGTCATGGCATGGCAGTGAGGACCTAAGTGTTTATGTATTAATCTGTGATGCCTGTAGAGAATAGAATTCAAGGGCTTGTTTTATGATCGTTTTGACATTTCCAGGGACAGTTCAATTGAAACATGTTTTACAGGTATATTTGATTCAACTTAAGTGGTTTGACACCTAGGTAGCTGCTTTCCAAATTCTGTTCTTCAGTGCTGCTTTTGCTCTTCATGCCCTCCTGCAAAGTACATAACATGTTGTCAGTAACTCAGCAATACTAGAAGCTCCATCAACTTGAACAAAATGAATATACATGTAACTATACAAAAGCTGGATGATGAAATTTCTTTAAACCTGTTAGAGTAAGTACTGTATACCACATAACTGTTCCAATTATTGAATATAACATATATACCTACCAGGGGTAGAGTGTGCAGATGGTGCATTTAATTTTATCGATTTATATTTCTGGGCCAAATTTTTCATAGTCCTTCACACAAACTGAGCCAGTAACAGTAACAATTTAAGTCTCTTATAATATGTGCAACAGGAAGAACCCTATTTGGGTTATTTCTAACATTCAAATGCTGATTCTGCCTATATAGCTAATAGCCCAGCCTCCTATGCACCTGAGCTTCCCAGATGGACAACCACATAGAATTTGCCTGTCAAGTAATTCAAAATATATGAACCTCTCTGGGAAGTGATAATAGCCTTCTGTCTGGGTTCTCTGACATCCTATTAACCTGTAAGTTATGACACAGTCCTTACAAATCATGTCCCCTTATCTTTGTTCTGGAGTCAAGTGAATTTTTCTCTTTGTACAGTATTGATATGAGCTGCCTCAATGTTTATGGAATGGCATTGCTACTGGGATTCAGCTCCAATGCCTTGATGCACTTACAATATAAACTGATACAATCTCTCTACCCGTTTTCAATGATATTAGTAGTTTCTCTCACCTTCTTAAGTAAATTTTATATTTAGTATTAACTTCTGCATAATTAAGTTTTCTAAGGATCCATCAGTGAAAAAGATTTTGCAATATGCAAGTGAACCTAACTTCTTCCTTACATGAAGAATTATATTTCTAATCCTCTTGATTTAGGTGGAAGTACACTGTTTATATTCTGTAGCTCTACAGTAAGTTTTTCCAGCTCTTTTCTCTTTGTATGCTTTTTTTAGATCATTCCTCCAGCATGCAGAAGTATAACGGAAGGCTTGCTAATATGGAGTGCTCTGTTCAGTCAGTAAGCACTTAATCAGGTCACCTATTTTATCAGGTTGTCTTTTCAGGAGTTGGTGTGCATAATGACAGTGTAAATTATTAGAGACAGAAGCTATGGCATTGCGTAATATTTGGCCAGTGTAATACTTTAATGTTTCTAGCATTTTATGTATCTTCATTTTGCTAGCAGCCTCAACTAAGAGAGTAAGATAAAGTAAACCTCCTACAAAAACAAAGACAACATGGATGCTAATTAATCTCCACTGCTGAAGCAGTGTTTTTTTCTTGGGGCTTGTATGCATCAGGCTTGATAATGAAAGCAGGAGAAAAAAATCAAAGAGCATAATTCTATATGAAAAGACAAGCTAGATTTGTAAGAGCAACACAGACTAGTTGAACACACAGGACAGAAAGGCCCTTAAAAAGAGTGTAAATGAAGTTCAAATCCACTAGCATGTTCGAGGGGAGGAAGAATGTCTATGTTTCAAGCTTGTGAACACCCAGTCATATGAGCATTTTCTTGTATTAGAATCATGGGATCACAGGATAAGTTCTTGTGACAATTTAAGGTGGAAGGCACATGTGAAGATTTCTAGTCCAACTTCCTTTTCAAAACAACATGATCTCTGTGGTCAGAGCAAGTTGTTCTGGATTTTAACCTGCTGGGTCTTGAAAACCTCCAGGGATGAACAGAGACTGCACAACTTCTCTGGTTAACCTGCTTGCAACCAAACTTCCGCTATTAACTTGCTTCTGTAGAAAAAGTTTATCCTTCCATTCAGTATTAACCTTATTTCAATTTACACCCACTGCTTCTTATCTTCCTTCCATGAACCACTGTGCAGACCCTGACTCTGTCTTCTCTATAACATCCACGTAATTCCTGTGGGGACTGTTCAGTCTCCTTGAAGACTTCTGTTTTTCCAGGCCAAACAAACTAGGCACCCTTTGCTTTTCCTCACAGGGGAGGTTTCTCCAACCCTCACCTATCTTGGTGGACCTTCAATGAACTCGCTACAGCTTGTCAATGTCTATTTTGTAATGGGGGCCCCAAATTGGACACAGTACTCTAGATGCAATCTAATGAGTGGTGAATGGAGGAGGATAACCCTTCTCCTTCATCTACCAGCTCTGTTCCTGTAAATACAGCTCAGGAGGCTGTTGTAATTCTTTTCTGCCAGGACATGCTCTTGGTACATTTTCAGCTAACTGTCTGACAAGATCCCAGGGCCTTTTTTTACAGAGCTGGTCTCCAGCTAGTCTGTCCCCAGCCTCTATCACTGTATGGGGTTGTTCCTTTCCGTGTTCAGGTCTTAGTATTTGGCCCTGTTGAAATTCATACAGTTCCATCAGCCCATTCCTTCAGCCTGTCCTTCTGTAAGGCAGCCTTATTATCAATCATAGTGGCTGGTCTCCTCTATTTGGTATCTTCAAAGCTGATGAGAGTACCCTCCACTGTTTTTTCCAGACCACTGATAAAGACATTAAACACAACAGTTCACAGGTTAGACCTCTCTGGCACTGTATTTGTTACCAGTCTCCAAACTGAGTAAGACTCATTAACCTCTATCTTTTGAACTCTATCATTCTACTAGGTTTTCACCCATTGATTGTTCACTCATTCAACCTTTAGTGTCCTAATTCATGTTCAAGAACATGAGAAGAGAATGTTGAAAATCCTTCTGAAATTTATATAAATTAAATCCCTCACTCTCCCCTCACCTGTAATTACAGTGATTTTATCATAGAGGCAAGCAGGTTGCTCAGACATGATTTATCCTCAGTAATCCAGTCACATTCTCCTCCTTCATGCACCAAGAGATATGCTCCAAGAGGACTTGCTTTATGATTTTCCCAGGCAAAAAGTTGCACAGAGGTTGAATGGCCTGTGGTTCTCCACCTTTGCTTTTTTGATCCTTTCTGAAGATGAATACTTTTCTTCAGTCATCAGGAATCTCCTCCAATCTCCATTACCTTTGAAAGGCGACAGAAAGCAGCCTTGCAAGGGTATTGGTCAGTTCTTTCAGAATCCTTAGATGCAGACTGACCTATGGACATGTATGGATGGAATATTTTAGGTACTACCAGTCTTGAACCTCATCCACTGCTAATAGTTCTTCCAGTCTTTCAAGCTTTTTATTAATCACAAAGGCCTGGGAGACCCCACTGATGAAAAGTGAGGCAAAAGTGCCACTGAGTAGGTAACCCAGTCTAGTTTGCATCCACTGTGTCTAAGTCCCCTGCCCCATTCAGCCATGTTCCCACATTTTCCTTTTCAGTCTTTTGCTACTAATGTAGCCATAGAAAATTTTCTTATTGTTTTTTATGTTCCTTGCAAACATCACATCTCAGTGAGTTTTACCTTTGCTGACACAATACCTACATACCTAGTTAATGCTTTTAAATTCTTCCTTTGTCCTACTTCCACCTCCTCTTTTTTTGCACTGGGACAGTGTCCTCGCACAGAATCCCACCAAGAAGTTTCCTGAATACACTTAAGGATACTTGCCTGAAGTCCATGGTCAGTATTTTTGTTCTTCTCTTTCATCACTACCCTTAGCATTCTGAGCTCCACAGCTTCAAGGTCACTGCAGCCAAGACTGCTATTGATTACCATCTCCCCAGACAGTTATTCCTTGCCTGTAAATAACAGAACCAGCTGTGTGTCACAAAGGGTTGGTCCATCCAGACCAAGATTCTGTCACTTTCAGAAATCTGCTTGACTGCTTGTATCCCACGACGTTGTCATTCCAGCAAGGAACAGGGAGGTCAAAATCTTCAAGAGACAGGGCCTGTAATACAGAAACTTCCAGGAATTGTTCTCCTTTTATGCCTTCTCAGAAATACTATTGATTTGAATAAATTGAATAAGAGGAGTCTGGCCACAAAATAACCTTGTCATTGCCCCTGAGAGAACAGAAATTTAGATGATGAACTTCAGTGATGTGCCATGGTGAACAAGGCAGATTCTCAATGTGGAGTCCAGGGACTGAAGTCCTGACAACCGTGGGCTTGAAAACGAGGTGAGTTAGCCCTTGAAGCATGTGTGAGGACCCTGAAGGTATGGTAAATCTAGGCCTGCAGATATATGGCTACAGCCTGCACTCTGAATGCAAGCACTTCACAGAAATAGAGCACAAGATCAAAGCCGTGGCAGAGCTGAATCTGGTGGCTTACATTCACCTTGAAAAGTCATAGCAATGACCATGTTTAATTTACAGAACTGTAGCCAGACATCTGATTAAAATATTCAGGATTCATGGTTTAAATGGCAGAGTCTCTGCCCAGGTGGCATAAACCAGTCATACAGTCAGCAGATCTGACCCTCTGAGTACTGCACTTCCAGTGAAGAATTTTTGGACAGCAGTGTGAAGTCATTCACAACAAGATCCACAAGTATCAGTTTGAGTTTCATTCAATCCTAAACCTTAGTCATTTTAATAGCAAAAGGACACAGAGGAAGTGCAGTAAGGAACATTTCTAATCCTTTGTGGATTTCTACAAGATTTCATTTCATTTTAAATCTTCACCAAAAAAAAAAAAAAACCAAACAAAAAAACAAAAACAAAACAAAACAAAACAAAACAAAACAAAAAAACAACCAACCAACCAAAAAGTCCCCAACCCATACTCTTGGAGTGTACTTAAAGTTCCTATGATGAGAACAAAAATCAGTTTAGGGCTGGAAAAGAGGTGCTGTGAACAGGGGGCCTGTACATGAGGTCAGGCAAAAAAAAAAACAAACAAACAAACCACTGACATTTTAAAGAGGACTAGGTAATCTTTTACCCAGGGATGTGCTGCATGTCATTCAGTCCCTCTCTAGGTCCATAAAAACTGCTGACTCCACTTAACAGGTATTTACTTCTACCGATACAGACAATAAATTTATAACTGCATTAGCATGGAATAAACTTATTATACCTTTCCAGCACCAATATGTTTGAACAACCATGATCAAACTAATTCTTAACTTTCTCAGATTGGGTTAGCCTCTTAGATCACTGTTGTACAGATATAATTTAGCGAGCTCTCAGACAGCTAGACCTGAACTTTGAAACCGTGTATTTAGGGCACTACCATGCCAAGCTTTGATTTATTATTTTTGTTTCTGAAATCCAGGATTATTACTTCAGGATGTTGTTCTGCTGGGTCATGCAGGGGTACTAGCTCACTCAGAGATAGCACAAGACAACACTGTATAGTGTAGAGTGACATGGACATTCAAAAAAATACCAAATTAAAGCTCCAAATTTAATGTGGAAGCTGCATTTTTTTTTGGCAATTCTACTTATCAGGGGCTACCCATGGTTGTTTCAGCATGGCTAGATACAAAAGAGTTATGATAATTCTTTCTTAAGGTACTATATTTGCCTAATAAACGACTTTCCATTATAATTTACACTAGAGCTTAAAAATTTGTTTTGTTACAGTAGGGATCATAATTTACAGATCTAAATGACTGCGAACACATTACCTTATATCATTTTCGAGGATTTTTTTATCAAAATTGCAATAAACTTCAAGAGTCTGCACATCTTTTATAAGATTTCCCCATTGCTTTTCCACATAGGGCATGATTAAATTGATAAAGTATGTAATTTTACTGCCACCTTTGTTTTAATCTTAATCTTGGCTTCACTGCAAATGCAGTCTTCATACATAGAAATGTTAACTGATGTAATTTTTGTTACCAAGAATCTTTCTCGCTGATTGGTGAAAATGTCTGTATGGAGAAATATGTAAATCCATGTATATTTACACACATGCGTGCATCTATAAATATTTTGAAAATCACATTGGTATTCCAAAAATTTTATTCCTCTGCATAACTTTTCATGTGGTTTTATTTATTATCCTCTGAAGTAAAATAGAACAGCAAGCTCAGAATTTACTCTGTTAAATTTTTCTATGGTCGATATATACCAGAGTAGAAAACTATCCAGTCACCTCCACAGGCTGAGGTTTTGTGTTCTTCTTCCAATCACCTTGTCAATGCCCCCTTCCCTAGACAGGGATCCCAGCTGCCTGGCTTCCCTACCCTCTAATTCCACACTACTGGCTCTGCAATCCCATCAGAGCAGCCAGGTAACAAGCTGCTCATTTGGATGGCAGCTAAAATCCTTTCACATGTCTGGCAGCTCACTTAGAGAGAGGGATCGGGTGATTACCACTGGTTCTGCATCTTCCTTCAGTTCCCATGATGGCCCTGGCTCATCAACATCCTTTACAATGTGAGGTGATATTTTTGTATATTTCTTATATACAGGGGCAACTGACACCGTCTTGGGTTGGTTCTCCTGTTCACCTGCAGTGCCTGTCATTGGAGCCAGATTAGCTGCATTACCTGTTGCCAGAGTTGGAGTGGCTGCAGTGCCTGTCATTTTGTTATCAGGTTCAGAGACCTTCTTTTTCCCTTGAGGGTACCAAAGAGTGTTGAACAGGGCTCAGTAGGCATGGGCCAGGATCTAGAATGTTGCAGTGATCTGTGTCTCTCTGGAATTGCCAGGGCGACAGCATACTTTTTCAAAATATTTTACAAACTTTTCAGGATTCTGCACTTGTACAGGGGTGAAGTTTCAAAACATTGGAGGTGCCAACTGTTCTAAGTACTTGCCCGTGCTGTCCTACACCCCCTGCCACTCATAACTCTCCAACCTTGGGGTAGATCTCTGGGTGATACTCTCAAATAGTTGTTTAACACTGACCAAAACCTGAACCACATTCAGGAACACATGGCTCCTAGCAGTAAGACAACTACGTTAGTGTCAACATTCCAAGGATATAAAAAATTTCCAAAATTCTTAAACACTATTGTAAGAAGCCTGGAGGAGAAGGGGAAGGTGAAGGAAGGTGTCTCCCCCATGATTTGACTCTCCAGGGGAAAAGGTAAAGGGGGTAACTGTTAACCCATTCAGCTAGATGACCCCCAAAGTACAGAGGTGACAATCATGCTGAGTACACATACAAGACTAATCTCAGGACCGACAAATTTACTGTGCCATAAATCAGTGTTACACAGTATAGCAAAACAAAAATCTTAATCCAGCTCCCACAGGTGATAAGCAGCAACATGGGGACAATATATAACAAGTGAGGTGATACATAGCACAGCTGTAAGAATGAAAGCCACAACACTAGGAGACAATAGATATACATTATGACTAGTAACTGATAAACCAATATAATGAATGATTATAACAAATTCATTATGACACACTCTGATCATATCAGTCGCTACCCCAACCCTTCAAGACCCACGTTGGGTGCCAAAAAGGACTGTTGTGGTTTAAACCCAGCCAACATCCAAACACCACACAGCCGCTTCCTCACCCTCCTCTGCCTGAGATGTGAGGGATGGAATTGGAAGGGTAAAAGGAGGTTGAGATAAAAACAGTTTAATAATTCTAATAAAATAAATCAATAACAAAAATAGAAAGTATAAATGGGTGATGCACAATACAATTGCTCACCATCCACTGACCAATACCTGACCTGTTCCTGGGTAGCAATCCTGAAATACCAATATCCTGCAATCGCAATCCTGGAAGTGAGAAAGAATTCCCCTTTTCCATCCCTTCTTTATATATGAAGCATGATGTTGCATAATAAGGAATATTTTGTTGGCTAATTTGGGTCTGGTGCTCTGGCTCTGCTCCCTCCCAGATTCTTGTGCACCTGTGCATGGGCAGGACATGGGGAGTTGGAGAGTCCTTGATCTCTTAGCAACAACTGAAAACATCAGTGCATTATCAACATTCTTCTCATACCAAATCCCATATTGAATTCAAAACACAGCAGTATTCTAGCTACTAAGAAGAAAAATTAACTCTGTCCCAGCTGAAACCAGGATAATAGAAAATTTAGGATCTCAAAGTTTTGTTCTTGGACACATTACTGCACTTGGAATTATAAATACATATTGCCTCAATATCTACTTGCAAATTACATTTTTCATTAAGATGAACAGTAGTACCTATATTTCATGAAATGGCATCATTCTGCGGTATCGTGTTGCAATTATTTTAACTCTTTCCTTGCTGCTTGAGATTTTATTTGATTCATGCACAAAATTTAAATGTTTGGATACTTGAATTGAATCATTTACCGTATGTCAAAAGTTGAAAAATCTCTTCATTATTTTCACAAAAATTGTGTCAAGGGTGTGTTTTTTTCTGGGGCAAGGGATAGGCTGTTGGCTGGAATGTTGAATGTTTCTGCAGGAAAAACATATTTTTCTATACATGTCTCACTAAAAAGAAAGAACCTCCAGATGTGATCATTTCCCTACAACATTTTAAAAAATACTCATTGAGTATCTTTTTGGTCCTCTCTTCTTCATGTTTCTGACTTTTTCTTCAACCTCCCTTTCTTCTCACCAATTAAAGAGCACCTTTTTTTGCTACTATAATGCATCTCTTTATTCTAAAATCCTCCCAGCTGATTCCTACTTCAGCCTGGATTTCTCCACATCATTCCCAATATTTATTTTGTCTTCTCTGATAACAATTAAGTCTTCCTGACAGCTTCCAAATGTTATCATGGGAATTGAGCCAGCTTTGCAATGACATTTGTTGTCTCTTTTGTCTGGTCTCACTCTAAGCCTGCTGATGGTTTTGCCAATCTCTTTTCCTCAGAGACTCCTTTGGTCAGAAGTGTCAAAGATGAACCTGAGTATCTACTGCCCGGTGAAGCCTCAGAGAATTTAACAAGTACTTTTTATTTTTTATTTTTTAATTTTTTAGAAATATGTATCCTTAATTAGTACACACAATAAATACACTGTAGAAGTCAGGAATTGTCATATTCAGAGGTGGCAGTTAATGAGAAATCTTTTTTGTAACTACAGTGACCCTTTATTAAAAGAACGTGCGTTAAGAAACACTAGAATGAAGAATTTTGAGGAATCAGATCCATGTTTCTGATTCAGTCACTACTTCAGCATATTTTAACAAGCAGCTGAATGAGGGCATTCCGGAGCCTGTAGGATTTCAGTCCATTCTTCTGGAAGGGCCAGTTACCTTTAGAGATGGTCTTTACATAAGCCATAGAAGACTAGAGTTTGCCCTATCTTCTTGTAAAGGAAACAACACCACATCTCATGTGGGGAGAAGATCAGGTCTCAGGTAGATGCAGAACTGTCAGACAAAACATAACTCTTCCCCTTTCATTTTTGACCCTATATTTCTGCAAAAAGTGGAGAAAAAGAAACAAAGAAAGGAATACAGCTGACTGAGAAGTCAATAAGCTTTGCTAAAATTTAAACTTCTCAATTAATAACATGACTTACATTATTTTTAATTGTGTATCCTATGAACTGGTATTACTTTGGCATCCAAAATCTTTCAAATCTTATTGTAGCTATTATCTTTTATAGTTAGCTTCCTATAAACACATCAGAGCTATTAATGAGTAAAATAAAAATACTTTAAAAAATGAATACATGGACATCATGCTTGTTTTTTTTAATGGATCTACATTGAAAAATGAATAGGACTGAGCCACATTGTTCCCCTTAATTTGTGAAGAGAAGTACAAAGAAATATAGAGGTATACCAAAAACTATATTCTCTTAAATTTCTATTATCATTTTGTGAGTGAAGCTTAGAACTCACTCAGTTTTGTTACAGCTGAAGAACAAAGCCAAGGAAATGGAATAACTGCAGCTAAACTCATATATGTGTTAGATTCTACAAAATTTCTGCCAGACATTTTTTATCTGCTCATACACACATGTGGTTGCTTAGTGTCCCTCAGATTATTTTCTTCATTTTCTCTCACCAAACAATAGAATAAATCAAATTTTTAACATTTTTTCAACCACATCAAGTAAACTCTAGGGATATTTTTCCCAGTCTTCCTAAACTACGTATTTAGCATCTTTGAATACAAGCAAAAGCATATATTTAATTCTACTAATATTAAAGGATGCCAGCAGAGGCAAAATAACATTGACACTCATGCTTTTCAATGCCTTTGTTATTCAGAAGAAGTCAAAACATTTTGAAACCACTATTTCAGTCTTGAAATAACTACTGCCTACTACTGTTTAAAAGATGCATAAGCTAAAATCCCATAAGGTTTAGTGAGCTGCCTGAAATCAGGCAAAGAATTAGAGAGAGCACTTAGGGCACCTTAGCTGGTTATAAGCCTAAGGTTGTTTGTTTGAATATGAAAACTTGGAATTACCAAATATATCACAGTGGTTAGATGGCAGTCAGAAATTAAGTGGAGAAATGGAGCTGGGATGATTGAAGCTTTGATTCAGTCTTTTCAGCAGGTGGGGAGACTGCCGAGGGGGCAGCTGTCCTCCAGCCTGTTTGCAGCAGATTCCCCCATTGGTAGTGAATCCCAGCCCTGGATTCACACTCTCAGACCCATCACTCAGCAGGCTGGGAGACATATAATTGCCTTCACCTCGCTTTGCTGTGTGGACCTACTAGGGCATTTAACCAAAAACTGATTGTTAAAGAAACTATAGAAGCACTACAGAATAGTGAAAAGTAAAATAAATATAAATTATCCTCTATGTGCTCTCATTTCTGATGAATAGTGTTTTATGCACAAATCAAAACTAATTTGGAATCAAAAGGATTGGGAAAAAGGAGAACGTGAAAATCAAATAACTTTAATTAAACTTTTCTCAGTTTTGCCAGATGGAAGACCTTTTTTTTTAAATTTCAAGTTTCTTTCTTTGCTAATTTCATTTTTTTCCAAATTTTCCACAGACTTGCTTTTCCCTTATGACATACTTATTAAAGAGTGTACTGAATACTGATCTGGAATTCATTCTAATATGAACAACAACAACAAAAAAAGATATAGAGATAAAATTAAAGAAAGGAAAAGAAAGAAAGAAGAGTGGGAGAGAGAAAAGACAAACACAACCCAAAAATCTTTCTACGATTGTTTCCAAAGTTCCAATTTTATGCGTTTAAAATTAATCTATGAGGTGACCACCTTCTGAATACTACTGTGTATAAATTTGTCAATACATCCCTGTTTTTGTTGCATAGTCTAGCAAGATGCAAGGTTTTCTCCTGTATCACTGCCTGTTTCTTCCACACCAGTACCAGTTCACACAGGAATGACAGCAGGAACACAGCTGTCAGACTGAAGATACTTGTTTTGTCTAGTTTTGACAGTAAGAAACACAGAGTATTTGCTATTTCATGAACAGTACAAACATCCCAGCTATTTTTAACCTATGTCATCACGATCACAAATAAAACTACATGAGACACAGCGTGGGCCAAGCTGCTTTGGATCCGTTTCAAAAATTGCACCCCTCAGAGTTTCTGTTCACATCCCAGCCAACTGAGTAGAGTTTGAAGGCACAGGGACAGAAACAGCTGCCTACAAAATAACTGATCATATTCACCTCACATATTCAAAGCTAGAATCAACTAAAGGTCTCATCTACTGTAACCAATGGCTATCTGAGTTTCCTGTTTTCTGACAAGTTATTTTAAGCAATTAAGACAATTTAAGAGACTTAGTGCTGTACTACTTTAAAGCCTAGAAAACCGTTCTCATGCCATTGGGTAATCTAACAGTTTATTTTCATAGTGTCATCCTGTATCATGATCCCATGGCACATGCCTAACAAAACCACTCTCCCTTCCTTTTCCACAGTTTTTACTATTGTATATTTTCTGTTTCCTGAAAGAAATGCAATATGAGAGAAAAAATAAATCTAAACTCCAGAACACAAAATACATCATATATTAGTTAGGAGGACTAGAAACAAATCTTTGTTTCTTAAAATACTCTCTGAAATAGTCTAATTGGTAGTATATCTCTAGATTATAATGATGTAGAAAAAAAATAGGTGGTTTTAAATTTAAGGATCTATGATCTCTGTTACTTTATATTCTGTGGCACTTGCAGTAAATCCAGAGTAAGACATTGAGCTTGGTAGCACTGGAGACAGCCTAACATCATGGTTAGAGAAAATAGAATCAAGCTGAAGAAGCTTAAGGCTTTATAGTGTAGTCACTGCATTTATTTTACTAGATAGAGAGGCTTTCTTGCTTCATATACTTTTTTTACCAACTTTCTCCTTTGTAAGCTACTGTTAGTTCTTTGGTTTTATATTTTATAGGGTCTTATTTAAAACACCCTTGCCAAAATCTCAAAACACAATGTTCTTCATGTGAGTACTGATACAGTGTTGTAACTAATGCTACAAGCACAATAACACTGCTGGAAACATTAATGGAGGAAACATAGAACACCTTTTCTCCCCTCCAGCTTACATAGATATTGTAAGAAATATATCAGTTGATTTACAGGACAACTGCATAGCTTCCAACATCCTATCAATTCTTCCCAGAAAACGTCATACAAGCTGCACTTTCAAAGAGTGATTTAGCAATACAGCAATTTCTCTAACAAAGAATGTATTTTTAATGATGTTTCACCATTTTTTGACAATGGCTTTTCATGTTCATTTATTTTAGTTATCCTGTATAAATGTTAAAAGATCATTCCCAAAACCATGAAGACAAGACTCATCTTTAAAATGAATCAATTACATTAAAACAAAACAAAACAAAACAAAACAAACACCAACAATAAATGATGCTACTGAAATTTAAAAATAAGGTGAAATGTGCTGAAGACATTTTAATAATGAGGAAGAGAATGTCTGTGTGACTCTACCTTTCTCTGTGAAGTGCCTGGACAAGGGGCCATAAATAGACACATGGTGCAATGCATGTGTAGCAGGTTCAGTGTGCAAGGAATTTCTTGTTGCTGTAGTGCATCTGTTAAGTCAGCCAATGACTAATGAAGGTTAAAATATACTCAAGTGCATTGAAGTAATTGAGGGAATTCACCCCATGTAGTTTCAATATGTCAGTTTTCACCACATCTGATCTTAGATGTGTATCATGACTGCCATGTTAAAACAGAAATGCAGCTGAAATTAGGAATTTTAATCTGATTATTATAAAACTACAATACAAATTCTTAGCTAGCCTCCAGTATAGTCATTATCTCTCACATTTCTATTGTGCAGTTATCTTTTTGGACCACAAACTTTTTCTCTAGTCAGCATATTCAAACCTATTCAAATAATTAAGATTTACAATACACTACATAAGTGTGACTGGTAAAGCAGCACATATTAGCACAAGTCTTCCAAAGTTCCTAGAAACTGAATTTTCCAACAGTCTTTCAAAAGCAAATCCTGTCCTTTGGTGTGACAGATATAATGTTTTTTTCACACTGATAAAACAGAAAGGATTTCATCCACGCTTAATAAATTGAAAGTTTTGTTTACATATACATCAAAATCTGAAATAAAAAATCAGCATATCCGTATACATTAATCCAATCACAGCAAAATAGAAATAGGAGGTACAGACAATTCCCACTGACTCGTGGTCTGATCTGTGGAATGGATGAGCAGCTATGTATGGCATTCAGCTTTCACTGAGCTGCATCAAAACTTCAGGGTCTTTCTGAACTGCCTTACCTAAGCACTTATTTACAAAAGACCTGGCAAGGATCATGGCATTCAGTTGTGATACACTTTTTTTTAAGGCTCAGTTTCTTCGTTATCATGAGTCCAATAGTCCTAGGTAAATCTACTGCTTTTGTGTGTTGTAGCTTCCTCTGTGTTGGATTTCTGGGGGGCACGAGTACCTTCAAGAATACAAGCTACATTGCTTAGACTGGCGGACTCCAGAAGCTGATTTCTGAACTTTCAGTAAATTTCCAAGTGGGTCCTTATCCATCTAAGGGATCAGAGTGAAAAAAAAATAAAAAAAAAAATAGCTGGGGATCCACCTATTAAATCCTCTGCAAAATCATTGTTATGATACCTTAGAATGAACTCCCTGAGAGAGACAGATAAAAATTAAACATGAAGGATACATTCAAAAAACCATGAGGTTTTATAGTAAGTTGGTTGACATATGGTATGTTGACATATTTACTGTAACTGAAATGAAAATTAAAATGATACTGGAAAAAATGTTACAAAGTCTTAAAACCAGATATTCTTTACTCTACACAGGTTGAAGTGTTAGTTACAACAGAAGCAGAAAAATTAGAGAATTACATTATTAGGATGATCCTTTCCTTGTTGAATTAAAACACCAGTAATTTGAAAGATCAGCTCAGGGTGTTAGAAATGCATTTTTTGATGCAGTAAGGGTGACTCTGTATTCTGTCTTTGAGGAAAATACAGTAACATACTAAATTTAAAATAAATAGTGTGTGAAGTGGCCTTAATTTAGGGAATTAAGTTAATTCATTTTACTAAATTTGATTAAATCAAATACATGGATTCAATATGGTTTAACTACCAAAGCTTAGATTCACATCTTTAACTAATTTGGGCTGCATTCCTTGAATGACATAAGCATAAAAGTTGTAACTGACAATGACTGAGACCTGAGAAGAATAAAACAAAACCACTAACGTCCCCTGGTATAATGAATATTCTTTGTATTTCTTCTGTTGTATGTTCCCACCATGTTTTAAAGGTAGAAGGTAAGTGCTTCCTTTTCTGCCAGACCTGGAGACATTTTTTTTGTATTTGAATGTCTTATAGTACAGACTGAAGGCTGTTTCTGGGGCTGTTGCATAACCTCCCACTAAGGGACATACTGTCAATTATTTTGCCTAAGGCATTAAAACAATCTTGCTACTAGATCTGACTAAAAGAAAAAAAAAAAAAAAAAAAAAAGAGAAATGTTTTTATATTTGCTATAGAACATACTACATGTTTTATGTCAATCACATGCTCTTAATTATTGTATTCACAGGCCTGTGAAGTTATGTCAGAACTAAAAATAAATCATAACTGGGCTCACTTTCACTGTTCTATTTAAGGACTATTGTTACCATATAGATTTCTATAATCTTTGTGGATCAAAATTTATTTTTGTTGGACAAGTGTTATAGTTATAAAATTGATGTTAAGCCACTCAGGAGGTAGTAGAAAAGAGTCACCTGAGCTTATTTTCTTAAATATTTAAGTGATGATAAAGGAGAAGAAACAAGCATTGTATCAATCACATTTGAAGCAACTAAGAGAAGTTGTGAACATGGCTGAAGCTTAAAATTATTAAAGTATTAGAAATAATATGATGAGTGCAAAGCAGGAAACAATATTCAAGCTGGAATTTTCAATGAGTCCTTGGCCTCTCCAGTCTCTCCAGATTTTTATGTTTGCAGTTCAGCATGGCCCAGGAAAGAAGTCAATATTTGGATCTAACTTCATTAATTAATTAGACTGGACTGAGAACAAACCTTGTTCATGTCTGCTTATGTGACCTAGAAGACATTTGTAAGGGTATAGAAATTGGAAAAAACTATTGATTCAAGTATTTTTGGTAGAGAAATTTTCATTAATGCCAGTGTACCTGTCCATTATTTCTGTCTACAGAGATTACTACTGTCCTTGTAAATACAATGAAAAATGAAGATTTTAAAAATTAGACTGTGTTTAAGAACTAGGGTCCGTGCCTGAGGTTTATAACACACCAGAAAGCTATACCAGCTCTGATCCCAAAGCAGATCCTCAAAACTGTCCACCTTGTCTTGATCTCCTGTTCTACAGAAGCACGTGTAAGCACTTGGTCAGGTGTAGAAAGCACACATAGTGCACACTAAATTATACTAAACTGCTAATATTGGCCAGATGGCTAGGTATATCAGTGATTATAGTTCATTTACATAAGGTAGAGGGCCTCCTCAGATATGTCAGATCCTGTGAGCTGTAGAGGATGTTCTTCAGCTTCTATTAGGGTCACAACCCATGTTTACTGTATCTACATGAAGCCACAATGGCTATACAAGTAAATATATCAGTCCCAGTAGTAGATCCCTGGCCCCCAGACCAACTGGTGCAGTGTCTCAGATCCATATTATTGAGATTTAGCTCAATCTAAAGCACAATACATAGCATAATATGTAACTATCATCTTAGATATGTTTTCTGTTTAAAATATTCAAAATAAAAAGAGGTGTGTCATAGGCAACAGGAGTGAATGTTATGATGTCAAACTGAGATAGGTTGCATATACTGTGGGCTGGCATTTGAGCATATGGGAGTTCTTGAGGCTTCAGAGCCTACTCAGATATCACTGGAAGACTGTATTGAACATCTACTGCATCTTTGTCCACATTGCTAATTAGAGATTCCCTGGAGTGATCTATCTTCCAATGTCCAGGCTTTTTGTCTTACAGAGAGCTAGGTCAAGCACTACCAAAAAAAGAACCAAAAAGCAAAATAATTGTTCTACTCTGTGAACAAAAGGAGATCCAGTGTTCCAGTTCTCTCCCTGATTCTCTTTTACTTTGTAACATAGGCATACTCTCTGTGTATAGACAGTAATTTGGCTCATTAAAGTGATCGCAGGACACTCTTCTAAGCAGAATTTAAGCATATCTAGATACAGTTAGGATTGTGCATGAACAATGACATAGGAGTAACTGGCATTGTTCTGTAGTCCAGACTGATATCATGAATAATATCTCCTAATTCCTCTGTAATACAACTATCACCATCACAAAGTGAGGACAAAGTATCTCCTTCTTCAAAACTTACAGAAAATTAACATTTTGAATTTGAAAACTATTATTATTTGGGTTCTTCTCTAAGCTTCAGCTTACTCATGAACAGTTTTATAACCATTAATTTATGTGCAACTATTGTTTGTTTTGTTTAAATAACATTTTGCAGCCATGGAAAATGTATATGCCCAGTGGCAGGTCAAATGAAGTTTAGCTTGTGAGAGTTGTCACTGAACACTACTTTACAGGGGCAATGTATTTCCTGCTCACGTTCATATTTTGGTGAGTACTTCTTGTTTTAGTGTGTAGTAGTGCCAGGCTTGATACTAGTACTGCAGTTTTCATAAGAGGGAAATAAGACTCAGAAAGATTTTCCTGAGGATTATAAAGTTTTGATGGGGATGGACCCCATGCTCCCAAGGTAGCAGACACCCCTTGCACACTGATCGCTTGGTTGCTCTTGTAACATCAGAGCACCACTATAAGAAAAATGAGACATTCCACATTAAAAAAAAAAAAAAAAACAAAAAAAAAAAAACAAAAAAAAAAAAACAAAAAACAAAAAACCAACTCCTACAATCTTTTGTAACATAGATACAAATGTATAAACAGAATACATGTCTGAAAGAGACAAATTGAATCTGCCTCTTCTGTTCAAATTTAGTTTCTTGGAAAAGTAGGACACATAGCACATAAATCGAGCAGACTACTTACCAGACAGGAAAGCAAAAAGTTCATATGTAACCGTGACATTTTGAGAATGAAAAAAGCTTAGTATGCATAGCGGTTCCACATCTACATTGTGCATTTGGTGGCAAGAGGACATATGGAAAAAATAGAAATGTCATTGCATTAGTCACTGAATTAATGTTGTGGCTGCCTGTTACTATTAAGGTTATGACTTATACAGGACAAACTCTTCATTCTTTTTGTTTATCAGCACTAGTTACACTATTTACATGTCCTTACTTTAACTTTGTTGATGGCAGAGATGTTTTTTTTTAGACTTTTATATTTATCTGCTCAAGTAGAGCTACAGAAGTAGTCACTTCAAATAATAAATAGCAGCAAAGCATTTCTATGTGCAATAAACTATCCTGAGTTTGTGTTTGATCTAAAGCATAAGAGATTTGGGGAACATATCCTTTACTATGGAAGATACTGCATTTTGGGCTTATGGGTACATTAGTAATGGGAACTAATAGACTAGGCAGTTTTAACTACATTTCAAATTAAGGAAATATATTGAGTACAGTATGTATAAGTTTGAGGAAACTTCCCAAATTTTATGCAGAATATTGATACATTTTATGGCATCTTCTCATGATTTTCTACTTTTTGTTTATGGAAAATATACATCAAATTTTATCTTCCAGTTATATAAACTAAAACTTCCCAGATCACCTTTTTAGTCATTTAAAATTTAGTACTGCCACAGTTCCCTGATGTAACTCTTGTTCGGCTGCTGTTCCATACAGCAGTATACATGTGATACAACAGACATCTAGTATTGATATTTTTATATCCATATTGATTGACAGGTTTAATTATCTTTCTAAAAAAAATGTTTGGGAGAAAATTGATCATGTGATGTATGGTACTTATCTAAATCATTATGCATTTAAATCTAAATAAAGCATTTGTCTCAATTTTTTTGAACCAAAAGAACATGTTAGCACATTTTATTAATTTTACTTAGCAGCATTTATGTCAGCAGTTTTTTTTAAATGGATTTATCATGTAGACAAGATTCAGGATGGATAAAAGCTACAAAATCACTTACCACTGGACTTAACACTTAGTTTCTAAAACTTTGCCAGGGTTGCAGAAAAAAAGTAAGATGTTACTGGTTTTGATAAACACAAAATCACAGGTGCTTTATTTCTTCCTTTTTACTATTAAATAAAACTATACATCCCTTTCACAAGTGTGGGGAAAAAAAAGTCAATTTTCCAAAATAAAAAAATAAAAAAAGTCAGAACTCAAATTTTCACATGGTCACACTTGCTGGCAATTTACAGACCCATCCTCAAAACAGCATAGTCATACAATTATTATACCTGCTTTACAACAGAGACACAAATGAAGCTTTGTACTGAGTTGTGCAGAGTCTAGGAGGAATATAAGCAGACAATATAGTAATAAGAATTAGGTTCAATGTCCTGAGCTCAGGCAGTGGCTCAGGTAGCTAAACCTCCTGAGAAAACAGAGTTTGCAAGTCTGCATTCAGCCATCAACTTAGTATCCAACTGCAAAAATGTAGGTCCTGTGCAACCAGGGACTAGTATCTAAACCACAAATCTCATCCACAACAAGCAACAACATGCCCAAACTCCATCTGGATCCAGTTGTAGTGACTGCAGCCCCATCCACTGCGGGCATCCAGTCTACATCTGGCAGCATCAATTGTCTGTGGAGTGGTTGGACCTCAGTGGGACGACTGGTTCGTCTCAGCCTGGGTGGGAGCACAGAAATTAGAGCATTTCTGGGAAGCAGTTCAAGCTCTGTCAGTCTAAAATCCAGGACTCTCTTTGCTTAGAGGGCTCTGTTGTCTTCGCCTTCTCCTTCCTCCTTCTCCTTTTATTTCTGTTCTTTTAATTCCACTTCCCATTGATTTTCAGCCACTCTCCTGAGTATGGAGGAGCCTTACAAAGTCAGCGGATAGAGTCAAACACCTTATTAAAGCCTCCCCAGACTCGGTGGATGCTGTGGATCTACCTTTCTCCTCTCACTGAAGGAAAATACTCTGAATCATCCTGCTAAACAGACAGCAACTCCTTAAATGTTGCCAGACCTAAAGTACACATAATAGAAAATGTGAACGTAAACAGAGAAACTTAACAACATGGTTCCATTTTACACTAGAAATCTGGAACACATAATAGAACAAAATTAAGACCAAGACCATTGTAACTTGCCTTCTCTAGCTCATGAAAACAGTTTTGTAGGATTTTCTTATCACACATGCCATGCATTTTCTGCCTGTAAGCAGAAAGCTTTTCCACAAGCTTTATTTTGGTTCCGCAGGTTTATAGCACTAGCCACAAACATGTAACCTACTTTTTAATCTATGCTTATTGCAACCTCTAAAAAACTGAGCAATTCACTGAAGAAATTAGGTTAAGGACAAGATTCTAAAAATCAGCATGAGTATATTACAACTCTATGTCTAACCAAAGCTTTGTGCAGTAATGGAAAGGAACAAAATAAATAGTGTAATTCAGTACAAGGAAAGCCAGTTTACATTGTTAGGGTTTGGTTGCTTTTTTTTTTTTTTTTTTTTCTAAATTAACAGCATGACATGTTTTATAACTACACTTTAGCCATTCTGCTGTGCTTGTGTTTTAACCAGCTTACACCACTGCTAAACAATTACATTCTTCTCAGCTATGTGTTGAAGGTGTTAAAGCTTCATTGTATTAGGGTGAAAAGGGAATGTGTCTGGCTGCATTACAGAGGTAAGAATACTGTTTCTTGATGTACACAGTGGTGTCAGAGCAGACTGTAGGTTTTTAAGACAGATGTGTACAAATCTGTATAATATAAAGAGATACTCAAGCTCAGAGCCTGATTCTTTAACAGAGAGAGCCACTGTGGCCACACTTTGAAAGTGACAGCTTTGGGATCGCCTGTGTTAAGGTAGGAGTATGTGAAACTGCAGTGTCTCGGCACCCTTGCAGATCCCTCAAAAATACTAAAATCAACAAAAACATCAGCCACTTCTACAGCTGAGGCAGGGAGGGTGGAAGTTGAGTCCATGGGGAGGGGAGGCAGGGGTTCTCCTATGCCTGGTCAGAGGCAGACCACCCCACCAGGAGAGACATGAGAAATAGAGTTCTTCAGAGATAGACACCTGCTGTGGGGAGCAGGACCTGACAGAAACAATTTTTAAGAGCTGGTGTGGGAGCTTTACCAATAATTTTGACATATGGTCTGCCAAACTGGCACTCAGCATGGTTCTCTCCTAAATTCATAATCAGACAGGTTAGGGGTAATCAGAAATGCATGCTTGGGAATGAAATATTCAGCCCACAATAAAAATGCACTGAAGAAAACACTGGTACTAAAGCCACTGGACTTCTGAATTATCCATGAAATGATAAATGACTTCCAGGATTTTTTTCCAGGCAATTACCAAGTATATTTCTATGTGGAAGAGGAGGAATAAACCTTTGGGCAGTGAAAGCTATTAATGCCAGAAGCTATAATAGACAAACCTTTATGTGCCAGGAGTTGCATACAATTTCCTGTGCAACAACAGCTGAACATAAACTGTTATGTGCTGCTTATGCACAGTTGTACATAAATAACACAGGGTTCATGCAGAGCTGTATATAATGAAGTTTATGTGCAAAATCTTTCCACCTCACTAACTTTTTGTGCATACTTTTCTAATAAATTGAACCACTAAAATTAACCTGAAAGGCAATTAAAAAAAAAAAAAAAAGCAAATGAAAAGCCATGCTACATGTTACATAATACATTTGAGAAGACTAAAATTTTGTAAAATTTCACCTCAGAAGATACCTAGCTTTTATTAAGTCTTTTCTTCTCTGTTTTAATCACACTTTGTAACACTTCCTAGTTACACATTCACCAAGAGGGAACCTCTGTTGTGGGGTTTCTGGGGAATCTCAACAAAGAATTCTTGAAGATTTGTGCAGGGAGCTGAGAGCTTATTTATTCCATCCTAGCATCATCCCTTCCATCATCTAGGTACACCCTCCGGATTCAGGCCTATATTTGATGAAAGTCTTTGTAAGTTAACAAAAATAGGAAGTTCAAAAGTAATATCTCAGTTTTCAACCAGACCTATATTTCGTATAGAAACTTATGTGTCCAAGTTGCTATACCTTTCATTTCCTTTTCTACATATAAATCATTATAGCTGACATAAATTTGTTAATGAAGGAGTATTGTGTTTTACAGTATAGCAGCACAACAGATTTTGAAAAAGAGGCCAACTAGTTTGATTTGTCTTCGTTTTCAATCTCTGGAGTCCTCTTTCAAGTCAGTAAAGGTAAACTATGACACTATTTATAACATCAGCATATTTTAATATATTGTTTTACAAGTCCCAAAGGTTTCTTTTCACACTTCATGTTTTCTGTTGTGGTCTCTACAGATTTCAGCATTGTGCTCTGGGCTATATTACAGCTAAAACATTTGCATAAGTCTTATGTTCTGCAGTTAATTTCCTTTAAATTATCAAGTTCTTGAGAAATTTATAACTTGCTACAGTGTGGTTTACATTTTTATTCAGGAATGGAGTCATGTTTCATAACTGAGAATAAGCAAGCAAGTAGTTTTGCTCTTTATGACTTGGAACTTGCCTGGCTTGTTACGTATTAAATTAGATTTCTTAAGTGTTTAACAGAAAGAAAGCAGAATAAATGGACTGCTGTTAAATATTCAGTTTTAACACAAGGAATATCTAGTCATTCTAGATCTTGCCTTATAATACAAAATCTTTCTCCTCCTCCAGGCCCAAGAGGAACTACAACCATTTTTTTAAATGCTCCTTTATGTATTGTCCTTAAGAGGGACACCAATCCAAGGCCTCTAAGAAGTTCTACAATTGCTTGGAAGCCTCTTGACTCCAGAATTATTTTCTAATATCCCTCTTTACTAATGTCTCACATTACAACAGTACTACTATTATTTAGTTACTGTTATTTAGTTTTTGAAAACTTTAAATGTGATGGATTCCCTAACTAAATTTTCATAAATGGGCTAGTTTTCAGAACTACTATTTGTCTACCGGTATTAATTCAGGTTGTTCTGGAAAAAAACACAAGATTGAATTTTCAGGGATTCTTTACTAGTTCTGCCTAACAAAGAAGAACATTTGTCAACATATCGAACACTACAGACTCCTGTGGTGACCCTACTCATGCTCTTATTCTGAGAGATCATGTTTACTCTCTGCTATCAGGACAGATATCTTTGTGACCTAAGCAGCTTGTGGATGGCTTTGGAGTGTGCTTTTGAGACACCAAAGTATCCACACCACTTGCCCTGACAATACTCAAAGGAAATGGATAGGTGTCCAGGGGCAATACTTTCTCCTGAGATAAGCAATCCATCTTTCATTGATAAACAGGAACATGAGCATTTGCTTTAAAGCAGTTCCTCCACTAGATGTCTACCACTTAGATGCAAGGCAAAGGTCTAAGTTATCCAGACTGTCACTCCCTGTATCCCTATAGGTCATAGCCTAAGAGCAGGGAGAGAACCCAAGTGACTTGTGGAAGTCAGAAGGCCAGCAACCTTCCCATCACCCCCAACATCTCAAGAGGGCAGTCAAAAGACAAGCCCAATAGTAGTATTTTCTTTTCATTATCTCCTTTATGTGCTTCATTTTGATTAACAGCACCCTTGGGTCTGTTTTCTGATCACAGGATTATTGAAACATTCTGTTTACAATCTCTCTGAAGCCTGAAATTAAAAAAGATCAGACAAAGGGTCTATTTATTTTAATTTAAATATTTGAAAACTGAGACACTCAACACAAAGAATGAAATCACCCAATCATAAAAAAGAGCAATACTAATGACAGAGGCTTCCCTGTGGGGTAGGATGTATGTCAGTGACCACACTGGAAAAACTTGTGGGGAGGAAGAAACAGATTCGGAGAATTTAATTTTTGTGAGTTTTGTTTTGGTTTGGTTTGTTTTTTTTTTTTTTTTTTGTTTGTTTGTTTGGTTTTTTGTTTTGTTTTGGTTTGTTTGTTTTGTTTTGTTTTGTTTTGTTTTGTTTTGTTTTGTTTTGTTTTGTTTTTGGGGGGGAGAGGATGGGGGAGGGACAGAGGCTTTTGGGTGGGTTTTTTTTTTTGCAACAATCACAGTGCCAAACTCTTTGCAGCAATGCCCAGCAATGTATTGTAGCAGTGGTAACAAATTGCAGCTTGGAAGTTTAAGACTGAACACAGAAGGGAAAAAAAGTCACTAGGAGGGTAGTACCTCACTGGAATAAGTTGCACATAGAGGCTGTGAAATCTCCCTTCTGGGCATTTTGAAGACTCTTGCAGACACAGCTGCCCTTGTGTAGTGCTGGCAATAGCCCAGGTTCAAGCTGGAGATTCTAACTGATACTTCTTGATACTAGGAAATAGTGTCAGTCCCTTACTACATGCCAGAAGTAATAATAGTTACTGTCTACCACAGGAAATAACTCATTGTGTGCCTGAAGACTGCAGTACCTTTAAACCTTACCTTGTTAAGAATAATGCAGAAAGGAAAAAAAAAAAAAAACACTAAATCCCTGGCTTTTGTTGATTGTATTTATACCCTTGATATTATTTTAACAATGCCCTTCTGTGATTTAATAAATGTTATCTTCTATTGATCAAAGTGGAAAAAGTCCTTTATAATAGGACCTAATCTTTTAAAGCTGTAAATGCTGTATGGTCTGTACTTTTGATCAGCAAGAAAAAGTAATGCATAGCAGCAGCTTTTGAGAATTACATAGATATTGTAAGAAAATAAAAGGCCATTGTGTAGACAATGGCACAGAAATCCAGCTCATTATTGATTTGACAAGAATGATCCTCATGGTTTGATTTTCCAGAAGAACTGAATGCATTTGAACTCTTTTATACTCTTGATAATTACCTTTACTCAGATATAAAGTCAGTTTGGAACTGCAATCAAAAGTATAAAAGCAGAAGTTCTGATTGCAAGGATCTTTGTTCATTCACGATTGATCACACTGATTTCTTAAATAAATCCTTATTACTCTAATTTTTTCAGGGTGTTCCTTTTTAAAGGCCTGCTGACAAATGAAAACAAAGCCGTTGTTCCTCCACAGACCAGAGTAAATAGATGGAAACACTGATGGAATTTGTATAGGAGCACATTGACAGGGGACAGGATGGCTTATAATGAGAAGTGTTGTCCCCCACTGTGGAGCAAGGGACTGTGACTCAGAGCTGACCTTGTCTCTGCTTCTGTCTCATTAGTCACAAATTTCTGTACCTGGTTTACTTAGTTGCTCCTGGTACACCAGCAGACTTTCTGCATTAAGGCCAATAATCTATATAAAACCTTTTAGTTTATTTCAATGAACAGTGTTGTAAATGCAGAAACTATTATTAATAAATATGGTTAATTACTGTATCTATAAAAATGTTGCAACAGTTTCTGATAAACCAACATCTCAGTTACAAAACAGTTTTATTTCTATTGACCTTTTCCTCATTTATTCACTTCCCAGAAATAATTCAGAAAAGGAGTCTATTGGCAAATGTATTAATAGAAATAATATATTCCCATAAGATGTCTCAAACCTTTGGAAAAGAAAAATCAGAGTAGAAGTAATCTCAAAAGGAATCTGATCCCAAATTACTCATTTACCCAAAGAGGGAACAGGAATACAGATCAAACTAGACTTGTCTAAGTGATTTCCAGGATGTCAGCAGTAGCTGTGATTTTGCATAACACCATTCACTGAAACAAAGTTCACTATCCTGCCCCCAAGAAAGATAGAAGTTTCACAAAATAATTTTTAAGGAGTGATTTATCCATTCTCATAAATAACAAGTGTGTTAATAAATTAAGAAACAAAGTAGTAAACCACTAAATCTTCAGCTTCCTTAAGACATTTTTAATATTTGAGTATGGAGCATCTAGAAGAAATAGAAAATACTTTAGGCCACAATGAAGAAAGGTACCTGCTTTCTGCACAGATATTGCTGAATGGAAATTGAGTAAGTTTGCCTTTTGCAAATTTAATATGTACTCAACTAAAAAACTTTCTTGCTGTCAATGGCTAAAAAAGTTAAATATTCAAATAACCTTGTTTGAATGGTAGAAAAGCATTAGATAAATGACAGTTTTCTAAATAAAAATTAAATTTCAGATAATGCATATGTTAGTCTAAATAATGAAAACTATCAATAACAAATACATGATAAATTGTATACACAGTTCCCATAGTTCCCATCTCACTTCTCTCTACGAATGGTTAACTGCAATGATTTTCAGAAATAATGCCTAAATATTAACTGATCAGCATTTTTAATGACAAACTATTGGAACATGTGAAGAATTTTGGAAATAATGTATATGAATAGATGAAAATTAGTGTAGTGAAGCACTAATAGAAATGGAGAAGTTTTTGTCAAATTCATTAAATCACTATGAACAGTTGCAAATTAAATTTGGAGTATTTTGGACCTTCTTAGATTCATGGTGCCATTCAACACTTAAGGTAGTTATGTTCTTGAATACTCATGCATCTAGGCCTAAGATAACTGGCAGAGAGCAGATGAGGGTCTGAACTGAGCAAAGAATGGTCTAAGAATAGGGATTTTACAAGCAGATGATGCTAGATTGGGTTGCTGCTGACAGAATATAGACTGTCATGAAAAAAAGCTATTATTTCCACTGTGCAGGGAAAGGTATTAATTTATTTAAAAATATATAATCTTCCAATTCTTAAGAGAACTGTAAGAATTCTGATTCATGCAATCAAGGTTATTTTATATAGAAAAAAATATGGAGTGGTTTAAACAACTGCTGATGTAACTAAACCAAGAGGATTATACCTAGGTGAAGGTTAAAACCAGACATTGTTAGAAAACATCTAAGATGAGACAATAGTTAAGAAATAGAGAATAATTTGGCAGCCTGGTTGTCTGCTGGATAAGGAGCCCTATATTCACCAAAGATTGGAGCATTTATTAGCATCACTGCATCTGCCTACTTGCTCATAAACATTTATCATAACTGTGGCAGCTGTTATACATTTCACTCTTCTGGTCAAATAAAAGAAGCTATATTTATGTTGCTTGAAGAAACTGTGGATACTGATTCCCAGCACCTCTTTTCTCCTCTCTCCTTACTCACTGTGTGTGTATATCCTTTATTGCCTTCCCCACTTCCTCCGCCTATTATTCATAAAAATGCCAGCCTTAAAAAATGAAGTGGTGTCTTCTTTGTGAGGAAGGGCTGCCCATATCAAGGACACATCTAAACAGACTAGGTTCTCAGAGATCATCAGCTGAGCATTTTATGAATATCAGCTCTTCTTTGCTTTGGAAAATATTGTACAAAATATTCTAACACTTGGTGTAACATTGGGAAATAAAAGAAAAAAAAAAAAAAAGAAAGAAAGAAAAAAATACACCGTCAGAAGGAATTGAACATATATGTGACTTTGAATTCTAATAAAAAAAATACCCCAAATTCCCTTTCAGATCTGTGACATTTTCAGTATCAGAAATAGACTTCATCTATAGCAGCTCTCACACCTTCTGAGAGCCCTACTTGAATTACCTGCATCTCTGTGCCCTTCCTGATGAAGTGCTGATTGTATGTTAGAAGGGAGAAAATCAGACCTTAGAAATAAGTCAGACAGATCGCCCTCTAGCCCATATGCTTGCTATATAAAGAATCACTTTGTCCAAACCAGTAAGAATGTACTATGAAAGCTGCCTCTCTACCACCAACAGCTGATATATGCTTTACAGATGTAAGTTTATTGGTGTAGTTATAACATCCAAGTTCCAGTTCATGTTCAGCAGGTACAACACTAATTGCAGGAACAGTCAAGACATTTCTAATTAGGATAAAATCCATAGGCTGCATATAGCTTTTTTTGTAAGGGCTGCTGAAGCAGGTTAATTGGGAATTCCCTGGTGTCAGAGGATGTGTCTCATGGTCACACTGAAATATTTCTGATTTAGCACTCAATTCTTAATTAATACACTATCCACACCACTGGCATGGTGATGCACACTACAGCTCTGCCCTACAAGCTGTCCTTTCAGCAAGGAAGTCCAGGTGAGAAGGAGTGAAGACTCAGATCGCAACCCTAGATGCAGCACAGACAAGTTTTACCAGATCTGGCTCCTCCTAACTTACTCTATTAAGAGGGCACAGGCTTCTTGGTAAACTAAGCAGGATCTGGCAGTCAAAAGGCAGGGATCGGCAGGCTTTAATACTCTGCAGTGAAGTGAGAGTTTCAGAAACAACTCTCCCTTCTCTGTCCCCAGAATTGACTCTGTCTGGGGAAAAGAAGTGACAGGGGTGCAGTAACAAACATGTCACAGTCTGGACTAGATGATACTGTACCTCTGAAATAGAAGATTACTTGTA
Organism: Tyto alba; assembly: GCF_018691265.1. Lineage (NCBI taxonomy): Eukaryota > Metazoa > Chordata > Aves > Strigiformes > Tytonidae > Tyto > Tyto alba. The sequence goes on along the minus strand of NW_024881282.1, from coordinate 72,385,636 downwards.
TCCCCGCCATCCAAGACCTCTTTGGTGTTGGACACTCATATGCCACATTTGCAAAGTCATGAATGATTCATACACCTGTGCAACTCCAAGAAGTGTTTGGTCCATTCTTGGCCTCTTCAGTTCATAGACAGTCAAATCACAACATGTGATTAACGTTTGGCACGGTTTCTCTGCTTTAGCGGTAAAGAGCATCCTTTGAGATAACTGGATGAAACAGGAAACTTTGTTTCATCATGTAAGGCTTGTTGCAGACACAGGGACAGAAACAGGGGTGTCATTACCTTATCTTCTCTCACAGTTCCCATGTCTTCAGCACCCACTGTAGCAGTCTGATTGCAAACCACCAGATGCAGAACTGTTTGTCACAAGGACTGATTGCCAGGGTAACATTTAGCAGCAACTCCAGGTAGTCTAGACTTCCATGAACAGCCTACCATGAGTTCAACAGTACGTCCAGTTTACATTTGTGTTCAGTCAGGAAGAGCATGATGGCACAGCTGGAATAGTCAACAAGCCAATACTGAAATGTCCACTCTACTTTCTATATAGAGCAGCAAAAGGGAGCAATGTTTCTAACAGTGGTCAAAAACATATGTATAAAGGCATTTTGCAGACAATATTTCATCTTCCCATCACAGAAGACAAACTCAGTGCCTGTGGTTCTGTTAGGATAGGTGAAAGTGATCTGCTTCTTGGCAGCCCTGCACAACACCCTGCTGTAGGATACAGCATGACATGATGATTCAAAAAGCATTTGGGATGCTGTCGTTGAGGCTGTACCTGAGGATACAGTATCTCATAGTCAGATAATTGAAAGCACACTTGACTGCTACTCAGCAGGAGTTAAAATTCAATTTCAGTTTTTCTTCAAAAAAAAAAGGAAAAAAAGTCTTTCCACCTTTAGGCATTTCAAAATGCAATTCTCATATATAAAACATTAATTTTTGATTGAAGTCCCTGTGTGGCCTGATTGTCTGGGTAGAGAACTATATGACTAAAGGCAGTAGGGGATGCAGATCATTACCCATGTAGAGGTGTGCACCCTGATTTCATTCATGTTCTCTCTGTTCACAGAAAAAAAGTGCTAGTCTGTCTGCAGTTTAAGACTGGGAAAGTTTGTAATAGATAGGCAACATATATTTTACACCTGTGTTAGGTGGTCACTGTATTCATGAAACAACTTGCAAGACCTGTGAGAGTGTACAGAATCAAAGATTAATTTCCCTGCTTATAAAGCTGTAGAGCAATGTGTGACTATCTATTTGAGGAACCTTTCTTAAAAAGAACACAGACTTGTATCAACTGTTACACAGACATTGACAAAGTGCTTCCTCCAAAGCAATTATTACTCTGATCTTGGCATAGAGTAATTCTTGGAGGCGTAATCATGTCTCTCAAACAGGATGGTCAGTTGCTGTTGGGACAGTCATGGGAGCCTCCATTGCAAAGGTCCTTCTAACAGATTCAGCTGGATTGAGTGAGACTCTCCAAACCACTGTTCTACTCAGTTTTTATAAACTAGCTGTTGTCCTACGCATCTGCTCCAACACATGCATGGTCCATCTCTATCAGTTACTTTAACTTCAGGTAAAACATCTCTTAAACATCTTTACAACCTACAAAAGGCAGTTTCTTCATCTTTGGAAGTGGTTTCTATTTGCTATTTACTAATGTCTTATCTATGTACAGTGTGATGACTTCTGCAGCAGCAACTACCTGGAAATCTCTGAGAATTTCTATCTAGGGTGTTAATCAACACATAAATTAGATTAGGTGTAACAGGAGCTGTATAAGGGAATCTTGAGAACTGTCCAAAATCCCACGTGAAAAGTTCCTGTAACAATCAGTCAAATATTTATTTGCAAAACCGGCTAGGAGCTGAGTCAATCACCAGGTCAGGTCCATTGTCTCAAACCAAGTAGCATTACATCTATGCAAATAACTTGCTGTGGAGTTCCTGAACCAGCCAGGGAGTTCATGTCTTAAGAGTTCTGGATGTGCGTAAAGGCACAATTTTGGACATCATCTACACTAGAATTATAACTAAAGAAAAAATTGATTTTCCTACATTTTAGTAGGAATTTTAGTTCCCTACTCTTGCCAAACTATTATCATGTATATAAAATGATATCTAATATATTATACTACTATGTTTACTACTCAGTAAAATCCTAAAAAAAAATGTTTTGGTTACTTATATTCTATGTTCAGACTCTATTTATGGTGAAAATTTACCAAACAAAAATGAACTAGTGAGGGAGAGTTGCACAGTATTGGAAGCTCTGAAGAAGGTCCCCTGTTGAAGATGATTCTTCTCATCCATGTCTTTCCATGCTAGGTGAGGAGGACAGTCTATAATCATCAGTCAGTGCTAGTTTTCCCTGATCAGCTAAGTGGGGAGTGGCCTAGTCCAAGACTGTGATCTAGTACACTTCCTGAGGGAAAGATAGAAGCAGCTTTGATATCAGGATATTCTGTATTTCTATCATTGTCAATTATATAACAGAAATCACCATATTGATTGAGTACTTTTTCTTTTCTTGTGATAGGTCTGGATGGATGAAATCTGCTTACAGACCTAATTTGATTAACATAATCCGTAAGAGCCAGAAACATGGATTCAAGGTTCCAAAGCAATCTTGCGTGATATTATGCAAGTAGTGGAGGTGTGTTTCATTGCCAAGAATTTAATGCAGATCTACTGGAAAGAAATCAGGGAATTACAAGGATGACATAAATCTAATTTCTAATGGCTTGTACCAGATGTTGCTCAGATACCCAGAGGTAACAACTGGTCTTTGGGTTTTGTCTCTTGTAATAATATTTTTCCTTATGTTAGTCATGAACAAACATCAAAACTACTCCTTTATTGTTCTTATTTCAGTCCAGGAGCTTTCATCAGGTTAAATTGGTTACAAGTACAGCTGAAAACAGAATGAGTTTCCTAGCAACCTCATCTTCATCAAAATTTGAAGGAAAAATAATTATATTTAATAGAAGAAATCTTTTCTAAATTAAAGGATATGACACTTCAGGTTCTCTTTCCTAAAGACTACTCATGGACCTTCCCTTGTTCTTGTTCCCTTCATTTGCTGTCATTTACATAATTCCTTTTTTAGCTCATAGGCATCAGCATCAACTATGTTAAGTGCACTTTACTTTTGTTGAAATTCAAGGTCTCTATGCCATGATACATCTTTTGTGTATTTCCTTGAGAGGTATTCAAAGACAGAATTAAGAAAAAAACGTATATCAGAGCTCAAAATACATTCAGTGGATTCAAGTTTAAAAGTTGACACAGACACATTATTATAAGAACTGGATAGCTTCTTACTGTATTATTTAGAATGCCTATCTTTCTAATTCAGAGACTAAACAACTTTGGTGCTTGTTTTTGGTTTTGTTTTTGTTTGTTTGTTTTTTTTTTTTTTTTTTTTTAATAAGGTTTGATAGAAGAAATATTCTGGTTTTATGCTTTTATGCAACATAAAAAAACTTGAAAACACAACAACAAACCAAAACTCCGCAACTGTCACAATTCTGTAATTACACCTATTTTTTTCTACCATCCATTCACCTAAATATCTACCAGAACTAATCTGTTCAGAATTTGTGTTCCAGAACCACAAAAGCAGTGATGGGCTGGTAGAATATAATGCGTAAAAAACCCCAGGGAATATTAACAACTTTAATAATGACATCTTCCACAGCAAAAAAGTGAATGCTTATACCTGCAGCCAACTACTTGCCAGTTCCCTTCTCTGGGGAACTATTATCATCTTGTCTGAAGAGTGGGAAAAGGGGCCTCTGAAATTTCAGAGCAGATATTTTTGAGAAAACTGTTTAATATTACATTAGTGATGCAATTAGGTTCATCAGAATGCTTTCTTTACTTATTTGAAATAAAGTGATTTCACATAAAAATGTATTAATTTAGGCAATTACTTTTCTTGAATACCAAGATATGAGATATGAGATATGATAACTCCATATGTTAATTTTGCAAGAATATTTCTACAAACAAGGCTTTTTATTTATATTGATACATCCACTATTGAGAGCTCTGTTTACATTACTACTTCTGAACTTTAGTCTGACTGCAAAGTCAGTATGGATTCATAAAACCACGTCTTGAGGCCACATCAGGCTCTGACCTTTAACTTTCCAGCACTGGTACAGTAATTATTTAGTCTGGCTTATAGCACAGCTTCTTCCCTAATACTGAACATAACTATGATTTTCCAAAAGTAAATAGTTTACATACAGATATACACGTATACAAGTGTTCATACACATACATTTTTATATAATAAATTTACTAAATAATAAATAAATTTTTAAAATCATTAGAGGCAAATAATGCAACATTTCTTTTTTTTTTTTTTTTTTTTTTTTTTTTAGAAATACTTTCAAAAATCCCAAAAGGGGAAAATTCTGTTTTTTCTCATGCTTTGAAAATTTTTGAACGTTCTACATCTCCATAAGTATCCTTCTTATTTTTATATTGGTTTTAGACTATTTTTCTAGTTTTCCAAGTGCTCTTGGAATTATAGTAATTTTCTCCACAGTCATTTCCTTCACTTTGTTTGTTAAAATTATTTATACATGTCACTAGTGAAAATTTTGAAGATTGTAATATATCTGTTGCATAGGTATCGTGGTTTAAGCCTGGTCAGCAGCCAACCACCACGCAGCCACTCACTCCTGTCTTCTCTTCTGGAAATGAGAAGGGACAGATGAGCCAGGCTTGGGGTTCGAGATAGGACTGGGAGGGGTAGATCATCCGTTATGGTCATGAGCAAAAGGTAGACTTGTTAGGGGAAGAAAAAAAGAACATAGATTTATTACAGACACTAACAACACTTAACAGAGTAGGACAGTGAGAAGCATTGCCACATCTTGAGAACCCCTTCCCCCCACCCCTCCCTTCTTCCCGGGCTCAGCTCTGCTCTCAATATCTCTACCTCCTCCCCCAGTGGCGCAGGGGCAGGGAATGGGGGGTGCAGTCAGTGCTGCCACTGCTTCCAACTGCGGTGGGGGGAGCTTCAGGAACTTGTTTCCCCTGCTCCATCGTGCCCCCCCTCTCACAGGACACAGTCCTTCACAAACTTTGTCTAATGTGAGTCCCTCTTATGGGCCGCAGCATTTCCTTACACTGCTCCAGTGTGAGACATCAACTTTCTGTGACTGGAATCCCTCCCACAGGCTGAACCCTTCCCGAGCTGCTCCAGTGTGGGACATTCCTGCATACTGCAATCCTCTCCGAGCTGAACTATAACAGCGGGGGCTACCTTTTTCCACAAGACCCTGACCTTCTTTGGGCACAACACCTTGATCAACCAGGAGAAAAACACAGGCTATAAATCAGTGTCTGCTCCACCGTAGATCTTCATGGGTGGCGGAGGGGGGGGGGCGCCCTGCCGTCTCATCATAGGATACAGGGGGGTCTCTGCTCCAGCACACCTCCCCCTTCCTTTCTTCCTCTGTTCCTCCACTGACCTTGGTGTTCACGCAGCTGCTGCAGCTCCTCCTCACAAGTCCCACTGCTCGTCACCACGTCCCTTCCTAAATACATTATCTCAGAGGTGCAACTGATTGGCTTGGTTTTGGTGCAGAGGTGGAGCTGACTTGTATCTGGGGGAGCTTCAAGAAGCTTCTCACAGGGGACCTCCCCGATAGCCCCCTCCCCTGCCACCGAAAAAACCCCACCACTCACTCAAACCCAGGATATTAAGGCATTCTTCCTGTAGGTACTGTAATATCATAGGTCTTGGGAACAGTGCATCCACTGGCTAGAGACTCCAACACTATTCTTATCTCATTAATAGAATAGAAAAAAAACAAAAGAAACAGACTTGGTTCAACGACAAATAATGGACTATATTGTTTATCTATATAGCATCACTCACATAAATTCATTTATCTAACAGAAAAAATGCTGAAACACCTGTACCTACAGCAAATTATTAGCACAATGCTGTGAAGATTTCTCTATACTAATGTACATCGTAGAACGTTTCTGAAGTTTTTTAAAGAAAATAGGCAAACTAATTACATACTAGATTTCCTGATCTGTACCTCTATATTTCACCTGTATCATAGGGCACCAGTCCATGTTGAACTCAGCAGATGTCTTCCTTTCTTTACCTTCATTATTTTTTAGGACTGATCCTCCAGCTCTGTCAGCACTTATCTGTGTATATCTGTTGGTTTCAGATTCTATAGGGCCTAGCTCAGTTTTGGTTCAGTTAAAGTCCACACATGATCATACATGCTAACCCATGATATAACAAGGCCTATCACAATGTTTCCTTTGGTTTTGGTTTTTGTTTGGTTTTTTTTTTTGTTTGTTTTGTTTTGTTTTGTTTGTTTGTTTGTTTGTTTGTTTTTTTAATAAAAATACCATATAATTAGGAAAAAATCTTTCTAAATGTCAGCTATGTACATTACTCAAATATCTTCTGCTATGATCCTTAGAAAACTAGCAATCTCAGTGAAAACATACTGAAATTTGCGTTTCTTTTCAGTGTAAAATTATACATGCAAACTTAATAGCAGTATTGGTGTATAAGCAGATAATTTTTAAATATTCTTTCAATTCAAATTGAAAATGTTATTGTTAATTTGGGAGGGAGGGACTAGAACTAGACTTGATCTAGATTTAATTAGAATCTTTTTAAAATCTCCTCTTGACCCTTTTGATCGGATAATTTTATTCCATAGGGCACAGCTCTGGATACCTTGGACTGTTCTGACAGTGGAATTAGTTTATTACAGTTACTGTGGAACTAAATAGAGTGTGAACAAACAATTCTGCACACAGTAGGAGCCTCATATTAGAATGAAATGTGACTTTGTGAAGAACAGTTCACAGCTTCAATATAATAATAGTTGCAAAATACCTATGTAAACATCATAGGCCATTATTTAAGATAAAAATTGTCAAAACTCACTTTAAGTAGTCAGGTTTTCAAGTTACTATTTAATGTGTATAATTTAAAAGAATTCAAATAACTTTGGCTAAGACTCCAACCTCACAAAAAATTCCCATGGGGCACTAAGGACCATATATAAAAAGTTTATTGCTAGATCTGAATCTGATGGATCTACTACTTAACAAACATTTTCTGAATGTCATCGAAGACATTCCTAGCAGCCTGTTTGAAAAATCAGTCCTTAAGAACTTAATCTGACACTAGCTCTATATATATTTGGAAATCACCCCCTCCTGAGAACCTGGAAAGGTCTTTGCGAAACTTAAATCTCATTTAAGTGCTTGAGGCCTAATGGGATTTTAAACATTTTACTGACACAAAAACATTTTCTTGGCACAGGCATTCCGCAGGGGGTCTTTTCTATTCACACTCAACTTTTTTTTAATAGTTCCAATTACATTTTTCCTCTACTACTAAGTAACACAGAGATTGAAGGCAGATGAATTTTCATTAAAATTTTATACTCAGTCAGAAAAGTAGTGAATAAATACTTTAAAAATCATTAACATTTAAAAAGTGATAAAAAAACTAATTAGACTTTATTAATTAAAAACCTTTAGGCATAAGATTGGAATGCTAAAAAGCAGTAGAAATATTAAAGGGGACAGATGCCCTTCTAGAAAACAATGATGTATTTATTTTCCTACATCATATGTTTATATGTAGTTCATGACACAGCTTTGTAGGAAGGTATAAAAAGACCAAAGGAAATAAAACCCATCTGTATTGTCCATGTTCTGTTATAAACACTGTATTTTTATGATTTCTATAATTCAGTATTTACTTACAATAGCAGCAACAATAATTTTTAATACCCTGTAAAACACTGGTGCTGGAAAGAGACATTCCATCTAAACATTCAATGGTGCCTAGTACCCATCTTTTTGTATACGTATAAATACACTGCTTCCTTCCTCTTTAGGTATTGTTGGATTGGAAAATGGAATAAATGAAAGAAGAATAAATGATTGTTTAGGTGTTGCTGGCTAGTCTTAGATGGCTGGCTCACAAGTGTTTTAAAAATACTAAAAATGTAACATTAAATTACATTTGCTATTTGATTTATAGTAGTATAAAGAGAAATCAGTATTAGCATGGTCCATCCCAGCACTAGGTGTTAGGGAAAAGATCTGTGAGAGGTTCCCTAAGTCCCCCAAAGTTAATACTTTAACAAGACAAGATTGACTAAAATAAATTGGTTTCACCTAGTCAAAATTTTAAGGGATTAAAACTGGTGCAATTACCACTAAGAAGTAAAAATATACTCACTCTTAAATACGAGCAATCTTTTTTTTTTTTACTTAAAAAAAATAACTTATTAATCAAAGAAAGAAAATTATCCAGCTCTCAGCTATCTCCGGTGATATGTAAACAGAGGATTTTTAAATACAGGTGGCACATAATCCATAAAAGCACCTCAATGATATTTTGAGGAAAAAGAGTTGAGGTCCTCATGCCTGTGGTTTTCATATTAACACTGTGTTGTTCTTATCATATCTCCTGGTGGCCCAGCTACAGACAGTCTCGCCCAAGGCACGAGCAAGATCTTCACCCCACGTACTGCCCCGATGCCAAGATGGGAGCTCAGGCAGGCTGGGGAAGGTGGGGGAGTGAGAGATGACCCTGCCAAGCCAGGCCCCAGGACAGTGTGCCTGGGAGACAGACCCAGGGAAGAAGGTGGGACATGATGGAGAAAGTCTGTCTGCCACAGGCAGTTGGGCAATGGCTGTGACTCCAAGGGTTGTTTCAGTCAAATGGTCTCTAGTGCAGCTTTGTGTACGAAGATGTGTTTATTTGTCTTTGGTAGTGTCCAAGACTCAATGTATTTTGGCAGTGTCCCTGGTCTGGTCTCCTGTTCCTCTGTCCTAGCTCCTCCAGGCATCATGTGCTACAGCCCTCTCCCCATCGGTGAGGATAGGGGTTCAGACCTCGCCTTGTTGGTGGGGATCTCTACAAGTTTACCAGAACTCAGAAAGATGCTCTTTCAAAACATGTAGAGGAAGCCTCTGTATCTTCACAAGGAATTCCTTTTTTTTTCCCCCTTTCTTTCTCTTTTGCTATGGAACTTGGGGGGGGGGGGGGGGGGGGGGGGGGGCGGGGGGGGGAAATTCTTTAAATTCTTCCTACAGGTGTTTCCTTCTTTATGTTCATACACTGCGAAGTAGACCAATGCTGCCATAACAGTCGTGCATTTTCAAAATTGTTAATAGTCATTAATGACAGCCAAACAATATTATTTCTATTTTGCTTTCAGTGTACTCTGCATGTAGTGTATTTAAATGCTGAATATATATTTCAGAATGTAACTATCCCAGAAGTCAGAAGCTGGTTTTAGCTTTTAAAAATTTGATTTTAGGGTAAAATGATCTATTTTTTCTTCAAAGTACTACTTTTCCGGTTTTTACAGTGCATGTTGAATGTCTTTACAAAAATCTTTACACTTCAAAACAACTATCATGACTTCAGAATTTATCTGAATTGTAATTCAATTTAGTATTTTGGAAAACCTCTGAAAATAAGTCTAAAAGGAATCCATTAAAACAAGGGAAAGCTGTTTTGACCTGTCTCTGTAGCCATGTTAATAAACCCACATTCTGCAGATGCTGACACATAGGGAACTTGAGGACAAGAGTGGAAAAGCAGAACTGTAGGAGCAGAAATAAAATGATGCATATTGACCAAATGTTCTTATTGTAGCCCTGCAAGAGATGTTCAGTAAAAATAATACAGCCTGAGAAAGGACATTTTCTTAGTTGTTTTTTTGGTTTGTTTTCTGTTGCTCTGTTTTGGGGTTTGGATTTTGTGGGGGAGGACTTTTGCTGTTAAACTATTTCAGCTTTATCATGGTTCCTAACTGTGTCCAGAAGGAAGCTAAAGTAGCCACTGGCCTTGTAGTTAAACAAAGATAAATTGGTCATTTTAAGAAATTCAGAAAATCAGTTTTCACCCTTATTCCAATGACATTTTCAAATGTATTCTTCTATGGAAAACCACCAAGGTCAATACTAGTTTATTGTAGAACTATGTTGTGATATGTAATTCTCAGGGCAAACTAGATCACAATAACAGTAAAAATATTTTTTTTTCTCTTTATTTCAATCTTGTAAAACCAACATGGATTCTGAAAACAAAACTCAATTCTTTCTCAGTTGTGAACCACTACCAGTAGTAAAGGTTCTTCAGGATGATTACTGCCTTTATTTACATCTGTGCAAGCCCATGGTCATCAAATTACATTTTTAGTTATACCATGGAAATTCTTTTCCTTCTCGTGGACTGCCACTAATTCACGTCAACAAAAATGACATGCCCTGAAATACTAAGTAGAATATTAACAATTCTGACAGCAGTGTGTGAACCCCAGTGAGGAAAAATTCAGTCAATTCTTATAGAGTTGTGCTAGTTCTACAACCCTGGCAGTAGTAAGTAGTAATTTTGGAAGATATACTCCAAGTGAGCAAGATACACTCCAAGAAAATAAATATATGAAGTAAGAAGGATAATATTCACATGGTTGTTTTTCAGACCAATACCTACATCTTATGGAATTTATGTTTTCCTATTACATGTATATTAAATAAGTCACCTAGATAATGGATCCAGATAACCCAAATTTTAAAAATGCCTCTAGTCATTTTGTGTTTATAATTGCATTTCAAAATTATTGCATTTTAATTTTTTGAAAGTTTGTTTAAGACAGATGGAAACTACAGTTCTACAAATCAGATAAACTGGTGAAAGACAAGGGACAATTATTAGTTTTTTTCAACTATATTTTATATACAGTTGTGGTTAAAAAGCTTTTATCATGAACCTCTCTCCATTTATAGATCATTAATAGTATTACAATGTAAGAATTAAGTCTTCTGGTATTGGAGGTAATTTTTAAACATAACATTAAAATAATATATACAGATTGACAGAGTCTTGTTTATTGTCTTCATTAACGATCTGGATGACAGAGAAAAGTGCACTCTCAACAAGTATACAAACACCACAAACCTGGGAGGAGTGGCTGATACACCAGAGGGCCATGTTGCCATCCAGAGGGACCTTGGCTGGAGAAATGAGCCAACAGGAACCTTATGTAGCTCAACGAGGGGAAGTGCAAAGTCCTGCACCTGGAGAAGAAATACCCAATGCACCAGTACGTGATGGGTGCCACCCAGCCAAGGGCCACAAGGATGATGAAGTGACTGGAGCATCTCTTCTATGAGGAAAGGCTGAGAGAGCTGGGACTGTTCAGCCTGGAGAAGAGAAGTCTCTGGGGGACCCCCAATGTACATAAATACCTGAAGGGAGGGTGCAAAGAGGATGGTGCCAGGCTCTTTCCATTGATAACCATAGACAGGACCAGAGGCAATGGGCACAAACTGAAACACAGGAGCTTCCCTCTAAACACAGCCCTGGGCAACTGTCTCTAGGTGGCCCAGCTTGTGACAGAGCTTAGAGAAGATGATCCTTAGAGGTCTCCACCAAGCTCAACCATTCTGCGACACTGTGACTGTGCAAAACTGTCTTCCCCTATCATTGACATGGCATCAGTCATCTCCTCTCTCTCAGCATGACTTTTTACTGCAGTTTATTGCCCAGAAAGTATTTTAAAATAGCAGCATGCAAATTGAAAGACTACAAATGAAGTCAGGAACTCACCTTTTTGTCCTGTCGGCCCAGAGACTGTAAGTACATTTGGAAGTCACTATGTGTCCCCAGGTGACTGTCATTCAGATCATGTCTTTAGCATAAGTTTGTACGCATTCATCAGAAGTTATTAGCAAGTTACTTGATTGTAAAATGAGTAATAGGCAGAGTACTATTTCCTACTATATAATCCAAGCAGTAGGCAAGGACTATGTGACCTAATCAGTTAACCAAGGAAATATGAAATTTTTAGGGGTTAAAGTTGTCTAGTGTCTTCCTTCTACTCTGCAGACATTCTCAAAGTGCTTACTCAAAGTCAGCATAAAGACAAATAAGGAAATTAAGAAAAACATAAAGACATTTGTCAAAGGAGGGGCATTAATGTTCAGATTTGCCCACTAACATCTCCAGTAAAGACGTTGTAAAGCTATTTGGTCTGCTAAATAATTCCCAGTAATAAGCATTCTCTTTATATTTCTTCCTGCCCCACTACTTCTCCACCTCTCAAATGCCAAGGACATTTGAGATTTGCAGCTTTTATAAACACTTGACAGTCATAAGTTTTTAGAAGTGTCACAATTTTTCATGTCTGAGTCAGGACTTTTCATTGTTTGGGATTAGCAGAGCTAGCAATACATTGGTTCATCAAGCTGCAGGATTGAATGCTCTCAGCCTTATCTTGTCTTGGTTTGTAGGAGATAAGCATTCTCCACCTCCATACAGATAAACTTAGATCTTCACTCAGAATCTAGACTTAATGTCATTTGTCAGGAAGACTTCCAGATTTCTATGTATCCGGACAATATCCCTTCATGGAAATGTAGCTTAAGACAGGGACATTTACACTCAACACTCTAAGGCTGAATAAAACCCAGATAGACCTATTTATAGTGAACCAAAAAAATGAAATATTATTCCAGTACTCTGGAAAAATAAATCTGCAATATGGTCAAGAGTCCAAGGACACTATTCAACTGAAGACTAAGAAAAGGAATAGACAATCATAACATCAGGCAAACCAGTCAGCAATTTCAAAAGCATTAAAGGAAAGAGATTCAGAGATCAGGACTGAAGAACAAGAGCCTAGAACTCTTCTAGAAGAAGCATATCATAGAAAATCACTGTGGATTTTCTATACTAAGTGGATGAAGCAAATCATCCCACAGGCCAGTCATTCATTTCTTTGCAGATTAATTACAGCCAGCTGTAGCTTGATTACCCAGGTGGAACTGACCCAGGCACACAAAGTCTGGACTTCCAATTTCTTTTTGGAACAGAGGTTTCACAGGATGTTTAACCCTGAATGCTTTTTTTTTTTTTTTTCCCTCAGAAACTTCCAAAGAGGGGGGGGGGGGGGGGGGGGGAATTAGATGGTTTAAAGGATAGCCACTCTCTTTTTGTTGCCACTCAGAATTAGCAGATGGAAACAGCAGGCTTCAGGAACTGAGCTCTCAGTTGGTGTCTGAGCAATGTTCATGCCAAGAGAATTGAGAGGGCCACAGAGGAACCAGCTCCCAGCCAGAATTTGGACAAGAGCCATGCCAAGATGGTTAAGCAGCCTGCAGGGAAATCTGGCTTATGCCAGTGTGTAGATGAAGTGCAAGGCACAGTGAAATGTGGCTCCCAGCTGGCACAAAGGCAAAAATTCATGCCAAGATAGTTGATCCAGTCACAGAAATACTGCATTCATTGATGCCAGGCCAGATATCAATAGTACTGAGTTGGGGAGAGCTTTCAAAGCTCTCTTGTTTCTTGCTTCAAATATGAGTTCCTCAGAGCAAGAAGAAAGGGTTCATTATCATTTCCTGAATCTCAGGAGGAAGCAGAGTTCCAACATCATTCTTATAGTAACTAGAAGGAAGAAATTTCTACTCCCAGATAGAACATACATAGGGCCAGTGATGACATGCATAGCAAGAGGAAAAAAGTCCATCCTGTAGGCTGTTTACATGCACGTTCTTAGCTTCCTTGAAACATTGTTAGGTCTTTCTGACACCATTCAGTCATTTGCATCCAATAGATGTAATTCAATTGTCATCCTGTAAGGTTATTTCTACTTCATTGCAGACTCAAACAGAATGAGATAGTGTTTTGTGTCTCCTATATGTGGAGATAGACCTGTTTCCTCTCCATATTGTCCCAGAGGAAATTATGGAATATCTATTGCTTTCCTTAAAATATACTTACACATGTCCAGAAACTGCTTGTAATTCCCATGGTAAAAATACTCTTCCACTGAAAGGACACCTTCCTTAGCCTATCAGAAGTTTGGCATGGGTACTAATGAATGACTTCAAAGTCAGCTCTTAAAGAGGGAGCAGCAAGTCTCACAAGTAAGGAGGCTGGAATATTACTGATGCTATCAGATATGCAGCTAAGATTTTCATTCAGAAACACAGATAGAATCTAATGTCATCTAATGTTTTTTTCAGAAAATAACTTCCACTTTTTCCAACCATGGAAATAAAAAGGCTGGGAAGAGACTGATAACTTCTTTCATCTCCCTCTGCACCTTCACTGCCTTCTCACTACTTGGACAACCTGGAAGGAGCTGAAGCAAGAAACCGAGTTATTATCAAAAAAATTAAAATTTTCTTTCAGACAATAACTAACTTTTCATTTCTTAACCACTTTTGATGTCGGACTTTCTGTCCTTCACTTTTCTAAGATTTCAATTTTATTTCTAGATAATTTTTATTCAGCAGTCTAAATGGCTGAGGGATATTTCACTAAGCAAGTCTAAATTCATGTCAGGACTCCATACTTGAGAAAAAAAATATTTGCTAGTATTTTGAACATTAGTACTGAGCAGTTTGACATGAAGGGTTGTCATAGAGTAAATTCAGAGCACAGATCTCTCCTACCTGTAGTCACTAAGGAGATGGGAAACACACACTGTAAAAAATGGCTGATCTCTCTAAGAAAGTCTAAAAATAATAGCTCGTAGATTAGAGGAAATATTTTCTTATCTAATATTGCCTAGTAGGGACTTTATCAGGATGGATTTATCTCACTTTGCTATGCACATTGTCTATATTATATTTGTCATAGTATCTAAGCACCTTATACTCCTTCAAGAATGCAGAACTTATGTGCTAGGAGAGTAGATAGCACATAGCCTAAGGCTACTCAGGAAGGGTACAGTGTTCAGAAGCAGGACAAAGACTGTTCTAGTCCATGGTTTTCTTTAGTGCTAGGAGCCCACCTTTTCAGTGAGATGTGCTTCTGCTTTTGTTTCTTTACTGGGTGTCTGTGGCAAGATTTTTGCAGTGGAGAGGTTGGAGAGGTGGCTTCTGTGATAAGTGGCCAGGGGCTTTCCTCATATTGGAGATAGCTGGTTCCAATCAGCTCCCATGGAATCACGATGATGGAGCAAGTATTCACTGCAGCCTGTGGAAAGGACCACACCAAGGCAGATGTCTATGCTCCAAAGGAAGCGGTAGTCTGTGGAAAGCCTATGCTGGAGCAAGTTCTGGCAAGAACTGTGATCTGGAGAGGACAAAGGATATAGCAGGTTATCCCAGAAGGACTACAGCCTATGGAAAGACCCCATGTTGGAGCAGGTGAAAAGTGAGAGGCAGAAGGAGAAGCAGAGAGGACCTGTTATGGACTGACCACAAACCCCTATTCCCCATCCATCCTGTGCTGTGCAATGGAGCAAGGTAGAAGTAGAGGAGTTAGGAATGAAGGAGTGAAGTTAAGCCTGGAAAAAAGGATGGGTGTAAAGGTATTTTATTTTTTCTTTGTTTCACACTATCTAATTCTATTTTAATTGTCAATTAAATTAATTTTAACTAAGTCTATGATGGCAACTGGTAAGTCATCTCCATGGTTTTAGGATCATGAGCTTTTCCATCTTATTTTCTCCCCCATCCTGATTGAGAAAGGGGGAGAGAGAGAGTGTCTGGGTGGGTTTCTGGCAGCTGGCCAAGGTCAACCCACAGTTTACTTTTCTTTCTGTCCTGATTTTCCAAAGGAAAGGCAGTCGAGCCAGTTTATAAACAGGGGCAAACCCGAGGGCATATTTTCTTACAATAATATTCTTACTCATAGGAATTTTCATCAAGAAACAAAATATCTTTCCACTTTGTCAGTCAGTCTTAAATATCAAATATACTGTTAGGCAGGCAAACATATCACTTTGTATCAATGTGGATTAATGTTTATGACTAATAACTTTGGGGTTATAAATTGAGATGCATAAACAATTGTTTTATATTTGTAGAATTACTTCAATTAATCCTTTGTAAACCCCTAAGTCAAAAAATCACATCAAATTTTGTGATGACCAACATTTCAATATTTTAGAGTACCAAGAAAAGTTAGACTGCAGTTACTGGTTTTCAGGCTAATTAATGTTTGTTACAGCTGATAATCTAACAGTAGATTCCTAAATATTGCCTTCCAAAATCTTTTTTTTTTCACCCATTAGTACTCTCCTGAAATGTTTGCCTTGGAAATTAAAATTTTCCAAGCCTAGTCTAAACTTGCAATTTGTTTATTTTTCTGCAGTGTTTAGATTAATACTGTTCAGTCCTCTGGAATATAAGAAGACTAAAATTGACTTCTTCTGTTATAAACTGCCTTATGACTGCTTACTGAAGAACTGTACTGATGAATCAGCTGGACCTAGAAAATTAGAAATTGGCAGCAGTTACTTATTCCTTATTGAGAAGTAGCACATTCAAGTGTTCCAGTGAAAATTGGGTTTGATTTGGCTGAGCTGTGAAGGTTTGAAAATAGCACTTCTAAAAAATGTCATGTGATTGGGAACTGATTTCTTTTAGCATATCTTACTAGTGTTCTTAGTAAATCGGGTTGCACTGACACCCAGCAGACTGCCCAGAGTGCAAGAGAAGCTCAGAGAACTTCTGAAAGACAAGGTAGTTCCAAAGCTGCTTCTTTATTCAATCCGTATTGGCACACACACTGACAACTATATACACCATGTACTCAGAGGCATCCCAGATACTAATTGCATCCTGCTTTGTTTCGTGGCTAACCAGCAAAGAAATGTATCTTCTATTTTTTGGTGATAGTGCCAAGTAGCATCTGCTTTATTGTGCATTTGGAGTTATGTTTCTGTTCCCTTAATAAAGCAGCTGGGTACAAAGAGTCTGCTGGGAGAAGGGAGATTTTTCCTTCCCTGAGGGAGTTACTGAGCATACTCAAGGCAGAGGATATTGGAGACAGTGGGGTATGGCTGAGACAGTCAGTTACAGTCACAAGTAAGACCTTGAAACTCATGGGAGGATATTATACAACTACAGTGGAGAGCATGTAGCAAAACGACATCAAAAGATGGGTCCTGGAAGAAAGATGCCTGGGGTCTAAAAGGGCCTGAGACTGATGTTACTCAGAAGGTGATTGAGTAGGGAAAAATAAGGACAATGGACAAAGGATGTCTACAAGCAGATTTTCCTCACTTGAGTGTTCTCTAATTGAATAACTACATTTTTTATTTTTATTTAAAGAAAATATGTCCTTTGAGGATTTTAAATATTTTGAACTTACAGAGGACTCACTAGATGTGGAAGGCACAGGCCTATCCTCCTTGAAACTTTGACTTTGACACCAGATCCCATCACAGTTAGAGCAGAACAAAAATTACAGGCATTTTGTAGAAGCAGAAACAGGTTAGGACTTCATTCACAGAATAGAAAGGAATATTTTGTTCAAAAACCCTCTTTTTGAAAAAAGGTATCACATCTGTCAGTGTTGTAAATGTAGGAAAAGCCAACCCTTCCTTAAATGGGGATGCTTATAAAACAGCAAAAAAGTTCATAAAACTATGTTTTATCAGTGCTACAGGATCACAATAAGGAAAAGCTCACAAGGTGTGACACAACTTGGATTGTTGTGACTGGTTTCACTCCAGCATGCATGGCCTTAGGGTAACTATTGACAATAATGTGAATTTCTGGAGGTTGTGTTAGAATTTTCAATCACTATTCTTTTTAGATGGATGATTTCCAAAAATACATTTTAAATTCTTGAAGTGAATATTAATAAAGTTTATGATGTGTTCTAAATCAAATACACAGTGCTTAAAGTGTTTAGGAAATAAAATGAAAGCTACTCAATGAAATATTGGCAAGGAAAGGGAAAGGTACATTTTCTTTCCTTATAGTTTTTGAGTTACAAATGAAGTAGAAATTTTTAGTTGCTAATAAAGTTTAAAAGAGCTGATAAAAGGTTTAATATAGCAACTTTAATATAGTAGTTAAGCAGATGAGGCTACAAACGAACTTTCAGAACTATTGTTTCTGTGCTCATGCAGTTCATTTTCCAGCACAAAGGCTTTTACAAAGTCTAAGCATGACTTTAGTCCCACACGAACCTTATTAAAACAGCCATAAAGAAACTACATTTCTTTATGGATCTTGAGAAAGTCCTTGATATGAGAATAACATCTATTTGTGATCGTACAGGGATGTAGATTAAATCTCCTGACAGACATACAGATATAAAATAAAAGAAAATAAATACATTCTTTTCAAATTTGTTCTTAATTTCAACATCCAGGAACAAAAAGGAGTATTTTTTGCTGTAGGGAACAATTCAAGGAAACTGATCTGGACTGGGTTTTCTATCTACCTCTCACTTGACTGTATTTTCCTGTTAGATAGTCTTGTTGTGAACCATATGATCTATCAGCAATGAAAATAGTCAAGTCTCAAGAGTTATAACAATTTGCTGGGATGTGTACATTTATTCCAATGCCCATTTTTTTATTCTTGTGTTGATCTCACAAACAACTTGATCTCTTAATTTTCTCAAATAAATTCTGATATTGTAAGTACTAGATTTGTGTTGAAAAATCTCCTGAAGGCATTAAGCCTTTTTCTTCTTTTTAGTAATAATAATTCATTATTGCCTAAAAAGATTAACATTCCCAGGTCACTAAACTCTCTTCCATTTCCATTATCTGTAATAAATACCTTTTATGAGTTCATATCTTTAAGCTTTCCCCTTGTACTGAGAATATGCTGAACCTACAACATACTTTGATCATATTGCCTTTCTTCTAGTGTCTGATATACCACCTTTTTGAAAACTTCAGCAAATCTTTATGAAACATATGTGTATATATCCTCTCCTGCTTGGAAATTTCCTGTAGTGCTGGCTAGATAAATTCTCTGAATGGTTCTTCAGAACAGGCACATCAGAAAAATGGAGTCTAATGCATGCTGACCTGCCATATGGGCAGGATTTCACTGAAACCCTTCTTTTCTTCTTAAGAGATATATATACAAATCCCAGAAGCTATGTACACAGTTTTGTGTTTAATAACATAGTGCAGCATACTGTTCATAAGAGTATGTAGGCACAGATGAATCATGAACATAAACAGAGGGAGACAGATTGTATACATAGAGCCTCTCTTACTGTGTCTAACTCTCACATGGAGCACAGTGGATGCCAGTCCTTATGCCTGAGGCAGCAACTACCCACCAAACCTCTTCCCTTGTCCTCAGAAGCATCTTATTAACCCCAAAAGAGATGCTGATTCTGCATTACCTCTGTTGTCTCTCTGTTGTAGACACCTTCAATCCTCCTGTCTGCTGGGTCTTCAGCATAGAAATAATCTTCACAGTAACCCGGAGAAGCTTTATTACGTTCCCTTGAGCTATGCACACAGGATCTGTTCCTCACCTTTTCACTCACAGCAGAAGGAAGGTAGCAAAGCTGATAAATTTTATTTTAGAATCAGCTGTTCTGCTGCAGACAGGCACAACAAATTCTCTGCTGAAGAAGTTTGAACAAGCGTAAAAAAAAATAAAAATGTAAAATTAGAAAAAGAAGACAAGAAAGATTACAAGTTTTAAAAGATGGGGAAATTGGAAAGGACACTACAGACACAAAAGAAGAGCAATGTGCAAAAAAATGAATAGCCAGAAGACACCAATGATAGAAGTCATCTCTAAACTATAAAAGGATGAGACAAGAAGGGTTTCCAGGGTATTTATTTTTCAGAAGGAGCAAACAAAATCCCAAGGAAATGAAGTGCAGCCCTCCATCCTGTTTACTGTGGAAAAAACAGAACAACATTCCCTCCTTCTAATAACATCTGGCCACAAAAGAAAGCCAAAAACCAGTCAAAGAAGAGCAGTTCACTCTGACAAACATATGCCAGTCTTCTTGAAATTACTATCATACCCAGAACTCTAGCCTGTGTCTCAGGCACAGAGATTTAAGGACTATGTGACTTGAAGGAAGTACATGCACATGGGAGTGCTCATTTTGCCCCCAAAATTATGAGGTTTGAGATGAAAAAGAATTATAGCCAAGGAAGAAGAAAAAGAGTCAATGCTCTGTAATTAAATTCAAGATGTTCCTCAACATGGGGCCTTTGACTGAAGTCTCCAAGAGCTGATGATCCCAGTATGTAATTACCTCACCTTGACACACACATGACACATTTCAAATATCCAGCCACAAGATGTCAGCACACTCAACAGGAATTCTTACAAAAAGAAAAATCTGTATGAACAGGATCTTTCTATGTCACACATCTCTTTTGCCTCCTAGTTATGGAAAAATAGACATTTCTGAGGATTTGCATGAAATTTAGCATCCAGTCTATGCCTTCTAAGTGAAAATAGGTGGTCTATCATGGGCTGATCATAGTATCTTAATAAGAGTAGAATGCTGGGACAGAATGGAGAACAGGGTTTTCTCTTCCCACTCTGGTTGTAGCTCAAGCACCTAACATGGTTTTCAATGACAGACTGAAAGCTCTGGACAGCTCCTTAGATGTTTAATGCTGCACACACTCGGTCTTGAAATCCTGCTCCAGTACCAATTCACAGATGATTTCATCTTACTAAATTGTCCAGATAACTGCTTCGTGGACTTCATAATCACAGTATCTGTAAACCTTTAACTACAAATCCTATAGGTGTGCTTCGGCTTGTGTATTAAGTACCGTAAGTGGAGAGCATATGGGATGTGGGTGTAGCACAAAATAAAGTAATCATGGCCATGTTCTTTCAAAAACAGTTCAGAATCAAGATGTCATTATATCAATAATCTTTAGAAATTTACATACTGATCAAAATATTCAGTGGGTATTACTGCATTTCTATTTATAAATATTCAAATTTCACCTTGGGCAGAAAAATGCCTGGAGTCTTCCTTTTAAAATGTAGTCAGAATTTTCTCCACATTCTTTAAAATCTTCTAGCATGTCAGTATAGCCAAAGCAGATGGTATATGGAAGGCTTTCCAGAGAGATTGGGGTAGCAAGATTCCTTAAGCCTGACTTCCATATTATGTAAACTAGTAGTCAAAATGTATAACAGTCTTAGTGGACACGTGGATAAATACAAGTTACTTGGAAAGATTAGCATGCCATCTGTAGAGGGAAGTTCTGTGATGTAGATGTTTTGGTATTTTTTTGACAAAGTCATCAAACATGAAAATAAGAATGGTTTAGTTGATACAGTCTATCTGTATTTCCAAAAGACTTTTGACAGTGGCTATCTCTCAACCTTTTAAAGAAAATGAGCAGTCATAGCTCATTTAAGAGCTGGGGAATCTTCCATGGATACAAGTATCTGATTAAGAGAGAGGAAGAAGAGAAAAAAAGTAAAATACTAATTATTCTTAAGTAGAGAAGTCACTATGGAATTTTGCAGGGGCTGAGGTGGGACTTGTGCTTTTCAGTGTCATCATGAAAATCCTGGAAAAAGGTTTTTGTACAGAAAGTTTGCTGTTAATACTAAATTTGGAATAGAAAAAATGCAGACTGACTGAAGAATTGCTGCAGAAACTTATGAGGCTGATGGGGCAATAAAATGGCAGATGAAATTCAGTGCAGGAAAATGTGAAGTGATGCACAAGGGAAAAAAAACACAAATTCACATATAAAATGATGAGCTTTGAGCTAAGTGTTATCACTCAGAAGAAGGAGCTTGAGATAATGAGAGTTAGTTCCATGAAAATGTCATTCCTACGCTCAATAGCAGACAAAAAAAGCAAATGAAATGTTAGTAACTGTTAGGAAAAAAGTATAACAAAACAGACAACAAGATAATGCTCAGTTGAATAAATCATGAATCACCTTTAAAACTGCAGTTCTGGCCCCTGTCCCATTGTCCTCCCATGTCCAAAAGGGTATATTAGAATTGGAAATTATTAGCAAAATCATTGAAACATCAAAAATAGTTAAAGAAGTGGGTTTATTTTCAAACGGGATAAAGCTAAGGTATATAGGTGAACTAAGACTCCCTAGTCTAGAGAAGAGACAAATTAGGAGGAAGACAAAACAGGTCCATAAACTCAGGAGTAGATAGAGAACAGGAATTGTTTTTGCTCACTATACCTTCCACTGTATCTTCAGACTGAACAGAGAGACAATCCTCAGCTGGATAGCCCTTTGGGTCTGACCTAGTACAGCCATTCTACTGTGCTGACCACATTCTGACCAACAGGTAGTATGAATTGATAATAAGCATTTTGCCTATTAATTTAGCTGTTGGCTAATATCACTTCCAGGGCTTTTATTGCCTGTGATGCTGCCATTTATAATGTACATTTTGCTTAATAAATTCGTGTTTTTTAAAGAAAATAAGTAGAACGTTTTGGCGAACAAAATTTAGGAAAAACATAATGATGATATTATGCTTATTTAAAAACAGACTAAAAATATCTATAATCTGGGAATCATCCCACATTAATCATTACCCAGGTAAAAGTCTAATTGAAATTAATGAACATTTCCTCAGAGGAAAGGTTTCAGGATTCTCTTCTATATAGATTATTTATATCATGCTCATCACCATAGTATCTGAATGTGTTCCAATAGTACATTAAGCAATGTGACTAACATCTGTCATATGTTTTCTTATTCAGTCTCTCTCTCTGGCAAGATAAATATATGCAGTAGAGTATCTTGTATTGTAAAGGAATTTTGCCAGGTGAAAAGGGGTAGAGAAGATAAAAGAATCAGGGTGGGAGAAAATAACTTGTAATACATTTAGACCTTACTATTTCAGTTTATAGACTTGCTCTTGAGTATGAGCTTGATTCTGAATTACACTGCACGTACAATAAAGTTATATCCATTAATTTGACTTTCTTTCTTTCCTGAACTAGTAGTGGTAATCAGAAGACAAAAGAAAAATATGAATCATATTTTGTTAATGAAGAAGAAAAGACAATATGGAATTGGTCAAGAAGTACTGAAGATTTTTAAAGGATGAGAATTGAATGGTATCTACTTACTAAGAAACTATGTTAACATTTTAAAATATTTAATTTCTTTAAATTTTAATTGCTTTGCAAAATAAAACATTCCATATATATGAATTAAGAAAAAAAAATTAAAGATAACTGTGAAGTTTAGCAAAACCAGTAATGCTCAGTGTTTGACTTGGAATGTATCTGCATAATTTTTGAGCCAAACAAATTTCTAAGATAGATTGATATGTAATTTTCTTTGCAAACCACTCAGGTATTTTTATCAAGGAGCAGTTATTATGACCAAAATCTACATTTTACAGATGGGGCTAGTGAAAGAGAAAATGACTCATCCAGTAAACCGGCAAACTAATGTTAGGTTCTGATATGCCTGGGACCCACATTGCCTCCACAAACAAAGAAAACTGAAGCAAATAATAATAGGTCATCATGGTTTGAAAGCCCTCTAGTATTTTTTCTGAGCTCACAGTAAGAGTGGATTCTCCTTCTTTATTTAAAGAATAAGGAGGATTGTAATCTTACTAGCAGATGAGAAATGGAGTAGATTGCAAATAACCATCCCACTTTGGACGTGACCTTGACTGCCCCCATCCATTTTAGATATCCAAAACTGAAGGATGATTTCCAGGAGGTGTATACGACCTACTAACAGGTGGTATTCTACAACAATGAAAGAATGAATGTCATGTGCATAATGTGCTCAAGAGTTCTGGGAAGGATCCTAAGGAAGGACTTCAGTAGCACACACACAAAACCACCAAATTGTCAGGCTTTTGCTAAAGACCTTGATGAAATAACAGGTTGCTTAGCTCCAAAATATTAAAGGAAGCTTGTACCTGATGTTATTAAATAGGCCTTCCTCTTCTTGGTGACAGACTTCCCATTCTAGCTAATGACAGCAAACACATCTGAATATTTATTATGTGTTGAAAGCACAAATGCTGAAAAGAAATAGACAATAATGCCTTTTATTTTTCTTAAGGTGATCTGTTGGGGCATTCTAAGTCCCACAGATAAAAGCAGCAATAAATAAAAAAATAAATTTTAAAAAATCTATATTTCAAATAAAACAACAAAGCATTACTGAGTAAATTACTAAAACCATCTTCCTTTACCAGGCTGAAAGCCATCTGAAAGTGAACAATGAGTGCATTCTGTAAAACTACGAACTTATGCCTTTGCCAGAAAAGAGAGCCTTCCTTAAGTCTCAGGCTGCAAAGGTGAATTTTTTCAGAGCTTGGTTCTAGAAATAGTTCGTATCTCCTAAGAGGGTTAAAAGATATAGAGTGTCAGAATTTCTATAAGAGGTGGAAGTTGTGTAATAAAACCACTGACTATGGATCTGAGACTATACCTCATTTTCTTTATGTAATTTATGTATGGCTATGTGCTAAACGAGACCAGAATTATTCATGCTGATGAATACCCAAGTAATTGCCCTATGGCAGTTCTGCATATTGTGTGTGCCAGATACACAAGAGTTAGACATGCAGTTTAACTGGGTCTAGTGACCTTTAAAATCATGCCTGCTTTTTATTCATGAATCATCACTTTGTTTAGCAGACAGTTAATATTCGTTCACATTTCTTGCCTTTGCTGACCTCCCTCCAGCCTAAGTCACTTATTGTAGCAAATGAATGTTCTGAGGTAAGCCAGGGTAGAAAGCAGGAACTTGTAGCTATTCAGTGACTGTCTTATTTAAATATTCACAATGAGCTTAACCCTCCTCCCCTCCGCCCCCCCCCCCCCCCCCCCCCCCCCCCCCCCCCCCCCCCCAAACTGTAATCACAGAACTATATGTAGGAAGAACAGTGAAAATATTTTCCTGCAAGATTTGTTACTGTCTCCAAAATGTAATTGATTTATTTTAGATTAAAATGGACTGAAGAATACTGAATGTCTCCACAGTCTGTTTGCCTGCTAAAGAGAGGCTCTGGTCAAGGTATAATTGTCAGGATTTGATATTCCTTCCAAAGGGCAACTCTTGCTAGACGACTTGCCTGATAATTCTGGCCTTCTGGTGTTATTTTTTTCTAAACCAGAGAAAAATTATTTTGAGCAAAAAGAAACACCAAGTATAAACATCTTTGCTATTCCTTTATTTATTTCCCTTTCAGCTTTAAATTTTCCCCCTCTTTCCCATTCTGTGTATTCCTATATCACCTCTTCCCGCTCTTTTCCCTTTTTTCCTGTCATCTTTCTTCTACTTTGCTTGCACAAACTGCATTTATTTTGTTTTCATTTTGCACTTATCTTCTTGTTTGTGTTCACTGCAGTTCCTTTGGCAGGAAGCATCCTGTTCTCTGTCTTATTTCCCATCCACCTCCCTCCCTCCTTTTAGTTTCTCATCCCTTTACTTCCAACACAACTATCTCTATTTATACTCCTCAGTATGTACTTTGAGTGTATTGTATGTATGTAGAACAGATGATTCCACCTTTTATCACACTCTTTAAGCCGCACAGAGCTTCTAGCCCTCGATCTCCTTATCTCAAACATTCTGTGCCGTGTTCTTGCTTTGTGATTAATAAAAAATCTGTGTTGGAAGCTTTTAGCTATATAACAGCAAGTAAACTGACACTTCTTTTTATGAGACTGTTAAAAAGTTAGCAAACCATCAAGTCCCATATGGCTGCTATCATATAACTGACTGAAAACCTAGACTTTTCGGGGTGTCTTGGCCCTTTGATTAGCAACCAACCTAGTGGCAATCCACCCAGCCCTACCACGTGCTCTTCTTGAATTAGAGTCCCTTCCTTTCCACCTTCCTCCAAAGGCACTTGCTCTTGGTATGAGTAACACAGTATGATGAGGCTGGAGCCGGTCAGGGGTCTGAGCTGAGCTGTCATATCACTGTGCTTGGAGGATGAGGCAGCCCGGGAGCAGCTTACCTTCAGGCAGTCAGTGTGTAGTGGAGGGGAACTTCTAACACCTGTGCTGGCATTAGGCCAGAACACAGTAAGCTCATGGCAGTATTTTAGCCACGGTCTTCCCCAAAATACCTAGATATGAGACAGATGGTAAACTGTTACACTTACCAGTGACTTTCACCTCTAGTAATTGGTTTACTGTCTTAGCAACAGGTCATAAGTATTTATTTATAAAAGCTGAGGTAAACACTAACATTAATGGGACACCAGTTTTTAGAACTATTGTCAAAAAAAAATATATACTATCTGTCTTTGTTTATAATCCAGCAAGGTCTTTATATGCATATTTATTGATGACATATCATTACCTGTATGCAATAGTAGCACTAAGAGGACAAACATAATTCTTAGTGTTCAACTAGTAAAAAAAGTAAACTGCTTTCATCCAAACCTCAAATACATAATTTGGATAAATCCGCGAGGGTAATGTTCACTCTCTGCAATAGACCATCTGGCACAGAAGAGGCTATGCCAATTAATATAGATGGAATGACTGTTAGCACCACAGATAGTAAATATTTCAGACTAATCTTTTTTGTCATTTATCAGCTAATTTCATCCTTCAAAATTTGCAGTCAGTCTCAAGCATGTTGAAACAGATTGATCACATTCAGACTCTTACTAGCCTGCAAACCCTTTGCTTTGTTTTTAACTCTTGTACAGTCCTGGTTTCCACTTATTTTCATGAAGGCGAGGGATTATTATGAAGAGGCAGCACAGTTAGCACCATTACTTGGCTGACTTGCCTTCCTCTCTCATTAAGGTGTAAGTATTGCCTTGCTAATGTTATGCTTAATTCAAAAGATCGTGGTTCACCTGTTTTTCTCAAAGGAAAAAGAAAATACAGTTTGAGTAATACATCCCTAATGGCTATTGCAGAGAGAGAATAAGACTATGTTTCTAATATTAGCTAATAAATTAGTCCTGAGGAGACCTGGTCAAATTTTCAGCTTTGCTAGAATCATTTACCAAGATGGTATTTCAGTTCTTGTCTAAGAAACCTGGGCAATTCTTCTATAATAACCAGGAACTATTCTTTTAATGGTCTTCAGAGAAACTTTTTTAATGTTAATTTATTTTCCAGACTCATTTGACAAAGCTCTGAACAAAGATGTACAGGAGACAAGCCAAATATCTTCCAAACAGAGTGTTTAGAGTGCTTCAGAAACATCAGACTTTTGAATCTTACCCTTTAATGTTGGAAACTTAGTAGCAAAACATTAATAATCTTTCCCCTCAAAATACAGTACTAACAGTAAAATAAATTGTATGATGGTGGAAGCAGCAGAGCAAGAATATTGTTTTACTTTTCAGGCCATCACCTAACAGTCTAATAAAAAGTGAGAAAAGAAGAAAATTATCAAAACACAGCTGGTTTTGTTCGTTTATTTTCTAGTTGCCTTTAAAGGTGTAGAGACAGGTGGAAATTTTGCATACTACTCATCGGGAAACTTGGAGTATGTATATGGAGCAGTACACTGCAAGCCTCTGTGGTATGATCAGAGGATTTGCTGGGCTAGAGATACATTCAGCACTGCTCACATCTGACCATATTCTGGGTCGCATCACAGGAAGCATTCAAACACATTCTGAAAAAATATAGATTTTTTAAATATCAGAATTGAAACACAGCTTCATGAATGGGAGTAGCATGGGTTTGTATTATAGAAGTTTTATAAAATGTCTGATTTTAAAGTTTTCTGAAAATTTTGCCAAAACTGAAATCACATACTGATCTCACCAATCTGACTCAATATTACCTGAGGCCAACAGCTTCAGTAATGCAACAGAAGTTCTCAGTAAATCAACAAATAAACATGTTTGGCTGTTTCTGGAGTCTGTGATGCTGACATTCATGTTAAGTAAATTGTTATTTTGCAACAAGTGCACTGCAATGCTCTGTAAGGAGACAGAAATTTCTTGGGATTTGAGACATAAACATACACAAGAGCCTTTATGAAACACTAACTTGTGTCATTTTTGTTTGTATTCCCATTGATGAACTGTTAAATTCCCAGAAATGAACCCACTTTATTCTCTTCTATGGCAGTTAGTCCTCTATGTATTTGGTGATATTGAGAGAAAATGAAATATAAGAACAGGTGGGAATTTAGGATTAACATATCCCATATATTTTTTTAACCTCAGGCTCAAATACACAGCACTGCTCTTTTAGAGAACAGAGGTGGATGTAAAACAATAGTTACCTTAGAAAGGGACAAATTAGATTTTTGTATCCTCATTATAGCACACATGCACACCTCTAGAGGTTGCAATCATTCCTGTTACCATAAGTAAATTTGTGTTTAAGCACCTAAAAACACAGCTAAGCCCCAGGGAATGATTAAATTATGGGTGAAGAATTGTGTATTGTTAGAACATAGTCCCCCGTGCAGACTTTGTAATTCAGGCACGTCTCTGCCTGTCCTAGATGTCCTATGGGCCAACTAAAGTTATTAACTATGCATTTATGAATGTTCATACTGGGGACAGAGCCACTCACTGGTCATCTGAATGATGCTCACTGAGGCTCTCTTTTAGGTAAACAGCAGCTTAAATCCTTCAGACTGTTGATGGTAGTAATAATGTGTCTCCCAAGAAAGTTGTTCTAAGCACTGGGTATGCTAAGGTTATGCTATGAAGATGAACATCTCCTTTTGAATCAGACCCAACATGCAGTCAGGAGGGCAAGCCATGTGGCCAGAAAAATGGCAGATGAGGGGGAATATATAAAGAGTGTATAAGTGAAAAGAACACCTCTACTACAGAATGTAGATATCAGGGAATTTCCAGTGCTGGATCTTCTGTTGATTTTATGTACTCCATTCTGAGATGCCTAATTATCCTTTTGTACTTTATTTAGAAAATATAAGAAAATGTATTTGTCTATACAGACTTGAAGGAATACAAAAGAAGAATTCCAGTGTCTTCTTGCCAACAGTTTAGAAGGGGATTTATAGAGCAAGAAGTCACAACCAAACAATTATTCTTTACAGTCAGTAGTGAACCAAACTTCATTAATTTTTCTAGTTCTTTTTGATTCCATGTCTACTTTTTTATCTCTCTAAATTATGGGAACATGTCTTGAAGAGTTCAGTTATACTTTATGTAAAAGAAACATTTATTTTATTCCTGCCTTTACTGTATCGCAGCTAAGTAATTAATGGTTTGTAATGAAATTTTGTACACTACAAAGTCACCAGCTGAGGCCTCATACTTGGTATCCTCAAATCACATATGTGGGCAAGTGTGAGGAGGACTTCTAATGTCATGACTACCACCAGGTATTTGTACTCCATCACCAGGTTTCTGTATGCAACAGAGATAACGTGTTTAATAATGATTCATACAGATGCTTTGAAATGGATCTGTTTGTTTGCATCATTTTTAAAGACATTTTAGGAAGAAAAAGATGTGATAGGATGACCAACAGTAAGATTTAAAACTCATTTATCACTTCCAAAAATATTTCAAGGTATGGTTTATTTGCATCATGCATATCTTGGACCTTCTCTTCAATTCCCCTAGTTTCATTTGTTTTTCTTATATAGAATTCATTTAGTTGTTCGTACAGCCATCTGCTTTCTAGTACATCTTAATTTTTCTCTTTTATGTCAGAGTTTTCTGGTTTTCAGCATTTTTTATTGCATGTTTGCAGGTTCCTAGCTTTGAGCCTTGGAAACAAGAAGAATTCAAATCTCTGAGACTAACTTTTTTTAAGATTGCTTACTTAATAATCTATTGACATGTTTTGCATAGTGCAAATACACAAAGTCTATATTCCAGAGCTTTAGAACACTACCTAGAAAAGGACAGGAAACCTCAGTTATAATAAAAAATAAGGATACTCAGCACTCTTAGGACTAGGATATTGTCTGAACAACATAATTCCTATAAGTAGCAAATGTAATTTTTTCTTCTGTTTTTTTTTTTTTTTTTTTTTTTTTTTGAAATTAAAAGCCTCAAGCCTGCTATTTTGCTTACTATGTGTAAAATGGCTATAAAATCTACATCACTTATATTGCACAGGGGTATTAATTAACAGTTTTAAAACACTTTGAGGTAATTTGATGAAAAATTCTATTAAAGTGTTATTATGATGATACGGTTTACCATGATCAAATGATTAAAGTCAGTGTCTCACCATGAAAATATATTGACTTACAATTTTGAGTCTTAAATTTTAAAATGTAGTTTTCAAGATCAAAGACTGTATGAGTACTTTTTTATCACTGCACTGAAAAATAAATGGCACATTCATCTCATTAATATGTTACTAGCTTCATCCTCTGCACTGTAGTTACTAATAGATTTTTTATCTGTGAACGGAGGTCTGCTGCTGGTGAATGAATAAAAAGTGACAATGCAATTTTCATTGCCTGACCAAAGCATAAAGGAATTCACTTGTGTTGATAGCTATAAAATTCTTGAAAATATTTACAAATATAATCCTTTGACAGCTGCCCTTTATATCTGTCTCGCTAAAATAATTGTTTCCAGGCTGTCTACCGTTCTCTACCATATACTGGCTCTTGGAGATGAGGAGAGGCATTTTTTATAGTGCAATGAAACAGTATGCTTTAAAGTGCCCTTGTAGGCTCTATTACATTTTAAAGAACAAATAGCAGGTGTGAGATACTAAAGAATTAAGTTCTGTATGAACTTGTGAGTTTAACTTTATTTGGCAAAATCAATTTTTATTGCAGCTTTCACTTGCATTTTAAGTTCCATCATGATTAAGATGTTTAAAGGTATGATTCCACAAACATTTTTCTTGGTGGTAGAACAGCTTAAGTAGTTCTCATCTTCTCCCCTTCTTAACTATTTACTCTCATCCTTTCTCTCCCTTTCAGTGGTCCTATGGCATAAACCAGCTCAAGATGCATGTTCAAGAGAAAACTATCCACTTTCTTGGCAAAATCTGACAGAGTTTGTTTTTCTGAATATCTTTTCTAGGCATTATGATAGAACTCACAATGACAGAGGCATCAATGATCCTTAGAGCTGAAAACTCACATGCAGCAAAAACAAAGACTCCATTTGCTAAGATACTAATTTTAAAGGATCACCTCTACTGAAGCTAACAGGCTACACTGAAGTTGCTGCTGGGACTAACCCCCTAACCAAACCTCATAAGAGCATGTCAAAGAGATGTAAAAGGACAATATATTTCTGACCAGAAGTGATTTCACAGCCATGAATAATCAGACAAGCCTGAGAGACCATGCTATGAGAGATTGTACCACTTGCATCTAGGAATGATAAGTGATAGTGGCACTAGACAGGCAGGAATCTATTCAGAGTTGGATTTTGTTTTTCACAGATTTCTTAGATTTTTTTTTTTTTTCTGAAGTCTATGCGTGCTTAAGGAATTTGTATATTTCTTGCTCTCCTGCCATGTTCCCATATTACCTCTGACTAGGAAAGCAGAACTCCCATAGATCAGTGGTCTCCTCAGAGAACACATGTTAACACTAGGTCCTTGGAAGAACTGTGACAGCCATCCTGAGAGTGTGTTCCTGAAAGTCACAGTGTTGTGAACAGTGACCATCACTACTCATGACATGAGACCTCATGAGTATATGGAATTGAGTGGCTGGACCCAAGAACAGCAAGCTAATGCCTATCCAGAGAGTGGACATGTGCCAGGGTGAAACAACAATCTGTATCACTGCTCTTTAAGAGGTACCAGTTCATTGCTGAGCATTGGCAGTTTCACAATAGCGCAGTTTTATCATAAAATCATAGATTTAAAATCAGAGCATGAAATCAAAGTAAGAAGCAAAGAATTAGACACACATGAAAAACATAAATGTTTGTATCTCAGAGCATGTACACTCAGTCATTTTACTCTGCTAATTCTTAAATAATTACGACTTTGCTGCAGGAATTAATAATAATAAAAAAAACATAAATCTTTTTAAAACAAAAACTGAAATAAGAGTTATCTCTCAGTGTATGTTGTCTTCTCTATATCCTGTATTTTCTGCAAATTTAGCCTATAGCAGTTAGACTGTGAAGGAGGAAAGAGAAGATGGGCTACTGCGAGTGAGCTAGAAGGAGTTCCAAGAACATGGGGTCGGCTGGAGTGAGAAAATGTAAAGTCAAGGGCAGAAGGGAAAGCCACTAAGAGCAGTTAAGAGGAGGGAAAAGAGACAAGTAAAGAGCATGAGGGGGTTTCATGTTATTGTTAGCATTATGATGAAGTGTAAGGAGGGGTGGAGATGTGATGATAATTGAAATTAAATTAGAACACTGTAATAGCCTTCTGGAAGAATTAAACTGTGCTATTCTCACCACCAGCAGAGTAATATGGGAATATTAAAAAACAAAACAAAAAAAAATCCAAACAAACAACAACAAAACCCCACAACATTTTACTACAAGAAAATGTGACCAGACATTTCTTAATAGAATAACAACAACATCTTACATTAACACTCTGATGCTTCCAAGTGAAAGGTAAAACAAACCTTGGGTGAACTTGCTTTTTTCTCCCTGTTTTTAGAAGAGAAAGGCTGGGAGTGGGCTGGTTTTGCTGCCTGCCAGCACTAATGTGAGAAAGTTATGATCTGCAATTCAATACTTGCATGCTACCATGTGGCTTTTATGAGGAAAGGTGCCAGGTCTTCTATAGTTCAACTGGGTATCAAGATCTCTGTTTAGAGCTAGCAAGCCCAGGGTGTTTTCACTGCTCTGGAAGCCCAGCTAGAATAAAATTTTTAGACAGGAAGCACACAACAAAGTCTGGCGGGTTCCTTGAAGGGTGAGTTTAAGCAACTGAAAATGAGAGAGGTAAGAATTCCTGGAACTTCTTCAAGGACTGAGAGTGGGCCTTTCCTCTATGGCTCTCTGATTCTGATTTTCAAAGGCCACTGTCACAGCAGACCTTCTAAGAAGAGAGATCATTCAGTGTATTCCTTCTGCCTTTGAGGATTCTCTGATTGTCCATTAATGTTTCTCTCTCTGGTGCATAAATGCATGCCATAGGGGGTAGATACTGATTGGTATGTTTGTTTTTCTCTGGGGCTGATGTGTTTTTAAGCATGTGGGCTTAATGTTCTGATAAGAAGCACACTGACATAAATACAGTTTTATACACAGACAAAGAGGTTCAATCTGCTATTTTTTCTGGAGAAAGTCCCTCTCAAAGACAGATGCAAAGTATGTGGGTGGGTGGGGGCTAGACTACAGTCATGTCACGACCTTGTTTAGGGACCATGTAGAATCATAGTACTCCAGGGAAATCATCACTGAGATCATGTTCTTGGAGGTATTGCTCTTTCGACACAGGTAGGACAAACACTGTTCTGACCTCTAACTTTCCCTGTGTCACATTCACCATTTATCCAATATTATAGCTTTCTTCTGTGAGTACGAGAACAAGGACTCCAGGACCTACTATTCTAATGGGCCTCCAAGGATCTGAACAAAGATGGGAGTTTGTCCTGATGAAACAGACCAAGTCCCATGAGATGATACTGTACATCGAGTCTCACTGTACTGGTGAAATGGTAATGCAAGTTATTAACTGTCTGTCACACAAAGGTCGGAACAGACCAGCATACTAATGATAGCAGTAGTTGACAGTGTATGAGAATGGCATAACTGTTCTATATGTTTGCACTAAGGCAGACAGTTAAAGGAAGCAGCTGGGTACAATTATTAGAACAGTTTATCACAGCTAAAGTCATCAAATAGATTCATTAAAAACAAACAAACAAACAAACAAACAAACAAACAAACAAACCAACCCACAAATCAAACAAAACCTTAATTTATTTTTTTAAAGGTATTTTTCTCTGAAATATGAATAAGTTAATTTCACAACTAAGTTATACTGCTCAACATCCAACACCCATGTATTTTCCCAAGTGAAAATATCAGTCACACAATTCTGATATGGAAAGAGATTCTGAGAACCTGATAAAGGGATCAGACTGAGGAGGATAGAAGATACTTTTGAGAAGAAAAAGAATAAACAGAGTTAATCACTGAAATGACTCATTAAAATGTTATGACATGACAGAAAAGTACACTGTAGGGCAGGACACAGTTTGTTAGGAAAAGAAGTAAACCCAAACTATTCAACTAAAGTTGGAATTATGAGATTAAAGCTCTTTATCCCTTCCTTGTGTCACTTTATTCAAGCAGATTCAGCTCTGCTTGGTAGCCCTCATAACACCCCAACCTCATTTCCCTCCTTTCTTCTGTATTATTCCAACAGCTCACCATTTTAATTCTCACAGGGAGCCCAGATTGCAGACCTTTATCTGCAATATATCTGGTTTCATACCAATTTTCACATTTCTCTCCTAGTTTACATGAATACCATGTAAGCAAGAGGCAGCATATAACGATTTTTTTTCTTGAAGATCTAATTACGTTGCAAGGCCAGCCTTTCCTGGTTAGTCAGCCATGTAGAGAGCTGTTGCAGTCATTCACCTTGCAACGTTGCTCAGCAGGAGAATGATGTGGTGTGCCTCTTCTCTAAACAGCCACAAGGGCTCATGAAAGTTGTAAGAGCTCAGGAGCTTTGAGATTTCTATGCGTCTGTCAAATATGATTGAAATTAGCCTGTGTTCTAAGGTTGGTTCACAGGTGGGTGAGAAAACAGCATAATCACATAATCTTTGCTTCCTTAAGAAATCAGGCTGAAAAAGAAGGCAAGAAAGAAAGAGCTGAAGAAAAATCTGAGAAAGTAAGATAGGACAGGAAAAAGTGGAACAAAAGGAAAAGAAACAAAAAATAAAAATAAAATTAATTTCAAATGGATATATGGAACTTCTATTGAGTTCACTCTTGTAAATAAGTAACCTTTTTGATAAAAAGAAGAATTTAAATTTACAGAATGCATTTAAAAGAATCCTAACAGGTACAAACTAGGTAGCTGAGAGTATATTTACCTTCTTCTGCTAGAACTGAACCCCATCTGTGTATTCAGAGCTATTCATGCTTTGCAGGATGAAAATTGCCCTACTCTTGCCTAATAAACAACATAAAATAAAATTATTTTATCTTGCTAATAGTGAATTTCTGGAATACCTTTCAAAACTGTTCTAGGAAGGCCTTGCTCCTACTGTAAATGTTACCTATTAATTCATGAGCTTCTTGAATGATACTTCCCAGATTGGTTGCACCTGTCAGTCTGGCCCCTATATACTGTCTTATACTATTGATCTAAATCCCTGGCTGTGCTGGAATATAAAACTCTTATGTTAACTGTTATCTTCTTTTCACTCTGGTAAGAATATAATCCTTCTAAGGAAAAAAAGAAAAAAAAAGTATATAAGAGAGAAAAAATTCATAGAAATCCTGAGTAATTTTTAGTTCATATCATGAATGATAATACTGCAAGGAGTTAGGGTTTTACAACTTTTTTACAATTACGTAGTGAAATTATCTTATTATTAACATGGTCATACATATGATGTTGAAGAGCTAACAAATGAGTAATGCAGTATGTGTTAATATGCTGGTAACTGTTTGGAAAGAGTTTAGAAGGATGAGACTGGTGGTATTTGTATTGAGAGGTTGGAAGGCACGTACTTCTTTTTATTGAGTTGCACAATGTTTGGATTATAAAGTCCTAGAATTGGCCTCAAGCATCAAAAAAAGAAAATAAGAATGGAGAGGGGGAAATTATCTGTTTTCTCTGTGTATCTAGACAACCTGAAACTGTACAATGCCTTTCCTCAGTTTCTTTTCCCTCTTCTAAGAACTGCTTTAACTGAAGCAATGATGCAGTGATATTCTTGCAGGCCACCATGCCAGTGCATGCAGAACAATACTTTCTTTTCCCTTCTCCCAATAGTGATTGGGAGTGGACATGGCAAAATACCTCAGATGTGACTATGCCATGTATATTTAGATATAAAACTTGCTTCTTTTCTTTAGATCCACTTTGGGGTTAGTGAAAAGAGGTGGGATCCTACCTAAAGACTGTTAAGAATAGAAGCTCTGTACACATTTATACAGGGTTATAATCCCACCTTGCATTACGCCTTGTTTCACTCCTGGCCTCTGTTTTGCTGTAATTGTCCTTATTGCAGGTGGTGTGTTTGATACCATGGGTCTCTTCTGAAGTGGATTTCCCTCT
This sequence comes from Tyto alba, assembly GCF_018691265.1. Taxonomy (NCBI): domain Eukaryota; kingdom Metazoa; phylum Chordata; class Aves; order Strigiformes; family Tytonidae; genus Tyto; species Tyto alba. Next base: position 72,349,766 of record NW_024881282.1, on the reverse strand, counting down.
GAGAGAAGCCCTGGAGTAATAGGCAGCACAATCCTCTTGTCTAGCCCACCTCCATCACCTGGCCCAATGGCCAGGGACAACCCTCAAGGCTGGCACAATGTCAGTGAAAGGATAGCCTTCAGTCCTTTGACTTTCCCCTTATCTTTCATTGAAAATAACAGGACCCTTGGAAAGCTAATTTGGGTGATGTGAAGCACCATGATAGCATCTTGAAAAAACATTGCTGAAGATTTTTGTAGTGCTTTGAAGAGATTTACAGCACTGATCTCTGCTTTCCTCCTAGCAAATAAGAGATGTAATCGATACCTGGTAGTATGTATAGGCTGAATATTCTGATCTTTCTTTTTTCAGACAAAGCCAGTTATATCACTTTCTTTTATAAGCTTGTGATAAAGAAAAAGAAAGGGCTGAAAGTGAAACCATAAACAACTATGCTTCAATCAGATTCTTCAAGATCAATAATCAAAGAAAATAATGTAAAAAAGACAAAAACCAAAGGTGATTGAACTGGAAAGGCTGAAAACTTTCAGACACAATGTGCAACTAAAATAGGATTTGCTGCCTCATAGCTATCGTATTTGACACTGTTATTGGGACTTACTAAAACTGTACCAGATTATACTTCATTTACATTTCTGAGAGTTGTCCTGTAAACAAAAGATAGCTATTACTTTTTAAAAATGAAAGATGATCTTTTGGAAGCCAATTCTTAGGCAAGGAATGGGTTCTGAATCAAATTTCACCACAATAGAATCACATAAATTACCTTATTTAATTATTACTCATATAATATTTTCATGCTCACTTCATTAGTATTTTTTGATATGTACTGAGGAAAATGATACCACATCTCAGAAAGTTATAGTTCTTATACTTTCACTTCAACCAGTAACGTTTAATATGGTGTATATTCTAAATCATATAATGGTATCACACAACAGCTCTGCTTCTGCCATCTTAAAGATTCAGGCATGGGTGTGTATCACTTGTTATTTGCAGTTGATTTTCCTGTACTATTAAGGTTAAAGGGAGTTTATATGTTTTGAAAGCAAAAACTTATTAAGCACTAATGGAAATTAGAGCTCAGGGGCTTGACTCTTGCCTCAGAAAAGAACCAATTCCACTGTCAATCCTGAACAGAAGGAACAAAGCAGAAAATGGATGGATAGACATCTTTAAGGAATGTTGATGACATAATCTCTTTTATGTCAATAGATGCAAGGCAGTGTCAGTATGCACTAAGAACTTCAGTTGATAAAATATTACTTGATTTATTACTTCTGAATATTCTATATTTTAAAGGAAAACTACTACACCACTGAGACCAATATCAGCTTCTCCACCAGGAGAATATGTGCAGCCAACAAAAGCTACTTGATCATATTTTCTTTCTTCTTTTTTGATATCATTATTATTTACAGAGATAATACTGAAGCATTTATGTCTTTTGCAATATTTTTTCTTGTTCTGAAGGGTACTTTTGTATATCTGCTTGCTAACCTCTTGTGGTTCCCTGAGATTAATACTTTAAACTATACATATGTTAATATCTTGACCCAAAGAGTGTATGAAATCTAACAAAGATGCTTATATCATGCATGAAGGGAGATATGGACCAAACAATCCATTGTTCTCTTATAAGCAAAAAGATTTATCTTTTCTTATGAAGGGAAAGCGATGGATGCAGTTTTTCTGGCTTTTAGTAACACTTTTGATACTGTCCCTCATAGCATCCTTCTGGACAAGTTGTCCAGCTGTGGGATAAGAGGGTTTACAGTGCACTGGGTGAAGAACTGACTGAAGGGCAGAGCTCAAAGACTTGTGATGAATGGAGATACCTCTGGGTGGTGACCAGTCACCAGCAGTGTTCCTCAGGGTTCAGTTCCAGGGCCGGTTCTGTTCAGTACATTTATCAACCATCCGAATGCAAGAGTTGAATGCACCCTCAACAAGTTTGCTGATGATACAGAACTGGAACTTGATGTTGATTTTCTTGAGGCACAAGAGGCCTTGTAGAGGAATCTAGACCATTGGACAATGATTAAAGACTCCTGCACCTAGGATGGAGTAATTCCAGGCACAAATATAGACTGAGAGAGGAGTAGCTGGTGAGCATCCCTGCAGAAAGGGACCTGGGGGTGCTGGTCGGCAGCAGGCTCCATATAAGTCAGCCATGTGCCCTGGCAGCCAAGAGGGCAAACTTCATCTTGGGGTGCCAAACCAAACATGGTATAACCAGCTGGTCAAAAGTGGTGATTATCCCATTCTAGTCAGTGTTGGTGTCATCTCACCATGAGTACTGTGTGAAGTTCTGGGCCCTACAATCTTAAGAAGGATGTGAAGGTCCTTGAAAGTTTCTAAAGGTGGGCAACAAAACTAGTGAAAGGGCTGGAAAGCATGTCTTATGAGGAGAGTCTAAGGACTTTGGGCTTGTCTAGTTTGGAGAAAAGGAGACTGAGGAGCTACCTCATTGCTCATTACAACTTCCTGATGAGGGGAAGTGGAGAGAGAGGTGCTGAGCTCTTCTCCCTGGTATCCAGTAATAGGACATGTGGGAATGGCTCAAAGCTGTACCAAGAGATGTTTAGAATGGACATTAGGAAGCATTTCTTTACCAAGAAGGTGGTCAAACACTGGAACGGGCTTCCTAGAAAGGTGGCTGATGCCCCAAGCCTGTCAGTGTTTAAGAAGCATTTGGACAATGCCCTTAAGAGCATGCTTTAACTTTTGGTTAGCCCTGAAGTGGTCAGGCAGTTGGATGAGATGATTCTTGTAGGTTCCTTCCAACTGAAATAGTCTATTCTATCACCATGGATGACATGCTATAATATGTAGAATTTTGCTTAGGACAGATAAGATACACATAAGATGCACATCCCCCTGAGGCTTCTCTTCTCCAGCTTAAGCAGTCCTGACTCTCCCAGCCTCTCCTCATATGACAGATGCTCCAGGTACTTAATCATCTTTGTGGTCCTTGGCTGAATTTGCTCCAATTTGTTCATGCCCTTCTTGTACTGGAAGCTCAGGACTGGACACAGCACTCCAGATGTGTTTCAGCAGTGTTGACTAGAGGAAAATGATTATCTCCCTTGACCTGCTGGCAGTGTTTTACCTAATGCAGCCAAGGAGGCCATTGGCCTGCTTTGCTGCAAGGGTGCATTGATGGCTCACGTTCAACTTGTGTCCACCCAGGGAATAAACATAGCCAAGACATTTGTATATTTTTATATCAAGTTGAAATGAATGTGCAGTCATCAGAAATTGTAGAGCCTTGCATGAGTTTAAAGTCAGTGTCAGCACTGAGGTCCTCCTAATAATAGTTTAAGCTCAAGCTCTTTTAACTACATCATCAGTTTTTTGAATTTGGATTTGGCTTGGGGACAACTCAACCATTTCACAATGCTGAGTTTTCAATCAAACCACTTTTATTTCAAAACTCAGCTCCAATCTGGATAAAAAAAAAATAAAAATGTTTAATTACATACTTCAGTGCACTTCAGAATAGCAACAAGCCTTTGTTAATCACTACTGCAAGCTCCCAAACACCACTGAGATTCATGATCATCATTTTAAGATGAACTAAATCTACAATAACAGGGAAATGCCTATAACAGAGAAAGCAGAAACCTGAATTCTAGTTTGGATATAATGTTAGTAGTAACAGAGCATAATACCAAGCATCAAAAGTTTGGTGGCTTCACTCACTGCCTGAATGTAGAATATATGAATAGTCATGTCATGAACTATACGTAATCATACTTTTGCTTTCCTTTTCATAAGAAATACCTAGTCCAAAACAATATCTCCTTAAATCACTTTATAATTTTAGAAAGTAACATCAAATTTTTATTTCTTAAAAATCATGGGAAGGTCTGTAAAGAGTTAAAATAAACCTCGGACTGCATTTAGAAGATATTGCAAAAAAGAACTTGACAAGTAGTGAGCCTTCTGGAGCATGATGTTAGTTCATTATCATTTACAGGAGCATGTTTGGAAATTAACAGTCTAGGCTGAAAATTTCTAAACAAAATTGAGCTTTCTGACATCTGAGATCCCTGCAAAGACTAGTTGTAACAGGGAGTTTCAAGTATAGTTTACATACACTAGGAAAAGGGTTAACTAAAACAGAGGAGACTTACAAGGAGGAACAGAAAATAAGGTTAGCAGTATTAAAATATCCATTAAGAGTTTGTCAGAATCCTTGTGTGCATCATTGTGTATGAGTAGAAAACAAGCAGTATATGAGGACTGTCAAGTGTTGAATGAAACTGGAAAGCTGCCTAGATAACACAGCAAAGCATGCAGAGCAAGAGAAAGTCCAATAGCTGGCAGAGAGTATTGACAGGTATAAGAAAATCCTTGATATATATATATGAATGCAGGAATAAGGATATAAGCTCCAGGAAACAGTAGCATTTGCTGTTCCTGAAGTGAAAAATAGCATTTAAAATGCATTACTGAGGAATAAATCATTGTTTATTTTGATAGTTCTATGTACTGCAAATTTTTTACATCTTGTGTGAAAAAGGTCAAAAATAACGATGTGGTTTTATTATATTTTACTGTAATTTTTCATGCAAAAAAAGCCACAAGCTATCAGGTGATATTCTGTTCCAGGCAACCGTTACTCTCCAAGCTCTCAGCTGAGACTGGGGCTGCTATTTCCTGCTTGGCTCTAAGCTGCCCCCTGCTCAGTATGCAGTAACACTGAAGTAGGTGTGTATGTTCCAAGGTGTCAAGGGAGAGCAATAGTTTGCTAACCCAAGTACTCATAGACCCTGAAAGGGGCTTACCTCTCTCCACTGTCTACTCACGGTGTCTAGACTGCTGATTTAGGTGGTTTGGATTATCCTGCTGAGGCCCACTAACGATACTTTAAGTGTTGCTTTGGCGAAATTAAGTTCCTAATGTAGTCTAAATACTGCAGACAGGTACAGCTCACAAACTTTTCTGGATCTGTCCCCAAAAGCCTCATCAAAAACTGTGGAAGAACTTGGTACTGATAGCAAGCTGAATGTAAAAGTCCCTTGCACCTAGCCTTGAGCTGAAATTGCTGCTTGCCTATATATGTCAGCACAAATCTGAAGTAAAACTGGGGTCTCTGAGTGCTGTACCCACATATAAATAAATCAGCATACAACTGTAGAATTAGGTTGCAATTTATTTAATTCAATTTCATATTCATGTTTAATATTTTGATCATAAATCTTTCAGGTGTCAAAGAAAGTTACCCATAAATTCCTCTTGGGAGTATGGTCTATTACCATTGCTTGCAGGACCTCACACTAGAGAGACAAACCAAGTGAAACCACAAAGAATATGCAATCAAGCAAACATTGTGTGGGAACTGTGAGGCAGTAAGGAAATTTGAACATATATTCCTAAGGAAGAAAGAGCAACAATAATCAGCAGATGCAAACACCAAAAAAAACCCCAAAACCAACCAACCAAAAAAAAAAACAAAACGGGATCAGCAAAACTGACTTTAAAGCTACTAAAATAATTTTGGAGCTATTCTAACAGAGCTAAAGATGTACAAAATGATAAAGACACTCTATAGTTCAAATGTGAATGTTACAATTACAGTGGAATCCAATCTACTCAATTTATACGCTGTCTCACAAATAGGTTTAGAAAATGAGCACAATCTAGTATGTCTAACTTCACATTTCAGTAAGTAAAGAAACTACTCCTTACTTGGAGAGTAGGCGCACTTCAAAACATGCAAACGTTAAAATAATTTACTCAGTTTTCATGTCTACGGACTAGTGAACTGACAGGGATGTTCCTTGGATCTTTAACAGTTACAATGAAAGAGGAGAAAGAGAAACATGGAGTGGGATTCAGCTCAGATTGAAACACCTACTTCTAGGCAATCACAATGGAAAGTTTCTGCAAATGAGTTAAGTGTCTAAGCTCCCAGTACAGGCAGAGACAATGGATTCAGCACAGTCAAGAAACATTGGAGAAAAATTCAACTCATACTAAGGAAAACAGATAGCGATAGTCAGCTCTAGGTTACACTGACTGTTAAGGTTCTCATTAAGGATAATTGGAGTTTAAACTCTTAACTTATAGACATCCAGAGTCTTACATTTATATATCATAACTTTCAAGCAGATTCCCCCTCAAAGCATCTCCCAAGTTAAATATTGGCATTCTCGACTGTTTATCCTGAAAGGAATTGAATCTGTACCTACTATATCCAAAATCAGTAAGCTCTATAACTGCTTCAAGTGGAATATTACCTATTGCTCCTGTTGAAGACACTGAAGACATTTTAACCTAACTAACATGGGCTGAAGCACACAGGAAATGGCAGAAAAGATTTTGAAACCCAGGTTCTTGACAAGATTATGCATTTTATATATGACTTAAAGAAGAAAAAAAGAACCTTTTACCTTCTGAGTACCACAAAATATCAAGTAGAGTCAGATTGCTTTTTGTTTCTTTCCTTCTCATCTTGTTACTTTGCATCCCTGAACTCATCTCTCACAGGAGAGATGGTAAGGTCTGACTTAGGATAGCTTTGGTTGAAGAAACAATGTTGAGGTTCAGATAGAAAAGGCTGTCGATCTCAAATCTAAGCAGAGGCTATAACGCAGATACACCATTTCCTAGATGAATACCTCAAGCACTAGACCAGTGTGCAAAAGATAGGAGCAAATACCACAACATCAGATGGTAGTAATTTCCATACTGATGTCAGCTAACTTTTCAAAATTCTTCAAAAGACATATGTAACATTTCAATGGCAGCTGACTCAAAGATGAATCAGTGGAGCATGGGGAGGCACACAGACTGCATTTCCTTCAGTGATCAGTGGGATCGGTGGGATTGAGTGTATCCTCAGCAAGTTTACTGACGACACCAAGCTGTGTGGTGCAGTCGACAGGCTGGAGAGAAGGGATGCCATCCAGAGGGAGCTGGACAGCCTTCAGAAGTGGGCCCCTGCAAACTTCACGAAGTTCAACAAGGCCAAGTGCAATGTCATGTACTTGGGTTGAGGCAATTCCAAGCACAAATACAGGCTGGGTGATGAGTGGATTGAGAGCAGCCCTGCGGAGAATGACTTGGGGGTACCAGGGGGTAGAAAACTTACTGTGAGCCAGCAATATGTGCTCACAACCCAGGAAGCCAACCGTATCCTGGGTTGCATCAAGAGAAGTGTGACCAGTAGGTCGAGGGAGGTGATTCTCCCCCTATACTCCACTGTTGTGAGACCCAACCTGGAGTACTGTGTCCAGCTCAAGGGCCCCCAACATAAGAACATGGACCTGCTTGAGTGAGTCCAGAGAAGATCACAAGGATGATCAGTGGGCTGGAGCACCTCCCTTATGAGGACAGGCTGAGAGAGTTGGGGTTGTTCATCCAGGAGAAGAGAAGGCTCTGGGGAGACCTTATAGCAGCCTTCCAGTACTTAAAGGGAGCCTACGGGAAAGATGGGGAGGGACTCTTTATCAGGGAGTATAGTGATAGGTCAAGGGGTAACAGTTTTAAACTGAGAGTAGATTCAGATTGGATATAAGGAAGAAATTCTTTACTGCAAGGGTGGTGAGATACTGGAACAGGTTGGCCAGAGAAACTGTGGATGCCCCCTCCCTTCAAGTGCTCAAGGCCAGGTTGGATGAGGCTTTGAGCAACCTGATCTAGTGGAAGATGTCCCTGCCCATGGCAGAGGGGTTGGAAATAGATCATCTTTAAGGTCCCTTCCAACCCAAACTATTCTGATACTATGATTCTATGATCATATTTGTAGCTTTTTCTTAAAAATAAGGTTATTTCATTACTCTGTATTAATTCTAGTCACACTTATTTGTATCCCAGCATGCAATCACAGAAATATTCAGGGAAGACATGCTGGGCCCTCAAATATAAGGGCAAACAAATGTAGATAGAAAGTTAAAATTTCTCAGAGATATGAAAATTTCTAAGCAATAATTGAAAGATTCATAACCATTCAAAATGAGCAACAAAAATCTCATTTCCTGCACCTAAATCTAGAGAAGCATCCCTGTTCTGGAGTTTCTTTCTGTCAGCCTTTAAGCTTGGTAGCAAAGGATACATTTAGTTTAAAATCCAAAGTCTTGTAGAAGAAACAGTTTTGTTTTGTTTTGTTTTGTTTTGTTTTGTTTTGTTTTGTTTTGGTTTGGTTTGGTTTGGTTTGGTTTGGTTTGGTTTGTTTTGGTTTTGTTTTGTTTTTCCCACATTGCTACACTAGCTTGTAGGACTACTATATCTCTAGTTTCTATCAGAAGGTCTTAACCTTCTGCCTTCAAGACCATTCCCAGCAGATTTTTTTTTTTTAAATTAATATTGTGTCCAGGTCACAGAAACTACTCCTCTCTGCTTTTTCTCTACAAGCAGGAAAGAAAGCATTCCTACTAGACTTCTTACTGTGATGAACCAGAGAATGAAGCCCATGCTGAATCTGAGTCTACATCATAATCTCAAAATGACACTATGAAGAGTAACTTACTGGAAAACAGAGAACTGGAATAGAATAATATACCCATCTTATTATGGTTAACAATGAAAGAAAACAGCTTTCTAAAAGCAAAGGTTTTCACAAGCCATGTTCTAAATATCAGTAGTTCCTAAAAAACAAGTAATCTGTGGCACCTAAAGCTAACAGCACAGTTAACTCAGCCCTCTAGTAACCATGAAGAATGTCATTATTCTTGAGGAGGAATTAATTCTTCCCCAATAACTTGACAGACAGGGAAAAACAAGCAGAGTCTGCAATAGAATTATGGGGTGAATCAGTCTCATTTTACACTTCAGCAGCCTCCAATTGCTTCACAAGAGTGATAATCACATGGACTAAAGAACCAAGAGAACAAGCCTCAAAGGAATTTGCAATCAACTCCCTCCTAAATAAGAAGTGCTTATCAACTATGTTCATGGGAAAAGTGTCTATGGACACTATCAGCTCTTCAGCCTGCATAATGGGAACACATGCATTTCATCTGTGACTACAGACACTAGAGACACAGTTGCTATGAAAAACCTTAGGCAAACTGTTGGATCAACAATTTGAGCAAGGTGGGGGGGAACTGAGATGAGAAGGAAGCAAGCCAAGTTTCTTTATTTTAAGAGTAATTGGAGATACCTGAGAAATATAACAGGGCTAATACACACAGCTGAAATATCTGTGTAGCCAAAATAGCAGGCTGAGTGAAGATAAGTGTTTTCTGACATGATTTCAGGTTGACTAGGTAACTAAGGGTTAAATTTTCATTTTTAAAATAAAAACATTTTGCATTTTCATGTTGAAGTTTCCTTCAACTTTATGTATAAAAAGTAATTCTTTTTCTTGAGATGATTTTTTGTTGAAATAGTTTTTCAGGAAAAAAAAAATGTTGGATATACTCAAAGCAATTCTTTTTAAAACTGACAGAAAATTTTAAAAATAATTCTAGTTTTGCTGAAAATGAGTAAGGATCACATAAAAAAACTTGCATTGGTATGAACAAGCTCCACTGACTGACTGGAAGGATTTGTACTTGATTAGAAACAAAAATGTTCCTTGTGATCTTATAATCCTATTAAATCACTAAAAAAAAAAAAAAAAAAAAAAAAAAAATCAATATTTGAAGTGAAAAAAAAATCAGAAGAAAAAGTCTTGGGGAAATAATATATCTTGTATCAATCATCAGCCCCATTCCCATAAAATGTTATTTCAAAATGGGGGAAAAGAAATCACCTCTAAATACATACACATCTCCATTGTCTCTTACAGAACAGGAAATTACCCTATTAAGCTTACTATAAGCAAATCTGGGACAAATTTTTTTCATCAGAAAATAGAGAAGCACCAATATAGCAGTAATATTCTTAAAGGAAAATCATAAAATAAATCAATATTACCTTCTAGTTTTAGGTTAGTAATGCATGCTTTCTTCAGTAAGAAATAGCTATTCCATTTGAACTTTATTATTGAATGTTACTTCAATATTAGAAGTTGATATTTTGTATTACACTGTTTTCATCACATGGGAATGCAAACTCATGAAAATGAAACACAGTAATATTTAAGTGACTATTTTTTCCAAATTTCTCTTCGGTAAGAAACATCTGCACTTTCACTTTTCAATCAAAAATAATAAAAGTAGATTTTACAATGTCAGAATTTCCTGTGGGATGGAAATAAAGTTTTTAGAACAACTAGACTGATAGGTATGTAAAGAGTTTTTATTCACTCTCCATCTTCCAAAAAACCTAAAGAATATATCAATTTATTTGAAATTGTTGAGTGATTCATTAAAATTAGACCAATAGAAACTCTTTTGAAAGGCTAATGAAATTTTCTGCCTTTCCCATTGGACAATGTAAATTTAAGAGTTCCTCTTATTGAAAGCATGTGTTACAAACAAGAAGTGATATCGCATGAACTATCTTGATTTAGCTACTTTAGAACACAGAACATTGTTCCTGTAGTCTCTCCTCTGTTTAACTCTACAGTTTATTTTAATAACACTACTTTCCAAATAGGAAATCAGGTAATTTTATTTCACAACCATGTCCTTTTTTAATCTAGTGAGAGGAAAGTCTTATTCAAACTTGGCGTACTTGCTGTTTCTGAGAAAATAAATCTATATGGTATAGCTATGTGGGTTTAGAAAGTTAACATCACCAGAGCTCCAGATGCATCATGGTGTTGGTACATTTTCGTTTGACATAAAGATGCACTGCCTCTGTTGCAGTAAAGTGGCAAAATTATGTGCTCTGAATTACATTGATCAACTGTTTTCATTCAGTTGTACTGAAAAGGAAAAAAGAACCTGGGATCGCAGATCCTGTAGGCATATCCCCACCACAAAAATGCATCACATACTCTTCTACTGAATTAAGTTGTTCACTGTGATTCTCCTACATCTGAAAGGCTATAGAAGATGATATAAAGGATTTGAAACTTCCACAAAAAAACACATTCTTCCCAGAACATGGAACCAGCTTAAAGATATTCAAATTTTGTGATAAAATTCTCTGGTCTTAACCATGGTCATCAGTTGGTCAGAATCAAAAGTTCAGAACTTCCACCTGTGGTACAAAATTTCACATGAAGAATAACTCCAGCTTATCTTCCCAATGAGAAAAAGAGGTTCATAGTGTAAACTGAAAATAATTCTGCTTCTAACATTAAATATACGTGAACAATTCTGAACTGCACAACAACGTAAAATGAAAAAGGTTCTGTGAAAAACTTGCAGTTTTCAAAATTGTTATGTGAAACGTTGATATTTTAAAAGTCAAAGCTAATAAAAATCTAAACCACACATTAAGTAAAATATGCAGGAAAGAGAAAAAATACCTTCCTCACATTAAAACCACATTTCTTGATTATCTGACTTCAGTTGCCTCAGAAGAACTGTTTTTCTGGTTCATTTTAATATTGTAATTTTGATAGGTTAAAATTGTGAGGCTGTTGGATTTGTTTCATATATTTGATCAGTGTAATTGTATCATTTCTTCCAAAATTTGGTATTTGTCTGCAACATGATTAAAGCACTTGCTGTTATAAGTTTCTCATTACAATTACACTGATGCGAAGTTCATATTCTTCAGCTTCTCAGCACAAATATGTTTAAAACAGAAAAATCAAAATACCTGACTAACATCTGGGAAATAATGTCACTATGATTTTATTGATAAATGTGTCATGCTATGATGTTGTTGCAGACATATAACAAAAATATTGGAAAAAGGCATTTCCACACACACAAATTGAACACAAGTTTATAGTAGCACAAAAAATTTTGGGAATTACTCTAGCACTTCTACAGTGAATGAAACTTTATATAAAAACATGCAGGCATGGCTCTACAAATATATACCATTACTTTCTGAAGTCATGGTTACACAAGTACTTTAGATGATAAAATGAGAGTGATAGACTTACCACTTCACATAAAAAAAAAAAAAAAAATATTTTTTATGAGCACCCAATTAATTCAACTGTTTGTAGTGGTTAAGGAATATGTTAATGTCAAAAGGTAACCAAAAATGGATTGTGAATTGGACCTCTGAAATATGAGCAACAAATCATGATTTTAGAGCTAATAGATACACTTGTAATTTTGAATTGGTTGTAAATTTCTGTCAATAGCTATTAATTCTCCACATATATTTAAATGTTGTCACAGATCTTAACTAAGGACATACAAACCATGTTTGTCAATCTAAAAATTTTTTTATTTTTTGTGGGATACAGACTTCATGAGTTGTCAGGTGATAAAGGACATACTCAGAAGCAAGCAGGTAAGAAAAATATTTTCAAACTAATATGACAATCACATTGCCATAGCCACTTGTCTACAGAAACTTGATAAATTAAGAATTCTCTCATGTGTTTACATCCCGGAGATATATACTGGAAGTTTTGCACCACTTTCACCATAGAAATTGCTTGCTGGTGGATTCATATATTAAGGAAACTCCTATAGCTATCTCAACCTAAAAATCTATTTTTTACCACAGTGGTGTTAGGTGCTTCTGCATGCAGCACAGTTCTCCAAACCTTGGTCTTTTTACATATAGAAAGAAACCTTCACTCCCACATGCAAGGCAGCAAAATTTAAGTCCAATAATTATTAATAAAATAGTAAACAATTTACTATACAGAAATCAAGGATAATTTTTGTTTAACATTTACAAAAGAGTATCTTTTCTCAGTCGCTTTTGTTTGTTTTCTATAGCTCAAAGTGAGCCATTATAGAAAATGCTCAAGAAAGGTGTCATGCTCTGTCACTTTTCTATTCAAGAGTTAGACTTCTAGTGGACAAAAAAGGAGAAAAGAGTATCCAAATGCCTCAGAGAGCTTGAAAACACAGGACAGGGCCTGAATGTTCAACAAATGCATGAAATATGTGACAGGTCTGTATCAATGGTGTATTTATTGGATAGGGTGTGTTCACCTCAGTATTGCAGTGTAATTTATTACCTGGGTGATTAGGTATTAGGGGCAGAAAGAATTTATCTGTAACAATGCTGCAGCTGAAAACTTAAGGAATGAGAGTAAATAGGAATGTTAAATTATTATTGTTTAAAAGGAGTGTATATATTTGTAATTTTAAAATAGAAAATGTAAGATACAACTGCACTGTGCTAAATATGACAAAAATGTGTTTTATAACCAAAATGTAAAAAAAAGCTATGGGGAATATTTTAACATAAAATCTGCTGGCATATCTTAATATCTATTGCAGTTTTCAGCTAAACATTGTAAAATTGATTCCTGGCAAGAACACACAGCAGAAACACTACTGTACTGTGGAATAAATTGTTTCTTGTGAACTTGTCCTGACTCTCCCCTATTAATTGTAGACTTATTCCTCAAAATAATAATTATGGTTTTGTCAAAGGAATGTTCTTAAGTAGCTGAACATAAAGATACATGTAATTCTTCTTTGCTGCCCCAACTATTGCAGCTCTGCAGAGAAGGACACAATGTCACTGTCAGCAGGTGTAATTGTTGCATGTTTTACTTCCCAAGGTGTGTCTTAGTGACCTATGATATGCTAAACCCATAAAGTGTCAGCAACCAAAGGAGTTAACTTGTGATAATGTACGTCTTATGTGCTCAAAAAGTCAAAATAGAAATGCCAAGGGCAGTTTGAGCCAGTATTAGACGATGAGACAATGCTTTCCATCTGTACTGTTTTGTTGACATTCTGTAATAGAGATGGTCATTTCTCCTCTACTCTCCTGAACAAGCCTTGTTGAAAATAGTTACATTGACAAAAGTGTATTACAGAAATGACCCTACACCTTCATCTGACATCTGAAACAGTGGCTTCTCTTAATAAATACTGCCCACATGCTCCTACATAAAAGCTAGTATCAGGGTTGTAATTACAAAGTAAATAGTGGGTTTCTTTCAACTTTTCCTGTTTTTTTAATTTGTTACAACTTGCTACAGCTTAAGGTATGGTGTATGAATTGACCATCATACATTTCTTCAGAGCAGCTTTTCCCTATGAAGATCATTTCAGTTTTCTAAAACAAATTTGGGAATGGTCAGGAAATAAAACACAGCAGCTATGATATCTATGATGATCCATGAGAACACAGTGTCAGTGATAAATTCTTTTGGAGTTAGTGGAGAAACAAGCACCAAATATGTGCCATAGTCTCTGAAATCTACTGAGTTCTTCAATCATTCAACTAAACAGCTAATGATTATTAGTGCTTAGGTGAGGACTACAGAACACATTAGAGCTGTCTCCTCTACACCACTGAATACATTTGGAAGTAGACTTGATAGATAACTTGAGCTGTCTAAACTAATAATTTATGCTCTCTCAACTGTGCATCTGAAGAAATTGTGTGGATGGTTTACCCCATTCCAGAACAGTATCTAAGAGGTGGAACAAGGCACACTGTGTCCCTATTGCTCTCTATTCATTACAAAGGGAGCTAAGGCAGCTAGCTGACACTAGTTGTCATACTTTTGGATGACTGAAGTTATGTAAGAGGAATTCCATCCCGGATCACCTTCTGTCAAAATGATTGTTCACATCCCCAGGGATGGCCAGGGAGGAACATGACAAACTAAAAGTTTCTTTCTGCAGCAAGGGTACAATAACGAACATTTCTAACTGAGCCATTTCTTAAAAGTTTTTATAAAATTTTTTCTCTAACACTAGGGGAGAGTGGGGAGAATGAAATTCTCTTGATATTAAGACCAAAGACCATTTCTGTCTAAAAAGTTTTTGTGTTTGTATATATTGCTGTGTACCTAAAATGACTGCTTCACAAAAACCTATCCCTCCAATAATTTGTACCTATCAGAATACTTATCTCAGACTCAGCAGAAGAAAGAGTCAGAGTTTAAATAGTTGAATACTGTGAATTACCCACTCATTAGGAAAGGTCCCTGTATAGATGTATCCGGTCACTGTTTTACTTACTGTAATAATACAAGCAGTGCACACACTAGAAATCACCACACTAATAACTGTGTGGTGGGTTGACCCTGGCTAGACGCCAGGTGCCCACCAAAGCTGGTCTACCACTCCCCTCCTCAGATGGACAGGGAAGAGAAAATATAATAAACAGGCTCATGGGTCAAGATAAGGACAGGGAGATCACTCAACAATTACCATCATAGACAAAACAGACTTGACCTAGGGAAAATTAATTTCATTTATTACCAGTCAATCAGAGTAGGATAATGAGAACATAAAAACAAATCTTAAAACACCTTACCCCCACCTTTCCTGTTAATTTAATCTAAATCTTTCAGCAGTAAAACCATAAAATGCTTGGAATATGTTCCAGACACTCATTCCTTATCTATCTTGTGCAAATATTTTAATTAGAAGAGGAATCATCTAAGATGCAAATTCAGACAAAATCCAATGGCTGCTCTGGTTTAAATTACAAAATATAGCTTTAAAAGCTAGTATTTTTTCTCTTTCCTGGATGATGGTGTTTCCTTTAACAGATTGTTAATCATGAAATACCATTTTGAACTTGATAAGCTTTGTAGAAGCTAGTAGAATGAGTTTTCTTATGTGCTATGAATGCCTAGCATTATGTCATGACACAGGAAGGATTAGTTTTCCTATGTGCTAATCAGAAATGTGGCAAGCTTAATTTTTTTCTTCTTTTAAAAGAAGGCCAAGGTTGATGTTCCTTTCTTGTCATTTCAGAGAATTACTCAAAGTACTTCCTTAGTTCTTAAAAAAGAATTTGTAATTTTACCTAACATGCCTCCCAAAAGTGTTGCTTGTTTTTCATGTTCAGTCACCCTCTTGTGGAATAGTCTCACCCCAACTTTAGAAGTTGCTTTTATGACACACTTTGCAAGCTGTATATTATTGGCTATGCTGTCTAGAGAGATGCTTGTATCTAATCTATGTGCTGTTTGGCAAAGAAGTGATATTGTGAACATTTTCTGTGTTCCAGGCAGGTACCACTTGGGAGTTGTTGTACATGAAAGACTTATTCTCTTTACATTTATTTGTATAAATAACTGAGATGTACCAATCTGCTCCAAAACAATTTAGGTGGTCAGTAAGCAGATTTCTCTGTTCAATTTGCAAATACTGTAGACAATTGGCTGCTCTTCATCTATCCTGATTGAAGAAATCACACTTTAATCACATTTAGTGATAACAGTATTTAAAAGGCTATCCTTTGTTGAGAATTTTCTTTTATGCAATTTCACATAATGTCATGTAATTTAGTACACTTTTAATTAGTATAACAGAGATTAAAGGATGGATATATAAATCAGTAATAATTAATACACCTCAGACATTAGAAATATGGGGTTGATTTCTATGTTCTGACTTGTGGCTAAGCTGAAAATTTTCTTAAAACTAGTCCTAAGATCTATTCAGATGTCTTAATTTTACTCAGAATCTGCCAAAATATTTTATTTGGAGTCTCATATTTTAGTTAAAATAGTGAATTATATCTGATATCCTCTGGGATTTTCAGATAAAAACTAAGGGAGAATGATTCAGGTGTCTCTATATCAGTGTCTGGATTTATTTTAGCTACCCTAAGATAGTGTGACTGGCTTCCAGCTGCTTCTCCATCACAAAACCTTATTGTTGCTAATCAGAAGGATTCCTTGAGTACTCCTTCTTGACTGAAGCTAAGCAGTCTGCCTGTCCTCATTCAGATCCTACTCATAGCATGTCTCCAGCCTTTTTCTAATTCTAATTTTCTGTTACCTAGGTTTTTATTTTTTCATTTTACAGTCCAGGTTACATCACTAAACAACACAAAGTTAAGTGACGGGCAGTGTTCAGTATCTAGAGGGGAGATTGCTGAGGACATTCCACTTGAAACACTGGAATTAACTTTCTGGCAGAAGAAAACTACTATGTTTCATCAAAAGTACATTGTTTATGTCTGCGGGAGCATTTCCTTCATCTCTACATAGAATCAACTGATTCTCTTCCTCAAGAGTCCTCACCACTAATCTGTCAACCAATTCCATGATTGCCTCCAATTCCAAAAAGCCAATATTCTTTATGAGTTTTTCAACAGCTAAAAGTGAAACTTGGGTTCATTTATTCAAGTTCTTCTTCAGTGAACTCTTGGCATCTCATCAGTGTCTTTCATTGACCTTGATGGGCTCTGAACAGACATGCCTGGGTCTCTGTGTCTAGTGTGTGAGAAAATTCAATAAAGGATTATAATCCTCTGTGTCATTTAAAGGATTACTTCTTTTAATTGAGTGAACATTTTTTTACAAATCTTGAGTATTTGTTCAATTCTTGTTCGCTGAATAGTTTTGTTTTTTTCTTTTTAGTTTCATCATTTCATTAGATTTAACCACCAATGCTGTAATATTTCTGCTGAAAAAAGAGGGAAATATGTTCAGAAGGTCACTGAAATTGTTTTGTATCCAAGGTATCCTTTGCTCATATTCTTACAGTTTGTCTTACTCCCCTGTTTTTCTGTGTTTCAGATTATAAAAGCTTTACAGGTAGTAATGAAAGCTTTTAGAATTTCATTTGGTCCATTCATATATGTGTGCATGGTTAGCACTTCTGTATTTTTTTTCATCTTCTTTGTGGTAAATCTTAAGTATCTTATTTAGTTATGTACTTTAATACTTAAATTTCTTCCTACATATGAAACAACTATATAAACCACAATAGCCAAAGGTCAACATATGTTCCTGCTGAATACATAGGTTTTCCTAAATGTTTACCTTTCTCCATGCAATGCAAAATCTTTAGAATCATAGAATCATTTAGGTTGGAAAAGACCTTTATGATCAAGTCCAACCATTAACCTAACACTGCCAAGTCCACCACTAAACCATGTACCTAAGTCCTACAACTACCTGTCTTTAAAATACCTCCAGGCATGGTGACTTTCCTGGGCAACCTCAGTACCCTGAGGTGGATTCTGTCCTTCCCCATAGGCTTGTGTGTGCCTAAATGGTGTAGCAGATCACCAACCATTTCCACTTGGATTACGGGGGCTGTATTCTGCTCCCTGTCCCTGTCTTCCCACTCAGGGAGCTGGGTACCATGAGAACAACTGGTCTTTCTATTAAAGACTGAGGCAAAGAATGCATTAAGTACATAAGCATTTTCCTCATCTTTTGTCACTATGTTTCCCCCTGCATCCAATAAAGGGTGGAGATTCTCCTTATCCCTCCTTTTTTTGCTAATGTATTTGTAGGAACATTTTTATTGTCTTTTACAACAGTAGCCAAACTAAGTTCTAGCTGGCCTTTGTCCTTTCTAATTTTCTGCCTGTATAACCTCATGACATCCTTGTAGTCCTCCTGAGTTGTCTGCCCCTTCCTCCAAAGGTCATAAACTCTCCTTTTTTTCTTGAGTTCCAGCCAAAGCTCTCTGTTCAGCCAGGCCGATCTTCTTACCTCCCAGCTTGTCTTTCGGTACACGGGAGCAGCCTGTTCCTGTGCCTTTAAGATTTTCTTCTTGAAGAAAAAGACCCTATCAACACCATCATTAATCTCTAGACAATCAAAACACTCCCTACCACACAGGGCTACCCCACCACCTCTCCTTTTCGCCTATCCTTCCACTGCAGTTTATAGCCACCCACTGCAGCATTTGAACTTATTTGCACTAAACAGATCTTGAAAAAATGTGGTTGTTTGAGATGTACCTTTCATTTGGCATTAAAGAACTTGTTTAATGAATGAGGCTGTGAGCCTGCAGGCCTGATAATGCTATGCACTTGAAGAGAGTAGAAACTAAAAAACAATTTTTTCAATATCTTTTTTTCCTTAAGGCAAATCCACATTTTCTTTAGTGTTGAAGCTTCCACTGTGCTTCTTAAGCCCTGTTACAGCTCTTTGTAAAGTTTTGGGTCTTCCAGTGATTATGTATCAGAGACCAAGCACTTAGCTTTCATGTTTAGCTTTCTAAATATTCATTAAGGTATTCATACCTAACCGAATGATAGGATGTTACAATCTAAGGTAGTTCATTTAATTTCCTCATGTGTAGAACTACTTTTTAAAACTATATAATAAGACACACCTGAGGTCAAAGGTTTCCTTCTGTTTCTCTGTCATTACTGCTAGTCATGTGGTTATATTAATTGAAGCAAATTACACGTACTGCCCATCGTACAGTATGTCTCATGTATCACTTAGACAATTCAAATATCTGTGAAGAAACCAGCTTTAGGTAAATATAAGTGAATTTGTTCTCCACATACTGTATTTCTATCAATCAGCTGTATTCACAGGTCTGCTGTGGTATACGAGTGAAGAAATATACGCTCCCTCCTTCAGGGTCTTTGCTTGATTTATTTCTTGTTTTCTTGTTTCTCTAACTCTATAATAAAAGTCATACAGAATGACAGTGTTGTCTACAGGTGCCCTTCAGGTGTGAAAAAACATAACGGCTCTGGTTACAGATATGGAATTGTTAGCAAAAGCAAGGGACTCCAAGAAAGTGAAGAGTTTTCTAAAAAAGACAGTGCTGAAAAATTACTGGGTTTCTACAGCACTGGGTAGAAAAGTGTAAGAGCTAAAATTGTATTTTCTATACTAAAGTAGCTTACAAGGCTTGGAGAAGTGCTTACAAAGAATTTTGTATCAAACCCAAGCTTTCTGTCTTTGCTGCATGTATTCTTTTAGAGACCAAAAGCAAATGGCTACTAAGGAAGTGGGGCTGCTCTAAAACATGTTCACCTTCTCAAGTAATTGTACAGTGGAAGGACAGAAAGTCCAGCATACTTCCACAATCCAACTGTGTCTCAGCATGCAGGATGAAGTTAGAACAGTTTTCAGTCTGTCTGAAGTATAGTAACACTGACCTGGTACCCAGTCAGTCCACTGACCTTTGCCAAGCACATGCTGGGAAGGCAGAAGAATTTGGTTCTAATTCTGTGACTTTTCAGTAATACATGAAAGACTTTCTAGTTCTGTCTCATGAAGAGATTTGGTGAATACTTCAGTATTAGTGAAAAGCCTTTTACATATTTAGCATATTTAATGTTACTACTGACAGTTACACAAAACAGTAAACCACATCAAGCTTCGTTACTTCATAGATATGTAAAGTTTCCTACCCCCAAACATGGATGTCACAATTCCCTTTTCTTTTTTTTTTTTTTTTTTTTTTCTCTGACACGAACTCTTCATATTTATTCTGTTCAGGAGAAAAATTAACAAGCAAGATCTAACTCTATTTTTTTCCATAGCACTCCAGAAGTAGATAATAGATGAAAAAGAAAATAAATCCCAAAATGTTGTGGAAATAAACTTTGGTTAAGTTTACATCCTGACTTAAGATAGTATTTTAAGCACTGTTCATAGAAGAAAGAATTATTTTTGAAGGAATGCCATCAGACAAGACCTGTGTCTTCAGAGCACACAGAGCTCTTAAATCCATCAGAAAAATTTGTCATGCTTGGAGTGAACAGCAAAATTTACTGACATTAATGATGTGATTCCCCAGATTAGTGAGTATATTAAAATATGCAGGGAATATAACTCCAAAAGATTGTGTCTGGAAATTAACATGTATCTATCTTGAGAGCCTCAACACACAGTTATCATGAGTAGTAGAATCTATGAAAGTCACCTGTCAGAAACAAAAGCAGAATAATAACTCTAAGAACTTTTCATGCTCTGCCCCATCTATGGGCTTTCAGAGTTATTGATCTACAGAAAATATCCACCAGTCACTAAAATCTCCTCTAATTCCTTGCCTCCTCCATTATTCTGTTGTGTTTCTAACTCCACAGTAGAAACAGAGAGCATAGGGGGAATTTTGGGAAGAGGTGAAAGACTAATAGATTGGGATCCACAAATTAAATGCTTAGGAAGATTATAATTAAATACCAAAATCACCTATTTTCTCCTTCCTCATTCCAACATTTTGTGCTGTTATTTGTACAGGTAGACAAATTTTCTGTCATGTACGTTATTTATGTAATAATGATTTGAAGATGTAGTTGGAATAAGAAACAGCTTCAGATATTTTTTTTGATAGGATTGTAAACAACAGTGTATGGGTACAAACATTCATCAGATGATGTGACTGAAGGTGCGGCAAGGGTTAAAGAGTGGAATTTTTTATTTAGATGAAGTATTGGTAAAAAAGGAACCTAACACAGAAACATGAAAGAAATCTCTAAGCACAAGTACAGACAAACCTGAATCTATTCTGTTCATGCGCTGAGCAAGCCAACAGCCAGCCTCATCCTGGCCAGAAGCCACAGAGCTGCATTAGCTGCATGGTGTTGTGTTTAGCTCCTGAGAGGTTGGGTTTATTAGTCCAGGCTCAGTGACGCTCCATCACAGCCACATGGCTTTTGGATGGGAGCTGGAGTATGGCCAGACAGCTTGCAGGGTGGGCAGAATGAATTTGGGTCTATATGCATCTGTCTGTGTAGATGTGCCAGATGCTTTGAAAAGGGTGGCTTTTGTGTGTTGGAAAAGGAAAAGCATGAGGAAAGCATGGGTTTGTTTATTATTTTTTTTTCCCAAATCTAGTTTCTTATTTGAGGCACAACACAGAGTTAGAAGGGATACCTCCCTTAAAAACAAAAGATCCATAGAATATGTGACTGTGAACCCTCTACCCTCACAACCCAGTGCCTAATACTTGAGGTATCTTTCAGAATTCTTCCAATATTAGAGGAAATGGATTTTTTTTTTCGTTTAATTATTCACAGAATCTGAATGGTGCAAAATAGATTTAGCATGAGAAGCAAAATTTTGTTTGGGGAAAGAAAGAAGGAACAGGCAGCTCTAGTGCAGGAAAGAGCTCTGACAAACCTGTTAGCAGAGGAAAAAGGAGATGGCAGATCAAGCACCACAGGGAAGGGGGCAGACGTGCTACTTTTGTGTAGCTAAAGTTAGCTGTAGTGTTAACTGTAGCAGAGTTAGTTGCTTATGTAGGCACAGGCGACTGATCGATCGCCTGTCTAGGTTGCCCATCTAGGTTGGTGGGGTTCACCCAGATGTCAAGAAAAATGAGGTGCTGCATGCTCTCTCCTGCCAGATGGCACGACAGGTTAGCTGCAGGAGGCCTGGTTATGGCCTGAAACTACACCTCTGCCTTTCCCCGCTCTCTCTCATACACAGTGCTCGTGCATCTGGAAACAGAACTTCGCCAGCACGCACCCGGTGATGCACCACTAATTGGAATCTCATTTCACACATACACATAGGAAGATAGGAAAGAAAAATCATCGTTTTCTTCTAGAGATCAATCATGGCAAACAGCAAGAGGCTATCAGCTCTATTTTTTGGAGTAATGCCATTCCATTTACATCTGTTAGGAGAAAAATTACTCTAATCACAGATAACCCATATTGCTTCCAGAGATTGGCATGTCTCAGTTACTAGCAGTGTCCAAGAAGAAGACACAGGCTTTGATAATAGCTGCATAACTCCATGTCATCAGGTGCAAAGCTGTTCAGAGGAACATGAAAACCCAGTGTGGTATCACAATTGCCTTCAATGGTAATGCCTAGCAGAAATAAAATCATTGTTCAGATTTTCTTTTCCAGAGGACCTCTCCCTTATTGCCAAAGGAAAAAAAAAAAAAAAAAAAGAAAAAAATTATAAAAGAGCGATGAAATGTATTCTTTTTACATTGTGAACAGTGAGAGATTTGGTCTTTATTAATTCAAGTGAATACAGTAATTAATAATGACTGTTTACAAGAGGACATATGGACAATGACACATGAAAGGAGTGCTTAAAGACTGTATTTTAATTGCATGAATTTCATTCAGATACAGCAAAATTGAAAAACTGTCCAGACTGCAATCAGGATAGAAAAAAGGAACAGTATTCTTGATTCTTGGCAATGGTCATTAAGCCTCAGAAGAGGTTAAATGTTTATTTTAGAAAGGTGAGAAGTTAGTTACAGTCAGTAAATAAATTTAGTTAACTGAAAGTCAATGTTACAATGCCCCATTTCTATGACATCATGCACTGGAATGAAAAGTCTAAATAAGACAAATACAGTAAGTATGATACAACCAATATAAATATTTTTTTGCTTTAAATTACTTTGGACAGACAACTATTCATTGACAAGTCCATGAAAACACCATTCTCATGGCATAAACCCATAATCAGGGATGATGAAAAGATCATCTGAATTTGGGTTCCACATCTGAAATTTTCTGTCATAAACTGAGCAAACTTTTCTGTTATTTAATAAATGTAGAAAAAGTACACTCAACTCAGCCTGAATGCAGCTGAATTCTCCAAAGTATCTAAGTCCCATCACTGTACATTAGTCTTGAGAAGGGAAATGTCTTCTGAAACTGCTCCTGAGCCAACAGAATTCAAGAATCACTGGTTTATACTAATGACTAAGGGCTGGGTATGTTAATCTGGGACTAGTGAGGCTTGTGGTTCTTCCACCACCACTTGCCTCCTTCATCCAAGTCTGTTGAATGCCATATCAGTAGAAAGGAATGTAAGAGGGTGTTTAATTTTCAGGACCCTCAGTGCTGAGTGTCACAAAACCTTCCTTTTCACCTGTTCTCTACACTTCTCATACTTCTCTTGAATATTTTCACCTTGAATACATTTCCACCTGGTCTCTACACTTGAATACTTCTCTTAATATAGAAATCTTTCTTCTCTGAGTACTCACAGCCCAACTTATTCTCTTATTAAAAGTTCTATATGTCTAATATCATCATTTCTATGCAATTTCCAGATATTTTGATTTATAAACCTAGTTTCAGATTGCATTAACAAGTTTATTTAGTAAATGAAATATGATATATGTGTACTGAATGCAGTCACAAATGTTTAAAATCATAAAAAGAATAAAATATCATTTTCACAGTTCAAAAGGTCTACATGGCCTCTGTCAATGTTTGTAGCTTAGGGAAATTTGGAGAGATTTTTTCCAATTACAGTTAAGCTGTAATATGAACTATTAGCATGAGTGGTAGGGAAATTCTCCATTTCAGCTAGATCTCTTTTAGGTATAGGGACTGAATTTGTCTTAAAGGAGATGGATTGGTTTTGTAAACTGGTGTGATTACAGTAGGGCAAACATTTCTAATATTTAACTACTGCAATACATACATAGACCAAAAAAAAAAAAAAAAAAAAGAAGTGAAAGTTAAGTCTCACATCAAAAAATGTTGAATTAAAATGCCCTTAATACTTTACATCAGTGACAACACTTCCATGATGTTTTCTCTTTTAAAGTGCCTATGGATTGTCATTTGCAGAAAAATTAAATCATTTTAGGGATGTTTTAACTGGAAACCCAAACCTCAACACACCATTTTTATTTTTTTATTTTTTTGATAACAGCTCAGTTCATCCATTCATCTGTGAATAGCCGGGTGGGACAGATATGTCAGTCTCAGGCTGTCTCTAATAGAAAATGGTTGAATATTCACTTGGCTAGATGATGTAGGTATATTATTTTGATAGAGGAGCAGTTATTTAATGTCACGGGTGATGAATGGCACAAGAACAGTTAGAAGGGAAATAATGGTGATAATTTGTCAAAGACGCTAAGAGATAGAGTGGTAGGGCAGGTGAGGTAGAATGATACACTATGTAGTTAGAATAATATGATATAGTGCTGGAGGGTTGGAGAATAATTTAGTAGGACAAAAAAAAAGAAATGGGCAAACTGCTGTGAACTAGAGGACTGAGAAATATTTAGGAAATTTGAGTGCTTGGAATACTTCTGCTACAGTACAAATAAAGGCTAAGAATAAATATAATGGAAATTATGGAAATAGAGGGAAAAATAAGATACACTAATCAAAAAGATGCATGTGAGAAAAGCAGAGTAAGGGATATTCTTAATGTCAAGGGAGGGAATAAATAGAATAAGAAGTGATTTTATGTATCATTCTGCTGGATTAAATCTTTCTGAGTTACTCAATTTACATGTCTCACTACAGTCAGTGGGTAGACAAAATAAAAATAGGTAAGAACAGAAAGGTGTGTTTCTAGAAGGTTTCAAAAAATTTGTGATTATTTCTAGCTTTGAAAAGACCTCTTTAAAGACATTTATGACTACTCAGGACATCTGAGGTTTAAAAAATATAATAGGTATTTGGAAATTAGATTTTTATTAGAAAAAAAGAGTAAATACAGTTTAAAACCCAGGTTATATGAGTTTTTCAATGCAACATGCAGAAATTTAGAAGATTGAAATACAGAGGGATGAGTCACACATAAGACAGTAGTTATATGGTAACAAAGGATGAAAAGAAAAGACAAGTAGGAAATTTGAGCAGCTGGGAAGGTTGCTAAAAGTCTCATCATTGTTACAGGAAACATCCATGTGAAATTTAAAATCTACAAGATATAAAAGGAACGATGCAGACTTCTCTTTCTGACTGCTATGAACAATCAGTTATGTGCAAATGAGAGGAAGTGTTTTTGAAAGACAGAGTTGTCCTTTGAAAGGACAGTTCAGTTTAGTTCATTCAGTTCGTTCAGCTTTCCATCAAAGAAAATAATTTCAATAATAAATAGAACCCAGAACAAGTCAGTTCCCCCCCAGGCAGTGCAGCCTTCTTCCCTAGACCAGCTATGTGGACTGTTATAAAAAGAAGATACAGTGATGTCTTTGCAGCCTCACAATTTTCTCATCTTTTAGGTGATTATGTCCTTTATTGCTAAGGAAGCTATCCCTATGCTTTCTCAAATACATAGACTGATCACAGAGTTGCCCAAGCACAATACTCAATTTAAGTGCCTGGCTTTTTTCTGCCCTCGTAGCTCATGCACTGGGATAAAACAAGGATTATTCCACTGTGATAAATACAGTTTCATCACTGCAAAATCAATAAGACAGAGGACTCTGGCTTCTCTTTCCTTGCTTCAGCAACTATTTTTCATTGTGTTTTATTTTTTCACTGAGTTCTTGTTGATAACTAGAATTCTTTCTTTTTGGGGTGAGGGGCAGGGGAAAAATAAGGAGAATGAATTGAAAGTGTTAATAATGATGACATAAATTATGCCCGTATACTTCTCTCCAGACTGCAGAGATAAGCCAGGAGGTGATCTGTCTCCAAAAATCTATTATTTTTGCTCCACATTAAAAAGCAGACTTTTCTTGTGGGATCAGGGAAAAAAAAAAAATGTAGCAGTGGATTTTCAGTGTACGTGCAATACAGATTCTTAAATCCATTCCTGCGTACTGATGTTTCTTGTTTGTACTATTTAAGTATTCCTCTTTAGATACCCAAGTGTCAACAGGTGTAATCAAGTGTAGGGAGTCATGTTGAGAGGCAGCCTTGCTGTGACAGAGAAGAGGCTTCCTACTGAAGAACCAGCATGTGCAAAGCTCTGCAAATGGCAGAATTTACTTGGCACCTATGCCCTAGCAAAGCTGACATACCACCTTGTGTGTGGGCACAGTGCCATCCTGACAGATGGGGATGACCGCAAGCAGCCAAGAGACCATGTCTGAGCACCAGATACGTTTGTGGAGGGCGGGATTTCCAGCTAGAAATGTCAAAACAGCTGTTTGTCCTGAGTTTTGTGTGCCTACAGGTTAGGTTGTATAAGCCTTTGCTAATTCATCACTGAGCTTGATCAATTTTTTAAAAGTTTCTGCTATAGCAGCCAGTTGTCGTGGTTCCAGAGTAGTGTCATGTGCAAAGAAGTGAGATCAGTCTCTTCTCCTTTTAGACTGCTCATGACAAGACTGAAAATAGTGTCACAATAGTATGGAACAGTTTTTCCTAAGAACCCCATTCTGTGCCTTCTACACTTCCCCTAGTCATTTTGCTAAATGTAATCTTAAAATATTTAGTATTAGTTCATCTCAAACCCAGCACCTTTAAGTCTCATACTCAAATCCATTAAGAACTGCAAGAGTTGTTTAAAACTGTTTGCCACTGTTCACAAGATAACAGCAAAAAGCAATCAGGGCTGAAAAATATGAAAAATGGTAGAACT
Source organism: Tyto alba (assembly GCF_018691265.1). NCBI lineage: Eukaryota > Metazoa > Chordata > Aves > Strigiformes > Tytonidae > Tyto > Tyto alba. The sequence continues at coordinate 72,322,894 of NW_024881282.1, read as the reverse complement.
CTAAAATTATACTGTCTCAACTATTCTCTAACTGTAACAACACGTACAACTTTAATTTTCATAGGAACAAAATATATTATTTCCCACTAGGTAGAGAAGCTTCAATGAATTAGTACTTTTAAAATAAATCTACTCTTTCATCACTTTTTAACCTGCTCTTTCAGAACTGATTTCAGACATGACTGTACTATGACTACTACTAAAACAGTTTTTATAACTCCTTTTTGTAACACCTCAGTCTCTATGACTCTAGTGAATGGCTTCATAATGACAGTGAAGTGATTCTTTTTTGTTTAAGGCTGAAAAGATTGCCTTTCTATAAGCATTATTATAATCGCTACTTTTTGTGATTATTATAGCTCTAAGTGCAGTGCAAACTATTACTTTACAAGGATTTAAAAATGTCTACTATATCTACTTCCCCAGTCTGATGTCTCTAAGTATTTACTAATATCAAGCTAATTACTGAATGCCTTTATTTTTAAAAATAAAAATAAAGTTGTGCTTCAAAGATTTGTTTCACTAAAAAACCTTGTAGAAATGTTGACCTCACATAAAAGGTGTAATTTTAGAACACAGAGGACATTCTGCATTGTAATTTATGGAATGAGGTTAAGACTTTCATACCCAAGCTTCCAAAAATGTGTACTCCAGCAAATGACCTGCCTTCGTATTCTCTGTCAGGTGACACTTGTTCCCTCTGTAAAATCTTTCAGAAGGACTATGCTGACCTTGAGCAGCAAGAGAGAACTGTATTTCTTAACAGGGATACAAGTTGTGCTGACAACTCAGTCTACTGCTTGCATAAGTGCTATATAGATATATCAAGGGGACAATGTTTAGACCAGGGGATGAATGCATGGGAAACATTACAGTTTCTGAATGAAGAATGCTGACGATGACAGACAGTAAGAGATCATGAAATTCAGATCTGTGTGGCTTAATCTGCTGCAAATGCACCTCTGTGACAACACGCCTCAGGAGATCCAGGCACCAGACTCTTTGAAACGAAGGTTGAGTAAGCAACCTCACATTCTTATTCAGAAAATAAAAGCTTAGGGGAGGGAAAAAAATCAAGTTAATCCAAATCATAAAAATCTATATGGGGATTAGAAATCATTTTGTTTTCTCTGTCTCCTCACTTCAATGGAAAGCTTTGACTTCTCCTGTCAATACACGCTGCCAACAATGTTCACAGCCACTGAGACATATGCTGAATGTATGGTTGATTGTTAACCCTTTTGATAATCATGGCACATTATTTAACTAATATTTTGGTAACTGTTTTATATTTTAACAGGATACCATGCTTCCAGTTTAGCTGTAGCTTCTTTCTATAGCCTGCTTGTAATCTTCCACTCCCCCTTCTGACAGCGTGACATTTCTCCACTGTACACTACAGAGCTCTCCAGATCATTACTGCAACTATAGCTCTCTGTGGTAAATGCAGTTACAGTAGTACAAAACCACTGAGACTGAAGAACTTCACTCTCAGGAGTAATGCTACCATTCAGGTGGCATCTTCTAGTTACTATCTCACCAGCCCTTCCAGACAGAGACAGGGTCTCAGGGAAAAGGACATTGCTGTTCTTCCAGTTCTCAATCTGCAATTAAACACACAAGCCAAAGAAGAGTGGACAAAAGTAATTATAGCTATTATTTGTGACTAAGCATCTAGAGATGCAATTATACCAATAAGGCTAGGTAAAAAGCTTTGAGTTTGTTTGTTTGTTTTAACCAGAATATTCAAAATGGTTAAAACAACAAAAAAATCAGCGACTAATAAGAAACTAAAGAGCCAGTCTTGCAGGTTTGGTTACATGAGGAAAGGTTTGTAGATAGGAATTTGTTGAATAAATGCATAAAATACTAATCTGTAATTTTCGTTTCAGACCAAAGAGTCAGAGACACTACTGGAAAACTGAAGTCTGGCAAAGCGTGAACTCAGCCAAGTACTATGAATCTGCAGACACCATAGCAAAATATATAGGCCAAAACAATTTGGCAGAAGATATAAAAAAAACAGAGCAGGCTACATCACCTTTCAAGGCTTTGTCAGAGTTGGTAGAGAGTACAGCAGAGACAAATCAGGTCCACAAGCGCTGTTAGAGCAATTCTTTACAGGATCAGGGCAGAGAGCTGTAACAGAACTAAATGAAATATCAACAGAAAAATAGTTTGGATACCCACTGATTTGAAAAAGAATCCGCCCGAACTTCTTAAAACATTTCTGTTAGCATTCAGGAAGTTACTGAAAATACAGCATAAATAGGCAAAGCTAATAGATTACTCCAGTGACATTTTTTCCTTTACAAGAGATTGGTATGTAGACTAACAAGACGTATAAACTAAAAATTAGAGAAAACATTTCCTCATCCTATTACACACTATATTATCCATTTTTGTTGAGCCCTGGATCACTTCAAGAGAATGAAGGCATGAAAGAGAAACACAACAGAGGAAAAATCAAAAAACAGTTCCTGGGATTGAATCTCAGAGTGTTGTTGGCTAAATAAGATTTTTGCTATTCCTAGTGAAGTGCCACGGGACCTGCACTGACCTAAAAGCACAGATCTCAGGGCTGGCCAGGGCTCATCTTGCCCCGAGCTGGTTTCAGCTCCTGCCTCATGGCCAAGCGCCTGTTGCCTCCCCTGCCTGAGCCTGAGCTCTGCCAGTGCCTCTGTGGGAAGGGTCTGGCAAACCCAGGGGGTCGCTGCCCAACAGACAAGAGACCTGGGGGCACTGAGCCTTGGGAGGCTGCAGGGCCACACTCACTCTCAACTGGGAGCAGCCAGAAGGCAGTAGCCTGGGGCAAGGAAACATGAAAATACAAGCAACTCCCAGGACTAAAGAGGAAGACACCTCCATCATTAATGCCACCCTTCTCTTAGCAAAAACCTCCATACTCTGACAGCTCATTAAAAATTCACTGCCACCTGCAACTCTATTCAAGAAAAGCTAGAAGTCTCAGCCTTAATACCTAAAAGGACACTCAAAGACCAAGCACAGCACCAGGGAAAATGGTAGATACTAGGAAAGTTTTGGGGTTGGGGTGGAGATTTTTTTGGTATAACAATTTAAACGGGTAAAACTTTTCTGTGTTAGAGATTTTTGACTATTAGAATGTTAAAACATTAATTGGACTAACAATAAATCCTTAGCTCCATAGATGCAGTGAATTCTTTCTTCCCCAATACCAGGACTTGGAGTGTAACAAGAGTGCACAGAATAGAGATGAAAGAGACCAACTGCCTTGAAATTTGTTTCCATTAGGTCATGGTTTGAGCACAGAGGGCAACTGAGCAGCACATAGCCCTTCACTCACCCCTCCCCCTCCAGTGCTGGGAAGAAGAAAATGAAGAAAAAAGGATCAGGAATTGAGATAAGGACAGAGAGCAGTGGCTCACCCAATAGGGTCAGAGGTAAAAGACAAACTCCTCATTAAGGGGAAATAAAAAAAAAACAGAACACCGCTTTAAATCAAACACTAACAAAACCAACACTTAACAAGAGTGGGACAGTGAGAAGAGTTACCACATGTTAAAAATACCTTCCTCCACGCCCCCCTTCTTCCCAGGATCAGCTGTGCTCCCGATCTCTCTACCTCCTCCCCCAGCAGCGCAGGGGGCAGAGGATGGGGGTTACAGTCAGCTCACCGCTCCTTCCTTCTCGGGAGGCGGGGTGAATGCTGCACATTCCTCCCCTGCTCCCCGGGGCTCCCCTCTCACTGCAGACAGTTCTCCATGAACCTTCTCCAGCGTGAGTCTTCCCCATGCGCCATACCCATTCCCATGCCGATTCGACATGGGTCACTCCCATGTGTTGCAGTTCTCCTCAAGCCAAACCACAACAGTGGGGGCTTTTTTTTCCCCAGAGTCCCAGCTCCCTTTAAGCACAGTCACCTGTCCTGGTGTGGTCTCCTCCTCAGCATTCAGGCTGGCCCCTGCTCCACCGCAGACCTCCATGGGTTGGCAGGGGAGCAGCCCTGCCATCTCACCATGGGGTACAGGGAGGTTCTACCCTGACACACCTCCCCCCTTCCTCCTCCTTCCTTCCACTGACCTGGATGTTCACATAGATGTCCTTCTCGTAATTCCTCCTCACAAGTCCCTCAACCTCTTCACAGGTTCCCCTTCTTAAATACATTCTTGCAGAGGTGCAACCACCATTGCTAATTGGCTCAGCCTTGGCTAGAGGTGGGTCTGACTCGGAGCTGGGGGAGCTTTCAAGAAGCTTCTCACAAGGGTTGCCTCTGTAGTCCCTCCCCCCGCCACCAAAAACCCTGCTACACAAAGCACAATTAGTAAGTTTTCCTTGCTCTAAGATGAAAGAGAAGCAGCATAAGCTCATTTTTAATAGGAAGTTATAGAATGAGTAAAAAAAAATAACATTGTGTACTCTTATTGGCCACTGTATGGGAAAACCATGGATATCTTATTAACTGACTCAAAAAAAATTGTATATACATGTATAAAAATAAATAGTTTTCTACTACCACAGTGGGAGAAATTCTTGGAAAGACAGCCAATACCAAATGTTTTTGTGTGGTGCATAGATGATATTTTTTGTATCAGATAACAGTATACAAGACTCAGCAAAATTGAAAAGTGTTATAACTGCTCTTATAACAGCAGCCTGTTCAAAACTAGAAAGAGTAGTTTATGTATAATAGGTACTAAAAAGATATAAGTATTAGTATATTAGTATACACTACAGACAGAGAATAAAGTTCTAGCACTAGGGGCTTTTTTAATATCTATATGGACAGACATCATTGTCAGAAAAATGGCCACACAGTATTTATTGTCACTGCCAGAAAAGAATGTCACTACTTTGCAAAAAAATGGCTGGAAGATTAAATAAAAGCATGGCATATGGTGGTTATGGTATACCATATCACAGCATACACAAGTAACACAAGTGCAGTGGAACAATTTCCAGAGATAAGAGTTTGTAGATGTCGTGCAGAAATATGATCATGACAGCAATATGACCCAAGACCAATGGATTTAATGCTTCAGATCAAATGCATAATGGTTTATTTTTTTGTTTACTTAATAAACAAACATAAATAATTTCACTTCTCTCATGTTAACACCATTTGTTGATTGTTAATCTTGCTGAAATTGGGTAGGAAAAAAGTATTTGAAACGTGCCTTTGAAGGGTCTCTAGAGAGAACTGTCTGTATTGCTCTGCCCAGATTCATGCCATATGATAGGGCATTAGCTGTCAGAAGCACAACTGTGACTGATTCATTGGATCCTCATTCTTTTAGATTTAACATGATGCACTTGAACACCCACGTCAGCCTTCTATTAACAGTACAGTTAATTTTTGTAGTAGCTCATAGAGTGGAAATCTCAGGAATCTGTGGAGAGCCATAGATTTGCTATACCCTATCTCCCACTGCTTGGGGCAATGTCTAGCAAGGAAGAAAATATTTTCTGCTGGGTACAATTCCCAACCCATCCCTTAGAAACTGAAACAATAAATAAAGTCTCTGAGAATGATCTGGTGACTAAATCATTAAGAAATTCATCAGCAAAGAATAAAATAAATGAGAATAAAGAAGACCTGGTTCACAGTCTTGCTGCACTTTATACCCAGTACATAGCTTAGGAACATGCATCCTCATTCTCTCCTTTGTTTGTTTACACTTCATGCAGGTCAGGGGAGAAAGAACATATGCTCAGGTTTTGTGTAGGGCTCCTCAGATGAGTTAAGTGGAAAAATGTCTTGTCCCTAACCAGAAAGGCTGATGAATCTCACTTGTGAGCTAAATACTAAACTGCACATCTTTGTTAAGATATAGAATATCCTGAACATGTATGGATGAAGGCCTTTATGTATATATGAATCTGCAACAGTGGAAATTGAAATGCCTGAAGAATTGAGGCTCCACCACAGCTGAGAGCTACAAGAAACTCATAGGCAGGTACAGGATGCAGACAGGCAGTTTATTCTTCAGTGATTCCAGCTCTTAGTTTGCATCCTAATGGAAAAAAAGTGTTTTCATATGACCTGACCTTTGGTCAGACACTTTTTAAAAAGCTAAGAATTTTTTTTTATAATTTACATCATCCATGTGCCCTGAGAGGTGCCAAGGCTTTCAGTAAAATGTGACCCTGGCAGAGTTGCAATGAGAACCCCACACCACCCCATTTCCAAAGAACTTTTGTCATACAAACACCCAAAGGCACTGTATGCTTCAAAGGGATTCAAGGGAGTCCAGATAAGAGCTATATGAAAAAGCAGAGACTCATTCTGACCGTTAAAACAGGTAGCAAGGGAACATTTCCTAAATCCAAAAGGCAGAAAGATTATAAAATCATAGAATAGACTGGGTTAGAAGGGATCTTTAAAGATCATCTAGTCCAACCCACACCCACCCCCACCCCCCCCCCCCTGCAGTGAGCAGTAACATCTTTAACTAGATCAGGTTACTCAGAGCCCCGTCCAACCTGACCTTGAATATCTCCAGGGATGGGGCATCTATCACCTCTGGGCAACCTGTTCCAGTGTTTTGCCATTCTTCTTTATATCTACTCTAAATCTACCCTTCTTAGTTTAAAACCATTACCCCTTAACCTGTTGTTACAGGTCCTACAAAAAGTCTGTCTCCATCTTTCTTACATACACCCTTTAAGTACTGGAAGGCCACAATAAGGTGTTCCCAGAGCCTTTTCTTCTTCAGGCTAAACAACCCCAACCCAGCCTTTCCTCATAGTAGAGATGTCCCATCCCTCTGATCATTTTCGTGGCCCTCCTTTGGATCCACTCCAATAGGTCTATGTCTTTCTTGTGCTGAGGACTCCAGAGCTGGATACAGTACTCCAGGTAGGATCTCACCAGAGTGGAGTATATACACATGCTAGAGCAGTAACATCAAACTACAAATATGAAGGTTCAAGGAATGTATTTTAATATATTTTTTCACTCAGAAAACATGGATTCTATTTAATGTAGCCTCCCTGAAGTTCTCTTAAATGTTGCTCTGTGGATTATTCCATCAAACTGATGAACAAAATTTTTGTAAGCAAAAAACCTAAACAAAAAGTTCCAGTAAATAAACAGTTGCTTTGCTTACAATAGAGGTGCTTGTATTTGTTGACCACAGAATTTATTGTAATTTATACAAGGACTTTAATTAGAATGGCCCCCCCAAAAAAAGAAATATAAAGTACTTCTAATTTAGGGCTTCTAAATGCAGTATTTCCACCATTACCAAATTATATCTTTTTTTTTTTTTTTCTCTGTGAAAATGAGGCAAAGTTAAACAGACTCCATGAAAGAGCAAAAGGAAAATTTCTAATTAGACAGACATACGTATACACTTTTAGATCTGAGAAATATGAAAACATTTGCAACTCTTTTTTAGAACAGACTTTTCAATATAGTCCATATTCTTCTTATATAAAGGAAGGAAAAAACAAGCAGCATTTGTAACACAAAGCATAGATGATCTTTCACTGATGAACAGTACATACAACTGAGAAATGAGAAAAGTTCTAATCAACACTAGAGACAAGCAGAAGGAAAAAAACTTACCATCTTTAAAAGGGTATTAAATTCCATTTCCTTCAGCTTCTGAAGCAGTTGCTGAATCTTTGGCCTGTCTGCATTGCAAAATGGATGGTCCTGCAGGCAACAAGCTGTGACTTGGAAATCCCGAGATTCAGTTACCAGCCTTGAGAGGACTGCTGTGTGCTTTTGGACAAGATAACTAATTAATCAGTGCACTAGTTTCCCTATGTATTAATTAAAGATAATAACACTTGTTTTCATCATCCCTTACCTACACAAGAACCTGAACAGCTGGCTCAGATCAGGGAGAAATGTCACTAAGCTGGAAGAGCCTTGTGCTTGTCTCATGAGATGTAGTATATCTCTACAGATTTTTTTATCACATGTACAAGTATCTCACACAAGGAGCCTCCAGTCTCAGGTGGGGCATGGATGTGCTACAGAAAAACAAAGATTAAATGCTTTATTTGCTGCATCAGTAGTTTACAGCTTTTACACACAGCAAACAAAAAGTCATTGCTCATGCTAAGCATTAAAGGTTACTCTAAAAGTTTATACAAATGGCCAAGGATACGTTTTTTTCCCAGACATTCATAAAAATTCTGCTTCACTATTGCCTGATTGTTACCATCAATTTAAAGAAACCCTCGGGCTAACACCACCCAGCTGCATGAACTGACCAGTAGAAAGTACAAACACTATCCTGAAATTGTTCCAGGAAATGAGTTACTTCACCATGAATCCCTCTGATGCACATTAGTGTGTCTGAGGGGTTGCAGGAACAGCTCAGTTTACCTCCTTTGCTTGGGATGTTTGTGAGCAGTAAAAACACATCACCCAGAGAGGCCAGGAAATGAAAAATAGTTGTATGTATTTTAAGATCTTTTTTCATAGGTCTTCTATGTTTTATAGACAATCATTTACTTAGAAACAGTTCTTGCAGTGAATTTTTACAGCCACAGCTCAGGCAGTGCTTCTGCGGATAAATGGTTAAGAGCTATTTTTCCATAAATTAGCGAGAGAGAAAACCCATAAAATTTGTCATCAGGCTTCAAAAGTGTGCTATTTTCAAGTAGTACAAATTGTGACTGGCTCAGCACCATATGGTATTTAATTTTCTCTAATGTATGCATGTGCACAAATTGCATTTAGGTAGCTGGAATGCTGTCAGTCTGGAGATAATTCTACATACACTCTAACAGGTAGAAAGCAAAGGTCTCTGATAGTCTCTGAATCATTTCAAAAGATGGACTTTTTATTCATGCACCATTCAAGTAAACACGAAGAAATGTTAAGAGCTACATTCTTGGCTAGATATGAGATTTTATTTCTGAACCATGGCTTGATTCAAAAAAGAAATGTTCAAAATAAATGAATGTGGTTTTCAAAACCATTTTCTTGGATTTTTATTATATACAGCTTTCATGGAAATCTGATGAGTTGCTCCTACTAAGAATAATGTTGATATTATATCCTGCCATACTAACATGACACGTTGTGGTACAAATTCAGGAGAAATCTGTGAGATCTTTTTCTGCTTTAACTATTCTGTAAATATTTGTACTGTATTTCCTCCCCTTTGATCTTTGAAAGTTTTAGGAAGTAAAACACAGTAGCCAGATCTTACGTAGGAGCTATGTATACTGCTTCACTGACTTCTTTACAGCTATAGCCTCATGCACCATCTGAGGGTCAGCTTGACACCATTTAAGTTTGAATATATGAACTGACTATATGATTTTTATCTACTTTATTTTAAATCTATCTTTTTGTGGACTTTATTCCTTAATGATTGGAGACTAGGCAGTTAAAACTGTACTCTGAATCATGTTTTAGAATGAACATGGTTTGCTTTCAGAGAACTTATATTAGCTTATATGTTCAGAAATCACTACTGTGATAAAATTACTTTGCTGACTTGAGAGGGAGGATCATGGCTGACATGGAGCAATGTCAGTTAAACCTGTGATTGCCTCTTTCAACAACTTAAATCTCAGTCACCAAATCACAAAATTAATGCCAGGAATAGAAACAGAATTTGATCAGAAATAAAAAATTAGACACGGACATTTGATGTGTAATACAGTGGTACAATGAAGAGGACGCAAGTAACTGGGGAAAAAAAACAATCTTACCAGATGGCTGGTGAAGAGATGCTCTGCTTTGTACTTACAATAGTGCCCACTGCAGCTGTCACACACAGAGAAAAAAAACTTAAGACAGAGAAGAATAAAATGACACCCATCAGTGGAATGCAAATGATACATGAGACAGATTGGAAGGAATGGAAATTTTAAATGTAGTGATGGCACTCATATTAGAAGCTGCAAGCCAGTGACAAATGGCCAAAATCAGAATAATGTGCTCTGCACTGTCACTTAGCCAAGAGCAGCCCCCACTCCTTTCAAGATCTGAAAGGGATATGGTCTAGAAATAGAAGGCAATTGTAGCAAACCTTTGGGTGATCAGCAATGATTAGCAGTTGACCTTAAACCTGCCATTTACATACACCATTCTATAAACACAATTTGGAGGAGAAGGTAGACTTCATCTTTCTTTATAACTATGAAGACTTAGATATAATTGAAGTGATTATTTAGAAAAAAATAATTTTATTGAAATAAAATGTTATCTTATATACTCAGAATGGAAGTTAGCATTATATTGTTGAATATGACTACTCTAGTACTGTGTATAAAATCAAAGGCAACAAAGCCTTCAGACAGGACAGAGTATTTAAATAGGTTGGCTTCTCTGAGATGATTAGAGACAGTCCATAAACATATTACATCTGAATTAATAAGTAGGAAGAGGATCACAAACAAGTGATAGTTAAAAATTCTTGATGTCTCAGCAATAGGTAACATTGATCTAAGATCAGTATTGCTTAAAGGTCTGAAAATGAGTGATAGACTAGGTCTGGGTCACACAGCAACTTCTCAATATGCTGCTGATGGATGTCTGTAGACAAAATGTTTGAAAACATTATTATCCCAGCCGCTCCTCTGCAGACTGTGAGGAGGAATGTATACGTGGGGCTCCTATTCTCTTTCAAGGCAAACTCACTCCTGATAGCTCATGCCATCTGCAATGCCAGTGTCAACTAATGCGGCAGATTTGTACTAAAACTAATGAGGGATACACACATGATATCTTTCATAAGCCTGTATGTGGACAGTCATGTCCAGCAGAAAGGTAATGGCAAGGAGGAAGAGATAAAGGTGGGAGACTCAGCATAATGATTTGAAAAATAGATATACGTATAAATCTTTAGAGTCAAAAATAGTAGTTATGTGCATATAGGGATCAAGATACATAAGGAAAGTGATATCAGTTATTTTCCTCAGAAATTCTTTACTAGTAGTTTCTTAAGTTAGGTTGGAATCCTTCAGACTGATTAATCTGACAACAGTATAATATAACCAAAATAACAGATATTAAAAAGATTTTGAGGCACATTGAAGTATAAAACATAAGTGTATGCAAGAATCACTTTATCCTTTTTGTTTATTCAAGTGAATTTATCATTTATGAAGTTTCATAATATTTGCTATAGTTAAAATCTCCTGAAATCATCTGATAACTTGTAACCTCAGCATTTGCTAAAAAATAAGATGTCATATGATTATGAAGAAAAGCAAAGACCAAAAAAAAAATCAACCAAATACACATTAAAAGCTTACAGATGATAAACTCTTTATAATTATTGTAATAGTTAGGCATATCCAAAAAAAATTTCTGAAGTCAGCTAGCAAAACAAATCAAGCTCCTTTCATACCCTTCTTGCAATCCTTTGAGAACAAAGGGTGAAATAGGGATACTGTACTGACATATACAGCACACTGAGATCTAAAGGAGCACTCAGGACAAAATAATTTTGCAGAAGTTGAATATATTATTTTAAGTGATGTTCACTGTAAAAGGAACAGAGAAGGTTCCCATCTGGAATCCCTTGACAGGTTTGGGGATGGAAGAACTCAGGAGAGGTTATAGCTGAAGTTGAACTAATGTAGTTATACACAAAGATAAAATGGAAGTCATCAGCTCACCAGAACTAGGCGGTATTCACCTAAGAGTTTAAATAAACTCAATGATAAAATAGATGGATTACTAAATGTAGCATGTAACCTCTCACTTACAGCTCAAAACATGAAGGCTAGAGGGTAGCAGTCATGATACTGATCTTCAAAAAAAAAAACCAACACAAAAAAACACCACAAAAAAAATTTCCATACCAAGCAAATCAGCAAAAAGCATAGGAAAGAATAAATTACTGAATGTTGCTGTAAACACGTATGTGAAAATGAAATCCAGAGACTTCGGTGAAGAGAAGTTCTGCCCCAGAAATATACTGGTACTCTTTGGCAAAGTCAACAAACACAGAGATAGAAGTGATTAAGTTAAGATAGCCTGTCTGGATTTCCAAAAGACTTTTCACAATCATATTCACTGCAGACTCTCAAGGAAAACAAGTAGCCATTGCATCGGTGCAGGATATCCTTACATGGACAAATGTAATGAGTAAATGGTTAAGAGATCAGAAATGAAGAGCTGGAGTGAAGTATTAATTCGTATGGCGCAGGGAGATCAGTAGTGGAGTTCTGTGTTATTCAACACCTTCATAAATAGCTTAGTAAGGACACTGAAGAAGTGACTCTGCTTCTGATGATGCAAAGTAATTCAAGATACTAAGGATGGTGGCAAATTGTGAATAATCTCACAAACTGAGTAACTGGATATACAACTGACAGATGAAATTCAGTGCAGGTAGGTGTAAATTGACACACACAGGGAAAAGAAATCCTAGATTCACATCCAGAATGAGAGGCTTTCAGCTGACCAATAGCACTCAGAAGCAAAAATTTGGGGTTATTATAAACCATTCTATGAAAGCTACCCAGCTTCGATATAAAAATCAACTAAATATACAATGTTCTTGTTATCCCAAATGTTCTCTGTTAGGAAAGGAAGTAGTTCCTCATCCAGCAGATAAAACAGTAGTACTCATTGCCAAATGATTTTGTGAATGCAGATGATTTCTCTGAGTTGACAGGATGACCAGATAATTTATTAGAAGAGACACATTCATGGGAGGCCAGCAAGAGAAACTGCAGGAGACTCGGGAATCCTCTGCAGCTGAGAACAGTTGGGTTATTTTAGGGACTATTACTCTATATGTTTGTCCTCCTCTTATTCTTCCTCAGGTGTCCACTTCCTGGAAACTTATCTCCACTAGATCATTGGTCTGAACCAGCACGATGCTCTTAGTCATATGTTAACTTCATTTTATAACTGATTTAAAAAATACTGGAACAGTATTGGTATTCTATATGGCACATCTAGGAAAGCAATCCCTCACCTGTTTTCTCTACTAGTAACTCCCTATGCTCAGAAGACCTGTTTCTGGATCATGCAAAATAAATAATTTTGGAAATCTCTGAAACATTAACTTTTATTAAGAACGCATGCAACAACAGATCTGAGAACTTAAGGGAAGGATGGGATGTTTTAAAAAGACTCATAGTGATAGAATACAAGACCTCTTTAATATACAGCTAACTCAAGACTCAAATAAGAAATAAAAGCATGCTCAGCAGAGGCTGCAGTAGGCCAAAAAAAGTCTTGATTTAATAACCCTTTGTTTTAAATGATCATGGATCATCTTTAAAGAAATTGTGTCTTAAAAGAAATCCCCCAAAAATCAACCCTTCCAGTAAAAATTATTTCACATCAACAAGAACAACAATTTACTGGAAATTAACAGTCAGACTCTCCTCAGAGAGGCTATTGTGCAGAAGACTAAGTAAAGTAATACTTTTCTCCGACCTGCATAGCAAAATGTATAGTCAGCATTTTATACTCTAAAACGCATTGGAGACCAAAGGCTAATGTCAGAAAGAAATATCAGAACATGGAGATTTAGATCAGCATCAAAGCAACAATAGAGGTATTGCTTTTGTTAAATAACTTGGTACTTCTGTGCCTTAAATTGTGTGGGGGTTTTCTCCTGACATTGCTCCTTTTTGTGACTGGTGGAAAAAAGAAGAGAGAAATAAATAGAAAATAATGATATCTTAATACCATCCTTAAAAGCAGATTTACAGGCTGTTTGATTTTTCAGATTTCAGAGATGGTTTCTTGGCTTTCATTTTTCTGTTGGTTTTCCTTTTAGAGGATTTTAAACCTGTATAAATACGAGCAGACATAACAAAACCTATCTAGTACGTTGGTAGATTTTTGTAGAATAGCTTCCCACTGCCAAAATATGTTCTTTAACAACAAGCTGTACTTCTCAAAGTCACAAAGCCTCACATACTGTAGGGTTTATCAGTAAAGACATACAGAGAGATCTTTAGACTATTATCCTGATAGTGAACAAGAGTATTCTAATTATATTCTATATAAAAGGTCACCAACGGCAACTTTAAACATAGGCTTCCTAGGCTTGAATTTAAGGGACAACTCAGAATTACAGATGCTACATCTCTTAGAATTCTGTTTAAAGTTAATTATACCCGATTACCAGATGGATTTTGGACTAGGTGTTTCTGATGAAGCTATTGTGCTTTCTGCCTAATAGAATGTGCTCTACTTTAAATTTTATATAGTTGGTCACAATCTGGCTTCCTGACATATAAAAAGGACAGCACAACACATTATCAGAAACAACCATGGCCCACACAAAGCAAGGATTTGTTGTTTTATTTGAAACCCTGTCAGTATATGATAGTCAAAAGAAAAATGAAGAGTACCTAGAAAACATTCTTATCTTTATCTCAGTGAACTTGCTGAGGACTGAAAACGATAGAAACAAGGATTCCACATCCATGTGAATGCCTTGGGGGAAGAAAACAGAGAAAAGGACCTACAAGTATCTCTTATTGCACACAGTGGGCAAGGAAGTCCTGGAAGTATTAACTCATTTTATTAGACACCAACTGAAAATATTTCATTTAGAATGAAGTCCTAATACTTAGGAACTACTGTATTCTGAGAAAAGTATTGTGTTTGATCAAAATCAGGGCCTTTTCTCATCTACACCTAAAAGAAGAGCAGGTAAAACATGTAACAAAGCTGAAGGGGAAAAAAAAAAGTACTGAGGTTGGAAATATGAAAAAAAAGGCATGCTCATGTTTAGTGCTCCTGCTGAAAACAGCCCAAGAAGAAAATAGTGAAGGAACTCCAATTATAATTTGCAAAAAAAAGGTGTTAGAAAAACATCACTAAGTCAAACACATGGGTTAACATTTTCATCAAAATTAGGAAGAGAAATGGCAGATAAGAAATTCTGTATTAACAAGCATTCACAAGAGAATATCAGGTTTATCTTGAGGTAGCACCATCCTATCTGCACACTAGTTGATATACAGCATGAACAAGCTGATAAAAATATTTTTACTGAGAACAAGGACAGGTCCTGGCAAACGAGACTACATAATCTCTCAGTTTAACTGCGCAATTTCAGACACTATACAGTAGCTAGAAGATTATTCATTTACCTCTTGCAATAAACTGATATAGGAAATGTTTTAATGAAAGAGCAAAGACATACTTGCAGGTATTTTGAACAGCTGTGTGATGATGTGATAATGGCTGTGTCAGCCCCAGATGAATGCAGACACTGAGGAAAATGATGACAAGGACACAAGGATGATATACCAAGTTCATTCGCAAAAGATCCCATCCATGACAGAAGCATTCAACTACATGGGACACATATATTCATCAAGCCATTTAAGAACATATTGAAGCTGTAGCTGACATGAAAACCCTCCCAGAGGTGTGTAGAAGATCCTTGAGAACTTGTTGTACAGTATTGCACAGGTGAAACAACTTTAACTGCTCCTCTAAAATAATTGTTTCGTGAGATCACACCTTCGCAACAGTCATGAAAAAAACAATGAAGTATTGCAGAAAATAAAGACAACACTGACATGCCCCAGTACTCACACTTAATGTTCCTACTAAACCAGTCACCACTCAAGTGAACAAGATCAAAGATGATTTAGGAGCCTGTCTCCAAGTGGAGTCTTTGATTCATACATCTTTCATGCTCTGACAGGGAGAGAAGAAAATGATGTGCAAATTGAGAAGAGTCTACTAGCACTTGCATTTGCCACAATGATATTTCATAAATATGCATGTGTGTTAGATCACACACAATGGAGATTATAATCATAAAACATTTTGGAAGACCATTTAACTACTATTTTAGATATTTCAACTGCAGAAATAGATTTGAAGTCCCACATAATCCAGAAACTTTAATTGCAAATAAAATCATCCAGAGTAATAAAAGAATCAGATAATAAAATTCCTTCAGAAAAAGTAATCTATGTCATTGAGCCAATGTCTGTATTTATTTCAGATCTATTCTACAAATAAAGGTACAAGATGGCTATGTTGAGAAACCCTGACATCAGCCTTATTTGACTATGAAGCCTACTATGACTGTATAATAAAATCTGTTGAAGTCTGATTATTTGTTGCTACCAATAAATACTTTTTACAGAAATCACATAAAACTACCAGAAAAACAAAGCTTGAGATGGGAAGATATACTGGTCCAGTACGATTCAGCGTAAAGCACAATTTCTGCATGAGATCTTTATGGTCTCAAAAAGTCTTTATATGTGTAATTACACAAAAAAAAAAAAAGCTGAATTTTTTTTGTCTGGTTGATTGTACTTGTTTGGTTTTGGTTTTGCTTTGGCACATAAACACCCATTTAAGGTTTTTTTTTTACCACTTTCTAAAACTTTAGTCTCTCCCAGACATGTCAGTCCATTCTGCCATTGCTAACATTGCTAAATGGAGTGTTCTATCTTCAACACATAGCATCCCCAAATACGTATTAAGTGATCTCCTTTTGCAAGCAGATAAATGCTTGACTGAATTATTTTAAATCAAGAAAATCAGTCATGGATACTCCCAGTCTAATGAAATGACTGCAAGACTGTTCAAATGGTACAACATATGATTTGCAATATGGTTGCATCAGACAGCAGAAATATTCTGGCTTTTTTGAACCTGAAAAATTAAATAGGATGGATAGGAAACACTTTCCTGCACAGTCACTGGTTGACAGGAGATTGAACAATGGTTTTGTCCTGTTACTTCTATGACCCACTGACTCCAAAGAGCTCATGGTGAGTTAAAGCAGTGTCATGGTTTAGGCCCAGAGGGCAACTGAGCACCACTGCAGTCCTCCACTCACCCCTTTCCTCATTGGGAATGAGAAGAATGTGAAGTAGGAATGACTCAAAGTATCCATCTAAGCACAGGGAGGAGTAGGTCACCCATCCTGGTCCCAAGAAAAAGACAGACTTGTGAGGGGAACAGAAGAAAACACTACTTTAATTCAAATGCTAACAAAGACAACATTTAACAGACAAGGTGGGACAGTGAGAAGTGCCGACACATCCAAAAACACTTCCCCGAGCCCTCCCTTCTTCCCAGAATCGGCTCTGCTCCCGATCTCTCCCCCTCCTCCCCCAGCAGCGCAGGGGGCAGGGGATGGGGGTCACAGTCGGCTCCCCTCTTCTCAGGAGTTGGGGTGAATGCCGCACATTCCTCCCCTGCTCCCCGGGGCTCCCCTCTCACTGCAGACAGTCCTCCATGAACCTTCTCTGGCGTGAGCCCTCCCCACGGGCCGCAGCCGTTCCCACGCTGCTCCGGCGTGGGTCACCCCCGCGTGTTGCAGCCCTCCCAGTGACAAACCACAACAGCGGGGGCCGCTCCTCCCCTCAGGGTCCCGGACTATTTTAAGCACAGACGCCTGTCCTGGAGCAGCTTTCTCCTCAGGCTTCAGGTCGGCCTCCACCGCAGACCTCCACGGGCGGCAGGGGGCGGCCCTGCCGTCTCACCACGGGACACAGGGGTCTCTGCCCCGGCGCTACTGCCCCACGTCCTTCTCCTTCCTCCCGCTGACCTGGGTGTTCGTCTTTCCCGCAACCCCTCCTCACAAGTCCCAACCCCCTCCCAGGTTCCCCTTCTTTACATTACCGCAGAGGTGCAGCTGATTGGCTCAGCCCTGGCCAGAGGCGGGTCCGACATGGAGCCCGAGGAGCTTTGGAGAAGCTTCTCTCTGACAGGGGGGAACTGCTGTAGCCCCCTCCACCGCTACCAAAAACCTGAACCACAGAAACCCAACACAAGCACTTATAGTAAAAACTGCAATAGTAATGCGACCAGACAGCAAAGCTAGAGTCTGAAGATTAAATACATGTGGAAACAATATACATAACTGATGGTTCTGAAGGTCAGAGCTGAGAGGTGAAAGGTACACATCTACAAACTGGCAGCTGAGGCTGGGACAAATTAAGACAGTAGGAAACACACCAGAAATGGTTGTGTCTGAGGAATGAGACGATCAGGTGAGTATCATGACAGAACATTAACAACATCTGAGGAAAATCAAGAGCTAGGTGTGCTTGCCAGTCTAATATGAAGAGTTGCTGGACATCTGGATCTGTTTGGCTGTGTTATTTCCCTTTGACACATAGAGCTATTAATCATTAATATTGTCCTAATTAGTACAATAATCTACTCATGCCTCAGGTTAGATGGTGAAGATATTGAGAAACTGTTAAACGGGAGGACTTTTAGGAACATAGAAGGGAAATCCAGTACATTGTCCTACATTTTCTTTAAAAATAGCTATGTGTAAATACCATAATATGACTGTTGAGAGAAGCATCTCACATGATTTAGGTGCTGAGTCTTCTGCACTGCAGTACTGTTAAAAGGTGTTACTGCCTGCCATCTAATAGGGAGCTCTGGTCTAAACTTAAATAGCCTTGGTGTCATTATGAATTGCTCACACTATGAAAGTATGACATTTAGAAGCAGACACAGTCTCTTTTTCTTTTTCTGTGTAACTGCTGGCAAGTCTGGAAACTGCTACCGTAGGGAGGTACCACAATGTGCTGATACCATAATTACAAAAAAACATGCCTTCTTTCCTTCCTTCCCGAATGATTTTAATAGCTTATTTAATAGTAGTGTACAATTTAATTGACAAGACACAGAGCTGTGATTCCAGACACTGGGGCTATAGCCCTTCCATTTGGGCTAAAAGGATGACTATCCATCAGTAACAACAGTTCAGTACTTTCAAGAATGTTCTTTACTGCCATATTGTCTATGGCATAATTTGGGATATTTTATGGCCTTTAATTAATGAAACACAACTATATTTTCAAATATTTTGTAAGCAACTGGAAATGCAAGCTTTTCACAGCCAAGCAAAAGTAGTGGAGATGTCTTTAGAGGCATCTGTGGATGTAGGGAAAGACAAGAGTTAGGTAGGAGTTAGGTTAGACAAGAGTAGTTAGGTAAGGAGATGTGGAGGAAGGGGCTGGGGAAAAGTTAAGGATGAAAGGAAATGTTTAAGATGCATCTGTCTTTGGATAGCAAGTTTGCTGCCTTTTTAAGAACTAAGTGCTCTGTGCCATCCACCCATATTTTTGAGATCAAGTTCCTGTAAAAGCAGGTGTTTAGGCCTGTATGAGGTTATTACTGAACATTTATGGGAAGAATTCAAGTGATTCCTGCAAAGACATAAAGTTCAGTATTTGAGATATAGAGTGGTTCTGTAAGAAGATCTGTTTTCTTACACAGATTGATTTGACATATAGCTATGGGAGGAAAGTTACTTGTGATACCTGTTATTTGGAAGTTGACAGTAACCTTAAGGTGATGGGCTTGCTTCAAAATTCATAAATAATGTCAATTCAGAACTAGTGCTCAGACTGGGGAAGCTGGTTACCCTGGTTAAGCTTTTAGATGGAGTTGTGGGAAATCAGCTCAGATGACAGTGTTCCATTGGGCTTTTCATGTCTGTCCCTGTTAGGAAGGCAGATTGCCTCAGTTAGCTGATCATGGAGTCATGAAGTCCATAGAATAGAATAGCATAGAATGGAATAGAATAGCATAGAATGGAATAGAATAGAATAGCATAGCATAGCATAGCATAGCATAGCATAGAATAGAATAGAATAGAATAGAATAGAATAGAATAGAATAGAATAGAATAGAATAGAATAGAATAGAATAGAATAGAATAGAATAGAATAGAATAGAATAGAATCAGTTGGAAGGGTCCTACAATGATCATCTAGTCCAACTGCCTGACCAATTCAGTGCTGACCAAAAGTTAAAGTATGTCATAGCATGTTATTAAGGTCATTGTCCAAATGCCTCTTAAACACTGACAGGCTTGGGACATCAACCACCTCTCTAAGAAGCCTGTTCAACTCTTTGACCACCGTCTCAGTAAAGAGATGTTTCCAGACGTCCAGTCTGAACCTCCCATGGTGCTGCTTTGAGCCATTCCCATGTGTTCCATCACTGGATACTGGGGAGAAGAGCTTAGCACCTCCCTCTCCTCTCCACTTCCCCTCTTCAGGAAGCTGTGGAGAGCAATGAGGTGGCTCCTCTTGGCCTCCTTTTCTCCAACCACACCAAAGTTGTTAGTCTCAGAAGATTCCTGGCAGCGGAGTGATTTGACCCCATGTCCCCAGAGAAACTAGAACCTTCATCCAGTGCCTTAGACCACTTGGCCACACTACCCTAGTGGAAATGCCTTTTCAATCTGCAGTATCTATATCCCCTGACCATGTAGGCTAATTTTGATGCCGAGGCCATCATTTTGACTGACTGACTGACTGGGATTTTCCACAGAAGCATTCAGTCTGGCTTTGTTGACATTGAGATATGGGGAATCTACCCTTGTCTTCATGCTTTGCTTCAGTGGATATCCACCCTGCATACCAAAAAAAAATGTGTCTGATAAGTAATTTCATTTTGTCTGCCTGAATTCTTACATCTTTTGTTCCCATAGTGTTTGTTGCTAAACAGGTCTTTAATATCCTGTACTTTCTCCTTGTGAAGGTAGTTAGAAACTCTGATCAAATAACCCCCCGGTCTTCTTTTTGTTGAGATAAATATATTGGTCTCTTAAAGACTCAGCTAACATTAAATACTTTTTGTGTCTCTGAAGGTTTCTAACATTCTACAATTTTCCAACATTTCCTTCCATTGTAAAATATGATATTAGAACTGTAGTACTATAGTACTGATGTACTATTCCCCTATAGGTCTGTTTCTACGCTTGTAGGAAGAGGTGAAAACATCATTCCACTTGCTACTTCCACTACATGCAGACAAGGATCATTGTAGCTCTTTCTTGCTATTTATAGTTCTTCCCAAGCATATCTTTAGGAACTCTTGCCAAATTGTTTGCCCACTACAGCCTCCCCAAATCAAAAGTTGCAAGATGATTTCTTAAACTTTTTCTTACATTCCAGAATTATTTTACTTATTTTATGATTCACAGTACCCATCAAAAAGTATTTTAATTCTATTTTTAATGAAACTTTATTTTCTGGAAATATAATTTTTACATAAATGTTTACAACAAAATCAAGTTTTTGTTCTCTTTCATTCTTTTACCACACAGAATTCTTGGAGAGAGTGCTGTTGGAGATCCAAGGGTCCAAAAGCCTTGGAGATACTTCTATTTATATAGTAAATTTTGGGGCAATGGTCAATTTACTTGTGTGTTCCTTTAATGACTGGTGCCACAGGAAAAAATATTTATTACAACAGCGTATCTAGAACTGTACAAAATATAGAGAAGTGTGTGCTCTCAAAATTTACTTCAATCATCTCAAGGTTTTTGCAGCACTCTTTATCTGGCATTTCCTGGGCTGTCAATACATCATTGTTTTTATGTTCTTTGAGCAGCAAGAATGAAGAAGCTCAGAAATGACATTAGAATTCAAATTGGGGTTTCTTCCAATACTATTCAGCATAAGTAGCTGAAACAGAATACTGTATTTTTATATACTTTGTAACATTTCTTCCAAGGGGCAACTTTCTATTCACTTGTTATTGTGTGGGTTATAAATTGTAGTCTTGATTTCTTCTATCAAAATGCACAGCTAGTGATATTTAACTGTAAAGAAATATATCCTTAGGCTATGAATATAGTCAGAAATTACTAGATGAATTTAACCAAGAAGAGAATGATACCATATTGATGTAGTGCATAAATTTTCAAGTGTGGGACAATGGCCGCCATTTATTAACATTTTATCTCCATATTGAAATGCCTGACCTTGCTTCAGCAGTTTTATGGCTAGCAAGATCTCTGGAAGTTCAATTTGTCCCTCTAGAAAAAGAAAGCAGCTATATTGATGGGAATGAATACAACTCAGATGTGATTTTACGGTTTTTCCTCAGATGTAGCAAAAACGATGAATATCTCTATAGCATAACAATTCAGATAATAAAAAGACCAACTGTAATAAAAATGTGGAGAGGAAATGTTTTGAAATAGATACTCATATTATACACAAGTGAAATACTGAAAGTAACTTTTTAGTTATGTGTATGCCTGAAGTCACAGGTAAAGATTGCTTACTATTCATCTACATTTCTCAGAACATCTGGACAAGTATGCAGCAAAACCTTTGGACAACTAGTGGTACTGCAGTTGAAATTTAGAAATCTAAGTTCAGGAAAAGTAAGCCTCACATCCTTAAGATCTTAAATGCTCAATATTTATGGCAGTTATTTGTCAATATCAATTGCCAGGGCCTTGCCTCTATTTTAAATTGGAAATACCACTAAATTAAAGACCAAATAACTATGAGAGCAAGGGTAAGAACTGCCAGAAACCCATTCCCTGGGAGGTGATAGGTACTTCAGGGCTGGAAGTGGTGCCAGGACTCTGCCGAACTGACTCTTGATCCTAGAGGAATGTAACTTCTGCTCTAGGGAAATACCTAAGCTCTGCTGGAAAGAGAGTCTCAGATGCTCTTTGCTAATTCAGACAAGCTGCATGTCAGAGCTTTGCTGTCCCACATATGATGTATCTAGAACATTGATGCCTAGTTTAGCACACTATGAATTGCTCTCCCAGAACTGAGTGCCTGACTTCTGAAGCATCATATGTCTGCCCACAGGTTTTGAAAACCACACAGACACCTTAAAAATAATAAATCAACAAAAGAAAAGCTAAAGCAAAAGATAACAATATCAAGAAGCTACTACTCCCAGCATTACATTGAAAGAAAAATAAATTCGATATTTTGTCTGAAAGCTTGGTGCAGCTACTCTTTATTGAGGAAGAAAACCTCACTTTTCTATGGAAAGTTAATTTAGCATCACCACCTGACAGATGGACTCCCCAGCACGAACATAGTCTTCTTTTTTCCCTCCTGTTTGGCAGACCCACACAGTTTTAAAAGAAGTCTGAGACAGAAGAGGTGAGTATTCTTTCAGGATGAAGCAGAGGGCCAGTTTCCAGGCAAGCTAGTATAGAGGCAACTTTATAAGTCAAGATATGACAGATTAATCAATGGGACTTGTTTTGAAGTGATCTCTGTTTAAAAATAGAGGAAAGGGCTGGTTTTATTTCTGCACAGGGAAAATATATCTGAAGGATACAGAATTGTGTACTCCAAGCATCACATTTTTCCTTTGAGTTTGCTCCATGCAATGACTGCTTTCTTTAAACAAAAGAAAAGATGAAATTGTTCAAGGATCCTTAAAATTTAAGTTTGATTCATTAATGTAAGAAAGACTTTTATTAATCCTGAGACTGCCACTGGGAGTCATTAATCTATATAATCCCGTTGATGGTAGACTGTTTGCCAGAATAAATCAGATTACATGGTACTCAAAACTCAGAATTTCAGAGTGTGAGATGCATACAGGGCAGAAGCAGTAGGCCAGGACAAGAACATAGAAATGTCATTGCATAAGGAGGGGGAAGAAAGAACATGATTCACAAGAAGATCTGGAAGTCCCTGAAAATTACACTTCCAGAAGCTACCATCTGGGCACTAGTGTTCCAGTGACCTAGGAAGATTAATTCCAGATAGCCTTCGCTGACGGAAAAGCTAGATAGACCAGGATGCTTTAGCATGAAAAATAGCTGTGAGAGAAGTCTACACAATTATGAATAACACTCAGTAGGTGAACAGTGTATGAAGTTCCTACCTGAGAAAGCGAACAAATTAAACTAAGTGGAAATTTCAAAATAAGCAAGAAGAAACACTTCTTTGCATGATGATGAATAAGTAATGGAACTCTTTTCCACATGATGCTTGATTACTGAAAGATTACATGGCTTCAAAAAGGAATTAGATAAATTGTTAGGAAAAAGATAATTCAGAATTATTAAACCCAAAGACATTATCTTTATTATGTGTAAATTTGAACCACAAAAAGGTTGAGAACATATCCATAAATACTTGTGTTCCTATAGTCGTGGTATGGGTTGGAAGGGGCCTTTAGATGTCATCTAGTCCAACCTCCCTGCACTGAGTAGGGACATCTTCAACTAGATCGGGTTGCTCAGAGCCCTGTCCAACCCAACCTTGAATGTTTCCAAGGATGGGGCATCTGCCATCTCTCTGGGAAACCTGTTCCAGTGTTTCACCACCCTCATCATAACACATTTCTTCCTCATATGTAGTCTGAATCTGCCCTCCTTTAGTTTAAAACCATTCGTCTTTGTCCTATTGCTACCGGTCCTACTAAAAGTCTATCCTCATCTTTCTTATAAGACCTTTTTAAGTACTGAAAGGCTGCAGTAAGTTGTCCCCAGAGCTTCCCTTCTGCAAGGTCAACAACCCCAACACTCTTAGCCTGTCCTCATAGTAGAGGTGTTCCAACCCTCTGATCATTTTTGTGGCCCTCCTCGGGACCTGCTCCAGCAGATCCCTGTCCTCCTAGACATTCATTATTGGCTGCTGTCAGAGTGAGTGTTAATTGTTACTTCTGCAAGGCTTAATTACTCTGTCTTTGTTCACTGTATGTGCTAAACAGGATGTGAAGTGTTAAGGATGGAGGATCTGTAGTAGGCTTTAAGACATTCAGAGAGCATTAAAAGCATCTAATCTGAACTACTGCAGAACATAAGACAGATCTATTCTATATAATAACAGTGTCTAGCCCAAAAGTTAATTAAAATGGAGCATCTAAAACCATCCAATACGGATAAGAGGTTTCAAGGGCTGGATGTTTCTTGAAGAAGCAATGACAGGCCAATTCAGCAGACTTTCCTCATGGAATTTGGCTTTCACTTTGTAGTTTGTTCTCTGAGGAACACGGCTAAATTTGCTAGTCTTGAAACACTGCCATGAGAGCAAGGTTTAAACAGGGCTAACTATCCATTTGCTCACAAAAAAAATCCTTATCATGCAGATGCCATCTGCATAGATGCAAACATGGATAGATCTCAGCTTGCTTATTTTGATGCCAATGTTCTTCTGAAGTTGACCCACTGAATTGCACTGGCAGACGGGCTGCTCTAAATAAGAGTACATCTTTTGAGCAAAAGCATATTGAGAGTGTTAATAAGATTATTTTGAAAGGAAATGGTAAAGTGGTAGAATTAAATTGTGATATAAGTTATAGCCTTAATCAGAAATAAGGTAAGCTGCAGTTGCTTTTGGGTTTGAAGTATAGAATAAAAACCTGAGAAAGAGAAGCTACACTGATGAATAAGAACTTTACACATATCTAGAGGATTGGAAGGTATTGTAAGACTTTCAACAATAGAGTTCAGATTGTTGCATCTTTCATTTTGTCTGTGTCATTTAAATTTGATTCTTCAGTGATGAGTATTTTCCAAACAAGCTATCTGATCATTTTTCCTTCTTTTTTTTTTTTTTTTTCCCTGATAAAAATCAGATCACAATTTTCTCTGCTTGTTTGTTTTTCAAATTTGTTCTCAATGTCTTCAAAAACCTTAGATTTTTTTTGTACAGAATATAACTTTTTCAGAAATCAAGATCTCTTTTTTTGTGGTGATTTCCCAGGTAAGTTGCATGTGGCATTTCCTGTCCCATATTTGAATGATCACAATTATTAATGTAGAGGGGAAAAAAACCCCAACCACCTGACATTTTAGCTGGAAGAATGCCCTTTTTCTAGACACCATCTTAAATGGGAATTTCACAAACTATTTAAACAAGAACAAAAAGAAGCTTATATTAATGGAGGAAGATTGTTTCTAATCCATAAGAATATGACAAGTACTACACTGTCTTTGACCAAAGATCAGCCTGGACCAGTACCCAGCTTCTAACTGTGGTCTGTAGGAGATCCCTGGGAGAAGGGAACAGGGCAGACCTATGTGCTACTTATTTTCTCCCTCAGCTCTTCTTCTAGCCATCAGCCCTTTGCTGCTCTTGAGCCAGAAGTTTTTTCCAGGTAATTAGTACTATTCCTCTTTTACTGCTTCCCTTTGAACCTATGTAAACTTTTAGCATGTTTAAGATCTTCTGACAAAGACCTAGAATGAAGTATATAGTAGAATATTTTTATAATTTATCTCCTATCCTATTTTTTTTTATGTTATTCTTGCTCAGTTTGAGGGGAAACACTAAGAGTAAATGGTCATTGAATGAACATTCACATATGCAAATACAAAATAAAGCTTACATTAATATAAATTTCCGTGATTTTCACATTTGTTTGCCATTAACATTTTCTCCACTGACATCCAATAAGTCAACATTAGTAAACTAATGCAGAAAGCAGATGTGCATGGATGCTCAATCCTGAGCTGCTTCCATGGGTGAGCATATGATTCCACTGACTGGAATTAAGCATGGCCCTTCCAGTATGAATGAGAATTTTACAATCTGGCCTTCGCTAAATCTGACCATTCACAGAATAAAACACTGTTCTTACCACTTTAATAATCATTAAATTGGAAGGGTGGTGTGATCAATTAAATTAACAATTATATATAGAATAGTATCACCTACTTAATCTCTTCGGCAGCATTTTGATAAACTGGTTTAGGGAAAAAATGGCAAGGGTGTCTGCTACGATTGCAGGTAAATGACTAGGGCACACGCTTTTCCCTGGCCTGAACTGACCTCAGGCAGGCTGAAATAACTGTCTTGGGCATGGAGAACTACTGGATATGAAACTGCTGGACGTAACAAATAACCCAGCGACATGCTGATACAAGTTACAGTTAGTGCCAAAAGGGTTGGTTGTATTTCACAGGTCAAAGGGAGAGACAGTCAAACTGCACAGGTA
Organism: Tyto alba; assembly: GCF_018691265.1. Taxonomy (NCBI): domain Eukaryota; kingdom Metazoa; phylum Chordata; class Aves; order Strigiformes; family Tytonidae; genus Tyto; species Tyto alba. Next base: position 72,296,298 of record NW_024881282.1, on the reverse strand, counting down.
CTTGGAGGGAAGGATTGTGGACCTTGTGGAGAGTCCAGTGTTGCAAAACCAACTGTGGGTAGGTAACTGTACCAGCAATACCATATAAGGGTGAGATTACCTAGGTAATGTTGTCAGAAACTCTGAATTTGGGTACTGTCATAGCACAGCTGGAACAAATAAGGAAAAAGTAATAAGGGCTGGATGTTTATTTGGGAGAAGACAAGTGCAGAGAAAGAGAGGCAGAACAACAGTGAAAAGAAGGGTCAAGAGATGGGAAAAAAGGACAACAGAGCGTGTAACCATGACTGGTGCTGTCTGGGGGTACCTGTAGAGCAGCCCTGTGCTTGATCACCACAGCTGGAGCAGGACAGTAAACCAGACCTGTTGTTATGACCATATCACATGAGTCAAACCTGCTCCTGCTATCCAGGGAATGGAGTTGGGAATCACGTGAGAGTTTTCCTTGACCAGCAAGGGAACACCCTGAGAGACAGTCAAATGTCCAGTTACCACTGTGTCAGTGTCCATTCCAGGACTCACGGCATCAGCGGCTACTCATTGCTTTGGCTTTTACCTTGGCTGCATTGTAAAAATGAACAGAGAGAACACTCCTCCATGTCTTCCTACATATGCATTTAACCCAGTCTCCCACCCGACAGTGACCACTGACACTAAATAGACAAAAAGTTTAAGAACAGATCAAGATAGATTGCTATCTCCTTCAGCAGGCCCTCCCTTCCACTTATAAACCTACCTGGAAATTACAGCTGCATTTCAGCAATTAGTAAACCCATTTAAGTATTTGCTCTCCATCACATTCTATGTCCAGGAAAATAGATGCTTAGTTTTGTATTGTACAAAAATTGCCTTGTATTGCACAAGTTGATTATCCTGACTACTGCTTTTATAAATTAGAAGGGAAATTTGATTTTAAATTGGTGAGGATTACATTATATGGAATTCTTTACACCTATTCATATTTTGGTTGCATTTGAAAGGTTTTATTTTAGAAACAAGAAAGAGATGACGTGGTATAATTCAGAAGTATCATGCATGGAGTAATGTACTGCAGCCCCCATTTGGCTATTAAAAAACTAAGTCCCTTGTTATCCTCCAAAATCTGTAAAGAAGGATGAAACTACTCTTTAAAATATCAGTAAAAAATATGTTTAATGTGTTAAAAGAGGAAATTTAATTTATCTTATTTTATATAAAGAATGAGAATCAATTAGTATTGTGAACATAAATTAAAGCCCAGTGACTAATATTAAAAAAAAAAAAAATCCTTTCTAAAATTGGAACAAAAGTATTATGTGTCAGGTATTTTTTAAACATAACACAGACTAAAAATATAAATACATGGATTAGTCTATGAACTGATTTCTCATACATGTTCAGCTTCTGAAATGATAGGAGTGGAAAGTGTATAAATGCTACTAAAATGTCATTTTGTCTCTGCCTGTTCCTACAGTCTTGAAAGCAAACAAACGTTGCGATGTTGCAGCAGTTGAAAGGAAAAAAGATGAATTGTTGTATATCATAAAACAAACATATAAAATAAAATATCATTCCACAGAATTCAACCAACTGGTTCACCAGTTTATCTGAAAACTGGAACTACAAAAATATTAGAATATCTGGTGTGCAGTCATTATTACTTTCTGGCAGCCTTAAATAAGAAGAATGGAAGTGTATCAAAATCATCAGGGGTAAATATATTAAAAAAAAAAAAAAAAAAAACACACAAAAAACCCCCCAAAACCTGCTATTTACTAAGCTTTTTTTTTTTTTAAACAAAAAACAAAAAAAAACACCAAACCAAAAACGTTTTCTAGAAATGCAGGTCAAAGAAGGTTTAATTTTGCCCTCTTGACATAAAATATGAACTTTAAACAAGGCTTATGTTAAGCTCATCTATGCACAGAAGGAGTCTAGTTTATGACTTAAAGTAGAAAAAGATATTTCAAATTATCGCTTAAAATATTTCAGTTGAAAAGAATGATCATAAGTCCTCTTATGGCAGAAGAGCAAGTGACAAAAGGGAAGTATTGCTAATGAAGTAGTGAGTAGAACTTTGTCATCATCAAAAATTAGAACTATGGTAAAAATGACAATATAATTGAAGGAAATGTTCTTCATATAAGTAGGTAAGATCAGCATTATTAAGATTTAATAGCTGGACATTAAACAAGATGGTAAGGAGAAAGACTGACATCTGTTAAATCCTTACTAATCTTTCATATACTGAAAGACAATGAGACAAAAAGCAGACTTGTATTGCAGAGAAGGAAGAGTGCGAAATGGAGCACTATATGAAAATAGCATAGTTTATGGTGAAATAAACCAAATTAGTGTTATTAAGTGAATGTGATAAACTATAAACTATCATGCACACAAGTCAGATGCCTTTTATGGCAAGGAAAAAGATAGGTAAATGTAATTAAAGTTCTGAGACATGAACCAAAACATCCAGAGCCTTAAGTCATCACTTACATTTGAAACGTGTAAAATTGAAAGTATCTCAAGATGTACAACCTTATTGGAGAGGCTCTGAAACATGTGTCAAGAATCTGGAAAAGCTCTGTGATCTGTTTCAGTATTCCGTCTTCAGGATATGACTGTATTTGTTCCTAGGAGGATGGGAGATGTTCTAATTAAAGATAGGCTGGATCTTAGAAACGTATTGTAGTTATGATAGAATAAAGTGCTGGCAGAACAGAATAGAAACTACAGCAGACATTTGTCACCTTTACTCACTGCTCTACCTAAATATGTATAAATAGTACAAAAATGTTAACTGAAGTACTTAGAAAATAATCTCTTGTATGCATATTTTGGAGAAGGAGAGGCATGTATTATATTCTCAGGGGAAGCCACCAATACTTGGAACCCTGAAAAGTGAGCCTCTGTATATTTATACTTACATCTTAAAAATAATCACAAAATAACTAAATACTCAACAAGATTATAAATTCAGCTAAACAAATCTTGAAACCTGAGAGCTGCAGATCACACAATTTGTCTTCGGGAAAGATACTGGTTCATCATCTTACACCAAAATTATTCTAATTGTCTCTTCCAATCCATTTCTGGACCAACCTCAAATTAACTTTCTATATTTCATTAGTCAGAACAGTATATAAAAATTCAACTACTGCCTTCAAATGTAATTCACCTCTTTCATTATCAGGTTGATTAAAAGCTCTCCAAAACAAGTTTCCCTGCCATCTCTCCTCTGAGTTTCATAAGTCTTTACAATTTATGACAGTTTCAACATGCTTAGTTCTCCATTTGAGTTTTCAATGCTTTCTAATTCTCACCAAGTCTTCCTACCTTCTGGGATCTAGTTCCTTTTATGTTTCTGGCAACTCTTTCTTTGCAAGTACACTACTTCTTTCCTGAAGGTTTAATTTTCTAGAGTTGCATCTTGTGAATTGTGGATAGAAATACATGGAAAGATAACTGGATTTCTTTCAAACTACCGTTAACTGAATACATGGGTTTTTTATTTCGTTTGGGTTTTTTTTTTTAGAATTTCTCAATGACTTCCCTTAACTACTTGTTCTCTTATTCCATGGGGGGACTTCTCCTCAGACTTGACATGCAAAAAGTGTCACTGTCCTGAATGCTCTGGGACACAGATACAATGCTACCATTCATTCCTACCTACAATTCTTTGTTTCAAGTCCAAAACACATTTTTTTTTTTCTCAAAATAAAGCAAATTGGTGGGAAAACAAACAATAAACAGATCTCTTCTTCTTCTTGATAATTTTGTAGGTTAATACCTTTCTGCAAATTTATTAGAAAACCACTACATATAGTTACATCTTTCAATTCAAAAATTTCTTCATCTACCCAAATTTCTTTGGCATATGAATACGATAGATTTTTGTTTTGTGTCTCACATGTGAAAGGTTAGTAATTCTTTTAGACGTGTTATAATAAAATGGCTTTTTTTTTTTTTTTTTTTTTCTTCCTTTCCAACTGGGAGGTACATAATAAATTCTTCCAGAGGTTGAAAAGCCCTTGGAACTGAAGCACAAGGAAAACACAGAACACTGAGGCAGTGAAGATCTCAATAGGATATAGGACACTATGGTATGTAAATTTATACGCCTTGATTTAAATAATATATTAGCATATTAGTTTGACATGAGTGTATAAATCAAAGAAAACTGACCTTTAGCTTCATCTACTATCCTTGAATACTACAGGAACAAAACAGATGCCATCGCTATTCCCTTTCCCAGCCCACACCTACACTTTACAAAAAGATAGAATTTCATAAAGCTGTTAAAGTTAAGACCACCATTTCAGAGCTCAGCTACCTGGGGCTAAACTCTGTCAGATTTGGGAATTAAGCTCATTAAGTTGTTTATAAAATGCCTTTTGTCCTCTAGTAGGATGGTGGAGATGAATGGTTGTGTCTGAGGAACTGCAAGTGCCTTTGATGGACAGCCTGCTTCAAATGAGTTGAAGTTCTCTCTTTCCTTCCCCTCCTACCTCCTACGGAGAATGGTATTACAAAAAAAAGTTCCCTCTCCTACTGTTTTATTCCCTTGTACATACTCTTAGAATGTGGTGGATATTTTACTTGTATTTTTAAATAAGATTCAGATTAAGAGAGATTTTTCAGCATCCTCAAGCTGAGAACAACAATGTATATGAAAACATAAAAAAGAGGATATTTAAAAAAGACCAAATTTTTTGTTGATATTTTGAAAGAGAATTTGTGCTTTAACCACAAGTCAGAAAAATTCGTATTCTCCATTTGTGACCCATGAAGTTAAATATCTATTGGTAATTTTAACATCACTAGATGTATGTGAATATACACTTTGTCCTTGAATGCTATTTGTTTGTCAAAGTACCTACTATGTTTGTACAATATATTTATTTGGACAGAAAAATCTACTTTACTTTCAAAGTCACACTGCTTGACTGAGGTGAAGCTTCCAATATGTTTTCTGCAATAAAAATGTTCTTTACAGGGGAAGTTTCACTTTATAAAATTTTTTAAGAAAAAAATGTACAACCCCAAAATTACTCTGGATTTTTTCCAGTGCTGCAAATTCACAGTACAAGGGCCTGTTGGTGATCTATCATAGCAAACCATGAAACAGATTCATACAACATGATGCTAATAATTTTGAAAAAAAAAAAAAAAAAGGGGAGGGGGATAAAAGCATCTTTTTTGGAATCCAATTTAAAATTATACCAATGGATGAAGGCAGATGGGACAGTGAAATATTTGCAGATTCCAACTACCATCTGTCCATAATTTATTATCCATCTGATTGTAGGTTATTATTGTTTTTCTGCTATCATTAAACACTTGTTATTTATCTTGTTACACCACTTCTGCATTTAACATTGAGACCTTCACAGGTTTGAGTGCTGTTATCTCCAGTGACCTATAATTTATGTAAGTCCTTTTGGTGTCCTTACTTCTGTTCACCAGGCACCTAAAAGTGAATATTACTCTCCGATTAGATTGCTGATTAATTAATTTCTACTTTCTCTGTCCCTGCATTGCAGCCTTGGGTTATGAGTTTAAAGTAATAATTCACTGTGGAATATAGTTTGTCAAGTTAAATTCTACAAACTTCTAATAGAGTCCAATTTCCATGCTACATTTAATAGCTGGTCCCTTAGAAATTAATCCTTTTCTATATGTGATTTATTTTTTCTTCTGCTGCTTAGTGACAAAAATGGATTTTTCCCCTTGATCTGCTGTGATCTGGCTGCCTCTCCTGCAGTATTCAGTGTAAATGACGTGACTCCATCTGCTACTTTTTTCTCCCTTGTGTAGTTTTAGCTCTGAAGATTACAACGCAAGTTGGAATGTCACAGCTGCAGGTGGCAGAACTACATACAGCTCTAAATAGAGACTGGTAACAGTGGCAAAGTTTGAGTACAAATCTAAACATTCCCAGCACTTGTGTAGATATGAAATTCCTCACCCAGTCCCTAGACACAGAGTTTCCACAAACCACCCAAAAGCCAGTTAAATTCCATTACTATTTTCCATTAGCACAGGAAGGCTTGCTTCCATGTTGCTGAACCCATGCAACTAATTATGAATTCAAAGTAACCTGCTACCTTCACTTTGCCAGTACATGTTTATTAAAAGTGACTCATCCACCCTCTGGAAATTAGATTCCTTTGCTCAGCATCAGCCTTCTTACCCTTTCCATGTCTATAAAGAGGATCATAACTAAAGATCTGGATTTAAAGCTGAAGAACCTGTGGAAAATACTTTACTCTTTTTCAAATTAATTTTCATCCTTAATTGAGACAGATAATCAAGCTACCAACTCCTCTGAGGAAATGGAGTACTCAAGGAAATTAATAAATAATTGAATTGAATAATTGAAATATTTTACTTATATTTCTTAAATGAACTCATAACACCACTACAGGTTTGATTTAATACTGAGTTGCATCATTCCAGATTTCCAGTCTCTCAAAAAATAATCTCAATAAAGTGGTTCAAACCTCATTTCCCATAGTTCACCACAATTATTTCAATAAGGATGACACCACACTGTAGGATACTTCTTTATAGCCTATAAGCCTTATTTCCTCACTTTCAACTCTAACAGATTTATTGTTTCATTTTATAAACTTAGACTTTTGTCTCTCAGCACAGACACTTTCCCTGAAGCTTTTCACTCTTTCCCTCTAGTTCTCATTTCCATACATCACTGCCAGTCCTGACCTTCCTGTCTTTCTCTCCAACAAGGACAACTATCTTCTGCACCAAATTCAAGCACTTATAGAAGGAAAATTTCTGACCTAAATGTGCAGAACATCAGTGTGATAACATTTTTGGAACACTAAACAAAAAAATTGGAGTTGTATTTGTAGATTATCAAACTTCTAATTTGATTTATTGGCTACATTTTATAAAAGTGCATTCTTTCCTCCAGATTCTTCTCTCTTTATTTCATGGAAACAGATCTAGCTCTGGTCAGGACCTAAGCATCAAGCTACAAAATACAAATAAGAAATTTCAAAAGATGTTTATCCAGTAACTACCAAATCATTTTGATTTCATCAGGCACTGGATAGGATCCCAAGCTTTGTTTGATGCCATAAGTTGGAAATTGGTTCTAAATCATTCATAACATCTTGGAGTCAGTGTTCATAATGAGAGTTCCCTAATCATTACATAGATTAATTCTTTACCTAAAAATATGGTCCATGTCTGCTGGTAAAACTGAAACACTGGGCAGCCAGGAATACAAAAGCCATCAAGACAGGAAAAACAAAGAAGAGTGTAATTGTTATCTAAATGTTACATCATTTGGTTGTGAATCTCCATGGTCATAGGTCCTATTCTGAAAATTAACATCATTTTAATCCAATATGTACTATGTTCACACACCTAGGAACAACTTCCAATGACATTAACCTTATCAGCTTTAGAAATTCTGATTAATTTTTCTTACAGTATATTGCTGTGTAAATGTAGCATTGCTATCCTTTTATAGTGTAGAAAGCACCCCAAGATAACTGATGCTATTGCAATAACGCATTGCAGTGATAATGTCAGATGAAGTACTACTCCATCATTTATGTAGTACTAGATTAAAGACTGCAATATCCTGAAAATTCTTTACTGTTGTTCATAGAATCATGGAATCATAGAATAGTTTGTGTTGGAAGAGACCTTTAAAGATCATCTAGTCCAATCCCCCTGCCATGGGCAGGGACACCTTCTACTAGATCACGTTACTCAAACCCCATCCAACCCGGCCTTGAACATTTCCAGGGACAGGGCAGCCACAACTTCTCTGGGCAACCTGTGCCAGTGTCTCACCACCCTCACCGAAAAAATTTCCTCTTAATCTGGTCCATACCCCTCAAGATTCTCGTGGACTTCCAGAAACTGGTTAAAGACATAGTGAGAGCATGGATATAGCTGCATTAGTTATGCTGGTGGTTTTGACATGTTCAGATGTCCTGTAAGGCTTTTAATCTCTACTGGAATGAAGTCACTAGTAATATCGACAGTGGACAGTGGTATGAGGAACTGATAACAAAGATAAGGAATCGGGCTATGGTCAGATTCCAGGTGGGACGTTACAATATGATACAAAAAATAATCAAAACAAGCCAGTGAGATACTCTCTGATGTAGAAATCTTTGTTTTGTTCTCCTTTTATTGCTTTTGTATTAATTTCTACTTCCTCAGTCTAACCCAGTCTTTAGAGTTTGGATTTCTATTAAAACGTTGATTTCTTTTTATAACATCCATCCTTGCGGATGTTCAACATTATATACCACTGTGGGTGTTCAGGGTTCAACTAGAGATGTCTTTGAATGGCCTGATCTATGTAGACCTGTTTTGAGCAGTGGATTGTACAAGATGACCTCTGAAGATCCCTTTGAACCTAAATTACTGTATGATTCTATAAATTCAAAATCTTCTGGAACGTCAGACTTTATGTCAGACTGAACTGTAGGGCATTTACTGTAGTTCCATGTCAAGTAACAATCACCTGCTTTGAAACATACAGATATGTAATTCCATCTCTGCTGCCATGCAGCATTTGCCATGATAAATCATAATGATTTGCAAGACTGCAAGTTAAATGTTCTAATTTAAGAAATCAGTAACTGTGGAAATCCAAATACTACTTGGTCTGATGATATACATTTAAATGGGGTAATTTTAGCTATGCATTATACCTCCAACTAATTTAACTCCTTTTCTGTCATGCTATTTTTGGGCTACATTGTAAACCTTCATTCAGGTTGATACAACATTTATTCAGAGGCATAGTCCCATTTTACTCATCTATGTAGCTTCCTTGATTTGAAAGGATCTACTCATCTAGTAAAGAATTTGACAGCAAAAGGGTTACACAGTCTAGTCCTTAGGCAAAGCTGTTTCAGTTTAGATTTTTCTATATTGAAAAAATACATTATTTTTTTGACACTTTAACTGATGGTATTTATTAGTGTGGTTCAACTTTATGCTACTCTGTGCAGTTGGGGAATACTTTATATTAATAACAATTATAGTAATACAGAATGGTGTAGTGTGCTTGGGGATCCATATTGTGCATTCTCTGGAAAACAAATTGTGGTCAGGATGGAGTCTCCATTTAGGAAGCATTTGAGCAAATGGTGAAAAATGCTACATTCTGGAAGCAAATTCAAAGCAGGTGGACAGGGCAGCAGGAGGCCATATTGAGGAGAAATAGGCAGCTTCAGTCTCCCTCATTGCATATTCATCAACTCCACCTGTTTATGTAATGACAAACAGCCAGACATTAATAACTAAATGGAAAGAATGACTTCCCGTTGAAACAGAGATGCTGTTCTGAAGTTGTATATGAATTGGTAATGATCTGTCATATACCTATAAAACATTTATTTTGAAGTATAACAAGAGTGACTGCATTATCAAGGTAAATACTAAGCTATGGAAACAGTACTCTGATGCAGACTAATTCAGGATCCTGTTCCTTTTTACTCTTGGCCACATCTCTCCCTTCCGTTTGCCAGTGGCAACCTGCGCTGAAAGTTAGTAGGGGTGATGATTTTTAACTTGTTACCACCAGTGAGCTGATTGCATTTCAAGCCTTCCCTAATATGCACATTCACTGCATGAGTTGTATTCTTTCTGGCACAAACTTTCAGAAGAGCTGAACCACTGGCTTCCCGAGTCCTTGTATCTCAGAGCAGATTTAACTGTGCACTATTAACATTTGGAGTTACGCTTTACTATTAGTCAATTAAACCAGCAGACATGGATTAGTAGTCTGTATATGTGTCAGTTTACCCACAAAGTACAATCACCTTGTTTGTCAGCTGTAGATGGTTTATTCCATTACTCACTTGAGACATCTGCTTTAACAGTTAATCAGTCAGTCATTTTGTATTAGTTTTTAAACAACAGACTGTATTTTCAACTTCAGTTAATGCAGGGTGTTCGCTCAGAGATTTTTCTAGTAACGGATCCTACAGTTCTCTTGGAGATTTATCCTACAGCTAATTAAGAAGTTGTTTTTTATGATTCCATTTACCAGGGCTGAGACTCAAACAGCTCTGCAGCAAAGCAAACCTTCTGGGGGAAAGTGACATCAAATTCCACTCTCTCAGTTGAAAGAATGACTTACTGGTCACTTAGTCTGGAAGAGAAATAAAATGGGTTTAATTCTCTCAGAGCCTGGAATTAAGTGTTTGTGTTTACTTTGAGGCATGTTATTATCATCCCAAATTGAAAAGATAGTCTATAAGTAATATTAAAAAAAAAAAACAAAACAAAACAAAACAAAACACAAAAACATAAAAATGACATAATAAAATAAAGGACAACAACAAATTTGCCTTTTCAAATTAGTCTTCTAGCCGAGGCTGAGAGATTTTGGAGTGTAGTAAGGAATTAAAGCACAATCCTGGAGTAATTTCTAATCCTAGTCTTACCCTGTCCCATTCCAGGTAAATTGTACCACCCAGCCTCTTGCCCCACAAATTAATTACATGACTAAGGAGGTAAAATTAGTCCATTCAATGGGTGAATTTCCTATGTATTTGAGGAGAAATTTAAACATGCACCATCAGAAGTAGGAAGAGTTAGTACTAGAATAGGGAAAACACATTTATCCTGCCTCCATAAATAGGCAGATGCATTCAAGGACAGGTGAGGCTCTTCTAGTAATTGGTCATTCTCTAAATGAAGAAAGCATCAGCATTTTCTTAAATGTCACAAAAGTTCCAGGGGAGCCTTTGAATCAAGGATATTTATTGTCATTTACAGAAAGTATATTAATTATCCACATAAAAGTAGCTACTGAGTACTGGGGGTGGGATTCCTTTTGATATAAAATTCTCTAATATCTCCTTCCTAGTTAGAGCCAGGGATGTGACCCTTTCACAGGAATTTTGTCTGTACTACATGACTAAGATCAAGCCTTAAATATTTCATCCTCTTGAAGAATAGTATCTAAAATTACACATTGATTTGTTTTTACTAGTCGGGGTATTATTTATTGTATCATCATGTGCTGCTGTCAATCATTATTTAATTTTTTTTTCTTTTTCTTTTTTTTTTTTTTTCCTGAAGCCTACTTCTATTACTTAGAACTATATTAAATATCACATTAACATAACACCTTTTCTCAGTGAGCATGCCAAAGTGATGTACAGACCCTGCATACAGAATATTTAATCAAATGAACATAGCCACCTTTTGAACATGGGGAAAGGTTTAGAAGGCATACTGCATTGTTAATAACATTTGACATGTGAAGTTAAGAATACCCTATCCAATGGGTAGTATAGGAAAATTTACAGAATTCAACTGTTACAAGAGAGAATAAATCTTGTTTTTATGAAAAAATCCTAAGAGATTTCTGAATAACTCAAATGATAGACCCATTTCAATTTGCTTTCAAAAATAAATATCCTTAAGAAAATATTGCCCCAGGCATTCTGTTTTGGACTTCTAGATATGGGAAGAAAAAGTGCCAGACCTGCTAAATCACGAGGCGACTCTTTGTTCCAAGTTCTGATTGATGCTTTTCAGACTAAAACAGAAGCAATGTCTCTGTTACCACTTGGACATGTAGTATGGTCTCAACAGATTTGTGTTTCTCTGGATGTTCCTGAAAGGATTTTCCCCAAGTTCACCTTCTATCAAGAAATACAGAAATGTAAAAACTACTCAGCATCTCTTTAGCTATACGACCCATTTCTCTAATCTCCTATATCTGTCCTTTCACAACAGGTGGAAAAATGGTAAATGCAGAGCAAGGTAAGCAAATATGTGGGAGGTGCATTTTATAAACACATTTAGTTCATGTTTCTGACTTTTCCCAGGAGTGCTCCCAACGCCTTCTATGGGGCTTCCCTCCACAGCCACTAGCCCATCATTTGCCAGAACCTGACTCTGGTTTGCTTGGTAACCTTTGGCATCAAGACTCAGAGTTGTCCCCATGCAAATAAATTCCCTGCCAGTATTAGTAATGACCTGAGAAGTTTAACCCTTGTGACCTCACATTAGTGGCAGATGGTGTAAGAGTATCTCTTCGTTAGCCACACAAACCAGACTCATCTATTAAAACCACATAGACCCTTGCTACTTTGTAATAAGAAAAGGACTTATGGGGCTTGCTGCATATATATTTTAAAGATCATATTTTACAGACAATCTGAGAGATTGCCAGGCCAGCTACCTTCAGTAATTTGCAAAATTTTAATATTACTTGTAAGAAGTCAGTTTTTCATGTGGAAATATTTGTATACACTCAGACTAATCTACTACTTACTTCTTTGTTTAGAGAATGTTTCATTACCTTTTCAAGGAGCTTATCTCAGGCTATATTATATCACATATCCTTCTTAAATAGAACTGAAGCATTTCAGTTTTATGAAATTTTGCTTCCTTCCAGTTCCAACAGTGGCTGATGTCCTGGTTTGGGCTGGAATAGAGTTCCTGTTTGTTTTAGTAGCTGGAGGAGGGCTGCAGCACACTGAGGCTCCCCAGGTCCTAGTGCCCTCACCTGTGTGCGGGGAGCACAGCTGGAGTGCTGGGCCAGGATTGGCTGATACTCAATGTCACGTGACATTATGCTCACCATATAAAAGCAGGAGAGGGCTGGGAGAGGCTGCCGCTTCTGGGAGTGTTGCTGTGGTGCCTTTGTGTTTGGGATTGCTGGCTGGGAGCAGGCGGTTGGTGGGTGGTGAGCAGCTGTATTGTACATTACCCGTTGGTAGTGCTGTCAGCGTATTGTTCTGTTACTATTGTTAAACTGTTTTTATCTCAACCTGCAAGTCTCCCTTTGCCCCTCCGATTCCGTCCCCATTCCCAAGTGGGGGGAGGGTGGGTGAGCAACTGCGGGGCGTTTAGCTGCTGAGTAGGCTCAAACCACAACAGCTGAAGATTTTTTTGGTTTGGTTTTATGTTTTTCTTTCCATTGCTCAAGAAACAGATTTTCAGTTGCTTCTTTATTTCAAAATCCCTATTTATGATTTTCTTAGGGATTTTTCTCTGATGGTGGCTCATTTTTTTACTAGGGCTCTTAAAAGCATTCACTTAATTTGATTTGTACTTGTTAGTCTCATTTTGAACAGAGATAGGTAAAGTATTACCCATTTGATTTTTTTCCATAGATATAAAAATTACTATTTTGTATTGTTATTGCTGTAACGCATGTTAGTTCTGAATCAGCTTTAAATTAAAATACTTTAAACTTGGAGGGAGATGAAAAGGAAAAAAAAATACCACTCTTTCCCATTTAATTTAATTTTTTAGCATATGTAGAAAACTGGATGTAGAGTCCAAGTCCAACATTTTAGTAAGCAGAATAATGAGACTTTCTGTCCAAATGCAGTCATAATATTTTTTTCATTTTATTTCTGGCTCAGTAAAACTGATAATAAGTATTTTGGAAAAGTGAAAAATAGTATGTGTATTAAAATAGCTTTTTAAAGCCTTGTTTCTCTCAGGACTAACTACATTTTTCAAGCATGGCTGTTTTCATAACATATAATGTGAAAATTTTTATATATGCTTTATTATTAAAAAGGAGGCGTTTCTATTGATTTCACACAAAATACAATGAAAAGGTTTAGTATTTACAAAACCTAATTTTTCAAAGCCTGAACTTAAGTCACTTGTGACAAACTCTATTATTTAATGTCCCTCCTGACCATAAATCATAGCATATTTTGATATAGATTGATGGAGCAATGAACTAAAGATTTTCTGAAAATCACTAGTATAATCTATAAATAAAATTTTAAACTTGTCCTTTTTAATCTTTGAACACAAAAAAGGAAGAGTTTATCATTACCATTGGTTTTCTTAGACAGTCAATGAGTAATCTGAAGTAGAGGAAAAATGACAGAAATATATACTCCATCTACCTACTGAAGGGTCTAGACAGGGAGGGCAGGTGGTTTTGCTTTGCTTGGCTGGTTTTGGGGCTCTTCTATAGCCCAAGCTGTCTATAGTGTATGGCCCAGTATGTGACACCCATATCTGCACTTTGCAGAGTAAATTCAGCCTTCATCTGAGTCTGCCTGTACTTTCCCTCTGGCCTTGCAGCAGGCTACATTCAAGCTATTGCAGGAAAGTCATTAAGGCATCTTCAAGTGGGAATTCGAGGTTGCTAATTCTGCATCCACAAAACAGACTGATGATCAAAGTTCATTAAAGACTTCTTGGGAACAGGAGCTGTTAACAGTCAAAACTAGCAATGAATATATACCTGCAGTTAATGCTATGGACATTTGGCTATCCTGGCCCTGAGCAATTTGAGCTGTTTGCATAGCATGATAAACAGGGAATCGCTGATAAGTGATCTATTCAGAAGCTGATAATAGGGCATGTGTCTTCATACATCTCAGGATTAGACAGAAAAACACAATTGTTACAAGAATGTCAAGGCAAAACTGAAATAATTCAGAAATTGAGTGTTTCTACAGATGGCCAGAATATCCGTAATTATAGAGAAAATAGAAGGAATAAAACAGAATTGTAAGAAAACATTCCATAGTCCTAGACTAGATATTACCCTGTTCTAAATATTTGGTAATCCCTCCCTCCCTGCTGTTAGATGGTTCATTTGCCACCTCTCTTCTAATGTCTCTCACTGAGAGAACTGATGCTTGTCACAGAAGATGATACAATACCAGTCTGCATGGTCCATACATTTGAGCATCAAAGATTCAGTGCAGTACAACCACCAATCATAGATGTTCTTGGAATGGATTCTAGAGTTTGTTGAATTTTAGCACAGCAGACTGTAAGGGGCCTTCCTCAGAAAAACAAAAATTTAAAATTAAAAAAATTAAAAATAAAGAGGAACTACAACTCTTCTGATGGATAATTTAAATGTTATTTTTTAGGAAAAAAACCTCCCTAAATTTACAATTCTCTACCATTCTCCTACTTTCAAGGCCTCAGAAAACTCTTTCTTTACATCTAGAGTTTGGGTCTGCTGGTGACTTGTTTAATGGAAAAGATTAAGTGGGAGGAAAAGTGGACATTGTGCCATGAGTAACAGATTGTATGAGTTTTTTCCAGCTCTTATCTACAACTGACAATGTGTTGGTGGGTTTTGATTGTCATATCAGTGACAGAGATCTTAACAGAAGAACAGGTATTATTCATTTTTAATTGAGCTTCTCTTGATGTCTTGCCTTTCTGTCTATATTTTTCCGCTGAACCCATTGCTTGGCCCTAAAGTGCCTACTTACAGCATGTGATCAACAGAATGTACTTTTATTTTGGGAAAAGGGAGAAAAAGCCTTTCCCTAACCCCACCTGTGTTTATTTCTCTGGAATAGTCTGAGATGTTACATATAAACCTGGCAATCTACCAAGAATGTGAGGCTTCACTGGATATTGAATTAAAATAAAAAAGAAAATGTGTGAAAAATTGAAATGCTAAGGCTACAGAGAGCTTACAGTGCTATAATATAGTTAAATAAAATATACAGTATGTGTTTAAGGCATCTGAATAAGGTTTAATAAATATTTAAGGGCTGGTTCTTGTCCTAGCACTAGCATTCACATTCAAAGTACTGCTAACGTACAAAAAAGCTGCAAACTCGATATTTGTTATATGCAAAAAAGGTCTACTACTGAGCCTCTCAGAAGCACAGTTCTCACTCACAGCCCTTGACATTAAAGATAAGGAGCAAGGCTCAGACAGGATAGAATCTGTCTAATCCAAAGCCATTAAATAATTTTGACACTGCAACTGCCCAGAATTCAGCTAACACAAAAATATTTTACAGTTTCTCCTGGTTTAAGTATATAGGTCTTAGAGTTATTAGGAAGACATGAGCTACAACTACTGCATTTAACCTTTCTCTCCCTGACCTGTTATCAATGTTAACCATAAAATAACGAGTTAAAAAAGCAGGAGTAGAGTTAATTTGGACTCAGCCATTGGGAAGTGTGTGTCAGCTGTTTTTCTGCAGGGAGGTGCCTGTTTGGAACTAAGAATTAAAGCAAGATTGTCTATGACAATATTTTTTCTGGAGCAGAAATATGAAACAGTATATTAACCCATTTTTTTCCAAGCAATACTGTTCCTGACTATGTTAGAGACACTCACTGGATTCACCCTGAGTCTATACTTCCACTCCCTCCTTTCCTTTATGCATAAAACTGCTTGTTTTAAAACATGGGTTGGGTTTCAAAATAATTATTAATTACTAAATTACAGAAAGATTTGCTTTGCCTAGGGCTTTTCCCAGCAGTTATTACCTTGACTCTAGTTTAAAGACATTCTTGGTTTGACATTACTCTCTTCTTTGGTGACACAGCTCTTTTTGGAAAAATAATCAAAAGAAATTCATACCAGGGAAGACTGCTTTGTGTTACCCAGTTGCATGCATAACCCTCACTCAGGAGCAGTATGTGAAAATCAAAGTGAGATAGCAGAATGTGGGCAAGTCAGGGAAAGGACTCCTCTACAAGGAGATGGTAAGTGGAATTTCCTTCTAAACAGCTGGGACAGTATTATAGTTTGCTTTTTCAAAGGGACATAACTGTAGAAATTTGAAGGGGAGCTGGAGCATTTGAAAGCCAAAAAGTTCTTGGGAGATCATATTTATGAATCTGAGGTCTGGTTCTTATCTCTGTGTCCTTTAACACTGCTGTTTATTTACCTTGCTCTCTTCCTTCTACTATGAAAAATTACCTAAAGGATGAAAATTTACTTTTCAAAATGCTTTCTCCATCTCTTTCTGCCTCCTTACACACTGTAGGCAAGGGAAAATCTTACTTGGGAATAGTGGTGTTAGCCCCCACCAGAATTTATATCCTTTGCCTCTGAGTTTTAATTCACTCCCACAAAAGCATTAGAGCTGCCAGTGCCTGCAGGCATATTTAGCTGCAATTTCACCAATGTACTAACTCTTGAATCCCTGCAGTCCTTCCTCTCTCTCATTACTCTAGGCTTCTGCATCTGGTTTCCAAACTGCTGGGTTATGTATAATGATATGAGATCCTTCCTCCTGGAAAACTAGGTCACAGAGATGTAAAATGAGTCTCTCCTACACTTTTTTAAACTGTATATGATGCAAAAGTTCAGCACAATTACTTTACAATATTTGGTTACAGCACACAGGATGGAAGCCTGAATTTTTATTAGTCCTCACCTGCCTGTATTCCAGTCACACTCCCTTTTCTCTAACTCTTACTTGGGTTTATCAGGCTGTGCACAACAGTAAAGCATTTTTCTGGTAACAACAGCAACATCACTTCAGCTGTAATATTTGGTTCATGGGAAATGTAGCAAGTAAGGAAATCCTGGTCAGCCCAAGCACTACTGAGGTAGAGACTTTAAGACAGAAGGGACCTCTGAAGGCCTTATCTGACTAAATGTTAACAAATCTCAACATATGCTGAGACATTCCTGGAACTCAGAAATTGTCAAACTTGTTTCAGACTGTCACCATGATAGCAGAAGGACCCTAAGACTAAAGAAAAATCTTATTAAAAGTAAGTGTGTCCTTTTGTGTCTTTTTCCTTATTATAATTCACAGTTATACCATCACATGCTGACTCCGTCTAATGCTCCAAGACAACATTCAGCCTGCATTCTACTTAACTGTTAGTGGTGAGGTAGTTAGAAACACTGGCCCTGCATATATCAGTCTAGCTTAGCACTGCAAAATCTTTAAGCACCACAAGTAGTCTCAGAAACATTACTTGTTTGTATTTAAAGATAATTTGAATTTGTAAACTATATGTTAAGTCTGACAATGTTGTGAATGATGAATGAAGAATGCTTAGCAAAGTAATAAACTTAAGACATCTGGAAGACCTACTATTCTTAAAACCAAGATTCACACTGATGTATATTTACAATGGTTTTGTCTCTTTCTTGTACATTTTAGAATAGGTCAATAGCAGGACTTCCCAATGACAGAATTATCTCCACTCTAAATTGCCATCTGATTATTACATGGGTGAGAACTTCTTCACTTACCAACATAGATATTAGCACATAACTCACTCTGCATGTTAACAGAGATTTTTCCTGTAAAGCTTTTTAAATCATTTAACTTGATAAGCAAAATAACTGCTCTGACAGTTCTGCTCTCTGATCAGAGATAGCAAATCCTACCTTTCTTTCACATTCTTCAGCTTCCAAGAAAAAGCTATTAATAGTTAGTAATATAGTAATTGTTAAATGAGATATAATTATATGGTCAATTATGTCTCTCAGGAGCTGTTTTAAATATGGTAGAAAAAAATCCAAGAAACCCCATAATATTCAGTTCCGAATTAACCTAAGAAAAAGCAAACTTCAATGCTAACTTCATAAATCTGTGATTCATATATGGCTTGCCAATTAAAAGACAACACATTCAGGAATTTAAAAAGAATTAGTTGCAATAGCATATGCACCAAAAAAAATCTTGTACTTTCTTTTAATGTGGTGAAGAGTACAATAGCTCTTAGTGACTACATTGATAGATCTTGCTCATGAATATGTTTCTACTATTATCATAATCAAAGCTGTTCTTTCTACGCTGGTTGAAAACTCAGCTGAAACACATTTTATCTTTCCTTGATAGGGAAGCCTTTTGTTTGTTTATGTAATTTGTTTAGCATAATTTTTTCCTTTATATCACTAACAAGTAATTAAGCTGACTGTTTCCCCATTGGTGGCAGACTCCTACACAAACCAAACTCTTCTGTGGTCTTACCATCAGGTCCTTCTGCTCAGTCTAGGGACTCTCATAAGCATCTGACTACTCTAATAGAATAGAAGCTTAAAGAAAGGTTTTATGAAATTGTGTATTGTTGTTCCATAACCTCTGATCTTTGGTTACTTTATGTTTAATAAAAGAAAATGGGGAAAAATGACTGATAAATTTAAGCTATATTTACAGCTCAATATGCAGTCATCTGCACTCACAATGCTTTTGACGCATCTACACCCACTCTGCAAGAAATTAACAGCGATGTTGCTCAATGAATTGTGGGGCTGATCTGTGTCATCTCAAATTTCTACTGCAAGTTGAATCAAGTGGAATGGTTCTCTAATTGATGCCTGTTATTCTGAGGAAATGGTCTACGTATCAGGAGTCATCAGCTAAGGGGCTGTGCTGTTTGTTCCTGTACTAGAGGCAATAAAAATGGGTGTACAGGAAGAACAGAAAAATTTAACATTATTTATAAATTTTCAGTGAAATTCAATGGGTTTGAGTTCATTTTCAAGTGAATAATAAGTATATCTCCATCCAGCTGAAATAATATGAGAGAACAGATAAGAACTTCTAGTTAAGATGTCATCTAAATCTACAGTGAAATCAGTGTCTAAGGGTTCTAGCTTCAGTGATTTTTCACTTTTGCAGGGAAGTCTGACTTTGCTGAAACAATACAAGACATTTAAGTGCTCTGCAACTTCATAGTAAAGGTTGTGTTGTGCAACATGGGAGATCTTGACTTACATTACCACTCTTGTCAGCATAAATTGACATGTGGAAAATTGCCTCTGAATCAGTACCCAAATGTCATGACTATGAGTCTGTCTGAAGCCTGTGCTCTAACCGTAAGGATATATATATGCTCTTACCAAGTAGAAAATCTCACAGTGAAATCTATAAATTGAGCTTTATTTTTCACTTAAATACTTTTTACATCTTGTTTTTACACCAGTCTGTAATTAAACAAATGTCAGTCTCAAACATTACAACAGAATAGAACTGGTGGCTTCTGCAAAGTTCTGATATGGCATGCTCTGTCAACATTATTTGCAGAGGATGGATGGTTTGGTATATAATAATCACAGAACTGCTATGGAACCACCATCTTTATCTGCAGACTTTTCCAAGCTGGTTCTCCCAGTAATAAGGCACGTAAATTTAGACCCTTAACCATACATCAGTCACTTGAGAAGTGACAGTTCAGGATTTATAAACCAGGTTACATGCATAATATAAAGCTATACATATGCCTATTATAGAGAATTCTATTTAACTATAAAAATAAACTTTATCATTTCCAAATAAGCATACTAATAAAAGTATAAACATAGTTTAATTTTGTATTTGGCAACATCCTTTATTACTCTGTTGAGTGATAGATACAATGACATGTTGGAAAATAGTACAGCCTCTAACTAGATTCAGCTGAATATAAGGAGGCTTAGTCAGATTGAAAAGGTATTAAGTTATAATCAATTCAACTGTAGTATTTAATTTTGTGGCTTTAATCTAATAATTGGATTTTATAAATAAGGTAAATAGGTCATAACATAAAAATTGGATAAATATGTACTTATATATATATAATAGGGTAAATATCAAATAAATAGATAAATAAGATAAATAGGATTAATGTTCAGGGTAAATGCATCCTGAACATTTTCTCTGTAACTAGACCTGTTCACAGAGGGTGCACCTTCTGGCAGGGTAGGAAAGGAAGCTCTTGGGGCGGATAGGAAGCTCCTGGGGTGGAGGGGAACCCTGCAAGGAACATGTAATAACACTTCCAAAGTGCTGGAAAGAAACATAGTTCTGGAAGTCCTAGAGGGGACTGTGGAGCTTTTCATCACCTGGGTGCAACCCTGGAGAAAACTGTCCTGTAAGTGTATGTGGGAGATAGAGACGTGCTGATTTATAAACCTGTTTTATTTCTATTTGATCTCCCTGGATTTCCTGTTATTTTACAAAGTTAAATGTATGAGTTTATCTTCTGATGAAATATGATTTAAAGACTCTACCTGAAGTTCTGTCCCATCATAAGTACTTCTGTCTTTTGCTTGTATGTGTCACACAGATGCCAAATATGCTGGTGCCAAGCTTCATAATAAATAGATTTCCCATTTTGCAGATGAGACTGTTGTTCATTGTGATTTACTACCACTGTAGCTGAGAAACAAGAAGAAAACATTGTTATCCTTCCTTCTAGTTACTTAATAAGTCCACTCATTGAACAGTTACTTAAATCACTATATAGTAAATGTCATAATTTACATCACTGTTATATTTCTGAACTAGTTAGTGACTGTTTCTGTTAAATTGTTTTAACTCCTCTTAGGTGACCAACTTAAGCTACCTGAAAATGAGAAATATTTTTGTTCTGGAATGCAATTATTTATGTCTGCATGCTTAAAAATCCTACCAAAACCTAAACATGTGATATCACCATAAATTTCTGAGGTTTTTTTTTTTTTTTCTTTTTGTAAGTTTCAGCAACTTTTCTACTATAAAGTTGCCTTTCATTTTAAAATGTTTTAATTATAGCACTGTGGCAGAACAGAGCAACAAATAAAAGTGATACTATGGAAAAATAATACCATAGAAATTCTGGAAAGGACCTCATATCACAGTATCTTTCAGTATTTACCTACAGGTACAGACAAACTAGAGGGCTTTTGAGTGAATTCCAATTCCAAAGTCCAATAGCCACTGTGAGTGTACATAATTTGCATGTTATGTAAGAGGATATAATGAACAAGTTTCAGGAACCTAGACCTTGGGAATTAAAGATGAAAAAACTAACTAAAGGACAAAGCCAATCACAATAAAATAGTTCATAGACTTTGGGTGGGGCTGTATTTTGACAGTAGGATTGGGGAATAAAACTTGTCTCAAAATTTGTTATTAATTATCCATTTTCAGTGTCACATTTCAGATTTTGACACTGAATTACTACAACTAGACACTAAATTATAATGCAGTGTACTGTTATCTATCTCTAAAGAGATAACTTCACTGTCAGAGGAAAACTGTTACTATTTTGACAGACAATGGAAAAGTCTTGTACACTTGTCCTTAATGGGCTCAAATTTTTCATTCTTATTCCATGGATACATGCTATACTATGGATAGATATAACATTAGTAGAATCCTGCAAAGGTGTTTTTTTTTTTGTTTTGTTTTGTTTTGTTTTGTTTTTCCCCAAACCTTCTTATTTCTAAATGACTGATAAAAAAACATACGATCTTTACTGTTCTAAGCATGCAGGCAACACTTATCTTTCTGCTCTGTGAGACATCTCATTTCTATTGGTTAATGTCTGCTGAGTAATCAATTGAGCCTTGACATTTTTCACTTGAGGTTGACAAATAAAAGATAGTAGCAATAAATAACAAGCTTTCAGAACCAGAACCCTATGCAGTAGCAGTATGGTGCTTTGGATTAAACTTTTAAAGACCAAAACTATTCCTGATTTTAGCAAGTTCTATTGCTTCAGTAGTGGATGTTAGAACAATTGACCAATTCATACAGACAACATTTGCTAAACTTTACCCCTGAAAATGATCTATGCATTGTGGACACAGTGGTCACTAGGGAAGAGGATGAATTTGGAATTGTCTTGTGCTGAATTAAGTTCACTACTTTGCCCTTTTGTTTCCTGCCTAAATATCTTGTTCTGCATAAATTTAAGCTCTTGTAAATTTTTAATCTTTTTTTTCATATTAAACTGCTTCCTTTTATGAAACTCAGACTTTTAAACAAATACTTATTTCAGGCACATCTCGTCAATCTCTTTCCCCAACCCAACTAAATTAATTTAAAGCCAACATATGATAGAGTTTAAAATTGGTTTGGTTTACATGGTGTTTAAAAGTAAGAGTAACTGAATATGCACAGATTCCTGGTATCTGAAGAAGCCAAATCCTTGTTATTTTTTTCTAATTATTACTTATTAATTCCCTGTAGATTCTCACTGCTCATTGTTGTAAAGCTATTAAGCTCAGCATTCCAAGTGGACCTGAATAAGGAAAGACCTTATTCCTTTCAAAGACAGTGTGAACTGAGCACACAGCTGAACTTATGTATGAAAGCAACAAACTTATTTTTATCAGTTAACCATTTCTTTTTGATATACTTCACTTATTTCAGCATTTCCATTCACTGCAGTATTAGCTAGTGTTATAATTCACAATTATATTCTAACAAACTTTGTCATGTATGCAGTTCAAAAGCTCAATACACAGGATTATACTGTGATGATATTAGGCTGCCAGAAATACTGTTCTGTAGCAGCTGAAACTATTTGTAGATGTATGGGAATTTTTCTGATCAGTTTCCATTGTAATTAAAACATTTCTGAAAGTTTTCAATGGCTTCCTTTAGGTCTAACAAAAAAGATTCAAAAATATCTTGACATTTTCCTCTCAAGAGGAAATAAATCCCAGCAAGAATTCACAGTCCTTGACCAGCCCAAGGCCAAAGCAGAGCTGGTGCCCCTACTCAGTTACCTAGCATGAATTGTGCTCCCTTGAACTATGTTTCAAGTTCACTTATGTCTTCTGTCAGTAGGGACTGGTAGTACCCTATCACCATTTCTTAAGTGTGTCACTGGAAAAAAGTCTAGGATCATATGTTTAAGAGTGTTAATAATTTTCTTTAGCTCAGGTAATGTTTATATAAACTTTAGAGCGCATCAGAACTAAAGATGAAGAAGCTGCAATAAGCCTAGATCTGCCTGATCAAAGCTGTGATCACTGACAAGATCATTCAATCAAGAAAAGGAAATTATGTCATTGCTAAATACTACCATTGTACTTAATAGAGACAGGTTGAAGAAATTGGAGTGAGAAAAGTTGAAAAGGTTGTGCATTAAGTCATGCACAGTTAAACCAACTTCTCTTTCAGCTGATTCAGAGCAGACATTTGTATGCATTCACCAGCATCTTGGATGAATACTCCTATTATTGAGTTGTTGAATAAAAAGCCTAAATTTTATGGTCTGTCCTGTCTTCCTTCATTTTTATCACATATACTTGAAAAATATATTTCAAAAAATGTGTACTTTCCTTTTCCCTTCTTCTTATAAAGGAGTTTGCTTAGTTTAGCAGTCAAACTGAACTACTGCCACTTGCTGCACACACACTGTTGGTCCTCCTGTTATAAGAGTTCACATTTTTTGACCCATCCGAGGGAGGCGACATGAACACATTAAGACAAGGCGCTTGTTGCAGAAACGAAACTGTTCCACTTGCAGTAGAATGCTGCATCCAGCTGTTCGTTTATTGCAGCCCTGTGTCAGAGCAATGAGGCTGACAAGAAATGGAATCAGCAGGCAGTGGTAAGAATTGTATTTTTAAAAGACAGTGGTGGTTGTTGAATTGGAAGAGAGAAGAAATTAGTCATTAGTTTTCCCACCTGTTCCTGTGCTAAATATTGGCATTAATTAGCTAGTTCAGAAAAGCCAAGCAGCTGAGCACAGGAGGTTCAATCTAAGTGGTTTAAAGTGCTACCTGGAGGTTTATGATGTTGTTCTTTCAGTAAGACAGGAGCCTTTAATGGGAATGCTCTAAAGCATGCTAATGTTAGGCACGTCTCTCAGTCCCTTCTCTTTACTAAGAGTGGACTTTCTTGCTGCATGATTTTTTGGGTTGCTGTTTGTTTTCAATTTAACTGGTTGTCAGATTCATGATACTTAGGAAACAGTCATCTTTTTTAATCAAATTTTGTATGAAGAGTGTTAAAAAATAAACTTGTATTTCTGAACACAGGAGAAATTAAGAAAATAGTACCTAATTTTTCCCCTCATAATTCTGAATACTTTTAGTTAATCTTACCATTAAAAGTATTTTTTTCTTTGTAATTATATTTAAGCTTTTTTTTTTCCCCTACC
The DNA here is from genome assembly GCF_018691265.1 of Tyto alba. Taxonomy (NCBI): domain Eukaryota; kingdom Metazoa; phylum Chordata; class Aves; order Strigiformes; family Tytonidae; genus Tyto; species Tyto alba. The sequence goes on along the minus strand of NW_024881282.1, from coordinate 72,271,734 downwards.
AATAGTCATGAGCTGAATATCTTGAATAACAACTGCCTCTGATCACCCTCTTATTAGCTTACAGCAGAACTCCCTCTGGCTGTTACTATTCCAGTTTTGCGCTTCTTTTCAACAAAGAGTGAAACTGAGCAACAGTCAGAAATATAGAGATTGTTTATTTTCCTATTCCTGTCCTAAATTAAATCTATTTTTAACTGGTTCAAAAGTTGTTGTGACAACACAGATGGCAATCCACAACTCAAACTACTCGGGTGAAATGCAAACAAAAGTTTAGCAAGCTGTATACTGTTCCTAACTTTCTAGCTTTTTCTTTCTAATAAATAAATTCCAGGCCTAGAGTTTTTATTTCCACTGATGTAAACTGCCATAGTTTTACATCAGCTCTGAATGATGTCATTAAGTTATACAGGTAGACATACCCTTAATATTAGTAACTTCAGAGACTGATGGACTCTATTGCCCTTATTCAAATTGTGCAAAAGAGTCATGAGGTCAAGATGACTTGTAGATCTAGTGCTGCTCTCCAGAGAACCGCAGGGGAGTTGCTTTGTTTTGCCATCTCTCTGCTGTTGTCAGCTTCAAGTGTGCTGGCTGAGAAATGCCTCAGATTGAGGCACAAATACAAAGCAGCTACATATTAGTGAACAAGGAGGGGAGAAAGGGAGCAATCAACCATGAACCAAAGTTTTTTTTTCTATTCTCTGTCGTAACTGGCAAATGGATTTGTCTTTTTAGGAGATGTAGGAAGTCATTAATCTGTTCTGTTTGGGTTTGTTGTTTTTTTTTGGTTTGGTTCTTTGGGAACTCTTTGGCCAGAGAGGAAAAAATTTGCCTCTGACCGCTTCCATTTACCTTCAGGAGTGGTCAAAATGCCCTACAAAGAGGATGTTTGAAACTGGACCTTGGGCATTAGGTGAACTGTTATTTAAGGAAGAAGCAGAAGCTTGTCATTTTTTGCAAAAATATCCTGCCCCCACTGGTTTAATTTCTTCTGGCAGTAAATGATACTAGGAAATAAGCCATTGGGGTAGTCATTATCAGGATTCATGCTGCTGCTTTCAATTTCTCTTTAGTTTTTTTCCCCCAGAACACCACATAGTCTGCCTAACAATTATTTTATATTTGCTGCAGTGTGGGGCATGTTCATCAATGCTTCAATTAGAAGTGCAAACCTATAATTACTGTCTCCACAGCCAGAAAAATGTGAAGTTTCATTTGTGATGATGAATATGCAGCTCTTTTAAAAAGTTCCACAGTGTATTATTAGAAAGTGAAGGAGAAAAAGAAACAGAGGGGGATTTATCTGATATTTCAACTTGGGAAATGGCAGTTATATTGAGACAGTGTTGTCCCTTTTACTAGCAAAACATCAAAGACTTTAGACCTTTCCTTCAATGTATAGGATGAGTAGAGAGGGTATATATAATCTACTTAAGATAATTTTACTTTAAACAACATACCATTATATAGGTGAAAATAATATTAACAGCATTGAGATGTGCATTTGTATGCTTCTGTAAAGAAAATAGGAGCACGCTTCTGTGTACAAGCACATTCTATCCATTGGCTAGGAACAGGAAGGCGTTTTTATGTATTCAACATGTCCAGTCTTGGGGTACACCATAGAGTTTCATAATACTCAAGCAAGTGGTCGAAGGGGAGAACTATATTTCACAGTTCTCTAGTACCCTGCTCCCACTTTCAGCTAAGAGCTTCCCTCCAAGGATGACGCATCATGTTTCTTACACTCACTATTGCATCCTTGATTTTAGCCAGCCAGGAGCCATTGCAAAAGCTTTGTGCTTCTCTGTGTGATCTGACAGTACTGAAATTAATCCTGTTGTACAGCAACATAAGAGATCCTTTTAGACCTCTGCACTGCTCTTGTTCTGATCTTGCACAACCAGGGAATGAAAGCACTTATATCATAGGTTGTCCTGTCCCCCAGAGGCCCAAACTACTGGAGAGAATCAGGACCATCATGGCCTGCCTTCCCTCTTTTTCTAAATCTGTGCTAGGTCTAACTACAGTGACTACAATTTTCTGTAGCTACTGGTATGCAGCAACGATACACCTTGCTGATTTCTTCTCTGACAACCCCCATTTTAGAAATGCTGCATAAATTGTTTCAATGACAGTGATATATATCATAAATATATATATATATTTAAGTCTTACTCTTCTAAAGAAAAATAAGTATTGAGCGAACACATCTAAGCTGTAATCAAAATCAGATAGTGAAGAAAGGCTGCAACAGAATGTGTCTACATGGAAAACAGTGCTGGTTCTCCAAAGATGTTCACTATTCACAACATCCAGGTACTAGTGACTCCTGTGCTATTTTCAGCTGGCCTCTGTTAAATATGATTTGTAAGTTCCTGCTGTTTGAGATGTAATGGAGAGCATGTGGCATTGAGAGGATAATAAACAAGAGGCAATGGAAGATTAAGGTTACTGAGTAAAAAGAGTCATTGTCAACTAGATTTGTAACAGAAAACCTACTGTTGATAAATAAACGGCAGGGCTGTATCTCAGTCAGTGGATAGGACTATTCACAGGGTGGACCTCACTTAATTCTTATTCATAAATTCAGAATTGTTGAAAGACAAGCAGAGATAGACCTTGCAAAGGAAATTGCAAGTGAAAAAGGTTCTCTAGAAAAATAGGAAAAAAAAAGTGGAGTTACAATGTGGTAAAAGTGGTTATTGTCTAAAAGATAATATGGGTCTGGCTCAAAAATTAAATGAATACTTCATCTCAGTTTTCAATAAAGAGGACTCTATAACACAGGGGCAAAGGCAGGATGGCTAATGGGAATGACTATATAGAAATGAAAATTACAATAGCTAAGGTAAAATAAAACTCAGATGGAGTCAGGAAGATTGGGTAATCTTTATCAGAAATACTGAATACCTGACAGATGAAAACTGAGCTCAGTAGCATGGATTCTTATTAAATATATCAACAGGTTTTGTACTTAATGGCTGAAGAAAAGCAAAATTAGTAGTTGCAATTAGGAGTGTGATAAAATGTAGGAAAATAAATATAAACACATTAGGTTTGATAAAATGCAAGAATTTAGAAGGAAACATGAAGGAAATCACCTATTTGACTATAGCTATTAAAAGAAATGCTGATTTACCAAAAGTGGACTTTATCTAACCAGTCTGTCATTTTCCTTCAATTTTAAATATTTGTCTTAATGAGGTTCTCAATATTAGAGTTGGGAATAAAAAACTTAAAATATTTTCATAAATAATCAACTGATTTTTAATAGATTTTGCTTTAGTCATGGCCAACATTAATAATCATCCTTATTTTATTGGCATAAGCACATCACACCATTCAACTGTATTTTTCAACTGATGTTTTCCTCTTTGTAAAAACTACCACCTTCACCATTTTAACAATAATGGATTTTAGGCTCACAGCAAAATTATGAGAATGGCAAATACCATCTTAATTTTGGTGTCAAGAGTTAAACCACCACAGGGTGAATTAAGAGAACCTGCAAGGGACTTTGTGGATGAAGTAGGGCTTGAAATGAGGCCCCACTCTACTCAGTGTTTCTGCCCTAAATTCTGCCTCCTGTTTTACATTTTTTGTAAAGCAGGACAAAGGAAACAGTCACTCCCAGTACCTTTTCTTTTTCAAATTGTCAATTTCAAAGTACCTGTATTTGTTTGCACTTGGTTTTGGGTATGACAGCACCACAGTCCTTTCCTGCCAGAAGTCACTGTAGATATGTAACTCAGATTCAAAATAACTCAAGTATCAGTCATAGAGCATCTGGGGCAATACAGCACTGATTCAAATCTCACCTGAGAAGTTGGATAAATATTGAATACACTAGTACTCCAGCTATTTCAAATGTATCTGTGTAGAGGAAGATTGATGTTTCTGCAGATAAGCTAAAGGCTCCGTTCATTATCCTAAATGTAGATGCTCTGGGATATCTTACCTGGCTTCCAGTTGTTGGTCCAGAAAGTAATGGACATCTCAGAAGTCCTTTTGACTTTGTCTAAACTTTATGTAAATGGTAATTAACTTTCTGAGAAAATATTTTCTTCTTTTCCCTCAGAATTCTGAACATACAGGAAAAATAGTGCAACCTAAATGCTGACATTTTCCATGTTCCCAGTGAAATACCACTTAAGCTGAGACTTGTTATGGATCTGCCCAGTCCATTTTGGTATTTTCCTGTATATGAGTGTTCATTTTGAGACTTGAGGAGTGGAGAATAGTGGTTGGTAAACTTGAAAGCACCAAAACTGTTTACTTAAAAGTGCTGGTTTGAAAATTCCTTTTATTCCTTTAAAATTCCCTTTTATTATTTTCTTGGCTGAGGGACTCTCGTGTGCTTGTGTGAGTCTGGGGGTGTGAGTGCAGCTAGAGCACAGGCTGGAGGGCCTGTGTGTCTGTGGTGCCAGCAGCTGCAGACACCCCAGTGAGCGGATGTGGATGCCAGCAACTGGAGTGGGACCTTGGGTCTCAGGGAGCCATGTGTCCATGGTGCCAGCCACTGGAGTAAGTGTAGGTGTGCAAATGAGTGTGTGAGGACAGGCAAAGATCAAGCCAGGTGAACAAGTGAGAAGGTGAGGTGGTCTGGGAGCCAGGGGTTGAGTGGATCTCTAAGAGTGAGACCACAGGGGTCGGGTGAGGGTGGCTACTGGGGACCAGGAGAGTCCAAGCTGACTCTGTGTGGTGGGTGTGTATGTGTGGGTGTGTGGGAGGGCATTTGTGTCAGCAGCTAGAGCAGGGCTGTGGCCTCAGGGGCTCATATGTCCAGGTAACAGCAGCTGGGCAGACTGGGTGTCTGAGTCCAGCTGTGGGACTGCCTCCATTGCACATATGCACATATACATATTCCCACTAGCAGACCTCCATCCTGCTGTTGCGGAAACTCCCAAACTACTTAAGAATAAAAATAAAAAGGAAAATTTATTTTTATACACAATTAATCAACATTCCGCAAACATACAAACAACAGGTCCAAATGTCCATGAGAGGAGAAAAAAATATCACCGCACAAACTTCTGGGGTTTAACAACAACCCAAAATGCTCACTCACTCACCTAATTAAGGTGAGGACTCTCAACCTCAAGGAACATCTCAGGGCAGCATCCCAACCCATAGGAACCCTGAGGAGTCTCCTTGGCTGGCATCCCAACCCAAGGGGAGAGTCCTTACCTGCAGCACACTGCTCCGGGCACGACGAGCTCCAAATGGCTCCCCCCAGGGACTCCATTTATACCTGAGCCGAATCTGACCTGTGGTCAATATCAGCCCCTTTGGCCCAAGACCCCAACTACCGTAAAGCCCTGAGAACAAGGGTATGTGAAAGGTTCAACAGCCAGGGAGCCACAATTTCACTGGGCGGGTGCACCTGCCACACCTGCTCAGCCAGAGAGGGGAGCGAGGTGAGGCTGTCCATGCTGTCTGTGTTCATGTGAGTGCTCTGTGAGTTTGTTGCATTGATCTGTGTGGCCAAACCTATATTTATGTCATGTATACCTGTGTTTCATATACCTCTGCATATGTGTACTGGGAATGTGTGCTCAGCCTCACTACTGGTTGGACCTGGGGGCATGGAGCTGCAGCAGCCTTGCCTCTCTCAGGCTCACAGATCTGGTCTGGTTTTCCCCTAACAAACCAGAAAACCCCAAGTCCCACTTTTTGGACAAATGGAGGTTTTCTTTGTATAAGACTGAGACTTTTCCTTTCCACAGATGAATATGTTCTACCAGAATTCAACATCTGCACTGCAGTTGCTAATAAATAGCTGTTTATTTCAGTAAGATGTTAAGCTCTTCCCTTTCTTTGGTGGCTGTTTATCATTCCTGACTGATGGAAGTCATCTTTCATTGAGTCTCTCTTTCTCTGTCTGCCCAAGCATTAAAACCACACATGCCGCCCACCCTAAAACACGTTAATCATATGCAGAGTAAGTGCGCTTGATGCAGTCATGCCTGGTCTCAATAAATTTTGGGTGACAACAGGATTGAGATTGCTGATCCCCAATCTCTTCCTTATAAATGTATTGTAACTCCCATTCTTCTTCCCAACTGCATTCCAAAACTGCAACAATTTGAAGCTTTTGCAAGAACTGACAAACAAATGAGATGATAAGGTTTGAAATCAAAAAGATCATCAGTTGTTGAACAGCAGTCAGAGCAAGAAAGTTGTTCTCCTACATTCCTTCCAAAAGAGTGCTGTATTTGGAGAGGGAAGAGATTAACCATTAGCAAACTTCTTTTACATCTTCCTCCCTTGGAATGTCTAAATAACTATCATATTTGCTGCTAGGACATGGTGCTGGTGTTACTAATGGAAGACTAGTAAGAAGACATATGTGGCTGCACTGGCTGGAATGGAATTGTGGAATAGCTTTTAAAGTAGGCCATTGGTATTCCCGGAAGATTCAAAATATAAGTTTAAACAGTCTTTCTGCCACACTAGTGGCTGATTATTAAAGTAAATTATATTTTACCATTGCTTTTCAGAGACTAGAATTTACAGTTGGCCTCAGCTTGTTGGCATATGCCATACCATGTTTAGAATGAATTGTAATTTTGCCTTTAGTGAATTTCTTAACTGAAAAAGAGACATTCAGTATATATGGTTCAGTGCTGTCATTTTGAAGCCGCAATGACATTTTGAGTCTGAAACGGTTTTATATCTAAGGACTTGCAAATAGACTCATTTATACTTTACACGCCCAACATTTTGGATTTATGACAGGGCAGAGCCAAGGTTTCTGATGTTATAAATCTGTATATTGGTCTTAAAATGCCAAATAGAATGCACAGTCAAAACCCTGATTCTTCAAGACCAAGGGAATGTTTGCCATTGAGTTTAATCAGCCCCGAATTTAATCCTCTATAATATCAGCTTTCTGTTTTATGACTGCATATCAAAGGTTAACCACACATTCATGCAGCAATGTTGTGTTCTATGAATATTGTTCTGTGCTGTAAATTTTTCAGTTTTGAAATTATTTGCCTGCTATCTGACAGAGTAGAAAGCCAGTGGAGGAAGGAGAGAGGGAGAGAGTGGCACTCTATCAAGTGAAGATGTGTTCTCAAAGACTTCAGACTATCTCCTCTTCTGCCATAATTAGATTTACAGGACTAACAGGTAGCTGTAAAGCATACATTTATCATATTCTCAAAGTCAATTTTCATGGTTCTTTCACTCACTTATACTTTAAAGTTCACATTTAACTTTTAATTAAATCTAGAGAATATAAGATTGAATAAAAGTTACATTTATCAGTTTAATTTTGGAATGCTTACTGAATATACATTATTGCTCTGTGGTTCAATTGAATTTAATTTATTAAAGATCTTTTTTTTTTCCTAAAACTACTTAGACTTCTATGGCATCCTGATTTCTTCAAAAAGAGGTTTGATTTTGTAAGAAGTAAATGGTCTACATTCACTCTGTAAAATATATGCTAAGATTTTTTTGACAGACTCTCCACTTTTTGCTGTATATCTATTCCTTTGTGGACCTCTATTGGTATTAAGTTTGTCCTACTGCCACAAACAACACATTTAACATTTTTCAAATAACTGTCACATTGATCAATAACAGATACCAATTTTCCCATAACATGCACTGATGGAACCTGTAACACTAGTTACTACTAATCAGTGTTTGTATAGAATTAGGCATATAAAAGCCAACATATTACTAAAACGTTTGTAATTTTATGTTTATATTTACTGTGTGAATTCATGTCATCTTACAAGTGTACGAATTAGGAATAAAGGGCTAATGATATTCAGTGAAGGAGTAGTGTTTATCTCTGTGTGCTCTGCAAAGGGACACCTGAGCTAGCTCTGGGTGGCAGTCCTCAGCAATAAAGGGAGAGGAGCTGTGCTAGGATGCTGCTTTATCTGAGTTCCCAGTTTCTCAGGTTTCTTGGAGTACCTAATTAACCCACTTCATATAATATTACACTGCACCCACACTGCATCTTCTGAGACTAGTGCTAGCTTTGTCTATCTTTGCAATTTCCTTTACCAGTAGACATACATAAGGTAAACAGAAAAAGGACAGCAACAAACACTAACTATATCTCATTTTGCTCTTCTATGGAAACAAATAAGTTTGGTTAAAATTTACAGTATTTTGACATCAACTTAATTTTTAATGGAGTTCTGCATCTCAGTATGAAGGTTTCTTCTGCAATCCACTAACAATACAGAATCTGCCCTATGCTTCTGGACAAAAGCTCAGTGGAAAGAAAAGGGAAAATTTTTTGTACCTATGTAGAATAAGGTCTCTTTTAACAGACTTATTCATCTTTACCTTTCTCCTTTATCAAGGACATCCTTCAGTTCTCTCATCACCCTTGGAGGCAGACATGAATATGGGTTGACTTCACTCAAGTAATCCCAGACTCCAACCTCATTTGCTGCTAATAATTCTCATCCTCCTTTAATCTCTTCTCTAAGAACAGAGACCTGGGAGACACTGTTGATGAAGACGACTGAGGCAAACAGTGCAATGAATACCTCAGCCCTATCTGTATCTGCTGCTGTGGAGTCCCCCACTCCATTCAGCAAAGAGCCCATGTTTTCCTTGTTCAGCCTTTTAATACTAATGTAGCAACTGAAGGTTCTCTTTCTGTCCTTGATATCACTGGTGAGTGTCATCTCTATGTGAGCTTTAGTTTTCCTAATGTCATCCCTAACATACCTGAATTCAGCTGTCCTTACCCTGTATGTTGTATTCCCTTACAAGTGTCATGGCAGTGAGCTGGAGACTTGTGAGGGAGAGCAGCAATCCCAGGGCAGTAGCAGAACTTGCATGTGCGGTGGGGACAGACTGCCAGATGGTATGGCAGGAGGGTGAAGCTGAGGAGAGAATATAGGAAGGAGGTTTGCAGGGGACTACTGAGAAGAGCAAGAAAAAAACACAGACGAGACATGTAAATAGAGACAGTTTCTTGGTGGTGAATGAAATTGTGCCAAATTTTGTGAGAAATTAGATGATACAGCTAAGTTTGATATTAAGGATAAGGAAATAAGAATGTGTTCACAAGCCCTTTTCTCTTTTTGTTCCATTTTACTGGGTGTCTATTCTTAAAAGACTAGTTATTCTAACTTATTCCTTAACAAAAACTTGAGGGCATTTTGAATTAGAAAATATTCTCATCTCAAGGGAGCTTACTAAAGGAGAATGCAGATGCACCTCAGAGTGGTACCTGAATGGGGGCCCTAACACACTTGCTGTTTGAGAATAATTATTTTTCTCCAAAATTCTTTTAAATATGTACCAGGAATATTGCTAACAGCCTGACTTAGAGGTGTGTTCCATTTCTGTCTGATTAACTCTTAAATACTATTGGTCTTGATATAAGACCCCATTGTCATAATATTGTCTAAACATTAAAAGTAGTCTGATACTCCCCTGCTTTTCACCTGCTGAAAAGTACATGTTTCACTAGCTTATCACACTGAATGATACCGTATTTATTTATACAAAGACACCTATATTCTCCTAAATGTTACCCCATGTAACATGACACACGTAGGAGAGCTAGAGGAATGCATCTGATCATAACAATGCTTAAAAAGACAGATTTCAAGATCACATAATCTATGTCTTCACACATTTATGTATGTTTCTAGTATTCAGAACAGAATCTGTTTAAAATATCACTAGGTAGCGATCCATTGGTTAACACCCACCTACCTACTGTCTCCATGCTGCTATGAGCTTTTCTCTATCAGTTGCTGAACTGTGTTTATTGCTGTACTTGGCCCTTCCCATTCCATTAAAAAAAAAAAAAAAAAAAAAAAAAAAAAAAAAAAAAAAAAAAAAAAAGAGGGAATACAAAAGAGCATGAAAGTTTCACTTACAAACAGTTCAACTAGCTGGATTTGGTCATAAACATCAAACATCTACTCACAGTTGCATCAAATGAGAGAAGGGTATTGCATAGTAATGTCTTCTGCAGATGCACATAATCTTTTATAGTAAGGGAACAAGGAATATTTATTTAAGACTGAAATAAAGCACATGTTAAGGTGGATTTTCAAGGTAATCCAGTTGATGTGGTAATGCAATGTGAATTACGAATTCCTATAAATGCAGTTTAACATTTAAAGCATCTGGGTATCTAGAATTATTATGGTAGGTAATATATTAAAATATAGTATGAGGTTGTTAATTTTTCTTCAACAATTTTCAGATTTAAGCATGCATATTTACAGATTTGTATATACATCTGTATATAGAAATATGTTACATCAATGCTCTTAATTTTCAATGAATTCCTTGTTTACTTGGAGACATTAGCCATCTATAAAGTCTATGAAGAAATCTTATTAGAAAAGGCATTTAATATTTATATTCCATTAGAATTTAATCTTTATAAAGGTGTTTCTTATCTTAGTGATATCATTCAAGTCCTGAGACCTTTAACACTGTTATTATGATGAATTTCTTAGAAAGCCAATGCTAAAACTGACTTTTATATGTCTCAGAAAATGAACTTTTTCCTCTGCAATTACATATTGGAGAGGTTTTTTTAATATTAACTTCCATGCAGAAATATGATCTATTTTTTAAATTATTCTCTTTTCTAAGTTATTGTTTTCAATAAAGATCAGTTTGATAACAGAACCTGCATTCTAAACAGAGGAGGAATGAGTCATTGTAACTCAGCTGCAATAGCAGAAAGTTCTGCTTTATTTAAGGTTATGAAAATAGTCAAGGTAAAGGAAAAAAAAAAGACCATCCATTCTGAACCATATTCTTAAAGAAATAGAAAAAGAAGCAAACTAGAAGAGTATGTCTCCTCTTTCTGTATCTCCCCTAAGCTTTTTGAGAGAAGAAGCTTTTAGGAAATTTTCAGCTCTGTTTCATAGATATGGACTTTCTTTTTTTATCTTGTCTTATTCTCTGCAAAAACTATGGAAATTATTTTTGCAATAAGACAACTGCCAACAGCAAACAAATACTGCAGAGATTCTCAATGGGATATTTTCCCTTTGGTGGGAAACTAATTTCTGTTATCCTCTGTAAATACTGAAATTGAGATCTTCTAAACGTACTTGTCCAAGCTTCCTACGGATTGCTTGGGGTCATGACAGATTTTCAGTTCTATTCAAGTATGCAAAGAACACCACAGTTAAACCATAATAACAAATCTAAATAATGATAGTAAGTAGTGAGGCACAGGAACAGGTTGACCAGAGAAGCTTTGGCTGCCCCCTCCCTGGAAGTGTTCAAGGCCAGGTTGGACGGGGCTTTGAACGACCTGATCTAGAGGAAGGTGTCCTTGCCTATGGCAGGGCATTTGGAGCCAGGTGATCTTTAAGGTCACTTCCAATCCAAACCATTCTATGTTATCTATGATATTTTCCACCAACAAGGTGTCAAGGAAAATATATTGTTGATCCAAGTAAACAAGCAGTGGCAGAAATAATTTTTTATGACAGTAGGGGGTTTTCCAAACATTCAAAGCTGTTTTTCTGCTGATGATCCCTTTTCATGCAATGAATTACACCAGCCCAAGGAGACTTCTAGCTTTTACCTGGTGTTTGATGGTACCAGCCCCCAAAGTCACTCTTGCAATTTAGCAGGGTCTGCACACTAACTTCTCCCAAACATCTCTTTGAGAAACCCGGTGACTTTCTCTTAACTTCCATTTTATATAAGTGTTCTTAATCTCTAAAAGCTCCAAGTACCTCAGCTTTGTAGAAATGCCATAAAAAGTATTTTTTATTATTATTTTGCCAAAACAAATAATTGATTCTTATAAAATTGCAAACATATACATATAAAATACACATAATCTTCCAAAATGTGATTTAACTTTTTAGTGAGACAGTTCTTAGCTGAAATATTCAAAGATTCTGCTCAAGATCTCAGTGTTCAAAACCCCACAGAAGATTCGTTTTCTGTCTGTGAGACTCTTCACCTGCTTGTTTCTGCACCAGGCTTGGCATCTCTGTTCCAAGCCTGCTCCTACCAAGGTTAATAATGTCCCTTCTGAGGAAGTGGCTTGTCACTCTTTTGCTTGGATACCTTGTGTGCAAATAACTCTTCAGAGTTTGGAGGACTACCACTTTCTTTTACTTTCTTAGAAATTTAAGGGAAAAAAAAATGCAGTTTGGATTAGATCTGGATTTTTATAAGAACAGGAAAAAAAAATAAAAAAAAAATACATTGATCAAATTATGTTCAGTGAATTCTTTTTAAATAGTTCTCACATCAGACTTGAACTTCTGGAAAGTATATCTATTTGGATTCTTTCTCATGTTTCTGTCTCTAATAAACTGATACACATTGTGAGTCTTCTCATAGCTTCATAAACTGTTGAAATTTTGGTATTTTATATAATGAAAATTTAATATAAATATATTTGTTTCTTTTTATAGAAACCATAAAAAATATAAAAATAATGAAGACTCACTTGGTTTTCAGACCCCATATGTTCCCCCTATTTTGCCAGATATTTAAGGCTTGCACCAACACATTCATGATACTTATTTTTCTACTGCCCACCTGTATTGTAATAGAATAGCAGTCACCTGTCAGCTAGCTGTTGTGATATGTGCTCTCTGTCTTGTATTTATTGTTTTTTTCAAAATGGAATTATAAAAACAACAATAAAACAAGCAAACAAACAAAATTTTCAGAATCTTTGGTTTTCTTCCTTTGTGCAATAGGAAAACTTCCAAATTTTGGTAGGTCACATAGGATGGGAACATATTTTTCTCCTATACTGCATGTGCCTGCATATGTGGGCAATTTATCTGATAACTAGAAGTCAAAATACATCATAAAAGGGACCATGAATTACTTGGCTATCACAGTGAAATAAGACAATGCCAGTACGTGTAAATATTGTGTCCTGCCCTACTTGGATTGTACCAGTTCCTGAGAGATATCTGCCTCTTTTTTCACAAGTTAACAACATTTGTACTGCTCATCACACCAATAAATTCTATTAATTTGAAATCTATGAATGTCTAACATGGTTGCATCCTCCTTTGAAGCATAAAATTATGGCTTTAAGTCTAATGAGTATATTAGAAATAAGGCCAAACTTTTCAGAAGTTTTGTATAATGCTGTCTTTGTTTCTGCTTAATAAAATATGAAACATTTCTGTATTAAAAGGGTTAATCATCTACTTGCTAAGTGAGGAGGACTTAAACGTTGCCTTTCAGAAGGTCACAGCATGGCCACTTAGTAATTACAGCTTGGCATATAACTCATGACTTCCCCATCATGTCCTAAAAGGAGTAATTTGGTTGATTAGCCTTCTTCTTTTTTTGTTTGTTTGTCTTGTTTCTTGTTTAGTTATTTTCTTATGCTGTTTTTTTGTTGGGTTTTTGAGAGGGTTACTGTCTTAACTGAGCAATGTCGTTTTACCGTTTGTAATCAATACACTCTCTAGTTTTCCTTAAGATTCTAGATAAGACCAAAATCATCAAGTTTTGTTTCTTATTTATATCCAACAGACATGTTGTTATCGAGCCTTATCTGTGAATTACTCAGTACTTTTAAAAAAATCAATATTTACAGGGCTGCAAAAGTGTTTGTAGGCAAGATCAATTAAATCATACAGCAGAAACAGACTGGCTGGAGGAACATGGTATGAGCAAAAATAGTTAGCTGCTGAGCACCTTGACAGGTCATCATTTACTCATTTGCACACTCTTCAGGCTTCAAATTGGTTTGCATGTTAACCTTTACTTAAGTGCATAAATGAGTATTATCCAACAGGAAAAATTTTCCATATTACCTGTAAGCATTGAAAAGGCTGACACTGAAATTTACGATCAGTGAAAACATTAGGGGTTTTGTTTGTTTGTTTTCAGGTTTGGATTTTTTAGTAGTGGGTGCTATTTTAAACAGTTGTAAAGCAAGATTTTTAAACTCCTCAACATACGTTCTCTCTCACCAGAAAAAATAAAGAAGAAAAAAGAGAAAAGAAGAAATGAATCAGCCATTATCAAGTTCGGTTTTCCTTGTTTCCTAGTCAAGATAACAAAACATGCTTTTTGGCAGACATAGGGAAAGTAGAAACAAATACTTTTACCAGCTGGCTAAAAATACCTTTGAGAGTGCTATAATATTTGCCCAGAAAATTTATCTGAAAGGCAGAGTGGGAATGATGAGTTTCAAAGCACCTTCCATTTTTCCTGCTAGTGGTACTTCCCATGAGGTGGATGGGAAGAAAAGAGACAAGCAAACACAAGCATTGTTACAGTGATCTGAATTATATTAGTGATAATTGGGAGGTTTTCAGCTATTCAGATCAGTTCCTTTATGGTGCACTAGTGAAGCATATCTTTCAGTTTAGTTCTATTCAGACTTAACCAAGTTTTCACCCTTTGAGTTTGTTCTACAAACCAAAGCAAAGCGAACTGTGGATGTGTAAGTTTCAACATATAAATGGAAAGTAAGGTCTTGCTCCAAACTAGAAAAAGAGTGTAGACATCCCTTATGAGGGTCATTGAGAACATAATTTGTGGGTTTAACTAGTTCTGGGTTTGTATATATTCTTTGTAAAGTTATTTCTAATCTGAAAAAACTGTGGCTAGAGTTACACTTTACTCCATCCTGTTATTCCTTGTGCACTGCTGTATTTACAACTCTTTACCTAAAATAACAACAATTTAGGTAAATTGTTCCTTTTATTCTTGTAAAGTCTTATAATAGTTGCCTAATGAATATTATTATGTTTGCTTTTAACAATTCCCTTCATCCATGGTTGGGTGGTCTTCTTTTGTGTTTGACTTCTGTCAACACTTAAGCTACAAAAAAGTTATTGCATTTTCTAAAATGCCTATGTGCCCAAATTCCAGCTTTTCAAGTAATAGATTTCAAGCTGCTGTGGCATTTCTCTGTAATTTGACAATCTAATTACTAAAGCATTTTGAGAAAAAAAAAAAAAAAAGCCAAATAAAGCATGTACCTAATAATGGATCTACAGATATGAGCAATGAAAATAAAACTTACTTAAAGAAGCATAATTATATTAAACATACTTACTTGTATTTGGGGAGTGGATGGAAAACAAGTCACGGCTTTGAAGGGGAACTATCTTATCATCTCCTTAAAGTGGACATACTAAAAAAATTACCAAAGCACTTCCAAATTCTCAGGCTGCAGAATAAACACCCCAATACAGAGGAAGTGTAGCTCTTTAAAAAGGAGCCCCCACCTCCAGGGGATTTTGGGCTCCATCTCAGCTGAGCTGTGGTCCCCAGTGTGCTGCATTTCTATAGCACTCTCCAGGCACACCCACGCAAGAAAAATGGAACACTCATGCAATAAGATGTTAACCACGCCCTAAAAAAGATACTTTCTCATACCATGAAAAATGAGGTGTTGGCTCTTTTTCAAACAACCACACCTGGGAATATTATAAACACATGACAAATTTGTGATGTAGGTAAATCATATGCTTTGGTTTTATAAATATATTTCTTTTAACATTAAATCCCCTTCTGCTAAGAAGAAGATATCAAAGTTCTGTCAGGTTATCTGGACTGAGCATGCTCTTAATGGTGCACAACACATAAAACATACAAAGGAAATCCATGCACTTCAAACTTAGCCTTGATTTTTGCTATTAAAGCACGTTTAATCTGGAGGTTTTCTTTGTAAAATCTGAATTTTATCAAATGACAGGCAGCAGGATCATAAGTAAAATTTCCTGTAAATTTTATTTATGCTATTTAAATGATGTAAAATTTAAGATAGATAGAAGCTAATTGTATATGGTTGAGGGTAAGAATGTAATTTTGAGTTTCATATTAAAATGTGAAAATAAATAATAAAATTAATGTTTATAGATGTTGACTCTCATATAGAGAGCAAAACAATCAGCTGTGAGGTATATGGGGTGATAAAATCTGAGGGAATAGATTATAAAAGCAATTTGACAGAAATACGCAATAAAGTATTTGTTTTCGAACACCTACAGAAACAAAAAAAGCCAAAACTCTGCAAGTGGTAGATTGTAGATACATGTGATCAGGGATTAGGAAAAAAAATGAATTACTGCTAGATGTGACTCACTGGCTATGCTTATTGTTTTTATAAACTGTGACATTTTACAAGTTCATGGCTTTCTGGTTCTTTATTAGTACTGCATGACATCTACTGAACTTAAAAAGGTAATTGCGGTGCTAGTCTTAACTGTACAGTGAATCAAGAAATATAAGGATATTAATATTTTTATTTGAAAAAATGGAGACAAATTAAAAATAAAATACTCAAAATGTTCAACTAAAAAGAATCTGGATGATATAAACTATAATCTCCAAGATTTAAATAAAGTAGAAAACATCGTGCATTATTCTTAATGGGGAAAATTTTATGTTATACTGAGTATATTTCTGGTAAAATAATAAAAGGAAGAGATAATATTTGTGCAAGGCATCATACAGACAAAGGAAACTAAACGTAGAGTGTATTCAAGCATCCTAAAAACTATCATCCATTTTGAATCATTCTGTGAAACCCTGCCATGAACAGAGCCATACATAGAATGTTTGATTACATGATGGAAGGGAGGGGAGTGAGAAGGAAAGCTGGTGATAACGTTTTTCCAGCTTTCATGGTAAGGCTATGAAACATGTGGTTGCTGAATAGCTGTAAAGTGTCCAGCAAGCATTGAATACTTACCATGTTTAGAGAAAGTAAAAGGTGATTTGTGAACAAAGGCAGAAAAATGAAAGACGACTGGAAAAAAAGATCAGCAAAAAGACTTATATAAAAAATTGAACTGATGAGGTACCAAAAGATAGCAAGAGATATTTAAGGCAGTGTATTATTTTTCTATCATCCAGCTGATACAGAAGAGAAAGTTGCAGGAAGACCCAAAATATGCGGCAGCAGGACATTTTACAGTCAGGTGCTAGAGGTTTATTTATACCAGCTTCCCAGGCCAGACTTCAAAGCAAGTAATAAATTTGCCCACTCTTCTCCCTTACTCTTTCCCTAGGGAACACATATTTAGGGGAATTCTTATCACCTTGTGGCCCAGCCTCACAGGTCATTTTAGTTATGGATCTTCTGACATTTGTGAAAAGACTCTGCAAGCAGGTTCTAAATAACTTGAGAGTATACAGCAGTTATTTGTTGTTGCTTAACACAGTAGCTCTCTGGGACATAATCATGCCAGTAGGTGAGGCATTAATAAACTCACCTTACCCAGTGACATAGGTGATGATGCTGAGCTGACCAGGGAGTTGTCAATCAGGAAAGGAAAGGTTGATTTCCATTGCTCCTTGGAATGGGCTGATCCTGGAATGGGCTGATCCTTCATGTTGCTGACTTGTTCTTTTCTGATTCAGTACTTTTCCGCTCAGGGATTTGCATCTTCTCATGAATGTATTTTCCTTGTGAGTCTTTCATCTGCTAACAATTCCCAACTTAGCAATTGCATGTCTGTGGTTTTACTTTTCTTATATTGCATGTCTTAGCTTATGTAGTCTCACACACCTTTTTTTCCCAATAAACAATTTTCCCAATAAAAGTGAGCCAAGGACATGTGACCATGATTTAACAAAATGAGTTTTGAAGCAGAAACAGCTGAACTCCTGAGATGAAGGATACCAGCAGGAGGAGTGCTCTGTTCTCACATCTGTCCCCACTCTGCTGTGTAATCACTGGGTCTCTATTGCAAAAGGCTTCTAGAGTATTGAAGCTAGGACTATGATTACCCTCTTAACTAGCTTGATTTTTTAAAATAAAAACATTTTATAATAATTTTGCTTCTTTGGTTGTCATGTACATTATCAACAATCTGTGGGTTCTTTATTTCTCTTACGTTTTATGGAAGTTAGCTGTGAAGGTCTGAGATATAAATACATACATACCGGGCTTTCACAGCCAGCTTATCATGTGATTGACAGAAAATTATTCATTCATCATTCATTTCAGAGAGCTTTTATGACTTGCAAATGTGATAGTGAATTGGAACTGAATGTGGAGATACCTGGGCTGATTTTCTAGAACTGGAGAAAGATTTATGGTTTCTAATGGAAACCAAACAGAACTCAGTAAACCTGACTCCCTGTGCTGCCATAACAAAGTCTGTAAAATTACACTAGCATAAATTCAACTCATCAGGGTGGAGGATCCACTTCTATGAGTTCCACTACATTTTCCTTCGATTATCTCCTAAATAAAAGGGAAATATGAAGAAAGAGGTACAAATGGAGTCCATGCAGGTAGAAGTAATAAAAGTCATGCGAAGTGCCAGTGAACATAAGCTGCCAGGTTCTGCATGTCTCTCATCTTGAGCTGAAAATACTCATTTACTATGTACAAAATATTGTTGCAGCTACTTAAAAAAAAAAAAATGTAGGTAGAAAAGTCTATACATACCAATGGAATGTATGTAATATATCTATCCATTCATTTCACCTCTGGGTTTTCTCAATCTTGAGCTATAAGTTTTATATTAACATTTACATAGTTATGGTTCAGTTAAACAAAGAAGAGTTTTAAGGACAATTCTATTCCTACCTTTCAATATCAGAGTGAGGTAGATTAAGAAGCAGTTATAAACTAGTGTTCATAAATTGCTGTAAACTAGATAGTCTGCTCATAAAATAATAAAAAAAAATATTTTCCATCTTCACATGCAACTGTGCAGTTGCATTCTACTTTTTGTTTTAGTTGGAATATGTAGGTGAAAGAAGTAACATAGCTATTGAATACTTCCATGTTTAACACAAGCAAATATTTTCTGAAATATCAACCATAGTTTATTATTTGCCATATCATTGTTTCTCAAAATGTGGCTGCTGAGAGTGCCTCATCATGATTGTTGAATTTCGTTTTTCTTCTTAGCTATATTACAAGAGTTTCTCTTTAAAGATTTATTTATTTTTTATTTTATTTTTTTTTTTTACTTTCAGAGAGTTTTATGGGTATCTTATTATCCAGAAATATAAAACATGTTAGTACATCTGACTCGAAGAAGGAAGTAGACAAATTGGGTTAGAGACAATGACTTTTAAAACATACTTTTCATCACAGAAATCATTGAGTTTGTTCCTTAATAGCTTTTATCAGTGCATGCTTTCCTCCATGGAAAACCTTAGTATAGGCTTATTTTGAAGTTTCATATTTTAATTTCATGTTCTAAAAAATTAGATACTTGTAGTTTTCTAAAAACTGTTGCTTTTCAGATAAATTTATCATAAATTTCTCAGTAAACAGTTTTCTCAAAATAATTTAGACTTTTGAGTACTTATATAATTCATTACTAGACTATATTAAAATAGCAAAATATATTAAAAAAATAAAATAATTAATGAAAAATTAGTTCTCAGGGGAAAAAAAATGTTTAAATAGTGTGTCTTTGTTATTGACTAATAGATCTCTCAGGGCTAACCTATGGCTCAGTAGATCACTTATCATGGATGCGAAAAGTGATGACACACTTTTCCATTTCATTACCATGACTGAATATTGAAATATTATTCAGTTTACTATTCTGTGTAGTATCACATTTGTATTCAGTAGTCTATAAGTTGTTCTATCCAAAATGCTATATGTTTCAAAAACTATGATATTTGTTTTTTTTTAGAGGATAGTAAAAAGGACGTAACTTTGGAAATTCTGGTATTTCCGATTCCTTCAGTATAAGGAGAAAGAATATCTTCAATGTTCATGCATACAAAACTGCTGCAACATTCAATTACACCAAATAACAATTTAGACTTTACTGTTGATGCCACAAGAGCAGTTTAAGAGATAAGGTAGAGAGTTATCTGTATCATCACATTCTAACAGTGAGTAAGATATTGCTCAAATAACAACCCTAAGTTATCCCAACTACTAGTGTGAGTCTCTCGTCCCTTTACTCCTTCAGAGATCATATCAATCAAACATAAATTTCTGGAGAAGCCAGTTGGCAAGTTTCCTTCTTTTCTGTAACTGAATCTATTTTTGACAGGCATCTCTGGATTTCATGGATTCTTTTTTTTTTTTTTTTTTTTTTTTTTTAATATTTGCTGCATATCTCTGAAACTAGGATCACATTTAAAATGCAGAGCACATCAATATTACAGGAAAGTTGTTATTGTTGTATGAAAGAAATAATCTTTCAAATGTATATTTGATCATGCCTAAACTCATGACTTTGCATATTTTTATAAATACAGTACCATACCCATTTGAGAGCTTTATCTGTAATGCTGCCAATATTGATGAAAGGATACTCAAAGCTTAGGAGCTAACAAAGAAGTCTATTATATGAAATGAAAAAAATGTACCTATCATAATTGAAACAGAATACCGAAGAAAAGTCAAGGGAACACACACCTAGTAATTTTATAATGCATTGAACTTTAAGGTATTAATTCTGAATACTTGCTTGCTGAATGGAGATATTCTACACTTTCTTCCACTTTAGTTGCCACTGACCTTAGTCCTGTGTCAAAGCTAAACTATTGCATCATTCTTGATGGACGAGCAAGTCCCTAAGCCTGAACTGAGCTGGATATTGGTTGTCTCTTTTTGGTACAGTGCAAATATTTCTAGCCAAAACAGTGTTCTTCACTCTGCTACCCCACTGAGCATAGCTATCTTGACGTGTGTGTTTAAGGCAAATCCAGGAGAAGCTCTTACCCTAGGAAGAATGAGGGTACACTCCCACCTGAACTTTATGAGTCTCACTAAAGTTTTTGTCCTGTTTTACAGTGACATGAAGGGGCAACATAATGCAGTGGATGTTTAAGAGAACAATATCACCCAAAATAAGAACAATATCGATTTATTCATTGTCAAAATAACACTATCAGGAGAAGAATATGTACTTGTAGCTTATTGGAAAACAGAAAAATAGCCATTACATGGTCAAGGACTTTGTAAGCTCCTGGTCTATATTTATCTGTTTCTGTGAGCCTTGGAATAGCAATTTACTGTGGAGGATCATCATGCATGAAATTTTGCACCAGTCTGGACAATGTAACACACAGAAAGTACATAAAAATGCTCCCAAACAGTATCCATTAGTGAGGATTTTGTTAAGCTTATTTGTTGTTCCTCTTCTTCCTCTCCCTCATGAATTTCCAATGCATCCAGTATCCCATTAAATTTCAGGTGGTCAGTGATTTTATCTATACTTGTGATTTTGAACATTCTGAATCCTGGGAACAGGATACAATAAAACACTTCCTTTCTATCACTATTCTCTATTTCTGCTCTTATGACAGATATTGCTGCAAAGTTTTTCCATGTAAGTTAAAACCAGACAGGTGAGAGGGCTATATCAGTCAAAGTGAGGATCAGTTGCATCTAACAGGTGAAGAAAAAAATGTTTGCTTCCAAAACCAACACAAATAGGAATTAGAGAAGTACCTGATCATGTCTCCTAATAACATGTGAATTCTACTGGTAGCTTGACCATATCTCCCATTTCTCTAAAACCACAAGACTTGCTAACCCAGATCAGATGTTTAAATTGTTTCTCAAAAATATCCAACCCACTTATTCAATTAGATGTTAATATTTTAAGATTTGCACTATTTTAATTTCGTGTTATGGAACTTTTGCTCTCTAAAATTAATTCAGCAATATGTAAATAAATGGTAATAATTAACTTATTCAATAAAATGTGATACTCTGAAGGTAGAGGCTTATGGACATCAGACCATACCATTTTACAAGCAGGAAACCTATTCTAATATGTCAGGGCATCCTAAAAGATGTCTTTCTCACTTATTCAAGTTTATTTGGTCAAGTCTATTACCACAAGTGGCAAAGTCTTAAAATTTAAGAGCAAAACCGTATTAAAAAAAAAAAAAACAAAAACAAAACAAAAACAAAACAAAACAAAAACACAAAGAAAACTCATAAAATGCATACAGAACCATTACATTTCATTGGCTCATGGATAGTGGTAACTCTCATTACTCCTAATCTGTTCTCACAATCTCTATGTACTGCTAACACCTTCTGGGTGAATGTTAGTAATTGACAGGAGAGCTAATACTATGCTGAGAACATAATATGAGATTTACCTAAGACTAAAATTCAAGCCTCTAGCTCCCTCAAAGCAAACACAGAAGGGTAGGAAACAATAACACTGCAACATAATCTTCACTTTTTCTCTGTGAGTTGCCTTCAATCCTCCGCCAGAAAATTTGGGTCACTTTACTCCCTTCTGAGACTTAAAAGAACAGAAAAACAAAACAAAACAAACTTTCCTATATGCAGACTCTAAGTCTGACTTTTCAAACAATTCTACATCTTTGTTTTCAGGGTATGTCTTTAAAGCTTTCTTTTGCAGCCAGAAAATAAAATATGAGAGTCTTAGTTTGGAAGCAATTCATATTTTTGTTGGAAGAATCATCAGAAATAAAATGAAAGGTATGTAAAGAAAACAGCTGTTCTAAATCTCACAAGTCTTATGCAGAGCTGTGAGAACTGCTACCCAACACAGTAAACTGTCTGTGTTCCAAAATTATCAGTTAGGGTATTTCTGGTTAAAAATAAGAAAGAGGGAATCTGTAAACAGCTTCTGGAAAACAAATAAACAAACAAACAAACAACACAAACCCAGGATCTGTCAAAAAAATAGGTTTTTGAAAACACTCGGCTATTCAACACATCACAGACATGAACTCCAACCATATAGAAACATAAGAAACGTTCATCTCACTGGAATTTCAATCTGTCCCTGCTTCAGTGGTGTATCTTCAGGATGTACATAACCTCTTTTACTCCTTGCCTTCCTTATGTGACTACCAGTATAACATTACATGACTTGCTATGCTCAGGAAAGTCTTATATTAAACAAAAATTCATTAATGTAAGTAAAGGTCATAAACATCATGGTGATACATGTCATAGAAACTCCAAAGAAATATAAAGAGGCAGGAAGGAAAGAAAAGGTAAAGAGTGGGTTAACAGGTAACACAAGTAACTTGTTAACACGTGTCTGTGTAAGATGTTGAGACCCAGGAAGCACAATATCAGCACTCAAATCAGCTATCTCTAACTGTAATGCTGCCAGTCATACTAACATGACTTGACCATTGATAGAACTAGCAGTAGAAAAACAAATACTCAGTTAACAGAAGAAGTGTCAGTGCCTCACTTACCACATATTTAAAAACAAAAGTTAAATGTACCTGGTGAGCTCACAGCAATGGGTGGTCATTCTATGCTCATGACTTACACAATTCTGCATTCAAAAGGCATGCCAATAAATATATTTTTTTCCAAAAGAAAAAACACTTTAGGATTTTAATAAATAAAAATACAAATAAGCAAATAAAGGAGCAGTAAACATTTCAGTTAAAACGTACGGTAATAAATAGTACCAAAAGATGTATCAGAGAAAAATGCAACAATGACCTGGCTTTTGATTATAGACAAACTCATCATTTGAACTGTTAGCAACAGAGACTTTAATGTTTCTAATATTCATCAGTATCTACCAAAAAGCAAATCTTCTGCTTACAAATCTTAGGTGTTGTTAGAGATAAACTTCTCTTAAAGGTTCTGTCTTCATGGTGTTTTCAAAAAGATAGATTAGTTGGTTTTCTTTTCTTATCTTTTTGGGGTTGGGTAATTAATTTAGGGCAACCAACCTACTTTGGCTCGAATTTCAGTTTAATGTTGTATATAATGACTACCGATCTACCATTCAGAGATTTTCCATTATATCTTTTCCATAACCAAAGTATAGCAATACTCTCCATAACAATCTGTGATCCCCACATGCTGTATGAATTATTTAATTTCTACATTTGAGTTTGATTGTATAACTAAACATATCAAGCTTACCAAGACAGAAGGTACATTAACAGAGGTTATACCAATATTAATAGTACTGCCAGAATGTTGGAATAATAAATAATGGTGAAAAATATTTAACAGCAGAATATGAAGCAATTTGTCTGAGCTCTTGTTAAAATATGTAGCATTTTGTTCCATATACGTCTTTTGCAGCCCTCTCAGTCTACCTTTTTCATTGCAGATTGCTGCTGAGAAAGCTGTAACTTATATCCTCGATATAATTTCAGGCTAATTATCTACCTTAAGGCAAATTATTTGCAAAGTAGTGTAGGGGAGTTAGGCATACAATTCTTCCTGAATTTCAGTCCTTTTGGGATGCTTATAAAATTTAACTGTTTACAAATTCTCACACAAAATTTTCATTCTATTCCATGGATTACTATCCAGGACCACGGACTTTAAGAGTCTGAATATATGGGGTATTTTGTAGTCATACATAATACTCTCAGTTATTCAGTGAAGGAAATGGCAAACAAATCCCTTCACTTTCAACCATATTTTTCTTTCTGTTTTCACTGCAGCTTGCCATTCTTTCTGATGACCAAAATGCCCATGGAAAAATTAACATGACTAATACACATCTTATTCAAGCAAGCATATAATATGCAAATTGTACCTAGTGACTGATGGACTGACTAGGATTTAAAATTAAAATTTCTTCTCCAAGTTTAAATTTTATTTCTTTAAAAGCAAGATCAAGTACAAACTGTTAGGATAGTAATACGGGACAGTAAGTCAAGAAGATGTATTCATTTATTCTGTACTTCAAATTCTACTCCATGCTTTGGAGCCTTGTAGATACTTGCATG
This sequence comes from Tyto alba, assembly GCF_018691265.1. Lineage (NCBI taxonomy): Eukaryota > Metazoa > Chordata > Aves > Strigiformes > Tytonidae > Tyto > Tyto alba. The sequence goes on along the minus strand of NW_024881282.1, from coordinate 72,247,125 downwards.
AGTAGTCCTCAATCATAGAAGCCATCTAACTAAGATTTATTGGGAGAGCTTTCTTGATTAAAATGTACTTCACAGTCATTAGAGGCACATGATGTTGAAGGTCCTTTTGAAGCAAAATGCTTGCTGAAGTTAGCTGATGCTTTTACTTTTTTGAACTTCCACATTAATAGGCTGGTTGTCTGAATAAACTGAAAATTTGGCCTGTGATATATAATCTCCCACATGATTCAGCTGTAACAGAGGGAGAGAGGTTCCAGCCTTAATGAAATAAGATAGCTGAGCTGTCAATCATTATGTAGACTGTCCAAATTTTGGCTTTCAGCATTCCCAAGCTACAGATTACTTCTGTCCAGGAGTCCTTGAGTAATAGCAAAATCTGTGAGATTTTGATTAGCTTCTTCACCCAGCAAACACAAGAAAAGAAGCTAACAGTTTTATAAATAATAAATGAATTTTAAACAGAGGTGCTGTCTCCCTGATATGGTAATAATGACTGTGGTCATTTGTGTAGAACTCTTTGGGTTAGTTTAAGTGTGGCTTTCTGCAGATACAAAACACATCAAAATAACTTTCTAGTCCCTTTAGCCTTGTAAGAAGTATCTACAGAAGGCTGAAAACAAAGACTGTATTCCAGATCTAACTTATGCTAGCATGATAGATCATATCCATTTCAATCAGTTGAGCTATATTGCTGTAACAGGTCTTATGGGCTACATATTACTCTAACTATTCCAAGATGAATACAGTGTAAAGAAAGAAGCTAATGACATAACATTGATTTTATATCAGTACATCTGACAGAAAAAATTGCCCTTAGGGTTATATTTTAGCATTAAATTACATTATTTGTTTTTCCTTTGAATTAACTTATTCCTCTCTCACTGAAAGAGGGAAAAAAATCCCTGTTGATTCTGAAGAGGCAAGTACAACATTATATGAGACATTTTGAAGACACAGAATGACTTTATTCAGTGAATTCCATTTGTTATGACATTAAGTTTCTTTTTAATTGCAGTAAGTAAATAAAAAACTTTTCCCTATTTTCCTTCTCATCTTAGTCCCTGTATCAGTCCACACAAAATTCCAGTAGGAATACCACTAGATTTGTAAATAGACAACAAAATCACTATTAGATTTAGGAAAGAAAATTCAAAAGATAATTAACGTTGAGGATTTAAGAGGTTTCTTCAATGAACAGAAAAGTTACTGGGGGGAATAGATGAAGCTTTTTTTTCAACTAGAAGTAAAATGTCCCTTTCACAAATGTCTGTTTAAGATTATTCCAACACTTACTGTAATTACTATACCTATCTAGTAATGAAGTCAAAATCTAAATTTAAATGAAGATATTAAAAATGAGTAACAGAGTATTCTGACAGCATTCATTTAATTGCTCTGTAGATACATGCTTGCAGGTCTTGTATGTACATACATATTCATCCTCATAATGAATTCAGAAATGTTAATTTTTCATGTTGCTGTGAAGTTTTTGCAGTGTGAGTTTACGTGTTTGATATTACTTTCCTCCATTATGCATTTGGGGATTTATGTATTTAGAAATGCAGGTGATTTAGCCTGTTTCATACACAGAAATGAAAAATTAATCTCAAATACAGATAGACCAATACTATCTAAGATTAACAAATTGCCACCTCCTAGCTTGCAAACTTGTAATTTACTACAAGATTTATAGCGAAGATATTGTTTACTTTCTTCAGGTTTGTTTTCTTATGTATTGTAAATAAACTACTTCATAGCAATGACTTATATTCCCTAAAATTTAGTTATTTTATGGCAAACATCCATTCTATTATCCTACATCTCTCCATTGCAACACAGACTAGTTCTGAAAGAGGACTTACATTTGTAAGACTTTATATTTTTGAATGTAAAATTTAATGCTAAAGAATACAGATTTTAATCTTAAATGGGAGCAAAGTTCATCTGTAGCTGCAAATTTGTGTGTCTCTGATGTTTTGAGCAACTCTGAATACAGCTGCAATTCAGGTTTCAGTGAATCTGTATCTCAGAGACCTTGGCGTAACATGTAACTTCCATCTGCTTTCATGAAGTGTCTTTTTTAAAATTAGGGGAGCCATAAAACATTTTTAAGAAAAGAACAAATCCTATTTTGAGAAGGAGCAGCTCACTTGTCCAGATCCTAAACCAATGGAGTTCCATAGATCTAACATAGACATGCTTTTCCGTCATCATAGGCAGGTGATTTTTGTATTGATAGCAGCTGCAGATTAGGCTTAAAACCTGCAGTATATGTTTTCTTCCTTATGGACCTACCTCACTCCAAGATTACTTCTACATACACGGAATAGCACCTTATTCTTTGAGCAATTCCACTGGTTTTATTTATCCTGTAAAGGTTTCTCAGCAATAACACATTTCAAAGCACCGTTATATGAAAAAAGACCACTCAGACATCATTTTCTTTAGATCCTATTGATTTTTCATTTTCTTCATAACAATTCACTATGAAAGCAAACAAAACAACAGGAGCAACAAAAAATACAGGATGTCTCACATCGATTACCTTTATATGTATGTATATATGCTTTATCTAAAAAAAAAAAAAAAAAAAAAAACAAAACCATTAAGACACAGGCTAATTTTAGACTTTTCAAAGGATAACTAAATTATATTATATTTAAACTCTTTGCGGACTTAAAGATCAATCTGAAAAATACTTAAATAAACAGCTCTCAGATTTTAATTGTGAAAGCATCTTAAAACTTGTTGTTAAAAATCAGACTTCTCTGCTGTCATTTGGAAAAAAAAAAAGAAAAACTCACTGCCTTCTAAGTGTGAAGAAATATTTGGTATTACAGAGTCTGTAGATTTTTCTTTGTTCTTTCTCAGCATTGATGTCTCCTATCTGTGTATAATGGCAACATTAACAGCAAACATGTCGTTTTTCATTCCAAGTAATGCAATATTTGGCAGTACTCCCAAAAATCCCTTTTCCCTTTTATTCTTCTACTTTCCCCACCATAGTGGTGATGAGCTGATTATTTGTTTACACAAGATGAAAGAGTCAATAAGTGAGTTTTCAAATCTGCAAGCAGAGACATTTGTCATTTAAATAGGAAGTTCTGTGCCTGCAGCAGAACTCAGTTTGATCTGCTAAGGAAAAAAATCCATTTGGTTAAATATGCTGCTGAGGATGTACATTGCCTCAGCAGAGGGAATAGATTAAGAACAGATATACACTTTAGCTCATCTAAAAATATCAGAAAACATTATGACATATTTTCTAGCAAAATACAGTCTATATGATATTTCAAGGGAAAATATTACAGAACTCAACATTAACATGCAGCAAACACATCCCTTAAAATGGAAACAGAATGTTTTTTTTTTTTTTTTTTTTTATGAGCATATTGTCTTGTGCACTATATTTAAATTTAAGAAGATTCAGTGCTGTTTATGAAGGAGGCAGTACTGAATCTCTGGTTCAGAAAACCAGCTGCAGATTTGATTAGAACGATAAATATTGTAGTGATGTGTTGTAAATAAAATAATGTTTTGGCTTAAACAGCTTAAATGGTACAATGGAAAACAAGTAGAGAAAATGATGCAACTCCAACCTAGCTCCTTCAGAACAGTATAATTCTATTTTCATTTGAGTTTTCTTCAGACCTAAGACCCCCTCTTTAAGCTTGGCACACATTTAGTCTTTTTAGAATCCGAGACCTTCAACACACAATTAATAGCACTGCTGTCTTCTAAGTGTCAGATTAATAGAAGATGTAGGTAATGTAACATCTTAAGGAGATCCAAAACCTTATGTTATTTCCTTATATTCCTCATAGTTTGCATGGAAAGTTAAATTAGAATGGCATCCCAAGGGATCAACAGCCTAAGGTGAGAGACATCTGAAATCAGCACATTCAAGATGCTGCTAAGTAAAGGTAACTAAATAGAGATAATTAGGAATGAAAATTCTTAAATTTGGTCTCTGAAGTGGATTACCCACATTTTCAGCCTCCTGATTATCACAGCACCCTAAAGCACTTCTTGAATTGGTGTTTTTGTCAATACTTTTTTTATTCTCTTGTTTGATAGTAGAGGCTTGAAAGAATGGAAAATATTTGCCTTTCCTGGAAAAGCCTGTAGGTTTTTCTGGAAAGGGCTCCTTCTTGGTCAGTGGGAAATAGGTGTCCTTCAGGAAAAGGAAGCAACTGACTCTAGGCCTCAGACACATGAATGCTCTAACAAATAGGCCTGTCACCTATAATAAAACAATTCCTATAGTTACGTTTTTAGAGGGAGGATTTCCCACTGCATTTGGAGTGTACTGCAAACCTACACAGGTTTTGTAGGTGTTTGCACAGTATTCTACGTATAACAACCCCTTTTGGGGACTGACAATTTAGTATGTTTCTTGGGAAAGAACTGGGTGTAGAGTTCCTCAGGATATTCAAGTTTAGGTTATGTCTGCATATGGGAAAGTTGTGACTTTGTATGCTCACAGAAAGTAAAAAGTGAACAATGCCTACAAAATTTTAGTAACAGTCTGCCTTAGAATCTGGAAAGGAGTTTTCAGCTAGCAGTTTGAAAGCAGGTACATGAGTTAATTTATGGGTTGGACTTAAGATTTTAACTTTTGACATCAAAATTAATCAGGGAGTTTTTCCTACAAGGAGAATTTGAACTGATGTTTCAGTTCTTTAACTTCTCAGGAGATATGTGAGTAAAGCCCAGGAGGGAAAAAAAAAAAAAAAAAAAAAAAAAAAGGGGGGAGGAAAAAGTGTGAAAAATCCCATACAACTACAAAACACCAAATCTCTGATTCACTCGGTTTTGAGAATTTAGAAATAAATACACCATAAACAGAACAGGAAGTGACAACTGATCTCTTCCTCTTATGTGGAAGTATCTCACTGAAGCATCATAATTGTTCAAAGCTGCATATCATTCAGAAAAGTCTATAAAGGTATGTTTTGTCAGACTCACAGTCATGCTCCCACGGATTAGTATCATGGGTCATGTAGCTTCCTGGACTTAGTCCTATAGAACTTGATCCAAAAGTAAAAAGTAAAAAGTAATGGCTTGAGAAGAATGTACTCTGGATTTCAGTAATAACTAGGGTGATTGTATTGATTCACATTCAACCTTTGTAAACAACAAAGTTCATGGTAGTTACAGACTAAGTAATGAATATTGCTGAGATTCAATATAAGTGATCTCAGAATATATAATAAAAGTCTCCATATTTGCTGGCAACTCTGCTCTAAACTGAAATTGTGATCAGAGAGCAGAGGATAAATTCATCTTATATTTCTGTTATTTAAAATCTTGAGTTGAGCATGGAAACCTTCAAAATGTTATGCTTTTGCTGTAAACAAGCTACATCCTGTCTTTAGCTCTTTGTAATAACCCTAAAGGAACATGTGAGGATGCAATAAGGACTTCTCTTCCCTACAGATGCAAGGACAATAAATCAAGATTTATTTGAAGTGAACTAATGAGCTTTCCTTTTCACTTGGAAACACAGTGTCCTGGGATTCTCACTCCTGGAAGTGAAGATTCTGATGGCAAACATCTATCAGTGAATAGAATAAGATAGAAAGCTTTTGTAAATGGGCCATATTTTATTTTAAGAGAGTGGTATATAATTTTGATTGAGCTTTATTACAGTGAAAGGGGGAAAAAATCTTCTAGCTCACCACCTGGTTGATTGAGTCAACATGGTATTAAGCTAGAAACAACAGGAGAAAGAGAAAAAATAATCACTTATTTAGCATCAAATCAAGATGTCAAGAAGAATATCTGTTAGATTACTATTATACATTAAAATAATACAGTATTTCATTTCCTATATATGTCTTCCAAGAGATTGACTTCTAAATAGGGAGAATTTGAGCTCATAAATGAGCATAAATTCAATCTTCTTGGTATCACTGAAACATAGTAGTTAGAATCACATGATTAAAATGTGAAAATCACTACTTACAACCCACTTAGGAAAGTTGATATAGGCAAAATGAGACACAAAAGAAATGGAAGACCCTATCTCCACCACATTGAAATCTCAGTTCCAAATATTCTTGAATACTTACAGATTGGTATCCTAATGGATAAGACTCAAGCTGTACTGAAGGTGTGTGCTGAAGACCACAACATTCCATTAGGAAATAGATGTGCTCCTTAAGTACTCCCAATATCATACAGAAAACAAACAAACAAACAAACAAACAAACAAAAAACAACAAAAAAAAACAAACAACCAAAACATGAAGAACTTCAGTTTGTGCTAAAAGCCTGGGGTTACTGGTACAAAGCTGGTTTTTGCAATTTGTAAACACATCAAGCAACTGCTAGACCTAAGGAGAATCAAGAATCTGCATACTCTGTGACTTGAATTTTACCTCAGATTTCATTCCAAGAAATAGAGGGGAGCAGATCACAGAATGGAAAGTTAGTTGTTGATTTGTTCCAAGTGGTTATAACCTGTACATTTGCATGAAGACTGAAATCCCAGACAGTAATATATGACGGGTTTATACTCTAGCGGTACCAATATCACAAAGTGGAAAACAATTATAAGCCAGTTGCACTGAGAAAGAAGATAAACACCACAATACAATCAGTATTTGGGAGCTCCTTAAAAAGATTTTACTAGATTCCCCAAAAGCCTGAGTTTTTGTTAAAAAACAGCTTTGCCTAAAAGGCAAAGAGAAAGCAACAATAATAATTACAATAAAGAGAAAAAATGATAATTCTTAGCATAAATAATAAGCTAAAAATTGCAGAAAGCTCATAAGGAAAAACATAGACAAATGTATGGCCAGCAGAACTAGAGAGAATAGTTAGAATTTTTAATAAAACATTAACAATGGCTAATTACCAGATAAAAACAGGACATATTATAATGTTATCACTGAATAAATATTCCTGTTCTGTAACTGAGGAAAAGACATACTATACATATATATGCATATGTATATATTATAAGGACTTTGGATTAGTTTGCATTAGGACAGTAATTAATACACTGAACAGCAACCATTGGAGCTGAACATCTTTTAATCAACAAATCTGGCTGTTTGATATAAGAATTTTAAAATAATTGGCTGATGTCTGAACAATTAATGCTGAATTTCCAAATTTATAAACATCTTCGGATAATGCTATATAGATTTCATTAATAAGTGAAAGAAATACCTAGTTTGAAACACCCCATTTATCTCCACTATATAAAGTGAAAAATCTGTGTATTTAAAAAAAATAGAAGTACAATCAGTAATCTCCATGGGTTTTGCTCAAATCCTTCATTTTTTACTTCAGAACACCTGAAATCAGCCATTAGCTCAGTTGTGATTGCTACACTTGGAATAATGGTTTAAAGAAAAAGTGGACCACAAAGATAGTTATAAGCAACTATTTCCACCAAAATAATTGTTTGGTGAATGAGCAAGAATGCAGACATTCATTTATTTTTTTAAAAGGTATTATTCAATAATATTTATGCAAGAATGCATAAATAGCTTTGAAATCTTTCAAAATTAAATTTAATACTGTGGAATCAGTAACTTCAGAGTGTAAATGTACATATAATTGTGTTATTCAAATATTAATAGCTATATTTGCCTGTTCCATTTAATTCGGGGGGGGGGAAGGTTTCCTTGGCAGCTTGTGTGCTTCCTGACCTACATACATTCTTCTGGTGAATTTACTCTGAGAATAACTTGCAGTTTCCATTTGATTTCATACATTGAAATTAACAATAATTTTAAAAGATACTGAGTTTTCATTGTGCAACATCTGGCATTTGCAGATTTTTACACATTGCCTACCATGTTAAGGACCCTGCTACACTTCATTTACAAGAATAGATGTTCAGCTTTTACATTTGAGCTGCCCTACTGCTATTTTGTACTCTCATGTCAGATGGCCACTATTTTACTGGCAGAAATAATAAAAACACAAATTTTTTTTGTGCATTCATTACATCCAAGATGCTTTCAACATGGGAGTTATCATGTCACTGCAATTAATTATTACAGTAATAGAAATCTTCTTTCACATAATGAATTTTGATGTCATAAAATACCAGACTGCAATGCACAGCTGTGCAAATGTAGTGATATCACTGGTAAGTACCAGCAGCTATTTTTACATGCTGAAAAGCATTTCTAGCTAGATATTACTAAATCAACTTCAGCTTTCTATTTTTTAAAATCTTGGCTTTCTTTTTTTCTACACTATTCCTGAACAGATTTAAAATTTATTCCAGCAGAATATTTAATGTATCAGTTGTTAAATTCCAAGAAGCTACCCCATCAGTAGTGGCCCTTTTATATGACACATTTTGTAGGCTGTGGAGCTTAGTAGTAGCTATTGTTCTTGAATGAGATGAGAGTTTCACAGATGGCTTATACACCTGCAGCTGACATTTATCTCAGGCTGTTCATAGACTGTTTTATACCGAAAATATGTGTATAATGGAGGAAAGCATGTCTGACAATAGCAAAGTGCCGCTTAATATCTTTTATGGAATAAGTCTGTTTGATGTTAACACTGATTTAATCATGTTTCTCAAGAAATTAATCCAGAAGTTCCTGTCTTCATAGTTAAAACAATATTGTTTCTAATGTGGGCTTGTTGAACATTAATGTTTGGGCTTTGTTACCTCTGTGTTTGTTTATGTTAAAAATAATCTGTTATGCTTGTATATTGTTCAGTAAATCTGCATTTACAGATTCTATCAACCCTTTGAACCTCTGCCTCTCACTGGATTGTCATTTGAGCTATTACATGATTGCACATATAAGATTAATTATTTCTTAGAATAATGTTCCCATCCTGTAGGTATGGCTGAACCTATTTGTTACTGGATATCCAATTTTATTTGACCATTTTGAAACATTCTGTTTTGTTTGGACTCTTTCATTAAATAAATTATATCATTCTGTATATTTTACTTCTTATTTTCATTATTACGGCATTTTCTACTCTGTCTTATCTAAAAATTATGCGTGTCATTTATACATGTTAAATAGTATATAGTTTGTAATTCATCTGTTGGGATCGATATTGACAATATATTTACCTGACAAAGATTCCATTAAGGGTCTTATTTAGATTTCAGTCATTTGGCCATTTAATAGTCCAGTTAAAGTGTATCATGTTGATTTTCTATTGTTCTTTGTCTTAAACAACAACTTGAGTCACTGTCCTGGGTTTGAGTGAGTGGTGGGGTTTTATTTTGGTGGCAGGGGAGGGGGCTATAGGGGCAGCCCCCCGTGAGAAGCTTCTCGAAGCTCCCCCAGTTCCAAGTCAGCTCCACTTCTGTTTGGAAACTGAGCCAATCAGCTGCGCCTCTGTGATAACATATTTAAGAAGGGACGTGGTGACGGGCAGTGGGACTTGTGAGGAGGAGTTGCTGCAGCTGCATGAACACCAAGGTCAGTGGAGGAATGGAGGAAGAAAGGAGGGGGGAGGTGTGCCGGAGCAGAGACCCCACTGTGTCCTGTGGGGAGATGGCAGGGTGACCCCCCCTGCCACCCATGAAGATCTGCGGTGGAGCAGACATTGATTTATGGCCTGTGTTTTTTTGCCTGGATGATCAAGGTGCTGTGCCCAAAGAAGGCCGGGGTCTTGTGGGAAAAGGCAGCCCCGTTGCTGTAATTCAGCGCTGGGAGGATTGCAGCATGTGGCGGTGCCCCACGCCGGAGCAGCTCAGGAAGGGCTGCATCTGTGGGAGGGAATCCAATCGGAGGAAGTTAGTGACCCGCGACGGAGCAGTGTGGGGAACACTGCGGCCCATGGGAGGGACTCATCCGAGAAAGCTTGTGGAGGACTGTCTCCTGTGAGAGGGGGACCATGATGGATCAGGGGGAAGAAGTTCCAGAAGCTGCCCCCACTGAAGATAGAGGAAGTGGCAGCACTGACTACACCCCCCCTTTCCCTGCCCCTGGACCACAAGAGGGAGGAGGTAGAAATATCGGGAGCAGAACTGAGCCTGGGAAGAAGGGAGGGGTGGGGGGAAAGTGTTCTCAAGATGTGGCAATGTTTCTCACTGTCCTACTCTGTTACGTGTTGCTAGTGTCTGTAATAAATGTTTATTCTTTTTTTTCTTCCCCTAACGAGTCTGCCTTTTGCTCATGACCATAAAGGGTGATTTTTCCCCATCCCAGTCCTAGCTCTAACCCCAAGCCTGTCTCTCTCTCCCTTCTTATTGCCGGAAGAGAAGGGAGAGAGAGCCGCTGCGTTGTGGTTGGCTGCCGACCAGGCTCAAACCACAACAGTCACAGTCCAGTGGAACTGTGAAAACATTAGTGTCATTGTTCAAGTCACTTGGTGGAACCTGGAAAGTGTTTGGATAGTTCTGGCCACTGTTCTTCTATGAAAAAGAATTCAAACTGGAACAGATTAAGGGGAAAACAGCTAGCATGACTGAAACCAGGAACAATGATACTGGAAGAAATCTGAGAGCTCAGGTTACTCAGGTTAGCTCGATTCACCCTATAAATATAGAAGGTGATACACAGAGAGGAAGAACTGATCACACCAAATAATCATATCAGCACTAGAAAAAAATGGATATAAAATGTATGTTATATAAGCTAGGACAAAAAGTAGAAACAGATGTCTAACACAAGATGAATTCTGAAATAGTTCATCAAATGGAGTATTAAGAGACAAAAAATCCCCTAACTGTATTTAAGCTTTATCAGTCTGTGAAAATTATAAGTAGCATGCCATTTAAAGGAAAGAACTTGAGTCTGTAATGTAGTAGACTACATCTGATAGTGTTCCTCAGCATTTTATAAAAGTATGTAATATTGACACTTTCACCTTTAGCAAAATAACTTGCCAGAAAGCTCTTTTTCTTCTTAGGTATGCTTTCTCTAAACTAATCCCATAAATTGGATCTCAGACCGAACTGTATCACTGCTCCAGTTACATTCAAAATATACATTTAGTGTGTAAGCCATTTTCTACTGAAATGGTAAAAAAGGTTTTTTAAAATCCCAAGACTTATTAAATTCTCATAGTCTGCATTCCTGTTTTGGAATGGCATAATGTGCCTTCATTCTGTTATAACTGCACATTAAACAATTCCAGCAATGCTTATTCATAAAGAATTGTTCATGTTGGATTTTTGTGCATGCTTCTGAAAACTGATTTTATGAAACAGTTGATATTTTCACCCTACAGAAATCACCTGCAGAATGTAATTGAAGTTTATAGTAATTTTCTTCCATTGTTTTCCACACTTATGTATGAAAAGTAAACTCTTTAGTTAAGTTTTAAAGGACAGTTTAATAGATTTTTTTTTTCTAACTTCTGACAGATTTTTAGAATAGTTTCTGTAGAATTTTGCATTTTAATGGCACTTTAACCTATGAGTAAAAATAGAATGTGTCCCTTCCAAAAGATGATGGTATGGTTTCTACAGATACAGATTCTGACACTGGTGGTGATGAGTGGTATATAGTGTCTGTTCAAGATGAGAAACTATAACATCAGACGAAATTCTCTGAACATGAAACCAATCGTACAATTGATGTACTGACTTTCTGGATGGAGAGATGACTTAGAGATAAAAACATGCTATTAATATATCACTGAGTTGCAAACAGAAAAAAAAAAAAAAAAAAAAAAAACAAAACACACACACAAAACAAAACAGGAAAACCAAAATAAAACCCTCCAAAACCCACAAAGAATTGCAGATCTTGTTTACATCTCTCTGCCACTTGCTAGATTTAAGGGAAAATTCTGAGCTCTTTAGCAAAAATCTTACTTAAGCGAGTCAGAAGTTTGCTTAAGTAAAACCAATATAAGTAGTTAACTTAATCCTGAAAGGTAGATGATACAGTCAAAAGTGAAGTTGAATTTTACTGACAGTTGGATCATATGCATAGTTAGGAACTACCTATGTTGTCCTATAGTATTTATTATTTTAAACTATATCTAATAGAGAAAATTCCATTAATATTCAGAATTTTGCAGGTGAGTTTTTTGTTTAAAAAAACTAGAACTGTCATCACTGAAAACTCACCCAATATCAAATTATATTTTTCTGAGGCAACTACATCAGTATTCACTGGACCACTTAATTGTTGTTATTTATGGGCTGCAGCAGTCCCTGGTGCTAGACTATTTCCTAAGAAAAAGCCTTGTCTTCTACGCTTTTAAAAAATTATATTAAAATTAAACCATGTCACTTATCTGTTTTTTCGGTATGCACCTGTGAGAGAATGTTTCCTCTAGAGTGTAATGATTAATACTGTGTAGACATACATATGTTTGGACTACTCAGAACTACTAAAATTACACATCTATATTTACTGGTGCTGTGTTACAAATTTACTTTAATTTCTCTCACTGTTTCAGACAATCTCACAGAGACAAAGAATTCCAACCTCCACACAATTATTAATAAGCAAAACCACACAGAGGAAAAAAAATTTTTTTCATGTTATATTCATTAGTTTAGTGGACTTCAAAACTTGTACAGGAATACAGACATGGCAGCCTTTAATTATGAAGACCAAGAGCTCCATCCCTTGAAATTTTGCTGATTTATTAATATGCCTGTGACTTTCATGATGCTTTTGTGACCAGTTAGAGGTACTAATATAATCTCACAAATTAAGTAAAAACTTTCAGAAGATCATTTCAGACAGAGATAGAAATGAGAAGTTTGTCGCTGGTGTATCAGAACAAAGACTGTTACAAAGATTTACAGAAAAAATATGTCACATTAATTTCAACTTTAGATAAGTCTCTGTATGGCTCTTCCATTCAAAGAGCTAAGCAAAATGTATCTATCTCTAATGTTGACTTAACTAAAGTATATTATTTTGTGATTGCAGCATAATTTAGAGGTAATCAAGTTTCCTCCCAATGACTGATTAAAATTAAGACACTGGAACATAGAAGCCAGGTCTCTGTCTTCTCAAAGCAAGCAAGCGGCCTTTCTGGTGACAGATGCTCAGCCTTGAACATGCTTTCAAAAGCAATATGTCTTGAACTTTTGTAAGGAGGCAGGGCATGAATAAGAGAGGTGGAGAGCAGTCCACTGCCCATGCAGGCAGGCAGGTACTGCTGGGACTTGAGAAGTGGATTTGCATTTACTTCAGCATCAAAGAGCCTGAAATGAAATGGCTTCTGTCTGAATGTGTGTATACAAAAATGTTATTACACAAAGAGAAAGTCTCCTCCTTTGAATTTATTTTATCAGAAAACATTGAATTCTTCCCCAATCCTTGAAAGATTGTCTAGATTGTATATCCCAATTAGATGGACATGTCCTCTAGCCTGTAATAAACATCTGGGAACATATTAGAGATTGCTTTTACCCTCAGTGTTTCCAATCTGGCTAAATCTTGTGTGCCAGCTTTAGGTACTGACATTTCAGAATTCATGTACCTCAAACAAGACTTGGAAGTCCTTGTCATTTATAACATTTCAGACAGATGTTTAGATTCCAATCAGTGGTCATCATCTAAACCTTAGGATCATCTAGTATAACTATTAAATATTTATTGACCTTTATGAAGTCGTCACTTCCAGATGAAGACACACGTGCTTTAAAGATGATGTTTAAAGACCTCTTCATGGCTAAACTTTTCACTTGTTTGTTTTCATAGAAGAAATTTCAGAAAGTTTTCTCCAAGGGGAACCACAACAAAAAATTAATCAAAAACTGAGAATACTTCTCATAACATTTAAGCAGTAGGAAAGCTAAAAAAAAAAAAAATAAAATCAGAAGATCTATGCAAAATAAGAAAGGTCTGTCCAAGGTGTCCAAGGCCTTGACACAGAATGATTGTCTCCCAGGTCCACTGTTATCCCACTGTGCTACTGCATAGTGTACAGGGAAACATTTGGTTATTCTTGACTCTCATAAATCCTTCTGAAGTAACTGTTCGAATAATGATTAATAAAGTATGGGAAAGTAGCTTCTCCAGAGTGCCTTGATTGTGCCAATAACATTGCAACTACATTAACAATTCAGTTTGAAGCAGTAACACAAGTTTTTAGCAAATCCCCTGGCTGTTCCCACTTATGACATAACATTCCAGTTCAGTAAAAGTTTTAGTGTGCTCTAGCTAAATTTCTCTAAATAGAAACTAAAAGATTTTTTCTCTGGGTAGGCACATAATTCTATTTAGCACTGTCTTTAACACCTGAAGGGAACACAAGGGTCAAGCATTCATTGGTCCTTTGGTTATGTTTGAGCCATGTGCATTGTGGGGACATTCAGTATAGGGGACCAGAATAAATCCAGACTGATGTGAAGTAAACTCTTGAACTTCATCCATTGTAGCTGCAGGGGCTTCAGCACCAACTACTTCAAACTATTGATCCTGTGCATTGTCCTAGAAACAAGCTTATAACCATTTAGAATCTTGAATCTTATGTCCTACAAAAGTATCATCATAGACCGGTGTCTTCAGTTAAATAAATGATTTGGGGAACTGGGAACAGTGCACTGTGAAGAGGGATGAGCTTTACCTCTATCAGTCCTACTCTTCACCCATTTCTCTTCAGATGCAGCCAACTGTAGGTTAGGACTGTATCACATCAACATTTCTTTTGACTTTATCAGCCACCATAGGAAGATCTGTAGTAAGAACCACTAGATTGTGGCTTGGCACTTTGGATGCCCATTGACAGTCAGCATTAACTGCTTTACTTTTGAACAGGTACTTGTGGAAGATAACAAAGATGTGAGCATAACTGTGCATAGCCATGAATACAGCAATAAAGAAGGGTATTTAAAAGTTTTGCTTAACGATATAATCACAGGCTTATACTGTACTTTTCTATGACCAAATTGTAATAATTTAATCTATTACATTTGGAAGTCATGAAAATAAATTTAAACTAACAGTAGATAATTATTCACCTTCCAGAGACATTCTAAATGAAAGAAACAGTTTATTTCAAAGAAACATTATGTTAAGACTACCTACTTTCTTTAAATCAATGAAACAGCTAGTATCCAATTATTTTGATTAGAATCACAGCTAGCACCATTCAGAAAACTCTCAACCTTCCTGTGAAAGGTTAAAGTTATTAAAATGAAAGAGAACTGCATGGATGTGCTAATTTTCTTAGACTAAGAGAACAATGTCTTCCTGTAATACAGGAATCTTACTTTCCTTTGACTAATGTATCTACCTGCTTTGTAGTGGAAAAAGAACTCTCCAAAATGTTGTTTTCAGTTCTTCCCAACATACCATTTTGGGACTCTAACTGCATTACAAGTTGGAGATTTTTGTTTGTCTGGAAAACTGTTAACAGAGTCAGTGGTAACAGAAGATTGTAAGAATTAACATGAACTTTTGAACAATTTAAAGGAGTCATTAACTCAGTTTGCTAATCCAGTGGGAAATTTCCTGGTTCAAATGATAGGAAAGGATAACATGAATTGTAATGTGGGGAATATTCTCTCTACAGCTTGATTGTTTGCTGTCACGTGCAAATAATCACGAATACATCAATCTACTAATTGCTAATCAGACCCCACACTGTTTTAATAAATTCATCTACTAAGGTTGTTCTGTCAATATTTAATTAGTGTAGCTTAATATAATGACTGTTCCTGTTAACATCTGTTCATACCATACATGGAATTCAGACATTTTGTAACACAGCATTGCTTTCCTTCACAGGAAAGTGGTGTTTAAACAGTGTTTTGCTTTACATAGCAAATACTATCTAAGACATCCAACAGCTTATGCTACCATCTATTTTGAATGTAGCAGCACTTATAATAGCCTTGAAGTTGCAACATTTTGGGTACTATAAGCATGCATTTGAATTATTGACTTAGATGTTAAGTCTAGCACAAAACCTGTTTTACAAGTTATGTAACAAAATTATATAACAAAAACCAAGTTATACGATGGCAAAACACAACTCTCTAAAAATTTGTGCTCATTTTTCAGTGACTTTAATTTAGTCATGTGGTGACTCCTCAATTTAAATAGTCATATGCCAAATAAAAGTAAAAATTCTGTTGTGAGGAATACACTAATTGACATTGGATTTACTAAAATTCAGTTTAACAAAATGCTAATTTTAATTAAGTTTTAAATTTTTCTTTATTGTGTGTCTCTTATAGTGTAATTACACAATGTCTTAGATGCAAGAACTTCATACTTATATTTGCATATTGACTGCATTAATTCTCCACCATATGTAAATTCCTTGGGAATTTATTCATTATAATGCACATTGGCTGGCAAACCATCAGTAAAAATCATCACATGTAGTTCATTTAAAGCATATAAATGCAATTAATAGCACTTTATTCACTTAAAAGATAAGTGCCTACAGGAAATCTTAAGGAATGATCATGGTTTGGTTACATTAAAAGTATAACAATTGGAGAATTTGATACATTTAGTATATTCTAGTGCAGTTGTTTTTTCTCTGCTTAATAGAAATACGAGTATTTGGAGAAAAAAAAAAAGAAAAAAGTAAGTATATATTTATTCATATATTCATAAGTATAGAAGGTGTTTTCACTCAAGCACATCACTAGATTTTAATGAAGTGACAGAATACATCAGTTATCACTTATAGATTATTTTTAAACTAATGAGAGTTTATGGACCCTAGATAAAGGACTTGACCCCTCTATTTCCACACCCAGTTTCTATATAATTTATCTTCTTTTTTATTGATTAATTTAAAAAATCATATTTTTACTCAATATACATCATACTGATAAAGGTTTTAATTTTGTTTTTATTATAGAGTTTGGTTTATTGCAGAGCTGAGTCACAGTATACAAATCACAGCAGAGCTGCCAACTTTCTTGATTGGTATAAGGGGGAGGAAAAAAAGCATAAAAATCTTTTTTAAATTGCAGTTCAGAGAACAGGTAGACACAGCAGTATGCTGAAAATTTAGATGAGCAGAAAAATAATTTTGTTACAGTCTGATATGAGGAATTGTGTGGTTTAGGATTGTTTTGTTTTGTTTTACTCTAAAGAAAACACAATAGAAAAAGTAATGAACTGATAAGGGTGGTAGTGAAGGAGGGAGTGAGCAGCAAGACTGTCCTGCTGCCAAAAGTACCATGTCACACCACAGACTGTTAGCTTTATCATATATTTCCACAATAAATACTTTATGATATACAATTTATAAAATTCTGTGACACTCTTGAAAATGTGAATGGCAAGAAGGCCATTTAGGCTCTGAAGTATATACTAAACTAAAAAGATAAATAATAGCATCATGTGTCAAATAAGCCTTTTGGGAGACAAAATGACCCATCTTTCACATTTTAATTGAATTAATTTGTTTGTTTGTTTGTTGTTTGTTTTTAAAAAGCAGCTAAGTAACAGATGCTGTGAAGCTATCTTAAGCACAGAGGAAATGAAGATTTTTCCTTGGAAAGCCAAGCACCCACTGGGGAGCTAGACTTACTGGGACAGAAAGGAGCAATTTCCCTCAAAGATACTTAAGTCACTGGACCAAGTAAAGAGGAACTCTTGGGCTTTATTATTACCTGTTGTAAGAGTAATTCTGATTGTGTAATAAACAATCCTGTACTGGAATAGGCTTATTCTGTAAACTTAGCTTGTTCTATGTGTTACAGGTTACTTTGGGGATAATAAGACACAGCATCTGTTCAGAAAAAAAAAAAAAAAAATAAATCAAATATTGTTGCAGGTTAACCCAAGATGTTTTCAGTCAGGCATCTATTTGGGTGTCTCAGGAAGCAATATTTGTTTCACACCATCTTGCAGCTGGGGATCTGGCTGTATCAACTGTTAGGCATAAAGGCAGCTCTCTTGATAAACATTATCCAGTGGAGGAGAGAAAGGCAGTTCAAGCAGGCTTCAAACGCCCAAACAGAGAATGTATTTTTAGTATAGGTAGCTCAGCTAGAATAAATCCTACTGGTACCCACTGCAGACCTACATGATGAGATGCAGACAGGTCTGCAGCTGTTCAGTTTTCCAGTCTGGCAAGTACTTGTTTTAAAGCTGTATAATTTTGAATACTAGCTATAACCTCTGTTTTAATTCATTAGTGTATAATTTGTTAGCATTTAGTGTTTTAGACACAATTATGAACTGAATTTCTCAATCAACCTCATCTACTACGTTCTCAGTAAGAAACAACTTCAAGGGATACAAGCACGATTTCTTTCAGAGCAAACAGAAGTAGAAGATGGACTACTGGAGTGCAACTAGTACACTCCAACTACTGTGAATACTAAATCCATCGTACAAGACTAGAGCTGAAATAAAACTCATCAAAACTCAGCTATAATGGGCATCAGGTGCATAATACTATTTTACAAAAATGGTTCTACAGTTTTGGACTACTTTTTAATGTAAATGTGAAGTTACAGGATTTACTATTTGCAACAGCTAGTCCTGCCCCTCAAGTGAGATAAGTGGTATGTTAATATGGACATAAAGATTCAGAGCTGGAGATGGTTCATGTCCCACATGCCTACAGGACAGGTGAACTTCTGACTGAGATTCTCTGCCTATTTGTAAACATAAGCTGTGAGATATCTAATACACTGAAGACATCCTGAATGGTAAGGAACAGGAAAATGCAAGTCTGGTAGTGAGGGAGGTCTTAGTATTATTATTTGTATCATTAATGCACTTTGAATTTTAAATCACTACAGAAAAAATATTTATTTCCATTATCACTACTTTTTCTCACTCGAATACTTTTGAAATCAACCTTTGTTCTTGTTATTATCTTTCCTTATCTTGAATCATGTATGACAAATTTCAGGTAAAATCTATTTGCCCTTCTATTATAATAGAAAAAAAAAAAAAAACAAAACAAACAAAACAAAAAAAAAAAAACCACCATAATTCATTTAATTGGCTATATTACAAAATTTCAAATTACTTTCAGTGTTACGGTGTTTCAGATCTCTAACTGATATAAAATGGCATCTCTTTTTTTCCCTTGCTAGACAGACAATCCATTAGCATTTAGTTAAATGTTCAGAGGATGTCACAGGCTATAAAACCTTAGGTAACCCTAACGGACATCCAGTCTTGGATACTTATCCCAAGTATAACAGGCTTTATCAATTGTTCCCTGCTTGAAAAAAATACATTGAAGTTTTATCATGACTGAGAATAATCCTGTTTTATTAAAATTTTACATCAAGAGAGACAACTCTTCATATGTTATTCCACCAGTTAATTGCTGTCACTATTCAAAATAATATCTTAATTCTCATCTAAATACGTGTCCTAATACTAAACTTTGGTTTACTTTTAGTCTAGTACCTTGAAGAGGACTCTGTTACCAAAGGCCTATTTTCCACATATATATTATGCTCAAATGCACTCATAATCTGTAAACTTTGAATTCTCCATCGACTTTTGAAAAAGGAAAGTGTTATAGTTGCTCAGCATCTTTACACATCTAAGTTAAGACATCTGGATGTGTGAATCAATTCTATGTTGCTAAGTTAGTATTCAGGTTCATAAATTCAGGAGAAAAGCAGACATTAGTAACCTTGGTTCCATAGCCTAGTGATTATGACATGAAACTCTGAAACAGAAGAAAATCCTGTGCTCACTACATGGGTGTCATCAATGCCATTAGCCACATCTGAAAAAAGTGGACCTTTTTATTTGACTGTGTAGTTATCTCTGACCTACCATGAGGAAACGATATATGTTGTTGATCCCCCATGAATAGAAAAATCTATTATTTAACATCTGCTTTAAACAATTTTGCCTCAAGGACAACCAGTTATTATACATACATCCCAATACTCCTTACTTTGTATTTGCTAAACATGTATTGGTCCTCTGCTTTGCATGCTGGGAATCTCATTTGGAGGTGTCCAATTCCTTCACAATCTTCAGAGGGTCCCAGTAGTTTACTCGGAATCATAATATGGTTTGAGTTGGATGGGATCTTTAAAAGTCATCTAGTCCAACCCTCTTGCTATGAGCAGACAACTTCAACTAGATCAGGACTCTACCCTTCAAGTTAACACTTAGAAGTGAATTCAAGTAATGCTCCAATGTAAGTATTAAACATTTTTACAGAGCTCATTTCACTGAACAAGTGTTAGCTTCTACTAATGATTAACCCATGACCATTGCAATATTTTAACCAATTTTGTGATCTCGTCAGCATAATATGACAATTTTTTTTTCACAAAATATTGTTGATAAACTACTTATATACTTCCTTAGTTCTTAATGAAAATAATCCCATGTTAGTTAATGCATTATTCACAAAATTGTTGTCAGGATGGTTAATTTACTTTTTTAAAAACAATATTGGAAATTATCTCAGTTGTAGAATTTCTTCAGCACTCTAAATACAATGGTTCAGAAGCTTTTTCTGCTTATCTGTGTGTGTGTGGGTTAACATTCTTTGACATTTCTATAGTTGTTTTCTTTGATTAAATTTCTTTCTGAAAATAAGACCAAAACTGACTAGCATTTCAGTCTGTGGCATAATTCTAAAATACAAGAAAAAGCCCTTAGTCTCAGCTAACATAAAGTTTAATTCTGCTTCAGAAAATCAATGTTCCCTTATTCTTTTAGAATTCTAAAACTAATCATTTCAACATTGTCTGGAATTCTAGAGAAGGTAATGAGGTATACCTCATCCAGTGAAATTATTGGAAGAATTTATATAAGAAAGCTATAATTACTTATATTGGACTTTAGCCAACGTATACAAGTTAATAATTTTTATTAAATGAGTCTTGGGAGCTTTAGTAATTTGAGAGGGTTTAGAAAATTTTTGGTTCATATTGGAAAAAATGGTATCTTCCTTAGTGTCATCCAGCTCACTGAAGAGACTGCACGGAAAAGAAATTACACTAAATGGCCAACTTCATTTTCTGTGACACCCATAAATTTTCTGAAGCTTTCCTACCCAGGTGTTAAAATTAGCTCATTCTTGTTTATCTCTTTATGAGATTTCAAGACACTACATATAAAATTACTTACTATTTACTTTCTATTTATAGAAAGTTTGTAGAATAAATCACAATTAAGCAATTTTATTTGCATAAAGAGAACCCTGTTATTTCATATTGGCTACTTAAAACCCTAAAATTCATAACTGTTCTTGACATTAATTGGACATGGAATTATTTTTTATTTTCACTGTTAAGATACTGCAGTGGAAGAGAAGAAATATTGATCTTATAATTCACACTTAACGTGCTTTACTGTAAGGCACATGGTGGCTGCTTTTGGCTGAAAGGTTCTTTTGCCTTTGATTGCAGGTTCTAGGACATCTCTAGAGCATCACAGATCCATGTAGTGCATATTCATTAAAACATTTATCATAGCAGTATTTGTTGTACCTCCCTTAGAACACTTTTTGCATGAACCACTTTATAAAGGACATTTTTTGTCCTTCCTTGACAACTACAGTGATCTATCTATATCAGAAAGCTTCTCTTAAGATAAGGGAAAGGTGAAGACTTCAGTAGGTTACATTTTTATTAACAAATAAAATAAATATGACAGGAAGTGTCCTCTGTTTCTAAAGGCATGATCCAGCTCATGTACATACAGATAAACCATCTCTTTGTCCCCAAAAACTGAATTCATAAATGAAATGAAAATACAAACAAAATAGGCCACCAAACCTAGAGTGGCTGCACTGTACCTGAATTAAGAATATTTTCTGATGTGAGTTCATTTCTAAACTGTGTCTTGTGCCTCAATACTTACAAAATAATATAAGTATTCATGGGAAGGTATCTCTGCAAGACATCTAGTCCAGTCCCCTGCTAGAAGCAGGACTGTCACCAACACTGTATCAGGTCAGCCACAGATTTTTTCTAGCAGTGTCCTTGACAATCTTCAGGAGTAGAGATTACAAAACCTCTCTGGACAATCTTCTGTGCAATCTGTTATTACACTGCACTTCTTTCCTAGTGAAAAAAGTTTTCCCTGTTGACCAAAATGAGCCTCCCAAGCTGCAACTTTTGGTTATTGCTCCTTATTATATGGCCTGCTGTTGGAAAGGGCTTGGGTGAAACATTCATGTAACTTCCCTTCAAGTAGTTGCAGGTTTATATTACATCACGCTGTTGCTGTCCTTCTGGGCAGATATTTTTACTCCAGTCTAAGCAATTATTTTGGCCAAGAATGCCCGCTTCTGTCAGGCTGGTCCTCTGCAAATACAGTCACTTTGTGCACAAGAATAAAATAAGTTAGTCCACAAGCTAGCCTGTGACTGTGTGCGTACTGTAATCAGAAATTAAGTCAACTGCTGTTACAGTGCATCCGTTGAGCATATACTTGTTGTTAGCCACAGTCTAGTGGTGGGAAATAAACAGACTGCAAGAGGTACTCGGCTTAACATAGTATAGTCATAGTCTAAATTAGTGGCAGAATGTTCTTAATCTGCTGATAAATCTTTGAAGAGAAATGTTCTTTGGGGTTATAGGGCTGGCATGAAGAGCTTGGCTTCTAGAACAGGTTCTGGCTATTTGGGATTGAGATATGCCAGGTCTGAATGGACAAGATGAATTATGAGGGCCAGAAACAAGCATGGATTTGACTCCTAATGTATGGAAATAGCATTTTTTAATGGTGTGCCAGTGGCTATACAGTGTGTACACTTAGAGTATTTGGTCCTACAGTGTCTGAAAAGCCAGGATATTTGCAGCAATCCAAAACTCCTTTCTTCTCTTATATTTGCACCATTCTTCCCTCTTCTCTCATCCATCATTCATAGACATGTGAAACATTCTCTTATGAGAGCAAAAAGAGAACAACATTTTTCAGTAACAAAGGAGAGACCACTGTACATAGGTCAACAGGGATGGGATCAACATTATAATAACCAGCTTCTGCCAACTTGAATGACAGTTTACTACTCTTTCAAACCAGAAATGTAACAGTCCAGTCTTCCTTCCCCTCATCCTTAAAAAGATTCTGCTTATTCTGTTTGCTTCCCTACCACCACCTCTTTCATCATGATATCCCTTTTTAGTTCCAGTCAACAGTAATGTGGGAAAACAGAAAGGCTTTGTGCTGCCATGATCATTCTGTATTTTGTTTCTTGGGTCACTGCTGAAGCAAGAATACCAACAATTTCTCAAAATGTTTTCATTTGCCTTTTCTGATAGATAAAGTTTTGGCAGGATTTTTCTTGGTTGGTTTTGCTTATTTGATAAATCAGAGAAGCCCTAGAAGAAAGTAATAGTCAAATCCAGAACTTTTCCTGTTGATGAAACCTATCACAAGGACAATCTTGTACGTACACTAGTAGTCATTGGCAAGCTTTAAAGTCACTTTAATTATAAATCCTTAAGGACCATATATAGGTGAAAAGGACAACTTGTACCTGTCTGCTCTTCCTGACATCCAGTATAATGTCATTTGACTCTGTGTGAGGTGAAACTAGTGCATAACCTCAATACTCTCCTCATTTACATACTGCTACCAAGAAAAAAGCTGTCGGTCACTTTAAAGTGAGTCTTCTGAGATAGTGGGAGTCGATAATGCAAATTGAGGTTTCCACATACTTTTCTTCTGTGACCTGTTCATCTTTTTTTATCACCAGGAGTTATCAAGGCTGATTTTTCAAAATGCGTTTTCCTATTTTTTTTGACAATAATGAAAGCCCATAAGTTAAAGGACAGAGGGCAAGAATGCACAGAGGGCATGATTCTTAGGGAACGTAGTATGTTAATGATAGATTTAAAGAGTCTTTATAACCAGAGATCTTTGGGTTGATATATGACCTTGCAAAAGAGCAATTCATTACAGTTCTTGCAATGGCAGCTTCAAAAAAGTCATCAATAACTGCTTGGCAGTTAACACAAAAGAGCTAGCAGAGAGGGCAAATAACATGGTCTTACAGTCAAGGGAACACTGGAAAATATGCAAGCTTCTATCAGGAATGCATATGCAGTTCTTAACCAATTAACTTAATAAAAAATAATTCAATAAGAGAATAAAACTATTATATTCATCTAGAAGATTAAACAGTTTATTTGACATTATTTCTGTATTGCATTTGTTACTCTTACCCTGTATGAAGGATAAAATACTATCATCTCCATTTAAATGGGACACATTTCATTGGAGTATTTGCCTAATTGGGACATCTCCAAGAGAAACAATTTGTCTGAAAGGCAAAGTGCTCTACTTAATTCTGGATATCACTACAACCAAAACCATCCTTCTTCCACTGAAGTCAAAGGCAAAAATTTCAATTATTTCAGTTAATGCAGGGATCTTGATAAAATTGATGAAGTATGAAGTAAGTATGAAGAACAGGGTATTTCTTTTTGCTTGAAAGAAAGAGTCTTTCTGTAGTAAAAAGTCAGATCCAAAAAGGAACTTGTTCACCCATCAGTTAGTTGATGAAACTTTTAGACAACAGGACCCTGGAAGAGAACCCAGAATGCTGTGTTAGGCACCTGTGCTCCCTGTGGTACAGTTGAGAACCAGTGTGGAACGGGGTCTGAAACACACAGCATCAACAATTAATGCAGTTAATTCCAGTATATTGTTAACCACTTATCAGTAGAAAATATGAAGGTTAGAGTGTTTCTGAAGTGCCATTCTCTACTTAGACCTGGTTATTATCCTACAAGGCTGGAGAGTCATGCATCTCTGTCCCTCTGATACTTTTTCCACTATAACTGCAAGGAATCTGTTGTTTCAGAGAGGTGAACAGTACTCACTCTTCTCAAAATATGCAGGCACAGTAGCTTTGTTGAAGCTCTGCCACAGTTCAACAAAGTTTATGTGTTTCTGAAAAACAGAATGGTTATTGTACAGATGAAAACAATGTTAGATTCCATAATTTTTACTGTAATAATTTTTATGTAATTTGAATTAAAGATTCATTAGAGAAGAAGCATGAAGACTGTGTACCAAGATAAAATGCGAATTACTATTCTGTCAACTTGCTCTTGTTTGCACTTCTGCTAGGTGAATAAACTTGATGGCTTTTTTCCCACTGAGTGATATGATTTCAAAAACAAGGAAAGGAGGATATGTCTATTCAGATAAGTATATAAACTGGTGGTTAATTTTTCAATACAATTGTGGTTTTTCTCCTCAAGCTGAGAAGAGTTCGTGCTTCTGGTTAATGCTATGACAATGCTATGATAAGCATAATATCATATGCACATAAACTACAAGCTTTTTCTCTAAATGTATTTAATATTAAAATGTCTTTTTTTTTTTTTTTTTTTTTTTTTTTCCTCAGGCTCACATGAGAGTAGAAAGCATCATAGAAGGGCAACTGCAGACTGAAACCCTTGGGGAAGTTAGATTCTTTTTTGGTCTTTTTCATATAATAGATGCTCTTTATATTTATGGCTTGTTTCTTAGTGAAGACTGTTACTTCAATTAGACAAGGAATAACTAAAATGCTTTCATTTATTTCAGTATAATTAATTCAAATATCTTCTGCAGCGATTGAAATAAAGTTCTGAGTCTTGGGACTGACACTTATTTAGGATGATAGATTGCTAACAATATGATTCTAAAATATTTAAATACTACAGTCAGGCACCCATACAGGGACCAGATCCCAATTTTTAAACACTTCATTGTGCACTAATGAAACAATAATCATATTGTTTCCCTCCCTGTCTCAGCTGTCATATTTTTTGAGTAGCTGAACATTTATACTTCATGATTAGGTTATTTTCTTATTGGGAGATAAAGTGATTGACAAGAACACAGTCTACTCTAGTCTAAATTTATTTCAAATATGTATGCTTTTGCGGAGAGATATTGGATAGCAATGCCAAATCAGAGCTCATAATTGATACAGACAGAACTCATTAAAGCAAACCTGAAACAGTCTTATCCTAGAATGGTTTATAGGTGAGATTCTTCTTTAATTCACACAAGTTTTATATGTTAAAGCAATATGACCAAAACTTATGTCAGTGTTGAAGACAATTATATACCATTAAATAGAGTCAATTCCTATCTTTTCTCTGCATAGAACTTCCAGACCGTTTAATATCTGGTATGATTTTGTGCACCCAAATAAACCAGGAATCGAATCTGGCTCTGTCTTACTCTACTTTTATTGAAAGACATGCCTGTCCCAGCCCCCAGCCAGGAGCAGGGCAGCCAGGGTCGGGGTCAGCCCTGGGCATTAGTGCCTCCCTGGGGATGGGGATAAGCAGAGCCCTGGCTGGGACATTATCCCTTGGGTAGGAGTCAGGATCAGGCCGGGTGAAGGTAGCCAAGTGTCAGACATAGCCCCGGGATGGCCGGGCTCAGATGTCTGCTCCTGAGTTGGGCTCAGGATCAGAGGTGCCCAAGGCCAGGCTGGGCCCAGGAATGGCTGACAACACAGCTGGAGCTGAAGGCTGGTAAACCTACAGCCTGTCTCCAACAGGGACTAACGGACACAGGCTGAGCTGAAACCGGGCTCCTGGGTCCATGGGTGTGGTGGCCCCCAAGTGAGGCTACTCAGGACCATTAAGGCCCATTAGTGCCCTGAGGACCAAGATACAATTTCCTTTGCAGAAACAATAAAGGAATAGCATTCATAGCTTGCCTTGCTGTATCGACTGGATTTATCCTTTGTGTTCAACTTTTCTTACTAGTAAGTTAAACCAACTCCCAACTCATCATTTTTGCTTCTGGAGGCGCTTTATTCTACCAATGGTTTCAACAAAAGGGCTCAGGAACAGGAAACTGGTGCCTGAAAATATGGTAGTATATCACCTGACTGTAGGCATCTCAATTTCCATTTTGTTTAGATAATTATTATCAAGGAATTAAAAATTCATGAAACTGGAAGTATTGTTTTGGACTTGTGTTTTCAGACTTTTTTTTTTTTTTTAATATCAATTCCAAAACTTTTTTGCAGTGAATCTACTATGTCATAATAGTCCAGGCTCTCGCAACATGATCTTTTGATGAATGTTTGTGTATTTCTCAGGAACTGCTGCAATCAAACAAACATAGATCAGACATAAGTAAGTGTGAGGCCAGATCTTCTATATCTTCCAGTACTGACCTGGAGGTCACCTAACATGTTGGATCACACTGTTCTTACTTTTACTTGCTTCTGTGCCATTGTGATACTAGCAGGAGGTGTTAACAGGACTCTCTTACCTTATTTCATGAACAAATGGATTTTTTTTTTCCAAATAAATGAGAGGTATATCCTGCTGATGTGTTTCTCTTTTTCTACTTTACTGTTCTAAGAAAGTTGTGGCAAAGAAAGGATAAGTTTTAGTTGTATTTTCTTTCTCTGAATATCTGTTGTTCCTTTTTTTTATGATATACCATCATGTGCCTTTTTTTTCTCTACATTTTATGTTTTAATTTTCTTTTTTACATTTGATTATTTTTTTTTTCTTCTGACAAGGGATAATTGGAATTCATTGAAAAAAGGAAAAAAAAATATATAAAGTGATGATTGTAGGTAACTGGCCTTTTTTCAATAACACCAATTCCAAAAATTAAACAGTCTCTCTCTCCTACTAAACTGAACCTGGTCATCTTCATTAATTGCAGATCATATCTTTCTCTTGAGTAGTATATCTTTTTTTCAAAATACATTTCTCAGTTTGTTTATGGTGATATGCAGATTTTGAAGTCAGTAGAGCCAGAATAATTAGTGCCATAAAAGTCCACAGCACATGGTAGAGCAAATATCTGCCTTAGAGTCCTGTAGTATTTTCTCAACTGTAGTGTGATTGACGGGTGACTTCAGGCTGTATTTGGTTTACATGACAGGGTTTTGGTAGTGGGGGGCTGTAGGCATGATTTCAGTGAGAAGAGGCCAGGGGCTGCCCGCATGCCAGACAGTGCCTCTTCTGCCAGCTCCAAAATGGACCTGTTACTAGCCAAAGCTGAGCCCATCAGCAACACTGGTGGTGTTTCTATGAGAGAGTATTCAAGAAAGGGTAAAAAACAATGTGGAGCAGCTGTGAGAGAAGGGAACAAGAAGAATGTGAGGAAATCAACCCTACAGACACCAAGGTCAGTGAAGGAGAGGGAGAAGATGCTTCATGTGTTGAGCAGAGATTCCCCTGCACCCTTTGGAGGAGACCATGGTTAACACAGGTTGGTCCATTGCAGCCAATGAAGGAACACACTGGAGCAGACTAATTCAAACTGCGGTCTGTGGAGGACCCCATGCCACAGCAGGTGGAGATGCCCTGGAGGAAGTTGCAGCCCATGGAGAACCAGCACAGGAGCTGTGGCCTATGGAGAGGAGCCTATGCAAGAGCAAATTTTCTGGAAAGAATTGTGCCATGTGGGAGACCCACACTGCCAGAGTCTGCTCTTGAAGGACTGTAGCCTATGGGAAGGGTCCATTTTGGAGAAATTTGAGAAAGTCTGTATCCTGTGGGAAGTACACCATGCTGGAGTAGATGAAAAGTGTAAGGAGGAAGGAGCAGCAGAGAAGAACTGCTGTCACCTGATGGCAACCTTCATTCTCCATCCCCTCTGCACTTCTGGGGTGGTGAGGAGGAGGGTTGGAGGAGTCAGGAACTAAGGATAGAAGTTGGAGCCCAGGAAAAGGGGTAGGTAGGGGGAAGGTGGTTTTAGTTTTATCTTTACTTCTCACCATCCTACTCTATTTTTATTTTTTTAACACATTAATTTTCCCTAAGTTGAGTCTGTTTTGCCAATGACTGGAACTGGTAAGTGATCTCCCTGTCCTTAACTCAATCCATGAGGTTGTCCATCTTATTTTATTTCCCTGTCCTGTTGAGAAGGGGGATTGAGAGAGAGGCTGGTTAGGTGACTAGCAGTCAGCCAAGTCAATCCACCACATGAGCAAATAATCAAACAACTCAAAACTTACAACCTAAAATAAAAGGTGATGTGAATGACATTACCTTCAGACTCTACTGTGTATGCTCAGGACGGTGCCCAAGGATTGCTGGCAGAAGGCAAGATTTTCTTGTTAAGCAGTCTTCCACTAAACACTGATGTATATGTCACATAAGACCTACTCACAATATCCTGTCTATTATCTAGCGATCACATATTGAAGTGTGGGATAGTTGTTTATCAAGATGCTATGTGCAGTAAAGTAGTAGCCTTTTGTCCAAGGATTACCAAGTTCTTGGCTAATTTTAATTCTCACATGACTTGATTATAGGATGTCTAAGCCCCTGTTCCTAGTCTTG
This sequence comes from Tyto alba, assembly GCF_018691265.1. Taxonomy (NCBI): domain Eukaryota; kingdom Metazoa; phylum Chordata; class Aves; order Strigiformes; family Tytonidae; genus Tyto; species Tyto alba. Next base: position 72,218,024 of record NW_024881282.1, on the reverse strand, counting down.
CACTTTACTCCTTTTCTCATTCACAATATCTCCATGAAAGACTATTATCCAGTGTTTTAAAGGATCTTTAATCAATTTTCCCAACCTACAGTACTTAAGCTGCCCTTTCTAATAAACTTCAAGCATGTCTCTCTTCTTAGCAAGCTATTTACCAATTTGTCAGTTTTCTAGTTTACTAATTAGTTTATTTGTCAGTCTTTGTTTCCTAATTTGTTCATTTGTCAATTTGTTAATTTCTTGACACTTTCACAGTACTTGCCCAGTTACATTCACATCTTCATTCTAGTGATGGCAGTGGAAAAAAACGTCTATACTTGGTTCAACCTAACACCTTAGAGTTCTGTTTTGAAGGGCAGGATATTGACATGTAGTACTTTTAAAACTTCATGCTGTATGGATTTATAAATATTTCAGACAAGATATTTTAATTTTTACTCTAGATGAAGCTACCCAAATACTTCCACACAAGGAATTATCAAATATATGGATTCTGTATATTTGCATTCCATAACATGATATGCTTCAGTTACTGCATCATATGCCTCTACAGAAACTGAACTGAATCTCTGAACTGACATGACTGTAGCTATAAGACAGAATAGCAAGCTGCCAGAAAATCAGTTTTCCATGAAAGAACCACTTTGACCTTTAGGAGCAGCAACAACAATATAAATATTCAAAACAAAAGCAGAAAGCAGAATCATTCCCTGATAACATACCACTCTAGTACTATAGATTCTACAGTACTGTTTCCTCTTTTTTAAGGATCAACATTTACATCTCCCGACTCCTAAAAATATTATCTTGAGTTGCTCTGTTATTGTGGCATTATCAAACTAGTCCACTGAAGGCAGTTTCTTTGCAGAAAACAACTTAAGATTTATTGGACTTGAAATAGGAGTTTTACTCTATAGCCCACTACTTATAGTCCTTTCTGTGGAAAGAAGAGACATGGACTCTTATTTCTGCTCCAAGTGCTTATTTTCTTTTTACTTTTTTTTTTTTTTAAAAAAAAAAAAAAGGAAAGAAATCCAATAATGTTTAAGCACTGTTGTGACATGTGCTTTTAGTTTCTTCTTGTTATTACACTTTCCTTCATGTAGTGTCAGTTTATCTGAACACAGCTGTTACTTGAACTGTCTTGGCAGAAAAACTGCTTTTCATCTCATTCACAACATGATGGTCAGTTTGATGACTTAAAACATTGAAACTGAAAATCAAGATGGTTAACAATATCCTGCTATGTTATAATAGTCCAGGCTCTTGCACCTTCTGATATCATGACATAGAACACAGACGTGACTAAGACCTTTAGTCTTTGCAGAAACACACATAATCATGACTTAAAACTCCCCTAGACACTTGCTTGTAAGGAGATGGAAATGGCACTAAAATGAGGGAATTAAATAACTATGAGGGACTTCTTGATGTAATTTGTTAATTATTTATGAATGATTCAGAGTTTATTAAATACATCGGGATTAATCACCAGTTGCAAACTCTCTGAAAAATTCATTTTGTACACTGACAGTAGACAGAATGATTGTGATAGTGTTTGAATGCTCAATCTAAGAGAAACTGCAGAACATGGCTAACAATCTTCTATTGCCTCCCCGTGAATATTAATTGTACTATTATATATTCTTTAAATTTATGTTTTAATACACATTTTCTTCATCCTGTTTTTTTCACCTGTATGTAGCTTTATCCATTTTGAAACATAAAAGCATAGAAAAAAAGACACATTCTTATCACTTATGTCTTCTTACAAATATTTATACAGATTTTTATTTGTTTGTACAAATTCTTAGTTACCTGAAAAATAGCCCAGTTGCCCAGATATTTCAGGAAATACAGAATGCCAGCATACAGGCAAACCAGCCTGTAAGGATATTTCAGGTATAAAAACCTTGTAATTTATATTAAATATTTTCCTTTTGAATATGGAAACATTACAAAATAAATTACAGTGAAGAACTTAATTTATTTCTTAATTAAATATCCAAATCAATAATTAATCAAACCAATTCTTCCACTGATAATCTCATATACATACTAATTTGACACCATCTTTTGAAGCACTAATTTTTTTAAAAAATTTGTTAATGTGATAAAATCAGATTATTAATTTTAATATCTAATTATTAACCTATGAATACATAATGACAAAAAATAGCCTGTATATATCAGCTTGAAATTCTGTTCTACTAAGTAGAAAATGATAACACAAGTAAGAAGATTTTCTCTAAAAAAAAATAAATAAAAAAATTCAGGAATGTATGCAGAGATGGAAAACTCAGTGAGAATTGTTGCAGCCTGCTATGCCAATATGCCATCAATGAGCCTGGCTGACAGGATTTCACATGACTACAAGAAGGGAAAGGAGTGAATTAATTCTGTGTAAATTTTAGGTACTGAACTTGGGCTCCAACATTAGGCTCATAATCGACCTTCTTTATCATTTGAAAAGCAACATCAGAAAGTGGTTTGGTCATAGGGGTTAAAGTCAGATGAGATCAATGTAAGTGAGGCAGAGACCAGTCTTTATGATAGAAGTAGTCAGGTTTGATCCCTGAATCTATCAGGGCACTGCAAGGCCATCTGAAAACTCCAGTTCACTAGAGACTGAAACGTTGGAAAAGATTTCTGTGGAGCACACATTTTATAATAGAAGCCCCAAACATTGCTACAGAGTTTGAACAAAGTAGTCTTTGTGCTAAGTGCTTCATGGTTCTCTCTTGTGAAATCAATCAATGCAAGTTTTTCCCTACCATGGGCAAAGTGGGTCCATTTGTGGGAACAAGGAATCGCTTCTTGACTGTAAATACACTGTGTCCTTCTTATTTGCTAATGAATTGGTTTTCATTTCCTGGTCAATAATACATATCCATGTGGGATTTGTACAAAGGATATTTTTTTTAATTCTGCACCAGTTTTCAAGGGAAGAGAGATCTAGTACCCTTATCATAACTATATAATTTTATACTGTATTATTTTTGTAGATTATTGATTTTTCCATTACAGAATATATTGGACATATTTAGAGAAGCACAGTTGTACATAATAATCTATCAGATTATTTGTATCATCTGTTTAGATTTAATTTATTGCTTCTTCTTGCTTCCCTGATGTTTATTGTATGTGCAATTTGCTATTTCCCTTTATAACCTTATATTTTCAATTTAATTTCCAATAATTGTAAGTGAGAAAAACACAGCAATGTTTGCAAGTGGGATGAAACCAGGCAGAAGGAGAAAATTCATTCAGACATTTAATAATCATACCTTCTGAAGGTGTAGACAAGATGTTCAACTTGTCAGTCTCGGGTCAAAAGGAAATAATCCATATTCCTCAGAAAAGGCATCACAATGTGGGCCAGTGAGATGAAGAAAACTATTCTCATAATCTCCTTTAGCTTTAAATTCTGTAGATGCATTGTTCAAAAATAACACATTTATATGTGTGTCTATCTTGTGGTCCTAACTGGCAGAATCTTGGTGATAGGGTGCTGGAGCGTGACCTGTGTGGAAGGAATCAGAAGCTGCTCTGAAATGGACCTAAATAATCCATCATCTGCCATATCTGCTAAGGAAAATATTGGAATGATACTTGATGAAAATGGTCACCTGACAAATAGGGATGAAAAAAAGATGGAGGCATTTAACGTACATTTTTGCCTCAGTCTTTAATATTATTGCTAGACCTTGGACTGTCCAGTTCTTTCTGGTAGAGGACCACGACTTAAGAGCACAGGAGCAGGCAAATCCAAAGTGTTGAAAATCAAGCAAGGGTTGACTGGGCAGAAGGACAGTTTGCCTGAGCAAGAATCTTATAGAACTTAGGCAGGAAAGGAAAGTGTGTAGACATTGGAAGCAAGGACAGACAACACAGGAGGACTACAGAGATGCTCTTTGTCACTATAGGGAGAAAATATATGTGGATAAAGCTCAATTAGCGTTCAAGCTGGCCAGAACTGTGAAGGACAACAGAAAGGGCTTTTTAAAATATGTTAATAGCAAAAGGAAAATCAGAGATGACTTGACCATGTTGGTCATCTCACAAATAGGGATGTAGACAAAGAGAGACTTTTAATGCTTCATTCGCCTCTGACTTCAACACCGATGAAGGACCCTGGCACTCATGGTGCCCTGTGTTGGAAGACCAACATTGAGTGTATGACAAACTCCCAGTGAACCCTGAAATCATTTGAGACTTGTTGTTACAGCTGTATGCTCATAAATCTATGGGGACATCAAACTATTAGAGTGTGTCCAGAGGAGGGTGGCCAAGGTAATGAGAGGTCTTGAGGTCAAGGTTTATGAGAAGCAGCTTAGCTCCAAGTCACTTGGCTTCTTCACCTTGGAGAAGAGAAGGCTGAGGGGTGCTCTCATTGCAGGCTACAACTTCCTCAAGGGAGGCAGCAGAAGGGAGGTGCTGATCTCCTCCCATTGGTTATCAGTGATAGGACATGATGAAATGCAGTGAAGCTGCATCAGGAGAAGTTCAGATGGGACATTAGGAAAAGGTTCTTCACTGAGAGGGTGGTTGGCCACTGGAACAGGCTCCCCAGGTAAGTAGTCACAGCACCAAGGTGGCCAGAGTTCAAGGAGCATCTGGATGATGCTCTTAGTCATATGGTTTACTTTTAGGTAGTTATGCAAGGATCAAGGAGTTTGACTCAATGATCCTTATGGTTCCCTTCCAACTGGAGATATTCTTTGATTCTATGACTGCAGGAACAGCGATCTTCCATTTGTGGACAATAAAATTGTAAGGGACCTGTTGTATTAGTTGGATATTCATAAGTCCATGGGACCTGATGGGGATTCATCCCAGAGTACACTCAAAGAGTTAGCAGAAGTTACAGTAGGACCACTCTCAATTACCTATCAAAGGTCTTGGGATTCTGGTGAGGTCCCTGCTGACTGAAAACTAACCAGTGCTATTCCAATCTACAAAAAGAGCTTGAGGGAAGACCCATGAAACTATGGACCTGTTTAACCTCAGTACCTGGAAAAATTATGGAGAAGATCATACTGGGTACCATTGAAGGACATTTAAAGGACACTGCAATCCTCAGGCACAAGCAACATGGGTTAACAAAGGGAAATTCCTATTTAACTCATTTGATATTCATCTACGATAAGGTCACCTGACTGGTAGGTGTAGTTTTTTGGATTTTAGTAAGGCTTTTGATACTGATCCTCACAACTTCCTTATGGACAAGTTGTCCAGCTGTGAGATGAATGGGTACACAGTGTGCTGGGTGAAGAACTGGCTGAAGTTCAGGGCTCAAAGGGTTGTGATAAATGGGGCTACATCTAGCTGGTGACCAGTCACTAGTGGTGTTCCTTGGGGTTTGATTCTAGAGCCAGTTCTTTTCAATATATTCATCAATTATCTGGTTGCAGAGTTGAATACATCTTTAACAATTTTGCTGATGATACCAAACTGGGAGGTGCTGTTGACTCTCTTGAGGGACAGGAAGTCTTGCAGAGGGGAGAGGAGTGGCTGGAGAACAGCTCTGCAGAAAGGGATCTGGGGGTGCTGGTCGACAGTAGGCTCCCTGTAAATCAGCCATGTGACCTGGCAGCCAACAGGGCAAACACCATCCTGGGGTGCATCAAACACAGCATAACCAGCCAGTTGAAAGAGGTGATTATCCCTCTTTATTTGGTGCAGGTACAGCCCCACCTCGAGTACTGTGTGTAGTTCTGGGCCCCACAATTAAAGGATGTGAATGTCCTTGAAGATGTTCAGAGCAGAGTAACAAAGCTGGTGAAAGTGCTGTAAGGAATGTCTTGTGAGGAGAGGCTAATGACTTTGGGCTTGTCTAGTTTGGAGAAAAGGAGGCTAAGGGGCGAACTCATTGATCTCTACAGCTTCCTGAGGAGGGGAAGTGGAGAGAGAGGTGCTGAGCTCTTCTCCCTCCTATCCAGCAAGAGGACACATTGAAATGGTTCAAAGCTGCACCAGGGTAGCTTTAGACTGGATGTTAGGAAGCATTTCTTTACTGAGAAGGTGGTCAAACACTGGAACAGGCTTCCTAGAGAGGTGGTTGATGCCCCAAGCCTGTCAGTTTTTAAGAGTCATTTGGACAATATCCTTCATAATATGCTTTTACTTTTGGTCAGCCCTGAATCAATCAGGAAGTTGGACTAGATGATCATTGTAGGACCCTTCCAACTGGAATTATTCTATTCTATTCCATTACATTCCATTCTAAACTGAAAAATCAAGACCTGAAAACAATTTAACTAAAGGTACCCACTGAAACCTTAATTCAATTCTGTTTTACGCATGCTTTGTCACATATTACCTAATTACCTCTATTCTTCTTAGGATCCCTGTCTCCACAAGATCACTGTGTATTTCACACATCTGTTCAGTATCTTGTCTTCTCCTCGTTGTCCACTACCTGGCCTCTTCCTTCTGGTTCTCCCTTACTTTCTCCAAAAGATTGAAAGCCTGGGCTTGAGAAGGAATTCTTAATTTCATCATAAATGTTTCTACAAGACTTATCTCTAGAATGTGTTATTGCTTCATAAACATTAATCAATTCAATTTCACATATGAGTATTGTCACCATTTTAGAGAGAGAGAACTGAGACACCAAGGGGCTGAGATTAAAAAATCTCTGGCTGGAATACCTATGACCCCATTTTTCATAGCATTAGCATTAATGGCTATACATATATTCACAGCACAGCAAGTCAACTTTAATTACATCTGTGAACAGTCAATATTGTTGTAACTGAGGTGCAACGTATTCAGACTATTATGAACATGCACCTTTAGAAATTATCATTGAAGTAATTTATCAAATACAGTGAAACTCAATGTCAGAGACATAGATGGAATCTAGTTTCCAAACAAACACTCATCTCCTGTAAATGTAACATCAGCTTTCATGTATTTCAGCTTTTGCTATAAATGAAACATAACTCTGTATATGCAACAGTTTCCCCTCTCCTGTAGCCACTTTCCTCCTCTGTTGTCTGTCTCCTTTCTGGTCTTGCCTTCCTTCACTCTTTGTCTCCATGCTCACTCATGTTTTGTGGACTATTTATCATGTAATCTCAACCTTCCCAAATTCCTTGCTTTTCACTGTATCTCCTGTCTTCTGCCTTTTCCTTCTCTGTTTCCTTTTTTTCATCAATCCTTTTAGGAATATTTATTAATATTCTAATTTGCTGACCAAATTTCAGGCCAAATTTACTATGGGCTTGAGACAGTAAAGGAAGTGTGTACAAAAAGTGGGATTTATGTGGCATTTAGGTGCCTGATTCAAATTCTGGAAGCTGCAGTCTGTACCTGGAGAAAACTAAAATGCAAAGGGCCTTTATTTTCCCATTTTTCTGGGCCATATCTTGTGCTGATCATAAAACTGATAAATGGCAACAAACAAGGAAGTTTCTGGGACTTTTTCTGTGATGAGGAATGCCAAATAGTGTTGGGTCGTGCAGACGCTAACAGGTTAGTGAAAAAAAAAAAGGCCTGCAGTTCAAAGGAACTATCTGTACTTGATGAAAATCATGTATACATACATACACAAATGCATACACGCAATTTCACTTCAAAATATACTTTCAAGTCAGGATGGTATCAAACATTACAGGTATACCCATGACAAAAGCAAAGCAAGACTACTGATTAATGTGTATATGTATGTCAGGCAAATTATGTAGTCAATTAGCAAATTGAGCAATGTGTAACAATATAATTATGTAAGAAGGAAGTTAGTCAAATTCAGATTTTAAAACCTGGACAGGTATTATAGCTCTTGGCTGCAGTTTAGCTGGTAATATGCAATTTTACTCCATTTTGCTAATTGCTCTACTCTCTAGAGTCAGAAAACCTAAGTGACAATTCTTACAGAATATCTGGTTATGGCTGAAGAAATGAAGGATTTATACTGATGGGAGGGGTAGATGTTGGCAGAAAAATAACCCCCAAAACAGTCATTCGAAAGTCAATAATAATATAACTGTCAGTGTCTTGACAGTATAGCATAGTTTGAACTTAAGACTTATTGGCCAGTCAGTCTCCTCTCTCTGACTGGCAAGATCATGGAGCAGATCCTCCTGGAAACTATGCTTGAGCACATGGAAAATAAGGAGGTGACTGGTGACAGGCACCGTGGCTTCACTGAGGGCACACTGTGCCTGACAAATTTGGTGGCTTCAACAGGGTTATAACACTGGTGGATAAGAGAAGAGCAACTGACATCACCTACCTGGACTCGTGCAGACCATTTGACACTGTCCCACACAACATACTTGGCTCTAAATTCGAGAGGCATGGATCTGATGGATGGACCACTTGGAGGACTGGAAGTCAGAAGATAAAATGTCCTCTACCGATGTGCCCAAGGACTTTATGTAGCATCTGTGGTTGCAATGTGAAATCTAGCTCTTGAGATCCTGTGAAAATAGGCTTCAAGCTGTTTCAGAGATTTGTTTCCTTTACATACCTTCTGCTGTTAGGTTATACTGTCAGGATATTAAGTAATATAAAACCAATGTACAGGCAATTCTATTACCTATATTCTCCATCAGTGCTGAATTTTTTTTTTTTTTTCCTTTTCATTTTACTCTGGTTTATTCTTCCAGAATCAGTTTTGGAAGTTGAATGAAGAGGGGATTTTTACCTAGTCTAGTATTCAAACTATCTGATTCTTCCCTCAAGGGTTTAAGCTCATGATTACTTAAGGATTAGTATTTAAAAATACTCTATGATCTGTGTGTTTATCATTTAGAAAATGTGTCTGGTTTCAAAGTGGGAATTGATAACATGTGAAACTGCCCTTAGCATCTGTGGCTTTTCCACTTCTTAGTTTATAGTTAATTACCTAATAAGAGAAGGACTTCTGTACTCACGGGGACAGGTATAATACCTGGATATTCATATTTCAGTTTTAGACTTCTATTTAAGAAGGTAACACATCTTTCTTGTTCATTTGGTTCTTGGAGAAACTTAGAGATCTTATTCTTAAGTATCCACAGAATTATGAGTCAGAAATTGTTTGTCAGAAAATATTTTATATGAATAACCATTTTCAAAGTATGTCCAACAAGGACACGGGCTTTCAGTAATAAAAAAAATAAATAATAAAAATAATAAAAAGCTAAATAGAAAACAAAGAAATCAGGCAAGCTTTGAAAGCTTTTTGGTGTGGGCTTGCAGCCTGATGTTTACACATGATCACAGCAGAATTCGTGGTAACAAATTAGCATTGGGAAGTTCTTGCTAGAAGAAAAGTGGATCATTATTTAATTATCAGTACAGAAAAATAGTATTTGCTGACATGGAAAAAAGCCTACACCTCATCCTTCTGTTTGTGTCAGGTTTTAGGGAGTGTCTTCCTTGAAATCTGGAGTTAACAATGCAGTTAAGATCAGTTAAACCTATAACAAAAATTGTATATCTACAAATGCAATGGCAGGACACCATTGATAAGGCTATCTGCAAGCTCACTTTTGCAATCGGTGTCAAATATTCAGTTGAAATTATACCCAAAACATGCATTCAAAAGGAAAGGTATAGGAGAAAAAAACACTGAAGTACTATGGTTAGTTTCCATTTAGAAATCACAGGGCTATAGGGAAAGTAAAATAGGAAAGCTGATACTTTTTGATTAGAAATAAAATGGGTAGGGTCATGTAATGAATGCTAAGGCTTGTGTTTATTTAGACTAGTGCCAGTTGGTTAAATGCAGGGTGTCTTTTTAATAGCTTACACACTGCCTTTAGCTAATTTGAATTATATTAAGGCAATCAGCTCTTTACTGGGACGTATAAGCAACAAAGTCAACAAAAGCTCCACAGTGGCAGTTATTTCCACTGACTTGAGAAGCTTGTTCTAGAAATATGCAGCTCTGAAGGCTTTGGTGATTTTCTATATCCACAGTCTGCTTTCTACAGAAATTATTGTTTTTCTGATGTACTACATCTGAAATATAGCTTATATCAAGTCCAAATTTACATATTCAAATGAATGTCATCAGTGTAAATTTTAGCATTGTGTACAGTTGCTTACACTAAACTTTAAAAAATTCCTTTCAGATAAAACATTTGATTCATGAAGGCTATAATTTTTTGAAGCACCTCTCAGTGCTCTTGGGTAATCAGGAGCCTGGATTTATCCTTCTTCTGTAAGAAAAGAACTCCACTACAAAAAGAATTTTATCACCACATTGCTGTACTGGTTCAGTAATGAATTAAAAACAGAAGTGGCATTCCTGGAAATACCAATGCCATACAATACAGCAGCCCTGGCTTTCATGGGCAGGCTACTGTATTTAATCCTGTTTTACTTGCAAATTCTGACAAGAATATAGATCAAGATGAGACAGAAGAAGCTAGCAAAAAGATTTTCATTTTAGCATGGGCAATTTCTAAACAGCATGAGAAGATAGATCATATCACTGTCACTGTACTCTCAACTGGCATGAATTTCAGTAAAAAAAATTTTATTGTTTGGAGGCAGAACTCTTGAAACAGATGTTTCTCTATCCTTATGATGTGATAATAGATTTTTCACCTTGCTTCAGTTGTTGAAAACTTTTGTGAATACTGTTTAGTAGTTTAGAATATTATTTTGGCAACAACAGTAATGGCAACAAAAGGAAGTGGAGTCTCTTCAGCACCGTTGAATTGCATCTCAACCAAAATAAATACAGGTCATATTTTGAATTAGAAAACAAACTAATTTGTTGCAATTCTTTCAACAGTGGTCAGGAGCTAAAGGAAAGCAAAGGAACCAAAGAAATTATTCATAACTGTAGTACAAAAAAGAAAGCTTGTTTGTTTATGCATGAAGAATGGAGATGGGATGTGGCCAAAGGCACTGCTTCAGTGGACATGAAAGGAAGAAGGACAAGAAGCTGGAAAATGGTGGAATGGGAAAAATGACATGAACAGATACATTGGCTTGTGATCCATAGATGTCAAAACAGGAGTAAAAGTAAATTGTTATTTATTTAACAAAGACTTCCATGAAAGGTAAAATACTTGCATTGCAATTTAAGTAATACAGTACTAAAGTAATCTAAACCAAGGCTGTAATTAAAAAATGAAACACTGGAATCTTTAAATAAAATTTTATTTCACCCACCCACCCAGGTTTCACCTCAGGAGTTTAGAGCAGACCCTTCAACCATAACAGTTGTTACTGTGTTACATAAGAAGAAAAAATCAATTTTTCATGAGCAGTGTCAAGTTTTGAGTGTCCCAAGACTGTTTGAGGAAGGCAGCTAAAAATCATAGGCTTCATTCAGAAATTATGATATAATTTCTTATTGGCTTAAAAAAAATAGCAGCTTAAATATCCTCAAAAGTGGCACATTATGGTACATATACTTTGCACAATACGGTGCTCTGAAGATATGCCTCTCTAGTGTCTGCATGACACTGTGGTACACTATATATACATGTGAATTTGCCCCAGAAGGACATCCAAACTTCACTTAGAATCATATGAGCATGGGATAATTCAGGCTAGAAGGGACCTCAGAAGGTCTGTAGTTCAACCTCCTGCTCAGAGCAGGGTCAGCTCTTAGATCAGAACAGGTTGCTCAGGGCTTTATCTAGTTAGGTCTTGAAAATCTCCAAGGATGAAGGGAGACTGCACAGTCTCTCTGGGCCACCTGCTCCGCTGCTTGGAACTTCAGAAGCACAACAGATGTGAAAACCAGACCATATGTTGATCTCCAGTATGAGCTGTAACGAACTACTGTATGTACACAACTGCAAAAGACTGTTTGGTATATTATTAGCCTCCTTCCCAGTGTGTTTCCATAAAATAAAAAGGAAAAAAGAGGAGCTGAGTGGAGAAAAAAGGCTGAAGGTACATTCAGCCTCAGGTTAGATCTGTCTAACATAGATCTTATTTTATAAAGCAAAAAAGCATAATGCATCGAAATTCTACATATTTTGTTTGGATTGTTTAATGGTTTTGGCTTGGGGCAAGACTGGGAAAAGTATGGTATTTGGGCATCTTAAATTCAGAGGACATTTTATATCAATTATATCACACAAAGTGAAAAAAATACTGAAAATTTCCTACATATAGGATATATTCTTTCAGGGTATTTTAAAACACGCTTGTTCAAATCTCTACTTTTTATTTAATTTTTTATAAACTTAAAAATTGCAGTTTACAAAATATAGATGCTTGAACTGGGGTTTCAATTTCTGAATTACTTTTATTTGACCTTCAAAAACTAAGTGATATTAAAGTAGTTATTAGCTTATGGCTTGCATTTAATTTAATATAATCTCAAAACGATGTAACTTATATTGGTCATACCATATCAGATGATTTAGAGTGAAAGACACTTTTGAATATATTGAATGAGAGGAGCTATATACCTTCTCATAAAAGGACTGTGCAAAAGGAGAACTTCATTTTTACTATATTGCTTTTCTGTCTATAGGGAGTTCTATATCTGCAAAATATATTTTTGGAAAGTCTGCTGTTTACTAAATTTATGGGCTAAAGAGAGTAGTACTACCTGTATATCCAGATTTATTGTCATCAGAGCTTTATACCACCCCAGGCAAAGAAAATATATGGTTTCTATGCATTAGCAATGCAATGTACAGAGTAAAAATATTTCAATATAAATTAGTAAATGAAGCTTTCTGATTTATATACAATATGTTGTTGTACCTTTTTTTCCATTTTATTTCATGACACTGTGAGTAACACTATCTTCATAATATGTATTGATAACCTATCAAGCACTAGTATTAGTTGTTAATTGTATAGAAAGGATAGGGATACTGGGGTTTTCTCATTGGGTTTTTTCGCCCTCAAAATAATACAAGTGAAATGAGGGTGGTAGGCCATTTTTAGAAAAGCAGCAATATGCACAGAAAATATCTGGTTTAAATATCATCTAAACATAAACATACTTCAGCCTTATTGAAGAAGACAAGAGTACCACCTGTTTTACACTGATGATTTTTGCCCATGCAGGTTACAGCTGTGGTGCCTTCAGTAGCAGTGTCTAGGTTCTGTCTAGTCTTTGAAATCTGAATTCACAGACTAGCTGATTCCTCTCCACACGTCTCAGGGCTTTTCTCATGCACACACTAGTTGCATCTACTCTGTGCATGGGTATGTACTCACTTGGCCATGATAGATGTCTTACAAGCTATTCTCCTTTCCTAAAACTTATCTCCACTACATACACAGAAACATATAATGTAGCTTCATCCACCAAAGCGGTTGGAGAGTGCTTTATGCCAAGGATCTTTGCTAGGCTTTTGAACTGACAACTATTTGTCTTTCAAGGTACAAAGCTGAGATATTGGGATAAGAATCCACATTTTTTTATTCTACTCTTTATTTTGTCAGAGATCTTTACTTTGTTGTTTCATGATAAATAACAGTTTGGATTGAATATTACTCACAGAATAGCATTATCTCTTTTTAAAAGAAAATTTATATATAGTATTCCATTTAATTATGCGCATTATAGTTTGCCCATTTACTTGCAGGCCAATTCTCTCCTTACTGTGACTGCAGAAGACTTTGGGATTTCTGTGTTTCAAGTGATCGCTGTAAGGACATACGCTATTCTCATGGTGTTTAATTAGTTTATTATTTACTGTTAATTTTATAATAGAAAATATTGGGTTTCAAATTAATATGCAAGAGATAGAGAAGGATACATACTCTGAAATATAATACTAAAATAATGCATTTGCACTAAACTAGGTAAACTATGAGAGTTGACTAGAAGCTATGATCTAGGAGAGAAAAACAGTCATTTGTTCACGTTTTCCCCAAGTGGATTTAATTTGTGCTAGCTCTGTACCAAAAGTATCTTCTGTCTCTTTGCACTGCCTTAGCTACTCCTATACACTGGAAGTAGGTAGTTTCACTAATCTCTTTGCTACCAACATCGTTTATCTATTCTCCATGCACTAGTGTGGGAGACAGTATGCCAGGTTCACAGTGATGCTGGTTTCTTCAACTTCCTAAGGACAACGGGAGTAACCCATGTACACCTCATAATCTGCAAAAACATACAGGGCCATAGTAGCGTCACTCTTAGTTTTTATGTATCAGTCCTGTGTTTCAGTTCTTTGCTACTGATGATGTAATGCTACCAAAACACTAAAGCAAATAAAAAGCTGGGAATCTGATCCTGCAATAATTGCTGTCTTCAGCCACTGAAGATTCCCTACCGAACACAGAAGGCGGCCCTGAATGAGCAATTCAGCTTAGCGTATTACAGAAACAAAGGGATGTGACATCACTAAAATTGAAATCACCTATCTTACCCCAGAAAATAAATACGCTATATTATGGGGTTGCTAATAAAAACTATAGCTATCAGCAATGTATATCTTAACTATTCCCTGGAAAAATGTTCAGATTGAACTTATACAGATATTCTAATAATTGTGTCTAATAAGTGTTTGTGAAGATTCAGCACATATGAAGGAAACTTAAAAGATGTGAGAGATTCTACAGAATAATAATTTAGGTAAACTTTATACAGACAAAACCAAATCGAACCCAGACACCAAATAAATGAAGTGTAAATATATCTAAATATTAATGAAAGATTTTTCATGTGTATTTGGGGAAAATAAGGGAAAAAAAGTAACCAATATACCTACAGGAGTCAAAAAAAAAAAAAAAAAAAAAAAAGGAAAATTCTATGCAGGTAACAAATGGTAAGGGAGAAGATCCGTTCTCTGAAGAGCAGTGGGTACAAATTATATTTTTAGAAACACCTGATAATGTTCCAAATCACAGATTAATGTCTAAAGCAAACAGTCAGAGGAAACAGGAAGATCTGGCCAATTGATTGAAAAAAAAAACCCCAAACATTGCCTGGATTGCTGATGAGAAAAGATATCAATAAACAGGAGGACCGAAGTGCACATGTTCTTATAAACAAGGAACACAGAAACTGCTGCCACATCTTTGGTTTTCTGTTATTGCCCCCCAGGTTTCCTTAGGTCTTATATGCATTCTTTCTTTTAAGTAGCATATTTGATTTGAAAGAATTTGATGAAGAAACTCTTTCCTAAGCTTCTGGTATGTCTACTTTTAAAACTGCTTTATAGCTAGCAACCCTAGTTCTCCCTTTCTTTTCCCACAATGGGACCACATTATTCTGGACATCCTCTTGTGGAAGATATTTTTCTTATTTAATATATCCTGAGCTAAACAAAGACTAATAGACCTTCTTGGACATCTCTTCCAAGTTCATTTTCTCTGTTTAATTTAAACTCTTAAGACTCTACAGGGATTTGCAACGTCACATCACAGGGTATACAATATAGCAACTGCATGTGCATGCTAAGAACACTACGATTCTTGTCACATTACCAGCTTTCTACAGAAGCTATTTTTGATGTATTTGACATTATCTTTGACACTGACAGACAGATTATTATTACTGATAGTATTTTTGCTAATAATAGTAATTATTATTTAACACTTATTGTAATTGTTAATAAGAAGAAGGTTTTTTGAAATTGCCTTTCAGAACCTGTTGTACCCTACCGCTATCACAAGGGAGGATTGTCGTGGTTTAAGCCCAGAGGGCAACTGAGCACCACACAGCCGCTCACTCACTCCTACGACCTCAGAGATGGGGAGAAGAAATTATAACAAAAGGCTGAGAGATGGAGACAAGGACAGGGAGGGATGACTCCACCACCACTACTTGATTTACCAACCGTAGTAGGACAGTGAGAAATACAGCCACACCTTAAAAACACCTTCCCCCCACCCTTTCCTTTTTCCCAGGCTCAGCTTTGCTCTCTATTTATCTACCTCCTACCTGCCAGCAGTGCAGGGGGGCAAGGGATGGGACTTGTGTTCAGTTCATCATCTGTTGCCTCTGAGAAGGCATCCTCAGGGGGAGGACTCCTCACACTCTTCCCCTGCTCCAGTGTGAGTTCCCTCTTCCAGGAGACAGTCCTCCATGAGCATCCTCCATCATGAGTCCTTCCCACGGGCTGCAGCTCTTCATGAACTGCTCCAGAGTGGGTCCCTCCCATGGGCTGTAGTCCTCCCAGCAATGAACTTCTCCAGTGCGGGCTTCCCTCAGAGTCCCAACCTTCTTTGGCCACAGCCACTTGCTTCAGTGTGGGTTCCTCCACGGGCTGCAAGTGGGAATCTGTTCCTCTATGGACCTCCATGGGTAGCAGGGGGACAGTCTGCCCTCTCAACATGGGTTGCAGGGGAGTTTCTGCTCTGGGACCCCTCCTTCCCATTTCATCCACTGATCTCAGTGTTTCCATAGGTGTCTCCCTCACAACTCCTCTTCCTCCCAGGTTCTCCTTCTTAAATATGTTATCACAGAGGTTCAGCTACAGTTGCTAATTGTCTCAGCCTTGGCTAGAGGCGGGTCTGACTTAGGGCTGGGTCAGCTTGAAGCTTCTCACAGGAGCCAACCTTGTAGTCCCTCCCCGGCTACCAAAACCTCACCACACACATAAAACCAACACAAGGATATAAATTGGAAATATTTTCAGTAAAGCTTAACTACACCAATTTATAGACGAAACCCATTTATGTTGCCACATAATGGCTCAGTTTCAAAAGCAGCAATCCCAAATTAACTCTGCACCAATTTATATTAAAAAATTCCTATCTGGATTCTTATATTGCTGGATCCTGGTAGAAATGCTTATAGATATATAAATAAGCATTGATTTTTTATATAATTATTAGTCTATTAGCTGGATCTTTGAGCTATGTTCTCTGTACTATCCTGGCACTCTTCATTAAGTCTATAACATCTTCAGATCTAAGTATCCTCTGAGATTCAGAGTTTGGCTCATTATCACTCAAGGTCTAGGTGTTCTTTCTTTTTCCTACATAAAAGGAAACATTATATTTTACATAATGCTTGTTGAGAGATACAGTTTATTCTTGGAGATTACATTAACAAACAAGAAGGGTTTGCTTGTGTTTTCCTGATATGCAGTCACATGTAAAAAGTTGTATGCATTATTTTCAACAAGAGTGTGGAACCGCTATTCCCAAGTAATGAGAATTTGAAAGATGATTCTGTTTTAAATGTTTATATAAGTGATTCACATTCAGAAGAGCTCAGAATAAGTACCAGCTCTCAGGCAAACTAATTTATTAACAAGGTGGGCTGAAAAACTGGACCTATCATTCTCTTGCAGATTACACCAAATTATATTAATTTAATTAAAACCTAAAATCATGCTTATTAATTATTTTATTCTGTCAGCAATCAGGAAGATTGAATAGCTTCTTTAGTTCATAGACTGAAAGACATGTAAGATTATGTGCTGAATTAAGAGAAGTAACAAGGTAAATTGCTAATACATCACCTATGCTTGCTTTTGTATACAGCTAGGACTAAGTATAAACCAGATTCTGATCTCTCCCTAGAGATTTTCTCTTAGAGAGTGCTATGAATAAAGAGAGAAGATATATTTCTACATATTTATGACAATCTTTACACTATTATTGGGTTATCCTCATGAGCTGAAGAACCTGATTCCTTCTCAAAGTATCTAACCTTTGATGTGATTTATAAGAGAAGAATCATGGCATATATTGCCACATATTTTACAAGGTTTTGGATATATATTTACACTAATAAAGTTAACAAGGACTTTCAAAGTTTTCAAAAGAGGTCAGGGAAATAATGGCCAAAAGTTGACATAAAAATCCACACAAAGAAAATAGAAATGTGTAAATTTTTTAGATATTGTAATACCAAGGCATAAAAAAAAAAGAAAATTATTAAAAAAAAAAAAAAAAAAGAGAGAAAATACTAGGATTAGTAAGAAGAGTAGAAGAGTATCAATTCTCGTGATATCAAAAACAGAAAACTGAAACATATAATATTAAAAAGAAATGTAATTTCAAATCAAGGTCCCTTAAATATTTTTATTAGGGCCTTGTTAAATTGTATTTTAACATTCAATAAAGAATTTGGAAACAAATCTAAAGTAAACCCGTCTACGTCTAATGGAAGGTTTTCCACTAGTGGGGTTAGTGGATAGAGTGTTTCACTTCCACTTCCTCTGTATGTGTCCTCAGGTGGTTTACTTCTATGGCCAAGAGTTTATGGTACAGCATGTGAAAACAGTAGTTCCCGATTGAAATAAAGGCCACAATAATTTTGAGAAACTGCTCACTCAAGTGCAAAGACTCCATAAAGAGGTTGAAAATTAAGATTAAAGGACCTACTTCCTCTTCTCAGGTTCTGGGATAAGAGGATACATAACAACATTATTTTGAGATTTTCTTTCTTTAAATGTCTCTTCCCTGAGGGAAACAGTTATTGCCTTTGTATAGCAAGGTATAAGGTCAAACCAGTGAGTCCCAAGGTCACACTAGTCTGTGCATAAAAAAAAATAACCTCATGATCAACAATTTAGAATTCATCCCTACTACACAGTCTCCCCTCACACAAGTGCTGGTATATGATATCTAAGTGAGAAAGTAATATATCTGTTCTAGAATAGTTTTTCCCATTTCCAGAAAGAAGGGAGAGATGCAAATGTACAAATTATATCTGATTCACAGTTCTGAAAATGGTACTAGAGCCCACATGATTTGTGGCATGATTAACAAAAAAGCATATAAAAATTCTTAGTATTTTATCATCTTACTTCAATATTTTACATATAATAAAATTTGTAAATATAAGCCCTGTTTTAAGGTTCTGACTTATTATTGAATGTTCTCTCATTTCAGTACAGTTTGGTTTTCCATTTTTTTCCCCACTTTTGCCTCATTTGCTTGACCTTATCTCTCTAAGAATAATAGTACTATCTTAATTCAGTTACAATTGCTTGAAGTGAAAAACTGCTCGTCATTAATCTCATAATGACAGGCCTTATTGTAATTAAACTCTAAAGATATGTAATTCCCTATTAAGACAGATTTTTACTGCTCAGTTCACAATTCAGATTTATCTGTTCTCATATGATTTGCCATTTCATGGTAGTAAATTGTCCCTTATTTTACCTGAGTGTCTTAAATGTGTTGATTTTTGATGCTATGTTTATGCAGCTGTGAAATTAAATCATAAATGAAAAAGCCTTGTAGATAAGTAAACAAAAAATACTGATTTGTTATATTTGTGAACAACTAGTGTCATGAATAAGTTGAGATGTTTTTTATTACTATTTTAAATATGTGCTCTAGTAATGGTCATGCCAAATATATATAGATCACTCTTGACATTTTGATATACTATTGCTGATAAGAAAAAGATGTTTTTGTATAGCAGTGAACTTCTAAAAGAAAAGGTAAGAAACAGATAATGCAGTGGGCAACATACCTTATTGTTTTAAGCAATCTGCAATACAATCCATGAACAACAGATCTCCATGCTAAATAAAACAGGGTGGGTTATATGATTCCTGAAGACCAAGAAATAAGTAAGAAGTGCAATATTCTGACTTTTAAAGCTACCAAAATCTATAGTGCTTTGTTTTGAAATTAATGTGTTCATTTTTTAAAAAAAAAAACTGATGACAGAGTGTATTTTCATCCTTTTCTTTTCCCTAGAGTAGGTAGGAAACATCAAAAAATGGCTTCTCAGATTAATGTTTCCTTATTTTTCCTTGTCACTTTCTTTTATCTTTGTGAAGACAATGTGAAAAGAAAGGTCCTCAGCCTAGAAGATCAAGAAGAATCTAACCATTCTTTCTGATAAACTGATCCTCTGTGTTTATCATATGGGTCATTAAATGTCGTAGCACTTAGGGCAATAATGGCCCCCAGTGGCTATATCCAGCTTCCCCTGGGGCCACCCCCACCCCTGTCCCATGGCCCAGAGCCCCGTCTCAGCTCAGCCCAGAGCTTCCAGGCTCTGTCCCAGTGATGTTGGAAGAGTATGGCTCTCCAGGTCCACCACAGCAGGGCCCTGGTCTGGCACTGCTGAGCCAGGACCAACCCACGGAGGTGCCTGCTGATGTCTGGGACTGCCCTCAGCTGCCCTCCTGGCCTGTCTTGCTCCCTGGTTGGGGGTCATGAAATGGGTCCTGCCTGGTGAGACCCATGGGGATCCCCTGTGTTTCCTGGTATCTGGATCCAGGCAACTGCCAGTCCTCACAGCACCCTGACATAATGCACACATGTAATCACTAATCTGGTAAGGGTTTGTGTTCTTCCCCTCCCCACAGAGACAAGGTTCTCAAAGCAAAGATTTTGAACAACTCATCCATAACAGTGTTCTCAACCCCAATTATTTTCATTTCATGAAATAACAGAACAAAATCAGTGAACAAGGAGGAAAAGTGTATATTGGTTTCCCACCTCAAAACAAACCTTAGTAAAGTTATGTGGTTGTCTAATCATCAGGAGTTCTGAGTACCACACAAGAGATAACATCACTTATATTTCAAGGTGCTTTACAAAGCAGGTCAGATTTAGCATCCTATTTTTTACAAACTTGAGTGTGGGTGCGCTATCTAGGCTCCACTGTACTTAACTCAAACCTCATGTCTTATTGACCTCTATGTTACATCCACTCAGACTCTTGTGTGTACCAGCAGAGTAGGCAAAAGCATAAGTGTGTGTGTAAAAAGGTAAACCTTCTTAAGTGGCACTTAAATCAACATTGATTTTGTAGGGAAACTGGGTAACAGCCTTGTGAAAATTCACACTAGAACAACAGGAAGATGCCTGTAATGACTTGATTAGACTTCTAGCAAGTCAAAGTTGCTCCTTTTTCAGATTTATTCTAGCTCATATGTGCCTTTTGCAATTAGATACTTTCTCTTATATTCCAAACTGTTGTACCTCAGTTCTGAACATCACTTCCAACATTTTTACTTCCTCCTAACGATGAAGTACTCTATTTGAGGTACTCTACAGTCCACAATGGTAAATTTTCATTGGCAAATGATACATGTGCCCTATTATCACGCTCTAAACATACCACAGGCCTATAAATATGATCATCATTAATGGAAGTAAAAACTTTTACAGTATTTCACACCACTTTGATCTCAACTGCCAAAGCCTCTTAATTGGAGAGACAGTTAAAATGGTGTTATATATAAACATGGCTCATTCAAAGCTGAGAGGATATAGTTTTAACCTTTGTAAATATGAGGTGGAGGTAAACAATGAGGAAAACCAACCTCTTTTAAACTGCTTAGATATAACCAGTTAAATATAGACTTGCTACTAATATATTGAGATTTCAAATTCAATTCAGATGACATCCTGGAACAGTTTTCTAATGGGAACAATGTGGTCAAAATGTTCACGGAACTATTTTATAAATCACCTCAGGAAAATGGGACAACAGGATAAAAGCTTTCTAATTTTCTTTCCATAGCTAGTATTTCCAAGTAGGACCAACAGCTAATGTTGGTACTTCACTAGGAACTACATATGAGTTTTGGACTTTGTATGATCCCCACAAGAGATTACAGATGAACTAAGGTTTTGAGGACAATAATTTCTTGTAAATTCTACTGATACATGAATATTAACTCCAACTTTCACTCCCCAAAAAGCCTTTAAATTCATTAAAAATTTGAATTAAGTCCAAAGTCCAAGTGGTTGTTCAGCTATTGGTATGGACCAAACCTGAATTCTGCAAACTGCACCAGGAAAAGAGTAAGTCTCTGAAAATTTAGACATGAGACAGAATAAAATTCTCAAACAGATCTGCAGAACAGGGTTAATGTGTCCCCACAAATACCACTTCCCCAGTGCAATTATTATTTCTGCTCTTTCTGGACCTGGATTTTCTAACTCTCACTATGCTTCTATGCTAAATGACTATCAGAATGGATGTGCGTTGTGGGACCTGAGAGCAATCAAAGCCTTTGCTAAAGGAGAAATTAAAACTCCTTAGCAGGGGAACAGCTGCAGACAGATCAAAGTTGTTGCCTACACTGATCCATGTAGTCAGGCCTGGATATATTAATGTGGACTCCCCTGGCTGCAAATTCAGGAGCTAATGTATTGTCTATGGTTTGTCTGAACTGAGGAAAGAGATAGTTTTAGAAGTCCATTTCATCTAAGTTTAAACATCTATAATGTCTGATGTAGTCACAGGTGGGCTACCTTTGCAATCAATAGAAAGAATATTTAGTTCCCAGTTGAACTCTCCAGTGTTAAAGAAGTCATGATAAAACCTGTGCCCTAGTCTCCATTGATTATAGTGACTAGTTGAATACCAATTTAATTAATTTTAAGCATTCTGAACTGATCCTGATCAGTGTCCAGTGCTCTCTTTTGACTATATAAAGAGCTTCTGCTCTGATTTGTGCCAAAGTAGCTGAAGTAACCACAAAGTGACCAGAAAAAAAAAAAAAAAAAAAACAAAAAAACAAACAAACAAAAAAAAAAACCAATATGGTAGTTCCTTAGGCATGAATCTCAATGGAATATTAGACTTCAGAGCATCAAGAAAGGAAATTGCCCTCTGTTTAAAGGGGTTCTTGCAAAACTAACTTTACCTTTGCTAATCTTCAGAATCAACAGAGTGCATTACATGCTCCTGAAGAACATTTGGGAGAAGGAGGCAAACAAACATGTTCTCAGTCACCTCTCTTGATTGGTTTGTTTCATTCTCAAGAAGTTACTTGTACTTAGGTCTGAGAATATAAACCAATATTCAGTAAATAAAAGCAAAGAAAAAATACTGCCTTCCACTGAACTGTTCAGTCTACATGCTCTGAGACTATATATGCATGATGATGATTTTCTCTGCTATTGACCTACAACTACTCAGCTATTGTAAGTGATAATATAGGTATGTTATATTAACAGGATTTAAATTGCAATTTGATCTTTTTTTTCTCAAAGAGTTCTTGCTGTTGATGGAAACACCACTTCACCCAGGGTTCCCCTTTCAAAACAAAACATAATGGAGTTTAAACAAGTTATATTTATTATCCTAAGAGCTATACTTTTGCCTTCTATTTGTTCCTTCTCTTTATCATATCTTTCAACCTTCCAAGGTTAACCCAATCTATTCAATTACATGATATTTTTCTTCCCATTTTCCTTCTTTCTTACCTATTACCTTGTAATATGACTACTAACCAGAAGATTAAGGTTCTTGAACCTTTTAATAGCAACTTCAGTACCAGGTTTAAGCAAACAAAATACAATCAAAGAAGTTATATGTAAAACTGCCATAGATCATTGCTGTTTCATGTCTCATGTGCCATCAATTATAGTCATCCAGGCTCCCTTTCTGCAAGAAAGCATCTGGACACCTGTAAAAGGTGTTTGGCATGACAAGGGAGGAGCCAGAAGCCAGTGCCAGATCATCATTTTCCACATCCCCCGTGGTGTGCTGTTTGACAGCTGGTGCATTAGATATTACTTTGCTTGGGCTCTGGCAGAAAGCCAGCCAGTTGTTATGACTGTGTGTTCATTAGCAAGTGCAGATACATGGGAATAACATACAGAACATATTTTTTGGACCTTTGGTATAAAAAGAATTGGCATCTAGAATGGAAAACATGAATATCAAGTTTTCATGGTGCTTCAGATTATGTTGTACAAGAGAACAAGTGTTTTACAGCTTGTAATGTAAGATCCTATTTACAAATTAAATGTTATATACCCTTCTGGGTCATTTCTTTATCTCTCATTTATACATTTTCCAAGACAGCCACTGTGTGTGTTGTTTCTTTGTCAGCATTGCCACAAGCTGTGGTATGCCAACACCCTGCAGCTGCCCATTCAATTGACTGTATAACAGCAGTGGGCCATTTCCTGTCACCCTCAGTATCATAGAAAAAGTCAAAGTCAAACACTAGCTTTCTAACATTTGAGTCAGAAGAATGAAGTGAGCATCATAATAGAACAGCAAAAACTACTGAAAAGTGAAATCCCTGCAGAGATGAATTTATGTGACTCTACAGAAAATCAAAGCAAACTTTGTAAAAGCAAACATCACTTTCTTTCAGAAGGTGTTCCAGTTCCACTTCCTGAATAAACACCTGTTTTGGCTGAAGCCAACCATGTATTTCCACTTGTTTTAAAGCCATCTTGATCTGGATGACAACTTCCCAATGTTCTGAGGCTGTTAAATGGTCACAGGTGTGTGGACTTTGCTTCTAACCTAGCAACACAGTACAGACCATATGCTGCCCATTCATACCAGTCCTTCACAGTTCCTTAGACATTTTCCTGGTTTCTGTCTGTCATACAATGTGGGGCTATAGGAAGTTCTAGCTCCTTGGTTACAAATACAGGTTTACCAATTGTTTTTCTTATCAATTAACTCTTTACACTTACACGCTACAAGCAAGTTACAAAATAAACGAAAGGAATCCTAAATGCAGAAATACCAGTCTGCTCTCAGCCTGTGATTCTTGAATTGGGTCTCAGTCTTTAGGCCATGCAACCCCTTTGAATTTGGTTTGACTGACATGTTTTTAGAACATTGTCCTTTCCTTAGGGAAACTTCCCTTCCAAATTTTTTTTATCACATACTACAAGAAATGGAGATGCTTCTACATGGAGCTTCTACATGGAAACAAAGTCAAGAAATGGCTGACTAGAAAACACATTGAAGATTTGTTCAGTACTGACAACTATCATAGTTTCTCAGGCAGAGTAGGTATGTGTATCCAAAGTCCATCTTCACTGCTTGGTCTACCTATGACGTAAACTGTGAACCTAAAAGTAGAATCACAAGCATAAAAAAATACTCTCTCTAGAACATGCAGATTTTGCTGTGCCCAAGTGAGCATAAAACTAGTTAGCACCAAGCTGAAGTAAATCAATAGTTCAGTCACTGACTAGTCAATTTTACGAGCAAATTCACCTGCTGCCATTTTTACAGTTGGAAGGCAAGAAAGAAATACAATATGGTCACTATGGCATTGTGTTCTTTCATGGAAGCACAGGCACAGCCAACATGATCAAGGGCCATTGAACACATACATTCAAATGTATGCTGTAATCTGTAGTAAAAGTTGTAATTCTACTAAGTGTTCAAAAAAACAAAGGGGAATTCATAACTTCATATAAATTTGCATTAGAGTCTCAGCAGAATCTAACACTGCTGCCAGTGTCTGAGAAACAAATGTTTTTCACTTGGTTCATTTTTATTTCCTCTTTTTATCCTCCTTTCTTGCATCCATCCTTCTTGTGTAGTCATGAACAAAGTGAGTAGACTGACAGGCAGTGTCTAGTCCAGTATCATGGTTTAACCCCAGCTGGCAATTAAGCACCACACAGCTGCTTGCTCACTCCCCTGCAGTGGGATGGGGGAGAACTGAAAGTGTAGAAGTGAGAAAATTTATATGTTGAGATAAGGACAGTTTAATAATGTTAAGAAAAAAAAGTAGGGGGGAAAAAACAACAATAAAGAGGGAGGAAAATAAAACCTAAGAAAAACAAGTGATGCAAAAGAAAACAATTATTCACCACCAACTGATCTTTGCTCAGCCAGCCTTGGAAAAACAGCAGTGCCTGCCCACCTCCATCCCCCCAGTTTTATTGCTGAACACAGTGTCATATGGTATGGAATATCCCTCTGGTCAGTTGGCGTCAGCTGTCCTGGCTGTGTCCACACACAACTTCTTGTGTACCCCTAGCCTGCTCACTGGCAGGGTAGTCTGAGAGGCAGAAAAGTCCCTGACACTGTGTAAGCACTGTTCAGCAAAAACTAAAACATAAGTGCATCATCAACACTATTTTCAGCACAAATCCACAACATAGCCCCATACAAGTTACTATGAAGAAATTTAACTCTATCCCAGCCCAAACCAGTATATCCAGCAAGAATCAGTGTGTCACCTTTTGCCTGCCTATGAGAAAAGGGCGAAGTTACAAAAAATGTTCATAATCAATTTATTTTGGAATAGAATTCCATCCAGTACTGTGATGTTTGCACTTTTGACGTATGCATTTTTAAATTTTCTTTCATCAACAATTAGCAAAGTGTTTGCATAGGAATGTGATTATTTTAGGCATTTGATAATTGAGAAATTAAGAGATGGAGTTACTAAAGT
This sequence comes from Tyto alba, assembly GCF_018691265.1. Lineage (NCBI taxonomy): Eukaryota > Metazoa > Chordata > Aves > Strigiformes > Tytonidae > Tyto > Tyto alba. The sequence goes on along the minus strand of NW_024881282.1, from coordinate 72,192,057 downwards.
AATTAAGTCACAGTACTTGCACTTTGGGCTGAGTATAAAATTTCTCTTAAACAACCATCAATGAAAAAAAAAAAAAAAAAGAAAGGAAAAAAGAAAAAAATAAAGGGAAAAAAAAAAAAAAAGAAAGGAACAAAAAACCCCTGACAGTGAAGGAAACTGACCTAAATCTACTCTTTGCTGCAGAATACCTTGTTTGATCACAGAGTCATTCTTCAGTATAAAATGTTTTCTGTGCAGTAAAAGTCACTCATTTTCTAGGGATGCAAGAAAGGTGAATTTGAAGACACTCTTCTGGAGAAAAGTTTAGAATATAAGTTACCTCAGGCTTCATGAATGAATGGCCATAATCCTTTTGTTTTAATTCAAAGGTGAGAAATAAAAACTTACCCTTCTACATTGTGATAATGGGTTTTAGAAAGAATGAGGACATGATTACACTTTGTAATAGCTCTTCTGATAATGTGTATTTGATATGCTGTGAGAGCACTTAGCAGATGTGAACCCTGACGTGACTGTCAGATCATGGATTCCAGCAGGGCACAGGCAGAAGATAGGTGCTTGTCCAAAGGAAGTCAATTCAGGTCATGTGCAGATGCAGAACTCTAAAGCCTTAGTGAAAATTGGAGTTGGCTAAACAAGGATTTCCCTACTGCAGTTCAGTGATCCTGGATGCTAAGTAGTAATTAATAAGGTTACAGTTTTACACTAAATCATCTTTTTTTTTTTTTTTTTTTTTTTAATTTCAGTAACCCAGGCTTCAGAATGTACAGACCTCAAATACTGCTAGTCAATTCCTATTGAGCCATAATGCATTAAAATAGTTGATTGTCAAGATCTACTTATTTTGGTCCCTGAAAAAGTAAAGAGCATTTTGCTCCTGATCTACATCATGTCTAGTCCAGTTTAAAAGGCAACTCATAGTTCACTTTTTTATTTTCTAAATAAATATTCCCTTTATTTAAATATACCAAAAGAAGTATGTTCAGTAGCAGTGTCTATTATTATCATATCATAGCTTATTTTAAATGTAAAAAAAAAAAAAGAGCTTTCACATAGTATGTTCTTAAAGTTAATTTCATTCTAAATATCTAATTTTTAGTAATTAATTCCCAACAACCAAGGTGTTTCACAAAAGTTTTGTTCAAGTCATGTATCTCCTGATATTTTTATATGTACAATTGCCCACCTGACAGGTCTAGTAATCTCACGCAATTTTGAGCGCCTCAGATTAATTTAGAAGAAGTGACAGTGTAGCTTGAGTCCACTGTTGTAACAGTAGCTATCAGCAATGTTAACACTCTTTATTATTTAGAACCTGCTTGAGGACTTCAAGTCCTCCACTATTTGGTTAATTCCTTGACTGTTTAAATTGTTTTATATTATTGCGACATGGAATGTTAGAAACTAAAATCTACACAAGAAGGAACTAGAATAGTATTGTAAGCAGAGAATGTGTATTGCTATATAATATGTGCATAAAATTGTCTACTCAAATGACATGTTTTTTCCTTTGTGAGAGCTTATGAACAGAAATGCCCAAGCTTTCTACCTGTACCCATTGAGATAATTCCACTTAAATAAAGGAGAATTATGTGTTATAAATCAACACAGAGCTATGACCTGAATCTCTAAGTAGAACTTCAAAGATACGAGTCTTCCTATCTAAAAACATCTAAACAGCACTTTTGTTTTGCACTCTCACAAGTAGACTGACCTGAAACCAAAATAATTCTATTTTAATAAAATCAGTTGTAATATTTTTATATGTTTTACCTCCATGTAGGGAAAAAACTAAAATATTTAGAAAGTTCCCAAGAGATATTAAAGGAGACTGAGAGAGATTCAGCCCCCAAACCAGCATTCAAGCACTGAGGACAGCCTCTTATAAAGTGTTAGACTCAGGCTCAGCTAGTTGCTGCAGCTCAAAGAGATTTAAACCTAAGTCTCCTAACCTGCCCTGACCACAGAGGTAAGTGTATCTCAGTTTGTCAGGATTTGATTAGAAATTCTATTCTGGACCTGAAAAAAAAATCATTATGAAAATTTTATTGAAAAGATATACACTTCTGTGAAAAACTTTGGTTTCACCAAGACAACATTTTCTAATGAAAAATGTTTTGTCAAAATTATTCTCACAAGATCTTCCTGAAAAAAAAACAAGATGACAACTTATTGTGACATTATTTAAAAGATACCTACTATTTCGCTTCCCACTTGGCATCAGAATCACCTTAGAAAAATGTGTATGATTCTGCAGCATTTGGAAAGTATCACAGTTTCCAAGAATGACATTTTAGTTTATGGGAAATCTCATACAGAATGTTATCTAAGTTTAAAAGAAGCTTAGAAGGAAGATAAGGTGGATGGACTGCAATTAAACTGAAAGAAATGTATGCATTGACAGGTTCAGCTCTTCCCATATTAAGCTTGTAATGGCTTTACAATTAGGTGAAAAGTCTAATGATTCAAAAGCTATCTCTTAAAATTATATTGGAACTAAAACTGACAAGACAGAAGGGAAAGAATACTGTGTAGAAAAGCTTCATTCAGCACCACAGTTAATCATAAGGCAGGAGAAATCACCTATGAAGACAATATTGAAATGTCCTGTCCAAAAAAAGGCCTTTATCTCCAATTATTATCACTTCTGAAGTTTGAAAAACATTCAGATCATTCAAAACCTGTCATACCTCAAATCTTTACACAGTATCATTTTAAAATATGTAAGATTTTTACTCAATCTGTTCTCAAAGCCAATGCTTCTTCTGATTTGCTTAAAATATTGTGTAGGTATGACATAAAGTGCAGAGATTTTTGTGTGTAAAAGGGTGTTCTGGTTATAGCAGGTGTTTTTTTCAGGGGGATGAGGGAATCAGTCTGTACAGTTTTAAGCAATACAGATAACTGAAAGTTTGTGTCATACTGGATGCCAACACTTAGCATGTTTGAAGGAGAATCTATGGACATAGAGACATTCACAACAGACTTGAAGTGTCATGTTAGTTTCATGTGATGTACAGATAATAAACAAAGACATTGTTAAGGTCCTTCCTGTCTGACAAAGATGGCTTACACAGATGATGAGATTTAAAAATCTGTTGTGGAATGAGCATCAGAGAAGCCCCTAATGATGCAGGCTGGCAACTTGTCAAGGAATTCTACTGATTGCCTTAATTCATGATGACACAGAAATGTGTTTGGGTTCCATTTTTATTGTCCTGTTAACCTCAGGACAAGAATAAAAATTAATTAAAATATTCATAAGTGGTCTTGTAAACAAGTATATTGTTTCTTCATTTTAAGCTCAATTATTTTTAAAATTTTGCACACCATTTTTTCAGTCCAGTACCTAAAATTGGTTTAAGAGACTGTGTGACTTACCCTATTCCAAACACAAAGCAATTCTATTCAGCTGAAGACAATATTGCATGATAATGGCATGATGGAGGCAATGAAGCTCCATAAGGGAGCCACAAAGCCAAGTCTCAAAGAGACCCATAAAATCGATATTCCCAACCTTTTGCTAGTGTGCTCAACGGGAGACAAAAGCAATCTGTCCTAGGCATAGAGGCCTTTCTAGGGTACTGATGAACCAGTTCTAATGATCTGAACACTTAGGGCATTATCACTTATTAAAGCCTTGTGAATTAAATGTGTCTATGACAAGTTAACAAGCACAGCTGAGCCATTATGTCTTCCTATTTACACTGCTGTATATTCAACAGGTTTCAATATGATACAACATACATTTCTATAATGAAGAAAGGTAACACTGTTTATTCACAGAATCACACGTTTAGGCTGGAAGGGACCTCTCCAGAGCATGTATTTCAACCCCTCTGTTCAAGCAGGGTAAGCCACAGCAGGTTGCCCAGAAACATGTCCAATTGTGTTTTGAGTATCTCTGCAGATGTAAAATTCCACAAACCCTCCAGGCAAGATTTGCAAAGGATAGCATTCCGCAGATTCTTACATCCAGCCAGCCAGCTGCCACCACAGCATCCACAGGCTCCAGAGGCAGGTGATTCTGCCATCCCATTCTGCCACCTTGCCAGGTCCCCACCCCTCATCTCCACCAAGTCCTTCTCTGAAAACCCAGGATCCCAACAAGGTGAGGCAGAGGCTGGGGGGGTCCCCACTGGGGCTGACACCAGTGCTGCAAGGCCATAGGTGTGGTAGGGCACAGCATGGCCATGTCCCAGATCCCCATGGAGGCTCCAGCACTAGATGTGGGTGCTGTGGAAAGAGCATGTGCAGTTTATATGCAAGTACAGTTTATATGCAGAAGTGCTAGGCATAAACACTATATAATATTACTTAGTTTGGACTGTAATAATCCCAAATTCATTGAAGAAGCATGTGACTTCTCATTTTGAAACTTACAGATTTTTGAAGGGTAAAAATCTAAGTTGTAGGGGAGAAGATAAACAAGTTTTGGACACCTGAAAATTATTTTTTGAAAGAAAATTATAATTTCCACTAACATAACTTTCCTAATTAAGTTTCTATGCTAATAGAAGAAAAACAATTTTGGTCTTGGTAGGATGAAGAAAAATGTGAGTCTAAAGAAAGAGAGTTCAGAGGGTGAATAACAGTGTATTAATTGTAACATTTCTTTGATCTTGTCAGAAAAAAATATTGCTGTGAATACTAATGTAATAATTTTATTTTTGGTTGATTTAATGAAACTTGTCCTAGATGTAACTATTCAGAAAAAAATACCTTTGTGTTGGATGGAAACTGATTCAATGCCAGAAAGTCAATGCCATGAGTTATCTCATTACATGCAGTGTGATACCAAATTTGCCACGAAAGTTACATACTTATGCTAGGTAATATCCAATCCACAAAGAATGGAAGCTAAGGCCAAGTAAATCGAAGTTTTCTGATATCAATCTTCCCCAATGGCCTGTCTTTTTCATAATTAAGCACATAATACAGTCATTGTTAAAATTACAGAAACTGTCCTGGGATCAGGCAAGAAAAGATCGGTCTCCTCTCAAGGTGAATACCCACATAAATAGTTAGCTACGGAATCAGTTTCACTTTTATACTTTCTCCTTCTGCCCTGTAAGTCTTGATTTATTATATGTACAGTGACACTGCTTCAACGAGGGGATTGTAAGTGCCCTATTATAGAACCGTTGATTGATGCAGATTTGCCCACGGCAGGGAAGAGAACTGAACTGAGCTCCCATACATCCTGAACAAATGTTGTAATGACTAGGATGCCTTGAAGACATGGTGTGGCTTCTGTCTTATTGCCACCACTTTATTCTCCTCTAAACACAATACTTGGTTAGAAGGAAGGATTACAGGTGACAACGTTTAGGAGTAGGGTGTGGGATAAAGACCCAGGTGGATAGAAAATCACTTAGAGTCCTAATGAGAGGAGAGGAGTTACCCTCGTCCTCAGCATTTTCAATTGGATATCTATGAATTGTTTCTTAAGGTGCACCCATCTGCTGTCCTTATGTTCAGGTCCTGTGCTGAGGTACCTAGCCTTCATCACGCTGTCTGAAAACACAAATGGTACTCAAAGTCAAATTGACTAACAGTCAACTACCTTAAAAAGCATTTAACTTTAATTGCTTAATTTTTTTTTTTTATTTTTATTTAGAATTAGTCAATTACTTTTTAGAGAATAGCTGAAGTTGGTAAAGACCTCTAGAGATTGTCTTGTCCAACCTCCCTGCTCAAAACAGGCTGCTCAGCACCTTGTCCAGACAAGTTTTGAGTATCTCTGAGGATGAAGACTGCACAGTGTCACTGCACAACCTGTTCCAGTGTGTGATCACCCTCACAGTAAAATACTTTTCCTTATGTTTAAGTGAAATTTAATGTATTTCAATTTGTGGATATTGCGTTTTGTCCTTTTACAGTATATTACTAAGAAGAGTCTGTCTCCACCCATCAGGACTCATTGATAAGAACACATCCCCCTGCCCAATCCTTCTCTTTTAGAGAATAAACAATCCCAACTCTCTCAGCCTGCCCTTGTAGAACAGATGCTCTAATTCCTTAATCACCCTCACGGCCCTTTGCTGCACTGTGTCCAGTATGTCTGTATCTCTTGTGCTGGAGAGATGGACATGTCTCTCTTGTACTCTCTTGCAATCTCTTTTGTGGCAATCCATCATGGGACCCAGAACTCCAGATGTGCCTCACCAGTGCCGGGTACCTCCCTGAACCTGCTGGTGACACTCCTCCTAACGCAGCCCAGGAGGCTGCTGGCTTTCTTTGCTGCAAGAGCACATTGCTGGCTCATGGTCACCTTGATGTCCATCAGGACTCCCAGGTCCTTTTCTATAAAGCTGCTTTCCAGACGGTTGGCCCCCAGTCCATTTTAATGCATGGAGTTATTCCTCTGCAGGTGTAGGACTTTGCACTTCCCATTTTTGAACTTCATGAGCTTAGTGTTCTGTGAGAGACAAACATAATACACAAAGTCATCTTTCAGCATGGACATAATTTTGCAGGATGCATGTGGAGGTTACACCTTCAGAACGAAACAGGCCCATTGGCTAATGAAAAATTAACCCTTCCCTAACTCAGAATTCCCTGCCATCCCATCACCTCTTGTCCTCTCTGTCCTCTCTCCCACTGCCGCAACCCCCCCCCCCAAAAAAAAAAAAAAAAAATGCACCCAAAGCTAAAAATCCCAAAGGAAAAACAATTTTACTAGCAAGATCTCTAGTAAATCGCTGATCTACCTTTGAAGCCTTTCAAAGAAAATGTAATTGCTCCTTTTTGTAATTTACTGTTGTCCATTCTACCTTCTAGTACCCTTTCTTCTCATATCCTTTACACCTAAAATCCTATTTTAGAAGATAGAAACAGAATGTGTTTGACAATGAACCATGCATTTCAGCTGGCCAGAAAAGCCACTGGAAATTTCAACCCTTGTCTGCTCCTCAGCATATCACTTAAGAGACAGCTTGTCTGCTTCTCAGAAAAAGTCCACCAGGTTCATAGGCTGCAGTTCGTACACTATGACTTACAGTAAGCCAATGGCTTCTGATTTTCAGGAAGGAGATGATTTGTTTGAGGATTTCCTAGTTACATAAAGTTAGATGTTTTCTGAAAGATAGCATAATGATACCAGAAACCCCATTTAATTCTACTGTAAGGAGCCAGTAGTTGAACTGGCAAATGGGAGAATGCAAACAAAGCACATTGTCAGTAAGTCTTATCAGCTCTAGATGGAAATTTTAGCTTTCAAATCTGCAGCTTTGCTCAGTTTTTCAACATTTTTTTTTTTTTCTGAGGAAATTTCCTACTACTCACTGATCAACCACATTGCTGTATGGTGGATTTATCAATTCAAGTACCAGTTTAGGCAGAACACACCTGCACTGACTGCCCTATCATTGAGTTCTTAACAATACATTTGTAAAATGTTTGTCCCTTGCTTCACCTTCAAACGGAATATTTAATCAAAAACCTCCAGATCTTTACAAAGAAACTAACACAGCAAGAGACATTGAAACAATTGTCAAAAAGCTGCTCAGAAAATGTATTGGCTTTGTTAGCAACAGAAGTCAGCTCTCAGATCGTAACCCAGTACTCCACCTCCAGACAATAACACCTCTTTCTTCTCCTACAGCAAGGTTTGTGAAGAAATGGTGAGATATCCAGAAAATGCCAAGAGGACACATAACTAGCCACATATGCCTTTACCTCTCTGGTGTGTTAAAACGTTGAGGGAAATAATGATTTACATAGTAAATCCATAGATGGCTTCAGAGCACACTCCCTCAAAGACAGGATCATTCAGCTGCCAGACCTGCAATGATGCTTTTTCTCTCGAATGTGTGGTTGCTGAGTATGTATACAGACATGTATAGGATACCTTGATTTCTCTCCTCTAGAGAAGTCAGTGCAGGGAAACTACTGATATGGGACTGAAAAAGACCAGGAGTGACAAAAAAAAATTAGGTCTTTGTGACTGTACACTTCTTAACTCCTGTGTGATGTGTAAGTTACCAAATCATGGTATATCACTGAAGGAAAACTAGTAAAAGGAAATAAGAGAAAAAAAAGACAAAATAGAATTAATTCCCAAACAAGTATTTTATTCTTTCCTTGATTAAAATCTATTGTAAAAGATATATGTTATTGGTTACGTATCAAAAGCAGGTTGTTCTGGACACTTTTGTAAAAGTACTGAATTCAGCAACACTTTCACTACAATATATAAAATGAAACTAGACCTAACCCACAAGAGATCTGATTAATAATTTACGTAATCTCCAAGACAGAAATTTGCTCATAGTTATGATTTCATATCCCTCTTATTATCTATTTACTGTAATGAAAGTAATTTCCCATATTTGGATTTATTTCAGGTTTGTTTGCTGTTTCATGTTCTGATTTCTTTCCTAATTTTTTTTAAAATAACTCACCTTCCTAAATTATCCATGTATGTAAGTTAGTTATTTCTGTTCTTGCTGTCAAATCCACTATATTGCATCACTGTAGCTCAGGTAATGACTCACTTCTGAATGATTTGGTAATTTTCTAAACTCCAGACATTTTCAATAATAGCATTCCAGATACCCCCAAATTTTTTTTTCCAAACCAGTGAAGGTTGCTAAGTGACAGAAGCGTACTTATGTACCACATCAGTTGTAGGCATTTCAGTGCAAAGAAACAATCTTACACACCCACATCATAAAAATAAACATTTTATTAGTATGTGCTATAAAGAGCTGTAGTTTATTATAAGCCAACCTTAGTTCTGATATTTGGACTTCTTGCATATCAACAGTAAAGTAGTTTCTTTAATCTTGATATTTTAATGATCTGAGAACACAGTAATTTTACAAAAGTTCATTTAATCTTCTGGTCATCAATAGCTAGGATTTCTTGAAAAAAATGGCGGAAACATTTTCATATGATATTATGTTGATGCCAATTTTTTATAAAAACTGCAGACTTGACTTTGACACAAAATGGAATCAAAATGCATGTTTAAGTGTTTCTCCTTCATGCTCTTTCTGCATTTTTGTGTAAAGTCTATAAATAATATCTGGTCAGAATGATAATATGGGTGTTGTGACAACACATCAGTTATACAGACAGGTATAAAAATGTTTTGTATTGGTAGCGTATTTCCACTGTCACTCTCTTGCTTTTTTTTATGTTTGGTTTTACAAATAATTGGATAGGTTAACATAGCTGCCACTGAACAACAATATGTATTTTATTTTACTGGGTGAGGTTTTCCCATAATTTATGAAGGCTTTCCTGTTAATCAAAACCACATACAGCTTTCCAAACTACATCTATAATGTCATTAACAGGCAATTAAAGTTAGGAAAAAACACAGCTAAATTAATAATGGCTAGAAAAAAACCACTACTAACTGGTAGCTTGAATCTGTTACAGAAAGAAGATCAGTCAAAAGGCACAGTCTACAAGTAACACATCACAGCTATAGGTTTGTAGCAACCAACCAAAGCTCTCATCGGTGGGAGCACCTGGCACATAGACAATATAATGCCATAAAGCAACTTGACTTAGCTTTTGTATCTGAATGGTTGACACTTTCCCTGTAAATCTATTTTGACTATGCATTAAGAGAATTGTCAACAGTTCTTAAGGACCTTACTGTTACTGACCTTGAAAAAAGCCTGTTGCATGAACATGTATCAAAATCTCTCTCCGTTAATTTTTTAAGTACTCTGTAAATAAATACTTTCACTGAAATACTGGGTGAGAGCTAAGTTCATGATCCCATAGTTTCAGATATATGCCATTCTCTGCCATTTAAGCTGAAATATGATTTCTGATTCCTGTTATTGAAGGACTGAACTCACTCCCTATAATTTGACAATGAAATCAGCATGCATCTACACACTCTGTCGCTCTTTCTTCCTTTTTCTTTCTTTGTCACAAATAAAATAATTTTCTGGTTAATGCAAACCTTCCCTATTAAATAGATGACCAAAATTATGGGCACTAAAGAAGGTATTAAAAAAATTATTGAGGTGTCTACTTTAATCTTCTTTTTTTTTTTTTTTTTAAACACGGCCTAAGATTAGCAAATACAAATATTGCAAATATTTTCACAAAATCTAACTGAAAACATTGTTTTTCTTTAACCATGAATCTGTATCATCTGACTGATCTCCACTGATCCCTTCTTCTCAAGGAAGATGGAAGAAAATTGCAGTTCCCTTGCATTTTTTCTGATACTTGCTATTGTTAAAATGCTACTGTAGATTGTTAGAGACATATAGAGCCTTTTAACTACTTTGTTGAAAATATAAATGGTTAAGGAAAGTTGCAGAGCTTATTTTCTTAGTATTAAGCTCCACTGCTCTTCTGCTGAAAATTCTGTGAAGACAAAACAACAAGCTGATGTTACATAGTTCTTGTATGTAAGTCATGTTTTTAACATTGTTTAAAAAAAAAGTGTTTATTGATGCTATTACTTTACATCTATTATACTCATATTTATCTCAAAATCAACAGATCTAAACAATAATGCACACTCAGAGATTATCCTGTTCTTTCTTTAAAATCAACATTTAGAATTAATTGAAGAATTTTACTTTATCTGAAGCCAAAACTCAATTGTTACCTTGAATATTATTGGTTGGTAATTCTTTATGAAGTACATTGAATCAGTGTACTGCCATAGAATTTACCCACTTTTTACTTTTTTTTTTTACTGTTTACTTAAACCTTCTCTTTTCAAAGTAAATAAGCAAACTCAAAAAGAACAGAAGATCTCTCTGTAAAGACCTAAAGAATGTTACCTTCCTTCTACTATGTACATGCTTGATGCTAAACGAATGTTAGAATTTATCCTCTGTAGGCTGCACCTGTAATAGAGGTCAGCATCACTGCACAAGCTTTACAGGTCTGACATCCTAGCAGAAAGCAGCAGTGCATATACACATCATGGACAAACTCTCTGACACATAGATACAGCGTACAACAGGCTTCAAATTATGCCTGTTTCTAGTCAGTAGAAACATTTTGCTTGTAATTTCAATTGGAGCAATGGCACAACCTAACTTAATAAATAGCTTCAATATTATTTTAATTTGCCTGTAGATATTAACTTTTCCAACAGCAATGGCAGAACAGGAGATCTGTGTCTTTGATTGTATGGGAATAAATATGATTCCTGACAAGATTATTTCACTTTGATATACAGCCTTTACCTTGGGTTTCTGCTTTCTCTTCTGCTTTCAGACATCTGTCCACGAGTTTAATCATTGTTTCTACATTTCTGTACACACAAAGGTCTGAATACTGGAAATATATTGGGAAACGAGGGTGGTATTAAATACAGAGACTTCACACATTTTCCTTGAAAATCAATGTGAAAGGGACATGTCAGGAAAGAGGCAAGCAAATTAAGATCATATTCTGCCACTTTTTCACTGAGTAAGATTTTACTCTGTAAGTAGTGTCACTCTAGGGTGAGGTACTTTTCAACACAAGGTGGTGCAAAACAGCCAGACACCTATAGAATAAATCAGCAGTGACATCAAATTACATTTTTAAGAGTGGTTTTAAGTCTTATATTGTCTTTGGCAATCAAATAAGAATGTAGTGTTTGAAAAATCTTTCTTCATATAAAATGCCTTATGTAAAACTATTAAAGGTAGATGTAGATAGAAACACAAAGGCCTCAGCTCAGTGGTCCTTATTCTCAATGAATAGTACCTTACTTTCTGAGTAACTGAGTAGTTCTCCAACATGAGAATTAAGCTGGTCCCAAGTGAACAATATCAGCTTCCAGAACTAGCAAAGCAATACTTTAGTCTCTGCATCAAGATTCAGGCTTTATTTAGGTGAACAGTAATCATGACTCCCGCTCCTCAGAATGAAAGCTGAATGTATTTCGAAGAGAAATCCTCGTGTATAACTACAACTTAATGGGTAAACTATAAAATGTACTGTATAAAATTCTACAGACTATACTGAAAGGTATAGCAGCCTATGTACTGTTACAGCTATCCCTTGTGGCTTTGAATTCTCTTAATCTATACGTCATACTATGTATCTCTTGTCAAGATATTCGTGATTTTTCTTTTTAGTAATAGTTAAAATATGTTATTCAACTGTACATTCAATACTCGCAGCTGTAATGGAAATCAAATTTCTTTTCATACATACAAAAAACTGCTTAATTTACATGTTAGTCCTGGAATTGCAATGAACAGTAGCACATCATGGTGAGGCATTTTTGTTGCTTAATACTTATTTACATTTGTTCTGAGAATAGGAAATTTGCAAGTCCTATTTTTTAAAAAGCTCATTATGCAGTAGTATTTTACAACATCAAATTGAACTAATGCTTCAGGATACCAAAGGAGCTATGGAATTTATATTGACTTACAAAGAAAACCTAGTGTCCAAGTTATGGAGAGAAGGTGTTACAAAGGTTTAGTCTCTAAATACAAAATAATGATAAAATGCTCTTTTAAATGATGTGGGGGAGAAGAGTAAAGCTTAGCATGTTGCCTTAATGCTTGAGCCGTGCTCTATTCTAGTTTTTAAATGTAATAGAAAAGAAATTCTCACTGGAAATAAGGGAAAGTCACATCTTGGAAGGGGATATTGTGCCTATACCCAAACGATAGCTAAAGCTTCATCTCTGTGAAGCTTCCTCGAACACATCAGCCTATTGCCCAACCAGTTCAGGATACAAACTACTTAGGTAGAAAATCAGATCTGTAATCAAACCTCATGGTGCAAAACTGAACTTAGTTCCAAGTATCTAGTCAAGTGCAGCTGTCCTAAAAAAGTCCCTACAGTCCTGTCTTGTAAATAATGTACCATTCATATACGATTTTAAGTCCAGATATTTAAGTGGCAGACAATCAGACAAACCTGGGCCTACTGAAGGAATACGATCTACTTTTTCATGGTATTTTCATTATGCAAGCAAAACACAGCAGGAGACTGCTGGGACATATTGTGACCAAGCTCCAATTCTAGTCTGCCAATCCTGCCTGTCCTCGGAAAGTGACTACCTTCTGCAGAACGTAACATATTAATTTGAGGACATTGCTAAGGAGGCTCCGAATGGAAAAGCTCAACTACCTGGTCCTTCTTAAAACATTTCAATTTTTTTATTATTTCCACAAAGGCAACTGGCATACCTGTGAACTGGAGCACTGTAAAGTGGGTTTCACATCCATGTCTCCCTGCCACCACAGCGACAGCAACTGCGCGCCAACGGTCCCCGTAAGGACCGCTGGTGAACACCGCAGGAGGAAGGGTTCCATTAACACCTGTGGCCGTGACTAGTCAGAACACACCGTGGAGACTTCGGGCGGCACCGTGGAGGTGAGGGGACGGGAAGAACTCCCTGTGCCCCTTCTCCTTCTGCCTAGGCTCCATCTCAGCCCGGAGCAAAGTCGCCCCGAGGGGGCTCCGGCCGGGGACAGCCTCTGCTCCTCTCCCTCCCCCTTCCCCTTCCATTCCCCTCCCGGAGGCTCCTCCGCGCCGACTCGCCGCCGAAGGCCGTGGGTAGAGGCTGGGGGCTGGCGCTGGCTCTCCTCCCGCAGAGCCACCGGGCTGGTCCCCCTCGGCCCCTGCCCGCCGCACGACTCGCTCTGACCCGACACCCCCCCCCCCCTCCCCCGGCACGACTGGGAGACGCCGCTGCGGGGAGTCCCCCCCGCGGCTCCTCCTTCCCCCCCCGCCACGGGTGAAACTCGCCGGGCGCAGTGTCGCACCGGAGGAGGCGAGCGAAGGAGCGGGGCGAGGAGCCGGCAGCGCCGGGCGGGCGGGTGTGCAGGGCGATGCTCGCCCGCGGGGCGGGAGCGCAGCTCCGGCGGGGACGCGCAGGTGGCGCGGCGCCGGGGGACGGACCGCTCCGTGCGCTCTTCACCTGTGGGCGTGACCGCCGTCCCCCTCCTCCTCCTCCTTTTCCTCCTCCTCCTCCTCCTTCTTTTTACTTGAAGGGCCGGCGCCGCTCGGGCAGCAGAGCCTGAGCGCGGGGCTGGCGGAGTGCGGAGAGGAGGAGACCCACCGACGACCCTTCTCGCCAAGTGTCCCGCCCGCCGCCGATTCGGCCGCCCTTCGCGCCTCCGCCCCGTCGAGCCCGCAGGACCGGCCGGGAGGGGAGCTCAGGCTGGACTCGCCGGGAGGGACGGGGCGCCTCTCCGCCGCAGCCGTTGGCGGGCACCGCCGCCCCCCCGCCCCTCCGCGGGTGCCGGGCTCGGATCGCCCTCGCCTCACGGAGCTGCCTGGCGGAGCCCTCCCCCGCGGGCGGGCGGCGGTGGCCGGCGGGCTGCCCTCGCCGCTCCGTGCCCACGGCCCCCGCGGCCATGCTGCCCTGGGCGGGCCGGCGGCGGCGGCCTGAGCGCGGGTCGCCCTAGAGCGGCGGCGGGCGGGAGGGCGGGCGGGGGAGGCCGCCCCGCGGTAGCACCGCCTCGGCCCCGGCCCCGGCCCCGGCCTGCGGAGGTCTGCCTCCCGGGGAGGGGGAGGAGGCAGGGGAAAGGACAGCAAGCGGAACACCCCCCGCGAACTAAAAAAGGAAAGGGAAAAAAACACCCAAACAAAACAAACCGGGAAAAAGGGGCTCCTTCGTGGGACATCTTTAAAGCTCAGCACTACGCCAGGCATCCGAGTCCCAGTAAAACCCACCACGGTAGTGAAACGCACCACAGTAACGGGAGGAAAGCTGGCTGCGGCCGCTGCGCCGAAGTCCTGCATGCTTTAGAGTCGCCTTGGCTTTCGGGCTGGAGGATGATTCCTGCAACAGGACCGTTTTGCTGCTGACGAACCGCGGGGGTCATGGGAAGATGCCTTCCTTGAGGATTACACGTGGAGAAAGGCCATCAGTCAAGGGGAGAGCTGGCTGGTGAAGCTGTCTGACTTTCCCCCCACCACCACCCCCCCTCCCCCCTCACCGGGGAGGTGGCTTCAATGGCTCCATCTCCCAGGAGAAGCAGTAGGAAAGATGCCAACGCCTTGCCAAGCATGTCCTCAACTTTCTGGGCTATTATGATCCTGGCTAGTCTCCTAATCGCTTACTGCAGTAAGTACATGTTTGTCCTGGTGCTTTTGCTGGGTGTAAATCCACACCCTTCCCCTCCGAGGTAACGCTTCTGCCAAAGGCCGAGCTCTGAAGCAGGCAGGCGTAGGAACCGGGCCTTAGACCGGCCACCTCGATCCATCTGTCCCTCCCCCCATGGTAAAGCAGGTAGACGGTCGCTTTAATACTGCTGCTTCTCAGGAGCGTGAGATGTCCTTAGGCTGTAGATGTGGCCTTTCCAGTCCGAACAGAAACACCTCTTGGATTTCAGGAACAAACTTTTTAGTGGTAGTAACCGTGATCCACTGCTCACTGTTTATTATCGGCTGTTACCAGCTTCCTCCCAGGCTGCTCCCTCCACATACACACTCTCCTACCCCCATCCACTTTCTATGAACAGGAGCTGTTTTGCTTACATTCCTTTAGGAAGCACATACTTAGTCAAGTGACAGATGCCTTAACATCACTGGGATCATATGTGATTCTCTGACTGTGAAATTACATTGGAACAAACCCCAGCACTTCCTTAGCATATCCTCAGCAGTATAGTAAACCCATGCTATCAGTTTTAGTACTGCATCACAGATTATTGGTAGAGTTTTGTATACTCTTTTTCAGACTTGATAGATTGCCCATTAATCACACTGAGTTACAGATAAGAATCTTACCTGTAAGAATCAAATGCCTGGACTATTAACACTTTTAAAGGTCTGTATTTTTTCTTGTTAGTATTTTTGCTCTCGGCAAGAGTAATTTTCAACCAGTTATGTAATATAAATACAGTTAATGCCCATACTTCTGGGGAATGAAAGTTAGTCCATAGTACCAGAGTGGGAATCTTTCAAAGAGCATAGAAAAAGCAGTTTCTATGCAATAATAAAAAAATACGTAATTTATCAGGAGGGACCTGCACAACTCTGCCAAAATGAATCTACACTGTATTTTCCCAACCTGAGCTGAATTCAGTCTATAATTTAGCCATAGTGCATATTCCTTTCATTAGCTGAAGCATAAAAGACTCTGCATTAGGCTTGTCTTGTTGAGCTGTAATAGGTGTAGGTTATGATGAATAGGAAATAGATTCTGGTTTTCAAGAGTGTGCCTGCTGCATTTCTTAACCCTCTATTCAGTTCCCTCCAACTGTATTATATTCTCCATTTTTCTGTGTTTTTTTTTTTTTTTTTTTTTTTGAAACAAAATTGTAATTGCCTAAGAGAACCTTTAATTCACATTTTTTTTGCCTGTTGCAGGGACTTTTCATACTGACATCAGCGCAAGAGTCTTATTCCAAAAATTATTCCATATTCTGTATTTTTTTTTTGTAAATAAGCACATTTTGCATTACAGTAAAAAATCATATCAAACAGGACATACTTTTAAATAATTTCATTTTATACCTAATGTCATATTTAATATGCTAATATAAAGGGTATACTAAACAACATACTGAGATTTAAAAGAATTTATGTGCATACTGGGAGATAAGTGACTCAGTAAATACATATTACAGGATGAATAGTTCAAGTGTAAAGGGAATTCAGCTGGATATTAGTAATAGGAAATAATTTATTAAGTTTATGATAGAAATGTTGGGAGGGTCCCAGGCTCGTTATGAGAAGATACAGGTTGTTCTGTGTAGGTATCTTCTACCAGCATAGTGTCAGAAAGAGTTAACTGTAAACTCTGAAACCTTAAAAATTATTTATATTATACAGTGAGAGGTTTGACTGTGTTCTGTTCTAAGGAATAAAGCTGTCTATTTGAATATTTGAATTGTTTGTTGTTGTTGTTTGTTTGTTTTTGTTTTTTTTTTTTTTTTTTTTCATTGTTTAGTGATGCTGAACAATGCAAATGTTTGCCAATAATATGAAGACAATTTTTGGTGTGCTTAAATGACCAGTTTCTAATTAGTTCTCTCAGCCAGTATAGATGGTGTTCCTCAAACATGTAGTACGCTCTTCATTACATATAGTGCTGAAAGGCACCATGCAGCTTAAAATATGCAGTGTCAAAACACTCCACCATTTATGTAATGTTTCACTGATTTGACATCTGCAATTCCAAATGTTAATGAAGCACCATGAACATTTTTCTCTAGCGGTAGTATTGGAAAAATTGCAAAAAATGTTTTTGCTCTGTGGAAAGGGTGAAGATGTTTAAAAATCAAGAAAAAAAATGTGAAGATATTTCTCGGTAAAGTAGTACTGTAATTTTATGAATTCTTTTAAAAATCATCTAGGGTTTATTCAGTTTTTTTTTCATCTAATGCCTGATTTTTTGAAGAAGAGCATAACTGAGGGTGGGAATGACTTAGTTATGTTTTAATAATAACAACCTTGCCATATTTCTCAGGAAGTAAAAGAAAAGAACTTGACAATGTAAGGTGTTCTGTATTTTTCCACACACCTTATATTCAGGTATATGGAAGTATACCAATGTACATCTCTGATACCTAGTAAACTTCTGTAATAAACAATAAATGTGTTTAATATTATTAAAGTGATTACAGGAACCTTGTATCTGATTATGCCTCACTGTATCATTTTACTACATTTACATCAAACCCTGCAGCTCCCCAAAAAATCAGAACTTTTTAATTTTTCCATTTTTTTATAGCAGTATAAATAAAACTTTTGATCTACCTTACTTATTTAATTTTTAATCTGGTAGTCTGACAAATCTTATTCCTGAATCGGTTATATGAATATTGCTTTCTCTTCCCCTAATTACTTTGTGAATCTTTGTTTCTGGGAATGTATTTGTTGTGCAATAGTCATCCCTATTACAGGGAGCAACCAGTAAACACCATACTCTGAGTCCACTTGACAGATAAACATATTTATGAATTATGTTCTGGATGTATATGTATAGTCTATTAGTCATTTAATTTGTACTCTAATTTCTGAAGCCCAATTATGTTCTCTTTGACATGATAAAATGATAAACTGATCATTTTTTCTTTCTTAAATTTTAGATTATACTTAGGGATAGTGGCTCCATCCTATGGTGGAAGAGAAACCTGCATTAAATCAATTAGGTTGTTGCTATAGTGATAAATATAACGTAATATTCTCCAACTGAAGAAAAATGGTCTGATTTGGTGGGTTCTCAACAAGAGAAGGCAAAAATGAAGTTGTAGAAACAGTCAGTTTATGGTCCTTGGTGTGACCATCAGGGAGTTAGGTTACTTAACAGAAGCATCACTAAATCTAAAAACAGTCTCAGAAGGCTATCCTGGTAGAGTGTGGCAATTCAGAATTAGAGGAGTTGTGACATTTCTGGATCACAAACATGCATTCTGCATTATTGTTTAAAGAACAGTAGTTGACCAGACAGGAGTACCTACAATGAGTTCTTTAAGTTACTGTTTTTATGTTGTAAAGGTACATTAAATTGTTTTTTTATCATTTGTAACTGAAATTTGCATTTTTTTGTGTTAGAAAGTTTGGTCAAATTAAAGAAATTCTCTGTGGTATCACAGCTGCATACTACATTAGGAATTGAAAGAACATGTTTTTGCTTCAGAATCATTTTTTTGTGCATTTTTCAGTTGGCTTTCCTGTAAATACTGAGGTGCTTTTTATATGTAAATGGTGACTTTTTATACAACATATGATTCAGATTTGGAAAAGTTGTGGCTATTACGAGGTTTGCCTTTCCTTATTTCATATTGTTCAGTGAACATAAGGAATAGAACATTAGACCCCTGTGGTGTTACAGGTTTTGCTGTTCTGGTAAGATAATATTTCTAAGGGCAAGAAAATAGATTTCTTGAAAGGAACCAGCAGAACTGAATGGTACTTTGAAAGTTCACCTTCTTGTTTTAAATATTGTGTATAAAAGAGAGCAATATGAACCCCAGTGTTTATGCTGACTAAATGGTGATAATACTAGGAAAAAAAGAATATAAAACTCCAAAATGCAAAATATTTCCCATAACTCTACAGTTCTGCATGGTAGGTGCAAGTTCTTTCATAGTAGTAATAAATGGAAAGAGGAAATGTGTTCCTAATTCACTATTTGTTTAACTTGTAGAATACAAAATAAGAACATTGCAGTGATGAAATACTGGTAGATTATATTAAAGGACCAATTCTGCAGTCTAACATTTAAATCTGTGGAATTTGTTGAGAAGAAAAATCAAGGCCTTAGTATTAATAAAAAAAAAGTGTCTCAAAGATTTGGCATGGTACCATGCAAAATTAAGATAATTCCCATGAAAAATATTTTATTAATCTCACCTTAAACTGAGATATTGTTTTTACACATTGGGTGGACACTGCTCATTTGAGAAATACCTTTTCATCATTCTCTTCTGGAATTGCTTTCTGTTGAGAAGACATGGGCTGCTATGGTCTCTAGGTCTTATTGTTCTCTTACATTATTTGAGACTGCCAGCAGGGATGGCAAATAGCTGTGACTGTCACCTGGACAACTCTCCAACAGGAGCTACCATATCATCACATGCAGGCTACTGAACAGCTGTTAGACAATAAATGGTCACTGCTGATTTATGTTCGATGCAGACAAGTCACCTCAGAATGAAGGCCTACAGCTCCTGTTACTGATCCTGTATCATTCAAATCACTTTCTTTTTTTTTTTTTTTTTATAAATGAAAAAGACAGATTTTTAAAATCTGTCCTACTGATTTGTAATTTTACTATGTTTTCTTCAAGAATTACCGTGTTTGTATCTTTCTAAACTCTGCACACAGAATAAATGTGACAGATAGAGCAACTGTCAGTATTCAATATTTTTCAGTCTAGTTTCTGTATAGAAATGAAAAATAATGCTTTCATAACATTAAATAAGAAAAGCAATATATTAAAATTTTATTTCTCTATATAACATCCCAGCTGCTTCTTTTCAAGAAGGTTCATTTTTTGAATTAGAACCAGTGCTTTGAATTTAATAGCCTCTACAACATACTACCTGTCAATGTGAGTACCAAACTGACATGGGGATTGTCTCACCAGTTGCGTTGTAGTCTGTCCAGATGATGTATTACATAGAAGTCATTGGCACCAACATAAGAAATGTCTTCTTACTGCTTTTAATGTTGAATTCAACTCCTTTAAGGCTAAGTAAGCACCATTTACAATTTCTCAATTGTATTTGAATTCTGGTAACTTACTTAAATTGCAAGTATTACCACTGATATAGATGGTTATAATGGGAAACAGGTAGGGGCAGGAAACTAGACAGAAATTGATATTTTCATCTAAATATGTGGCAGAGGAGTATTCCATGTTGAGCAGGGTTGATAGGAGAGAGGTTAAGACTACTTTGACTTGTTTTTTTTTTTCTCTGTTTATGCAGTCTACTTTATTGTTCTTACCATACACTATGAAAACAGTACTGGGAGCATGGAGTAGAGCCCCACTGCTCTGGCTGAGTGTGTAAACATGGGCTAGATTGTATCATCTTTTACTGGGGTCCTGTTAATCTTTCACTCTTTGGTTAGTGACTCCACTGAAGAAGTAGTAACAAGTCCTTCACTGAGATTAGCTTTATGAGTGGATATTTTCCCACTTCTTCTCTGCTACAACCTGGGGGTATGAAATCTCTCCGTTTTTAGATGTAATTTAGTGCTTTCCTAGTGAGTGCTCTAACCATAAGGCTATTATGTGAAAAAAAAACCACGTTGACAGCTAGTTCAGCATCTGGCATGCCAAACAATGTTTATTAGAGGTATGCCTTGAATGTTATCAGTAACGCAAAAATGCACTTGGATGCTGAACTATGTACAGAAGTGTCAAAAACGTGGGCAAAACTAGGTATCATTGATTAACCACAATCTTCCTGCTCTGCATATTATTTGTTGCTAAATTCAAACCAGAATGTTTTCATGCTTAGGCTCATATTTGACCAGGTGTGTTGTTCTGCTGTTGGGCTGGGGATTTGTTTAGCTTTTTTTTTTTCTCAGTTTAAAGGGAAGTTACACTGCTTTTTGCACAGATGGCTGGCAAAATTGCTTATTGTAGATGTTTTGGGAAGGCATTTCTTTATGGATGTGCTTTTATGTTAACCCTGAAAATAGGAAGATGTTATGCAGTGACTATTTGAAAATATATGAACCATATTTAGACTATCCTTTCCAATATTTTTGGTGTAGAGGTTTATTTAAAAGATTTTGTTCATGTTTTTCAATAAATGGACTTTGGCCACAGTACAGGAATAACAAATATAATGGTAGAGGGTTTTGCATTCATGTAACAATTTATTGATCTTATTGATCTCCTGAAGACTGTGGCCTGTGTCTTATTTTGATCTCTGGATGGACTGTTTCTTTGGACACCTTTCTTCAAACACTTGATTGCTCTCAAATAACAGGGAAGTATCTCATCTAACTCTGCAGGGAGGAGTATAAGTGACTATTTTTCAAAGGAGCCTGTGCAACAGCCCCTTTGGTTCTTTCCTGAGTACCAGCAAGTTACTCAGTATCATCCCCGGTTTTGCATTTCCTAGCACTTCTCTGAAGTGCCTGTGGCCCACTACAGCAGTAAGGAAGTTACATCTCTAGAACAAAATGTTATTTATTTTGCCAAATGGTATGCTACTGTTGAAGAAAACATGAACTATATCAAGAGAGACCTCTAGCTACTATTTTTCCTGCGGTTACAATTCCCTTCAAGGCTGTAGGTTGGTATGACATATTTTCAGTTTTGACATTCTCTGTCTCATCTGCATCATCATCTGCTGCCTGAGTTAACACATTCTTTCAGCTGACCCTTGTCTTTAAGAGCCCTCCACTATTGGCATCTCCTTCTCTTCCAATAGGAGAGTGTTTTAACAGGGAAAGATCTTACATATTTTTAGGATAACATACCTGGCAAAATAAAGCTTTCTTCTGTCTTTGCCTTTGACTGAAAGTAGCAGTTTGAGCTATGACCCCATTGTTCAGTTTGGTGTTTTGAAGGTCCAGAACTGGGACTACCTCTGGTTTTGTTTTTGTGGAGATTAATTCCAGAACATTGTTAACAGTTGTGCTCTGTTTGTATTTTCTGTACCAAAAACTGAATAAATGCCCAGAGCAGAATGCCTAGGAGATTGGTAACATTTCAAATTGCAAGTTATATTGGTTGGAGAGATTCCCGATTTTTCATCCGTTGTAGAGAAGAATTGTGGTGACTGACTGTACTCAAGCACAGCGGTAGAACCTGCTGGTTCTCTTAACTGACGAAACTGCATTATTGGAGAGAAAGGTCCTTAATTCTTACAGAAATGAGAAATGACTACATATAAAAAAAAAATTTTGGTTTCTGAAGTCTATCAAAATGTAAAAGGGAATCCTTACTGTGCTCTTGTTCATTATAGTTTAATTTATACTGGGTTTTACATTTGCTCTTAGAACTCCTTTTTTTTTTTTTTTTCTTATTTCTGATTATCTTAGAACTCTGATGTTGGCAAATATGTTCTAAGAGATGATATGCTGACAGTATGAGATACTGCTAACCCCAAATGCCTGTATCACTTTCGATACTCTCAGATGTCAGTATCTCTTTTAGCAGAATATTTAATTTTTTCATTGAACTACACCAGTTCAAAGTTTGGCAGAACAGCTTAGCCAGATGATAGAAGGGGGTTTAAGCTAAGCTCTAGCACTTTTCATTAAATGGTTCAATTGCAAGCAGAAATGTTGAAATGCTGTGCGAACAGTGACTTCTGGCACTTCTGGCAGATTCAGAGGAGGCCCACAAAATTTATCAGAAGGCTGGAACACCTCTCCTAGGAGAAGAGAAGGCTTCAGGGAGACCTTATCACAGCCTTCCCATATATGAAGGGGGCTTATAAGAAAGATGGAGGGAGGTGTTTTACCAAGGCCTGTAGTGACAGGACAAAGAGCAATGGTTTTAAACTGAAAGAGAGTAGATTCAAATTAGACATAAGGAGGAAATTCTTTACTGTGAGGGTGGTGAGGCACTGGCACAGGTTGTCCAGAGCAGCTGTGGCTGCCCCCTCCCTGGAAGGGTTCAAGGCCAGGTTGGACAGGGCTGGGAGCAGCCTGGTCTAGTGGAAGGTGTCCCTGCCCATGGCAGGGGAGTTGGAACGAGATGATCTTTAAGGTCCCTTCCAACCCAAACCATTCTGTGCCTTCTGTTCTCTTGCTTTATATTAAATGAAATATAATAGATACTCTGAGAGGTCACCTGTTACTGATAGCATTCTCTGGTGTTACTGAAAGGGTTTACCGGTTTCTCATTTTTTGGAACCAAAATGGACTTTATATTTAGTTATACTTTGGATAGACACATTTCTTCTGTGTAAACCTAAAAGAAATGTGACTTTTTCTATTATTTTTTGTATAGTGAATGAGTTCCAAAGTAGTTTTGTATATAGGCTTCAATCATAAAAATATAAAATTATTTTCTGAATTGAACTGATATAGTAATCTGAGTTAATCTTCAAGATCATTTTATTGAAAAATATCAGAAAGGTGTTCCAGAGCTTTTTCAGTATGCACTGTCGGTAGTGCTTTACTGAACATTTATTTTAGGATGAAGGTATATATGTATTTGTGCATATATGTGTTTAGTAAAAAACACATCAATATTTAAAATAAAACCGAGGGACTTCAAAAGTTGTTCTCACTGAATGTTACTTAAAGAAATTTCCCTGAAATTACTTGCTATAAGACATTTGACCTAACATGTCTTTGTATGTACTAATACCTGGAATAATGATTCCTTTAAGATATTTTTTAAAGAATCTTCATAAATGTTTTCCTTTTAAGTTTTCGGCTCCAGCTAGAAAAAACCCAAATATATGCTATGGAACTCGGATCATGATGGGTTTAAAGAAGTGGCTGACAAATAGTCCCAATTCCATCTGAACAGGACTGGTCTTTCTTTAATTTAGATTTCTGCAGTATCGTCATCTATATTTACCCTACTGTCTTTTTAAAGTCAGTGCAAAGAAGACTTTTTTACAGTGCAGTTCATGTGACCTGTTTTAGATACATGATGTAGTTTGAGGTAAATTGTGCTGCAGAAATGCTTGTCTAAAGCTGATTAGACAAATTGCTAAGATTTTAACATACGTGTTATCACATTAACCTAGTCCTTCATTACAGCATCTTTAGAACATTGCTTATTTTATTTTCAAGGCCCATGCTTAATATTCAAATGTTTAATGCCAAGTAACTGGTTCAGTATTTCTGTAGGGAAGAAAAACTGTAGAAAAATAGGTTTGAGATACAGATTCATTAACACTGTAGGTCAAGATATTGAACTACTGCAGCAAAGGATTTGTACAAATTGAGGGATGTAGTTGGCATAAATTACTGGGATCTTCTGAAGACATTTTTGCAAAATGGCTTGAATCCTGAACAATTCTGCAATGTGTTTTATCTTACTGTAAATTCACCAGTTTCATTGCCAGTATTTTCACACTCCAGGCACTCTAAAAATACTGTCTTTCCCCTAGAAGTTAGAAACTAGGTGAATTTTAGATGTGTATACCGAAAGTTAATAGCTTGACTATTCCTTTTCTCATTTTTTTAAGCCTCTTTCATATGAAACAATATTGAACAAATTTGCACTGTGCAACTTTTTACAGTGTGATTAAAACAATTGGATCACCTTAATCTACTACTAATTTAGCTAAGAAAAGGTTTGAAGCTGAACAATGTGTACATATATATATAAAAGAAGCTTCAGGGGCAAAGAAGAGTAGAAATGCTTGCCTTGAATATAAGAGCAGATACAAATTGCACAGAGCATTAAAGTGCCACCCCCTCAACTCCTCCCTCCCTTCCTTCTCCCTCACCTGGAAAATAAAAGCTATGTATGAAAAAAGTTTATTTTATGTGGTTATTTTATGTAGGATATTGGTCTTTATGACCCGAGAGGTTCCTCCAATTCTATGTTTTAAGTGTAAGTGCTATTGTTACAGTCCTTTTCATCTGGAGAGATTTGTTGCCTTCCATACCTCCTTTTGTCAATACATTTTTGTTCAAGGAATATATTTCACCTTTTTCCATGATAAATATCTTCATGGACATTCTTTGTCTAACAGCTGGCTAAATCTGGTGGTGCTGCCTGTATAACTAGAGATCTCTACCTTAATCCTGTCTATAAATGTAACTAATTTCTAATATAATCTTTAGAATGCCTTACCAAAGAGACTTTTTAACAGTTTGTGATGTTATATGGACTCCCTTTCCCATGCTTTTGCAGAGTTCTGTAAAGTGCTGCTGTGAACTCTTAGGTTGATAATTTGCATTAACTGCCACTTGTAGTTATGATAAATGTATTTGAGGTATTTCAGATAGAATTCCAAGGTATTAGTTTAAAAACATTTTATAATACTTGAGTTGGTGGCCTTTCAAAAGCAATTCATATGAAACAGCTTAATGCTTATCTTTTTCCATTTTGAGATGTGACAGAAATACAGGTAAACCAGTATATTCTTTGGCACAAATACTACATTGACTTCATAAGACTGACATTGTATTGAACATATGTAATACTAAGAACCATTGCCTAATGTTTTCTCTGATAATTCATCTCTATATAGAGAAAAGGCATGTCTTTTAGACTTCTCAGTTTCATAGAGTAAAAGTAATCTTTTTCTCTTGATATTTTAGTATAAGTACAGACGCAAAATAAAATGAAGCACCTACCTATCTCATTTTTTTAGTTAATTCCCTGAAATTTACAGGATTTTTTTGTCTCCATCAAAGACCAAATTTGTAGAATTCAAGAAGACATTTTTAATGTTACCTTATTAGAGCCCATTCTCAATATATTTCACTGCCTTTCCTTTCATTGCTTGTAATAACTGATGTCCATTTCCTTCCTGAGAGCTTCTTTTAGAATTTAGTGCTCTGCGTTGGCATAGAGTTCCAATATTAGTTTCCTATATTTTTCAGGTTTGCTTTCTTATTTTTCTTATCTAAGGTCAGGTGAATTGGCCCTACTGTTTGTCTTGCCACTTTCTGAAATGCTTTTCTGTTACTATGTCTGACAAGTACAGCTATGTGAATCACGGTTTGCCAGTGACTTCTCAGACAAATTAATTTGATATATGTGTAGAGACTTTTTCTCCCAACTGCTAGATCTGCAGAGATTTGAGAACTGGACTTGGTTGTTTTTCTTCCACATGCATCAGATTCGCTGAGCCCAATTATAAGCTCTGTGATTTGGCATACTGTAGGCTTGCATGTATGTGCCTTATTAGAACTTACTAAACTGGCAGTGCACTTAGCATATAATAAGTCTAAAAATTAGAGTTGAATTTTCTTCTGTCATTTTGAATTATTTTAGAAGTATGTTAAAACAACAGATATGTCTATGCACAGAGGGTTAGAACTGAACTGTTAAGAAAAAATATGCTTTCAGTTACAGTGTATGTAATTTGAATAAACATTTTAAGTTGCCAAAATGCTGGAGAGCCTTGGTAATTATGATGGGTATCTGTCATTTGTCATCTCAAGGGTGTCTATATTTCAGGTGCATGTTAATATTACTCAGGTCCTGTATGTTTTGTGTGACAAAGGGCATCTGTGATTTTGCTAGATAATACACATTTTTCCAGTTGTGGAACAGGAACAGCTCTCTTAAAAGGGGGTGGCAAGAAGCTGGAAGTTAAACTAGAGCTAGTTGGTTTTGGTCTTTGTTTGAAAGGGATGGTCATATAAAACATATGGAATGAAAATTTCAGAGCTGTTCTGTAAAGTCAAAGGGCCGTGTTTCTAAAGTATGCTTTTGACCGATTTCATGTTCTTATTTTGCTTCCTGGTTTACTCAGTGTATATTTCTATAAATGTATGCATACATTTATTCTCAGAATGTAGTACTGTAGCTGAACTTAGCTGATGAAAATATAACATTTTTTTCCCGTATCTTTAAAGATGATGATTTTTTTTTTTTTCCCTGAAGAGTAGAGATAGTGCCAGGAGTTGTGTTGGGTTTGTTTTGTTTGGTTTGGTTTGTTGTTGTTTTGTTTGGTGTTTTTTTTTTGGGGGGGGTGTTTTTTTTTTTTTTTTTTAAATTAGAAGGTAATATGGCAACCTTAAAATAAGAAATAAGTACACATTTAAAGAAATAATAGAGGAAGTATTATTTTTAGTTTTGCTTGCTGACATGGTGAAAAGAATTGGAAGTTGGATTTTAACTTTGATTTGAAGACTTTGATAACATTTTTTTAAAAGTCAGCAGAGAGCCTTTCAAATCAGTGTAGTGGTTTGAGCTCAAAGGGCAACTGAGCACCATGCAGCCGCTCACTCTTCGCTTCCTTCCCAGTGATAAGAAGGGACAAATAAGCCAGGCTTGGGATTCAAAATAGGACTGAGAGGGACAAATCACCCATTATAATCATGGGCAAAAGGCAGACTCGTTAGGGGAAGAAAAAAAAGAATAAACATTTATTACAGACACTAACAATAACACATAACAGAGTAGGACAGTGAGAAGCATTGCCGCATCTTGAGAACACCTTCCCCCCACACCTCCCTTCTTCCCGGGCTCAGCTCTGCTCCCGATATCTCTACCTCCTCCTCCCAGTGGTGCAGGGGCAGGGAATGGGGGGTGCAGTCAGTGCTGCTGCTACTTCCATCTTTGGTGGGGGGAACTTCTGGAACTTCTCCCCCTGCTCCATCATGGTCCCCCTCTCACAGGAGATAGTCCTCCACAAACTTTCTGTGACATGAGTCCCTCCCATAGGCCGCAGCATTTCCCCACATTGCTCTGGCATGGGTCACCAACTTTCTCCAACTGGATTCCCTCCCACAGCTGCAGCCCTTCCCGAGCTGCTCTGGTGTGGGACTCCCCCGCATGCTGCAATCCTCCCAGCACTGAATTACAGCAGCGGGGCTGCCTTTTCCCACAAGACCCCGGCCTTCTTCGGGCACAGAACCTTGATCAACCAGGCGAAAAAACAGGCCATAAATCAATGTCTGCTCCACCATAGATCTTCCTGGGTGGTGGTGATGGGGCCGCCCTGCCATCTCCCCACAGGATACATGGGGGTCTCTGCTCTGGCACACCTCCCCCCTCCTTTCTTCCTCCGTTCCTTCACTGACCTTCGTGTTCACGCAGCTGCCACAACTCCTCCTCACAAGTCTGACTCCTCCTCACCACGTCCCTTCTTAAATGCGTTATCACAAAGGCGCAGCTGATTGACTTGGCTTTGGTGCAGAGGTGGAGCTGACTTGGAGCTGGGGGAGCTTCAAGAAGCTTCTCACAGGGGGCCGCCCCTACAGCCCCCTCCCCTGCCACCAAAAAACTCCACAACTCACTCAAACCCAGGACAATCAGGTACAACTATGTGACTGAGCGTCAGAAAATTCTGTCCTTAAAAAATTAAAGCTTGCTAATTCACACTGAGGCTTGTTTGTGTGTTGGTTGCTTTTCCTCCTACCTAGATCCCAGGATTGACTGATACATAAAGACAGGGATACATACATATATGAGAAGACAGTGTGATACTGCGGATCATCCATGTTAGTTTTGCTTCATTGGAAACAAATGTATCATATTGGTTAAGTTATATCTTGTCTGGAATTTTTGAAATGAATGATTTTGTTTATTTCAGAGTAGATTGATCAGTGGATACATGTAATATTTTTTCTTCTGTGGGTCTTTCCTCCAAAATGATATAAAACCACTTAAATATTTAAGTATTGATAACAGCACTTTTGAGGACTGTTAAATAAATATCTTTATTGGTTTATAGGGCAAGAGATAGCCTGTGGCTGCAAATCATTTAGAGAAAGCTGAGTTGGGTTGAGTGCTTGCTTTCAGGTAATGGATTCTGTGTCCAGCCTTGTCTCTCTTCATCTTTTCCATGGTCGCCTGGGTCTGAAACACTACTGCTAGTCAGGAAGCTGTATCTGCTGAAACTGAGTGTCTGCTTCTGTCTCATTGCTTAATGCAAGAACTGCCATAGTGGAGGAATTAAAGCTGTTACAATCTGTCAAAATGTTAGTTGCTGACACTGGTAGAATTTTAGCTTAGAAGCAGGAAAATCAAGATCTTATACAGTGTGTATTGTCTAACCCATTCAGTTGCTGTGCCTACTAACATGAATTTTGACCAGGAGCTTCATCTACTGTTGTGAATCTTAGCTCTATAAAATACAATAGTGATAACCATAAAAATGTGTTTTCTTTCACATTGAAAGTATTTCTTACTGGGACTATACCCAGGCAGAAAGCATGTTGCTTGATACAAAACCTAAATGTATTAAGTTGATATGATTCCATGAAAATGACCATAATGTTTATTTCATGAGAACAAGGAGTTTGAGCAGATTTAAACACACAAGAGAAGGAATGATTTATTGTCTGTAAACAGCTGACTCATTTTAAATCATCTGCAGATAGTGAAAGAAAATGAATGGTGAAAAGAGAAGACTTTTTTTTTTTTTTTCCTGAACTTGGATTTAACATGGCTAATGTTGAAACACCACATTGGAAATTTGCATGAGTGTATGAGCCAGTGAAGCTAACACATGGAGAGAGCTTTCACATGTGAAATTCAGTCAAATACTATCAAAATATCTACCAAACTCTTGATATTTATCACTTCTGTTGAAATTAAGTATACAGCTTTTTTTGAAACCAGCTAGATTTCTAAAGGTACTTTTAAGGTATCCCCTTAAAATGCTTTAGTTTTCTGTTCAATTCAGTGTGCTATGACATTTGAAAACTTTTTAATCTCAATGTGGAACTTCTACAAATACTGGAAATTAGTATTTTTTCTTCCTACAATGTCTTTTTTAGAGAATGATTCTGTCTGTACCAATTACAGTACATGTATATACAACATAAGCTTAATTTTATAGTAGATTTTTTCTCCATTTCCTGACTAGTTTCTATACATGTGAAAAAGCAGATTTATGAGTGATGAATCTCTATTTTCCATTAAGAATATTGATCTTACACTAACAACATGTTTCTAAACATAAATGCATTTTCTTCGTATGTTTTCAATAACATAGAAAAAGATTGGTTGTGGCATTGTTTTTTTCAGGATAGGCGTAATGCATCTGTTATTTTTGCCTTTGATAAAAGACTTATTACCTCAAGGAACTTAAATATTATTTTTTAAAGAGAATGAAGTGAAAATCTATGAAACAAATTCTCGTGAGTGGCAAATTTGACTGGTAGATGAATTGGGCGAAGGAAACTAGTCTTTTTGACACTTCAGCTATGAGGTACAGACTCTAATTTTGTTAAGCTCAAAAACAAGTGTCAAGGAGTTTTATGGTCCCCATTACCTTTCAGGTTCATAAAACACTGCCAACAAGCATGTCCCTCTCTCTTTTGTAGAATAAATAGCTCAATTAATTTATAGAAGTCTTTCCATTTTGTGTGTAAAAGAAGAAAATGAGGGTAAATTAATCTGAATAAATTGGCTTTGTATTTTACTCCATTAATCTTGTGAGAATTAGTACAACAATGATGCCAAGACCGTCATAAAATTTTTGTTTCTTATGCTTCATTGTCAAGAATGACAAACATAATTGTTTTCTTGATGTGGTGATGCCGTTGGAAGTTACTTTGATGGACCTGTGTTGGCCTTTGAAAGTTTGAACTGGACTTTGTACATATTTTTATTGCTTAGTTCATGTTTTCTATTGTCGAGCATGGACTTTTGAATTTTGTGTCATTTGGACCTTCATTTACACATAAAATCACAGTTCCCTCTTCCTTCCATACATGCAGTGCAAATCTGGTGATATGAGTGACTGTGTCAGCAGGACCAACCTATGCCTGAACAGCAGGTAAGTTCCAGTAAATCTTAGGTAAAAGACAGGGGGATATTGCTGCTGTCATTGCTGTCTGAGACAAAGATGAGGAAGAAAAGGTGCCTTTGAAGGTGTGACCTGATTTAGTAGCACAAACATATTTGTAGATGGGAATGATTCTAGAGAAAGTTTGTTTTTTGGAGGACTTCTGTCAATCTTCCAGCGTTGTTTTAGCCTTCCTGGATTTAGTTCTTACCGCCTCCTCTTCAAACAGCTTTTTACAGAGTTTATTATGTTGACACTTGGCATGGGGTAGAGTTGAATGCTGTGTGTGCATTCTGCTGCTTGCACGCTAGATCTAGATCCTGTTGAGGAGTAAATGAGAATGTGATCATTGTGAGAGTCTGCGGATGGTAGAGAAAAGAAATGTCTGTACTACTATGTGTTTGTGGTCTGAGAAAAATGACCCAAGTCACTTCAGGCTATTACTGTTTGCCCTCTGCAGCTGTCTTTGGGATGAAAGTAGGAGTATTTGGAAATCAGCTATACCAAAGCTGCCAAGTCTGTTAGAATTGATGTGACTGTTTCCTTTTTCCTATATTGCAGAGGTCATCCAGCAGAGTCACAGGTGCTGCCTCAGCCCAGTGGCCTGGTCTGAAGCTCAGCTGACAGGTGGTGTTAGACAGGAGGGGTTTTTACTACTTTATTGAACACCTTGATTAGAAAAAGGTGATGAGATTCTGGCCAGCAGCTGGGAACATGTCCAGCACTGGTGTGTCAGACTGTTGCATGGTTTAGTACTTCTAACACCTGGTCAGCAGTCATCATCAAACAGTCAGTCTTTCTGAGCTAAATAAATGTGATGTACATTTCTGTACATGCACACTAGAACTCAAGATCAAGGTCTTGTAATGGCATTTACAGAAAAATTATTGCTTCACTAGTTAGAAAATACTGTGTCAGATTCTCTACAAGAAAATAATTTGTTTGACCCCTATCTAAGGAACAGTACACTTATTAAAATGGTAGACATGGGAGCAGAAAGAATAGAGTAAGGCTTAATCTTCACTGAATCTCAGTCCATCTTTCATTCCTCAAATATGCAATTCTCCACTTAGAAAAATTATGGCAAAAAGTGTAATATTTCAGGATCTCTTGTTTCATTGAGCAAGTTCTTAGAACTTACAACAGCAGAGGGAGAATGACAGAAAAGGGACTAAGTGATTACTTTCCATTTTTACTTCAAGGGTCCCCTTTGCAACAGGTTCTTGATACATTTAGGTGGCTACTGTAGTGTGTGAGTGACTGAAGAATTTATTTTAAGCTGGAATTATGTATTCTTGATTGCTGATACATGTGAACTCGCCAACAGTTGATATTTGTAATTCATTTTCACATTAATAATTATTTTAAAATCTGCTGATTCTTAATACATTTTATTTCAATGCTTTGCTGGTAATTTTCTAACAACCTACTGGCAACAGCAATTATTCCCAGTTGAAGCCATTTTTCACTAAAAATGATATGATTTTTTAAACAGCTACTTCTCCTCCTGCTTTCCAGATAGTAAAGTTAGGAGTGCAGCTGTTTCCTACTAAATGAAAAGTATTAATCATTTTCTTTTACATATAAAATCAAATATCTGTTGTAGTAGTCTCTGTATGCAGAATTTGTTGTTTTGCTGTTTCACTGTTTTAGAACAAATGATTCTGCCATGGCATCATTTGATACAATATGAGTCTGGGATATTTTGTTTTGCAGTCAGGGGTTTAAATAATATCAAACAATGTCATGTATCTAATGCTTCAAGAAGCAAATATAGTTAGGCTGCACATATCTCATTTAGCTTGCATTTTAAAATTCTACTGATATGTAAAAGTGTAACACCATTGGATGATATTGAGGACTTAAGAAACAGAAAGGGGGCAAACTACAGTTAGATAAAGTACAACATCATGTTTTTATTAATTATCAGCATGAATTTCTGCAGTAAAATGAGAGCTCATCTATCATTGTCCAGGAATAGAGATTCTTGGCATGTTGGTTAGTTGTAGGGTAGCTATGAATCATTACTGGGATTCTGAAAAAGATGTGTGACCCTAAGTTGAATTAGAAAATAGAGAAGTATTAATGTCTCTGTAGACAGCATTGCTGAGACTTCACCAGCAAAGCTATGTATTCTCTTTATTATATACGTATTATGTATGTATATGTATTATTATATATGTATTCCCTTTATTCAGAAACTCATACTAAACCAGGTAGAAAAGTTGTTGGATGTTCAGAAGAATGGAATGTACTCCAGAAATTAAGTTAAAATTGCTTGGCTTGTTTAATCAAACAACAACTGAGAGGTATAATAAGGTACATCAGAAGTATAAACAACAGAAAAGAAAAATAAAAAAGGACAATGTTAGCTCAGCATTAAGTGGAAGTGGGATTTAATTAATTTAGAAAAAGGATTTTAATACATAGGGGTCTCTGATATCATGGCACTGGATTTGATGACCTGAAGAGAACTCTTCCAGACTTTTTTTAATTTAATGATATTACTGTTCTCAATGTTAGACATCTGTGAGATGGTAATACCTATCTGTTAACTTATTTCTGTGTTGCGGATTTTTTTTTTTTTTCCAGCAGCCAGTCCATTATATCACTCAACTGCTTGCTTGTAATTTAAAGTATTATGTGCCAAAGTTGTGTAGCATCTCATCTGAACTGTAGCCTTGAAGGTTCCCCTAATACTGTGTTTCCCAGACTGTGGGTTGTGCCCCTTGTGGACAAGCCAGTGAGGGAGAAGGATTGCAAATAAGTTACTTTTAGAGCATGTATTATTTGTATTCAAGAAAGGTGGTATGTGAACATGCTGCTATTCCCTTGAAGCAGAGACAGATGCTGTAATAGGTTCTAAACCAGTGCCAGTACTGATTGCCAGTGATTCATGGTGTAGGTGATCGTATACAGTTGAAGAGCCAGCCAGCACATTTATGAAATGTCCTTATACCTGGGTATTTTTGTTTACTTGGTACAAATTAGAATAATCTGCATCATCCAAAAAAGAATATTTTGCAGCCCATGAGCCTGTGGTTCTCAGTCAGTTCAAATCACTGTGACTTTGAGCTCCTACCACATTGAGAGTCAGATAATCCCTATCCAACACATTTTTCTTTTATTTTTTTCTTCTTTTTTTTCCTCCCTTTTCCTCTTTTGGTCAAATTGGTTTTCAGACAGATAGCTTCCTTGAGTGCTATGGCTGGCATAAGATTGTGTAGGCACATGTGTTTGGGATAAGGGAAAGGTTCCCCCTTCTGATAATTGTCTGAACTAAAATCATGGAATTTCCTATGGATTACTGTCTTCATCTCCTGATATCTCTGACATGTTGATTAGCTCCTTTGGACTGGTTGATAATGCTTTTTAAATTCAAGTTTCAAGTTACAACTGGATTATCTTCTATTCATCAACATGATATGCCCTTATCCTTAGGACTTCCCAAAATTAGTCCTGGAAGAGATCCCCATCTTTTGGGTAACATTTTTTCTGTTCATAAAACACATTCAAGTACCCAAAGTTGTCTGATATTGTATATTTATCAATTTACGGGTTATAAGTTGATTTAGTTTAGTTCTTTATTTATACTGAAACATAGGAACAAATTTACTTGGTTATATCAAGTCAGTCAGCCCAATAATCACAGCAGTAGCTGTAAATGGTTACAAAGGAAAACCTAAGGACAGCACAAGGTTATATGACACTTGTCCTTAAAGCCCTCCTGTCCCTCAGCTGTCTTCTGCTCAGGGGGTCCTATGTTAGATGAGATTTGGAGTCAGTTAGTAAACCACAAATAATTTCTGTAAAGTCCTTTTAGTATGGGTGTTGAAAAATTACGTTATTTTTTCCCTTTGTGTTTCATGGAGTCACCAGACACCACTTTAGCATGTGTAATTTAGAATAGCAGCATTATGCCATAAATTGTATCCAGATGCAACAGGCAACAAAGCATAAGAATTGGGAAGACACCCTCACCCCTCTCCATTCAGGAACACCTTCAAGCAAAACAGATTTTTTTAGAGCCATAGGAAAATGTTCAGTACTGTAAGAATTTGATACAGCATTCATTTTTTTTTTTTTAATAATTGTTTTGAAGATAAACAACAGTAATTTTTAGCTAGGTTTTTAAACAATAATTAGGTCCTGTTGAAAGTCAGCAGGAGTGGAATGGTAAACTTCACTAGGACTCTCTAAAACTGGGATTATGCAAAACTGCTTGAAATCACATTTCAACTCAAAGATGTTGAAGTGAATCCCTAAATCCCTACCTTCCCTCTGGTATTACAATGAATAATAAGCACTCTGTATTTCACTTGCATAGTTGATCAAAGCAGTGGATTTCAGAAGTCTCACTGGGCATATCTTTCCTTGCTGAAATGAGGAATGAGATTGACTTTAGTACTCTGACTCTTTAATCAACGTGACTTTTATTAACTGCAGTTTATTTCCTTTTAACAGATGATCCTGTAACTCGCATTTATGATGTCATCATATCCTCTCAACAACTTTAAAACTATTTAAATAATTTTTAAACTAAAATTTGCCTGAAACTAAATTAAAGGAGCACTTTAGATTATGACTAAATTATTTCACTGAGTAAGCAGATTTGAGTCAATCTAGAGGTGACAATTCTGTGCTAACATCTGTCAAGCACTGGCAGTAACGTAATACTTATGCAAAAGCTTATTACATTGACCTCATAGTCAATGGGTTTAAGAGAAACATCCTTGGTGAAAAATCACATCAGAAACATCTTTCTGATTGGTTTAACAATACTGTTACTATTAACTTTATAGTGTGCTACCTAAGGAATAATTAAACCAGATGGCGTGTTAAACCCAACTGAAAGAATAAAGACATTTTTACTTTTAAGTTGATCAAAATTAGGTAAAACAACATATGTTCATGTGCATTACGATTCCTTTAACTACATATTAACTGCTTTCCTTAATATTCTTCCTGGTGATCTGAGAGCTCTGCCTCTTGAAGAAACAAAAAACAATCCCTCTTTGCATTCTTTCTTTCTGACTCTCCGGTCACTCATACCTCTGTGTTGCTTTGTTTTTTTTTTTTGTTTTTTTTTTTTTTTTTATGTAATTTAAATAAACAGGTTGCTTACTGCAGCATTCTCAAATTATGTGACATTGAAATGCAGGCTATTTTGGGCCACATTCAAACTGTACAAATTGGGGCAGGTACATCCAAAAAAAGGATTTGGAGATTGCCTCTAAAGAAGCACAGCTTGCACAAATGAGCAAATTACATCTTATGCAACAGATGTTGAGGAGGGAATTACAAATACTCTAGTTCCTGTTGTATTAGTCCTGACTTGCCACCATTTCTCTTTGGAAATGCCATGAAGGGCTAATAATACAGAATAACACACCACACCACATACATTATAACAAAAGTCTCTCTGCTGTCCATGAATCAGATCTGTGTTACATTATTCCCCAAAGCATAAAACACTATTATAATTATCCTTGTCATACCAATAACTCTTTTCAAACACTGACAGTATTTCTCTCCTGAAGATTGTCTGGTGAATGGAATGCATTTTATGGAAATACGTAGTCCTGTTGCCTGAACTGATATAAAATTAAATGAGTGGAAACACCCAAATGAGATTTATGATTGTAAAGCATTATGGAATAATGTTTTATCGTCACATCTGCTCCTTATCCAGGTGCTGTTAAAAGCACTGCAAAAGATTCATAAAATGAAGCTAACTGTATTTTGATTTTGTGGAGGATTCTGAGTAATGGGCTATCATTAGCTTGATCATTTCATATGCTTCTCTATTCCTAGTGTAAATTAATCCTTAGTTACAACTACCTATTCAATCAACTGGCAGAACGTAGAGTTAACAGTGAGTATTTCTTCTTGTGACTGGATGAGCCTTAGTTAGGATTTTTGCTGCGTGAGCTTCAGATGGTTGAAGTGGGAGAGAAATTATCTTTGTCTATTATCTATAACAGTGTATTATCTTCCTCAGCCCTAAATTTATTCTGGCTATAATGAAGCCCAAAGCAGTAGTATGAGTTGTCAACCAGTCAATAATGTTAATGTTATAAAGTACAGAGACTAATTTAAACAGAGAAGACCCTTGATCCCTTGTTTGTGTCGAAATGGAGAAACAATGTGTGATAAAAGATAAATCAATATACTTCACAGGTTTAGCAATTTCCTATGAATATGCCGAGCAGGACATTTATACCAGTATTTATATCAAGGCATTTGTATCCTCAAAGTTTGCACATAAATGAAGTATTACCCAACAACTAAGTGCCTTCTATTGGTACATGGCAAAGAACTTTATTTTATTGGCTTTAATGTTCATTTAAGTGGAGGATTAATAGTATCAGCTAAAGCTAAACCTGATGCAATTAACATTTCAATTTGTTTCTGTATAGATGCTGCTGCCTTTTTATTCTGCTTTGAACACTTCTGTTGAGTTCAATACCTTCACTGGGCTTCAGTCGTATATGACACAAGTCTCTTACAGAATCATAGAATCACAGAATGGTTGATATGGAAGGGACCTCTGGGCTCATCTGGTCCAACACCCTGCTCAAGCAGGGACACCCAGAGCAGGTTGCCCATGATTATGTCCAGATGTTTTTTCAGTATCTGCAAGGATGGAGACTCCACAACCTCTCTGGACAACTTGTGCTGGTGCTCAGTCACCCTTACAGTAAAAGCATGCTTCCTGATGTTCAGGGAGAACTTGCTGTGTTTGTGCCCATTGTTTCTGGTCCTGTCACTGGGCTTCACTGAAAGGAGCCTGACTCTGTCTTCTTTACATCCTTCCTTCAGGTATTTATATACATTGATCAGATTCCCCTGAGCCTTCTCTTCTCCAAGCTGAACAGTCCCAGCTCTCTCATCTTTTCCTTATAGAAGAGAGGCTTCAGTTCCTTCTTCATCTTTGTGGCCCTTTATTGGACTTGCTCCAGTATGTCCATGCCTTATACTGGGGAGCCCAGAACTGGATACAGTACTCCAGGTGTGGCCTCACTAGTGCTGAGTAGAAGAGAAGGATCACCTCCCTTGACCTGCTGGAAACACTCCTCTTAATGCAGCCCAGGATAATATTACCCTTCTCTGCTCCAAGGGTGCATTGCTGGCTTCTGGTCGGGTTGTTGCCTACCAGGTCCCCAGGGTCCTTTTCTGCCAACCTGCTTTCCAGCTGATTGGTGTACAGCATATACTGGTGCACTTCTTGAACTTCATGAGGTTCCTGTCAGGCCATTTCTCCAGGCTGTTGAGGTCCCTCTGGATGCCAGCGGGACCCTTTGGCATATCAGCCACTCTTCTCAGTTTTGTGGCATCTGCAAACTTGCTAAAGGAACACTGTCCCAACACCCAGATTATTAGTGACGATGTTAAACAGGACTGGCCCCACTATTGACCCCTGGGGTACACCGCTAGTTACTGGCTTCCAAGTAGGTTTTATGCCACTGATCACGACCCTCTAGGCCTGTCCATTCAGCTGTTTTTCAGTCCACCTCACTGTCTGCTTATCCAGCCCATGCTTCAACAGATTGTCTGTGATAAGACATACAGTGTTAAAAACCTTACTGAAATTAGGGAAGACAATATCCATTGCTCTTCCCTTGTTTACCAAGACAGTCATTTTTAATTAGAAAAGAGACCTATTATTTTCCTTGAGCATGGATTCATGTAGCTTAGAACGGGGTTGAATAAGACTTGGAGGTGAAAATTTACTAGAGAAGGATGCAGGTAAGCTATAAAAGGAAAGTAGACAATGCCAAATTCTGCCTGCCTGGAAATCACTACAAAATAACATCAAGAAGAAATGTTCTGTTAATGTAATTTGAATAAATTTATGGTTTTAGCCTACACAGAGATTCACAGGACTTGTAAAGGACTATGTGGAAAATATTTGCCTAAGCACCCATTAAATTTGGCTATGATGACTGCTTTGAAAATGCTGAAGATAACATGAGTTGTAGAGACCTATGAAATGAAGCAGGTCTTAGGGAATCTTCTACTCAAATGCTTTCCTTTACCTCTGCTGTCCTAACGCACAGGTCTTTTCTAATACATATATCTCTAGCCATGTCACATAATCATTTACCTTTAGTGAGTTTTTAAGCCAATGTGGTAAAAAAAAGCAAAAGTTGTAAAAGAGCTACACAGAATAAAAAACAATTGCACAAAAAAATAAGATTAAAGTACAAAGTTTGCATTTCTAACTATGTGCTTGAAATCAATCACCACATTTTGTCAAGGTGACCTATAAATGTAAATAGAGATACAACTAATTAAAGCCTTCAGAAATGATGTTAAAACAGTATTCAAATTCTTTCATAATTCCGTGTAACCCTCCCAGAATCCTACATGAATATGACTGTATAAAATTCAGCAAGACCTTTTCAGAAAAGTTTGACTTTGTTGTACTAGTCAGCAAGGCATCTTGCACTTTTCTATCTTTAGTTACTAGCAAAAACCAGTGGTTCTTATTGCTAAAATGTGTTGCTGCCATGATCAAGGAAAGCACTCAACAGTCTGAAAGGAACTGGCTATATTCTGAAATTTTGTCACACTTGCACATTGATATAGATGCAATTCTCCAAGCTTGTTTTTCTCCTTTGCCTTAACTTTTTACTTTATCAGTTCTGTTCACTTACATATGTTAGTCTTTCTACTTGATTTTCCCTGTAAAGAATTTGGGATAAAATACTCATATGAAAGATATCATACAACATTTTGTATAGCATTAAACATTGCATAATTCTGCCCTTTATAACGTCTCAGGATAATTCAAATGTGAACCAAGAAAGTCAGTGCAAGCTAGTTCTTTGAAAACAAGTCAATGCTGATTTCAAGTAGACCCAGCCTGATTTATGAAAAACAAGGTTGTTTTTCAAAGATGGTATGACAGACATGTAAGCAAGAGGGAAAACAGTAGTGCACAGTAGCAGACTGATTCTCACAGCATATCAACAAATTGTATAGACAGCCAAATTAAGAAGTTATATCTATGCCAAGCCTGCTTTCTCACTGAAGGGGTCTTTACATAGCTAGTTGTGTTTCATTAAATAGCAGGGTAAAACACTGCTGATGTTACAAAAAACAACCAAGCAAATCCACAAATCTTAAGAGAACAACTGCAAGTACTAATATAAATATGTCTTCTCTTTGGAATTTGGTTCTAGACCAAAGCAATATTTTTCTGATTGGATGTTTAATTTTCTTCTTGATCTCCATTTTTGAAAACTGAAATAATGAGTGGATAATTGTTTGCTGCAGTGTGTTTCCCAGCAACTAGTACTGTTGACAGTAGACAGAAGTTTCCCACCTTGCAGAACAATGAGATAAAGAGAAGAATAAATGCAGTGAAACCACAGGGCTAGCATCAGAAGAAGAGGAGGAATTAATACAACTTACTATAGAGATATTTCATGTTTCAGTTGCAGGTATTCTGTATTGTTTACAAGATAAGGTAGAGGTGGCAAACTGAATGATAAATGCGTTTGTTGATGCTCTGGATTAGAAGGGTTGGGGACAGCAAATCCTTGAATGACAAGCATGCTTGACTTCCTGACATAGAAGTAGTTCAATGAAAACTCCACATAGAAGTCTTCCTGTAAAGAACTCACTAAAAAGAAAAATTTTTAAAAATGAAAGAACAGGAAAATCCTACTATAGTTAGGTCTGTATTTCCCAGATTTGTCTGAAATGTCTGAAACACCGTCAATGGATTCATTCTGTTTCCTGAAGGGTACTGGGAATACTTAAGTGGTATAGAATGCCTTAGAGTATTCAAACCTAGAAGATAATGTTCTCATTTGATCTAACACTTGAAAATTGAACTCAGAGGCAGCAGTATAAGAAATGCGCCTGTCAGAAACAAGGGTCCGACTAGTCTAGTATTCTGTCTCCGACAATGGCAGGAGAACACGCGAGCCTGGCCATTTTCTGTAGCTTGGAGTCTGTTAGCATGATTTATTTATCCTGAGGATCTGTGTCTACAGTAGATAACCCAAGGCAATAATTTTTCACGTGTATTTGGGTTTTCTGACTTCCATGCTGTCTGAAGAGCACACTGTGATATTCCCCCATTTCTGCTAGGACAAGAACACATCCTAAATATAACAAAGAACTTATTCTGAATTAAAATGTGGTTTGAACACGTCTCTAAGACATTTGCATAATAGTGCAACTAGGAGAAGACAACCTGTTCTTGTTTCCCATGAATTATCACTGGTTTGTTTTGTTCATTTTCATAAGGTCTGATAGTTCTACCATTGACACAAAGGTAGCTCTTTCTTTAGCTCTTTCTTGACAAGAGGTGGGGGTATATGTATTCTTGAGACATATACCTACCATCAAATTGTATTCTCTCGAGCTTAAACAGGATGTCTGAGCTTCTTGTGTTTAGGTCTTCTATTGTAAGCTGAATATTTTATGGTTTTTCAACATCTAACTCAATTTTTAATATTGGTCACGTTTAGAAAGCAATAGACACTTAGGTCAGTGAAGTTTAAATGTAAGAAAATTTACTGTTTATTTTTTATTTGGCACAATATTTTAAAGCTAAGCAGGGAAGCTATAAAGTCCCTTTGATTTAAAGAGACTCTGAGTAACTAGATTTTAATAACTTTTTGAAAGCAACCCACATTCCCACCCCCAGCCTTGTTTCCGCAGTTTCTGGTAATATCTGCAAAATCTGTTCCTATGAAAAACTGAACCACTTCAAAGACAATTTAGGAGTGCTTAATCTTCAGGCTTCGTACTTTGGTATGGAAATACTGATTCGTACTACCAGAAACACAGCTATAGCCAGCTTTATATTATAATAAAGAAGTCTTCTACTCAGGAAGGATCACTGACTTTTACTGACTTTTGATGCAAGATTTTGCTTTATAATAGCAATTGGTATAATAACAGTAAGAGAGTTCTGTGTCAAGGTCCAGCATAGGACCTGTCCTTCTATTAGTTAAACTCTAATAGAGAAGGAATAGAGATGAACCTTTTCCCTGTGAATTTTACCTTTGAAGGTGAAAGAGAATGTTACATATAGCCCATTTGCATTATTGTCAAATTGCCGTAAGCCATTGAGAACAATAGCAAAAGGATTAAATGCAGTCAGATTTCCAGGAGCAAGTTAAAATCTTGGAAGTTCCTGTCTCTACTTTGGTGTAACAAACAGTACTTTAACAAGATGCCCTAAATAAATGACTGCAGGTTACTTTAAATTTGAAAATTCACACTGAATCAGAAGAGACAGGGTAATTTTTCATTCAACCTGAAGTGTTATTTACTTTCTGAACTGGCACTTAAAATACCTATGTGTGATGAGAAAAGTTAAATTATTTTGAGCTAGATTTAATTTAAATTTCAATTCATTTTTGTTTGAAATAGAGGATTTGCCATTAATTTCTTTCCTTTTACTTTGAGGATCTTTCACTTTTAATAATTCTATTGCCTAATGCCCTAATCTGTTTATTACACTATAACTTAACTTTAACAATGCTGCTTCTATTCAAAATAAACAGATTTAGTATGTCTGTGAAATAGACTTATGTGTAGTGGGATGCTTTACCATCTAGAAAAGCTTGGAGGTTTCTGAATGCCTAAGAAATTATAATGCTGGTGGATTTAGCATTTGTATTTCTGCAGGCTCATGCTTATTCAGTTGTACCAAGGCAGCTTAAGCTAATATCTAATCTTCTTATGGAATAGTTCTCCCTATAACAACAGGATTGTTCATAACAAGCTTGAACAACTGTTTGGCTCCAACTGTTGTATGAAACGGAGGGAAGGAGGAGTTGCTTGACTTTTTATTCTTTCCAAAATGTCTAATTACTGTTATCCTTGGATATATAGGACAACCCAGGAGTCATGGTGTGATGCCATGTACTCAAATTATAGGAAGCAAGAAGTCATGAATAAATTATT
Source organism: Tyto alba (assembly GCF_018691265.1). Taxonomy (NCBI): domain Eukaryota; kingdom Metazoa; phylum Chordata; class Aves; order Strigiformes; family Tytonidae; genus Tyto; species Tyto alba. Next base: position 72,149,374 of record NW_024881282.1, on the reverse strand, counting down.
CCTAATTGTCCATCTTGATGCTCTCCTTTATGCCACTCTTCCGTCAAAGGGAGAAACAGGCAAAAGGGATAGAAAAATTATTTTGGTACAGTATTGAGCTTAGGTATGTTTGACGATGGAAAAAAAATGGATGAAATTCAGTTCTCTGTGTATTAGAAGGGAAAAAAGGTTGAAAAATTTTAGCAGTGTTTTCCTGAAAAATAGCATTCATTACATACTCATTTCACGTTTCTGACAAAAAATACACTGTTTTCAACTGCTTCTGAAGCATGGAGTAGAAATCTAAATGACATTATCTTATTTCAAACTCACACATTTAAGAAAAAAATTAGATGACTTAGTTGTATGTGAAGATTACTCTAGGTTCATTGCTCATTTTGCTCAGCACTTTAAGTTGTACTCCATTGGCAAAATTCCCTTCCGATTCAAGAAAAAGTAGTGGAAGTGATAAGCCAAAGGAGTTAATCACTAAAGGAGTAGTGCGCATTGCAAAAATCTAGGAAGAGATTCAAAGAGTGGTGTAGGGAGGAGATAGCATGGGGAGTTGTGTAGCTTTTGCTTTTTTTCTAGTATAAATGACTAAAAAAATCTCTCTCTTGTGCATTTCATTGATCTCATCAGTGAGGTGAAATAACACAATAGCCAGGATGAATCTACCTCTGATCTGCCTCCAGATACTGTCTTTTCTTTATCAAGTAGTGCAGGTGAAAGTGTCCGAGGAGAAAACCAATAAGATAAGCTTTCCTTCGCAGCTCCTGAACAGGTTCATATCATCTATCAAAGTAAAATGACTTAATCTCGTCACCCTTGTTGCTTTATATACAAAATTCATGTCTTTTTCCTGTCACTGTTTCTAAACCCATGTTCATTTTTGAGTGTGCTGAAAGGATACCAAGTAACTTTACTGTAGGATGTTAAGTTATAAACCAATTGATTACCATATTTAAATGAAGAAACAAAGAGGGTATAGAACAAATTTTCACATGTTTTTCTTAAGCCCTACTATTATGATGGAAAGTCATAGGCTTGTGATAAAACTGAATATTTTTTTTAATGAGAAATGTATAATCAAAAATATATAACATGATTTCTAGTGTTAGATAAGAAAGGGAAGGAAAGATAACGTTATTTATTAAATAGCCTATATGCTTTTTTCTTATCTAAGAATGTGAAAAATGTAATTGAAGATTTTGTTTATGTATTTGTGCTAGAGATCCAAGAAATACAATTTCCCATTTGTCATAAAAAAATCCAAATTGAATTTAAAACAGAGTTATTTTTTCTTTTTTTTTTTTTTTTAGAACAAGAGGAAAAGTATTTTGTTATAATGACTTGAAATGTACAATGTAGAAACTTCTGAGTTTGAGATAATTTCCAAGGAAAATACTGACACTACATATAATATATTTTGTTGCTTAAAAGACGTGTTGTGTATGTATCCTCATTCATCATTTTTCTTCAAATTAAGTTTTTGTCCTCTACCTAATGCATCTTTAACATAGCAAAACTATAAAAAAGTAACAAAATTCAGACAAGAAGCTTCTTGAAAGTAGTTATTTAAGATAAATTTACTGCTCTCATCTTACTGGAAACTAATCAGACTTTATTTTGACCGTAGAGTAACCTTAATTTAGATAAAACACAATCACCGTATGCAAGAAGTACACATGATCTCCTTCACAATTATTGCTTCATACAGACAACTTGGTTTCTGTAAAATATGATTTGATTTTCTTTTAAAAATGAGTTTTGATGCACCAAGTTTACTCAGAATTGTTTTGTTCGTAACACAATGGGGCATAAGGTGTTTCTGTAACAAGTTTAGAAGGCTGCAGGTATATGAGCAAACTTTGGAATCATGGAATATGTTTTAGAGTGGCTGCCTATAGAAAAACTATTTGCAGCTTGCTTGACCTCTCATTGACTTAGTATTACTGTATCTGTCTCTTTTTCTCCCTTGTCTTCAGCTTTTGTTCCTTTTTTTCAAACACCGTTAATTATATTTTATTCTCATCACCACACTGAAGGGAAGGGGTAATAACAGATCCATTAGACTTCATTAAACTGATGATTAAAGCCAGAAATTCTAAAAGACTGTTTACAAGATGAAGAAGTTTTATTTAAAATTACAGCTTCTTGGATATGTCATATCCTAATATATCTTTAGAGCTGTAACTAAAAAGCAACAGCAAATGGTTCTAATCTATTAAATATGAAAGAAAAATATGACAGAGGGACTAAAATTATAGTCAGACTCACTCTATTTGTCATTAAAAAAATCATTAATTGCTCTAGGCTGTTCATTGTTATTAGCAGTTGATTTCTTTTTATTTCTTTGAATTTACAGTTTGTAATTCAGATATGTGTTTCAAATTGCATTCAGTGAGATGAATAACAAATATACATATTAATTACTTTTTTCTTGAGCTTCTAAAATACAAAGAATCAAATCTTTAAATGTTTTGGTTCATACTTCCTATTAGATAAATGAGAATTTAGCATCCACATAGGACAATAGTTGCACTGTCGATATTTTTGTGGATCTGGGCTTGTCATATATTACAGATAAGTAGAGAGAAAAGGTGGGCAGCATACTGACCAAAGATGGACACACTTATACTGTGGAGAATTTAGATGGTGGGAAATACAACAGTGGTATAAAGATAACAATTTTTGCATAGATGATATATTGCAGCTTCCTCTTTCCTTGCTAATAATTAAAAAATGAATGAATATATGACAACAATGAAAAAAAGAAACTCAAAATTGATAAAATGATCCTTTTCTTAGTACACGATGAATCCATTCAACTTACTGTATGAAGAAGGTTGGAAGCTGGATAAAATTGTCAGTATGATTATTTCTTTATATGGAAAATGTAAACAGTTAATTATAGGCAAAATATAAATAAAATTATGCTTATAAAATCTCATGATTTATAAGATAAGCCTATCTATAGTTTATGATGGCTATGGAGAGCCATTCCAATGGCTATGGAATGCCTCCACATAGACATTATATTCTGTAGGTGTTAGAAGCAGAATTTCCTCTTAGAGGAAGGTGAACCTGACCATTGTCAGCAGCATGGTGCTAGACTAGATGAATCGGCAGCTCTATCTTGTGTAGTAACTTGCTTCTTGTATTGCAAATAAGTGAGTGATGTTTCCAGTTTTCATGAGATACTTTATAGGATTATTGGCAGATAATAGGATGACTTAGTGAGAAATCTTTAGAGGTGACAGAGGTCAGTTGGCTGAAATTTTCTCTCATCTCTTGGTGTTAACTGAATATGTGGTATGTACATCTGAAAGTGTAACAGTGTCAGAAGAAAGAAGCAGATGTCAGATTATTGTTGAATTTCTACACTAAAGTTCTATAAAGTTTAGTTCTTGGAACCTTTTGAAGCTTTCCAGGGTTTGATTCAAATTAGCGCAGTTGCAAATTCTATCTACACTTTTATGTTGCTCTCTGTTATTTTGCCAAAGATCTGGTTTCCTTTTTTTTTATTTCTCTCTCTCTTTTTTTTTTTTTTTTTTTTTTTTTTTTTTAATATAAGGCATGAGTCCAAAGATCATTTCAAGGATGATATATATATATTTTACTGTTTTGTAGACCTCCACATTTCCTAGCTTTTTTTTCCCCACAAGTTCCATCATGCTGACCTTTTGTTCCTATTCACTTTAACTATATGTATGCTGCACTTCTTAGCAGTGCACCAGAGATATAATAGTTAGGTTTTTCTTCTCATCTTTGCAAGGCGCAGCTGAAAAATTGGACCCAACAGTATGCTGTCTCAAAAGCTTATATAGTCTCACCTCATTGTCAGTATAATATAAAGAGTCTTCTAATATAATTTTGCATTTCAGCGAGGTTAATTCTAGTCTTTCATTAAACTGCCATTGTCATCTAAGCTTCTAATGGAGATTTGGAAATATTTCATCACCTGCATATTTTTGGGGCTATAGCTATTAGGCCAGAAGTGTTACTTTCTTACACAGGCATGAAGAACTCTTTGAACAACTACAATAATTGAAATCAGGTTTTGAATTTTTAAATTCAAACTACATATTGTTTGCATTATATGTTTAGAAAAGAGATTTTTGCCCCCCGCTTTTGCTCTCTAGATAAGGAGACAGGTTGCTTAAAGAAACTTTCTTAATACAAAAGTAATCCTGACTAGTCTTAATGTTACCAAGAGTTAGAAAATACCCTTGGGACCTCCAGATGGAGAAGAAACAAAACTTTTGGAGGTATTCAGAACAGCAAAGAGAAGGCATGAGAGGATATAGCATTTATGACTAGAACAGAGAAGTGAGGATGTCATTTGGGATCAGACGTCAAGGCCAATGTGTAAAGTGAATTTCCTGTGTAACTGTTTTGTTTCACTGAAGAGACCTTATAACACAGGTGTGGAACAACTGCTCAAAACAGAATCCGTAGCCATAATAGCCACCTGCTGCACTTTTGATAGGCTTTTTTATTTTTCTTTCCCGCTTCTTGGGCAGACGGATCTTGTTGTTCCTGTTTGGCATCAGATTCTCTTGGAAGGGGAGGAAGGAATATGGAAGATGTGGCTGTCTGAAGTGCGAAGTTGCACATCTGGGCAGGTGGGAAGATAAAGCACTCGTTGCATATGCTGCAGTTAGTAATGTAAGCTGATGCTGCTACTCATTCATGTGTCAGGTCTTGTGTTCTGTACTTTGAAAGCTCTGTAACAGATCCTCAGCAAAGAGGGTTCCTCATGAGGAAGGATGTGACAAAGCCAAACGGTGGTCTGTTTATGCTGTGCTCCAAATTGGCTCTAGCCTCATAGTCCTGTTAAAATGTCTTTTCTGGACAGACATGCCGATAGTTGTAATTTATTTCCTAACGTGCTCTAAAAACCTACAGAAAATGGATGAAGAAGATAGAAAAAAGACCAAGAATTTGTGTAGTGATGGATGTTGTTAGTTTCGCATTACATTAAATTCATGCTAAAGCTGGGTTGTACTTAATGGCTTAAAGGGAGGCTGTAGTCTTGGTGACTGACAGAAATCCAGTTGCTGTGACTACTAAAAATTAGTTCTTAGGTTTAGCCCAATTTCACTTAAGAAAAACAATCTCTCATTCTCTGATGAAATGCTGTGGGTTTTAATGAGCTTAGACATAGGGATGAGTTAATGAACATTCCTTTCAAATAGTATCCGATGGTTGTGATATAAATATTTTGTTGCTCAATGCATACAGTTTAAATACATTGAATACTGTTTAATTAATGGTTTCTGCTCACTTCATGGTCAATGGAAAGACTCCAGGTAACTTTAAGGATGTTTAACTTACTCTAGACACTGTAGCACATTTCCAAGAGGAGAATTCAGGATATTTTGTGTTAAAACATACAAAATTGACAGCAGTTTAAGAATTCTAGAAAACCTTGAATTGTAAGATTTCTTTCCAAATGATGAAGAATCTCTGTTTAAAGATGGTGGAAGAGTAACAGTTCATACTCCTGTTTCTAGACTGCTGTCATCAGATAGTGCTCCATTTCTTCATTTATGGAAAGATTCACAAATTTTCATCCCTTGGAGCCTTGAAGTGCCTGGCTGTGTTCTGTCAGTTACTGTGTCTCATGTTGTCACTGGTATAAGAAGAGATAAAGTCACATTTCTTGATGCTTTCTCCTAACATTAACTTTAGCTTTGTAAAGATGATGTGAGTCCATTATATGTACAATTTAGGTAGGGCTTTGCTGAATTACGCTAGCTGCTTGTACAGCAAAATAGCACATTAATAGTCAGCATACATTATGTTCACACGCTAATCTATTCATAGGATTTGAGCTAAAGATCGCTTAGCTCCTCAGGCATTAATTACTTCAGAGGCTTACAAGGGATCTATGAATCTAGTAATTCAGGGATTTTGAAACTGGATTATTCAAGGATTATTGGTTGTCTGTGGTTACTTGTAATTAGCCACCTGATTTTGGCTTTCTCTGTCTCTAGGGTAGAGAACATAGCCGTATTAATATAGTACAGGACTGAGACTTGAGTCCTGTTAGCTTAGCTCTGTGATTTATGTGCTGAGTATACTTTAAATGGCACTTGACCTTTCTGTGCCTAAGTTTCTTCACTGATATCAATGGACATCACAATATTAAAAATTCTTTGTAAAACATTTTGTGAGTATTGATAAAAGCACTACATAGGACTAAATACTTATCATATCCAGTTAGCAGAATCAGATCTAGTGAGAGAAACAGTGAAATAGAGAAAATAAATACCATGATAAATTTGTTACATATAAATTACTCTTGAAATATGACTCGATAAGAAAGTCATACAGATGTTAATGAGGCCAATCTCAAGGGGAGAGTTACTGTCAGAAATCTTTGTAGCTGCTTATCTGAGCTTATTTATGCATCCATCACTGTACTATATGAGAATCACAAATATTGTGTATTAAATCAGTATTAGTCATGAAAGCTAGAAGAACCCAGCATGTATAGGCCAACACTGATGCTCTTGCATAGCATATATTTATAGCTTCACCAAACTATCAGCTCATTGCTGTAGTGTGTGGACTTCATGGAAGAAGCTACATGGTTGAGTGATTCTTTCTAAGAACATTTCTGGTAGGAGTACTTCAGCTTGTGAGAGACAGTAATCAGGCAAGGCAGTGGGGAAGCTGATCCCACCTAAGCTGATTGGTGTACTGCAGAATTCTCCTTAACCATGAGCTTGTCTACTCACTGATGGACAGTACCAATTATTTGGTGCAGAGCTGTCTTTTACCAAATGCATTGCCACTTTTTGTTTTCATAAACTGTAAAAACACATGGAGCTACCTGAGATCTCCTGAGAAATATATAAGCTTGGCTGTCCGCTAGAAACTATTTGTGTTTAGAATTTTTGCAGGGACAAAGGACATAGGATAGTCAATTAAACAGATGTAGCACTCCAATCCAAGGAGCCCATTATTTCTCCTGTTTCAGTGATTCAGGCTACCAGCTCGCCAAACTGTGGAGTCATATGCGTTTCTTAAACAATTTTTTTTTTTCCAAGCATTTTTAAATTAATCCTTTTTCTTCTTTCTTACAGCGTTAATCCTCTTTGACTAGTTTAGCCTCTTCTTTTTCCATCTCTAAACAGAATTTAATAAAACCAATAGATTATACCATGATAATATACAGCTTGTTATTTATGATGTTTTCATTATGGTTCTTAAGCATATACAGGCTGTATTCATTCTCCAAATAGTTCTTCTGGTTTCATAATATAATTCATTACAGATATTGGCTTTTCATTTTATGGAGCAAAAGCATGAAGTTGGTAGTAGCAGCGTAAAGGAAAAAAAAATCTGTAGAAATTGAATCACAGAATCATAGAATATCTCAAGTTGGAAGGGACCCATAAGGATCATTGAGTCCAACTCCCTGCTCTTCGCAGGACTACCTACAAGTTAACCATATGACTAAAAGTGTCATCCAGATGCACCTTGAACTCTGACAGGCTTGGTGCCATTACCACTTCCCTGGGGAGCCTGTTGCAGTGACTGACCACCCTCTCAGTGAATAAACTTTTCCTAATGTCCCATATGAATTTACCTGATACAGCTTCATTCCATTTCCTCATGTCCTATTGCTGGTCACCAGAGAGAGGAGATCAGCACTTCCCCCTCCATTCCCTGCCTTGAGGAATGTGTAGACTGTGATGAGAGCACCCTTCAACCTTCTCCAAGCTTATCTTGGCTGCCAGGGCACACTGTTGACTCATTCAACTTGCCAGGAACCCGAACCCCGAGATGTCTTTCTGTGGGCCTGCTCTTCACCCTCTCATCCCCCAATTTGTATGTATAACCACAATTATCCTGGTTCGTGCCCTTATTAAATTTTATACGGTTATGTAAAATTGGTGGAGGCTCAAAACGCTTATACTTCCAGAGGTTAACTGGGAATTTCTATTGCCAAGGACAAGATTTCCCTCCAGATAGACTACAAATATTCTGTATCTGATATGGTATCCATCTCTCTTTGATCCCTAACCACCATGTGTTTTCAACAGGCAAAATGAATAATACATGAGAGAAACACTTTCTGTTCTAAACACTCTAGAATAAGCCAGACTGTTGCCTTTGTGTTATGCCAGCACACATAAGCTTTACTTCTCTTTATAATGAAGAAAAATAAAATTGATCTGTTTTGTGTTACTAAAGTGACAAATACGTCACTTTAAGGTAAAGATGTAAAACTGTGCCTTGTCCAAGTCTTTTGTGGGCTTGGAAAGCTAGGAACTTGATTTCTTTTTAGGCACTGAGCAAGTTGATAGTAAATACATTTCCTTCTGGAGTATTTATAATTCAGCTGTAAAACTACAGATAAGAAAATAAATTCTGAGAGCACCAGAGGGAAATAATGTTAGTTAGCATGAAGAATGACAGTCACAGCATACTATACACATTGTTAAAGTGGAAAATTTTCTTTATACAGACTGGGAAGGGGAGTGACAGTGTAGGGGCTTTTCCCATTTATGTCAGGGTATAATATAAGGAGTTGATATTGATTTATGTGTCCTACAAAGCTTGAAACTTGACTTCCTAGGAACTGTTCCTCTGAGGCAATGAAGTTATCAGCTCTCTAAATGGAACTAGTAATTCTGTATATTTCATTGAGGGATAAAGTCTAAAGATCCTAAATGCTAGATTAGCATCCTTTTCTGTGTTGCAACCAGATAGACTCTGGGTTTTCAGGGCTTTGATGCAAAGTGTAATCCTTTTCCTGAAGGATTTTTATTCATGTGGTTAGAGGATAGTTACATGGGTCTTGATGGATTAATGATATCAGTAGTTTCTATATATCCATTTTTCATATAAAAATATGAGGCTAAAAAATCTGTAATTATTGTTTTGAACAAATGCATTTACAAAAAAAAAAATGTAGTTCATATTCAAAATGAAAAGTAGGTATGTTCTGGATTCTCTTATGTGATAAGATAGAATAAACATAACAGGATTTGGATGAAACATTGAAGTGAATAATCATCTTGCATACCAATCCTGCTAAGTGCCTTCACCTTACAATGAATGATATGGAAGATGAGGAACCTCAGCATCAGTCTGGATGAGGCTGAAAATGCTGTTTATCTCCATTATCTCTCTATTCATTAATTTCATTTCAAACTTTGAGTTTATCACTTTTAGAAATCTCATCCATACAGGATAGTGAAGAGGGATTCTATGCTGCTTATTGTCACATCTTTTCTGGTCTTTACAAGATTAGACAATATCTGGTGAATTCATTTAAATGTTGATTACACTGTCATTATGTGTGCTCTGGGTTTTTTGCAGGAGAAGAATGAGGTGATCAAGTTGGTGTACTGTGAATAGACTTAACAAGATTGCAACATGGTACTTGGAGGAGGAGATTTCATTTAAAAATATACTATCAAATCTGTTTTTCTTAAATTCTGAACTGATGATTCCTTTTATTTTGGTTTTGTTTCTTGAATGTGTCATTTAGGAAAATTTAACAGAGATCTACTGTTCACTGGAACTGTGGTTTGTCTGACAGTGAGCACTCAAGGCATTGTAGTGATTTTTATATTCTGTGGGTTTTTCTCCCTTTGTTTGATACTTCTGTATTTTGACTCTCCAACTTCTATAAAACATAATTTTTATGAAAACAAACTAGGACATCAGCGAGTATCACAGTCTGTAGAAGTAGCTTGAACTGGATGGAAGAGTACTCATGAAAAAAACTTAGCATTAAATTTCCAGTCCAGTGCACATAGTTAAATAATGGTCTTTTCTCTCTCGGTTGTTTCCTAGTTGTGATTGCAACTTGTTGCCTTGTAGCCATGTTGTTGTAGGGCAAGGAAAGCTCTCTGACAGCACCCTCAGTAGTGCTTAATTACCATGCAGATGAGGGACGAACCTTTTCATAGACCATATGTTTCCCTTAAGATAGGGGCATATATCTTTAAGAAGCTAAGATAAAGAATACTAATAAGTTGTTGCACCTGTTTATAGAGCAGGTAAAAATAAAAAAAAAAAAATAAAAAAAAGAAAAGATATCAGCAGGAGTCACAGCTCCAGGAAAAAAAAGTGCCCAAGTCTTCTCCTGACCCCTAAGTCATTGCATATTTTAGAGAGGATAGAAGTCACTGCAGTTATTAGGATATAGTTTTATGTGTTAGTGCCTGATCTGTGTTTACTAGACATCTGGAGTATTTCCTTGGAGTCTGTGGCTTAGTTGGAACCAAATTTGGCATCAGAATTTTATGTTCAAACCTTCATTACTCTCTTACACTTTGCCACTTCTCCCAAATATACATGTATTTTCAGCTGCCAAGACTTGTGAACTCCTTAAGAAAAGGAGGTTAGTGTGTAAGAATGTGATACGTATATATTTTTTATTATCCAAGTAAGTAGGTGTGTTTGGAATGGCTGAAAGGAGAGTAGATTGCACTGTGGTCTCTGGGATTTTCACCCTGACCTGGTCCTCCCTTTAAATCAGGTTGTAACAAATTTCTCATAACAAACTTGGAATCATTTAGATGAGGGTCTGTAATCCTTGTAGGCAGATGCTTTTGTTAACTATGCGTAAAAAAGGAGGTGAAGATTGTAATTCCTGGTCATGTGAGTAAGTAAGAAATGGTGACATTGTTAAAGTGTTTGGTATGTTAAGTATGAAGCTCTTAAAAATAGTGCTGGAAACAAGGAAATACTAGGAATTGTGTATTTTTATAAAGCTGGGGAGGTAGTTCAATCTTAAACAGATTTTTAAGTGGTGTGAATGCTAGAAGTGTGGACTGTATCTGAAACTTAATCAAAAATTTATACTTTCACCCTTTAATTTTAGAACATCTCTTAAGTGTATTTCAAGAAGAAAAATGTTAATAAAAATAAGTTTGTTATTTCACGGTCTAAAGTCTGGTATTTCAACTGGAGCATAAGGTATTGTGGTTACTGTGTTGCATCTGAAAGTGCTTGTTCATTATGATCATAGTAAGAAGGGCACTCACACTCTAAAACACCACTTAAAATGACATTTATCGGAGCCACCACTGTAAAGGGGAAAGTCTTTTGAGCTCATACAGGATTTTCTTAAAAGAAAACAGTGCTATTACTAATTTCTGCTGTCAAAAAAAAAAAAAAAAAAAAAAAGGGATATTCCCATGAGAACTTCTTGCCATATTTTTAGATAAATGCAAGGACAAACTGGTGGTGTAAACACAGGCACTAAGTGGTTGCTGCCTTCAGGCTCCTCTGTTACCATGGGTGGGCAAAGCTTATCCTGCAGCCACGGGTTACCCACAGCCCAGCGCAGGACCGGTGGCACAGCTGTACGTGTGGCATGGAGCAGCACAGGCATGTGCCTACTCAGGTTAACTCGTGTGTGGATCACTAACTCCTCAATGTGCAGTGGTCTATCTGGTTATGATCACTACAGTTACAGTTCCGGAATTTTAGAAGGCTGGCTTACTGTGGTCATAATGTAAAGAAATATGTTATATTGTAGAAGAGGTTATTACTATTTTTTATGCTTAGTTTGAGATTCAGTTTCAGTTTTTCTGTTAAGGTGTGGTCTCTGATACCTGCTTAACTCCTGTTTTCTCAGAGGCTAACTTTTTTTATCAGTTCATTCTTAGTGAAGAAAATATATGTGAGCATGATATATAACAATCTCTGATAGACTTCTTTTAGTTTGCTTGATTACTTTTTTTGTTTTTACTGTTTCTTCTGTGGCTTGAGGAACAAAAGCTGTACCTTGGAATTTATCTGATGTCTTTTAAAGGATCAGGGCCCACACTTTCTGTGTTATAAACTGGGAACTTCTAATTTGGGAGCAGTGGGTTTGCACATCTCATATTAAGTGTAATTTAAACACAGTGGTTGTGTTTGCTTTTGTTTCTCCTTTGAAAAAGTGACAAAAGGTGCTTAGGTCAGTGAGCCATAGCATTATACAGAACCTAAATCTACAAGCTGTTAGGAGGAAGATGGAGTGGTGTCCCACCTTTTAAGGGTACTTGGAAGCACAACCATTCAATTGCTTCCTATGTCTTGAAGCAGGAACTTGACCTGAAGTTCCTCCATTTTAAGTGCCTTACCTGATTATTTATGCAACCATTTACACTTTCTGTCTTTCCAGAATCTTACCAGATGAATTCCTACCTGCCTGAGGTCAGAAAATGGGTGTAGCACTAGCCAGTGCAGCCTTCTGGTTAGTGTTCAGCTATGAGAAATTGGTTGTTTCCTGCTGCCAGGCACTAAGCCATAGCATGAACAACGATCACTGCTATGGATATCCCCCAAGGCTTCTCTTGAAAGATAACTGCATCCTTTGTTCTTTTTGAGAAAGATCATGACCTCGGGAGATTCCAGCCGTGAATGAGATATCTTTTTTTCAGAATTTTCATCATTGTCCTAGTGCTTAGCTTTTTGTAGCTATCTCAGGTGGCTTTGCTTTATTTGCTCATTTGGCTTCTGTTCTGGAAGGCCTCAGTTTTTGATTCTGAAAACAATGAAAATATTACACTGTCACTAATTTTATTGGATTTGAGCAATTTGTAGCCATCTGAAAATATAAGTGTCCAATTTAAGCCATTTCCCTAGACTTTCTCCAGAGTTAATGGAAAAGCAGAGGCACAAACAGCTACGATTCATCCTGTTATTTTGGGCATATATCTTATGATGGGATGAATAGTTTTTTTGAGATGTCTCTGTGGTGGCCCCTGATGGAACCAAGAAAACTAATGTCAGCTAAATGTCTCTTAGGCTGCTAAAGTAGCTGCAGTTAAGTCTCAGCTAAATGTTTTGATGAAGGAAATTAAAAACTTCTATGGCAAGGAAGGGATTGACAGTCTGCACTCTTGACCATTTTACCGCTAGTTTGGAAAACAGCTTTTTAATTGGGTGTTTACCCAACCATTGTACTCCTTTTCATATAATTGGATTTCAGTATATGATATGGATTATGTCATTTGTATGTTCATTTCACATTCTGTTAGTTTATTTTATATAATGAGAACTTCTCAGCCTTGATCTTTCATCAGAAAACTAATCACTTAAAGAATATTCTTTGAATGCAGGAAAAAACCTACCATGAATGTGCATGTCAAAGAATAATTAAATAATTTTTGCAAAAGGAAGCAGAGATCAGGACATATGCAAGGGATTTCTGACTAATCATTGGATTTATTCTGTAAATATATAGAAAATAAAATCTTTGTACTGTGCTGAAGTTCTCAAAAACTAGAATATTAATCTGACCAACAGATCTTTCAGGGAGACAGAAAAATCATCTTTGTGTCTAAACAAACCAGCTGAATAATTCTTTAAAAAAAAGTAAAAATAAGTAACTATTGATGTTAGTGTTGTCTCACTTTTGTTTGCAGAGGATTCAATTCAGTGCTTTAGGTTGGTCAGTCTTCTGATGATCCTCAGAATGTCCAATTTAATTTGTGTATAACTGTTCGTGAAGCTTTTTGATTAGATTATTTTTTCAGTTATTAGTTTTTTGCTCTGCACTGTGCAGCTTCCACAGGTCCTTCTAAGCAGGTCCAGCTTCTAAAGCTCCAAAGGGAAAACATTCAAATTAGAAACAAACTTAAAAACTTAACCCAATGGTGAAGCTAAGAAATTTTAGCTTGTTCCTATCTCATCAGTGTATATGATGTCACTATCAATACAAAAATATCCTGATTTATTATATATTTTTTTTGAATGCATCTCCTTTCATTGGCATAGGAATGTTATTTGTTTGACATACAGAGGGCTGAATAAATTTATATTATTGGAAATTTTCTAAGAACTGAAATGTTCTCCAAGATAAAATATAAAGCTCTCTATTTATTAATCTTCATTATCTACTCTAAAGATCAAGGTTCCTGCACTAGGCTCCTAACTCAGTTACATGAGTTAGAAGTGCAGTCATGCAAAACTTCACTGAAAAGAACCTCTCTCTCTCCCCACTGATTTTTGGAGAAATCTAAGTACGTAATATAAATTTCAATGTAATGTCCAAAATTAGGGGAGATGTACTCAGGAATACTTTTCTAAATAATATTTTTTCTCCTGAAAGAAAGTTTGGGCTAAGTTTTTGATATTTTAACTTTTCCATCCCACACAGGATTATCTGTAATTTAACACTTATATATTCTTCGTACTGTATCCATATTCTGTTGTTAATCACAACCTGTATGCTAGTTTGAACCATTAAGTTAGCTGTAGTAGGTCTCAGTAGTCTTTATTTTCAGCTCTAATCAGAACTTTATGATAGCAGAGGCTCTTCCAGGCCTGCTACATACACGGCTAGTGTTTTATGAGAGGAGTGCATTACTACTAATGCAGTGCTTCTCATCTTCAATATTTAGGACTAGGTGGCATTTTTAGCAAAGCAAGTAAATCACAGACTGGTGATCTGGTTTAATCATTTCAGACTAGTGCTGCTGCAACTGCAGAAGTGGCAAGAGAGGCAGAAGAGGAAAAAGTTGACCCAAGTGTAGTCTGTAGAGAACATTTATCAAGTGCAAAATTTTGTATTTTTCATCTTTTTGCTTTAGAAATCACACTCCTTATCCACAGAGGCGAAACCAGAAGGGATTATTACAGTATCTAATCACTTCTCATGTTAAGTAGGCCTTAGAATGTCACCAAATTGTCTGTGTACTGAACGTAGTGTTTATTTCCAGGATTTCCTTAAAACGTTTTGCTGAAATCTGATATCAGTAGTGTGTCTAGCACTTCTCTGAGTGAGAAATTTTATTAACCTTGACGGCTACTAACTTGCTTGTTTCAAGAGATACGATAAACAAGGGTAACAACAGATGCTTTTTAAAACATGTTATCTTAGTTTCTATCAATTACTGGGCAATAATACAAATACATTAGAAACTGAGGACATATGGCCTTCTGGTCAAAAATTTGGGAAAATATTTTTTCTTTCATTTAAAATATAGAAATTATTTTAAATATTACAATAATATATATTGCCCTAGAGATGTTCTCTAAATTATTCCAAATTTTTTTAAATTCCTTGTATAAAGTTCTATTTGCATATGAATGTAATTTTTAAAAGATTGCTTTTTCCCTTAGACAAAAATAACACTTTATATATAACAAGCTTTCTATAATAAGATCTCTGAATTCTGATCATAGCATCAAGAATCTATGATGGTAAGGAAAGAATCTAGGATGATAAGAAAAAAAAAGGTGGGACCAAAGACTTAGTGGGGAGACAGGACAGAAAGCAAGTAATCATCAGAGAATAAGCTCTTTAAAATCTACCTTTGAATGTTGCAATACAGTGAATGTTATGAAATAAATTAATCAGTCAGATTCATATAGTTTCCCAAAAAGTTTTAGCAAAAGTAATCAGTCTTGATGAAGTTATTTTTTTTGTGGCAGTTTTACTAATACTATCTTTTGGACACAGGCAATACTAGTAGGCAAACAGGAGAAGATGTTGAGGTACAGTAAATCTGCTAACTACATACTCAGATACAAAAGCTAAAGAAAAGTACTGCTCCACCTAAGATGACTTTGGGGGAACAGGGTGGAGAGTAAGATATTGGAGATATTTAAAAATTACCTGCCAAGTGTCTCTGACTATAATGGGGCCTGTTTATCCTAACTAATTTGTGGCCTTCTGCATTGCAGAAGCCTTGGCAGCTGGAAAGAGCAAATAAGAACATTGAATCACACTTTCTGGACAGTATTTCAAGGTGTTATTGGTTTAGTATGAAATAAAAAGGTTAAAAAAACCTGAAAAGCTTTCCAACACGATTGAAACTTTTTAATCTGAAGGATTTTGAATACTTACAGTTGAACATATCATTTGCACCATGCAAGCGGTGATAAGAAAACCACAATTCAGTTTTGCTGGCATTTTGCAGCCATTTGCACAGGCAGAAATGAGACTGAAAGCAAAGAGCAATCAAACCAAAATGATCCATTTACGTTTTGACATCTTCTTGAAGCCCAATAATTTTATCAGATGTTCAGAGGGAAAATGTATTAGTTTAGATACACAGCAAATCTGGTGCTCCTCAAGGTTCAATTGGCAGGCACCACTGGGCAAGCTATAGGTAGAAATTATGAAGAAAAAACATTCAGGCCTTCATCAAAAATTATTTTTCTTTTAGAATTTTTATTTCTCATTCAGGTTCTCTTTCAGTGTTCTGGTGGCCAGTTTTGAGCAGCTCCAGGTCCCTGCCAGAAATATTGTTGTTTGATGTTTTGATATAGTAAACACTTATCTGTACATTACAGTTGCAATTAGCTACTTACAGAGTAGCATCACCAAAAAACTCTTCACTTCCTACTTCCTTCAACCCCCTGGGTAATTCTATGAGTAAGCATCTCTCCTTCCACAGCTATCTGACCATACTGTCATGTGAAAAGGATAAAATATCTACCATTTAATTTTTATAGGAGGTTCCTGGAGCAATACAGATCAATCTGTCCTACGTGTAATATATACAATATCATCATGAAATTGAAGCATCAGAATAACTGATACTGGTAAAAAATACAGTATTTTTTATGTAGGTGGAAAAGATGAATTTAAGTACTATTATATTAGGAAATTTTTCTTGAGTGAAAGAATAAAAAGATTCACTAGTTAGGAAGTTTTTTCAAGTCGCATTTGACACACTATGTAGAAGGTAAGCATTTAAAAAAATATTAAATCAAAGCGTTTTGACTGAAAAGATCTGTCTATGGAAAAAAATAAGAAAACACCTAAATTAAGCATATATGTTTCCAAGATGTAATAATGAGAGGCTTCTTAAGGGACCACTAATCTGAAGGACCTTTTCTAATCAATTGGAAGAATTAAACATATCTTTAGAGTGGCACGATCCTTAAACTTTGTTTTTATTCTGTATGTATGTGTACAAGATGCACAGGTGTATGTGAGAATAGATAGTCCAGGAAAGGAGTAGCTACCTGGCTACTTCTTGAGCCCTTAACAGGATCTTCCATGATAAATGTCTGATGAACAAATGTGTATGAATTGTATGGGAAAGTACTTTGGCCTGTCATATTTTTCTCCACTCTGACTAGCCATCTCAGCACATAATAACGACTATTCTTTACCATCCTTATCAGATGTACTTGTCAGGTTCAGAAAAAAAAAATTAAAATTGTAATTTGTTCCAGCTAGGACTGAATTAATAACCACACATCTCTAATCAGGTTTTCCTAAATTGCCGTTTACAATCGTGCTACTTCTATGGTGCTTTCATGGAAACTAGGACAAGGAGTTTGTTTTCTGTCATAATTTTCTCGGTGATTCCTCACAAATGATTGACTTACTTCCACCTCCAATATAAGTGAAAAAATATTTTTCACCGAAGTGAAAAAGTACTTCCCAATGTAAGACACAACCTCCTGTGTTTCACTTTGTGCCCATTGCATCTTGTCCTGTCACTGGCACTACTGAGAAAACCTGGCTCTGTTCTTTTTGCTCCCTCCCTCCAGGTATGTATGTACACTGATAAGATCTCCCTGAGCCTTTTCTTCTCCAGGTTGAACAGTCTCAACTCTCTCAGCCTTTCTTTATAGAAGAGATGCTTTTCTGCCAACTTTATGGCCCCTTGCTGGGCTCTTTCCAATATGTCTCTGTCTCTCTTGTACTGGAGAGCCCAGAACTGAGCATAGTACTCCAGTTGTGGCCTTTCCATTGCTGCCTAGAGGAGGACCACCCCTCGTGACATGCTGGCAACACTCCTCCTAATGCAGCCCAGGAGGCTGTTTGTCTTTGTCTCAAGGGCACACTGCTGACTTTTGGTCAGATTGCTGTCCACCAGGACCCCAGATCCTTTTCTGCCAATCTGCCTTCCAGCTGGTTGGCACCCAGTGTGTGCTGGTGTTCCTCCTCAGGGACAAGGACTTTGCACTTCCCTTTGTTGAGCTGCATGAGGTTCCTGTCAGCCCATTTCTTCAGCCTATCAAGGTCTCTAGGGATGGCCCACATTTCCGGTAGTCTTTCACATGTCACCTAGGACCGTGGGAGAAGGTTCTTTACTGGGAGGTTGGTT
Source organism: Tyto alba (assembly GCF_018691265.1). Taxonomy (NCBI): domain Eukaryota; kingdom Metazoa; phylum Chordata; class Aves; order Strigiformes; family Tytonidae; genus Tyto; species Tyto alba. Next base: position 72,131,357 of record NW_024881282.1, on the reverse strand, counting down.
GGTCACTGGAACAGGCTTCCTAGGGAAGTGTTCATGGCACCAAGCCTGCCAGAGTTCAAGGATCATCTGGATGACACTTTTAGTCCTATGGTTTAGTTTCAGGTAGTTCTGTGAAAAACAGGGAGTTGGACTTGATGATCCTTATGGGTCCCTTCCAATTTGAGATATTCTATGATTCGGTGTACTTACAGAAGCCTTTTTTGTTGCCTTTGATATCCTCTGTGAGATTCAACTCCAGGTTGACTTTCCTAACTGTGTCTCTGCATGCTCAGACAACATCTCTATTTTACTTGTCCCTGCTTCCACCTTGTGTGTACTACCCTTGTATTCAAGTTTTGCTAGAAGCAATTTATTCATCCATGCAGGCCCCCTAACCTAATTCACGGCTTGTTAGGATGGACTGCCTTTGGGGAATATTCCTGAATATCAACCAGGAATTCTTCCCACCAGGGCCTTATTCCATGGGACTCTTTAAAGTAGATCCTTAAAGAGGCTAAACTCTGTTCTCCTTAATTCCAGTGTTGTGATCTTGCTTTTTGGCCTTCTCCTTTCTGTCAGTATCATGGACTTCATCATGGTCAAGGCTGCCTTTGACCTTCATATCCTCAGTGAGCCCTTTTTTGTTTGTGAGTATGAGATTTAGCCAAATGCCTCTCCTCATTGGCTCTTCTATCACTTGTGTAAGGAAGTTGTCATTATTGCTCTCCAGGAACTGCCTGGGTTGCTTATGCTCTGCTGCATAGTCCCTCCAGCAGATATCAGGGTGGTTTAAGTCCCCCATGAGGACCAGAGTCTGAAAATAGGAAGCTACTTCAGCTTACCGTAGAAGGCCTCATCCACTTGTTCTTTTTATGGGCAGCCTACAACAGGTACCTATTACAATGTCACCAATATTGCTTTGCTCTTTAATCCTTACTCATAAGATCTCAGTTGGCCCATTATCCATCTGCAGGAAGAGCTCTATACCCTTTGTAGGATAGAAGCTGGAATGCAATTCCACCTCATCTTCCCAGCCTGATCTTCCTAAGGAGCCCATATCCCTCCATTGTGGCACTCCAGTCATATGAGTCATCATCCCACCACATGTCCATGGTCCCAACAAGATCTCAGGGTCACAGGCAGCTGATTCAGCTTGTTAGAAGCTGCTAGAGCTTTCTCAGGCTCATACCTGAATGATTACCTTTACCTTGTCCTTATCTGGCAGCAGCAGGTACTCTCATGGTTCTCAGAGGGTTCTCAGAAGTCCCCTGATGATCCTGGACCCTGTCCCTGGAAGATCCAGAAGCTCCCAAAGCAGAATGCAGCTAAGAATTTTGTAATTCTCTGTCAAATTGTATTTTCTTTAAAATGATCAATCTTGACTGATACAGCCATTCTCACAGAAGTGTTAGGAGGGGAGAATATAAATACAGGTGTTTGGATAAAGGAATTCACCATGATGGTTCAGAAATATTGTATTCTAAGAAACACAAATATGTAAAATAGCCAGACAGGGTTGAATACTGAATACAAGCTGCTTCAAAGTCAACACTTAATTTTGGACCATGAAACCTGAAAGTTGTCATAAAATCATCTCTCTGGAACAGTGGGACAACATTTTTTCTTCTTGTTTTGTATTTATGGTTGGATATTTATTTTTAATGTTGAAAAAATAAGATAATGACATTTAAGTTACAACACGGATACCACCTGTATTTAGTTTGGAGTTAGCATTTATATCCATTAGCAAGTTTTTTGTATTAAATCATTGAACCAAAATGGTTCAATAACTCATTTGCTTTGTGATACTTCTGTTTCTACTGCTGCCTGTGTAGCTTTAGCAGCCCTCTGTCCTCATGATTCACAATTAGACATATCCTAATGCCTTTATCCTTCCCTTTGGATAGGCTACTTCACATTTTCTCACCATGCTTCTACCTTCAAAGGTATCAGATAAATCTGATTTTCCCTGACATCCAACTGATCCTGCAGGGGAGGGAAGAGAAGAAGCAGGAGAGGGCAATAGCAATGTCTTGTTCAGTTGCCAATGTGTAGCAAAATATGGCACATATTTCAAGGAACTGGTTGTGGCTTTCCTTTTCCATTATGAGGTAGGTGAAGTATAAAACATAAAACTGAAATAATGTGTATTTCACTTTTCTGAAGCATCTTTTGATAATATAAAAACCATTGCCCTTATTACTCAAAGGTGAAAACTGAAGTTGTAAGAAATTAAGTGACTTTTTCTAAAATCACACATTATTCGGCATAACATAAAATTAGGTCATCTTGTTCTGATTCTGGTGCGCAGTTCAACATACCCAAGTGAGAACTCTGCCTCAAAAAGGCTTGGGGAAAAGTAGAGTCAGTAACTGGGGACTTCTCCACTTTTTCTTCTATTTTAAGATATGTAATTTATATAGCTTTCTTATGCATTTTGTTATGCCTTCTAAACACTTCTATGCAACCATGTACAAATTTTTGTGTCTTTCATCTTTTGTTAGTAAATTAATTATTGTTAAAAATAAAAATCTTAAAGGAAGGTTATTAATAGCAACTATCATCTCAGCAGATGAGAAGAGCTTCCTTAATTTTTTTTCTGTCTCTAAGAAGAATGGAGGCACAAGGTGGATAGAGGATGTTTTTGTCAGGAAGATTATATATTTAGTACTAAAGGTTTTTATGTGGAGATTTTCTGAAATGTTGTCCCAGAAGTGATCACTTGCTGGTAAGAGCTTTATATGAGATCCCATGAAAATAGAACTTTAGTCTGTCAAGAGAATCTAAATAATTTAGGCAGGTTTATTTACAGAAGGATTTTCACAGAACACAATAAAGATTCTGGAAACAGATTGCCTGTGATATCTTTTAGATTAGGCTAGATCTTGAAATGCCGTTTAAAAGAACAGTCTTCGTGGGTTGTTTTTTTTTTTTTTTTTTTTTTTTTTTTTTTTTTTTTTTTTCTGGTGGAATATCTTCCCCTAGTCCCTTGCTTATTTTTTTCTGAAAAATTTGATCGTTTCCTTTCAGACAACTGTTCATATTTTTTACTTATTTTGAAGAGAAAAGTGAATAAAGAGTTTTGGTGAAAATTAGGTTAAAGGAATGTGTTAGTTCTCCTGCTGGCAACCAAGAGAATTAAATGACACAGAGAGTTGTGTGAGCTTGTCTACTTTTTCTTGGGGTATGCCACCTTGCAATTCATTGATGTGGCATATCCTTTTTCTAAACATACCCAGAGCACATATGTTCAGACCTCCCTACCTTACTTTTCTATATTTGTGCCTTGAAGCTTGTTTTGCAAACATATGAGAAGCAGAAGCTTTCACTCGTATGTCCCACTTCCAGTCACATGCAATACAATTTCTAAGCAGTTATCACTGTTGCTGTATTAGCCTGGTAAAGTGCAGTTTAAACAGGCAGCAAATTTTCTCATCATGGCAAGAAGAAAGTGTAGTAATAGTGAAGTTTTCAGTAAAGCCATGTTAGAATGGCATTCTTTTTGAAAAGCCTTGTAGTAGAGGATACTCTTCAGCTACAAGGTGTATATGTCCTATACAATTTGTCCTAATCTGTTTCCCTAATTTTTCTGTTGGAGAATATATTGAGCTTCTTAATTCTTTCCCTTCCCAAAACATTTTTTTCATATTTGTTTTCACACTGACACCTAACAGCAGAACTAACTGGGTAAGCCAGGTTCATTAGTACTACAGAAAAATGGATGCAAGATCACATAGTGAAGTAAGGTTCTGCATTCTTCTGCCAATAGTAAACCTGGAGATCTCTCTCTGTTTACTTACTTATTTTTAAGCTTTGACAACAGACAAGTTTTTGGTGAGTTATCCTTCTGTTATGTACCAAGACACTCCCTTCTGGCACCAAAAATTTTAAAGGACATAATTATATATGGTTTGTTTTAAATTTTATCTTTTTTTTTTTTTTCTTTTTTGTTTTTTTAATCTAGGCATGCCCATGTTTAGTGCAGTGATCACTATGACTTAACTGTTTATCCCTAGAAAACTGTGAAGTGGTGGCTAATGCAAGTATCAGCTGAATGCCCTGTATGTCAATTTACATTTTATTCATGCAGCAGGATTAGGTAACATCTTTTGCAGTGTTCTTTAATTGTATTGCAGGTCAAAACTTCAGCTGATGGTTCACCCAACTAAGCATCTAATCAAATGAATTTTCTGCTGGGAGAAAGAAAAATGGTCCAATCTGTCAGTCTTTCCAAATATGGATGATAAATTCGATCGTCCTATGCAGTTTTTTCAGTTTCTAAAGAGTTAAGATAGATGGCTATGTAGAATAAACATTTTTAAAAAGATACTCGACAGTCATTTTAATCGTATTTTCATGTTGTTCAGTACAATTTTATGTTGCACTACTGGTATTTTATTTCTTTATAAACACAAGATACATTTCAGGAACATTACATTTAAATGTTAAGCAGCCAAGCTAGCAAAAATGATCCTTCCGTCCTGGAGTAAAACATCTGCTGAAACTACTGAAGAGTCTATTTTCTCTTAATAATAAGATGCATATATTACTTCTATTGATTGAGTTACATGTGCATTTGAAGAAGAGAATAAAATTCTAAGGAAGCCTGAAGATATTTTTTCTGAGCTAGCTTTCTGATGTGATTACAGATTCGGATAAGAATTACTAAGCAGTTTGTCCATAGATTTCTACTATCATTACTTGTAAGCGTGACAGTATCTGGACCTTGGGTTGGAAAGAAAAGTATTGTTCTACTGTCATTCACATTTAAGTGCAGCAGCTGTTTTCCATCTCTTCCAAAGACAATGATTGGTTGCAGCGTCTCTCTTAGGGAATTGGATAGTATCATTTATTTTTCTATTGTTCAATTACAGTATCATGGTACTGTTCATGACGCTAGCCTTGGGGAAAGATAGGGATGAGAAATGTTGCCTTCTACACAGACCCTTCACACAGAGATCTACTGCATAGCAGAAGGACCCCCTGGTTTTAGAGTACACTTGAAGTCTGTTTCCCCAGTTTTAAATACAGCAGCCAAAATTGGGGCTAGACACAGTCTTTTCCTCATATGAAAATCAATTGTCGTAAAATAAAATACTCCTGCATGGCATACATCTGGTTTTGCAAAAGAAAAAAAAAAAAAAAAAAAAGGAAAAAAAGTGACATGCTTGATTCTGAAGGCATAAAGCATTTTAAGAATCACTATTCAGCAATAGTCTTGAAGGTTTTTTAGTATATTTGTACTTTAGCAGACTCTTTTTTCCTGGTTGTGAATTACCATAAAATGTGGAGGTCCTGGAGATATTGCTACCTCTGCAAATCCAGCAGTACCTAACCAGAAATTATCTACTAATGAAAATTCTGATTCTTCCCTCTCATCTCTAAAAATTAAAATAATTTACTTTTTCCTTAGTAGTTCTGCCAAATCCATAGTGGCAGAACCATCTCCTCCATCTAGACCACTGCTTCTTTCTTGTAAGGGGGAAAAGAGACAATTAAATGGTTATCTCCTATTTTAAAGTTAACTGATCTCCAGTTCAATCTGCTTCATCCCACAGATGATTCTGGAGATTATTAGAATTATGCTGGAGAAAATGTACATGTATGTTATAGATACGTTCATTGCCAGACCTCATCTGAAATACTGTACTATTCTCCATTTTGCTGTGGCAGCCTTTCGTAACAGATTTGATGAGAGAATATTGTGCTTCTTGCAAGCCCACTTCTCTGGCCGATTTCACAGAGGACTTTCCATTCATTTGAGCCAACCCGAGAGAGCACTGAGAGCGGATGAAATAGCTGAGCTAAGCAGAAGTCAATTTGTAACAGTGCTGGCAGGCTATTTGGAATGTCTTCCTATTTCTTTTTCCTCCTGAAATAACTAACTACTAGTACATTTGGCTGTGCAGATGTTGGAGTACTTTGTTTCTTTCCAATTAGTCAGGGCCACAATTAATACAATTACTGCCTGTTAGGAAAAAGTGTGACTAGCAGAAATTTGCACTGCTGGGAACTGAATTTAACTTATGTTTGAGCACTGTAAGGCTAGATGAGCTTCTGGAAAACCCAAGTGAGACCTTTGTCAAAAATGACAGGATATCCAAAATCTGAGTTTTATATGATAATGTTGGTGTTTTTTCCCCCACTATGCTCTTCAAGGAATTTGAGAAACTTCTGCTTTAGTACTACAGTGCAGTGTAGACATATGGCTTTGTTCAACCACTGAAGATGATGTGTTGTCAAAGTTTCGTGCCAGCACTTGTTTCATCAAATAGTTTACTATGAGGAGCAGGGAATTCAACCTAGGTATCAAAATCTGATGTTTTGAGAGAGCATGAGAAGTTTTTAACTGTTGTGTTTCCATGTCAACAGCTTTCCTTATTTATAGTTATCGTCATGATTTATCTTTGCCATTCATGAAACTACAAAGCAGACTGTTTAATGTTTAACCATGGTGAGACTTACTTGCCTCATTTTCACTGCAGAAAATTCACACACTGCAGAAAATTCACACTGTTCTGTGTGAATTGTATAGAACCTGAACTATCTTACATTGCCAAGGCCAGCATATTTTTTTACGTAATCAACCTGATTAAATAATAATCAGGCTTCAGTGATGCTTTATGACAACAGTTAGATAAGTAAAGTTTTAAAGTGGGTTATATAAGAACAAGATTAGGAGCAGAGAGGTCAATTTTCTGTGCAGATATGAGTAACCATAAGCAAAAGTGATGGGTTCTTTTGAGTGCCTCTTATTCTGGATGTTTAGTTTCAGGTACTGAATAATTTTCATGTTGCTGAGCAACTTCAGGTCTCATCTGAAATAATTTGAAAGTACAAACACACACTATCTGTCTTTCCTAATAAATAAATGAACAAATCAACTTCTTACTACTATCATAAGCAGAGAAAATCACAGTGAAGTAATCAATCTCCTTCCAACTCACAAAAAAAAAAAGAAAACGGGGAGAAAGTGTCATTTGTTCTCACTCCATAGTCACTGTTGTTACCTTAGGGCTGCACCAAGCTTGCTATCCTCTTCCCTCTGCAAGAGAGGAAATCAGATATATCTGTAGAACAGAACATGTTACCACCAGACTCTGACTGCCTTGAGCAGGTGATGGAGACACGTGTGCAGGTATTCTATATTGCCCCTGCTTGAAGACAAAGTACCATTTCCCATGCATTCAGAACCTACTTTGGTGTTAATAGAGTGAGGAATGTTTTTCCTCTGTGGATTGTGTGTGTTTTGTATGTAAATATAGAAGATTGAAAATACCTGCTTACTCTTTCACCAGTGTGTTAGGATTTTGTTTCTCTGACGATGGTTAATAAAAAATACATAGAAAATAGTTCCATGAGAAGTGGAACTAACAACACTTGGTTTCTTAGGGATTTGTAGTCTTTATCCCTAATCTTTCCTTCCTTCCTGCTGCAATAAGCATAGCTCTCTCCTTATGGGAAAACCTCTAGGCAAGAGACAGCACTTACTATGTCTCATTTAGAGCTGTTTGTACATTGATTAGCTGGCCAATACACATATCTAACTGGCCAGCTGGTTGCTGTCAAAGTGTGGTACAACCTCTGTTCTCCCTGGACCTCACTTCTCATAAGACTCTACCTAACGACCCATTTTTATGAAACTTCTAGGAAAGCAATGGACTATTTTTCAGATAGACAGAACTTGTCCAGAAGAATAAAAAGTTAAGGAGTGCCAGATGGAAAGACAGACACTCAAAGCAATGATCTATGTTTTGTTCCTGTAAGAAGTAAGCTAAAAATATACTACATCAACGTTATTCATGTCTCAATGTCAAGTACTCAAATTAGAAGACATAAGAATTAAGATTGTCTCAGTAATGTGATTTTAACTACTTTGTGAATATGCTGTATTTTTTAAAGCATTAACCACATGATAACACACTCTATTTTCTGTCTTCATCTGTAATTTATGTAATTATTAGAACTTCAACTTGTTGAAGTATGTTTTACATATTTCTCTGAGGTTTCACACACAAAAGTCAAAGTCGCGAATTCAGGTTCTTGCAGTTAATGCATGCGTGCACACACACACACACGCACAAATAAAATCTTGGCAGTGTTTTGTTTTAAAGTACCAGTACTTCTTGCAGAAATATTTAAGATTAGTAGCTATTGATTGGGCTTGTTTCTGCTCTCATTTAATTGATGTAAACAGGGGTTGCGCTAACTGAAATCAATAGGGAGCACTGACCTATGTGAGGTTTGATTTACATAGAATTTAAACACAGAATGGTGGTTTTTTTCATAATTTTCATGTGATTGGCAACATGTTTCACACCAATAAGTAGATATAGGCAGTTGGAATAAAAGGTTTGCAAATCCTAAGATTAGTTCTGATGTGCCTAAGGTGATTGTGAGATAAAAATGGTATATGTGGCAGCTTTGCATATTGGCCATTTTTACATCCCACTTCAGTTATTCTCAAAAAAACCCTCTTTTATTTGGGATAAAACATCATTTTCCATTGTTTAAGTAAATGAAATTCCTTTTTACAAGGGCATGCATGTAGGGATAGGACAAGGGGTAATGGCTTTAAACTGAAAGTGGGCAGATTTAGATTAGATATAAAGAAGAAATTCTTCCCTGTGAGGGTGGTGAGGCACTGGCACAGGTTGCCCAGAGAAGCTGTGGCTGCCCCCTCCCTGGAAGGGTTCAAGTCCGGGTTGGACGGGGCTTGGAGCAACCTGATCTAGTGGAAGGTGTCTGCCCATAGCAGAGGGGTTGGAACTAGATGATCTTTAAGGTCCCTTCCAACCCAAACCATTCTATGATTCTATGAAATAACTATTAATTATAAATATTTAAGATACCTTCTGTATATTAAATGGAGTTTTGGAGTAAAGATTTTCGTAGACGCACATTAGACTGTTTAAATCAACTGTAGCATTTCAGATTTGATACAATTTGTACCATGACATCTAAGCCATTGCTTCTAATTTAGCTGATCTACTCATCCGAGAGGCAAATACATATCTTACATGCCTCACCTTCTGAGCCCTCCATCATGTAATCTGGTTGATTCTGGCATGTGATAGGTGTAATGTAAAGGCATTTCAAAGAGGTCTTCAGGATGGATGCAAACAATGCTTGGCAATCTGTGTCCTGCTAGTGTGGGTAAAAGAAATAACTCCTTGAAGCAAATATGGTTTCTTTTGCTTCCTTAAAAATATGCATCTTTCTGAAATGACAGTCATCCGTTCCTTGTCCTATTTTTCCCTTATATAAGAGGGATGATCACATTTATGTTCCAAATTGACACTGAAGAAAGTAATGCATGTATATTCTGTGAAGAGATGATTTTATATGCAGGAAAAAACTGAAGGGAAAAAAGGGATAACGTCATGTCTTATCATTAGACCCAGGGATGTTTTGAAAATTTCTCTAGTGGATGATTGTAGTTTGATGAATAGAACCTCTAAGTCTACAGACAGCAAAGATTAGTAACTGAAGACCATTTCGTAGGTGTAACATAAGAAGGGGATCAGAACTCAATGAGCTTGAGTCTCATCTTTCACTTGGGGAAAATGGAGAGTAATTATTCTGAAATCAGTAGAATTACATTAGAGAAAAAATTTGTCTGTAGAAGAGAAATGGACCTGAATAAGTTATTCTGTTGTAATTATCTCCAAATAATTCCCATATGGACTTTCTGTTCTGGAAAAAATATTATTGTATTGAGAGTAATTCTAGCCCATTTTTTTTCAGGTAAATCAGGCCTAATGCCTTAATATCAGAATTTTTTAATCTGAGGATATCAAGTGGTTTAAATGTTAGAAGTATGGCACAGAGATTTGGATATTGAGTTACTGATTTAATTCTAAAATTTTATTCTGGTAATTAGGAAGTTAATGTTGACTCAATTGCTAGTCTCAATCCAGCACAGTATCTTTTATCTTGGACAATCTTCATATTTAGTATGCTACTTGACTGCTGTGGTAGAATAATGAAAGACTGGCTTGTTCTTCATCACTGAAAAAGGTATATATTTACTGAATCACAGATATTCTATAATTGTAAAATTTTGACAGAGGCAAAACCATGTATTTTTTCTGGTATTTTATAAACATGAGGTCAGACACATAGTTAAAAATTATTTTAATAGACACATATCCTATGAGAGACAAAATTTACTTCCCAGAGAGAAAAAAATCTGAAAGGAAGCTGGTTTTATTGCTTTATTCTTATGACCTGTTAAAACTTTCAGCCATCAGTATTGTTTGTCAAGTTATAGGAGTTTCCTCACACTACTTTAGGGACTGTCTGGTTTCAAGAATTTTGTCAGCTTGTCTCTGTACTTCACTCTTTGTATGCCAAGATTTAATTTGATGCCTTAGCCAGCATTAGTAAAACTGTCTTTTGTGGTACCTGCACTGGCAAAACAATCTTCAATATGGCAGTGCGACTCTTTGGCCTTTTTAGGCAATTCCAGAAACATGATCTACACTGTAATGACACAATGTAGGGACAGATAAGCTTCATCTCACTCAATCACAGTGCAGATGTTTACATCTGAGATAATTCTCTAAGCTTCCTCTCTAATTAATGAATGGAAACATGCACCTCTGAGTACAATTCACATAGCCTTTTCCAGACATGACTTATGAGAAGCAGTAAGTGGCATTTCCAGGTGGATCCATGTGTCTCCATTGGCTATCAGGTGATTCTAGGCAGGTAAGATATTTAAATATCTATATTGTGGAAATCTCAATTTAGGTGAGAAAACTTAATATGTGTCACAATTTCACTGTTAAGATCATCCTCACTTGCCTTGTAAATAGGCTAATGACTTAAGAGACAGCCAGAAGAAAAGGTGGTAGACAGAACATGCAGAGGAGCAGTGGGACACGCATGGTGTGCTTACAGCCAAGCTGAGAGCTGTTCATGCACAGCAGCACTGGAGAAGCCAGCAGGTCCTGTGTAAGCAGGATGGTGCCTCTGTCCTGTCAGATAATGTCCTTGTGCACTGAGCACCAAACTCTGCTGTACTAAGCTTTTCCATTGATTAACCTGCTTGTGGGTATGCATCAATTTATTTAGTAACTCTATTCAGGGAATAAGGAGTCTTTACAGTTGTTCCTTGTGTTTTGCATAGACCTGGCTACAAAGAATTAAATTGCTACTCATTACTAGCTAACTGCCAGTGTTTGTCTTTTGCCTTCCTTTATCTACATAATTTAAGACCTGGACCTCTCTGAGTTTTGCACCTGGTCACTCTGCTACTGACTTAGTATCATTAAAGTAAATGATACTTGCAAACTTAGCCCTACAACCTGCATGCAAGAGTATTAAAGTATTGAGCCATGTTATCTACTGCATTTTAGATGTTTGATGGGACAAGGATATGCTACATTCTGTTTAGTACCCTGATATTAAAATGTATTTTGTAATTCATAGAAGGGTCAATATGAGTTGAGTTGAAACACTACCTTTCACAAAGACAGTGAAACAACTTTTCTGAGGGGAAGTGATACTGATTAGGTCAACGGGATGATACTTATACAGTAAAAAAAAAGTACTACAGTTATTGAGAAATCAGTTGTTGGATGAGTTTTAAGATTTCTTCGGACATTAGCAAACTAGCTTGAAATAGAGTGAAACAGCTTCTAGGAGAAAATAGTGAATCTAAAGCTGTGAAAGGAGGACGTTTAGACATCAGACCCTTGCTCTCTGGGGTGCTGAGATTTGTCAGTGTTGATCTGTTCACTTTAGGAAGTGAATGTGACTTGCTAAGGATGTTTTATGTCTTGCGAAAGATAGCTTTAAAGTTAGCAGTATTTCTCTGTAAGAAGGAAATTTATTTCACTTTAAAACCTTTGCTCTAAACAAGACATTATGAAAGATCTCATATGAAAAAATGGTGGAAGTAGTCCAATGGATAATGGACTCATTTAGAGCTTGACTATATTGATGTTTAAGAAATGTACTTCTATATATACGTTCAAACTAGGCTTGTAATGGAAAAAAATAAATATATAGAGAAGTATAGGTTAACAATTAAAAATAACCAAATGAAACTTTAGTTGCTTTTTTCAGTATTTTCAACTTTTTAATTGCAAATATTCCAGACCTATTCACGTTACAGATATAATTAGAACACCACTGTAGAAGAATGCAATCAAAAACTGCTTTAATTAACTATCTAAACTCAATCCAAATCTATGCTAATCTGGGCCCTACTTCCTTGTGTATTAATGTGATCTGTGGAAAAGGGCTACCTCATGAGGCTAGACTGAAGCAATAGAAGGTAAGAGCATGAATTTATTTAAAAATAATTATATATTTAGCAATTAATTTATGTAATTCAGAAATTTCTTTGACTGATACCACATTATTGGCAAGTGTTTCTCACCAAGAGGTGGAATCAGTGTTTAGTTGTCAAGCTCTGTTCTCCACTGATGTCTGCCCTGACAACACATGTTCATCTTGGCAGGGCTTTGGAGACAATGTGATAGTGATACTTTCTGTCCCAAAGTTGCAAATGGTGCTGCAGTTGACACAGTGTTAATTTAAACGACAGTCATGGACTACTACCATGGCTTTATACTTCAAACTGCATTTTTCGGGACAAAGAAGCTTAATTTGTATACCTCTTTATATGTATCTGTGTATGTGTACATCTTAGCTGTTGGCACATAACTGTGTTTAAAGCATACAGATGGGCAGCTCAGTTCCATTTACCTCTGGTGTGCATTCTATCATTGGCAGCCAATATGAGGAAGCCACAGGGACACATCTCCATACAAATGTGATTTTTAAAAGGCAATTTTCATTTTTTATGGTGGCTTTACAGAGTTTTCGCAAAATTTTATGTGCAGATGACTTGCTACAGCATATTGAAAGTCAAAAGGCCTTATTCAACTTCTGTGTTTAACAGATTACATGATGTCTCAAAATTAAAATAACTGCAATTATAAAATGTTATTTGTGGTTAGAGACAGTGGACTTCTTTGCAGAATTTGGTATTTAATCATGCAAGATACTCAGCTGCTCTGAAGAAAAAAAAGGCAGATATTAAAAACAATGTGCAATAGTTTAATCAGTATAATTACTATTTAAATGCAGGTTTAAGGTTTTAATGCTTTTGAATTACAGTCCATTATCCTTGCAGTGAGTGAAGCCTACACATTGCAAAATAGATTGTGAATCTTTGCTAATATTGTTATTGCTGTGTGATCAGTGTAATGTAGCTAATTCTTTGGCTGCCCTGTGCTGGGATGTGCGTAAGTTGAGACAGTCTTCTAGTCTTTAGTGCCATTAATGGCAGGAGTACCAAAACTCCCATCTAGCACTAGCAGGGCTCTGGGCCAGTGGAAAAGACATTCTCTTGTTTAGCTTTAACCACTTCTGTAACATCCATTCCCTGTATCTTTCAGAATAGTAGGTGAAACAGAAGTATCTATTTGTTTTATAGGTCATCATATAGACTGTACTGATTTATTATTATTAAAAACTGACTGAAAAAGTAAAAAAAAAAAAAATTAGGTACATAAAAGACTTCATGTGTTAAAATATTTATGAATTAATTTCAAACTCTTCTGTTAGTCAGCTGAGCTACTTGTAGCTACAAAGTCTAAATAGTCTGTGAATTCATACTATTAGTTGACATGAGAAATATTATATATACTCTCTAAATATTTCATGTGCTGTCACTATTCTTAACCCTGCAACATATCGAAAACACAGAATCCCTGGCATTCCTTATACTAGGGAATTCTTGCTTTTGCAACCACTTTCCATGTGACCTAGTGCTTGATAATTATTTTATTGACTTAAATGATAGCAGTAATAGAAGAAATTACATTCAGTAATAGATATTTGTGGAATTACTCCTTAAAAGAAAGATGCTGAGAAGATGGGACACATGGCATTGCAAACAATGATTGAAATAATATAATAAAAAATTCTCAATTCTTCTGGACATAGTGGAAAGCATATGTTTTGGGGATTATTAAACGATGAGTGGGTAAGGTTTGCTAAGTGAATAAAACTGTAAATAGTTTTCCAATAAAAATCACTTCTAGTAGAACCATAAGTATGCTGTTTTACAGTTTTCATCAATTATTTTAAATGATGGCCTTATTTTTTACATAGAACAATTTATAGGATCCATTTTAAACATTTCGTTACTAACTTCACATTTACTATTTTTCTTTAAAAATAGTTAAATGGCTACAGGTCCTTACTGGGGATGATTTTTTCCTGACATCAACTTGTCTGTTCCCTCTGCCTTGTGCAAACATTTCTATTATTCCAGTCAAACTTTGAAGATTCCAGAGATTATAAATGATTTTGCTGTACTGGCAATAGTTATGTATGGTACTTTGTATATGGACAAATTAATAACAAATATTTATCATAAATGATGGTCACCTGTACAGTAACCTTTAATTAAGTGGGGAGGCATCAAAGACATTTTTTTTCTAAATTATTTTTTTCTATCATTTTTTGAGATTAGTCTTAAATATATCTTTTACTTGCAGACATGTTTATGTCTTGCATTCATTGTGTTTGATAATAAGTTATTTTCCACATCTGTTTGAAAAAGCATCTTACTATATGGGGTATTGGATTCATTTGCCTCATTTCAGAAACCTTGCTAACCCCACCAAATTGTTTCCTCTTCCCATTTTAAATCTTTCTACGACTGTCACTTGTTCATGTAAATATTGGCTATAGACAAATCTAGATCTTAGTTAACTAAGTCAGCTACAGAGAAAATTATTTAGTAAACAAATTCCCCTGGGAACTGTAAATCTAAAAGATTTTTCAGACTTTCTGCATTGGTCTGGCCAAATTGATGAATATGGAAATAAATGAAAATAGATCAGTGGAAATCAACCCTTTATAAAGACATTTCAAATCTTACCTGAAAAGAAAATTACTGAACATTCTTTAGTTGGGAAATTCTACCCCAATTCTGCTGGTGACCTACTGAAAGGTAGTCAAGTAACTTCTTATCATCAGGTTTTCCATCTGAAAATGGAGGTCTTGATACTGTCTTCCATATTAGAGTGAGATCTAGAGATACTAAATCATAGTGTCATAGAACAGCCCATGCTGGAAGGGACCTTTAAAGATCCTCTGGTCCAGCCTGTCATGGAAAAGTGAGTCTAGATGAGATTACCTAGCAGTCAGTCTGATAACACCTTGAAAACTTCCAGCAGTGGGGACTTTACCATGTCCCTGGGGAAGCTGTTTCAATAAATAATTGTTCTTACTGGGAAAAATGTATTTCTTACATTGAGATGAAACCTCTCCTGGTACCACTTTCACTCGTTGCCTCTTGTCCTCTCCATATGGCTCCTTGTGAAGAGAGCACCTCTGTCCTCTTTGTAGCTGCCCTTTACTGTGATGATGTGCCCCTTGAGCCTTCTCTTCTCTGGGGAGAAACACCTAACTCCTTCAGTCTTTCCTCATAGGGCAGGTTCTCCATCCCTTTGATCATCTTCATGGCCCTCCTTTGAACCCTTTCCAGTCTGTCTGCATCTTTCTTGAACCGTGAGGACCAGAACTGAACACAATACTCCAGGTGTGGCCTGACAATTGTGGAGCAGAGTGGGATGATCACGTCGCTATCTCTGCTAGTAATGCCCCTGCAGATGCAGCCCAGGATCTGATTTGCCTTTGTTGAGGCAGTAGTGCACTTCTGACTCACGTTGAGCTGCTTGTCCACCAGGACCCCCAGATCCCTTTCAGCAAGGCTGATCCCCAGCCACAGATCCTAGTCTGTTCTGGGGTCTTCGGTTATTCTGTCCCAGGTGCAGTACCTTGCACTTGTCCTTGTTAAATGTCACACTGTTCTTGCTAGCCTACTCTTCCAGCCTGTCCAAGTCTCTGTGTGTGATGTCTCTCCCTTCTGACTTCACCTCTCTGTTTGATGTCATCAACAAACTTGGTGAAAGTGCTTTCAATGCCATCGTCCCAATTATTTATGAAGATGTTTAACAGTGTGGGGCCCACTATCAATTCCTGGGGGACCCCACTTGTGACATGCTGTCAGCCTGAGTAAAAACCACTGATCATCACCCTGAGTGTGGCCTGTTAGCCAACTTTGTACCCGTCTCACAGACAACCCATCCAGTCTGTATTGTGCCAGTTTTTCTAGGAGTATGTGGGAAACGGTGTCAGATGCTTTGCTGAAGGCCAAGTAAGCAACATCCACTGCTCTCCTCATGTTGACAGAACACGTGACTTTGTTGTAGAGCTGATCAGGTTAGTCTGTCATGATTTGCCTTTGTAAATCCATGCTGTTTTTTCCCAATCATCTGCTTCATTTGATTTGTGATAGTTTCTAAGAGTTCCATTACCGATATATAAATGAGATGATATACTAGAAAGTGATGTAAGAGCTAGGTTGTGATATTAGCATTTTATTATATACGTATATTCTGCCAAAAGAAATAAAGTTTACACTAAATAAAGTTTGCCCTTTATTTTTGTAACATGGTCTTGATTTTGGTGTTTGTGGTTACTCTTCCTGAACCAAATCCCCCAAGTATCTTGATAGCTTGGAGATAGAGCCCTAAATGTATTTGATTGTTTTATTTTCTATTTTAATGCTTGATTCAAGATTTTTGCATTCACAGTAAGCTGAGAAAGCAATGCAAATGAATTGAAATTGTGGTTGTAGAGTCACTGTAATTGTGAATAATTCACTAGTTTTATAAATTCACTGTATTGTGAATTATCTAATGTAGAGAAAGCTTACTGACAAGGTGTCTTAAAGAACATAGGTCAAATGGAAATGTGACTAATCTTTCAAATTCCAGAAAAGTAAAATTCCATCATCTCCAAGTTACTGAAGTACTTGCTATAAAGATACAACAAAAAAATGATGGAATATTGAATAATTTTTGAGCCTGGCCTTTTATATTTCACAGTGTCATTACTGGTATATAAAAACTGTGGAGGGAGAATATAGTTGTGGCATACATAACACATAAATTTAACATTGCTTTCAACAAGCTGTTTGTATTTTTGTTTTACTAACCTCTCAGTGGATTGTAATTACCAAAATATAGCCTAATTTATGCATATTGGGAAAAGGTATTGGGAAAAAGTTGAGTATATCCTATCACAAATCCTTTTATCTTTAATATATCTTTTTCTTTTAGGATTTCTGCAATTCATTTCCAATTGCTGATGTACAAATTTGCATGGCAATCTGCAATTCATATTTTTCAGAAACAAAGTATTTGGAGCTACACTAGGATCATGTTGTCTCATTGGCTCATAAATTATATTTTCTTTAAAATATCCTCTGACATTATAATGAAACTGCATTTTTAAAGTATATTATTAAAATAAAAAAAATCCTGTCATGGACCATGCCTTATTCATTTCAGTCATTAGTTTTAAATTGTTTCCAGGAAAATAATTCAGTTTCTTGGCATGGGTTTACTTTTCACTCTTAGCTTTTTTCTGTGTGTTTTTTTTTTTTTTTTGTTGTTGTTGTTTTTGTTTTTTGTTTTTTGTCCTGATCAATAATAGTAATGCAATATGTTCCAAGTGGCCAACATCAGAGATTCTTTTTCAGCCTCTTTGTAAGGCTTCTGTAGGCTTGACAGCTTTTCTTCCAATTCTTCAGTGCATGTAGGTTCATTCTCATCTATTTCGGTACAAACTGATGTTGAGCCAAAGGAATGTTAATGTTATATCATATTTCTGAAGGAAAAATGAAATTAAACATTTATTTTACTGTAGTAATTTATTTTGTTGTAAGAATACAGAAATTAAAGGAATGGAACCAAGCCAGTTTTCAGGTTCACTCCCGTTAAAACTTTAGCTCAGGACGGTCAATGAAATCACATGGAGAGTTTAGAACATTTTCCAACACCTTGCAGTGAACCTTAGAGCTGGTAAGTGATGAAGTAACATGGTAACAATGTGCTTTAAGAATACAGGAAGAGGCATTTGGCTACTGCAAAGGCTGTCAGTCTCAAAAAGTAAAGTTTTATCCTGGCATATAAAACAGAGTCTTATTAGGTGAACTGCCCAAATAAGAAGCCAAAGTGGACTGTGTCCTGGACAACAGAAGAAGCAATGTTGTTTGCCCATCTAACAAGAGGAAAACCTTTTCCTGACTGAGAATCCTGTGTCTGATTAAGCCCTGAACATGTAGGGGACAAAACCCAAGTACTTCAGAGAATATGATACCTGCAAAAGTACCAGCATAACCTACCTTGCCTTTTCCTTCATGGTAGTCAACACCTACTGGTTCAAGGGAAAGTAGTCTCTAGTAGCCACATAATGTACCAAGAAAAATTATAATTTTCAACCCTTGCAAGTAGCAGAAACAGTAAAACATGTGGTTCATACAATATAAACAACGTAACAGGAACAAGAAAATAGTAATCAGCATTGCTTGTTTCATATGTCTGCATTATTTTGTTGTTGTTTTTGTTGTTTCTACCGTAGAACCTAACATGAGAAAATTCAGTTTTTACTGTGGTGTTCAGATATCTTAAGAGTTAAGTGAGATCTTAAAGGTGAAAAGACTGTGATGCATCTAGGAACAGAAAATGTTATATTAAGCTATACTACATGTGTGTTACCTGTTAGGAAGTGATATGAAGTCCAAAGCAGAAAGTATCAGAGATGAAACTGGTTTCAAAAGCACCTATTATCTGTCCCAGTAAATATTAATGGTAGCAGAATTATACCAGTATTAAATGCTGTTGAGCATACTGTCCCAGATGTGCTGTGTAACTGCTATTATCCTTTTTTATGGGCTACCCCACCTTGAATTGATGAAACAAATTAAATCCACATTTTTGTTAATTTAATGACAAGCAGTGTATAGAATAAGTGCACGGTTTCTATTTTTTAATTGTTTTTTAACAAAGACTTGCTCTGATGTGCTCCCTTGGAAGACTTCAGTTCTTCATATCTTTGAAGTGTACTTCTCTGAATATAAATGTCTTATTACTCACAAAGAGAAACTATTTGAACCAGAACTCATGTTTGAGTGTGAGGTAAAGAGATGGAGTTACTTTCCTTTAAAGTTCAATTTACACTGGAATACAGAAAAAGCAAATGTCACCAATTTTCATGAACAGCAATAGAGGTCAGATTCTGTTCTGTTTTGCTGCCTGAATAACCCAATCCTCTTTTTACTTACCAGCATCCAGCAGTACTGTGAAGTATTTATCTACCTACCTTGCCACATAATGAATTTATTTCTTGGCAGTGATCCTCTCTTGCTTTATGCTTTAGGTCATTATTTTCTATGTACTATGCAAATGGAAAAAACCTGTTACTTAATTGTGATGATTGGGACAGTACCATTTTTTGGGTAAAAAATTGTGAAGTGATAGAAAATAGGTTTAATGATGTTGGTCATTTGGGATTTTACTTTAGACACTATGGTCATGCTCTTCATTTTGCCTCCATTCCTGGATGAGAAGAGCAGAGAGGCAGTAGCTCAGTTGACCTCGCAGTTGAGTTAGCATCAAACACTTTGGTTACACTTCTGATAAAAGCACAATCTCTGAGATTATCTCAGACAAAATTATCACTTCCCACCCACCCCCAGATCTGCTCCTCAAAGGGAACAGTGTCAACTGTGGACATGGTTACACTTATCCCATCTTTATTCTCCAGTCATGCTATAAACACTACCCAGAAATTTACAACTGTTCTAACACCCATCTCCAATAGCCCTCAGTATTTTAGGAGTCTAGTTTGTGTCAGTTGTCTTTAATTGCTTAAGGAAGGATGTGAAGAACAGAGGCTAGAACATATATTTAATATGTGAATTATAAACAATCATAGTACCTATCAGCATCATTCCACAAAGAACTGTGAAAAACTTGCAGTCATGACTTCTTTTGTGACATTGCAACTGAAAGTGGAATCTGATTTTCCAGTCAGTGTAGAATCAAAACCTTTCAGCAATTAATAATCAGTTGTGTTAGACTTCAGACAGAGGGATCATAAACCTAAAAGAGGTCAGTTTTCTGCCTAAGATCACTTAGTAAGGCCAAAAGTTGCCTTACTAGAATATGAAATTCATAGTGGTGACTTAATTAATTCAGGTTTCTGAATCTTCTTTTTGTGTATCTTTCCTAATACAGAAACCTAGAAACCTGAAAAATTGCTAATTTTTTATTTTTAAAATGTTTTGAGTTGGAATTTTTCACTAATGGGTTTTGCAAATTTGACCTCAATTTTTCATTATTGTTTTAGCAAAGTGCTGTGGTGCTGGAATAACTTAAAATTAATATGGATTTTTTGCAAGTATTAGGAGATTAGAATGTCAAAGTCTTTCACTTTGATTATCTTAAAAAAAAGTAGAATTACTTTATCTTTGTTGTCATTAACAGATAGAATAAAACAGCGAAATGCAGTACGCAGTTCTTAGAAGACTCATTTTTTTCTATACCAAAACATTCTGTATGTTTGGAATATACTATTCATAAATTTCAACATGTAGTCCATCAAGCAATACCTCTAAGACTGAGAGTAAGATAGTATTTAGCTAAGAGAATATTCATGCTCTTTTTCTTCTGAAATTTTTATTAAGACAATTAACATTTGGAGGAGCTTGTTGCCATTTTTAAACATCTGTTATAAAGACTGAAATTAGTGTTGAGCTTTTATAGCTTTTTAGGTATATAAATTTATACATACATATGTGTTCTATTAACATAGTACACATGAAGTTTTTTATAACATCTAATGATTTTGTTTAGTTATTTAAAATTGGAACTAGTTTTAAGTCTCACATTTCATGTTTCCAGTATCAGTGACAGTAGTGCTGCAGGTTGTGCTTTTAAAGTGGCAAGTTTTAATACACTTTCATCCTTAAGTGAATGTTCTCTCTAATATTGTTGAAAATATGACCTTTTTAATTCCCCTGAAGTGACTTGTTTTGTTTAACCATTTTATCGGAAAGCGTATAGGTAAATCTATTTCCTAAGAGGCAAAGAGGACTTCTTTCCTTGTATTTGGGTGGTTGTAGGCATTTACTGTCATTAGCAAAACTGCCAAACGTTTCAGTGTCCCTATTGGAGAATGATTATTTTCAGATTCTTATGTAGATTTGGTGATGCATTAAACCTAATTCTCTCAATTTTTAGTTTTGATGGGAACAATCATCTAGATTACAGGTAGAAAGTCTGCTAATTGCAATCTCCAACTATCTTGCAGGGCCAGTGGTGTAAGAAAATATATAATTAACATCTGCATTAGTTTACTTACTAGCTGTTTTAGTAAGCAAATGGAATTCCAAATTCAACAGATAAGTCAACTATGCTACTATATTTTCTATAAATTTTACCTTCTGTTGTTGAGTCTACATATTTTTAAATCACTCCTTCAATTGGTCAGTATTTTTCACACACTCTCAAGTGTTATGCCTACTAGTTTCAGCAGGATATTAAGTTTAAAATCTATTTCAAAAGCGGCTATGGTTGCAGATCATAATAGAAACCTTCTTTGGTGTTCAGACCAATAAATAAATTAGAAGAAGGGCTTTAAGCTCTGCATGATAAAATGAACTGAAAGTAGGGCAGAGAAAGAACAACCTTTGTAATGAGCCTAGCCTGGGGCTAAGGAGAATCAGAAGTTCGTTGTGTATTTCAGAACATGGTGCAATAACAGTATGAAGAGTTGGTGACTGAGGTTTTTCACTGCCTGGGGATACCAGTGATTCAGCTGTATATAACGAAAGAGAATGCTAACAATGCATTAAATAAATCCTGTGTCCGTACTCATAATTTCATACTAGCACTACAAGCAGGATGGAAGGCCTGATGAGGGTTTGTAGCCAGCAGGATGCAGTACAGATCTGTTTGCTGTACTTGGTCACTGGGAAACATGGAGTTTATTTTATTAGTGTGATTATATAAAAAGATGAAATAAAAACAATAGAAATAAGGCATGCATTGATGGCATAGAAAATATTTACTTGTGGACTAAGAAAAGCATCAGATTTGCAAATGGTAGCACATATTCTCCTGAAAATCAGAGATATCTAAACCACCTGCCAGTTGAGGACCCTCAAATTTCAGGGTTCTCCTTACTTCTGAAGTATATTTACAAGATGTCCTATTTGATCCTTCTTTCTGCTGTGTATTTTTTACTTGTGAAAGTATGGTAAACAGCACAGATGTACGTGTCTGCATAAAACAATCTGAAAAAATATGAATCTGTTAAGTTAATTTTTATTTATATGCTTGAAATTTTCAACAAAATTAATATGTTTGCAGTATTGGATTAAGAATAGATTTTTAATTTGAACTATTGGATTAGGACTTTATTAGGATGTGATTTTTCATCCTTTTTTGTATTTTAAATTTCCCAGGTCTTAGTTTTCTACTTCTTTCTCAAACGTCTCCAATTATTAGATATTGTATTAAAAAGGTTGTTACTAGGTGAAAGTACAGGAATATGTGACATGTAGATATTACTTTGAACAGTTGATATCTGAACTAGAATATTTTGAATTGTGAATGCATGGAATATTCTCTTTCACTAGTGTGATCTCTCTAGAAAAATCCCAGCCACTTAGAAACAGAGGAGTTCCAAGTGTGTAATTCACAGTGGTGACTGTATTAATGATGTTCACAGTGATTCTTGCTTAGATACTGAGAGAAAGTAGCCTTCAAGAGAGTATAGGTATAATTTACTGACAGATCTGGAAAACATAAACTGCTCTCCCTGCCCACTGCCCTAGCAGCAAAATTTCCCAATGATTAAGATGTTAATTTAAAAGGAAAAAGGATTCTTCTGGTTCCATTATTATAAAGAACAGATTTATTTAAATTGAGATGTTGTTTACTTCTCTTCCTCTTCCAGTAATTCCCATCTCAGCTTCTTTTACATGAAATCCATGGCACTATCTCACCTAGAAATGTAAAGAATCAGTCATGTGAAGTGCTCTTTCTAACCTGCTGCTACGCTTTTGTACAAGTCAGTCAACTCGAAACCAGAAAGAGCCAGATTCCTTGGGGCAGTCATCACTGGGCAGACAGGCTATTAATGCTAGCCAAGTAAACAAATGAATTTAGCTGTCATGAATCAAAGCTATTAATCCAGGAGAAAATCTTTGTTAGATCTTTAAACTTTAGAATGTAGTGTCTCATGATAAGAAATGCTACAACTTGAATGTCAGGTTACTCCATAAAGGAGGTGGAGGAAAAGTTCTTATGTACTATGATGTAAGTATACTCCTATAGCTAATGGTATCAGGACTACAAACACTCCTGGTAAATGGGTGAGAATGAGGCTTTTAACAGACAACAGGCAATTCACAGAGATGAAAAATGCTGGGGCAGAGGTGAGTATTGCACAGTGGTGCCACTCTGCACCCATATGCCCCACTTGAAACCTTCAGCCGAGCCTTCATCCAAGCCTGCATCCTGTCTTTTCAGCTATGTGGGGCTCACAGTTGTATTCCTTTTTTACTGGATGGTAATAATTCCTTTAAATGTAAATTTGGTAATTAATATATGAATTTGTATACTTGCATGACTGTCCATGATCCAAATAATATATGCTTTATTTCTTAACTATTTAATGTGAAATACATACTCTCCAATTTCATTCATTGTCTTCCTCTGCCTTGAAAAGAGCTTTTAAGCTCACCTAAACCCACTCCAAACAGTGGGCCTATGAAGTAGGCTTCATGGAAGACTAGAGGGATGAACTATTACACCTCTTCTGGGGTAACAGGGTCCCTGTGCAAAATGGAGTTGAAGAGTTGAAGAGAAGAAGCAGGTGAAAGCCAGAGTCTATCCTTCCTCCAAGTAATGTCTGCCCAGGGACTGTGTCATGTGGGATGTGCAACCATATCACTGCATCTCCTAACAGATGAGGTCCTTCATATTTTCCTATGGTTACATCTAGGTACAAACTAGCTCTAACCTGGCTAAGAGAAGAGCTTTTACTGCTTTTGCTACGGCCGTATGTGGCCTGGAGCGGACTGCAGAGTCTGAAAAGCTGGATAAATACTTATCTGCTATGTAGTCTATGCTGAGGTCTGGCTTCTGAGACTTTGTTAATTGTACCATGTTCAAAGTTATCTAGGTTATGTCTTTCTGAGCTGTGTGAGATCAGTAATTAAAATGCAGGAAGTTTGCTAGATCAATTCTGAAAATGAGGTTTGTCCTGTGTCATTTTGGTACTTCCAAACAGTTTCTCTCTAGTTCTTCATCAAACAACTTTCTATTTCCAGTTACTTAATACTCAGCTTTTCTTAAACTTTGGACTGATCCTGAGTTAATATAACACATTTAGCTTTGAGTTAAATTAGCCATAGTTATACTGTATCTTGGATGACAATTCTTAAATAGTTGGTGACATTTCATTTTATTCTGATGCTTTATCTATAAATGAAAAACTTCATCAATAGAAATTGTGCTTACATGTGGTAATTTCCTTTATTAATGTGCATAAACAGCAAAAATATTAATCACAGAAAAAAATTGCGAAAAGCAAAATTCAACGATAATATAATAATGTATTGAGTTGAGAAGCCCCTTATAGATATTTCTAAATTGATGATGAAAAGACAAGAAACTGGGAGGGAAAATATTTTCATCAAGGCCAGAAGAAAAGGGTTTGTGTGTATTTACATTTACGAGATGTAGTATTTATTAAATACTGAGTTTAATGAGAAACAGTTTATCAACCTTCTTCATTATTGTGATTTCTCAACAAGATATTAATGTTTTGATTCATGTTTGTGGTTTTTAGAACGGAGTCAACACAGCAGGGAGTTCTTTAAAGGGAATGTCTTGTCTCCTCCTGAACTGCTCTGTGTTAAATAGGAAGGTAGTGGTTGCCTTTCTGCTTGTACTGCTTCCAGAAAGCATCCTTCATCAAGTTTTAGAAACTTGAGTCACTGCTGTTTGGACCAACAGTCAAAGAGGGGCAATTTTCTAAGGTAGGATGGGGAAATTACATTGCTGTCAGGAATTTGTCGTCTCTCAGTCAGCTCATTTTGAGCAGCTTTGCAACATTTCTATGGTAAGGCCAGAAAGGCACAGTAGTTATTTTGTGCCTCATTTACCTCAAATATCCACTAATTGTTGCTGGAGGGTTCTAAAATAGAGGCATGGCAATAAAGGAATGCACATAACTTTTCGCAGTTGTGGTAATAATAATATATTTAGCATTTATTGCATTAGTGGCTGGTAATGGATAATTCAATTAGTTCAGACTCCATTTATTAGGACACCATTCAAATGGGTAACTCAAACAGCTAATAACTTAAAAGATTAGAAGATGACAAATAGCAGATAGGCTAAAAGAAAGAAGAGTGGATAACAAAGATAATTATAGGTTTTAGCACAAACAAGTAGTGTGAAATACTTAGTTGTTAAGCTTTTTATTACTCATTTTCTGCCAGTGTGTATGACAGCAGGAGAAACTTAAGACTGGAGAAGATGCTGACTTCACAGATTCTGACTGGGAATTCTTTACTTGTGGAACAATATGATTTTTCACTTTATGTGACTTGCAACCAAAACGTAGAGGCTGGCCCTTGCAGGAAGATAATATGATTGGAAAGGTGCAATTAATTTTTTGAGAACTTTACAATTTAGGGAAAGAGGTTCTGGGTTTGAAATGCAGAAGTGAGATCCAGTGAAGGTAAATAAAATTTTTAAAATTATATAATAATTATATAATAAGTGATAATCTAGAAAATTATTTTATGTGCTAGCATTTAAAAATGATTAAAAGAGGAGTGATCAGTGTGTTAAGGACTTGAGGCCTCAAGGTCAGTAAGAAATTGATGACTAACTATTAGATGATAGTTTTTGCAAAAATAAAAAAAAAAAAAGGATGTTACGAGATTTGAACAGCTAGGATTCTTTCCAGCAGAAAGAAGTGGTTCACTTACTTGTATTTTACTCCATAGCTAATTAATAGCCTACATGAAATTATTGTAGTTAATTATACAGTCATTAATATCCCACAAAGAAGGACACTTAATTTCAGAACACAAACTGCTGCAAAGAAACATTCCAGTTTAATTGCAATGAACACTAAACCAAGAAAGAGAAATCACAGTTAATTATATTTAACCCCATGTTAATTCCTTCCTAGCTTTCTGTAAAAGGACATGTCATGATGTGTATTGGGGTTTATTGCCATGGGTTGCATCAATATTATTTTTTTCCTGGTACAGACAGTTTTCCTTTCTGGTTTTGGAACAACCTTCTAAAAATGGTATTTTAAATATTTTTGTGTTCTTTTCCTTTAAAGAAGACCTTAATGTTTGTTAACTATCATTCTCTTTATAATTTAAAAAATAACAAGCATAGCTACAATGCTACTAATTAAAATAAAATTTTAATTTAAACTATAAAGACAAAATAGGCTTTCATAATATTCTTGTACAATTAAGTCTTGCCTAAAAATTAGATTAGGTTATTCCCTTTGAGCTTAGATGAGAGATCAGTGCCGAATCATGTCCAAAATTTATATTCAGACTTGTTACTACTGGAATCTTCTGTGTTGTTTTTGTGAGAATTCTATCAACTTGGCTTGAAAATAAGCATGTACAGAACTGGCGCAGAATCAAAACTGAAGGGATGAATTTCTTTCAAGAATTTTCTGTTCTAAATTATTTCTCCTTTCCCCTATTTCTTTTAAGATTCCAATGACTATTTTATCCTGTAAGGTTTGTATATCATGCACAGGCATTATTTTAATGCCTATTCAGTTATGTATCTTGCCTCCTGGTTTGCAATTAAATAAATAAGAAGGGCATTTTCCAAATGATGAACTAGTACATTCATGCCTAGTGTATGTGAAGTTCAGAAATAAATCAGAACTGATATTTTTAAGCTGTATTCCCTCTGTTTTGCTTTTTGAAGTTTCTATAATATATGAAGTGTGAACAAACATTCTATACACAAAGAATCCTGTAGTATTTTGTGTCTTTCATTACTTAAACCATCTTCTAAACCATTAAAAACTTGGCACCAGTGTAAAAATACATAATATCAAGAAAATATTGCAGCATGTTGGGTAATCATTAAATCTAGTTGGATGAATCTATTTACTGGCAATACATATGTAGTCTGTAAAAATAGTACTTTATAAGTGTTTAGATTTTTTTTTTTTTTTGCAAGATGAGGGCTAGTTTATTCATATAGTCATCACTTTTTATTATTTAAAGGGATTTATCATTCCATTTATTACTCAGAGATTATTGTGTGTCTTCTCCCTAGTAATCTCTGCCTCTCAAATAATGCTGACGTAAGATCAATTTGTTCGGTTTCCTCAGTGCACTACTCCTACTACTCGTGTTGGCTTTGACTTAAGTAAAACACAGTATAAAACAGAGATAATTCCACCCAAGATTAAAAATTTGCTGTGTCTCAGTCACTGATCTGGCAAGGCCAGATCCCTCAGAGTGCAGACAACTCTGCACTCTCACTAAAATGTTTGAAACATGGGATATATTCAACTGCAAAGCTCTTAGCAATGTAAGGTTTCAAACTCATTTGACTCACCAAGATTGCCAGGTAAAGCGTGCAATCTATCTCATGCTTTTAACTTTAAAATATGAAAGGAAATGAGGTTTTGAAGATGAACTGCCTGACTAAAAATGTTCTACAATAAATATATGCTGGTCACTTTCTAATGATGCATAAAATCCTCTGCAAGTATTGTGACCAGATTCTATCTGAATATTTTAGTAAAATTATTTTTTTAGCTTTTATTGAAGAATAATTGACTGCAAGCCTACATTTAGGAAGTAGTCCTTGTTTTAGCCCTCATTCTGTTGTTCAGAAAACTACCTTTCATGTCACATTTTTGCCATTTAGAAGCTTTTAATCACAAAATACAATCTATAGCTGTAAAACTTAACAAAGATATAGATTGCAAAGATCACAATAAAGTGTAGTTTAGTAGTGCACTGTTTTGCATAACTTTTCAGTGTATGAATACACTTTTCTGTACTCTTACAACATTATATTCATATCTGAGAAAGAAATCTTATTTTGAACTATTCAGCGTACTGTATGATAATGTATTGCTACTGAATATCAGTCTATTGTAATTTGCATAATCAATTTATTTTCAAATGAAGACTTTCTCCAAAACAAATATTAAGATATGCAAAAATTATAAATTATATATTTGTTATAATGTGCAAACTCCTGTAGGTGCATCTCTTAACTCAATAAATTTAATTAGAATAGGAAAATAATTCCGAATGGAAGTGACACAAGGTATTTAGGAATACTGCAGCCTAAACTAAATGGCCTCATATCCCATACATCTTTACAACAGTTATATAATGATGATATAATATCCTTCTTAAGCGTTCATTTCTTCTCCTGTTAGTACTACTACTAATTAGTACTATTAACCTCAGGCAAGGTAAATTCTTTATGACTTAAATAAGAATGCAGTTCTGCTCAGTGTGATATCTGGGTAAATACTAAGCAAACACTCAAACAGACCCAGTTTCCCACCTCTGAAATGATGAATGGTGAAGGTGAGGCGGTTGAAGTGTTGTTTAACCATCATGAAAACTATTATGTTCTAAATAACCACAAGTTAGAAGATGTCTTGTATTTCTTCTTCCTGGTTTTAATGACAGAAGGGCGGTTTATCCTTCATGTTAACATCCTGTATCCTGATAAATACAAGAAGGAAAACTTACAATTTTTTTCATAAATTGTTATCCATGAAGTTTACCAGTGATTTGGTGCACTTTCTGGCTGATACAAGCCTTGGAATGCTTTTTTTTTTTTTTTTTTTTTTTTTTAAAGGAAATAGTGACATTATGGTAGTGAAAATAATACATGAGTGTCAGAACTGATAAACAGCTCACAGAGACTCCTCCCTCCCCTCCCCTCCCCTCCCCTCCCCTCCCCTCCCCTCCCCTCCCCTCCCCTCCCCTCCCCTCCCCTCCCCTCCCCTCCCCTCCCCTCCCCTCCCCTCCCCTCCCCTCCCCTCCCCTCCCCTCCCCTCCCCTCCCCTCCCCTCCCCTCCCCTCCCCTCCCCTCCCCTCCCCTCCCCTCCCCTCTCCTCCCCTCCCCTCTCCTCTCCTCCCCTCCCCTCTCCTCCCCTCTCCTCTCCTCCCCTCTCCTCTCCTCCCCTCCCCTCTCCTCCCCTCTCCTCCCCTCTCCTCCCCTCTCCTCTCCTCCCCTCTCCTCCCCTCTCCTCCCCTCTCCTCTCCTCTCCTCTCCTCTCCTCTCCTCTCCTCTCCTCTCCTCTCCTCTCCTCTCCTCTCCTCTCCTCTCCTCTCCTCTCCTCTCCTCTCCTCTCCTCTCCTCTCCTCTCCTCTCCTCTCCTCTCCTCTCCTCTCCTCTCCTCTCCTCTCCTCTCCTCTCCTCTCCTCTCCTCTCCTCTCCTCTCCTCTCCTCTCCTCTCCTCTCCTCTCCTCTCCTCTCCTCTCCTCTCCTCTCCTCTCCTCTCCTCTCCTCTCCTCTCCTCTCCTCTCCTCTCCTCTCCTCTCCTCTCCTCTCCTCTCCTCTCCTCTCCTCTCCTCTCCTCTCCTCTCCTCTCCTCTCCTCTCCTCTCCTCCTCTCCTCTCCTCTCCTCTCTCCTCTCCTCTCCTCTCCAACAAATCCTGGTTGTCAAGAGTTTCAGGGAAGTTATAGTCAAAATGGGAAAATAGCTAGACATACAGTGTTATTCTTTTGTTTTGGATATTACATGATAAAAGGCTGTAAGCAGCTTTTAAATGAAGAAAAAATACCCAGAAATTTTTAACAGAAGCTACATTTTTAACAGATGCTCTAAGGTACCTGAAATATATATGCACCAAGACTTTATAGCCAATCTTGTACAAAACCACAGGGTGATTTACCAAGCCAGAAGAAGGTAATTGAATTTCACCTAGCATGAGTGTATTCAAGCATAGTAAGTTCAGAAGACTTGCTATCCAAGGTTAGCTGAATAGAAAGTAAAAAACATGGAAGTGAAGGAACACAATCTTTAAACACGTATCACAATTTAAAATGTCAGACAATTAATCAATGTATGGACATATTTCATGCTTTCTTAACATACAGGAAGATTTACATTGTCAGAAAGACATCTATTCCTGTGGATTTTTATCCAAACCTTCATATTAGGGAGGTGAATTTATCCTTTAACCTGAATTTAAGAACGTCGGTAATATTGATAGTAATCTATGTGATCAATCCTGAGGCAGAGGAGGTCTAATTTTCTACAAAGTAATGAGGAAGAGATTTTTATCATGGCTTTGTCCTGTTAGACAAAAGAGCCATGTCTTCGTTAGTTGTACTAATGAACAAAAATATGCAACACAAACCCTAATGGGTGCTACAGCATAGGTCAAATTTCTTTGAAAAGTAACATCAGAGTTCTGTTGAAAGCAGGTAATTAATAATAATTTTATTATCAATATAATTAAATTATTACAGAATTTTTATATAATGGATATAATTTAATTAAATTTAATATAATTAATAATTATAAATAATATTTTTCTTCTATTCTGCTCAGAAATTATTCTCATCTGACAGGAGACTGGACTGTAGCCTGGAAATGCCCCAACATTTCATGAAACTGTGCTTACTGGTTTTGAGACTTCTTTTAGATGACAGGAGTGCATTTAGAAAATATTTTTATATATATATATAACTCACGTGAATCAGTGTAAAAGTAATGTCTATGAATATTTGGTCCAGTATTTGTGGGACAGATTATCCTCTAAATAGTTTATGTTTTACTAGCTAAAGCGTTAGTATCCTGTTTTGATGAAGGTGACCAAATATAGTCCAGATTTGTAGAAAGGTTAATGAAATAAACCAAACTTACTTAGTGGTCTATATGCTCTTTCATTCAGTACTGTATTCTGTTTCGAACCTCTCTAAAGTTAGATTATCAGATCACCTTTATAAAATTCTTCTGGAAGATGATCATTATGTATTTATACTTACAGGAAAATTGATCAGTTTGAGATGAAGAACTAATTAGACAAGGCAGTTTCTGGGTTCTTTCTCAGACTAGCTTGTTCTCTTTTTTAAGTCTATCAACATGAAGAATTGACCTTCATATCACCTCAAATATAAACCTTCAACAGCAAAATAATTGCTCAATAACTTGTTTATAGGCTGTACAAGTATTCTAGACATCTTCTGAACAGGTATGGAGTACTATAAATATAAAAGTAATATTCTTGCAGGTCTTGATCTCAAAATATGATCAATAGGTTCAAGATGTAAGCATGATATTAACAACTATAATACATTAGGTCATGCTCACCCATCAATAGCAGTATCATGGGAAATTCCTTAAGGGACAATGTCAAATGTCTGAGAATAAGTCTTCACAAAGATATTTGTAGTAATACATGAAATAATGTCTGATATACCCTAAGAAGAGATGTGAGGTAAAATGTTTCCATCCTTTGTGTTCTGGTGGTAACTGGGACTGGTGAGAATTTCTACTAGCTAACATTCTGAATTTGCCTATCTATATCGGCAAAAGAATATGAGTTAAAGAAGAGACAATGTGATAAAAACAATCACCACAAGTATTAAATTAATTGACATATGTATGCCTGTTTCCCAATATAATAATCAATTGTTAGAATTTTTTTAAGAAATAAGTTTTCTTTAATTATTTGACACAAGGAGGAGACATAAAAGACCTCCAACAGGTGACCGTCCAAATCTCTTAGTGCTAAACAGTGGACCACTGCAGGAGAAATGTTATCTAAGGATTTACAATACATTTTAATTTCATTTAATTAAAAATAGATTTTTTAAAAAAGAAAATCCGGAAGGGGCTTTCAAAATAGGATCTGCTTAAGTTAACATGTCTTCTGAGGTCTTTAATGATGTCAGAGAAATTCTTCCCCTACTCAAAGCAAGGAAAAGAGTTCAGTAAGGTAAAGAATGAAAAGTTATTCCTGAAATTTTTGAATCAGGAAATATATAAATGCATTCTTTGTTCATTATAAAAGCTTATTCTTGAGTGCCTACTGGGAAGAAGTTGGATATCATGAAAATTTTTACTATATGTACTAATGATGTTACCACAGCACATTTCTTCTTTCTGCTGCCCAGAATGAAGAGACAAATGTGAAAGATAAAACTGGTTACTGGAATGACTCTGGTAAGGAGTCAAGATGCACAATATGGATAGCTGTGTTGCAGGCAGAAAGCTGGTGTCTAGATGTAGGTATTATAACTCATATGGCTCTTCCAGATGAGGCCAATTTTCAATATAAAGCTGAAACTGTCAGTGTTGGACAGAAAAAAAATATTAAAATCTAATACGTTTTAGGCATAGAAACATAGCCAGCTTCATGATAGTTTTCCCTAATTAGCTAAATTGGATTATATTTACACAGACATTGAACATGGATTTCTATTGCTTCATTAATTCTTCTGAAAGTATGTATGAATTAAAGTTGCAGTGCGAAATCATAATACCTAGTCATTTGGCTTTTTCTGTAAGTTTGTGAGGCTGGAAGATAGTACTTTTCAGTGTATTCCAGTTGAGGCGTCACTGGTATACACATTTCTGTTGCCATATTCATCTAGCTCTTTACTTTCCTCTCTGCTCAGTCATGGATATTGAATTAGTTAGAATTTCTTGAGTACCTTTAACACGTGCTTAATTAGGTCAATCGTTTCAAATACCCTATCAGCATTTTTGCTAAGAACATGAAGCTTAAAATAGTTTGTGCCGTTTGTTTTTCCTTTTAATTATGATTTTTGTCATAATTCAGTTTTGTTATAGGACCTGATATTAGAGAGAGAGACTTAAGAAAATTTCAGTCACTTGACTATTTTTATAATCCTTGAAGAGAGAATATTTTTTTTTAAAATAAGATGTTCATATTTTACTTCTCCGGGTCCTTCAAACTAATAGAGATACTAGAAATTCTTAAAAATGAATTTAATTTTAAAGATTAATGTCAAGGTAAACCTGGCAAACAGCTATTACATTTGTCTCTGTTTAAATACTGATTGTCCATGTAAGTTGATTACCCTGCAGATTTTCTGTCTTTGAAAGTAACATAAAATCAAAATTAAGAATATTGGCATTCTTTACCACATCAGAGACTCTCTGAATATATTTTACATATAGTTCACTTATTAGCATTACACTAGAAATAAGAGGTAGATTGTTTTAGTATACGGAAAAGGCTAAGATTCCAAAGACAAAATTATGTGTTCCTTTTCGAAACCCCTTTTTTTTCTAAGGATGAATTTAGCACATTGCAGATATATGAAGCCATAATCCTGTTTAAATTCCAAGATTATTCAGATAGGTATATGACATCACATTCTTTGTAAAGAATTATTACTTGCTGATATCAAAGACCCTTTTAAAATTATTCTTTTAATCTTTATATACGAGAAGGAAATGCACAGTACTTGCACCAGCCTCATCACTGCTGATTCTTACTGAAACACAGAAAACTGTTGGGTCTGGGGCTTTATCACTAAACTTGCGTCTTCTTTAACCTGTTTTTGAGAAGAGATCCATTCCTTTATGAAGAAAGTCTCAGTAAATTAATTCTGGCAAACTGCTCATCTTAGCTGTCCAGCACAAAATCATATCAAATACTTAAACAAATATGTTTAAATATATATATAAAATAGTACTGAATATACAGAATTATACCAAACTAGGTTATATTATCCCAAATAATAACTAACTACCCTATGACCATTTTCAATACTTTTGCTGTATCTTCCTCTTAATTCCTCTTGATTTAGAAAAAAAAATATTTATCCATAAGCTTCAATGTAAGGATATTTTGACCTGCTATCTGTATCCATTTAAACATTTTCTTAATATATATATATAAATTAAATATTTTTTATCAGATCAGTTAATTGCTCTTGAGAAAGACCTTATAAAGTCTTGAGTAGGATGGTATTACATATTTGAAAAAATGAGACTGAAACCTAGCTTTAATGAGAATGCAAATGAGAATTACTAAGGTTCAGTGAAGGTCATAGCAGCTTAATCATCAATTTATGTCAGCAATTTCTCACGAGTAACAAATGAGTATTAATAAAAACTGTTGTCTTAACAGATTAAACAGCAAAATTATGATTGCTCTAGAATTTGACCATCTGTCCTCATACACATGCAGTTATATGTGTTTAAGTTGTCTCTTTTATCTGCAGATTCAATATTAATGTATGTAAGGATTGTTTATATATATATATTTAATGAACATTTAAAATTACTTTGTATAGTCTTCTAAAAGGGCTTCTAAGAGCATACTTTGGTTGTGCCTAAGGAATAATTTTTTTCCCTGAAAAAACAATTTTGATCATTCTCAGCTGAAACTGTAAACTATTTGTTTCAATTAAAAATAGATAGGTTGCATGGGTATGCTTCTAAGTTGAGCAAAAATCCTGCATTTCCTAGGGTAAAATCACTTAATTGAAGTTTAATTTGAATCTCTTTCTACACTGTAACTAACAACCCTATGACTATATAGTTTTCAATAACAGAATGTAATGTTGAGAGGGAATACAGAAAAAATGATCTTCCCTTTATCTGAAACATTCATGAAACCCAAACAGAACAACCCAAAAAAACAAACTTTGGTTTAGCTCTTTTTCTTTGTTTGAGTGTCTGTTTGGACAGTTGGAATGTATTTACTGTTCAACTAATAATATTCCTTTGATGGAAATAAAATACAAGCTTAAAATAGCATCATTCAGAAAGATGAATTTTATTCTATACAGTTGTAGATAAATGTGTGTATTGGGTTTGCGTGAGAAGGTTTTGGTAGCAGGGGACGGCTACAGGGGTGTCTTCTGTGAGAAGATGCCAGAAGCTTCCCCTATGTCCGACAGAGCCAATGCCACCTGGCTCCAGGATGGACCCACCGCTGGCCAAGGCTGAGCCCATCAGTGACAGTGGTAGCACCTCTGGTATAATATGCTTGAGAAGAGGGAAATAAAAAAAGAGCAACATTAGAAGAGAGGAGTGAGAATATGTGAGAGGAACAACACTGCATACTCCAAGGTCAACAAAGAAGGAGGGAGAGGAGGTGCTGCAGGTGTCAGAGCAGAGGTTCCCCTGCAGGCCATGGTGAAGACCATGGTGAGGCAGTCTGTCCCCTGCAGCCCATGGAGGTCCATGGTGGAGCAGCTATCCACCTGCAGCCTGTGGAGGACCCCATGCTGAAGAAGGTGGATGCCCAAAGAAGACTGTGACTTTGTGGGAAGCCCACACTGGAGCAGGCTCCTGGCAGGACCTGTGGAGAGAGGAGCCCATGCTGGAGCAGGTTTGCTGGCAAAACTTGTGACCCCGTGGGAGACCCATGCTGGAGCATTTTCTGAAGAACTGTAGCCCATGGGAAGGACTCACACTAGGAAAGTTCATGGAGGACTGTCTCCCATGGGAGGGACCCTCTCCCATGGAGCAGGGAAAGAGTGTGAAGAGGAAATAGTGACAGAGACAGTGTGTGATGAACTGACAGCAACCCCATTTCCCATCCCTCTGTGTGGCTTGGGGTGGAGGAGGTAGAGAAATCAGGAGTTAAAGGTGGAGACGGCGGCAGAGGTCGGGGGGAAGGTGTTTGAAGATTTGGTTTTTGTTTCTCATGACCCTACTCTGATTTTGGTTGCAAATAAATTAATTTCCCAGAGCCGAGTCTGTTTTGCCCATAATGGTAACAGGTGAGTGATGTCCTCCCTGTCCTTATCTCTATCCATGAACCTTTCACTATATTTTCTCTCCCTTGTCCAGCTGAGGAGGGGAATGATAGATCAACTTTGGTGGGAACCTGTCATCAACCAATGCATAAACATTTAGCCACTAAGAATATGGCCAGTTGTTGCTGTGAGCAAACATTTCAATTTTAAAGAAAGCTTCCTGATCTTAAAATAAGCCAATCATGTCACAGTTCCCATAGTTTATACTCTTTGGGTATCTAGAGAATTGGGTAAGATGAAAGATTCATTAACACAGGCACAGTTCTCCGCAAACATGACTTAATAGCTTCTCGGTAATGGACAAGTCCCACTCTGGCAGCTTGCAGTGTTGACTGTGCTTATGAGCTACTTTCTACACCAAACTGTTTAGACAAGCCCACAAAAACATGCACAAACAGCTAAAAAAAGAAAACATTTAATTTTCTTGAGAAAGTTCCCAGTATCAGACAATCATACTCAAGTATCTCTTGCTATCTCAGAAACCAAGAGTAGGTGAAATCAAATTAATAATAATGTGAATCTGTATGAGGCCAAATAAAAAACCCATGCTTTTTTTCTTATATCAAGATCTGGAATCTAAAGTTAGAATATTAACATCATAATGCATGAAACCTCCCTGTGGGTGAGGTTAAATAATCCTAAAAATTAACTTTTAGCAGAAGGGAAACTTCAAACTATGAAATTGATGAAAATATGGGACACATTAGTGATGGGCATTTACAAAGAAGATTGAATTAAGGACTTAAAACAATTCTATCGGTATTACTCATTTTAGTTCAGTGTTAAATAAGACTAAAATAACTCTAGGGCAAATCATTATTGTGTGAAAAGATGAACTTCTCAAAAGCATGGATGCCACTTATTGTGCTAGACAACAGGTAGTGACACCTTATCTGCCAAATTAGTTATATAGTCCAGAAGTAGTTTTACGGGTGTACATGCACAGAGGTGCAGGACAGAATGAACACAGATCAGGTCTGATCTCTGTCTCCTCTGGTGCAGATTATATGTGTGTGGTGCAGATTGCGCATATGCACATGGCTGTGAGCAAATCTTGCTTCAGTGTTCAGTACAGATTGGATTGGTAGGTTGGGTAGGTGAGGATATTATAAACATCTGTCCACCTCATTACCACCACATGGACCTATATTTCTTACAATGGGCTAGGGAATTTATTGCTGTGCAGTCTTTTCTCACTGTCCAAGTACTGCAGTTGGTGCTGCTTTAATCTTCGTTTATTTGTACCTTAAACACGGGCATGCTTTTGTTGTTGTTGTTGTTGTTTTTCCAACTGAGTTGTATTATATATCTGTTACTACAGAAGTTTGTCTTCCTCTGCAAGTATGTGCGCTGGTGCTTTGAAGTTCCATACAAGTGCACTCACTCAGTGTGACTCACCTCATCTTTAGATGCTTCCAACAGGGACTTCTTTTAAGCTGAAGAATGTATGAAGGCAGAGGCATGATAACACCAACGAACTGCAATACTAACTGTGCATTCTAGATCAATGCTCAATAGATTAGAATATTAGTCCTCTAAAGACAAATATATTATATCTCTACCTACAGGCTTTGCTTCATCTATGTTTTTAGACCACTGTAGATACAACAACACAGCTAAACATCTAGGCTGTGCTTAAACTTGAAGGAGAGAGGTAGGGATCTTCATGTAGGAGTCAAACACAGAGTGAAACCATCTAGTGTGCCTGCCTTCCCTCTAAGGTTAGAGGGAGTCAGGATGAGCAACTGAAGCCAGGTGTCTAAGCTTTTCAAAGCTGAAAGTTTGGTGAGATTAATGCAGTTTGTACCAGTTTACTTTAATCTGAGTTGAACAGTAAAAAGATTATGCTCTGCATTATATCTCTTTTGTACATTAGCTCTCCTGATGTCTGTGAAGTTTATTTATATAAATACTCTCACTGTAAAAATAGAATTTTATGACAGGGTCCCTAATTGCATCTAACTCACTATAACTTTTTTCACTTTATCTCATCATAATTTCATATTTTACATCATATGTGATTGCGATATGATTTACTTACACCATTTGATTCTCTCTTACTAACTCCACATCAAAGCAGTAATAGCTGAAACACCCTACATTGCTGTTAGAACCATCATACTGTATGTATAAATCTAGTTCCTTCAATCTGTTATTTTAACAGTCGTTAGCCAGGGTTATATATGTCAACCATGCATAGGTTCAAGGTGGAGTATTTAGATAACCATGAATTTATCTTAAATTCTGTGCTTATTTTAGAAATAATACAAATATTTCACATTTAGGACAACAGTAAGAGTAGCTATGAGCTTTATAGTAACAATGCTTTTAATTGTTAACTGTCTTAGGAGTTTGCATTTTAATTGTTTTCTTCAAGAGAACTTTAGTACTGAATTACATTATAGGATACTACCCATACTTCCAGTGAATTTTTATTTGGTGTGTTTAAGTGTGGCTACTGGATGGTCAGTTAGTCTATTTTAGCTGAATATAAATATATCTCTGCTGCCATTAGTAACTGAATTGATACTACTTTTATTGAGCTACATTACCTGTTGAAAACGTTCACGTGAGTGAATTACTCTGTTTTTTTTCCCCAAAATATTTTGAATTCTATAATTTCATGTCTGATTTGAGTATTATTTCTAAAGTATCCCTTGAATGTATCATTCATTTGATTCTAATTTAATGCAATTTATTTACTTGTTCGCTTAGTTATTAATCCATTCAATATTTCTAATAATCCTAATAAGTGATTGCATTACTTGGAAACCACCAAATCACCTTGTTAGTTTTTATGGTGTCTTCTAACATGTAGGAAAAAAAAAAAAAAAAGACTTTGTAGGAGAAGAAAATGACTGAATATAGGACCATTCCCTGATTTAGTTTAAAAAACAGTGGTTATCAATAGTATCAGAGAGCTGCAAGAATGGGCTGCTCCATGAGGAAAGGCAAGCTGGGAGCTGAGTGTTACAGCAAGGTAGGCAGCAATGACCTCAGCTGCAAGGACCCAGTGCTACACTTTCCAAACAACAGTAGTACTATCGTTATGGTTGTACTGCAGCTCAGCCAGCAACCAGGGGTGAGAGACTGAGCTCAGGTGTAGCTTCTTGGCGAAGGAGTGGGGAGGCCACTGCTTCTTGTGGCAGTGTGAACTGAGGTTATGCAGCCATGCCATACCAGCACTCAGCTTCAGCACAGGTGGTTGAACCCTGGGAGGGGAAAGTGTACTCAGGACCCTGAGAAATTCACAAATAATTGCAAATCCATTTGTTGGGTTTTGCTGGTTTTCTCCTGAGCTGGGCATATGGAAAATAGTTATTGATTTTATCTAATGGATAGCTGGGAGAAGTAATTAATTTTGACAATTTAATTTCTTTCTTGTGTTGTTTGTAACTTGTTGAGTGTTTGAAATGTAGCACTCTAGAAAGGCATCCTATTATCTTCCCATAACACTAGTGTCTTTGCAATTCTTGACTTGTAGGTTATATTTAAAATCAACTATGGGTTTATGTCTTGTTTTGGTTTTCTTTCATATTTTCCTTCTTTAAATAAATTAAACTGAACTTAACAAATCCCATTCCACTTTCCATGTCCATATCTACAATTGTCCTTACTGAACAACCTGAATCCATTGCAATCAATAGTTCTAGAAGATAACATAAAACACATACATCATATACTTTCAAGATTTGTAGACAGAGTCTGTATTTTTCTCACTTAGACAGTTCCCTTTTGATTATGTATCCAGAAGACAATTTAGTTCATTCTTCATCAAGTCCATAGGAAAATATCAGAAATATCTTCTCATACACTGAATGTTGTATCTGCTTACTTTTCTTTGGGAGTGGTAGTACTTAAACACTAGTCTTTTGCATAATAGCTAATACTTAAAATAGTCTGATAGATGAAAGGAGATGAAATTTCCTCTTCTGCATTTCTGACAAGTGGTCTAATAACCAGGCTGCAGGTGTCACAAAGAAGAGTACTTAAACTGATTCTTCCTTAAGTTAAACCTGTATGCTAACAAATGATGCAACAGTCATGGTACCAGGACAGAAAGCAGAAAAGATGCCATTTTAGCCTGTCCTGGGTTTGAGTGGGTGGCAGAGGTTCTTTGGTAGAAAGGGAGAGGACTACAGAAGTGGCACCCTGTGAGAAGCTTCTCGAAGCTCCCCCGGCTCCAAGTCAGACCCGCCTCTGCACCAAGGCTGAGCCAATCAGCTGCGCCTCTGCGATAACGTATTTAAGAAGGGACCTGATAAGGAGGAGTTGTGACATCTATGTAAACACTGAGGTCAATGGAAGAACGGAGGAAGGCAGGGGGCAGTTGTGCTGGAGCAGAGACCCCCCTGTATGCCATGGTGAGACAGCAGGGCGGTCCACCCTGCCAGCCATGAAGGTCCACAGTGGAGCAGATGCTGACCTGCAGCCTGTGAGGGGCCCCCACCTCATCTCAGGGGATTGTGCCCAAAGCTCGTCGGGTTCCTGTGGGAATAAGCAGCCTCCACTGTTGTAGTTTGGTGCTGGAAGGATTGCAGCATGTGGGGGTGTCCCACGCCAGAGCAGCTTGGGAAACTCTGCAGCCCACGGGAGGGACTGTAAGTCAGAGAAATTTTGTGGAGGACTATCTCCTCTGAGAGGGGGACCACTCTGGAGCAGGGGGAGAATGCTGGAAGTTCCCCCCCTGACCAAGATAGAAAAAGTGACAGGACTGACTGCACCCCCCATTCCCTGCCCCTGTGCTGCCGGGGGGAGGAGGTAGAGATATTGGGAGCAGAGCTGAGCCCGGGAAGAAGGGAGGAGTGGGGGAAGGTGTTTTCAAGATGTGTTAGTGCTTCTCACTGTCCTACCCTGTCTGATAAGTGTTGTTAGAGTCTGTATAAAATTTATATTCTTCCCCTAACAAGTCTGTCTTTTGCCCAAGACCATAATGGCTGAGTATCCCTCCCTGTTCTTATCTTGAATTCTAAGCCTTTGCTTATTTTCTCCTTCCCAGCACTGAGGAGGAAGGGGGAAGTGAGCAGCTGATGCTCAGTTGCCCTCTGAGCTCAAAACACAACATAGTCTAATTGTAGGTGTAGTGAGTTTGCATGAGCTGTAGATTTGGTCCCAAATGCAGTTCCTTGAATGCATATCCATTTAACATTAAACATTAAACTAATGAACCCATTTCTGCTTTTAGCTATTACTATTTTAGAGTCACTATTGTTTGCTATCCTGGTTACATAGTAGCCTAGTTTCAAGAAAATAGATATGAAGTATTTCACACAAGGTGATTACTAGGGGTGTCTTGTGAGACAGGGACTCAATATTTCTGAGTTGAGTATAGATGGAAACCCATCTCTCAATTCCAGTGTGAATGCTGTAAACACAAAGATGGGTTATATGACAACAAATACAATTTCTACTAAGTCTAATATATTCATCTTCTTCAGAGACACACAATAGTGTTGACCTAAGCCAGGATAGGAATGAATGTCAAGGAATCTATTGCCTTAAAAAAAGTGAGTATGGGCAAATATCATAATGAGGTTAAAATACAGTATACCTTACAAAAGAATAAATTGATTTAATTAAATTTTAGGTGTTTAAATCTTGTTTTAGGGAGAATTCTTCTGGATTCTTCTCATAAAGCCATAAAAAATTAAGTGTATTTAAATGATTTATTTCTTATTCATTGTGACCCATAGAGGAAGGATGTATATGGTTTGTTTAAAGAATAAAATGATTTGAGTGGGTACCATCCGACACATGGTACTCCCAAATAAACTTGTTGCAGAGCTTCCTCGATGAAATTTCTCTCTGTTGTACCATGAAAGTCTAATGTTCCTAATTTAATTCATTTTACTAAAGAAGAAGGATTCCCAAATGTCTTAAGCAAACTTTAAATCATAACAATTTTTAAAGCACTTATGATTAGCACTGTTAGGCATATGTAACAATATATTTTCAGATTGCCCCCTTTCTGCTCTATCTGGGAGTTTTATCTCTGGCGAAAATGCAAAGTATGGCTCAGTTTATTTATTTACATTTATTTATATTCTTGTTAACTTTTAGAAAACATCTATTTGAATTTATTCAGTCCATCCAAAGTATAGAATCCATGCATAGAAACATTTTAAATACCAAATGACCTTTTATTTTTAATAACACAAGCTGACATTTTGTGAAAGAAAATTCATTATGCATTTATCTTTACAGTGCATATTTACTGTAAGTGTATGACATAAAACAACTTTGTTCTAATTTCCATAAATGCTGTTTACATTATTTTTACAGCATTTTTTAAGCATTTACATTATGTCTGAAATAAATGTTAACAGCATAACATATTAAATGCTAGAACTGTTATATTAAAACATCACTTTTGTTGAAATCTCTAGTGTGTTTTCT
The DNA here is from genome assembly GCF_018691265.1 of Tyto alba. NCBI lineage: Eukaryota > Metazoa > Chordata > Aves > Strigiformes > Tytonidae > Tyto > Tyto alba. The sequence continues at coordinate 72,089,301 of NW_024881282.1, read as the reverse complement.
CTTTAAGAACAATCTATAGGTATGGTTTATGCTTTGAAAATGAAGTATAAATTTCACAAATGCTCTTTGAAGTACTGAAGAACAATTCAGTCATGGAAATGATCTGTTGCATTTGAGGACACAGGAGTGAACTAAAACTGCTTAACACACCTTTGACTAATTATAAATCCATTTTGTATTTCTCAGGATTATTAAAAAGTAAAATTTATTGAAATTTAGGATGTGAAAGTAATAAATAGTAATAAGAAAAGCTGCATCTTACACAGTGGTGAAGAAATAAATGTCTGTCTTGGTAACATCACAACCTAAAATCAGCAATAGCTAAAAACTTGGAAAGTGGATAATCTGACAGTCTAAATGCAAAAATAGCATGTTTTAAAAGCTGCCTTCCCCAGAAGAGACTTCTGCATTCAAATCAAAACCAGCAATGAGTGAAATCAGAGAGTAGAAACCAGTAATGTTAGTTATTTCCAATAATATAAAATTGCATGCCTTAAATTACAGGAAATTATTTATCTGTGTATTGAAGAACTGATTTACACCCTTTCTGCACCACCCTGGAACTTTCATTGCATTCATAATGACAAGAGTCAGCTAAACATAATTTATGATGTATACTGTAAGCCAACATCTGATCTTGGACTACAACTACTTTAAGGTCTCTATTTTTTTAATTTATCAAAGGTGAGTGAAAGTGGCAGTAAAAAATTGACTTGGATCGTAAATGCCAAGAATTCTTTTTAGTGTAAGGCTTACTGCAAAAGGCCACAAAAGGCCACAAAAGTATATGAGTGTAGTACTCCAGTATGAAATCACCATTGGCTTCCATGCTGCTGTATCTTCATTGCAATCAGCCTTTCCCTGTAGGGACATCAGAGACCTATTGAAGATACATAGTGAGAAGAAATATTTGGAAGTACATCAGTAACTTACAACATGGACCATGATGACATTGATCATATTTCTGATAAAAGTGAAAATGCACTGACAAAATGTCACAGCCATCCTAAAGCAATACTAATAAGTACTTTAAATGTAGTCTGTTGAAAAGACACCGTTGAAATGTTAACATGCAAGTGTAAAGTGTTAAGGAAAATGTTGTGGCTTTTATATTTCATTCCCTTATTTATTTCAAAGAAAATAGATGCTTTTCAGCAAGAATGTAAGAACCTAAGAATGACCATATGTGTTCAGCACAGCGGTTCATCTCCTCTTCTGTCCTGTCTCCAACTGAACTCATAGGTTGGTGCTTAGGAGTGAAAACAGGACAAGCATACATAGTATCTTCCAGTGCAACTCTTCCAGGTTTTCCCAGGTTATCAGTTTTCCTGAGCCTGATGTGATTTGTCACATTAGTAGCTCTCAATTAAGCTTTCTTCTGCGTACTTGTCCTGTCTTCTCTTGAATCCATCCACAGTGTCACAAGGTGTTCCACAGGTCTACTTGTGTTGAGAACCACGTACTTTTGTTTCCCTAGTGCATGACAGGTGCTAGCTTCATCTGATACTCCAAAGTTCTTGTACTGGAAGAGACAGGGAGTAGCTGGTCCATATTTACTTCACCCAAGTCACCATGATTTTGTCAACAGCTGTCATACCCCCAAATTTTTCCTCTTCAAGGCTGAAAATCCTTACCTCTCAGAAATACTGTCTTTCATGACTTAACAATGATCCCTGTTTTGGTGGTTGTATTAATATGGTTTTTAATTTTTACAAGTTAAAACATCTGCCTCAAAACATTAGGCAACATTATCCAGGCTAATAACCACACAGTAAGCAGACTTTTCCTTTTACAATCCCCTCTATAATCTGTCATGTTTGTTGTTTTGTTTTTTTTTTTTTTTTTTTCATTTTTTCTCACTTTCCAGGTTCTCTATAAATTGATGGGTAGGAGAACTGATGGTGTAACAGAAATTTCTTTTAAAAACTACTGTTATTTTCCTCGTTGCTGTTTGCATGATAAATGGTACTGTCTGTCTCATTGCTAGGGACTAGTGACTACTCTGCCTTGCAAATAAACCAGCAGCCACTGTTTGAACCCATAGGCTAATGGCAAGAAAAGCACATCAGAAAGGTCTCAATTAGTAGATTACTCTATTTGTGGTGTTGTAACCTATGCTAGAGGTATTCTGGTACTGACCTAAGAGCTGGGTACACTTCTATTCTCACATCACCCTATTTGTACAACTTTCCTGAGAGGACCTAATATACTGAGCTCTATAGTTCAGGGCTGAGTAAGCTTTCTATCTTTAGCACTGTTTCAGTTAGCCTGCCACTTCCCATTTTAAGATATGAAATCTCAGTTGTCTTCCTGTAATTCAGCTGAATGGTTAAGAGCTGTGTGCCATATTGGGAGGAATTTGAGTTTCCTGTAGTTTCATATCTGAAAATAGGAGTTAAGATCATCTGTCTAAAGTTTGGGGTTTTCTTTTTACATTAAAGTGCTCTTCTAAATAACAGGATTAGATAAAAGGCATATGAAGGCAGGGAAGTTATGTTCCATTATTTCCAAAGTTGTCTTCTATTGTTAGTTCTCTGTTGTACAAAATTCCACATTTCCCTCTCTGTTACATTTTAATGCTGTGCTTTTGTAGTAGGTATTTTAGATAGTGGCTATTGGACATCAGCACAGTATCACTGCTGTTAAAGCAGTGTGGAAAATTGATTTTTTTTAAACAATTGAAATGTGAATAAAACATTATTTATGACCCTTTTACCAATACAAGCCCAAAATCAGAAGATTTTTTATGAGTATGTATATTTTATGAGTAAGTGGTGTTTTCTACTAGCATGATTTCCCTTGGATTCTGTATTTCCAAAGAGAATTGTAACATTTTCTTGTGTAGAATTCTGTTTTGGCACATTGCTAACAGCAATAGATGTTAGATACTGTCTATTACCTTGCCTCTGCCAACAACCACAAATGGAATGTTTGCATCTGCTTTGAGCCATGCACCAAATTGGAAACAGTTGTCGTGCTTATATTGTGCCTGCACAAGTGACTGATGACAACTTCAGAGTATATGGGAGATTTTATGCTTAAGTATTTTTATTGCAGAGCTGGAAACTTAAGAAAATCCTGTGAGCAAGTCTTGGATAACTTGAAGTTAAGAATATTAGGGTAGTGAGAAGAATTGAGAAGATGATAGGATTTGTCTGAAGCCAGAAAATAACTTTTCAGGACTAGATTCATCCTTTCACCTTGAATATTTTAAATGTTTGAGAAGGTCTGTAGTTACTGATTTTTCTTTTCATTTCCTTTGTAATTACTATAAATGCAGCAATCAGTACTACACTTTCTCATGACATTTTCAAATGACTTTCTAGTACCTCCTCCTCCTTTCCTGTAAGTAATAAGATCTTCTGTGCATTACATGTGGCTTTGTGGTACTATGCTCAGTAATTTTCTACCAAAAAAAAGAATTATACTTAGTACTGGCACATTTTTCTCACATAAATTCTATTAGTTTAGCCAAACCAGTAAGAAAAAGAGCAATTAATTTTTCTTGGAAATTGAAATTCAGTTGAGACATATTTAGTTTAAAAAATTTATTACAGTTCATGTATCTATAACATGTATCTGAAACCAGAAATAATAAGATTAAACCAGATTTTGAGTCAAATTAATGGTAATGCTTTTGCTCATAAATTATGTTATTTGCAATCAAAACATGATCTTTAAAACAAATTATCATTTATTTATTTATTTAAATATTAAACTACTAAATTGACAAGTAAATTATCGGTTTATCATATATGGATTCAATTGGTACTTGATTTGGCTTGGTTTTAAACATACTTGAAATGTCTGTAAAGAAAACTCTTTGTATATTCATATAAAGTATATATATATATATATATATAAAGTATATATATATATATATATATATATATATATATATATATATATATATAAAAATTCCGAAATACTTTGAAATATGTAGTCATAGTTAACCTGTGTGTTCTTTTCTGTGATTGCTCTTTTAAGTCTAAATAAAGCCATTCTACAGTATCAGTCATTTTAAAGTTGTCAGCCATAAGCAGGAATACTTACTGCTTCTTGGAAATGAGATCATACCCAAGTGATAAGTTGATCTGATGAGGTGACATCTTTTAAAGGGGAAAACACCTAAGCTTCGAGGTTTTGAATGAAGCTACTTTAGAAATACTAGTCTAATGTGTTGCTATGCTTTATTGCTTGTATTTTTTTCACGGGAAGGAAAGGTACCTATGACTGTAGCCATATATATGAGAAATATTTGATAAATTGGAAATATTTCATCTTTGGAAAACAAACATAATAAAAAAAGTGCCGCATATGTTCTAACAAATGTGGCATGTATATGCTTACAAATATTAACTTGAATATGTTGGACTTAAAATCTCATCAGTGTGAACAGTTATCCTGACTACTTGAGAACAGTGAATAACCATGTGCAAATAACCTATGTGTTGACATAGTTAATTGTCCTAAGTTGTGGGCTTGCTTTGTGGTTCACTGTAGTTTACAACAGAATATACAGATTCTAACAAGGATAATACTGAAGAACTTTAGTAGGCAATACAACTTAAGATCAAACCTCACATAGTTGCTCTAAAAATGTGAAAGTAAAAGCAGTATTTATTTCACCAGAAACAATGTCTGGAATTTATTGCACAAGCCTTGTTAAGATCCTTTCCTTACATATCTGATTTTTAGAATTTCTTAATTTATTTTTTTCAGGAAACAAAAGTTCTTCTTACAGGACTTTATTTTGTTTAGTTTTGTAGGCATTTGTTTTCAATTTTCAGTGGAATTTCTACCGTAAGGTATATTTTCTTCAACTACTTTTACATTTTTTTCCTAGTGCAAAGGATTGTCAGTAACATTGGCTGATGGTGCAGCACACAGCATAAATGGTGGCTTTGCAAAGAGAGAGTGAGCAGGGGTAGCATTTCGCAGCCAGCTGGTGACAGGACCAGGTCAGGTGCAATAGTTGAGGTCAGTGCAGTAGAAGGTGCCCAGACACTGCTCATCTGAACTCTCTGGTCCTTAGCAGATGAGTGGAATCCCTGAGAAACTGAAAAAAATCTTGCTGGGTTGAAGAAAATCTATAATTACACTGTCCATATCCAATTACACCAATGAATGCAACCACTTATATGAGCTCTGATTATTGTATCGTGTAGGAATTTGGCAGTGATCAAGTCATGTAGGCTAAGTTTGTTGAGAAAAGAATTTCACACTTAGAAATTGGCCCTGAATTATTGCCAGTGGATTCCCTCTCTAGAACTCATTGTATCATAAAAATGGTAATAAAAAGTAAGTACTATCACAGACACAGTGCATACATAAACCATCCGTAAGAGTGAGCATTTGAAATACTGAAACGGAAATAATAAATTTACAAGCTATGTAAAGCCATCACAGCCAAGAAGGTAATAACCCAGTGCAGGGCTTTACTTGTTATTCTCTACCACCAGAGAGAATGCTGCATAAAATGTAGAGAAGATACATGGGTATCTGGCGAATTTTGAACTTGGAAATTCAGAAAATAAGATACAGAAATGTGGAAGTCACAAAGGAAAGTTCTGTCTACTTTGCTATTGTCAGGAGAGGTGTGGGCAGAGTTGGCAGTAGGGATCCGCGGGCAGCAGAGAGAGGGAGGCTTCTTGCAGGGGAAAATATGAGACGGAGAGGAGAGGAGATCCAGGAAGCCTTTTATGATCCCTGTAACTGACATATATAAAACTGCAAATTTACACATTTGGGATTTGGAGAAGTGTTGGTATGATGTGCTTTTGTAACTGCCCATTTTGCCTAATGTCTATTATGTTTCGATAATTCATACACTGAGCTCAATTTCAAATCAACTGCTTCAAGATAGGGTGCACTGGTCATTATAGGAACCAGAGGAAGGTAAGAAAAGTATTTAATTCCTTCCACTAAAACCTTTATTGTCTTGCAGAGTTCTGCTGCAATTGCATGCATTCATCTGGCAGGCCTTCATTCTTGTTGCTTTGTTTGTGCAGTGCAGAATAATGGTAGCAACATTTCATTAAGAGGCAGCCATGCTAAAAACTAATAAAAGCTTACTATTCTTTATAGCTTCTCTACACATTTAACTCTCCTTTGGTGGATATAACTTTTTTCCTATCATGACCTGACTGTTTATAATTGTATGAAACCCTTGTAAGTTATTTATTTATTGCTTTTACTACTAGTTCCGTGTCAGGATCGATATGTATCAGTGTCTATGTGAGTTGTATGTTTGGTTTGTGTATATTTATTTATAGTAATGGATTAATTTTAAGAATCTATTCACATGGTATTCCATGAGGGTGTATTCAAGGGACAGGTATGAAATAATTTATTTGTGGAAAAGGTTTGGTCCTTGTTTTTTAAGCTTTACACAGTGATCTTCTGAAATAATAACTACTCCAGGGGTGCACAACACTTGTATGAAGACATTGTTTTTAGAGCGAGCTGTTAGGGGACAATGATTTGATGTACAGTAAACACAGGAAGACTTTTTTTAAGATTATTTCTAATGTCTTCAGTAAGAAGCTTAGCAGAGTGTCTTTCCTTTGCTATTTGTATCCTCTTTCTGCAGGAGACTCCTGACAGTGTATGAGGGCTTAGGCATGTACACAAAAGAATAGTTAATGATGTCTTCTCCTTCAGTTTGTATGTGCTGATATGTAAAGCTATTCATATGTCTTGCAGCATGCTGGTACTTCCGGTAATAAAGGCAAGTCTGAGCAGGAATGGGGGATTGCTACTTACACAGAAATCTGAAGATCCCTGGTAGGCTAGTTTCATTAGTTTTTACCTCAAGAATTTCTGTGTCTGAAGAGGTACAAATAGGGGCCTATTCTTCAGGAAAATACTTTCTGTGGCATGACAGTGATTTTTCCATGTAAATTAATTAATTAAACTAATACTGTAAGCAGGCAAACAAACAAAACGGTATTGGTAGACAAATTTGTAGTATTTTGGTTTATTTTTTAAATGGATGAACTAATTCAATTTATGTTTTCTACAAAGATACATCAGCAGTAAAACATATGATGATCAATTACAACTCAGCCGTATAGTGAAAGGAAACAGGGATCCCCAAAATCCATTGTGCTTACCCCAGAATAAACTAAATCATAGCAGCTATAGAATTGTAGACAAATAGCAGACAAATCATAGCAGCTATAGAATTGTAGGAATTTGGCATATTAACTTGCTTGGCCAACTTGTCACCCTTAAGCCTCCTATTCTATAGTGTAATGAAAAATTAAACCACCACATTATAAATTAAAACATCTTTTTTTTTGCCTTTTTTTTTTTTCCCATAACCATGGGAATAAAATGGTAGCACTTGAGACTTTTTTATATATACATATGCATTTTTCAGCTTCTGTGCATCAGCCTGATTCTATGATAATTTTATTTTAAGTTGGAGAAAATTTCCAGAGGCTTAGATCATCTGTTCCCTTCATATTGTTTTAGTAATAAAAGAGGATGGATATTTTACTAGTGGTGTATTTTCTTTTCATATAGGAACATTTAGTGATGGAATTTGTGTTGTTGTTTATCTGCTATTTATTGCAGTCTGTGGAGGGAGGCAGTCATTCTGGATTTCATTAAACAATTCAAGTCTAACAGAATGCTTAGTATTTGTTGCTAGAAGAAAGCTAAAGGAACCCAGAGTGCTCACTGTAAATATAGGTGTGTGCTAATTTTCAGTCATTTGGCTTGACAGAAAAAGTGGAGCAGCGATGGAAGCCTATCTTCACAGTGAATATTACACATTACATTGTTTTGCAAATTTGTTCCCAAAATAAAGAAAACATTCAGTTGTTTTGCTTTGCCTCACATGTCTTAAGCAAACTTGCAGGCTTTTCCAAATGAACTTCCACGGAATTTAGGCACCATGGTTCAGATCCAAATTTCTCCCGCTTTCTCTGAATGCATCTCAGTGTTCCTTTTCTACTCCTCCGTTGTTTTCATCATATAGTTAAAATTATCACCACAAGGTGGAGTTCTGAACTTTCCAGCATGAACAATCTCTTCATTATATCAACAGGGAGTAAATATAATTTCTTCCTATTAGACTTCAATTACATTAAAAATTTGCAGGGGTGTTGATAGGTATAAACATCCAACAGAAGAAGGCAATAACTTTTAAACTATTTCTATGGTCAAGATAGAGTCTTAATGTGGACTTAGCACTGGTTTTAAACCTGGACTTTATTCTTGTCATGTTTGTGCATAGTTGACCCAAAGTACAAAGAACGAAGAAAGAAATTTTTTTAAAAAAGGTAGTAGATATACAGTCTAAGAATATTTTTTCCATTTTCTTCTATTCAGTAAGAGCCACAGTCCTGCAGCACATCAAAGATATTGCTGCAGATGATCTTATTAGTGCTTACAGGGAAGGAATTTTCTGTCATAGACACTGAAAATTTTTGGAAGGAAAATCTACATTTATCACCTACATATAAACAATGAATTTTTATAATGTGGGATTTGGTATAATTTGGCTGTTTGAAGGAATTCTATTATGTATGCTTAGTTGTTGAGCTGAAATGATTTCTTACTTTGCAACTCTGACAGGATTTTCAAACACATATGGATTTAACAATTACGTAATTGTAAAGAAATGTCTTTGTTGCCTCCTATAAAAAGTGGTTTATAAAATTATCAGTGTTTCCAGTTCATTGCAAATGACTGCTTTTACATATGTGTAACTGAAAGGTCTGTATAGTTTAATTTGTGTCTTTTAAACATGTATCTCTAGAGTCTGAAAACGAATGCAGCACTCTTCTTGTTTCATAAGGTAATTAACTGCTGGAGATAATTCGAGGAGTTCCCGTGTGTGGTAGGTTGTGGTGCTGAAAGGACAGCTCATAGCAGCACTAAGCAGCATTGCCTCAATGATAACATATGTGCAAGGGGTATAGAAAACTTTAGAATATAAACATTATATAGAAATGATCAGTTAAAATTTTTAAAGAGCGAATTTATCATAAATCTCATTGATTATACACAATGATTTGTAGTGTTCTTCTTCCTTATGGAATACACTACATCTTCTGAGGTCATGCAAACCTGTTCTTTAGGAGGGCTGTGATAAAGTCCTGCCCTTAAATATTTCTGCTTTAATGCATAGGAGAGGAAGCAAACTAAGATATTGGGTATTGTTTTGTTTCTCTTTTTTTTTTTTTTTTTTTTTTTTCCCCTTTAATTTATTGCATTAATTTATAGCATGACGTGGTATTGTCCCTCATCTTTCCTGCAATTCCCTTTTTTTTGGGATGTCATGCAGTATGATTTTACTCTGTTATGTTACTCAGTAGTGACAAAAAGTTCAAACTATTAAGCTTTAATTGTACAAAATAAACCCAGCAGAAATTTAAAGATGCAATTAACACTATTCTCTCATTTTCCTTAACCTGTTTACTCAGTCATTAAGAATTTAATCTCTAATATTTTGAGCAAACTTTGAAAATCCTATTGATCTTTTCACTTTTCATATGCTATATGTATGTTCCTCACTGGCTTTAAAATGCTTCCTTAAACTTTTAGTATTAGCAGTAATCACTGTTAGTTGCCTTAGTTCAGGCTTTTGTCAGTGTTTTGAAAATCTTTGTTTCTTAGACAGTCAGGTATGTGTTATTTTCATACTGAGCATATAACAAAAATACTGTGTAAGGTTTTGGAGCAAGAACACATTATCCACTTAGCTTATTTCCAGGATTCATGTGGAGTTGACTGCAGTATAATTTTTGTGGACAGCAAAGCCCACGGAAGAAATGTTTTTGCCATGGTGGCCTGTAGATACATATGTTAGCAAGTATTTCATGCTACTGTTAGGCTGAACACCACCACTTCTGTCACCCTCTTCTGTTATAAGCAGTTTCCTATGTCAGAAATAAGATCAAGACCCCACATAAAAGTATTATTTGTTGGAACCAAGTCCTTCTGGCTGTTATTCAAAGGTTGACATTATATAGTCATGATTATTTGCTGAAGTAACTTCTCCAGAAATTTGTGACTATGTCACTAACTCCCAGGAAGCAACTCCTTCCTAATTTGTGGACAGTTATAGCCATCACTTTCTCTTTTCACTAAGATGTAGATCAAGGACAATACAGATACCAGTCACAATTGAACTGGAATGGTGTTTTAAGGTTCCTCTCTAGCTTAATGTTGACCCAGTGTCAACTGCAAATATTTAATAACGTAGATCAAAGGTCCTGTTTTGGTTAGTTCCATTACCTGATTGCAAGGAATGTCATATTATCTGCCATGTGATTTAAGACTTCAGATGTTATGAGTCTGAATCATTCATTCTCACCATATTGAATACTACATATTTATTAAATTTCTAAGCACAAGCCATTAACTTTTGGCAAAGAGCAAAAAAAATCTTACTCAAATAGTGGCAGGAGCAGAAACAGATAAACTAAGATGGTCTTGCAACCTGTGTTTTAATACCAGAATTATACTATAACTATACATATTCACCATAACTAGATATACTGTATTCTGTAACAATGTATTTCTTGAATATTACAGGCTTAAAAATGTTTATATTTCTAGTGTAAGTGGGACAGAAAAGTCTCACAATCTTCACCTCATTTCTGAAGTAGTCTCACAGTAGGTTTGGGAGCAGATAGGCACCAGACTTTTTAAAATTGTTGTTATCTTTCAAAAGATTTTATTCCAGTTTAGCTATTCCCAGGAACTCCCTACCATTGCATGTCACTTGCATTTCTATGAAAATTCTTATCTGCACATACTGAACGTTTTCATGCAACCACAAAAGGCAAGATCATAAAACTAGAACTATACACCAAAGATAACTCAAATATAAGGAATGCAAAATTTAACTGAGAAAGTAGAGAACCAGCCCAATAACATTATTTTCCACTATCCTATTTTTTTGGTTCTCAGCTTGAACTATGGGATCAGTTTCTTCTTTTGAATATATTTTAATTTCCTCAGTATTTGATTTAATTTACCAAAGTCCACTAGTTTATAATTAAAATAGGGTGGAATACAATAAAATTTAATCTAAATATATGCAACGTGCAAGTTTAATAGAACTTCTTTGGTTTCACTTACTGTTATGGTGTAGCGTTCATTGCAACTGGAGTAACATGGAGAAGGGCCACATAATTACATTAGTTCTTTATCCTACTTCTTGGCTTCAATTTGAATTATTTTCTGGTCCACATCCACTGTGGTGTAGATGGAAAACTGGACCATAATAATTTAATCTGTATACTTAGCACTTGAACACAAGATGTGTAGTTCTATGTCTTCTGGGTTCGAGTTGGCTTCCCATCTTGTGATTGAAATACTCACTGATTTCCTTAGGGTGTATCTGACGTGACGCAGTAGCACCATCTTCATGAAAACAGCTGGAAAGATACTATTTTCCTGAGATTATCACCAGTTAGTTTGTTATGGTACTTCTTCCTGCAAATTGAACTATGTCATTATACGTATATTACTGCACATGACTATGAAAATTATGACTCTTTAACCACTGGCAGTGCAATTAATTTTTTTATTTCACTGAAATTTATACTAGATGTGATATAAAATATCCTTCCCTTCAAGAAAGACTCAACAATTTGACTTAAATAAAGTTTTGCTATCAAATTTGATTTCTTCCATTTTGGTTAAGTTTTGCCAAAATTATTATGACAGGACAAGAGACAATGGGTTTAAACCAAAATACAAGAAATTCCATTTAAGTATAAGAAAAAAAAAAATTGTTCTTTTTAATTGTAAGAGTGATTGAACACTTGAAGAGGTTGTTGACCAAGGGTGTGGTGATCCACATCCTGACAGAGAAACAGTCCTGAGTGACCTTCATCAGAAGTTGACCCTGCTCTGAACAGGGAGATTTGACTAGATTATCTTCAGAGGTTCCTTCTAACTTCAACTATTCTGTGATCCTATGATTCTGTGAAATTAGAGGAAATTATCTGTGTTTTCTGGTGAATTGAGGCTACATGAGGCAGTCTCATGTTTTCACTTTGAGCTTCAATGTGATAGTTACCAGTAATTCTCCAGATTTTTCTCAATCATTAGGCCCTTATTTTCTGAGCGAAAGTCAGAAAGACTGTGTGCTTTCTCACAGTCAAGCACAGGCACAGAACAAACCAAACCAATACAAAACAAAACCAATAAAGACCTACCCCACAACTAGATTTCTGACTGTCTTTTAGAATTCATTTGCCAGATTGGAGATTATTAATGCAGGCAATGAAAGTGAGACCTTTCACAAGAGAGAATGAATTTGCTTTGCTTGTGCCATTCTCTAAGATCTTACCTCTATATGTGGTTGACAATCTGTTAGCTCCTGGTAAAATTAGCACAATGCAACTCATGACCAAATGTCAAGTAACATTTTATGATTTTTTTGTCCACTGAGTCATCATCATTCTTTTTGCTGGTTATGTCAGTGGTGGTTGTCCATTTTAAGTGAAGCCATCCATTTTAACTGATAAAATTCTAAGACTCCTTTCATTGATATGATCTTCCTATGAGGAACGACAAGTGCTATTGTCTAAATCATCACAACTAGCTGGCACTCCTACAGCTTGCCTAACTCCATATGTTCATATTTAACAGCTTAACTTTCAGTTTCCAGTATGGGATTCCTGTGGCTTTCTTCATTAGTGTTTGGCCAGGCACTCCACAAACTTCACAGCAGACGGCCCTTGCTAACATCTTGTAAGTGGGCTCTCTGGTACCCACTTTTAGCTTCAGTAGTATTTCCAGATTTTCTGAAGAGCACCCTGCAGGTTCCTCCACATTCTAGGCAAAGGTTCATTTTCTCCTTGAGTGAGGACTTTGCTCCATGCGTGCACTTCTAGACTTGTCAAATGGTGCATTTTTTTTAATTAATCCTTTATACAGTAACTTATAAACTGCACATAAATATAGCCACTCTAATAAACTGCACTCCAGTGAATATGAATTAGTTGTATAAAGGACTCCTTCTTAGCGGCAGCTACGTAGGCTGCCACATCACATAGTGAAAATACACGTTATTATTATTATGGCTTTTGTATAATTGTTTGAGATAACTGAATAGTTTCTCCCAATCAGCTGTATTTGTCTGGTGACAAAATAGGATGAAGAATACAGTAGCCTCTTCTAATCAGATAACATAGTCTGATCTCATTTTTACAAAGCACTCCCGGAGGGGATTATAACTCCAAGAGGGTGCTCCAAATTTAAAGTCTTCCTTTAGTCCTTCATTAGAAACATTTTCTCCACTCCTGTTTGACTGTTTAAACACTTCATCTCACCTGTAACTAGGAACTATTTAATCTATAATTCTTTTATTTGAGTGCAGTTCCAGTTATCTCCATCCACTCCGTGTTTCAACAATCTCAAAAGAAATGAAAGGAAACAAAGAGATGGTACAGGACACCAGTTTGTGATCCTTCATGTGACATAAGTTTGGCTTTTATGAAACAGAATGATCTATACTCATCATATTGAGTCAGAGTATGTTTTTTGCATGTGCAAATGTAAGTAGGTAGCTTACAGGAACAGGCAAAACCACCTTGCTCTGGCCTTGGAAGAATCAGAGAAAATTAAAAGCTCTTCCTGCAACCTAACTGAGCGCCTAAGGTCTTTAATAGCAAGAGTTTCTGTTTCTCTAATCTGATGATTTTACTAATGTACAGTCTGTCTTAATATTTTTTCTATTATTCAATGGTAACAAAAATTATAATAAAAATTACCCAGAAGTACCCAGTCATTGCAGTTTTCTGGTCCTGTAGTGAAGGTATGATAGGAATTTAAATCACATTTTATCTAAATTTGAATCTTTATGTAGTCTTATAGGGAACAGTTATCTGGTCCCTCAGAATAGGACATTCCTTAACATGCTAAGGTTGCTAAAGATAGACACCTCAGGAATTTACAGTCCAACTAGGGATGTATCACTTTAGAAACATATAGAAAGAACAGAGGGTGGAATGAAAGGACAAGGGAAGAGAGAAAGATAGAAAGGGGGAGATAGAGCTAATAGGGGAGGGAGAGATGAATAAAAAGAAGGGGAAAGAGAAAGGGAGAGTAAACCAGAAAGAGAGGCAGGGGAAAGAAGGAGATAAAAAAGAGGGAGTAAGGGATTCTAAAATAGGGGTTCTTGGAGAATAAGGGATCTGAATAACCGTTTGTACTATTTGTACAGTGATTAAATATATGTGTTAAATTGAAATGGATCTGAGGATACAATCTAGTCTATCCTTTTATGTGAATTAGGATCACCCCTAACAGGTATTTATTTAACTTGTTCTTAAACATGTCTGAGATGTGGATTCTCCATCAATGGTAATCTGCTCCATCATTTAACTGTCTTGATAGCTGGGCTGTTTTCAATTAGCATCTAATGTAAATCCCCTTTGCTATATTGGTAGCTCTAATTAAACCCAAGTCTAATTTATCTACATTTTTCTCAAAATATGAAGCCACAAGCTGAGAAAAATGCTGCTGTTGGAACTTCAAGAGTGAAGTTCAGGAGACACTACTTACCTTGTCTATTGTTTCTGCCAATGAATTCCAAAATTATACTTCTCTTCATTGCAACAGTATTGTATTTTTTTGACCATTATTCACTTTGTGATCTACTACACCTTCAAACACTTTTCCATTATTTATTCAGTTGTCCTCTATTTTCTCCTTTTTAATTGATTAGAACTAAAGGAAAAATGTAATGCCTGTCCTTCCCCCCTGCCAAAATGAAATAGAAGTTGCTGTGTTCTTGATTCAGAAGAATCCTGTTATCATTTGATCAGATCTCTGAATTCATTAAAATTAATCTAAATGACTACAAACCTATATATATTTATAAATATATTTGCATTATTATAATATTAAATTTATAGGCCAAATTCTGATCTCTAATATTGAGGGGTAAATACACTTACTGCAGTTGTCCATCCAGATTTGACCTCATTAAAACTGAAACTACTGTATATGTCTTATTACAGAAATAGTTTATCCAAAAGGAACTATGTAGGGAATACAGCTAGCTTTTTTTTTTTTTTTTTTTCCCCTCAAAACTAGACTTCTATGTATAATGTAACAGTTTACATTATCTGAAGGAAAATATTTTGGTATCAAAATCATGTTCTAGATATGATGCCTCCTGTTCTGAATGTGATGACCAAGTAATTCTTTCAGTGCTCTCATATATCAGAACCAGTTATGGCCCATATAACTGTCATTGTTTCAGTAACCTGCAAATTTGTTGCCATAATGAAGCTTCCTGATAAACAAAGTCAGTTTTATTTATTAAGTCAGCAGTTGGATCTGCAGTGAACAGAAAGGCTTATTGTGTAAAGATCTGAGGTTATATGCAACATATTTTGAAATGCTGTATATGGATAGGAGAATATAGTCATGGTTACGGCAGTGGGCAGGAAATCACAGTTTTGAGTCTTGGCTGTGCCACAGACTTTCTGTGTGACTTTGGACAAGCTACTCTTTGTGCATTAGCTAATAATACTATCTCTATCTCCCAGGGGTGTTGTGAGAATACATTCATTAATGTTTGTAAGGCGCTTGGATGCTATAGCGATGGGGCCATATAAGCACTTAGAGAAACAATCCATTTTTGCAACAATGTGCATCTCCCTGACTAAGGCCTTTTTTGCTGGAAGTTTTTCATAGATGCTTGTTATGAATAAATCTACTTTATAATGATACAGTGAGGTTAAACTGCCTTTTGGAGTGCAGTTTCACTTTAGTATTCAGAACAGGTGTAAACAGTCATAAGTTTGAAAGCTGTTCCCAAGGAAAGAGAATAGAATTTTTATAGTCAGACATTTGAATAGAAGAGATACCTCTCCTGATTCATCTAGTTCAAAACATGGAGGATTATTTACATCTGTGTCTGTCTCACAAATAGTGTATTCTATTTTAAGCACTTCTCATTACATTGTCTAAACTACCTCCTCAGGCAAGTCATTCCATTGCCTAATTGCCTTTAAAGTTAAACAGTTTGCTCAAATGTCTACCCTATTTTTTCCTTGTGGATATAAGCTGCTCTTTCGGTCTGTCCTTTCTTTCTAAAATAACCTTCACTCATACATGTTCAGTTCAGATTCACAGTGCAGTTATAGCAGGTTAACAAGGTATTGCTTTAGAGCTGATGGGAGGTAAATTGGTAAGCCACTGTAATTTGATTTGATAATTTGCCTGGCTGAGTGCTGTACAGTATTAAAATCTGAATATGGGGCTCAGAGCAATAGCATCAAGGAGAAGGAAAAGAGTATCCAATATTCCCAAGGACTTTGTGAGGACTTGGTGAAAATACGGGTTATACGTCCTGCAAAGACTTCATAAATGGTTTTGTTTTATTATGGTTTGTTTTGGTTTTATATGTAGAATCTAGTGGCAGCAGACAAATTGTGGAAGTAATGGATTTGGAAGATTGTGAGCAGTCCCTGAGGACAGTGAAGAGGGCCCTGCAGTTTCTGAGGCTCAGGAAACAAGATATCTGTTGTTCATCCTTGTAAAACTTTTTAATTTGGGGGCTGAGTTCAACCAAATTTCTCAGAGAGACAGAAGTCTCAAATATAAGTTTCAAAAGGTTTGTGAATATAGGTGATTATTAGGAGACAGAGACCCTATAAATGTCCCAGTGTGGGAATGGATACTATGTCCTCTCCTACCATATTAAATATAGAGAATCAACATGGTGTTACAAAATATCCAACTGTAGGAAATTACAAAATGCCTGCGGTCAATTACAAGATGTAAACATTCAGGAAAATAAGCCTAATTTGTTCTGGGGTTCATATGATCGCTTGTTACTAATTTTCAGTTTGCTGTGAAGTCCATCTCTGCACTATTGTTGTTTGAATATGTACTGAATAGGATTGCTTTTAATAAAGTTCCCATATGAGTGATAGTGGAAATGCTTTGTGACATGATGGCTTCTCAAGATGAATATTGTTTTAAAGTTGTGGTTAAGACTTTCCTCATAATGCAGGAGAAGAGAGCTTTGTCTTTTTTTTTTTTTTCCTCTCTGAATATTGGGAGTTGAATGGGGTTGATATTATCCTCTATTACACACGTACATAACAGATACAACTCTGGACAGAAGAACTGAAAATGAAAGCAAGAAGTAAAGTACACCACTGCAGCATTGTAAAAACTTATTATAAAAGAGAAAACAAGCATCAACTACTAATCTTAACTTGGATTCACAACCATCAGGCTGCTCCCAGCCTCATGTATCCTGTCTTCTGGGTTTAGCTAAAGACTCAGTACTGCCATCTTTTCTTCCAGTTTGTCAGTAAATGCAAGACCTGTGTTAGGGGATTCTTAATCAGAATTCCAGCTTTTGTGGTATAACTTCGTGCAGGATTGAATAAAAAGTATCAATGAAGTCAAAGAGAGGAATCATCATTAACAGTTGTTAATGAAACATTATTTTCACTTAGATGTTTTATACCATAACATCTTTTTTCAAATTTTAGTTTATTTATGTTTCTGTTTATTAGGGATTATTTAAGTCAGATCGTTCACTACCAAAAATTTCCTGTATGAATATATTTTCTTAGTAGACTACTGCCATGATAATAAAATCTCTACCAAAATATCCAGGAAAAAATGTAACTCAAAGGATTACTTTTATCTTCTTAAAAAATAGGAAATATTTTACATTTTGTGTCAAACTAATCCTCTTTGATACACTGTATGCATCATACACAAAAAAACAATTGGGATGATAAAGATTAATATAGTTTGAAAAAAGCAGTTTAAAAAACAAAAGATGCCTGTTTGAAAAACTCAGTTCTGATAGTTAGCCAATTTAAAAAGATGAGCATTCACAAACAGTGGAAAATCTAAATTTCTGTTAAAATTTTTTTGTTCTATGTTACCTCTGTCAAAAGGAAGATGCACATCTTTGCCAGTATGTATGGTAAAGGAAAAGACAACAGTTAAACCTACTCAAGCTACTACAGCTGCATTACTGTGTTTTAATGACAGCCTTCTTGAGGATGCTTTTCTGTATGAGAAGCAGCAGGGTACATAATCTGGAAAGAGTAAGGCCTTTTCCTTATGGCAAAGTAAATTGCAGCTATTTCTCACAGTAGGAGGTCATGGGTCATATACTGATTCTATCCACTTCGACAGGCCAACATTATTGATACACACTTTCATACCTATGGCATGTCTTTAGGATTGATGCCACTTGCACATGTTTACATCAGCTGAATAACTTCTCCCTTGCCGATCCCTCAGGCAATACTTAATACACAATTAGATGTTATCTTGCTCGTACTGTCTAATATTTCAGTTTACTAGATAAAGTACACACCTGCTTCTCATCTCCTCTATATTGTTCTGAAGTGATTTAAAACAAAACAAAACAAAACAAAACAAAACAAAAAAAAAATAAAACAAAAAAAAAAGACTTTAAAACCTAATGGAAGAAAAAAAAAATCTGTTATGTGTAGGCAAAGAGAAGAAAACAATAAAAAATGTGGGTGGCATTCAAAATAAAGCTAAAATATCCTATTTAACCATAACGATTATTCTAGTTAGTATACTGTCTTTTGCTAGTCCCTTGTTTCTAGAAGTAATTGTCATGTGTTTTGGGAGTTTGATTTGTTCTGGTTTTATAGAATTCCATTAGTTTTCTGTGAAAAAAGTGGGGGGGTTTTTGGCATTGTTTCTTCACAAAGGAAAAAAAACAAAAAAACAAAAAACCAAAACCACATAGCAAGCTGTTTGTGTATCCAACATTTGGTGGCATTAGATTTTGAGATTTTATTTAACACAGTTTTACTATGAAAGCTATAACTAGATAAGTGCTATAGACTATACTATATCTCCTTTATGGGGAAGATAGGAATACTTAACCTCTTTCAAAGAGAGGAGAGAGGGGGGACAGAGAGACCCTTTTACCACATTTCAGTTACGTCAGATGCAGTTGGATGCGTTTAGCTAACTTATATCTGATATGATGCAAAAAGCTCTTCTAAAATCAGTGAAGGTCAATTTTATGAATACTGTGCTCAACGTCTTAAAGTAGCTGTTACATACAGTAGGATGACTGTAAGGGGAAAAGCCCAAGTCTTCAATTCTAAATCTTCATGTTTGCGGGCTGTTAGACCCCCTAATGTTGTAGTTTATTCTGTGTTCATTTCCTTTTGCATTTTCAGAAGTGATTTCAATTGAATCATTTATGGTTCTTCCATTCAGATTATAACAGCTATTTTGGAGCGGATAACCCTCAATGGCTGTATATGAGACATTGCCCGGGGTGCTTCCAAGATGCTTTTGAGCTGGGTAAGGAAATTACTGAGTGTTGACACATTCTGAAAGCACTATGGCATGGATTGAGAGCATATAGTTTATAAACTGTGTTACTGACCTATTATTCTGTGTATTACTGACAGAATAGACTCTACCAGTTTCATCTGAAATGTCAAACAAAATGAAATAAACATTTTTTTGTAAAAAAAAACCAAAACAAAACATAACAAGTATTTTAAAAAATTTAATATAATATCTAATCTCTATGTGGTAATTAATACATAAAATCATTAATTCATCATTACCCACTTCTAATGTGTCTACTTTTTCTGTAGTAGCCATTCAATGTATAATATATTAATGTAATGCCATAATATTACCATTATATTAGTATACTGGTGAGGTAAACCATATTCAGAGTTTTGCTGTGACTTTAGGATCAAAGCTAACTGTTTCTGTGGGAATGGCTTAACCAATATGCTAGTTTAAGACTTACACTCACATTCAAGCTTTAATTCCTGGATCATCTCTTCTATATACATATTGCCTTATACACTCCTGTTCAGTTAGGAGAAGTTAGCTATCATGACTCATTTGCCCTTTTGGATATGGACACAGGCAACTAAAAACATATGAGCTAGTGAACTTGAACCTGTGCATAAAAGACAGTATAGACACGGGGTGTTGGTGTGGGGCTTTCACTGAGTGTAAATTACGTGAAGAAATCTGAGACAGCTTTCTGCCTCTTGTTCAAAAGTCTGCTGATGGGTATCATGGTTGGGACAGTCCAGCACAGGTGTGATGCTAAAACCTCCCAGGAGCTGGCACAAGGAGGGATCTGTGATCCACTTCACTGCTTCTATATTTAAGCTTAAGCAATGTCCAGGGACACTGTATATTCTGCTGTAGAGAAGGATGTTCTATCTCTTATAATGGTTGTGTAATGCTCTTTGCAATGTTTTATCCTGCTGAAATCCAGCTGAATCAGCTACAACATCTCCAGGATTTTTACAGAAGTTAGTTCAGGCTGTGCACTGTTGCTAGCTTAAGTTGCAACTTAACAAAGATAATACTGCCCCATGTGCCAAGGTGGCTTTCTGTTAAATGCCAAAATCTTAGATGCTTCATTTCATACTGTAATTAAAGCTTTCTATTTTAAAAACAATGTAAGCATGCAGAAAAATTATTCCTATTAGAACAGCACAATTCAAAACAAAACCAAAGAGGACGTTTCCCTTTAAAAATATGATTTTCACAAATAGTTTTGTGGGAAGCTGCTATACAGTGGCTACTTCATTAACTGCAGTGAACTCTAGGCTGCCTAAAGTATCTGATAAAAAGAAGAAGTAAACTTCCCACAAAAACAGAGAAGCAAATAATATATAGGTTGTGCATGCAAGGGAATGTTATATTAATCTGCAGTTCGTGTTATTATCCCAACCCAGGTGTATATAGATGGGCCTCCAGTGTGTTAATTCTACAGAGTCCAGTAATAAATCTCAGATTACCTTGCTGTAATCCATTTTCATCCTACTGAACAAAATATTTCTTATACCATTTAGTATTAAATGGCCATATCGAATAAAAGCTAGAGACTGGCTAATGATTTTTTTTTTTTTTCTCTTTACTATCAGAAACTAGTGAACTATATTATACATGAATGGCTTATAAAATTATTGGGTTCTATTTCAGAATGACAAGCAAGTTTGTTTTCTAAGATTCGAGATTATAAATTTAAAACACATTTTCTCCCTTACTTATTCAAGGTTTTTGGAATTAAGTCCTAAACACAGACCCAGAAAAAGAGTGCCATAGTGGTAAACCCATTTTAATTTATACTTAAAATGTAATAATTGTTCATTTTGTGCATGTAACAATTTTCAACTGTTTATTTGAGGTTTTGAATAATTTTTAAAGCATCTGAACTTAACAATTGTCTTAAAAATATTTGTTTCCCCTCCACTAGCTTATTAGCAACCGAAGATTACCTACCTCTTCCCTCAGTAATATCACCCAGTGTGCTCAAATATTATAGAGACATT
This sequence comes from Tyto alba, assembly GCF_018691265.1. NCBI lineage: Eukaryota > Metazoa > Chordata > Aves > Strigiformes > Tytonidae > Tyto > Tyto alba. The sequence goes on along the minus strand of NW_024881282.1, from coordinate 72,067,981 downwards.
TGATGTTTCTTCCTCATATGTTCAGAACCTGTTCTAACTAACTGTGGAGGTACCTGGATTGTTCTGAATATGCTCCATTTTTACTGCAGCTCCCTCTCATTTACTACAGAACAAATCACTAATGGAAAGAATTAAAAGTGTTGATTGTGGCCTGACTTCATCTCCTGATAATTTTTTCTCATATCTATGTTTTAATGTGGAAAGTCAACAGCTAAATAAAAGTAAAGAAAATTCTCTGGTTAAAGTTCAAGCTATAGGTCAAAGACCTTATTGGTTAAGTTGCCAGTGAGCATGAGTTTGTATAGTAAAATTCAGTCCTATAAAATTTGGATTTTTTTTTTTCTCCCTCCACTAAGTTGGGAGGAAGCAACAAGACCCGCAAATGTATTAGCTTATTAACTTTTCCATACAACACTGCTATTGGCCATTCTATAAAGGTCTGCTGTGACTTGAGACATAGAGTGACTGCTTATTCAGCATGGTTTTCTCTCATTTTCAAATAAGAACTTATTAACTGGATGTTACAGCATTTTAATTGTGTGCATTTAGGCTAGACCCTCAGGAACTGATGCTAGAAATCATAATATGTGGATCATAACTAAATTCCATTAATTTCATATGCTTAATCACCCTGCTTATAACACAAATCCTTTTTCTAAAAAATTGTATTTTGAGAAGTGTTAAAAAATCCAGATGACCTTAAAATATATAAAAAGTAAAAATATGAGGATAAGCTCTCTCAATTTCATTGTGATGTTTGTGAATAGCCCTATTATCATTGGGACATTCAAGCCCATGCCTTGCCCAACAGTCTTAACTGTGAGCTTCAGTAGTTGTATGCTCTCTCTGAATTATCATAGAATCACAGAATCACAGAATGGTTTGTGTTGGAAGGGACCTTCAAAGATCACCTAGCTCAAGCCCTCTGCCATGGGCAGGGACATCTTTCCCTAGATCAGGTTGCTCAGAGGCCCATCCAACCCAGCCTTGAATACTTCATTATCATTTTGAGGCAAAAATCTTGCAACTGGAGGTAGGTAGAAAGGCCCTTGAGACCTTGTAGACTCTGTCTTTGAGATTAGTAGTTCTCCTCTTGGATGTAAATTGCTAGCTATTCAGTTCTTTTTAGCTATATGAAGACATTTGTAAAACAGGAACAGATGAAGGCCATAAACAAACTGGAAAAACTGGGAGTAGGAAAAGATGGACAGACACTGTAGTATTACAAGTTCTCCATTAAGACATGTGTGGTTCTGTCAATTTAATACTGAGTTTCTTTTCCCCCTCAATTATATAAAACTATCCATAGGCAGCCATAGCATATGTAATCATATATCATAGAAATTAAATCACATCATTTAAATGTCTCTTTCTCCAGACATTAGAATACTTCTTCCTGAACAGGTTGGGTGAAAACTTGGTACAACTTGTATAAAAAAATTATCTGTACTCTGGAAGGCAAGAATGAATTTCAGCACTGCAGGTTCTTCACACAGGATATGGTGCCCTGGCTCCCTCCTCATTGGCAGCTCATTCATTACAGCTCATGTATTTTCTCATATGCGTACTGGCACTAGTTCCTCTGGATCTGTACTGGTTGCAAGTACCATCAGTGTAGGAACTGGATTTTTTAAGGCTCTAAATTTTGTAATCCCAGATGAGTTGTTTTTTTTTTCTGTAGAAAATTCCCCAGGTCATAATGCTGTCATTGTTCTCAGTAGGAAACCTTAATTGCAGAGCTAGTTGGATAAGAGTTGGATTAGCTGGCAGACTGTTGTCTGGAAAATCTTTCAGCTGTGCAATGTTATCACTTCCCCTATGTCCCCCTACTCCCACCCCTGAGGATTCCTAGCCTACTGCGTTTGGTGAGATACATATGTTTTCCCTAGCTACAGGAGCTGTGAAGGGTTCCTCTGGGATATCTAAGTATAAATACCTAAGTGTGTCTTCAGTTGCTAGGTTATTTTTAGTCAATGGGTGGTTACCAAGTCATCTATAATTGTGCTGTTAAATGTGTCAGAGCAGCTACTGCAAAGCTAGGTGCTCCCTGTAACAGGTGGAGTGTGTAAGGTAAAATGAAAGAGGACAAAAGCAACATTCCAGAATGGAGCTGCTCAAAGGTTTGAATTTTATAAGGGGGGATTGCTTGATAAACAGATATAAGGAAGATGATCCATGAGTACAACATGGATGGAGGAGCATGGTAACACAGTTTGACTATACTGCCCATAGTACCTGTGACTAGCAGATTGTGTCATTTCAGATTTGTGTTTTGGGGGAATTTAACAGTGGTTCAAGGATTCAGAGTGGTCTTACAGAACCTTTCACTACTTCTTAGGCAGCTCCTATACAGCCTTTGTCAGTAGTAACCAAAAGCTCTTACCAACTGGTGACTGCTATGTGGGAGAAAGTGCAATGAGTTCCCAATGGGCAACTGTCTACATGACATGATTCTCTATAAATAGAAAAGACAAAGAAACTCAAGACTGAATAGAAAGTCAGCAAGATGGTAGGAAGAAGACAAGAACAGCAAAAACAGTACAACTGAAAAGCAAAAGGAAACAAAATCACTTAAAAAAACCCCAAAATATGAAAAGTTCTAAGTAGACATGATGCACTGTAGCAAGGAAATTGCACATTGCGTATTCTAAATTACCTAGGCTGCACTATCCATTTTATGATTTTGCCACTAGGTTTGGTCTGTCAAATAATTATTAAAGACATATTAACATATCACATAATTAGGTAAGTAAAGGAAAAACAAGTGAAAATTTTAAGTGTTCATGGAAGGAGATGGCCAAATGGATGTGTATTTGTCAATTTTATGGTGGCTGCATCATGTCACAAAACAGTGACTAACAGAATCTCTTTAGAGATCAACTTCTACTCCAGTGGCACTTCCCTAGCATCATTTGAAGATCTGTGATAAAATTTTGAGGACTACTGTAGTTGTGACTAGCCCAGTAGGAAAGAAATGTGAAACAGCCATTGCTGTGAAGACAACAGAGGGAAAAAGAAATACTTAAAGGCTGCAAAAACTAATTGGTGGAAATATATCCATCTGTATTCATTACTACGTATTCAATATAGCATCTATTTTGGTTAGATTCAGAATGGAAAAGGATTTATAATGCCACTTCAGGCATACGTGAAGGATGAACTGGGTGAATTTCAACAAAATGAAATGTTAAACTTAGTATCAGGAGAAACAATCCAGCTGAAAGAACCACTGGGCTGGAATAATCGCCTCAAGTGACTGGTGACAGACTATTGCCTGACTAACTCAAAAGTAACAAAAAAGAAATCCAGTGGGCATTGGCAAAGGTTTGGTCTAGATAACCTAATAATAGATATCGTCTGCTCTATTTTTTGTGATTCAAAGCCAGTGGTAGTTTCCAGATTCATTAGTGAAAATGGGCTAACGTCATCTCTTGCACTCCTGCATTTAGATCTGCATTGGCCATGCATAATTTGGAGTTTTATTGAAAGAACAGGAATAAAATAGTTATGCAAAAGGCATTCAACACAACTGAAAATACTAGGGGCTTAGTTAAAGGTATATGGAATACAATCTGAACATTACTGTTTTCCAGGAATTTTAGTGTGTATTTATTTATAAAATATCTCTATAGTGAAGAATAAATCTTCTAAAGATTGGTAGAATCTTTTCACAGAATTAAATGCAGAGTATAGATAATATTTTTAAATCTCTAGAATTGAGCAAAGGCTGCTGCCTTTGCTACAGAGTTCCAGTTTTAGTAGTGCTGTAGAATTAGATTGAAGTTGTGGTAAAAAGAACAAATGAGCTATATTTCCAAAAGAGAACACACATTTGGAAATTATGCGCCTCATTTTTGTGCTGCTTTCCCATAAGAACTCAGAAGAATTTATATCTCACACGCATTTGCTCTTGCTCCTTGATCATCAAGAAAATGCATTCCTCACTACTTTTCCCAGCTGCAACTGTCTTCTGTATTGGAAATGTCTTCCAACATCATCACCACCCGTTACCATCTTTCAGGTGCTGAGCATCTCTCCTTTAACATTAAAACTCAACTGGGAGAGTTCCTGTGGAGTGGTTCCCTGGTAGGAGCTGCTACAGGGACCACAGCCTTTTGCCTCTGTAATTACTTGAAGCATACGGGGTTAGAACTCTAGCAAAAACCTGAAAATTCACAGTGAGATAGTTCTGTAAATATCTCTTGGCCTAAGCAGCTTAAAAGTTGTTCAGTGGGTGCTAGTCCATTAGTTGGGGATGCAAATCTTAACAGGCAGAAAGATAAGGCGGAATTTCTGTCAGTGAAATTTATTCTGGAAAGTCTTCCAGAGAAGTCTACACTGGTAACTTGAGATATCTTTGATATTTTATGAATCTTTTTTTGCACGTGACAAGAAATTGAAGAGGGCTATTTTCAAACAGGGTTCACCCTATTTGAAAGGTCCAAAGCTATTTAGAAAACACAAAACCCATAGTGAACCATATTTAGTGCATCAAGCAGCGTTGCCAGGTACCACTGTCCCCTCAAATGGGAAGTCTTCTGGAATCCCTTGTTGCTATGAGACTAAGTATCTCTGTACAGTGTGAGCACTGAACCAGATTTTGCTCCCACTTACACTAGTGTGCATGCAGAGTGATTCCCCTGTGGCTGGGAAGCACAGTGCCGCATTCTGATGTCTTACTTGTGAAGGGGTCTGATCCAAAGCCCACAGAAGCTCAGGAGTATTTGTCTAATTCAAAATCTCAATGAAGTAAGACTAGTTTAAGATGGGAGAAGGGATATTGTCTTGCACCTCAAAAGCAACAAGCCACTTGGGGATTTTGACCCATTGACAGTGTGTTTTCACATGCTTTAAGTCAAAAAGGAAAGTAATGTGTAAAATGTTTCACAGGATTTCTCTCCAAACTTAGCATGTTCGAACTGAAAGATACATATTGCTTATACTGGTCCACATAAACTCTTAAGTTTGACACACTTTTAAGATCCACTTATCTGTGGAGTTAAAAGCTGCTGTGTCAGGTTTGTGGGGTGGTTTTTTTTGTGTTTGCTTAAGTATAAAATGTGTGAATTTTCTTTAGCTATTTGACACTTTTTTCTTTCACCTAGAAGACAAATAAACAAACAAAGCTGAACTTGAACTGTGCCCAAGCATGGCCAATTTTTCACCAAAGTGTGTATTTCAGAATGAAAGATTTACAGTGGAATATCTCTACTGTAGCTATGACATTGCTTTAACATTGCATTGCTATAATCTTCAAATATAGTAAATGCAATAAATGGGTTTAAAGGGATTTGTGTGAAGTTTAAAATGCAAAAGATAGTTGTTTTTAGCATTTCTCTGCACTATCAGTGAAAAAACATAAGACACAGGGATGAACACATCCTCGAGAACAAGGGAGATGTTTGCCTAACAAAAATACTGGTCTTTTATTAATCTGTCCTTCCAAGCATCTGGAAACCCTCTCGGTTTGGTTGTGGGGTTTTTTTTGTTTGTTTAGTTTTGCTTAAGAAAATAGACATTGTGTTACAAATAAAAAGATAATATAAAGTTAAAAATGTAACCAAATTGCTATGAAAACAAAGTTCCTAGCGTGAAAGTGTTCCCTTACTTGATTTATACCCTCAAAACTGCGGATGTACTTTCCTGCCTATCCCGGACTAACCGGGATGAGGCATCGGCCGCCGACGCGTTACTCCGCGCTACCCTGTGCATCCGGCCTGAGCAGGAGCGCAGCAACTTTCATCTTGTCGCGGCGGGGAGGACCCGGGCCAGGCCGAGCCGTGCGGGACCGGGCCGGGCCGGGCCGGTGCCGCCCGCCCCGCCGCCTCCTGCCCGCACCTTTCCGCGGTTCCCGCTGCCCGGCCGCTCTCCCCCCGCGTTCCGCGCCCGTCGCTCCCACCCTGCCGACACCCGCCCCGGCCCCGCCGCGCCGCGGGGCTCGGTCCGCGCTTCTGCCCGCGCCGCACCGCGGTCCAGCGTAGGCCGCGGCGCCAGGCGCGCACGCGTCGCGGAAGTCGCGCGGAGCAGCCGGCAGCGTTTGAGAGCGAGAAGGCGCGGAGCCGCACCGCCTCCGCCGGCAGGAGGGGCGCCCGCGCGTGTTGCGCGGCCCCGGCAGCCCCTCCGCCGCCCAAATACGCACAGCCGGCAGCGCTTCGGCGCGCAGCCGCTCCCCTGCCCTGCACCGCCCCGCCGAGTCGCCGCCGGCCGCGGGCGCGGAAGGGAGCTCGGTCCCTTACCGGGCTGCCTCCGCGGCGCATTTGCCCCCGGCCGGGGCTGCAGCGCGTCTCACCGCGGCGGGGCCGAGCGCGCAGCCCCCGCGGAGCTGCGCCGCATCGCAGCACCTGCGCGGCCTCGCAACAGCAGCCGGCCGCCGCGTCTGGGTCCTTCCCCTGGAGTGGAAGGGCGGCAGCCTTGGCCCTTTTTTTTTTTTTTTTTTTTTTTTTTTAATTGATGATGTGATTTATGGCATTCTTTCATTTGCGTTCTTGTTTTCCGTGGGGATGGCTGCAACGGAGGCATCAACCTGTAGACCGAGCGAGCTCTGGCCGTAGCCCGGCGCCCCGGCTCCCAGGGCGCTCTGCGGTGCCACCGCCGGTCAGCGGCGCCGGGACAGGGCACAAACCCCGCGGGCGGGCGGCGGGGGGGGCGGCGGGGCGGCCGCGGCGCCCGGGGCGAGAGGGGGGCTCCCGGAGCCGGGCGGCGGAGGTGCGAGCCCGAGGGGAGCCCACCGATCTTCGGCAGAACCCCCGAGCGGCCCCGCGTTTGCGGGGGATGGCGGGATGAACTGAGTGTATCGTGTGTGTCCCGCCCCCCGCAGCGCCGCACCAGAGAGGATCCCCGAGTCGGGGGAGGAGGAGAGGGGGGAGGGGGGGGGTGGGTGCAACAAATTGCCGCCAGCCGGGTAGAAGTTGCAGTGAAGAGAGATCCCTCCCTCCCACCCCCCCCCCCCCGCTCCCTCCCCACCCCGCTCGCTCTCTCCTCCCCGAGCCGTGGCAGCGAGCAGCGGAGCGGCGGCCCGAGCAGCGAGCGGCGGCGCCCGCAGCTCCGGCGATGCTGCAGCGGCTCCCGCCGAGCCTCGGCGGGGAGGGCCCGGCCCCCGCACGCCCCGCTCCGCCCGGCGGCGGCGCGCCCTGAGCGGGCGGCGGCGGCGGCGGCCCCGCGGCGCAGCGGCCGCTGTTGCGCAGCCCTGCCCGGCGCTGCCGGCCTCCCTGCCCCCGCCGCCCGGCGCGGCTCGGCTCGGCTGAGCTCCCGCGGAGACGGAGCGCTGATTCATGGGGCCCCACGCCGGCTGCCTCGGCGAGGAGAGCGCGGCGCTGCCGCTGCCGCTGCCCCCGCGCGGGGTGTGAAGCCCCGGCCCCTCCTCCGCAGCCCCGGGCTCGCCCGCCCTGCTCGGGAGTGTGGTCCCTGCCGGGAGCCGCCGCGCCTGGCGCACAGAGGGAAGCGTTGATGCATCGCTGTGGAAATTCATTGTGTGACTTTCTGGGTATTTACTGAGTTTCAGACCGAGATGCAGCTCTTGAAAGCTTTATGGGCACTAGCAGGAGCAGCGATCTGCTGTTTTCTTATATTTGTCATCCACTCACAGTTTCTTAAAGAAGGTAATTATATCTGCATGTCTGCATACCCTGTTCTTTAATACCGAGGTTTTTACGAGGTGCCTTTATTATTTTTACTGTTTCCAGTATGTTCTATTTACAGCAGTGCTTCCACGTTATTTTTCCTTTCTGTTAAAGCCTTCTCATTTTTGTTCCTTTAGATAATAGGTAGCTTTAGACTTACAGTCTTGGTAAATGTGTATATATATATAAATATATATATATATAATCTCTATGATGTTTGTATTCAATGTTTTAGCCAATGTCTCATTTCTTGATGGGGCATGTGTAGTGTATAGAAAATATTTGTTGCTGTCGGATGACCACAGAGCAGTAGTCATCATGGGAGTATTAATAAACCAAAAAACCCTTAACAAGTAAACGTCTTATTTTTATACCAAATCAATAGGCATCCTTTCCCTCTTCCTTATTCAGTACATTTTCAATAGATGGCACTAAAGTTCTATGGAAAGGGCAGGGCAGAGCAAATCCTGGGCATTCAGCATCTTCCTTCTCATTCTCGCTGCCCCAAAACTGGAAGAGGCCTTTGCATGGTTTCAAGGCTCCTGTTTTTTCCACCTTGTGGTCAGAAAATTGTGATTACAATTTACTGGAGAAAATAGTTTGGACTGTGGGGCAGGCTTTCTTCTTTTTTTTTTTTCCTACATGAATTGGATGGGAAAAAAAAAAATGTTGATTAACTGGATAGAGGAATTTTCTTGGGAAGTAAACCTCATATTGCTGCTTTTTTTTTTTTTTTTTTTTTTTTTTTTATTTTGGGGGGGGTGTTCATTGTTGTCTGTTTGTTTTCTTTCCTCAATGAATTACTCTTTTTTCTTTTTTTTTTTCTTTTTTTTTTTTTCTTATATATATATATACACATATATATATTTTATATATATATATATATATATCCTCTGCTAAAATAGTGATTCCACTGCTTACTTGTAAAGCAAACTGTAGTCTGAGATTCAAGTGTGAATTCTGAGAGATGTATATATATTTGGTGGTGTGTGGGAAAGCCCAGCCCTGTTCCTTAGGCAGTGTTAACAAATATAACACAACAATATGGGGGTTTTGGTGAACCCATTTATTCTTTTTTAGCATTGTAATATAGTTGAGATGGTAGCTGCGGGAAGAGGGAGACCAGCTCAGTTTGGAGTGCTGGCTGCGCAAAGCATGGAAAAAAACTTTTATGTGACTGGGACAAAGTTTCACTGAAGACTGGGCAAAGCAACAATCTTGCAACCACTGAAGTATTGCTGCTGGTTGTAATTTAGTGTCAGTCCAAAAAAAGCAGGTGACTGTACAGTTTCACAGATATTTTCTGAATTGAATAAACACTGATTTGCCTGATTTGATTAATTAAGAAGCGTTATCCAGATATCTCCAGTGCCAGAGATTTTTCCTTTAAGAAACATACCCATGCTTTAATTGCATTGTGTGCAATGCCTCCCACAGTCACTTACTTAACAATCTTTTAAAATGCTCAGACTAGTGTATTTATATATCTCTGTCTAAAGAGATGACTTGTTTTGAGGAGATTTTGAAGAATGAAATATTGCCAGTCATTTCAGTCTATTTTTGTCTATTTGCCATTACACTTTTTTTCTTTTTCTTTTTTTTTTTTTTTTTTTTTTTTTTTTTTTTCCTTCAGTCTTTCACTGCTTGATTTTGAGACCTGTGTTACTGTAAATAAACCATACAGGATGAAGCACTTTGTTACATTTAAAATATTTCTTCATGCATTGTAGGAGTAGAAAGCTAGCAAATTAATATATAAAAAACAGAAACTATGGCTACACACCAAGGACTTCAACACATTTTACATTGCTTCTACCCCAGCAATTACAGCCACTCTTAATATGGGCTGCAGAGAGAAAACTGAAGCTCTTGGCCTTGTCGGATAACTTAATTGCATGAGTTTGTTTATATTTGTGAACAAAATGTTTCTGCTTTGTTTAACACTGAGAACTATATACTTTCCGTAAATACAGATTGCGTGTATTGGGCTAGTTGTCTGCCTTTTCTTGACGGGTGCTAATCTCCACAATAGCATTTTGACCCCTTTTGTATAATTACTTCAGCAATGTATGTATTCCTCCCTGTAGTTTCAATAATGACACTGAATAGTTTAGTGAAATTGCTTGAAAGTCTACCTGGTATAATTGAGTTTTTTCTTTATGAATAACTTTCAAAATATCCAATAAGAAATGTTTGGTTTAAGTATAATATATTCGAATGCAAACATCTAAGAGTAGGAGAAACAGATAACAGAAGATTTAAGCTATATGTTGTAAACAGTTTGAAAAAGCAAGATTTACATTTCCTTTCTTTTTAATTATAAAACCTGTGGTTTTTTTTTTTTGTTTTTGTTTTTTTTTTTTTTTTTGTTTTTTGTTTTTTTTTTTTTTAGCAAGAAAACAAGGGAAAAAAGTGTGAGGAAAGGACTAGCAAATCATTTAACCATGTGCCTACCACATTAATTTACTAAGTAAATATGTATAAAGAAGAATGCATGTGAGATGGCTATTACCTTACCTTCAGAACATTTGAAATTATTTTCTGATGTCAGAGGTAGCCCTTTATATTAAAATTTTATTAAAAAGTTAGGAATGGTATGTGTCATTGCACATATTGTTAGACTGTTGATTTCCTGGCAAAAAGATTAATTTCCCATCGGAGCCTAATGAACTATATGGGCTCATTGTTTGTAACTCAGCTGTGTGGTCGAATTCCTAAGATAAGTGCTTGGAAAATCTCATTTGATTATTTCTTGTGCAGAAGGATACTTTCCTGTAGTCCCACAGAACAAACAAGTAAATCACCAGTTTGCCTAGCTTGATCAGATTAGCTGATAGCACGTATCTCCTGAGACAATTCGACAGTACAAGCTCATACACCAAACATCTCTTTTGTATGCAAGACAATTGATTTAAGAAGAATGACGTGTACAATTAATTACAGGTCTGACAATTTATTAATGCACATTCTTTCCAATTTTACATGTTTTGTAATATTTGCTACTTATTGTTTCTCCAGAGGCAGGTCTTAATAGAAAACTGACATAATCTTCACTTCTTAAAACATCTGAAAATGGTATAATTACCATGTCTTTTTCTGTATTCATTTTCCTTCTACTCACTTGGAATTAGAGATGTTATCTGTTATGTTAAACTCTTATCACCTACTAACACAAGATATTTTTGTAATTTCAGTTGTACTGCATGGCTATAATGTGTAGATCTTTCACTACATCCAGCTGAAACTTCTTACAAGAACCAAATCCTCATTCAGTCACATTCACAAATATGAGTTTGTGTGTTGCAACAGTCAACTGAGAGGTTTCACACTGTTGTTTTTTTTTTTTTTTTCATTTTAGCTTCTATTCTGAACTTAGGTTTTACTTTTAGTAGCTCTGTCTTAATTCTTAAATATTTTTACATACATTTTTGAATTAAGGCACTTTAGTAATAGCATTTCATTACTGCCATTTAGATGGTGTTAAGAAACAATGAATGCTTGTTCTGAGATGAGTGGGAAAGAGCTGTTTAAATGTCTATTTCCATGAATATGTTTTTTTCAGGAAGTGAAGAATGGGTGACACAGGGTGCCATTTTTCCACACTTAGGCTTTTGTGTGGAAATACAGGTCGTCCTGTGGCTAATCCGTTCCCCTATGTCCAATCTGTCCTTCAGTGTTTCTAAAAGATGAATAGAGCTGTGAACCCAGAAAAGGGTATTGTGATATATAATTGCAGTCCCATGCCTGTCTGATCTTCCTGCAAAGCAATTTAACATACTGTAGTCAGCAGCAATCAGTATGAAGGGGTGTTAAAAATTGAAATACCTAAAACCTTTTGCATACACCATTGAGAATTAAAAATAAAGAATTATATTCACTACTCATGCTTCATTTAAAATATTTTTAAATCTGTTATTGTTTAACACACTTATTCAAAGAGACCTGAAAACCATTGAGTTGATGTTATACACATTAATTGTGGGAACTCCTTTGCCCCCAGACAAGTATCCTTTTCACCTAGTAGAACATTTTAACCATTCAGACACAGCAGTGATGGGGAATGGCAAAGGATACAGTTTCTAAATGTGTCTTTGAATCCCATGGAACGTAGTGCAGTTAGGGAGTAACTTCAGGAGGGTACGTATACATTGCAGCCAGGGTGTGTTAGAACTCTGGATATTCTTGAAAACTTTGTTTATCCTGTGATTACTCATTAGGCTACTGGAATGTCTTGTCTGTCAGGAGCAATTTAATATGTTGAATGGTTTATGAGTTTAGGGTGTGTGAGCCTTGTTTGGAGAGGGACTACACAGAAACATGGATTCAGTCTCAAGAACCTTAAGGTATAGGGGATTGGAGTATTTGGATCTCAAAACCACATCCCTAATCTGTTGGGTCGATGTTCAGTAGTAAACTGTGTAAAATAGGGTGATTTTCTGTTGATACGCTGCAGGACTTAAGTAGAGACAAGAGAATTCCAACGCTTCTGTTATAACCAGATGATTATGGCTATAAACCAGAATTTTAGTATCATTTGTGTAGATTTAGTATATACTTACATACATGAATAAGGTATCTGTTTAGCACATTTTTCATAATTATATTTTTTTTTCTGCATTAGGCAAAAGTTAGAAATTACTGGTTACACTCTTGTTGGCACTTCTCTGTCAAACACATTTAGAGGAATTAGTGTCACAATAGCAAAAAATACTGCAGCAGTTTCTTTAAAAGAATGCATTTATTACACATAATAACTTGGTTAAGTTTTATACTTAATATCTTTATTCTGTCACTTTTTACAGATTTAAATATTTTAGCCTGCTCTAAAAGTGTTGGAAAAGCTTTATGCATATTTTTTGTGTTTTCAGAGTGTACATTTTGATACTGAAAATAACAAGGAACATGGTTCTATTTATCAGTGTAATCCCGGACAACTCTGCTACTCCTCTACTAATGTTTGAAAATGTCTACTGTCAGTATACCCAAGACATTTTTTTCAGAGTTTTCTGTTCATATAACCTGGTAGCTTTATAAAGTTGGTAAAACTAATGTTTACCACTGTGTAAAACATTTTGAGGAAAGGAGTTGTTAACTTCTAAAACTTTTTGAGAATTTGGCCTTCAATATTTTCCTGGAAAGAATCTGAATGTAATGTGACTTATTGCGAAAAATTATTTTGCCAGCCTTACATTCCTTTAAAATTTAGTTTTCTTTTATATTTTAAACATTAAAAAACAACAACAACAAAAAAAAAAAAAAAACAAACAAACAAAAAAAAACAAAGTGAGAAAGATGATTGCTTTTAAGAATGTGGGGAAAAAAGTTTGGTTTTATGTCTGAGTTGTTTTTCTGTTTGCCCTTTTATGCTTAACCTGTGTTTCAAAACAGTAAGATAACTTGTGTACCAGATGTGCTGCATATGTTACCTATATATAGTAAAACTGAGTAAAGGACAGTGTTTCCCAGCTGCAGATTTTCCTGCTTTTGAAGGGAGGTGGGAGGATGTGGAAAGCCAGATATGTATGAGATTATCAGAGCAGCACATCAGGCTGGAAGCTTTCTCTTCCTATCCAGGAAACAGATTTGTCAGTTATAAAGCCCTAAGCCTGAATAAATGCTGCACAAGGAAAGAAAATGTGAAAAGTAGCCAAGTTGGGGGGGTTTGTTTGCATTTTTTTTTTTTTTTTAATATAGATTGATGACAAATAAATAAAATTAAGAAGACCCAGTTCAATGGCTACTTGATAGTATATGGGATATCGGGACTGCAGAAAAATGAGAGAAGGTGCTGCTTTGAGCTGAAATTACTTTGTATTTGAAAATTTTTGGTATTTTCAAAGGTTTTTTGTTTTGTTTTGGTGTTTTTTTTTTTTTTTTTTTTTTTTTTTTTTTTTTTTTAAGATAGGTCTAGAGAAATATATTAGTGAAAGGAAGCTATGCAGACAAAAGTTCTCAATAATTTTCTTTTCAGGGAGTCAAGAACGATGTTCTCTATCTGGCATCTGCTGTGCCGGGATATACCAAGAGGGGGAGTCTGACAGTTTTTCTACCCGTAGAAGGTAGCTTTTAAATAGTCTCTGGCTTTGGGTGATGAAAATAAAAGATGCGTATGTCTTCACAGGGAAGTGCACCATAGATGGTATAAAACCCTACTTCTCCCAACTGAGCAACTTGAAAAAAGGAATTAATAACAGATTTTCAGTAGCCTTTTTATGACTGCCTGTTCTCATGCCCCAAGAGCACAAGTGAGGAATTATTGACCTTTCTCAGCATTTATCAGCACTACCTGTTCTTAAAGGCAGTACTATAGACTGATGTTAGTCACGTCACACAGAAGTGCATGCTTTTTAGATCTGCTGACTAATATTTATTTTTCTTGTTTCTTAGCAGGCATACAATGTATCAAATACAAAGCTGGAATAAAAACAAGACACACAATTGAGATTTTTTAAAGCTGAATTTAAAAGGGGACATTGAAAAAAAAAGAGTTCGATGTAGTATTGGTAAGAAAAGCCATAAATGTCTTTAATTCAGTAGTCAAAATATAGGTAAAATTATTCTCTTTTCATATATATATTTAAAAATAACTTTTTATGATCATATGAAGAAAAGAGGCAACACGAGTTTTTTGTACTAAAGATAACAACAGTATTTGATTTCTGGTAGTATTTAGATGTCCCAGTTGGAATCAGTAGCTCAGCCAAGTATGACTGGCCAACTGTAGTGTATGTTCATACCAGTCCAAGCCAGGGATCTATTCTGTCCAGTATCTGGATTTTAGCAAAGATTTATTTTGCTCAGAAATTGCATCCTCTTGCCACTTATAACCCATAGTGATAAGAGGTTCTGTTTAATAACAAGATCTGATTATTTGCCTAAATGATGTTTTTATGCCTGTTCTGGAAATCCAACACAAAATAATGAATTTGCCTATTCGTTATATTTTACCTTTGGCACTACATCATTTCACAAGTAAATGCTAGTCAGAACAATAGATCTTCCTACTAATTGTTGTTAGTCTTGTGAAAAAGCAATGAGTAATGTGTTTGAAATATATCCAAACAGCAAATTAACATATAAATAACCAGAAAAAATAATGTAATGGATCAATACCTATTGAAATATTTTCTAAAAGCAGATGCTGTACTAATGTGTGTTTTCATGTGAGTGATTTATTAATTTTGACTGTATGGAGGAGAGTAGAAGATTGTGTTAATTTGTCAGGTGAAAAATTGTATTTATAATAGACCAGTATATTCTGGATCTCAGCTTCTTTCTAACATGCCACAAGGCTATATGTTATTCCAAAATCTAGATGTTTAATTGCAGTCACACATGAGGAAGGATGTAAGCCAAATTAAGTGGATCCACAGGAGAACAAAAGGAATAACTGCAACTTCAGAAGATATGACCTAGAAAAATGTACTGAAGAAACTAGAGTTATTGAGTTTAGAGAAGAAATTACTAGCATGATGAGTTTTCAGTGGGTAAAATTCTGCTTAACAGTAACAAACTGTTCTTTCTGTAAAGTGGGAAAATTACAAGAAGCAATGAGTGCAAACTGATTTGACGGAGATTTAGGTTAGACATTAGGAAAGATTGCAGCAAGGCAAATTTGTGCTGCGCATGAGGATAGACTTGCCAGTGGCGAGAACAGTTAAGCATGGAAAGAGATTTTATTAGAAGTTTTGAAACAGGAGAGTTTTACTTTTAGGTTAAAATATTATCTGTTGAGAATGGTATTGTCAAGTTGAAGACAGGTGGAGTAGATCACTTCTTGAAGTCCCTTCAAGCCTTATTCTCCAAATTGTGCACTTACCTGAAACTTAGTTAGAAACATGAAAGATATTTAAACGTATGAATTTTAGGGCAGTTTTATGTTGACTGCTGAAGTGAATAGGCTCATGAGAAGACACACTAGGATCTGAAAGTATTCAGGGGATAAATAAAACCTCAAGGAAAGAACCAGTATTTTAAGTATTTTATTAGCTAAACCATGAATCATGCCACTTTTCGACTTGCAGATGGAATAAAAAAAAAAAAAAAGTAAGATCTCATGATTTATGTAGTTAAAGATCACTCTTTTAAGTGCTGTTTATGTTGCAAGCTCCTTAGGACTTGAAAGCATCCTGAAGCAGGGCCTTGTTCTGTTCACTCTTCTTCTTATACAAAGAGCAGTGAAATTAGAATATTAGTATCATTCTCCTTCTGGTATTTCTTATGGGCTGAGGATTTGGGTTAAGGGTTGTTGAACTCTGCCAGTCTGTTCTTACCTCAGCACCTGGAGGTCTTATCTCCAGGTGGCCCTAAGGCTGCTGTGACCTCTGGTATGGGAAGCACAGAATGAGCCCCACAACAGTGTAAGATGCAAATGGCTTCAGAGCTGTTCTCTGTCAACATGTGCATATTTGGTGCTACAGGTGGTTAAGAGCTTTGTGTTCATTGCTGTCTGTAATGGTGTGTACCTTGATACAATACTGTCCAATTTCTGTGATGTCTGCATGATTTCAAATCCAGCAGCAAAAGCAAAATTAGTGAATCGTGCTGACAGAAAGACTCGTCGATTGAGATAAGGACAGGGAGTGATCATTTGCCAATAACCATCAAGGACAAAACAGACTCGACTCAGGGAAATTAATTTAATTTATTGCCAATCAAAATCAGTGTAGGGTCATAAGAAACAAAACAAAATCTTCAAACACCTTCCCCCCACCCTTCCATTCTTCCCCGGCTCAGTTTTACTCCTGATATCTCCACCTCCTCCACCCCAAGCTGCACAGGGGGGATAGGGAGTGGGGGGTTGTCATCAGTTCATCACACACTGTCTCTGTCGCTCTTCCTCCTCACACTCTTCCCCTGCTCCAGCATGGGGTCCCTCACACGGGAGACAGTCCTCCATGAACTTCTTTAATGTGAGTCCTTCCTATGGCTTACACTTCTTCACAAACTGCTCCAGTGTGGTTCCTGTCCATGGGGTGCAGTCCTTCAGGAACAGACTACTCCAGTGTGGGTCCCCCACAGGGTCACAAGTCCTGCCAGCAAACCTGCTCCAGCACGGGCTCCTCTCTCCATGGGGTCACAGGTCCTGCCAGGAGCCTGCTCCACCATGGGCTTCCCACAGGGTCACTGCCTCCTTTGGGCACATCCACCTGCTCTGGCATGGGGTCCTCCACAGACTGCAGGTAAATATCTGCTTCACCATGGACCTCCATGGGCTTCAGGGGAATCTCTGCTTTGGCAGCTGCAGCTCCTCCTTCCCTTCCTTCTTCACTGGTCTTGAGGTCTTCAGAGTTGTTCCTCTCATATTCTCACTCCTCTCTTCTGACAGCTGCTGGTATTGTGCAGTTTTTTTCCCCTCCTTCTTAAATATGTTATCCCAGAGATGCTGATGGGCTTGTCCTTGGCCAGTGGCAGGTCTGTCCTGGAGCCATCTGGCATTGTCTCTGTCGGACATGGGGGAAGCTTCTGGCATCATCTCACAGAAGCCACCCCTGTAGCCCCCCTCCCGCTACCCCTACCTTGCCATGCAAACCCAATACAGTCATACTCCACAACTTGTGCTTGAGGCAAGTCTTGTCTGGAATTTCTTAATGTCTCTGGAACAGTTATGCACTATGAAGTTGTTCTACTTATAGGAGTAGAAGAGCTGGGTACTAGTTATTGTGTCCCTGAGTGGTACTAACATTTCTTTAAAGACAGGAAATAAGAAAGTTTTTAGAAGTTACTGCATTGCAAGTTCAACTTTCTTTACCCCTTTACACTAGTTTGTCAAAAAGCACATTTTATATGGTTCTATGGTGACTGCTAATTAATCATGTCAATGATGATGTATGATATATTTTATACTTTGCTACAGTTTTTATTTTATTAAATTACATGGTTTTCTGGGTGATTCTTTCAATACAAATTTACGGCTTTAAGAAAAAAAACCCAAACCACTGCTCCATTATTCAGAGTCGTGCATGTTTTGCAGATGTGCATCATGGATCTGGGAATAGTTGTAGCCTCAAGAGGATCAGTTGTTTGAAACGGTCACTGCTTGAGCATCACCTTGCTTATGGCTGTGAACTAACTAAGATTAAACTAAAGTGATTGTGGGATGCTTCCTTTTCCTGTGCATCGGCAGTTCCCACTATCTGTTAATGCTTTAAAAGTATTATTTAGTCATTAAAAAATGGATGTGTTTCTGTGTCCCTCTTTTGTTCTAGCTTTTGCCTTTGTTTTTCTAAATACATGCTGGTAGACGAAGTAGTTTTCGGCTTCATTTATTGTGAGAAGATCTTGTAACTGTTGTAAGCATTTTTGTGTGCTTGGCTATAAAACTATATAGATTGTACCAGATGCTGCCTTAACTTATTTTATAGAATTTTAATGGATGATGATGAGTCTTAGAGTCAAGCCTTTAAAGATAAATATCCCTTTGCTGTGTGTTTTTTTTTCTTTTTTTTTTCTTTTTAAGTATATAGTAACAGCCCTATTTTATTGAAACTTTCCACCTTTACATTATTTTCATTAGCATTTTAGTAAAATGTTTTATAGTTTAATATCATAAGAAGTTTTATGTCTTCCATAAAAAATAAAACAACATAAAAAAAGTATTTTACCTGTTATTTAGGTAATCAGTAGCATGAGTTTCAAGTGGGCTGAAGACCTGTGAACTCCCATTGCCTGCAATTAGATATTGTGTGATAAAACATATGGATTGAGTATTTTCTTGGCCATGTCTATTTACTCATTTCATGACAAAGCCCAACAGGTTTGTTGTTATTACTGGTTAATTCATAACTAGACAAATATCCATTTGTTGTGATATATATACATCACTTGTAGTGTTAATTATTAAAAAAAAAATGCATTGTAAGATCGGTGTATAAATTAGCAGTAATTTTTCCTTTTTGTTGCAGTTTCCTGAGCCCAAAGGCATTTTTGCAAGCCACATGCGGCTTTTCGCTTTTAAGTAAACTGTCTCTGGTAACAGCCTTCAGAAAGTAATCTGTAAGGTATGAAAGTCAAAGGAAGCAATGTGATTAGAGAAAATGCGTACACTGTTTGCTGTTAGGAGTGAAATCTTGTCTCCATTCAAGTTGATAGTGAACTTGCAGTTTTCGCTAGGGCACCAGTTTTAGCTGTGTTGGTCAGCATGAGGTTCTATTTTGGTATACTTTTGCCTTGGTGTACTGATTGGGAAAGCATCCTTTCCTATCAGGAAGGTGTGTGAGGTAAATGACTTTGAAAGATGTCTCCTACTGAAGATTTTTTCAAATCAGGTGATTAAAGCTTGTACTTCACTGGGCAGGTTCCTTGTCCCATACTTGGGCACTCCAGGTCCTGGTGACACTGTGTTACTACTGGTAAATGAGGTTATTTTCCTTGTTCCACAGATGCTGACAACTATGGCTGTTGTGTAACTGCATACTCTAATGCAGTGAATTATTAGTGTTAGTAGTATGTGCTTCTGTTTAATTATGCACCGAGGCATTACCTAGAGCCAGAACCGTACCCTTGCCGTCACTTTACAAATCTAGAGATGCTCACAGTTCACAGAAGAAGTACAAGAAAAAGATTGTTAAATTATACATGAGCAAGTAGTTAAAATAACAGAAGTTATGAACTATCATTTATCCTCAGTGTGTCTTCACAGGCTTAATGCTTCTTTCCAGCTAGAATTGCCTAATTTCTTCAGTAGTTATTGTCCACTTCCAGCACATTCCTTCTGCCTTCTGTCTTGCATGTTCTCCCAGGTGAATGCAGCTTTGTTCTGCATGCATGTGTGGGAACATGGGCAAAAAAGGAGATGGTCAAGGGATCTGTTATGTTTCTGACCATTATGCTTTTCCTTCCTAGTTTCTAGGCTCTCTTAGAAATCAATTCCATATTATCTTTACCTGTATGCTTGTATAACTGTATGTATAGCCTTGACTGTCCCTCTTCTCATTATAAAATTCTTCCAGTCTGATTTTTAGGTTAGAATATGGCAGGTCATATGATCTAGTTCATTGGGTATTAGAGTATCATGTATTAGCTAATGAATTACCAATATTCTGATTTAGTTTTGTTAGAATACAGTCTGAAAATTTTATTTTCTAGTACTGACAGAGAACTGCGATGAACAAGGAATTTGTGCCCTTTTTGTAATTACTTCCTCTTTGTTAGATGGGAATTTTTCACTAGATGACTCAGTTGCAAACTTCCAGGGAACTGGTCCCTTAGGAAGCCGGTACAGATCATAGAATCATAGAATGGTTTGGGTTGGAAGGGACCTTAAACACCATCTAGTTCCAACCCCCCTGCCATGGGCAGGGACACCTTCCACTAGACCAGGTTATTTAGATGCCCATGCTGGGGAGACCAAGTCTATATGTAGTTAAGCTCATATATTTTCACATGCATTTTATTGTAGTGTTACCCTTTTAAGTTTTCTTGTTCAGTTTTGTAAGCTCTATCATAGTGAGAGCTAAAATACATTAGATGTATAATAATTCTTAGTATTAAACTCAGTTCATCAAAATTATGTATGTTTAGTAATTTGTATTACGGTGTAAAATGAATATAAAGACACTATTTGTTGCAGGTATTCTAATGAGTAGTTTGAAAATTATTTTCAGTTTGCAAGATGCAATTTGGAAATGTCCCTTTTTCAGCAGACAAATGATGGAAGTCAAATTAAAAAGAGCAGCTTGTCTCTCAGATTCATTCTAATGCTATGACTTTCTGACACGATGTTGAAGATGTCAGATTTATCTAGGCTTATATAATTCCTGTTCACTGTAACATGAACTTCAGACACCTGTGCGTCTTTAGGCAGGCAGGTTCTTGTATTCAGTAAAGCTGTCCAGTACTAGAGTGGCATGTCAAAACACAATTTTCTTCCTAAGAAAACAGAGCAATTATATTTTATTTTCTTCTCCATACTTTTGTGTTTTTTTGTTTTTTTTTTTTTTTTTTTTGAAAAAGACAAAAAAACACAGTAAAATTTCAATGGAATTAGCAGTAAAAAGAGCAAGAAAAGGACTTCAATTTGAAGCGTATTTTCCTTTTCTAATAGTTTATAAAAAAAGCATTAATTAATTAATTGTAAATAAGTAAATTAATTATTTACCCTATAATTATAAAAAACTCCCATATTATAAAATAAACCTTTGCCATAGAACTACTAATTTTCTTCATTGGTTTCTCATGCACTTCTTTATGTTATGGTTTAAAAGTAGACGAGGTTAAGCAGAGATGTGCTTACTAACTTTGATTTAATCCTGACCATCTCAATGTAGCTTCATTTTTTAATATAAACTGTAACCATTTAAAGTAAAAAGAGCTATTCTGAAATCATATATGAGAAAAGACTACGTACAAACACAAAGGGAATAAAGAGTTTGTAATGAAGCCTCACTGTTAATTTACATTTTGAAAAAACAAAAAGTTGCCATAGTAACATGTAGGTTGCAACAATTTGCTAAATCTGATGTATTAATCTGAGGAAACTCTTAACTTGCATGACATGTTTCTCAAGTTTTGTGAATAAGAGAGAGCATAATTCTGTGCATTTGTGGGGTTGGCTTCAAAGACTTTACATTTGTGCAAAACATAATAAAAGATGAAGACATTAGTAAGTTATGCAAACTGAGCCTTTCCCAATCAGCTTTTTAATTATGTTGTTCTTAAGATAATTGTTGTTTGTTTTTTTTCCTAAAAAAATTACTAAAATATATAGGTGTTTTTAAGTATAAAAATTTGTTACAGCTCTCTTGTTGAGCAATTGTGCATTTAATACTGATGTTTTTAAATATCTGAGGCAGTATATTCTGTCTTTTCTCACAATTTTCTTTTTAATTCTAATTAATTTACCAGTACTTTTTTTCTAGAACAAATTTACCAGTAATATTTTCTGTATGAAACAGAGCTTTGGTAAACAGACCAAAAGATAGAATTAATAGTGAGATCCATTTTTACTATTTTAAAAGGCCAGTTTTAGTACTGTATGAATATTGTAAACTCTAGTTCTGAGTGCCATGGACTGCTCTGTTAGCTTTCTAACTCCATGTGCCGCTGAACTGAGCAAATTACTTTTATGGAGCAATTTGCAGGGTCAGGTGTTTAACTAGTTAATTTACTGCATATCTCAAGTCTCAGCAAACAGCCAGTTTTTATTTTCAGTGCTATTTATATATTTTATCCTGTTTAAGAATTATGTAAAATATAATAATGTTTGCCCCCAATCATCATCTAAAGCTTTCTAAATATCGTTGTGTTGGAGCTAGCTCTACTGACGATGGCCAGTGACCTTCTGACTCATGGGACATCTGAGCTATTTGACTTTTTAAAGTGAAGTTTTTGCTGATGTCTGATCCAGTTGAGTGTTATAGCTTGAATAATTCTTCCATACTGGCATGTTAGATTTGAAAATAGATCTAATGTCTGAATATGTTAAATGTAATAACAGAATCTACTTACAGTTAGACAGCACTAAGGTATTCCACCATTTTTCAGCTGCAGTTCTATTGCAAAGTCTCCTTTTCCATTCTAAATTATTAGTATCTTTTTTTAAAAGTAATACTTCTTTTTTATAGAATCATAAAAACTAAGTCAAAAGCCCACAGCAGAACTGAGGACACCTAAACCATTTTAGACCTCTGATGATGGAGATTCTACAGCTTTCCTGGATTTTCATGCTGCACTCATTTATTATGTCTGCATTTACACTAAGTGGTTGCTGTGATATCAATCATTTTGTCATTTGGGAAGGCTGGAGCAGGAAGCACACACACATACCAAGGTCTTTGAAATCCTAACATATTTAACCCAATTAAATCATAAAGATAGTACTTTCTGTGTGATTGCTGCGTTGCAGTTGCAGAATGTGGTAACGGCAAATCAAAAAGCAGTGTTCATTCCCTGACAGGGAGGACAGAGGACCTGCTGAGAACACTGAGCATCAGCAGTGAGAAGTGACCTCCCTAACTGGGAGACAGTGCTGGGACAATTCTTATTCCTCACTCTTCTACTGTGACTCTTGACCCTGAGAGGGATGCAGCCGATTTTTTGTACCTGCTTGTTGCTACCTTTGGGTTTGCACCTCATACAAGGATGTTTTACATCTGTGAGATGCATATCCCTTATTTTCCTTGTTCTGGTTCTACCAAACTCCTAAGGCTACAATCCTTCAGTAACCAGTAACCGTCTGCGATCTGTGTTTATACCCTATGCCTTTCCCATCATCCTGTGCTTATGCCCTGGGGAGCCCTTACTCCACATCACTGCAGCATAAAAATAGCTTCTGATATTGCCCTGCCTGCTCTTCTTCTGCTTTTCCAAAATATCTCAGGTCAACAGACCACTAGTGGTTTTAAAATTTGCCAAGGATTGATATTTAATGATATTTCAGAGTTTTTAAATGCAGAGTCCATGCAAGTTGCTGTTTAGGAGTAGCATCTATGAAGCTCAGGTAAATGTGTAAGGGAGAATTTTTATTGATTTTTTTTTTCCTGTTTTAAAAATACACGAGTTCCTCTTCATTTGAGGTGAAGAAGGCATTCAAAGAAGCATGCCTTGCTCTCCAGCAGCACAATTTCTGACAGTTTTGAAGGAGGTCACTGGCAAACCTCTGTCCAATGGGAGAAAACTGGGAAATGGTAGGATAAAAAGTCATGCTTTATATCCATTTTTATGAAAACATTTGGTTCTTGGAAGTGTTTAGGACACACAGTTCCTGCTGTTGTCAGTCGAATATTTTTGAGAATCATTCATCTCTAATTGCTACTCTGTAAAGTCTAACTGTTTCTGTTTTCAAAAGTCTTGGCAAATATATAGCTTATTTCTTTATGATAGAGATGGTAATTAAATCGTATGTTAGAGTGGAAAATCTATTAAGAAATATTCCTTGTATGCACTTAACTAATGTCCATCCTCTGCATTTTTGTATGTCAGAGCACCGTAAGGGCTGGAGGCTCCCTGGGGTTGGGGTGCAGGGGGTGTCGGGGCTCCCCAGGAGACCCGTCCAGGCACGGCTTGGCAGCCTGGGCCCAGTCCCCCCCCAGACAGGATCAGGGCAGCCAGGGGCACCGGAGCAGCCCCAGCCCTGGGCATCCGGCACCTCCCCGGTGACAGGGGCAGGCTGAGGCCAGGCTATGGGTCCACGGGTGGGCCTGGCTCAATGGGGCCCATGGCTGTGCAGGGCAGGACTGTGGGGAGCTGGGGACTGGCCCTGCTGTGACATTGCTGGGACAGGGGCTGATGGCCCTGGGGGGCTGGAATGGGATCCTGGGAGGTGGGCAGGGTGTGCCGGGCAGGGACATTAGTGCCAACAGGGCACTGACATTGTATCTGCTTTTGTAGCTGATCCATTAAGAAAGCCACTTAAAAGTATTACACATGCAGCACGAGAACACCAGCATGCATTGATGCACCAATTTATTTTGCATATTATGTGGTAGACCTATACTTGTGTTTTAAAGACCAGACGTATTACTTTATGGATGTGGTAATGGGTCCTGATCAAGCTCGATCTGGACTGGCAGCTGAAGAGGACTTGAGCCTGGTACGTAGGGTGATTGATGTGGTGCTGCTTGATGTCAGTACTTTGGGGACGTAGGATCTGTGCTTCTGAAAATGCTACTTCTGAAAGATAGAAAAGGAATGCAAAAGAGGGGGTAATACTGAATTGAACCGTATTGGACCTTCTCTAATTCATCACCAACGTATCAGTTAGGTCCTTCTCCCCTAAGCTATGTACAATTAGAAGCTTGTTGTGTTTTAGTAGTACCCAAAAGTTTTAGAAAGGCTCGAAGTTGTCTTCCATGGATGTGAGTTTGTGAAGTGTCTTGGGATTCTACTCAAAAGGCAGTGCTATACCACTACAGGATACTTTTAAACTAGTACTTTCATCTCCATTCCATTTTCCCCTCTTTCATCTGATGCTCCAGCCATGGAATAACATTGAATATGGGACATCATAGTTGATCTACAGCAACGGACTGTGTTGTCATGACATCAAGTTTAGGAATCATTGTAGTATCACACAGAAGGAGATGCTTACAAGTAGTGAAAAGGTGTAGTTGTATGCAGTAATCTTGAAATAAATTATAGAAATCAGGAGCAAACTGTGCATGTTTAAATTGCTTTTCCTTCTCTCTATTGCTTAATATGATGTTACAACAATATGACTTGCATCCCCACAAGTAAAGTAATGCATTACTGTATTTGTGAATGTGATAGAGTAGCTCATATTTTAGATATTGTCATGCTCGAATCATATATAAACTTATTGATTCGTTTAAACTGAAGTAATACAAAGTGCCCTTTGTATTCCCATATGCAAAAGACAGGCTGCTATGTCAATGAAACCCACATTGTCCTTCTGTGGGATAATTTCCATGGTTTGCAATTATGATTTCTCAAATGACATTTGATAGCAGTATGATGTGCTGCAGGTAAATCAGTAACCAGAAGTCTTTTCTAACCCATGTAGCTAGAACAGTGTGTACTCTCTTTAAATTCTGCAAGTATCTCAGAAGGTCTCTGTGTACAGATATGTGCAATGAATCTTTGCTGGTGAAACAGTAGTTGTCTTTCCCTCATCCCTCCACTACCAAGGCTTTACTTTATATTTTGGTTGTATCATGATCCCAGCTGTCCTGAAGCTTTGCGAAGCTTGTGTATATTTCTGAGGCTTGACAGGCTTAAATGCACATTCGTAGATGGTTGTCTGACCAAATTTTGTTTTAGCTGCAAGAATGACTGCTTGCAGCTGTGTGTATGTGCTGTACTTGTAAGAGAGATTGCATATGTGTTCATTTGTATCTCAGTATATGTAATGTGCTTTTGATTTTCAGTTGTATATAATGACTGCAATTTGGATTTTGGATGAAAATATGAAATGTTGTGACCACGTAAATGGTATATTTATTGAATCTTTAGTTCAAAGAAGTCATGAAAGATTTACTTATATTGTGAACCCAGACTTTTTATATCCTGTACAGGCAAAAAGCATTCTTAATTGTATATCCTTAATGTTCAGCATCATGAAAATTGAGTACTTGTCTAAATTGCATGTTTGTGTTTTGTGGTATTAGATGTACATATAACATGAATATGAAGGTGAAGAACATTTTATAAATGCAGTATGCAAAGGACTTGAATGCTTATTAGTATATATCATTAGTTTTAAGGAACGTTGTTTTCCAAAGGTTTGTGAGAAGAGGTGGAAGATGGAGAATAATTATACCCCTGTCATCTAAAGGCAATTGCTGCCTATCAGTTAGCAATGGTAAATTCTGAGCTTGCAGTGAAGCATTTGTTGGCAAAAAGCCGCTTCAGCCTAACTGTGTGTATTACATGTTTCCTTATAAACGAAAAGTTAATAGTCTTAAATACTGTAGGTCCCATCTGTCTTTTGATCAGCTGTGCAACTGTTCTGTTGCTCAAGTCCTTTTGCTCTCTTTCGCCCTTCCCAACTTTTATTCATCTAATTAAATTTTTCAAGTTGAGCACCTGGACTTCAATCATAGACCATAACAGTCACCTACATTATATTCTGTCTATAAAGTGAGTTTGTAGGAAGTTTTTTCCCCCTTACTTCTATTATGGTCTTTTTCAAAATGCCATTGCTTTTGTTACTGGAACTCATATTTTTTTCAGCCTTAATTTATTTGTAGAATATATCCATTTCTTATTTTGCACTTTCCCTCCTTCCAGTACTTATCCCTGCTTAAATTATGAATATATGCATATTCCTTCTTAGCCTTTATTTTGTTACAGTAGAGGAAAAAAAGTTATTTTTCCAGCATTGCTTCAGATAGCATACTTGCAGTATACTTGTCATTACTTCTTTCCCCCACAGTGTCTTGAAAAAGTGTGATCTGAATTTTAACTGTCTTGCAGTGGTGTTGTGCACTAATGTTTATACTTGCCTCCCTCTTTTTAGTAGTACCTCTCCTGTTCCCATTTGTTAGGCTAGCAGTTGTCCTTTCACAGACTCATAATGGTGGTAGCGTACAGTTAATCGGTCATCAGTTCATCGATTATGTCCTTTTTCCTCCTCTGTCACTTCCAACTAGAAAATTCCCAATTTTTTCATATAAATTATTTTTAGTTTCTGCCTACTTGGCTTTCTACTTCATTGTTCTCATCCCACTTCTGTTAAACCCATCATCAGAAAGGCATTCAGTTTCTTCCTATGTTATATTTTGAGCTTTTTCTGTACTAACAATGCCTCTGAAATTTGTGTCTCACAATTCTTTTGAGCTTCTAATTTAGATGTACAATAAAAAGAATTCAGTAACCACATTTGCAGTAAGATTTTATTTGGCACATAAAAAAGCATTGGGCCAAAAAGCAAGATTTAAGATCTGATATGGGTTTAAGCTGGCATTTGGGGGGGTTAGATTTCCAGATTAAAACTGGTGCCTACATCTCTGAAGACTTCATCAAAAGTGGTATAAGCTTGTATAGCTAGCTCAATTTTTTTTAGTACTAGTATCTTATAAAATAATAATCCAGGCTTTCATAATTAAATTAGAAAAACATGTTCGTTCTTTTTTTTTTTTTCTTTTCTTTTTTCTTTTTTTTTCCTTTTTTTTTAATTTTTCATTTATCTTTTTTTCTTTTTTTTTTTCTTTTTTTTTTTTTTTTTAACAGAACTGAAGTCATACTGGTTGCTTTATATATGGCAATTAGTATTTAATGAATCACCTCTAATTTTATACTCGGTATTTTGTTTTCCTGTTTGTAGCCATAAAACTACTCAAAAAGTGTGATGGTTTTCACTTAGTCGGTTTAGGAAAAGTATCAGCGGAAGAATTAACATCATTATTTGTTCTCTGACAGTTGCACATAATTTTTTTTTTCTTCATACCTGCTGTTTGAGAAATGTAGCGTGGAATTGCTACAGCTTTTAGGTCTATAAAGAAAAGCTTAGTGTCTTGTGAACGTGACTGCATATTTTCCAGTGTATTAAGGATGTGGGCTTTTCAAGTTGGTTTTTTATTCTTAGGTATTTTTACTGTAAACAGATGATCAGGGTGGAGGAGAGGAAAAATTTCAGTTTCTCATGTTTCTTTAAATTTGGGAGCCCCCCAAAACCCTACTGAATAAAGTGGAAATTAATAATCATTAATTGCGACAGAAAAACTTTGGGTTTCAGTCATAAAATATATGTCCTGATGTAAATAAAAAACAAAACAAAACAAAACCCACAAAAAAACCACCCCAATGTTTTAACCAACTGAATAGGTGAAATTAGATTGCCAAATACATATTGTTTCCTAGGGAGGATTTTTTCACATTGTTCACCTCTTTCATTTGTGAAGGAACATCTCAACTTTCTCTTTCAGACTAGCAAAAGTGGTTGCAAATAGTAACATTTTACTGTCTTTGGAGTGGAAGATTAGTGCAGTTGTATGGTGTGAATGTCTAGTTTCCATTTTTTATAGAAACCACATGCCTGACTTAATTTCACTGAAAGGTTAACAGAAGTTCACGATTCTTTTAGGTGAACCATGGCTAAGCTTTGAACCAAACCATATATCATGGAGAGGTTTCTGATTTTATTCAGTGTCAGCATAATTTGGATGATCTGAGATCCTGAAATGTCTAATCCTGAAATTCACTGCAGAATTTAGGGCTATGAATTAATATGAACTAAACCGAGAAAAGAAAAAACATTGCTTTCCTGTAAGTTGTTTTCCATCTCTAATTCTCTCATGCAGTACATCCTTTATCCTATGGACAGATCTCAAAATTCTGTCCTGGTCCCTTGTGTCAGAGAGAGTGATGAAAGTGTTATCTCCTGCTGGCCCTTGCCTTGTATCATTTGCCCTCAGGAGGATTTTGGAGGCATGTGCTTTATAAATGGAATCTTCTATCTTCTTTTGAAAATTGTTAATACACTTTTAAAAGGAACAGACTTAACACATTTACAGCACAGTGCAAACTATAAACTTGATTTATATGGAAGTACATATTTTACTGGAGAAGGCAGTGTGCCCTAGCTGCCTATAATCTGACTGTAAATTTACAGGGGTTTTTTTAATACTATGAACTAAACTAGAATTGTGATTTTCTGAAAATGGAGTATTTTGGCTGAGTTGTGTGACCTCCTTTCGTCTGTAAATACACCAGTATTTACATTGCTTCACAGTAATCGCTGATTAAGGATTTCTATTTTAGGCTGTGATTTTTTTACTGTAATGTATGTTTCTCAAATACTGCAGCAAAAGCTGGAGATATCTTTATGCCTTTCAAATAGAGGTTGTTTTTTTTTTTTTTTTTTTTTCCCATTGAAACCTTTGAAGGAAAAAAAAGTAAAACTGTTACAGAATATAAACCTTGCAAGTGTGATTTGTATATGCTATGACTTTCTCATTATTTACTAACTTGAGATGCTATAAATCTTATCCTTGGAATCAAAATATTCTGCTCAGTGGCTGCAGCAGTAGCAGCGCTTAGACAGCAAGTAGTGAGTTCAGCTGACAAGATTCTGGCTTGTGTTTCTTTAACGCAAACATGGCTCATAGAAAATGGATACACAGACTAATTCTGGCAGAAGTAGTGAGAGCTTGCAGAGGAAGAATTTCCGCGAAGGTTGGAGAGCTGTGCAACTGATCTAAACGCTGCTCATGTGAGTCACTGAACAGGCTGGGTTAAAATTCCTCAAATGTAAATAAGATTTATCAGTTTCAGCAAGCAAACCTGCAGAATTTGATAAATGTCTACAAAAGACATTTTAAAAGAGAGCTAAAAAGCTTTCTTGGCCTGAAATTCAACCAGCTTTGAACTTATCTATATACTGTTTAATGAATGTCTTTGTGGAGCAACATTAAAATAATACTGGGCTCTAATCCTCTCAGAAGTAAAGCTGTCTCAAACTACAGCTGAATTACATGATGCATAAATTAAAATTTGCAGTGCACAGTATCTTTCTGGAGCTTTATTAAGTGGTATGATTATGCAAAAATAGAAAAGTATGAAAATAGATGTTTCCATATAATCATTACTGTGCTGTTATCTTCCATTTGTTAAAAAATTTAAGTCCATTTCAACTTAGAATTAGAATCATAGAGTATCTCCAATTGGAAGGGACTCTCAGGCATCATCGAGTCCAACTCCCTGCTCCTTGCAGGACTACCTAAAAGTAAACCATATGACTAAAAGCTTCGTCCAGATGCTCCTTGAACTCTGGAAGCCTTGGTGCTGTGACCGCTTCTGTGGTGAGCCTGTTTCAGTGACTGGCCACCCTCTTAGTGAAGAACCTTTTCCTAATGCCCCATCTGACCTTTCCCTGGTGCAGCTTCATTCCATTTCCTCATGTCCTATCGCTGGTGTCCTGGGTTGAGTGAGTGGTGGAGTTTTTTTTTGGTGGCAGGGGAGGGGGCTATAGGGGCGGCCCCCGTGAGAAGCTTCTCGAAGCTCCCCCAGCTCCAAGTCAGCTCCACTTCTGTTTGGAAACTGAGCCAATCAGCTGTGCCTCTGCGATAACGTATTTAAGAAGGGACGTGGTGATGGGCAGTCGGACTTGTGAGGAGGAGTTGCTGCAGCCGCGTGAACACCAAGGTCAGTGGAGGAATGGAGGAAGAAAGGAGGGGGGAAGAAAGGAGCAGAGACCCCCCTGTATCCTGTGGTGAGATGGCAGGGCGGCCCCCCCCTGCCACCCATGAAGATCTACGATGGAGCAGACATTGAATTATGGCCTGTGTTTTTTGCCTGGTTAATCAAGGTTCTGTGCCCGAAGAAGGCCGGGGTCTCATGGGAAAAGGTAGCCCCACTGCTGTAATTCAGCGCTGGGAGGATTGCAGCATGCAGGGGTGTCCCAAGCTGGAGCAGCTCAGGAAGGGCTGCAGCCGTGGGAGGGAATCCAGTCGGAGAAAGTTAGTGACCCATGACGGAGCAGTGTGGGGAACGCTGCAGCCCGTGGGAGGAACTCATGTCAGAGAAAGTTTGTGGAGGACTGTCTCCTGTGAGAGGGGGACCACGATGGAGCAGGGGGAAGAAGTTCCAGAAGCTCCCCCCACCAAAGTTAAAGGAAGTGGCAGTACTGACTGCACCCCCCCATTCCCTGCCCCTGCACCACAAGAGGGAGGAGGTAGAGATATCGGGAGCAGAGCTGAGCCCGGGAATAAGGGATGTGTGGGGGGAAGGTATTCTCAAGATGTGACAATGATTCTCACTGTCCTACTCTGTTACATGTTGTTAGTGTCTGTAATAAATGTATGTTCTTTTTTTTTTTTTGTTCCCCTAACGAGTCTGCCTTTTGCTCGTGACCATAAAGGGGGATTTTTTCCCCATCCCAGTCCTATCTCAAACCCCAAGCCTGGCTCTCTCTCCGTTCTTATTGCCGGAAGAGAAGGGAGAGAGAGTAGCTGCGTGGTGGTTGGCTGCTGACCAGGCTCAAACCATGATAGCTGGTCATCAGAGAGAGTAGAATGAGCATGTTTTCATTCAATTATTTCATTTATTACTGTTCAGAAGAGCATGCTCCACAGCTTGTGTTGTGCATCTGGATTTTTTTTTCCTAAATTCAGTGTGCTTAATAGAGATAAAATGTAATTTATTTCAACATGTCATTAATTTTCTCAATTTGCTTTGTTTCTAGGTCAATAGAATAGAGTTTTCAATGTAGTGTAAACTAATTCCAGTCAGAAGACAGTAATATTAACACAAATGACATGTTTTTAGATAAGAAATATTACCAAATACTAGTCTGTACAGGACTAGGCTTTGAATAAGTCTGGAATATAGCTGACATTAACACTGCTCGTCGAGCAGATAGAGAGAAAGGCTGCCCTTCAGACGTGGGGGTTGATTTATTCTAAACTGCCTGTTGGTCTTCAGTTTGGCAGCTCCATTTTGCCTGATGGAAGAGCAGAGGTGAGCCATCACCCTGTCCCCTGCTCGTCCCTGCCCTGTCCCTGCCCCAGCACAGATGGGTTCAGGGTGGGCTGGCTCACGCTGCTGCACCACTCCCAGGGAAGCAGGCAGCCAGAGCGAAGGGCTGCTGAGGGTCCCTGCAACATGCCAGTAGTTTTCAGCAAAACATCAGCAGGTGGGAAAAAAACTCATGTAAATCTGCTTTGTTGCTATGAAATCAATAGGGTTAGAGATTTGCCTCCCCTAGAGGGTTCCTTTTATTTGATGGCAAACAGTGAAAGCTGACTCTGGGATATTAAACTGAGATTATCCTCCTTCATTTAGCAGTCATAAAAAAGCTAACTTCAGTTCCAGTGAACCCAAGTATCCAGGGTCTTCCATGCAGGGTACAAGGACGTTGATTATTGCTCTAGACCACGTAAGTCCACTTCCCATAGCCTCTGTGCTCCTCCTGGCAGGGACTCAGGCTGGCAGGGCAGCTGCTGAGGTATAAGCAAAGAAATCATCAATTGCCTGGAAAATCTGAAAGAATTGCAGGCGACCCAGGTTCTTCCATACTACGTGGGAAGGATGATGCACATGGGGAAAGATCTTTCTATACATAGATCTGAAATTGAATAACCTGAGAATGGTACCTACTTACTATTTGGTTAAAAAAAAAAAATGTACTCACAGAGGCTAGTATCAGGCAAAGAAAGGCACTTTGTTGTTATTTTTGCTATTTTGATGGCTATTTTTGAAAAGCATTAACTACTAGATTTGGTTATCTGTGAATATAATGGTTGGAAGACATGAGCCTTTGCATCTGTTTTTAAGAGTCCAGCTGTGCACACATTGACACTGTGATTCGTATGCTGACCTTAATTTATATTACAGTGCCCCTTGACAGTGTGCCAGCTGTGAACATGCACATGAAGTAAAACAGGATCCATCCTTGTGTGCTGTCATGAAAGTGTGAAGCTTGTCAGCCTTCTTTTAGTTACCTTGCCATGTCAGATACTGTAAACAAGGATATTCAATGTCACGAAGTATATAGAAGATATAGATAGTATCCATTAGCAAGATCTAACTGGTTCATGTTGGAAAGGAAAGGAATTAATTCAAAGGAATTCATTCAAAGCCACCATTTAACTTCATTTTATCAGGTGATTTGCATACTAGACAAAGAGAGGCAGGTATTTCATGAACTCATTTCCATGAAAGACACGGAAAAGGTGGGGAATGGGTTCTGCACATGAGTTGAGGGGGGATGGGGTGCACCAACACCCTCATCCAGTTGAGTCAGTTGGTTGTATTCTCCCCCACCACCTTTCTTCTTGGTCAATTATCCAGCCACTAGCTCCATCTGGTGACAATTGTTTATCTCTCTTATCAATCTTTTTAGCCCTTCTCAAGGGTACAGTCATAAATTAAAGTTTAGGCATTAACCAGAACATATGGTTTTACTCAGTCTGTATCTCCTCTCTTTGAGGCTTATCTATGGAATTTGGTAATACAACTGCAAGGGAGTGGAGCCGTGCATCCTATAATACACTCTGAGGTTCTTTGGACAATCACAAAGGCCATAACTTGTCCTTGAGGCTTTCCGCATCTATTGTGTTTAAGGCATTAACTCATTCAGCTCCTAACAGGTGGAAATAAGATTAGAAGATGTTCGAGTCATAGAATCATATAATCATAGAATCATAGAATGGTTTAGGTTGGAAGGGACCTTAAAGATCATCTAGTTCCAACCCCCCTGTCACATGCAGGGACACCTTCCACTAAAGCAGGTTGCTCAAAGCCCTGTCCAACCTGGCCCTGAGCGCTTTCAGGGAAGGGGCAGCCACAGCTTCTCTGGGCAACCTGTGCCAGTGCCTCACCACCCTCACAGGAAAGAATTTCTTCCTTATATCTAATCTAAATCTGCCCTTTTTCCATTTAAAGCCATTACCTCCTGTCCTAACACTACAGTCCCTGATAAAGAGTTCCTCCCCATATTTCCTGTAGGCCCCTTTTAACTACTGGAAGGCCACTATAAGGTCTCACTGGAGCCTTGTCTTCTCCAGGCTGAACAATCCCAACTCTCTCAGCTTGTCCTCATAGGGAAGGTGCTCGAGCCCCCTCATCATTTTTATGGAGGTGCATGTCCTTCTTATGTTGGGGGGCCCCAAATCTGGACACAGTATTCCGGGTGGGGTCTCATGAGTGTTGAGTAGAGGGTAAGAATCACCTCTCTTGACCAGCTGGCCACAATTCTCTTAATGCAGCCCAGGGTATGGTTGGCTTTCTGGGCTGTGAGCTCACATTGCTGGCTCATAGTCAGTTTTCCATCTGCTAATACCCCCAAGTCCTTCTTGGCAGGGCTGCTCTCAATCCAATCTTCACCCAGCCTGTATTTGTGCTTGAGATTGCCTCAACCCATGTGCAGGATCTTGTACTTGGCCTTGTTGAACTTCATGAGGTTTGCATGGGCCCACCTCTCAAACCTGTCCAGGTTCCTCTGGATGGTATCCCTTCCTTCCAGTATGTCAACCACACAATATGGTGTCATCAAACTTGCTGAGGGTGCACTCAATCCCACTGTCCATGACAAAGATGTTAAACAGTGCTGGTGTTGTGGTTTGAGCCTGGTCATCAACCAACCACCGCAGCTGGTCACCCTCCCTTCCCCCTCCCCACCTGGGAATGGGAGAGGGAATTAGAGGGGTGAAGGGAGACTCACAGGCTGAGATAAGAACAGTTTAATAATGGCAATAAAACGAGAACAATGTTGATAATAGGGAAAAAAAGGGAAATATATAAACAGGCAATGCACAATGTAACTGCTCACCACCAGCTAACCCATATCCATCCCGTTCCCAGCTAGAGACCCCAAAATACCAAGATCCCACACTCACAATACCGGAAGCGAGAGAGAGCTCCTTCCCAACCACCCGTCCTCTATATAGTGAGCATGACGTTCCATGATATGGAATATTTCATTGGCCATTTTGGGTCAGGTGCTCTGTCTGTGCTCCCTCCCTGCTCCCTGTGCCCTTGCGCACAGGCAGAACATGAGGAGTCCGAGAGTCCTTGAAGTCTCCGTAGCAGCTGAGAACACCAGTGTGCTATCAGCATTCTTCTCATACCAAACCCAAAGCTAAATCCAAAACACAGCACTCATCTAGTCCCTGAAAAGGAATATTAATTCTATTTCAGCCCAAACCGGGTCAGCTGGTCCCAGCACTGACCCCTGAGGAACGCCACTTGTCACTGCTCTCTGCTTGGACATCGAGCCATTTACCGCAACTCTTTCAGTGCGACCATCCAGCTAGTTCCTTATCTACTGAATAGTCCATCCATCAAATCCATGTCTCTCCAAATTAGAGACAAGAATGTCATGTGGGACAGTGTCAAATTCTTTGCACAAGTCCAGGTAGATGACATCAAACGCTCTTCCCTTATCCACCAGTGCTGTAATCCCACTGTAGAACTCCACCAAATTTGTCAGGCACAATTCGCCTTTAGTGAAGCCACGTTGGCTGTCACCAATTTTTTCCTTATTTTCCATGTGCCCTAGCAGATTTTCCAGGAGGATCCACTCCATGATCTTGCTGGGCACAGGGGTCAGACTGACTGACCTGGTGTTCCTTGGGTCTTCCTTTCTTCCCTTTTTAAAAACTGGGGTTATGTTTCCCCTTCTTCAGTTGGTGGGAATGTCACTGCTGACTGGAATGGAGCACTGCCAAGTTTTTATCTTCTTGTTTTACCATTGATATTCAATTTAATAATTGAGGGAGACCTGTTGGTTTTAAATTGTTTAAAAAAACTGTTTTCCAGTAAAAAATTCCAGATTAAAATGCTTGCTAGTCACATTAAACCAGCAGATAACTTGGTTTGCACCTGTTTGATTTTAACAGAATTTAAAAATTCAGTATTTAGTTAAATGGCCCATTTGGAGAAAAGGGTTTTGTAATGTGGAATGGATTATTTTCTGAACTGGAAAAGAAGTGGGAAGTAATATCACAAATCACTGCAATATCCTGCTTCTACAAGAAGCAGAAACAGTCTTTTGTCCAAAATTTAGTAATAGCTCATCCTCTTCCCTTGGATTTCCATTGCAGGAAACAGTCTCTGGTGACATATGGGGACAAGAGTCACCTTTGTGCACTACAGGTTGGTGTAGGGACATTGTCCTGTCCAGCAGTCAGCTCAAAATGCCAGAATAATGCAGCAAAATGACCAGTTTAACATTTGCCGTGGTTGTGTGTCTGTATGGGGAAGCTTCTTGTTTGGGCTGCATATCCAGCCCTTCAACACTGCAGTATCTTTACCTCAGGGGTAGCCCTTCTTTGAGAGTGTATCTTCAGGGCTGCAGACAGTCCCACCCCAAAGCCCGTATGCACCTTGGTAAAATTATTGCATTTAATTTTGCTGAGAGATGGGTGCCAATTTATTCTGGTCCAAGTTGGGATATTGACATAAGAAGGCTGCACAGTAGCAGCCAGCATGCTGGTATTTTTGTTTCATGAAAAAGTACCATTTTTTTATGTATGGACCTAGGCTTGTGAGGAAGGTGGGGGGACAAAGAAGAGGTATTCTGCTCAGAGCTTTCACAAAAGTAGTGTTGAATTCTTACCGTTGTGTCATCTCATACAAAAAATACTTCAAAGCTCTTCCTGTATTGCAAGGACATGCATCAATTGCCATCAAGTTCCTGCTTCCATGCTTAGTTGATATGTACCTGGAACCTAGAAACTCTGCTTGTATTTAACTTTTGTATTGCATTGAAACTGAGAATATATGTAGAAAAATCCAATCAGTAACCTTTTTTTTTTTTTTTTTTTTTTTTTTTTTTTTTGGTCTACTAAGTACTCTATTCCAAAATTGTCATACCTTTCCCTGATATTATTTCATATAATTATGATGTTTTACATTAGTTATGGTCTGTGGATTGATAGGAACAATGTTACTGTCACCAAAGGCTCTGCCCTAAAAATAGGCAGACATATCATACTAAAAAGAAAACAAAGGCAAGACATGGGCAGATCAGTTAAACTGTTATTGCCTTGGATATCTGTATAAGCAGGTCAGAAAGAGAAGAGAAAAGGAAGCATCTGTGTTCAAAGAGACAGATGAGACCAGCCCATATATTCTGAGTTTAAATAGAAAAAGAGTGTATCTGGTATTTCATCACCGATTCCTACTCCTAGTTGAAGTGTTAGCTACAGTTTGGCACTACACTAAAGTTACTTTTTTGTAGATTCAGTCCCTCACTGTTGAAAAGGGGAAAGAGACTTAGGCTTTCAAATGTTGCAAAATCAAACCAGAACCAAAATCAGATGAGACTTGATATATTCTTTAAATAATCTTAGATCTTTTTCTCTGAAGATGCATGTTGACTGAGCAAATATATAATTTTTTCCTAAGTAACATAACTCCCTTTAAAGATAGAAAATCTCAATTTTTCAGGTAGCTAAATCTCTCTGTTGTTTTTTTTTTTTTTTTTTTTTCTTTTCCCCAAAGACTAGAACAAAAGGGTTGATGAATTTAAGCATTGTTGTAGTCCACCTGATAGTTTTCATATTATATGCACTTACATATTTTTTTTCAGCAGCTGAATGAAACAGAATGATTTCACCAGTGCTTACTTTGTAGTTTCAGTGAAGCATGTACAAGAAAAATCAGACAGATTGGTACAGTCTTGCTATTAGCAAGAAATAACTTTATCTGATAAATGGATTTATAACTAATACTATGTTGTTTTGTTTTTTTTAAATCCATGATTATTTATTTCACATGTTTCAAGAAACGGGCTTGGGTTGAAGGGAATGAGCCTTGCACATATTAACGTTGCTTGTTTTACAAGTTTAAGCATTATTGGTTATGCAAACAGTATAGAGCATTTGGACCCACTGCTGAGCGGCTTATAAATGTTTCATGTATGGCACTATGAGACATTGTGTATGAGTTCAGATAACTTAGAGGTTGCTCTGTTTCTCACAGACTTCTTGAAAGAATATGTTAGGTCAGTAAGTATTAACATTACATACTGTGCTTTGTCCTTCCTTCCGACTCATCTGTTGTTAAAGGAGAGCATAGATTGGACTGGGTCTAGGGTTTCCCTTGTGTAAGCAGGGAGAATAATTAAACAGGCTCAGTTAATTAGTGAGTTCTTCAGACCTTACAGTGATAAGGTCCATAAAAATGCCAAGATATAAAATAAAAATTATTTACTTGAAGGCCATAATCCTCTCTGCCCTTTGTCAACATTTGTCCTGTGTAGACTGTTACAGTTTCATAGCAATATAATATCTTCCCGCAACATTTATCTTTTGCAGAATTCAGAATACTTTATAATGAATGAACTCATTTTCACAATAACTTTTGAGCTTGGTGTATTTTTTTTTTCTTTATTACAACACTTTGAGAGCTTAAAATATAATATATGCAAGTGAGTTGTCCATGGGAAGTCTGTGCAGAGCTAATAAAAGAAGACAGGCCTGTTGAAACTGTTGCCCTCTTGCTTTGAGTTGTGAGGAGAGAAATTAATACTATCAGATGAATGTAATTCTAGCAAAAAAAGTATACAGAGCACTGAAGCATGGGGAACACATGTGAAGTTAAAGGTTCACCTTGAATTTGTGGCTGTTCTTGTTTTGCTTACTCAGAAGTAAAGCCTAAAAGTCTATGATGCTAGTGACAGTGTTCATCATTCAGATTCATAGGTTCTGTAGAATGGTTCAGATATGTCTTTAATGGAAGTCAGACTGATGCTTTCAGAGATGCCATCTGTCTTACAGGACTTGGTAAAAGCCTTTCTCAGGTCTGATGTTCTTGATTCCTGTACAACTCTTGAGACCTCATACAGCTCTCAGGAGAACTGATTACTGCTGCAACTCAGCATTATCTTGACTATTGCAACCTTAATATAAACTAAACTCGTAATAACAATGAAAGAAAATGACAAGAGATGGAGCAGGAATCAGGCCCACCAGCTAGCTGTCTGTGCTGCTATCTGCCCAATTTATCTCATGGGTCATGCTGATCTCTCAAGAGGCTGGCACAGAACCGTAAAACTGTATTACGGCTGTCCATATTGACAGTAAACCCTGTGGGATCAGACATGAGATAACCACTCATTGACTGATAATTTTCAAATATGCGAGATAACCTTTGTGGCTCGTTGTGATGAATTGCCTTTGACATGAGGGAGGTTACACATTTATTTCTAGTTCTGAATCAGAGCCCATTAGCAGAAAGGAATTGTGTTCTGGAAACTAGCCATAACCAGGCTCATGCCAGTCTGTAGCACAGCAGTTCTA
Organism: Tyto alba; assembly: GCF_018691265.1. Taxonomy (NCBI): domain Eukaryota; kingdom Metazoa; phylum Chordata; class Aves; order Strigiformes; family Tytonidae; genus Tyto; species Tyto alba. The sequence goes on along the minus strand of NW_024881282.1, from coordinate 72,029,220 downwards.
TAGTGAGTCTGCATGGTTATCGTTTTCATTACAGCTCATCCTCTACATAATACTTTTCTCCTGGTTGGTGTCTCAGGAATCATGTCAGCCTTGCAGGAGGCATTGCAGAGACAGCCTTGACAATCCCATGTCCACTCCATGACCTTATTGATCACTGACAGTGACTTCTACCTGTCTGAGGCTTATATGTCCCAGAATTCTGTTTGTTTGTTTGTTTGTTTGTTTTTTCTCCAGGGACATAGATGAAACGAACATATATCATGTGTAGATACTTACCTGCTTTGCTGATATTGTTTATCTGAGAGAATTCTGATGAATTATGGTGTTCACAAGGCCTTGAGCCACATCCTCAGCTCTTACTGGGTGCCCATAGACAGAGCCTCAGATAGCTGAAGGTTTGCTTTTGAAAATTAACTGTTCAGCCCATCCTGCCCTGAGAAGAAACCTACCCTTTTATTACAGTTAACAAAAGTGACTATTTCCAAGGACTTTCCAAGAAAATGTTTCTGTTCCTTTCCAACTGCTGCTGCTTTGACTATTGCAGCTACTGCCAATATAAGGAGATTCCTCAGTCCCTGTTTGGGTGCCTTACCTGTCCACAGGCTCTGGATAGGCCAGCTTGTAAAGATGTACTGTCAGCAATAAGAAAAGAAATAAAAATCACCGTGGTCCAGCCAGGATGTGGACAGAGAGGCTGTGAAACTCTTCAGTGTGTCGGATCAGTGCACGTGCTGGTGTATTCCCAGCTGCTCATTAGATGGACACTGCTGTTACTCTGAATGTGATCTGCCTTGGTAACGTTTTGTGTGGCCTGGTGGAAGTACTCCTAGTCCTCTTCATATCAGGCGGGTTCTGCGTGTTTTGGTGGTGGCACATGCTGGGTGGTCTTGTACTGCAGGAGCAGCAAGGGCAGCATGGTCTGTGCTAATCCTGGTCCTCCATCTGAAAAAATCGCCCGTAGGAAACCTGGTGCAGGGTTGGCTTTCCTTGCTGTGTTTGCTCATGTACTTTGATTGACTGGGAGGTTCTGCCAAGCTTACGTTCAAGTTTTTGATGGATAAATGCAACTTACCTCTACAGACCGAAAATTATGTTAGCTGCACGTGCTGTAGTGGACAGCATATTGGGTGAATGCATGGTCTTCTCTCCAGGGCTTTAAGGACATGTTAGTTGGAGACAAGGGTGAATCTTGGAGGTGGGCCATCTCTTGCAGATGCTCTGCAGCTAGGCATTATGCATAGCTGGAGATTTGCTCTTGTGGTTGCCTCTGAAGATGCTCCTAGAGAGTAGTGTATATGCAGGCCATAGAATTAAGTATGTATTAAACGGAGTGCTGAACAAAGAAAGAAGTGGATATTAATGCATAAAGATGGAGGTAAAGAAGAACAAGAGGAAGATTATGCCATTGTTTGAGATTAATATCAAAACCTCTGCCAAATCAGTCTTTTATTTCTGTGGCCCTCAAGAGTTAAAGGATACCATAGTTCATGTATAATACAGTCTGCTTTACAGCTAAGCACTTAATATTTTTATGAGGCAGCCAATACTTTCAAACTGTGTTACATTTTCATACAATTACATGGAATTACATATGCACCACTAAAAACTCCTTTATTAAATTAGTAAGTGTGATGCCTACATTTATAGATGTTCACACTTTTGAATGTGTCCTAGGAAGTACCTTGGTCTCTAGACTAATGATGTAAAATCAGTTAGTGCACTGTATATCTGCCAAGAAACTGCATCCATGCAGGATTTTGGTTTTGTTGGAAGTAGAGTCTATACTGGAAAAAGGCATAAAAGGTTCCAGAGCTCGAAATGATGTATTGTGCTTGGTATATTTGTTTCCAGAAACAAATCAGAGAAATAATTTTTCTTGATACCAAATTAGGGATTAGACATTACCCCAGTGAATGCCACCTTCTTGGATTAGTGTTAATATGTAACTGTCTTCTCACAGTTTATTTCCATTTATTTTGGGATGGCATTGTATCACTAGGATAATTTGGATAATTTGGATCATAAACACAGGAACACCTCTCTGTTAGATGGCATGTACTTGGTATGTTTGCACTGTTATAATAGCACATGGAAGTTTGGAATTGTCAGTCAAGTTTCTGAATATAAGATTCAAAAATTCTTTTCTTTTTTTTTTCCTTAAGGACATTTTACTAGTCCCCATTTCCCTTTCAAACACGGAGTTATTTTTAAAACTAAAATGAGAATATATGATGAAGCAAAGTGCATTTGTTTCCACTTAATTGGAAAATTCAGTTTTGAAGCATAATTAATATATTGTCAGCATTTTATTTATTTATTTTTTCATTAATCTGTAAAGAGTTTTTGATATATATGGATGTGGTTTTCTAAATAGATTCTTGGCAGACTTCCACTGCAAGATAGTTTTTACTGCTATTCATTATCTGACTTATCAAAATAGTGTAATAAATGCCTGTCATAACATAAATACATGACCCTTTTGAGTACCCCAAGTGGCTATGTTTGCTTCTCTCTGAAAGGCATATAAATTCCTAAGGGAAACAGAAGGTCAAATTAACATTAGGAAACTTAGCTTCTATCAGTTTGTCTATATGGTTTAGAATGTTGAATTTTTTTTAGAGGTTCATTTTTCATAATTTTTCTTGTAAGGCACCTGGGGACATACCCCTTTTTTTTTTTTTTTGCTGATAATGCATTACTGAAAATTATTAGATTCTGCTGAGAAAAAAACAACAGACTGGCTTATGAACACACAGCAATCAATGGATGTTATTGAATGAGATGTATGACTTCTGTTACAGAAATTTGAAATAATCTTCTTAAGTATCACATGTGCCTGGACAAATTGAAACAAGTTGCAGTTCTAACAGAGACTCATCTACCATTGAAACAATGGGCAGGATGCGTAGTTGTTATTAAATAAGCTCCTTAAAAACCTGAAGAGATGTTTGATATATATTTTTTATTTAAACTGTGGGATGACAAGGAAATGGACTGGATTTTTGTATCTTCTGATCTCTGATTTCTGTGGTTTATTTTAGGTTTGACAAGGTTGTTGGCATTTTTTTTCTTCTTACTTTTGATTTTATGAGGGTAATTTGTCTACAATAGGAATAGTTTTGTTTTGTTTTGTTTTTTAAACTGCTCAATAAAACATTACATTTACTAATATATTTATGTAATGTATTCTCACATGAAATACAAATACAAGAATTTCATTCTTATTTGCTAGTTTGACTGCATTTATGTGTAAATTTGATTGATGTAAATTGATTTTTGTAAAGTTACATCCTTTTAATACAAATTTTCTGACATTAACTCTGAGGTAACATTAACTCTAGTGTAACATCACTAATTTTAGTTTAGCCTAGGTATTTGAAATTTTCTTTTGGTTATATGTGTCATATGATGTTATAATGAATGTTTCTTTGTGAAAAAATGAACTCTTCAGACATAAAGCTGTTTTATTAGAGCTACTTTCTGTAAATGTTTGAGGGGACTCTCAGAGGCATTTTAAAGCATGAGGTACTTGATGTAGCCCTAGAGGGTTTTGGTGGTGAAGACTGATATTAAACTGTTTTAAATAAAATGCCAGACAGACTCTTGCTAATCATTTTTTGCTGTTTGAATGTTAACATAGCTTATGGAAAAAGAGTTGCTTCTCTGATATTTTTCATTCATAGACTGGCTAGTGAATAATGTTGGACCATTGTTGTGGGAATTAAATACTGTAGTTTTAACAGTAATATCTACATACAGAGACATTTCAGCATTTTACTGATCTTGGACTGCCTTTTTTTTTTTTAAACTTGCTGAAAAAAAAAATCAAAATTCATTATCCCATGTGGCTTCCAGATGTTTTAAATATTTACAAAAATTCAGTCAAAAGAGGTGGAAATTATATTTCATATATATTTGCCTTTAGTGCATATCTAAAGCCAAGACAGAATTCCAAATCTTTAGTTATATTTAAAATATTCCAAAAATATTATTCAGTAGCAGAAACTACAAAATATGGAAAACACATATAGGTTATAACTTGGGATTACTCTAATTTTTATAATTTTTTTTTGCTAAGAAAACATAAATTGGTATCTGAGATACCAGAGACCAATATATATTAGTAAAAAGGCAGCAAATTGTGTGTCAGCAGCATGGAACACATCCTCAGAATCACACCCAAGGAGCTAAAAGTGAACGAATTAAGAGAGTGAATTTTCGTTTGATAAAGGAATAAGGTTTCTTTAGAGACTATCATTTAGATGTGACATATATTTCTTGACTCTTTATGTAACTATGTATTTTTTAAACTACTGAAAAACATGCCAATTTGTTTAATTCTTCCTTTCTTTTGCTCTCATTGGCATAATCAGAGCAAAATTACTTTCTCTTAATAGAGCCTGACAATTCTGAATCTAACTTAATGCCTCTTTTTCTCAGCCTATCATCTCTAAAATGGGACAAGGCAGTTAACTTTAACAAATTCTTATTTTATTACTTGTCTTATATCTTTTGTTGTTGTTATGCACAGTGGCATAAAATAGCTGATCAAATTGTGTTGAATAACATCACAAAATTGAAAGTTAGTGGGTTTCACAGTGTGAAACCAATAAAGAAATGCAATATTTCTGTTCACATGACTGCATTACTATTGAGTTTTTGAGAACCTTCTTATATATCTATTAGTATGCTCCATTTGGAGTAAAAACTTGTTATTGGTCTGTGTGATATCTGCAATTAAAGTTTCAGTGTGATATGTTATCAGTGCATGATTATCTCATTTATCTTAATTGCACAGGCATTACATTGCCAAAATAAAACATGCGTTTATAAAGTCAGAATACATTCCTGAAAGCTTGTCAGAATATTCAGCAACTTATTATATCTGTACTTTGATAACACAGAGTTTATGGCACGCACATAAAATAGTTATTTTTTTATATTGCTGACATGAAGGCAGCCCATATTATCAAAGGAAATAATAAGAAATCATAGAATATAGAGACAGTATTGAAAGTTTTAGGAAGTTCTCATTAAGAAGTTCAGGGTTCCCTCTCTAAACAGCACTCTAAAGATATGATTTGATTTTTAATTTTCACCGATCCTTTTATACAGCATAATATCTACATCACAAGAAGCTGATACAGCTGGAAGTTTCTGTTCCCAATTGAAGACTAGAAAATCCATTATGCCTTGAAATTTTATTGAAAGAAATCGAGTTCAGTAAAGCAAACAAGACTGGCTGAAAAGCTGCTATGAGAAATAGAAAACCCTTTACATTAATTTCATTGTTTGTTTAGTAAGAAGTAGAGAAATTCACTGAGCCGTCATGGCAAAATTCATGGAGGTCTTCTTTAGTGTTTTAAAACAAAGCTATTGCAGTATTGATTTCATTAGAAGGCATTCTCTCTCTCCATGTTAAATTTCCCTTTTAGAAGTCATTAGTTCATTGTGTAGAAATAAAAAGAAAAATCACATATCATGAGTTTTTTTCACATGAAAATAAATGTTTACATTTTCCACCTTGCTCGGCAAAAATAGACAAGTAACAATACATGTGGCTGTGGGAGGTGATAATCAGATACCATTGAAGTTTCCTGACTGCAAACTTTGTCTGCTGCTTATGCCAAGGATCTTAAAAAGTCTAGAAGCATTTCCCAGCATTTTCTACTGTTTTTGCTCTTTTTTTTTTTTTTTTTTTTTTTTGCCAAAATACATTTCAGGACACAAGAGGTATCAGATTTATTTATTTATTTTTAGAAATTTGTCAACTTTTTACTTTGGATAAAAACCTCTAACAAAGTCTTCATTTGAGACTAGTATTTGGTCCTATTTTTTATGGGAATTTCAGTTTCTAAGGGCTTGAAAAATTAGGTTCAATAAAGAAATAATCTAGAGCTTCTGTTATAGCTAGCAGGTAGGAAATGTATATGAACCTTTACCAGTTTATCTTCTCAAGTTTGAAGACATGCAGACCCAGTGCTGATGCTACACCTCCCATTTTTGTCGGTGTGCACAGCAATAATATTATTGTCTTTGTTTCATTTGTGGTTTTTCTTTGCTATTTTGAAATCTTTCTCTGAAACTGAAACCTGCAAGTTTTGGACATCTGCTACTGATATTTCTGTGTGGTAACTGGGAGTTATTTATAGAGCAAGAAGGTTCAAGAGGGAAAAAGCAGTGGTAAAAGTTAAGTTGAAACAAAGTATTTGGGGACCTCTTCCATCCTTCTCTTCTAGCAATGATTAATGTCTATAGGAGAAGTTGAATGTTCCCTTACTTCCAAGACTTAGGTGACGTGCTGAGTTAGGTGCACTACATTTAAGGGGGAGCCTGATAGCAAGTCAGGGTCTGGGAATAGTACCTCATCTGAACTCTTGATACTCCTACTCATTCGCAGCTGGAAAGGGAATAAAGATTTCAGGCATAATGTTTGGGGTTCTTTATGGAAACTTTCATCTTAGCTTTATTCTTTTACTGTTCTTCTGTAAGGGTTGCCATTCTGCTCACAGAGTAAGACAGACATCGTAAGTGTTGACATGTAGCTGTCTGTATGTCTATGGAACTGTTTTAAAATACAAACTTGAATTTGGTCAGCTTAATCCATAAATTTAATTCAACCCTAAATATCAGGTATGTTTTCAGTGCTGTTAAATTAAAGAAAATTGTGGAACAGCAAGAAGGTGAATCAGAAGAAGAAAGAACAAGATCCCCTTTAGGCAGTTTAGCAGCTACAGAGAAGGTGTCAGCTAGTTTATGCAAGCTAGATTTAGCAGGATTTCTATACAGTTAGTGGTAAAAGTGACTAAGTGGATATGTAAATTCATCAAGCCTCAGCAGAGGTGACCAAAAGAGAATACTAGGCATAGGCTGTACATCAGGCACTTCTCTTTTTTTAAAATGCCTGCACTAGAGTACTTATCTGAGGTATATCAGCAGACCCTCAGGTAGCTTCTGGAGGAAGGGTTTCTATGTCTCTGCAGACTAACTTAGAGCAACTTGCTATTCACACTTCTCATCTTGAGAAGGCTTGAATCCCCACTGCGAAGGAGTGACTGAACCCTGAAAGGCATCCCTTGTGCCTGTCAAAGCTGAACCCCAGTGGAACCATGGATTCAGGCATTTTTGACACAGAAAAAGCCTATATAAGGGTCACTAGGTCTCAGCCTAGTGATTCAAGCAGTCTTTTGAAGAGACTGAAATCAATTTTGGTCCCCGATCCTTCAGTGTTCATGTGCAACATATCAATCATTGCATAATATACAGAAGTTGTCTAGGGATTAGTTCTGATGAGAGAATTCATATCTATAAGTAGATGTGACACATATAGAGTATGCATCATTGTATATTTTCCTATTGATTAGTGCTTTCAGTTAATAGAAATCTTAATATGTACATCCCAAAGTTTCTACATATTGAATAGTAATATCTTTGTTAAAACACAGTACGTATCTTAGCATGAAAATAAAAATATTGTGATAGAAACTTTTATAACTACTTCAATGAGAGACATGTAGTTAAATTAGCTAGTCCAGAGGATTAATATTTAAAGATATTAAGAAGCAGCACAGAGGAAAAATTAGTATATTCCACTGAATTGCAAAACCACCTTTTGGCTAAACTAAGTACAACCTACTGGAATTGATAACTTAATTGTTTTCCTGTTAGTGTCATACTACACATTGCTCATATGCAAACATGTAATTTCCTTCTTTCATCCATAGTATTCCTTTAATTTTTAATATGCTTCAAGAACCTAGTGTCTAACAGCAAAGCTAGTTTTTCAGTATTTATGTATATTCATATCTTTATCATATACAGGCCAATAAAATGTACACAGGTTTTTCTGTCACTTTTCATTTATACATTCTAAAATAGAATTAGTTACATATAGTAGTTTTGTACAGATGTGGTCAATGCGTTACAGTGAATTCTGCACAATACATCCTGGTGTTAGGGACCTGAGTGTATCTATTACTTTCTTATGGAGGTAAGATCTGGGTTATTTCACCACAAATCTGAGGATATTTTGCCATTCCATCTCTCTCACTATCAAATACAGAACATTACTCCCTGAAGGTTGAATGAAAAGTACTTCTGTGCTTATGGTAAGTTAATGCTTTGCTGAGAGCATAGATTCATTAAAAGCTTTCCCAAACTCATTTTGTTACATTTTGTACTGCTTGCATGGTCTTGTAAAAGTTTGCTACTACTGTTGATGTAATTCTAAGTTAAGGTTTCAATTTTGTTTTCATCTAGGCAGTATCTTGTGATAAAGCTTAACACAGAGGGGTTTTTTAAATAAATATTTCCTATGTTAATTATAAATGTTAATTATTTAATCTGAGATTTTTTTCTGTTGTACCAAAAATAAATACATGACATGTTACACTCAAAATTTTATGGACAAAAGAGAACATACCATACACGGACCCCAAAATTTACTTCTGGTCTATTTAAAATCTTAGCAATCTAATCAAAAGACAACAAGCAGGTTCAAAACTGTGTCTAAGTTAATACTGAAAAGTACTTTTAATAAAAATATTCTTAAAATTGTTATACAGGAGAATTTTCTAATTTCTGCCTTTTTCTAAGGTGCCATGCTCAACTTCCTAGCATCCCTCTGGGATAATGGTATCAGTTTTCCCTAGGCAGAGGGGTAGAGGGGTCATGAGGAGATCACAGGATTCTTATCTTTGCTGGGGGATTTCAATGTTGGTTGAAATCTTTCCTCAGCAGTGGAGCCTGCTCCTGGGTATTTCAGTGTGATTCCTCTGCCGCTGCCTTCTGGCTGCTCCAAGCACAGTGTGAGCGTGGTCCCACACCCTCCCCAGGCTCAGCCTCCCCATGGCCTCTTGTTTCTTAGACAGCAACTAAGAAACTCTGTTTCCAGACCCTTCCCACAGAGGCACTGGCAGAGCTCAGGCTCAGGCAGGGGAGGCAACAGGCACTTGGCCCCGAGGCAGGAGCTGAAACCAGCTCAGCCCAGCTCAGGCCAAGATGAGCCCAGGCCAGCCCTGAGACCTGTGCTCTCAGCTCAGGGCAGGGCCTGTGACACTACTAGGAATAACAAAAATAATATTCACTGGGCTGCAGAGAGGAAACTCTACAAGTAAGTACTTATATCTGATTACTGATATCCAGAAAGAAACATTGAAATCAATAGTCAAATATTTGAAGGTTGCAGAGGCTCATAATTTGAATTGGGTGTTGTCTCTTTGAGTCATGAGAGAATCCCTGAAAATCAAGCTATTATCTTTCAGCACCTTTCCTTAAAGTAATATGCAAATATAGGCCATAAGTTCATAGGTAATTTGATTCATAATAATTAATCTTAACTCTCCCTGATGGTCCTGTTTTGTGATCATGTTTAAATTTTAACAAGTCCCGTTTTTTTCCTTTAATAGCGTATACTGTCCTCTCAGCCTACTTAGCTCTTTTGATAGGAGTCTAGCAAAAAGGGCAGTGATGTGAAAGGGTAGGCCAGAAGGTGAAATTTAAGCAAAAGTGTCACAAGCTAAAATTGTAATTTAGAGTAATGCATGATATGCTTTTGTGTGGAAATTTCACAAAACTAGTTTTTAATAAAAGTATTCAGAGATGCTACTGAAAAGATTCTACTTTTCCTACTGTTAAGAGGCATCCCACATGTCTTCAGCACTTCTTCGTAATCATGACATGTTATGATTCACAACAGTGGGTGGCAAAGTGGCATGGCACATGTTTGTTCCTGGGGGACTCTGACTCTGTTTGAGTGACATGTTCCATGTCAAATTTTTTGGCTCCCAATTAGTGATGAGACTGATGTGGAGAACAGGGAACTGGGTTGTTTTGAGCGAGAGAGATTATCTGTTGTCTAAAAAATTACAATTCTATGTTCATCAACATTAGGTTTGACAAGGTAGAACTCAAGCTACACTGAAAGGGTCAGTGAGAAATTTGCTTTGAGTTCAGTAGGATTAGTACTGCATCTGGCTTCCAAATCTGTGTTAGCTATTTTTGGAGTAATTTGGAGGTCAGGAGCTGGAACACTGAGAAGCACAAGAGAAGGTGTAGGAAAGAAAGGGAAGACTTGCAGGCATGTGGACCAAGTTTGGGAACATGTTTTACTTGTAGTTTTGTTATTGCCCAAAAGGACACGCATTATGTGAAAAGTAAAGAATGTAGTGTATTTAAATATCAACAGTCCAATTAAAGAATTCTTTTTTGTTCACATCTAATTATTACAGAAAAAGAGAGAAAAATAAGTGAAGGAGTACTAGTAAAAGAAAAATCTTGATTATAAATAATGCAGCTATTATTATACGCACACTTCCCACTATTTACCCCTTTCAATGGTGTTACATTTGTCCTTTCCATGCTTTTCTGCATCCTTTAGCTGTGTTGAGCCACCATCTTTTTCCTTACTCTAGTGTCTGCTTGAGACTACTATTGCATGTTCCCTATCATGCATTACACTTGTTTTTACTCTTCAGTCTGCAAATCCACATTACAATAAAATCTATTACACACAGAGTGTCTAACATGTTGGGTACTGTTCTTTATGCTCTTTGTTACACCAACATCTGGTTTTACCCAGTTCCCAGGTCTGCATTATTTTAACTGAGAATTGGTGGTTTTGTTATACTCCTGGAGTCTTCAAGGATCCACTTTCTTATCATCTTATGCTTTTATTCCCCTACGCTGCATCCTATGCCCCCACTATTGAGTCCTATGTTACCAAATCATGCCTGTATTCTCTACATTACAGAATTACTTTAGGGTAACAAATATTTCCTTCTTCAGAAAACAACTACTTGTTACTCCTGTCTGTAAAAATTATGATTATACTACACAATTATTCAAATACAAATTAGTAATCACCTGAGCCTTAGAAAATTTCTGTTTCCACCAAAAAAATATTAAAGCAAAGCTCCAGGCAGGCCAAGACAAGTTCAGACAAAGTCTGACAGATGCCAGTCCCAAGACCAGGCAAAGGTAGATGCAAGACAGCATGGCTTGTTACTAGCAGCAGCAATATGATGTTTAGTGGGCTACAGGGCTGCAGATGTTTAAAGGGAGGGATAAGTCTGTAAAAGAAAGGATGACAAAGAGAAGACTTAAGAAGGGTCCACTGTTTCTATTGTAAGAATAAGCTGTTTATGACTGCTCATATCCAGACTCTCTTACCATTTTAAAGTGTTTGCTGTTTGCCACACCACGGCTTAAAGACTTTGTTGTTTAAAAGGTGGTAGTAAAGTATCTGCATTGAAACAAATACAGCCACTTCTGAATCTGCATTGAACTCGGTTCAGTGATCATTCTGGCTGCAGTTATGCATGCTTTCTGTCAGAGAGTGGGGCAATTTACTGCAAAATGTTCCAACTAATTTTGACAAAATGATGTTCTCCAAATTTATCATGCAAAAAGTGAGCTAGAAATTTTATAGTGGATTGGATTTCTGTAACTTTTTACAGAATAAAATAATCTATTTAAACTAGTCTTTTCTATCCTTTATATGGGTGTTATACATAAATGCCTACATAGGTGGTTAAAAAAACATAGCAGTTTTGGTCATTTAACTTAATAAAGTATTAACTCTTGCAGCTTATTACAATGGAAATTTGTGTTTTCAGTGTACCTTTCATGCTCTTCAACATAACATAACAGAACCCACTGAGGTAGATTTTAGTTAAAAGGGTAAGAGAAAGTTCTTGCACTGAACAGCTTCAAGTATGACTAGGCAAAAGATTTAAAGATTGGCAGAATAGGAATGTTACGAATCTCCCTTTACAGCTGAGGGGACTGTGGAATAATTGGTTGCAGGAAAGTTGTCAAACTTTACTTTGATTCATTGTTTTTGGACTAACATCTTGGCTTTTCCATATTGAGATCTTTCTCTCTGTCTGAGCTATTTCTTTAACGCGTGTTTGTCGTCATATATTATGGGTCTGGGACAGTTGCCTGTGATTATATGATTGCTCATGAATGCTCTGCTAATGGTATTTTTCCTGAAGAAAAATATTGACTCATTTGTTTTGAACTCCTACTCCACCCACATGTAGTAGTGTAGAATTATGTAAATTTTGTAAATGAGAAAAGTAAAGTTCTACCAAGTGTAATAATGTTTATTTATACATGGATATCTTGTATTTCAACTTGTTTTGAATGATCGTTATGGAAATCCTATTGCAGCACATGTGAAGATCTAGGAGTTTATATTTGATCTTTAAAAATACTGTCTTAGAAGAAATTGTAACACAACAGAATATCACCAGTAGAAGACCTTTTGGTCCTAATTAAACAAACCCAGTCTTACTTTCATTTATCAAATTCAGATTTACTGTGTTTATTAACATTTAAAGCTTTTCATTTTACATTTTAATTACTGTGCATTTATAAAATACATAGACATAGAAAATTCATATTTTTATCAAATAAAAACTGGCAAAAATAAGAAAGAATTTTGTGTTAACTTTGGCCTGTCCCAGCATACTTTGTTCAGGTGAAATTTCTATGCTTTTGCTTCATAAAAATAGCAATTCATACTAGGTACATTAAACATATCCCAGCTGTTTTAAATCACCCCTCCATTTGTTTAAAACTCCTTATCAATAAGGACTGTATATTACATTGAATTTAAAGCATTACCTTATCAAAAAAGGCATAAAAGAGTTAAAAATGCTTTATTGCACAAAGAAACAGAATAACATTGTAAGGATTTCAGCAAAGAAGATGGTGTGGTCTCTGTTAGGACATCCTTTAATTTTAATATAAAGTCTACATTGATTATACTGTCTTTTTATTATTACTGATTTATTTTTCTTAATAGCATATATGCTTGTTAAAAAATGGAAACTTAGCTACAAAGGATGAATTACAGTACATGCCATTCCAGGAGTACAGTAGCATGCATGCAAAGCTCAAATGAATGTGGTTTAAGCTTCAAGATAGGCAAAACTTTGGGAAACTACTGCAGAAACTATCAGAGTCTTACCATGGCAGTATTTAAAAAAACCTAAATTCTCTGAACAGGAGTATGCAAGTTTAGAAATTCACAGAAAGTAACAAACTTAATGAATAAATAGAGAAAAAACATCTTCAGGTTTTTTTGTTGGTTGTTTTTTTTTTGTTGTTGTTGGTTTTTTTTTGTTTGTTTTTGTTTTTGTTTTTTTTTTTTTTCATTGCTAAACTTTTCCTTTGCATCATTGGCAAGTTAAGAGTTGATATTCTTGATTTTTTTCATAGTTGTTCTTGGTATTAATGTTTTTTGCCATTCTTGACTTTTTGGTTTCAATGAAGAACTAAAAAATCAATGAAAAACACTTGTTTTAAGTCATCTTGTTTTAGAAGTTGAAAATCTTTTCAAGTTGAATTTCAGACTTTTTCAATGCGTTAAACTTTCTGTAGAATATAGCAATTGTGATGCTTTTTTTAAAACCTGCAAAGATAGAATTTTGGCATATAAGTCTCCTCCATTTAACTCTTAAATAGCTAAAAAGTTTACTTTTATCCTAGGAAGTGTCTTTCTGATGTATGGCTTTAGTGCCTGAAGGGAGCCAGCAGGTATGAATCACAACAGGTGATAGAGGTATGGTGGAGAAGATTGAAACAGTGATTAGGGTTCTTAATTAGAAAGAATCTACAGGCTATAAATTGATGCCAGCAGAAGTAATTAAACTACTTTATTTTAATTTGGTGACAAGCATATGTACTTTTAAGAGGTAAACTTAATGTCAAGATTAAAGGAAAAAGATACTTGTTTGTGAGATGCAATATAGATGTTTTAAACATGAACTATTTTTTTTCTGCTGTTATTAGATGCTACTGTTTGTTATTCATTAAATATTTTTTCTTGTTATTTTTCTTTTTTTTGTATATGTACTATCTTTTCTTTATTTCTTCATGAAGAGAGGTATAAAGGATTTGTAGTCAGAGACATGTAGGGAATAACACATTTTTCAGGTTTAGCTGTTTTTACACTCACTTGATGTGAAAATGCCTCCTGGGTCCAGAAAAGCAAAGTATTCTTGAAAGATGTTCTTGGTCAGAGGACCCAGTGGGTTTTCAAAGCTCTTTAGAGTTTCTGTTACACTAGTAAGCTCTGACTGAATATGAAGCTACTAGGCATCATATAATTTGCAAATAGACTGTGCCCTTATCTTGAGCAACTGTTTGGTCATTAGGGATCTCCAAGACCTTCAGAGTTTTTAAATTTGATCATTATCCCTCTGATTCTCTCTGTAGCACTGTTATAGGAAACAGAGAACTGTTGTGGTATGAAATGCCCAACAGATATTAAAATTTTCTTGGGTATTGCTGTTGACTAATGTTCTGTCTCAGTCTAAGCAGCAGGCAGGCAGAATGAGGTTTTTTATTTCTTTGTTTTTTTTTTGTTTTTCTGACTAGTAAACTTTCTGCATTCTTCCCACCAATTTTTTCTCTCTTTAAGAATGTAAATCATCGTTTTGAATAGCTTCCCTTTTTTTTTCTTCTATTGA